>NC_142142.1:59108178-60330100 GCF_024610735.1 Ursus americanus
TCAAGCAGGCTGTGGCCAGCATGGCAGAGAAGTGGCTCCTTGTTTCTCATTCTTTGGGGATACGAGTCTCCATTCCTAAAAAAAAGGAAAGTTCTCATCACTAGAAAGAAAATAATTTTCCATTGAGGGGGGAAAAAAGGACTGAGTGAGGGTCACGAGCCATATGGAAAATCTTAAATTTGTACTTTTCCCAACAATTAATTTCACATCTAGTTTTCATTAAAATAATTTTTCATGTTATGTTCTTTACATGGTAAAACTTCCAGTGGAGAGCATTTTGCTGACTTTTTCATACTCTTTGTGAATACAGTGAAAATTTTTGTATTAGGACCTAGTTTATTTAAAAGAATTCTAGGGGCACCTGGGTGGCTCAGTTGGTTAAGGGACAGACTCTTCATTTCGGCTTGGGTCATGATCTCAGGGTGATCTCAGGGCTATGAGATCAAGCCTGGGGTGGGGATCCGTGCTTAGTGGGGAGTCTGCTTGGGTTTCTCACCCTCTGCCCCTTCCCCTCTGTGTGTGCTCTCTCTCTCAAATCTTAAAAAAAAAAAAAGATTCCCTCTGCCCCTCTCCCATCCTCACTCTCTCTTTCTCTCTTTCTTAAAAAAAAAAAAAAAGAATCTGGATGTATGGCCTAGAATAATAATTTAAAAAATAGAGATAAAAAACCTCTGGCAAAATTATATTTAAAACAGATGGCTTGGTCATGTTACACTATTCAAAGGATACGACTGAAACATTATGACAATTAGCTATTACACAATATAACATTATTCCAAGTTTCTCATTTCAACACATATTGGGAATTTATGGGGTTGTTTTATTCCAAACTATTTTCTGGTACACTATCCACATGTTTACATATGTATTGTACCATTTGCCTTAACCTTGAATATACTATTTACCTCACAATCAATGTCAAAACTAAAGGCTTTTTTTGTGTGTCTGTGGAGCAGAAATTTTCATTTTTATTTCATAACTGAATAATTCTGATTCTTCTGAAAATCGATGTAATTCATTCATCTTCAGGTGAGGCAAGATCAAGATCAAGTTTGTTATAGACATTGGTGTTTTAAATTTATTTTTTCTTCAGGATCTACCAGCTTGTTGTAAGAGGGAATAATATAATAAAAATGTGGCTTTTTCCGTGATATTTATCTATGTGGTGGAGAAGAATTTGGTGTAAGTTTTAAGTTTTGGTGAAGGTTTTAAAATGTGTTCACTAGAGGCGCCTGGGTGGCTCAGTAGGTTAAGCGTCTGCCTTCCCCTCAGGTCATGATCTCGGGGTCCTGGGATCCAGCCCCTTGTAGGGCTCCCTGCTCTGCAAGGAGTCTGCTTCTCCCTCTCCCTCTGTGTCTGCCCCCTGCTCGTGTTCTCTCTCTCTCTCAAATAAATAAATAAAATATTTTTAAAAATAAAATCAAATGTATTCACTAATTTAAATCCCATATTATGTGATGTATTAGCAAGAAATTCTGTACTAATAAGCAAAAAAAAGTAATCTTTGTGACTATGTATTTATTTAATGTCAAAAGCAACATATATCCCACCCCCTGCCCCATTTTACAGGTATGAATTGGTAATGTACTTTGAGTAAATAAGGGATGGATGGATGGATAAGTGGCTGGATAAGTGGACGGACGGGTGGATAGGTGCAGAGGAGGGAAGGAAGGAAGGGATAAATGAATACCATGGACAAGGCATTCATCTGTCCAGAATTTTCTGAGACTCTCCAGATTTCAAATATTGTCTCTCACTGTCAGATTGTGTTTCAGATGATGAATCTCAATTTTTGGTTCAGAAGTCATGTTACCGGGGTGCCTGTGACTCAGTCATTAAGCGTCTGCGTTCGGCTCAGGGCGTGATCCTAGCGTTCTGGGATTGAGCCCCGCATCAGGCTCCTCCACTAGGAGCCTGCTTCTTCCTCTTCCACTCCCCCTGCTTGTGTTCCCTCTCTCGCTGGCTGTCTCTCTGTGTCAAATGAATAAATAAAATCTTAAAAAAAAAAAAAGTCGTGTTACCATATACATGGAGATATTTCTCCTACTTATTTAATATGCAAACTAAAAAAAAGAAACACATTACCATGACATCCTATCTTCATGCTGGATTTATTGAGTGCTATGTACTAGGTTCTGTTGGGCAACGGGGATGTGAAGATAAATACTGTGGAGACCAGCCTCAAAAATAGTAGCAGTCTGGTAGCAAAAAGAGTCATGGAAACAGACATACTTAATGCAAAAGAGTAAGTGGTGGACTGGAGATATGGACAGATTCCTGAGGGGAGCCCACCGGGAGGAGTGTCTGCGTATATCCCTCTTTAGTAAGGACCAGCAATTTCTACACACAAGGGAACTTTTCCATCAAAGCGCGTGTGTCCTCGTAGCTCAGTGGCGTGTCACGACAGTGCCCTGTGACTCTTGCAGTGTCGGTATGCAGTTTATGGAAAAGGCTGTGGCTTTACATTCGTATTGAAGTGTATTAGTCACAACGTAGAGCAGTCTGCCTCTGAAAGTTCGACTTTTCAGCTCTTGAAATTCCATGTGACAGCCAGGCTTAGAGTACCTGTTCTTTTGTTATTGTAGGAAGGGCATTTCCTCTGTGAAGTGTCTCTGAAGTCCAAAACCATTACTTATAAATTCATAATTAACTCCCTTCGCTTCGACAGGCGTTTCTTGAAATCCTACTATAAATGAGACACATTTCTAGGGAGAGGCCACATAGTCGGGTCCTGAAAATTAACTGTAGCCCCCTGGATAATAATAATACCTGAAGGTAATACAAAATAATAAAAATAACTGACATCTCCACATTGCTCTCATGATGTGCCAAGCACTGCTGTAAGCAGTCGACAGACTGGCTCAACTAAAATGACATGGGGCTCTCACGTCTCTGATTTAACTGATTTCTGTGCATTTGGGAATAAAGGAGATGAGAAATTTGTGTTTGAATATGTGAGGAAATACAGCCCTCTTTGCAAATCTCTGTTTTGTTTGCTAGATCACTTTAGCCAGTGTTTCTGTAGAGCCAGTGTGGAAGGAGCTGCACAGATGGCCAGATTATCAACACTTTTTAAAGGCAGAGAAGCAGCCAATGGTAATACGAACTTTCAGTGCTGAGGAGCTACCCGTAGGTGAACCAATATGGCTTTTTTATTTATAACATCTATCGCTTTATGAAAGTAAAACACATGCATTAGTTAAGTAGAGGAGAATCTATTACATTTTTCCTGTTCCCTGTTCCACTGTTGTTTCTGGATCAAAGTTCTGCGTGACTGGGGTGCCTCGGATATGAATGTGAACAAGCCCCTAAAATAAGAAAGTAGGGGGCGAAGCCCCCAAAGGAAAGATCAAAGTGGCAACAGCGAGGCTGTCACGCTCGCAACATCAGCTTCAGTTGGAGGAAGTGAGTCGCAAAATTATCCACAAAGGCTCTGTTTTGTTGTTGTTCTCATTAAAATGGCAGAAGAACCCGCTAGAAGAGTTCCTAGTAGCTCAGACCTCATGGAACAGGATTCCATGGTTCTGTGATGAAACTGAACTGCAGACATTTTCTTCTGTGATCGGAAAATTTGCTAAGAAATCCCCAGTCTGCCTAGTTGTATGGAGAGTGCCATCCAAACTGCGGGTGATGTTTTCATTCTCCTTGAAATTGGCTTTTGTTGAATGGGAGGAAAGGGGCCAGGAATACTTGGAACACTAGTTTTGCATCAGAATCGCTTGGGTAAATATCTCCCAAATAAACATGCCAGAACATCACCTAGGCCTAGGGAATCCGAATCCTTGGGGTGTGGGGCCCAGGCATGTATGTGTTTAAAAACTCTCCCAGATGACTCTAATGCACACAGCTGATTAAGAACCATACACTTAGGAGATAAGCCAAGTTCTGTAAAAGCATGAACGGGAGCTTGTTTGTTTCCTATTTTATTCTGTTCTTGCAGTAAAATCATAAAATGTGTACATTTCCCCAGGCTGAAACTTTTGAACAGGCCTATTGTGAATAGACTGTAATGTGCTTATTTCCTTTTTTTGCCTAAGTGGCACTAGTCCTTAACTAGCATGACAGCAAGGGCGTTTAATAGGCGCTCCAGAGAGAGAAGCAGTGCTTGCCATCACTTACCATTAACATTTATTAGGCTCTGGTCGGCATGGTAAGGCCACCCGAGACTGGACCAGTTCATTTATAGAGGAACATAGTGTAGCAGACAGGGATGGGGGAAAAGTCTTAAAGCAAAACATTTCTTTAGAATCTTGTCCATCATCTGTATGGCCTCGCTTTGGGCCAGCCTCAATTCAGAACACTGTGCTTGCATTCTGTCACGTCATCGTCGGAACAACCATAAAGGTGACTCCTTTGATTATTCCCACTTTAAAATGAGGAACCTGAGGGGCGCCTGGGTGGCTCAGTTGTTAAGCGTCTGCCTTTGGCTCAGGTCATGATCTCAGGGTCCTGGGATAGAACCTGCATTCAGCCCCGCATTGAGCCTGCATCAGGCTCCCTGCTAGGTGGGAAGCCTGCTTCTTCCTTTCCCATTCCCCCTGCTGGTGTTCCCTCTCTCACTGTGTCTCTCTGTGTCCAATAAATAAATAAAATCTTAAAAAATAAATAAAATGAGGAACCTGAGACATGGAGAGGTCAAGGTCACGAAGCCAGCAAGGTTCCAGGCTGTCTAATCTAACTGCATTTGAACGACTGACTGGGTGATACCATCTCTCGAAGTCATGGCCTTGACTGCAATCTGGGGATAGGGAATAGAGTGCATATTTCATTTGGCTTTGTCTGTTTACTAATTGTTCATCAGAAGCAGCCCCATACCTAGTGGCAGCCTGGGGTGAGTTTTAGAGGAGGGCGAGGAAGAGTGCGTATGGCTATTTGCTGAGACCACGCACACCTCCTTCCCCCGTTGCTCTCGCTCCCTCCTCCCCTTTGTCTTTTCCCTTTTCTTCCTGCCCCAACTTTTCCTTTTCCACTGCTCAGGCTGTCAGTCTAGAGACATTACCTGCAGAAATTCTTAGTGTTCTTGGGAACTCTCAGGTATAAATAAGCAGAGTGGGAGAAGAAAGCCAAGTGTGATGTCAGGCAAAGGAGGCACAGGTAAGAACCCTGTGGAAGGGAAACGCTGAAAGAGCCAGGGATGTATCCATGCGGAGTGGAGGGAGGGGCATCCCAGGGGCCTTTCCCACCTGTCAGGACACCGATGAGGTTCCTGCGAAGCTGGAGGAAAGGGAGGTGGGAGGTGGGTTCAAGTCAGGAACGAGTGAGCTGAGGGGTACAAATGAGGGATGCAGTTCGATGCAACCCAGCCCTGTCTGTTTCATCTCTGCAGACCTGGAGGGCAGCAGTGGAGGCCAGGGTGGGGAAGGGAAGCACGGTCCTTGGACAGGGATGGATTATTACCTAGTAAGACTCTTGTCCCATGAAATTGCAAAATCCTATTATGTTAGAGTGAAAGGGCCCTTTGAAATGTTCGAGTCAGGTAATTTTAAAAAAATTTTAGTCACGGAACCCGCATAAATGGCCTTCTACTGTGAACCCCACAATGTAAGATGGATAGAAGCAGATGTGCTGTCCGTAAAGTGGGCTTGAGCCAGCATCCCTCCCCTCTCTCCCTTCCTGCTGTGGTTGGTGACTACCTGACACATCTCTGAGAAACACAACTGAAATATCAATAGTTCGGTCTAAAGGCCCCATTTCACAGAGAAGCAGTTGAGTTGTAGAAAGGTGACGAGACTTGCAGGAATGAAATACTCCTCACTTGTGCCCCCAGCAGTATGTTCTTGGATGTACCTCACTGCCTTTCAACCCGTGAACAGAATCGATACACGAATATACACTAGCACTATTTACATGCAGTACGTGCTCCTGGAGGCAATAACGCAAGATGTAAAAGTATAAGCTATGGCCTTCAAAGAGTTTATAGCCTATTTGGGGGAAATTGAATTAATAACCTAAAAGTTGAATAGTTGAAAGAGACCAGGGGGCGGGACCTGCCAGGAGTGATATAAATCAGACACCGTCCATCTCTGCTCCCAGAGGGGTTGGACTGTCCCCACAGTGGGAGCCTTCTGAACACACCTGGAGTCCTTGACCTCTCACTTGTCTGCTCAAACCTGCCCCAGCTGCTTCCCCCAGGAGGGATTTAAAGCCCCCACAGGGCTCCTCCCTGCTGCTCAGTGTCTGGTTTAGTCTATGAGCTCTTCAGAAGTGTTTGCTGCCTGTTGCTTCTTTTTAAATTAAAAAAATTTTTTTTTTTTTAATTTTTAGGGGGCGCCTGGGTGGCGCAGCGGTTAAGCATCTGCCTTCGGCTCAGGGCGTGATCCCGGCATTATGGGATTGAGCCCCACATCAGGCTCCTCCACTATGAGCCTGCTTCTTCCTCTCCCACTCCCCCTGCTTGTGTTCCCTCTCTCACTGGCTGTCTCTATCTCTGTCGAATAAATAAATAAAATCTTAAAAAAAATTTTTTTTAAAGTAATCTCTAGACCCAGTGTGGGGCTCAAACCTACATGCCTGATATTTAAAGTCAGGTGCTCTACGGACTGAGCCAGCCAGGGGCCCCTCTTGCCCCGTGCTTCTGAGCCCAAGTTCTGGGAACTTGCTTTCCCTGAAACTGTGAGCTCTTCTGAGTCGACTTTGTCCTTAAACTCTGGTGACGGAGGGCTTTTCCCTGCTGGTAGACTTCCCTGAAGATGGTTTGCTGGGAGTTTCAGTAATTGCCCGCTTTGGATTTCTTCTCTGTCACTGTTTTGGGATGACTCTGCTACCTTGGGTTGCTTGCATGGCACTGGTAAGTCTGCCCTGCTTTCTGGATGGACTGTCTTCTGGCAACACTGGTGGATGGGCAGCTCTGCATCTTCCCTTTGTGGAAACAGACCTTGCCAATGGTGCCCGAGGAGGTCCTGTCTCCTTGCTGGTGGCTTTTCCTGGTCTTAGCTGCAATCCGTCTAACTGAATGTGGACCTGAGTGCATATGTATCTTTCGGGCCTTTATGTCACTAAGGGGTGGAGAGTTGTTTTTTGCAACCTAATTTGCAAATAAGAGCATGAGTGAACTAGCAGCCTTACCTGTCCCTTCCAGGCCCTGACCTCCCCCTGGTAATACTATGGCTGTGTGGCATCTAGACCAGCAGTTACTATGGGAGAATATTGCTCTGAGGCCTTATATCTCCTTCCTCACCCAGGAGGACCACCTCCTAAAGACCCAGCACACGGGACATCTCGTTACAGTGCGGCCTACCTCACTGACAGTTTGACCCATGTGGAGGAGTTAGAGAAGTCCTGGCTAGCTATTTGGTGTTGACCTACCTTCTTCTATTTTTCTAGGTCCTAGAATCTAGTCATGGACTCTTCTACTGATCAGGTGAAAATCAGGCTGAAGATCATTAGTCTCAAGAAGTAAGCAACCTGCTATGTGAGTAACCGCCCCAAGGACCGCATTTATGGAAAAGCCCTGACAAATCTGGGGGAGAAAAACAGTGCTGGTGTGAGAGAGAAGCAGTAACCCAGCTTTTAAATTCAAATAGAAGTCTTTCTCCAACTGAAATTGAAGTGCATCACGGCAGAGAGGAGCTCAAGCCCCAGCTGTTGATAGGAGACTTATGTTCACTGTGAGAGTCTGAGAATTTTCCAGCCGTATGCCCAGTGTATAGCAAGGGTAGAGACGGCTCAGCTCCATATTAAAGGCCCGACAGTCTCCTCTGTGTGGGCTGCTTATGTTGTCCACTCCTGGCATTTGTGTATGACTTGGGACTTTGGCTTCCTGGCCTATGGTTGGTATGGAAAGTGCCTTGTTTGGAGGGGTGGGGTTTACATTTACCCCCTTCTAATAGGGCTGGACCCTTACCAACTGTGGCTACATGTTTAATGATAGACTAGTGGCTGGAGCCTCAGTTCCTAGGTCCGTGTAGGATGGCATCCTCAGTCTCCCTCACAGTGTTGTTGGGAGCAAGGCGGGGTTCTCATTGTGTTTTATGGTCCAAGGGCCTGGATCATGGTGATCAAAGTCTGAATTTCAAATTCCTTAGGAATTTCTACATATCAGATTTCCTTTCTTGTTTGTGCAAGAAACAAAGCAAGGGTACTCTGGCTGTGGAGTGCTCTGGTTTCGCTTGCTTGCCATCCTTGACCTGGGGGCCATCTCTGCCAAGCACTTGTTCCAAACCTGACTCACCAGGAGAGTACGACCTTGGATCTTGAAGTGAAAGGGGAGAGGGTTGAGAAGAGTGTTTTGGACTGAGCAGGAGCTGTGCTGAGGCTGTGCTATGTATCTGAGGCCAAGCACCAGGCCCTATTCCTTAAAAAAAGGATGGATGACTGATTTCTTGCTTCATCCTGGGCTCTGGACCAGACAACCTGATACAATGCTGCTTTAACCGAAAAATATGGCTAAGGGAAGGAGTGTTCCTGACCCACATCTTCCCTCAGGAAATAGAAATGATTGCTGAAACCCAAGTGTTTTTGTTTAGAACACCAAACAAAGGTTTTCAGCTCTTCTTCAATTTGTGGTTTGACCCCATTTCTCTAATGTCAGTGTTTCTAGGAGCATAAAGCTCCAACCATCACCTCTGTCATAGACTTGGGTAGAAGAACTAACGACCATTCTAGATCATCTTGAGACTAAGCCATGCTCTATAAAATGGCACAACCAAGAATGCAAGACATTGTACTGGAAGTGAATTCATTACTGTAGTAATCTTTCCTTGTGATGATTAGGTCTGACCCCCCAGCCCCAACAACAATCTCTTCAAGCTCCTGGGAAGAAACATTCATTGACCTTCTTTTATCCAACTAATTGACACCTTGGTTTCATTCCTTCTTGCTCTATTTAACAGCTAATGGAAAGGGGGCGTTTGTGATCTGCACCATTTGATTGTAGCTGCTCTCATTACCACTTCAGTATGGCTCCAGAAACCGAACTACCCCCAAACACATGACTGCTGACCTGAGTCCTCCCAGGGGCGCTCCCCACCACTGTTCCAAGAACTGGCAGAACCGGAGGCCCAGCCTAGATCTTCAGCACCAGCCACCGTTGTCAACATTTTTAGTTCCCAGTCAGATTGGCTTTTCTGCTTTGTCTGTGACTTATGGTCCGAATCCCTATTCATCATTTTGCTTCTTACTGAAATGCTTTGGTGTCTCTGTTACTTGTAGTTGATTTTTCTTGGTAGAAAGTGGGCTGACTTCTGAGACACCCTTTGCTACCCAGGCTTGGTTAAGGTCTGCTCAGTATGCCTAACGCTTTCTGTTGGGACTCTGAGTGGGAGAAGCCTGGGATCCCTTGAGTGCCGCGGCATCTCTGGAAGGCTTCCATATCGGCCAGAAGCCTGCAGTGATGCCGGAGCTCTGGAGGCAGGCTCCTGATTTCCAGGGATGGATTCTTACTTATTTTTATTTTTTCCTGTAAGTTCCTGCTTCCACTGCTGCCATCTCCTGGTTGGAGGTGCTGCTGCATTGAATGGGATATGCTTTGTGCTTCCTGCATTTCTTTAGGTCCTAGACGCTAAATTGTTTAACAATTTATCCGTAACTCCTTTTCTCTCCTGGATTCCCAGCCAAGGCTTGTCTGCCCACCCTCCTCACCCCACCCCACCCCACCCCAGTTTCCTTGGATTAGATCAGAACTAGTTAACACAAGGCCACTGTCACAATAACATATAGTCACTGCACTGAAAGAACATTTAAAACTATGGAGGAATTTGTAACAGAAGGGATGACATAAGAAATCTGTCAGAGACTCTTAAACCTCAAACAACTATTTAGGCAGGCATGGAAAACATTTTTAAACTTGAGATCATGGTCTATCTGTATCACCACCTCAATAATTCAAGTTCATTAAGTTTCTTGTTTCAAATGATATTTCGAAGCTATCTGTTTCCATTATGGTGTGTTAAATTTCATGAAGAGCTCCATAATCAGTGCTAATTAATTATTAATTCTTCATCCTGAGAGTGTCAACAGGCTTCCTAGAGATGTTGAAAAGTAAATTCTAGGTCTAGTTGACTTCCTCTTAACCACGGTCTCTGAAGCCATGATCATAAATAGGTGAGAAAGTTATGGTGACCAATCTTATTTCTGATGCTGAGAGCTGGAACGAAGAGAACAAGACAATTAATACTGCTTGTCTTTTTAAAAAGTTGACAAGAGAGTATTTAAACTTGCAATTAGGATTCTGGACACACTACTTTATTGAAGGTTAAAAGTTATACTGTGTAAATTATTCTTGCAAGTGTGCTTGCTTAAAGATGCAGCCATTTAAACAAAACATTGTTCATGTTTGTCATGTCCGTATTTGTCTCATGATGCTTGGACAGACTTCAGAATACCAGCGGACATCTTCCTCCAGTGCTGTCCTTGAGCATAATGCATACGCTTGGGGAAGGAGGGACACTGGGATGGACTCCTGCCTCAGCCACTAAGTGCGTGATTTGGGGAAAGCCGCTTCATCTCGAGGAGACTTTGCTTCCACATTTGTAAAATTGAGAGCATGAAACTTAGTCCTAGGGTTGTTTTTGTTGTTAGGGTTAAATAATAACGTATGTTCAGTGTTAGTACTTGCCAAAAGATAGTAGATAGATGTGTTTTAACATATAACACTGTGAGCACACAGACATGAATGTGAATCACTCTCCTAAAAATGTCTCCTATTTAACCAGCTTACACTTTGTCTTAGGTCTCAGCTGCTACATCTGTAAAATGGGATATGGAGATGACAGTAATTAGAACGGTTTTGAGACATACATTTTACAGGTTCTGTAATAATTTGATAATCTGAGTGCTGTACCATTTGGTTTCTTTGTCTCTCGTACTTTATAAAGTGAAAATATTTCACTTAAAATAAATTCCCAAAATATAAGAAACCTGGCCATTTGTTACACTGGGGAAGGTTTTTAAAGAGCTCTATGTTAATAAGTAACATGCAAAATTTTTCTTCGATGGCTGAACATTTGAAAAGCAGTCGCATGGCTTGTTAAACATGCAAATCACCAGGCCCTGGCTGCAGAGATTTTGAAATGCACCCTATAATCCACTGGGGCTCAGAGAAGCTATTAAAACTTACATTTGCATTTATTTGGCTCCTGTCTAGTGGGGCTTGGAATTGTTTTTACCAGGTCCTGCCATGCTGCTGATAACAGCCAGTCTGAGGGCCACCCTTGGAGAAACCTGCCCCAGTGCTGTGGCCGCTCATGTACCGTGTGCCCAGCTGAGAGTAGCTGGAAGATGTTGGAGATTCTATTTACAGTTTCATGCAGAGCAAGTTAGACTCCACTCACAGTTGGTACACTGGAGGCTTCATCAGGTCTGCGTGTCGCATTGTCACGCGTCGCAGACTTAGAGAGATACTCTAAAAGAAGAGCGGAGTGGGAGTTCTCAGGCAGAGGAGCTGCCTCTCGTGCCTTCCCTCCTTTGCTTTAAGCGAGGCATGATTTTGGTGCCTGGTAAGTTGCTTACATAATCCAAAAACTATTTTTGCAAAATGGACAAGTGGGTTAGAAAATTCTAAACTCCCTATGGTGAAGGTGAATAAAGATAATTCCAGCCCAACCAACAGAAAATGGCAAAATTGATGCTTCTGGCACGAGGGAGGTCTCCGTTAGCCATAAAGGAAAAGCTAAGACCATCTAATCAGATCTAACAAGAAATCCCCCCAAATTAGAAATGATCATGAAGATGATATGAAGTATGGATTTACATCCAGTACAGTTACTGATGAAGCTCGGTCTCTCAGCAAGTATCTTTTTAGTTAGGTGCGTTTTTGAGAGATTAATGATAGTAGGAAGCCATCAAAGTTGACATTTTAAAATGAATTGTTTATATATTTTTAAGATTATATGTTTTAAATTCTTGTAAAGGGAAACATTTTTAAGAAGTTGCCTCATTTGACCATAATTTTATAAATCACAAATCCCAGTCCTCTGACCACATCTCCCTGAAAAGTATGTTGCAAATAAGTAATTATTCTGTGAAGTAGCAGATCTTCAGCCTCAAGAGTAATAAGTAAACCATTTTGTGTGTGTGTGTGTGGGGGGGGTGTGGGCATTAAAACATTAATGTTTTACAGGTAAAATCTTATGTTTTCCACCTGACCAAGAAAACCACCAATCCTCCAAGCAGTGTTTTATGTTTTATGTAACACATTGAAGACTGGCCCCTTTTCTTTTTTTTTTCTTTTTTTCTTTCTTTCTTTTTTTTTTTTTTTTTGGCCTCTAATTACTGCATGGGAATTCTTTCACCATATGACTTACAAAACTGCAAACTTTTCATTGAATTTTTATCACCAAAGCATGAATAATGCATTCAGTCCTGAAATGTCACTGTGAACATCAAATGGTTTTACATAATGCATTCTTGCTGGAGTTTTAAGAAGACAGCAATCCGGGAAGCAGCAGAGACAAAAGTTTGGAAAGGAAACTTGTCATTTGATACAAACTTGTCATTTACCTAGGAGGGATAAAGTAAGTAGCAGAAGAAGAAGTGGAAAGACTGAGAAGTGAAAGTTTTTTTTTTTTAAACCATAAATAGGAAAAAAAAAAAAAAAAGCAAAAGTAGTACACTTGCCACTGGGGACGATGGTGGGGAAAAAGCCAGAAGGTAGCCAAAAACAAATGGTCTGGGTTGGGAGGGAGGGAAATTAGAAACCTCTCAATAGGATTTAAATCTGAAACTGCAGTGAAATGATACCATGATTTGGAAACATAGTAAATATATAATAAGTCTCAAGGACTATTGGGAGCATCTTTGGTATTTTCCGATTGAGGAATCTTGAAGTAGAAACGTAATGTTATTAAAATTCTATCTTTCAATGCTTTATTAGTTTATGATAGTATAGTGCTCATCCTTCTAGCATCCTTCTCTCTTAGGTTTTGAGATAAATCCAGCCGGATGAAGTGTTCAACCCCCTTACGGAATATGCTGTTACTTGTCTACCTAACAGCTGTTTTTCCTGTTTTTCTTGCTAACACAACCCTAATTTTATTTTTCTCCAGGTACAGTGTATTCTGTTAAGGTCTCTTGATCACAGGGAGCATGGGCCTCATCTCAGCCCCATGGAATTAAGCATGACTAGCCTGAAGCAGCCGTGGCAGTCCCACTCCCTTTAGCTAGTGATTGGTCGGAGGTAAGCGTGTTAATAATTTTCTGTTGCCACTGTAACAAATTAGCATAGAGTTCTTATTTCACGGTTTTGTAGGCCCTAAGTTTGGGTTGGCTCGCTTGGTTTTTTTGCTCTGAGTTTTCTAAGGACAGAATCAAGGTGTCAGCTGGCTGCGCCCTGATCAAGAATCAAAGTGTCGGGACGCCTGGGTGACCCTGTCAGTTAAGCGTCTGCCTTCGGCTCAGGTCATGATCCTGGGGTCCTGGGATTGAGTCCTGCGTCAGGCTCTCTGCTCAGCTGGGAGTCTGCTTCTCCCTCTGCCTCTGCTGTTCCTCCTGGTCTTGATCTCTCTCTCTCATGCTCTCTCTCTCAAATAAATAACTACAATCTTAAAAAAAAAAAAAAAAAAAGAATCAAGGTGTCAGCAGGCTGGGCCCTGATCAAGATACTGTGGGAAGGATCTGTTTCCAAGATTATACAGATTGTGGGCAGCATCTAGTTCTTTGTGGTTCTAGGACTGAGGTCCCCACTTCCTTGCTGGCTATCAGCTGGGGGCTGCTTCTAGCTTCTAGAAGCCTCTCTCCAGACCCTGCACACAGACTCTTACCTCTCTGAGCCAACAACAGTATGTTGAATCCTTTACACTTGGAATCTTTTTGATTTCTTCTGCTCGATCTCTCTTGCTCTGGCCAGAGTAGATGTTCTGTTTTGTTTTTTGTTTTTTATTCAAACCTTGTTTGAAACAGCCCACAAGCTATATACCAGACTATAAGCACTGGGACGCCAGCTTTATTGTTCCTTTTCCTCCTTTAACTACCACCAAGACCAGTGTTCAAATCAGATGGGAAAGAGAACCAGAGGGTTGGATGTTCTATTCTTAAGGAATTGCGTGGTTATATTAGGCCCCTAGATCCCCTCTTTTGAGGTTTGCAAACTTCATTATTCCTGTGTATTCGCAAGTTCCAAGGATGAGAGTGGGGTATCTTTGGGGGTCCATTATTCTGCCGCCCATAGTGTGCAACCCATGTATGATCAAAGAAACAAGGAGTCCATTGGGAACTTCATTTCCTGGATGAAAAGACAGAGACTCCGCTCCTTTTTTTCCAGCTAGAGGCATGAGTATGGGGACAAGATATCTGGAGCAGCTGCAGCAGCCACCTTGTAACAAGGAGACATCAAGAATGAGGACAAAAAGTCCACATACAAAGGGTGATGGGATGGGCGAGTAGGTAGCACCTGGGTTCTTGATGACAGTTTTGAACAGTAGGACCAATACCAGTGATTGCTTTTGTCTGGCTGTCGTGTCAGTTGAGGTAAAATAACTATTTTTTTTTTTAAGCAGTCTGTCTAGTTTTCTGTCATTGGCAACTAAAACCAATTCTGAATGATATGTTGCTCCTAGCCTTTATTTCTGGAACTCTACTGTGGGACAGATCTCTGCTTTTCCATGCTTAAAACATAGTATCGACTAAGCTGATTAAATTCATTTATACAGTAATTCATAATAAATGTCTTCAGTCGTGGCACCAATCTTAGCTTCATCTTGAGGCTATGCTCAGGATTACAGAGTCCAGGAAGGGAGCCTGGGAGTCAGAAAACTATAGCCTGTGAGCCAGATCCTGCTGGCATAAGCCAGGGGAGTTAAGGAAGGTTTTTAGATTCTCAAAAGGTTGTTTAAAAACAAAGCAAAGCAAAAAAAAACTAGAACAAAAAAAGAATATGTGACCAGAGCCCATGTGTGTCTACAAAGCTGAAAATATTATCTGGTCCTTTATAGAAAATCTTGCCAACGCCTGCGTCAGTCATACAGAAGGTTGTACCTACCAAGAAGCTGAGATGAATTTTACTAAGGAAAGAGTGATTAGGTCAGCATTTAATACCTTCGAGAAATTATTATAGATCACCATGTAAAGCTTTTGGCACAGGTGAAGATGAATTCTATCTTCAAATTAAGTTTCTTTTCAGCTCAACATTTATTAGATTTCTATTATTACAAGACTATGGAAGACACTGGAGTTACATAATGAATAAAACAGGGTCTTAATGTAGCTGAAAATCGATTCAGGGAGTCATCTTCTCTGGGAGAAACGATCCATGCAATATTCCAAGCAAAAGATAAGGGCCTTTATAAAAAGGATTTCATGCAAAATTTTATATGTATCACCTTTTTCTCAGGATATGGAGGCAAGGATGGACAGTGGGTGGTTGGAAATTTGTGCTGGTAACTCAAGATCAGAAAGGTAGAAAAAGAACGAACAACCATTTAATAGGTATTTTATAGTAGTTAATTTTACATCAATACCCAGAGGTGAATGCTACTTTGTAGTTTCTGCATCGGGTCATACCCCAATGCCCATATTGTTTTCACTAAACCAAACTGACTCCTAAAGGGAAGTCAGGGCTGAAGATAAAGGATTAAGGAATGATTCACAAATCCCTCAAACTCTGGGACAGCAGATGGGGAAAGACTATAGAATAAGAGAAGAGGGTCAAACGAAACCTGAAGGATTGCTTCTGTTAATTGTGGAAAGATGAAGGTAAGCTAGTGAAAAACTCTGAAAACAAGTGATCAGAATGCGTAAAGAGTACTAAGAGAACTAAGGTAGTTTCATGGAGGCGAAGAAATTCAAAAGTTTTAAAAGTTTCAGTACCTTCAAGCAGGGTGGATAAGAAGATGAAATAATTGAATTTGGCTAAGACACATATTTTACATGGTTCAATTTGGTAGCCACTAGCCACATGTAGCTATTTAAATTTAAGTTAATTAAAACCAAATAAAAATTTTAAAAATTCAAAATTCAGTTCCTTCGTTGTACTAGCCACAGTTGAAATGCTCAAAAGCCACATATGATCAGTGGCTACCATACTGGACAGCTAACACATTTCCATCATCACAGAAAGCCCTAGTGGAGTGTGTTTTTTAACACATCCAGTTGTGCAGAAGGAAGAACATAACGAGGACGCTGAGCAGGTTGTCCCTTATCCTCTCTGGTAGTTGGTGCTGTGTGGTTGATCTGACCTCTCCAGCTTGCACTTGGCTCTTCAGTGTTGCAATTCAGCCTCAGCCTCACCCTCTCTTCCCTGGACCATTGCAATGGCTGCCTATCTGCCCCCCAACTTCTGTTCTTTCCTCCTAACCTGTCCTCCAAAAAGTCATTCCCCAGCACTCTTTTTGGGGCCATCTTCCCCTGCCGGTCAGCCCCAGCTGTTACCGCTGGTCCACGGTGGCACAGTGCACATGGGGGCCCTGCATCGATTGGCACTATGGGAGGAGATGTCCTCGTCACTCCCGTTTTCTTCCCTGTACTCACTCACACAGCTCACAATACAATGCAGGCAGAATGGTGACAGTACATTCACGTCCCACACATGACATCAGAGCAGGAACAACGGCCAATCATCATCCTCTCCTGTGTCTTGTGGTCTGCAACCAAATCTTTCCTTTCTGTCTGCCACTGCTGGGTCCTACCTGGTAGTTTATTACCTCGTTATTTAACCACTGCACCACTTCTACTCTCTCCTCCTGCCTTCCACCAGCAGCTCTGGTCACACAATTCCATTTCCTCCAGGGGCCCTCTTAGACCTACAGAAGGGAATGGTTTCTGTAATTACAGAGAGTCCTCTGTGACGGGGGCAGCCCATCTTTCCAGTTTTACACGCCCCCCCCCCCCCCGCATCCTTGCACGCATCGTCCTGTCGCTGTGCGGTCCTCCCCACTTCCCTGGCACGTTCACGCATATTCCCTTTCCTTTTCTCTCCGTCGCCCGCGCGAGGTCACCTTTCAGACCCCAGGGCCCTCTTCCATTCCTCCAAGATTCAGGAGGAAAGATGCACTACCCAAGGAGGCGAGGCATCATGGTGCGACCGAGGGACACAACCGGCTTGACAGTGACCATGTGGGGAGCTACCATTAATCAGATGCACTCCCAGCCCTTACTATTCCCGCAAATAAGGAAGCCAAGTCTTCACCGTATTGCACACCGGCTCACTGCCCGAAGCCTCGAGACCGCGCAGGAAAACGACAGCCTCAGGGCGGCGAAGGGGATTGTGGGAGCGCCTCCTCGTCGCCCCGCAGGCTCGCGGGAAATGTAGTGCAGTTTCCTCCAACATGGCTGCGCCCAGGTGAGGTGATGTGCGGGTACCCGCCGCAGCTTTCAGGGACAAACTGGTGAGGGTAGCGAAGGGGAGGGCGCCGGCGTGGCGAGAGTTCAGCCTGAGCCGCGGCGGCGATTTGTGGAGCTTCTTTCTGGCGGGCGGGATGGATGCAACCCCGCGGTCTTCTGTTGTCCTCTTCCGGTCTCCTCTGTCGGCCTCACCCGCGTGGTCCTGAGGCCAGAGTCGGGTCAGGGGGGCGGGATAGAGGCCCTGGGCTGATCCGTGGGCAGCTGGTTCCGTTGGTGTTTGGGGTGCACGTGTGTGTGTGTTCGGTGCGGATGCTCACGTGCTGTCTGTGTCACTTTTCTGTTTCCTTTGAGGTTGGGGACGGGCGACGGCAGCCGGGGAGGGTTAGGCTGGCGCTGCTCGGGCTTGTGTGACCTGTGCCAGTGCGGCGAGGAAAAGGCATCGCTGGTGGTCTGCTGGGTCACAGTTGAATCTTGCTGTGCTCACGTTTGAGCCTCTTGGAGTGTCGGGCTGTGGTTTCAGCTGATTTTATTCCACAGATATTGACTGAGTACCTACTGTGTACCAGGCACTCAAGTCTCTGACCGCATGTCGCTACAGTTTTAGGGGCGGGCCCAACACATAAATGGGTAATTATAATACCATCTGAAAACAGCAGAGACGGAGGCACACACCAAGTATTAGTGAAAACGTCGAAGAGGGCCACCAAACTCAGAATTCTGAAGAAGTGGTTTAGGAGATAAGGCAAGGTTAGTTAAGTTTAGGAAGTACTGTCTTACTCAGTAAACGTTTATTGGGTGTCAGCCTGTTGCTAGATCCTGTTCTAGGTGCTGAATGCTCCAGGTGAATAATACAGACAAAATCTCTACTTTCATAGAGTTTATTTTCTGGTAAGAGGAGAAAGAAAATAAATGAATGAGGACGTAAGAGAATATAGAGTAGGTGTTCTTTAAAGAATTAAAACAGGGTGATAGGACAAGTGATGAGGTCAATTTTTTTCATCATTTAAAATTTTAATTTTCTTTTTAAATAGGCAATGCAGTTTGAATAGCTACTAAATTCAAATTTATCTACAAGCACAGAAACATTTTTCTACACTTCGTTATGGACACTCTGTTGTTCAAGTGGGGGCAGGATCACACAACTGTTAGCGCTTAGGGCAATATCCAATAGGATATGTTGAGGTTAAACTTCCTAGCAGAGTCTGTGTAATCTCTAAATTCTTGGTATCCCACAGAGAGTGTGCTTAGACTGTTTTTTAAAAATAATTTTTATATTGTTATATTAGTCACCATACAGTACATCCCCAGTTTTTGATGCAATGTTCCATGATCATTATTTGCATATAACACCCAGTGCACCATGCAATATGTGCCCTCCTTAATACCCATCACCGGCCTATCCCAAACCCCCACCCCCCTCCCCTCTGAAGCCCTCAGTTTGTTTCCTGGAGTCCACAGTCTCTCATGGTTGCTTAGACTATTTTTGATTAGACTGGACTCAGTATGGCTAATATCCTGTCTAGTAAATAGTGACCTCACTCCCATAACATCCCATAACACTCCCACAGCATGGCAAGGAGCATCCAACCTTTGTGCAATAGTAGAAATTTTTGGCCAGGGAAGTGGCCTTGTTAGAAAGGGGGCATCTCCAAGACCTCAGCGGTTGGTATCAGCCTATTCCTTGTGTTGAGGTGACTCAGACCTGCTGGGCCAGGACATTGCCAAGTCACTGAATGGGGAACAAATGGGGCTCCAGAGCTATCTGGATTTGTCTTTGAAAGGGAAGAAAGGAAAAAAAAAAAAAAAAAAAAAAACCAAAAAAACAAAACCACACACTATCACTTGAATTAATGGCATTGTTTTTAACTCAATAAGAATATTTCTGATTGAGTTCAGAGTTCCAACTTCATCAACTTTTTAAAGTATTTTCTAATGACCTTAATTGAACTCAAGTAAAACATTTTAAAATTAAAAAAAAAATTGGAAGGGGGGAGCGAGGATGACAGAATGTAATCATGAGGCTCCATCTGCTGGTGCTGGGCTCTTAGTGTCACACTTTAAAAAAGATGTATTCAGCATCCTTTTCTCATTTCTTCCACTTTGCTGTCTTTGCTTATGTGACATATTAAAACAAGAATTCTTTGTGTATTTATCCCTGTTTTCCATTTCACACTGCAGAGATGCCATTCCAAAGATGATGATCTTGAAATAGAATGGCAGTACGATAGCTCCTTTGAGGGCCCTCAGCTTTTGTCTTCTTAAATCATTCTGCTCTGGCTCTTCTGGAAGCTATCAACAATTTATTAATAGACATTTAATCCTTTTAACAAATTTATGAGATGGTATCAGAAATTAACACAGCCAGACATTAAAGTGGTGAAAACAGGTTTTATTTAGTCACTATTGACAGTAGGGGAAAGAGCTGAGCTCCGTTCCAATTTGTGAGAAATGATTTGGGTGTTTTAAAGGTAGAATGGGGTGGGATTAGAGCAGGGGCTATGTAGAGTCAGAGAAGTGAAAAATCACAAAGAGTTGGTCCTTTCAAATGCAATTAGGCCAGCTGTTTTTGCTACCTGGCAGTTAATCAAAGTTAGGATTTTTTTTTTATCAGAGGTCCTGTCCTTCCTGATGATTACATTTCAAAGGAATGGCTCTCAGGTCCTTGAGAGAAATACTTCTTCTTTTTAAAAAATATTTATTCATCTTAGTGAGAGAGTGGGAGTGCGTGAGTGGGGGGAGGGGCAGAGGGAGAAATGCAAGCAGACTCTGTGCTTAGCATGAAGTCCATTGCAGGGCTCAATCCCTTGACTTTTGAGATCATGACCTGAGCTGAAATCAAGAGTTGGATGCCCAACCGACTGAGCCACCTAGGTGTTCTGAGAGAGATACTGAGTGTAAGAGATACATATTCACAGTTGTAATCCCCTTTTAGTAAATACTCTTGAGAAGGGGAGATCGGGGGCCTATTGGCAGGTGTTGCTAGAACAAATAGTAAAATTTCCTGCAGCATTTTTAGTTTTCTCAGGCAGACATTGTAATGGGGAAGCTGGGACATGCTAGGGACGTGGCTTTATGCTGCTAGATTCCGTGGTAGAGTTTGGTCTAGTTTTTTAGTGCACGGTTTAGGTGGAGTTATGTGCCAAGAGCAGGCACTATTAATCCAGTTTCACAGGTGAGGAAACCCAAGCACAGAAAGAAATAACTCACACAGGATGGTACAGCTAGTAAGTGGTAGAGCTGAGATTTGAACATAGAACCTGGACCCCTAAACACTGTTATAGTGTCTCATAACACTCACAAGAGATTCTGGGCAAACAGTGAAAATTATGACTTAATCCTTGTCCTCAAAGAGCTCATAGTCCAATGGAAGGGGCCAAACATTAGAACAAATAATTATAATCAGTGCAGTGTCAAAAATATCTGTTCAACTATCCTCTTCTTGTCTAATGAGGACACGGAAAGCTTTCTAACCTGATTTCTTCTTTTAGCCACTTCATACTGTCACTCGCCAGCCAGACATTGCACCTGTGTATCTCACCAGTGCCTCAGACCTGTTACATCCTCAGTCCTACTCATTGTTACCTCCCTCACTCGCTACCCTCTCTCTTCTTGACCCTCTTCTGACCTCCAGTTTCCGAATGACATCGCTGGTCTCTCAGTCACTTGGGCTCTGTCCTGTTAGGAAGTGATCTGTGTTTCCTCTTTCCCTCACGTCTCAGTAGTCACCAAGTCCTATGGAAGGTACTAGAACATTTCTTTTGTCTTCCCCATCTCTCTGTTTTCTTTCTTCTTACAGCCTCCCTGCATGCGGGATCAGCCCGTTGGTCCTACTTGCCAGGTCCTCCTGTGTCTCGCTTCCAGCTGTCTAGCTCCTCTCACATGCACCCTGTGGCTTAGTTAAGTTAGCTCCTGGCTGTTCTTCCAATCGACTCAGCATTTTCTCTCTAGACATAAAGATTAGTAATTAGAGATTTGGCTGTTTATGAGCTGTTTTGGAATACGGTTTTATTTAACTTCCTAAATTTATTTTGTTTGCTAACTTTGAAGACTTTCAAGTGGGTGAAGAGTGGGATTGGTGGATCAGCTGACAGTCTCTGCTCTAAAAAAATTATGCTTACCTCTCACTGTCTTTGCCAGACATATCCATTTCTGTTTTTAGCTCCTGCTCTTTATTGCTTCACCGGATACTTCCCTTCCAGATGACTCCGTATTCCTCTTGCCCTTCAGTGCTCAGCTCAAGTCAACTTCTGTTTTGAAGTTCTCTCAGATTTTTCCAGTTAACAGGGATCTTATTTTTTTTCTAATTCATGTCACATCTGAAGACTCTATAATTAACAATTATATCAAGATATGTTATTCTTTCACTGTTTAGTGTTTGTGTGTTTTCCTCAACTAATTTCTAAACTTGTTGAAAGCACGAACTGTGTATTGTGGTTGTAGGCTGTAGAGTGCCGATAGTATAAATAGGCACGTGTATATCTGCCCATTATCACTCATGTAGCCCTTCAACACATTTTTATTGAGCACCTACTATGTCTAGCATTCCTGATGTCTTGGAGTTTATATCCTGGTGGGGAGATTAAGCTACCAAACGAATCATCACAAATTATGTTAAATTCTGTGACTAAAATAAATAGGCTGCTGTAATAAAGCATGATGTAGGGTGTTGATTTAGATAGTGTGAAGGCCTTTGTGGGAAAGTGCTCAGTAACTACTTGCTGACTAACATATTTTAGTAGAAGGAAAACACAGTTCTATGGGGTTCTTACATCTGTATTTAAAAAATTATGGGTATAAGTATATATAATATGTACAGCTTAAAAAATAAAAAAATATCTAAATCACCATCTAGCTTAAGAAATACCTTTGATGCTTTTGTCTGTTCCTTTTATATCACATTCCTCTCCTCCCATCAGAAATAACTTCTCTTCTGAATTCTGTGTTTATTATTTCTTTGCATTTTGCTATGTGTATTTTTAAACAATAAATTTTTGGGTTTTGAACTTTATGTAAATGGAATCATAGCATATATTCTGTGAAGTTTTTGTATTCTTTCTTTTTCTTCTTCTCTTTTTTTCTTTCCTAACCTTATGTTTGTGTAATTTGTCTGTGGCACATTTTACCTAGGACTTCACAAGTAAGGGGATATATCACGTATGGGTAATGTAGTGCATTTAACAGAGCTAAGGCATTAGAACCTTTTGTAGAACCCTCAGAGATGCTCTTGCTTTTTTGATGTTCCTGCTTTTTTGTTACCTTCTTAAATATCCCTTTGTTCTCCAGGCATCTGTTTATTTTCACTTCTCTTCGATGGTGAAAAATAAAGTAAGTGTTTTAAAAAATGATCACATAAAAATATTTATAAGCTATGGAATATATGAATAGCATTGTTAGGACTTCCGTTAGGATTCTTAAAGTTGACATTTTATACCCTTTTTTTCCCCCCAGTATTGGCATGGACAGCAACCATCAAAGTAATTACAAACTCAATAAAACCGAGAAGAAGTTTTTAAGGAAACAGATTAAAGCCAGGCATACTTTGCTGAGACACGAAGGCATTGAGACAGTATCCTATGCCACTCAGGTAACCTAGAACTATTACTGTTTGAGTGTAGTTGTGTCGCCATGTTAACGTGTTGTAATCATATTGTTAATAATTCCTCGGAGAAGAAGGCCGTGATCGTTCAGTCTTGTGTTATGTCTCTATTCAGTATACAAATGATGGGACCTGCTAACTTTCTGTTTTGGGGACATAGTTTGAATTTCCATTGACTGTGTTGATTGAACTGGAGGGAGTGGTAGGTATATGTTAATAGCAGAAATACTGTATAACTGTAGAATTTACAAAGCATACTTCCAGTCATTATTATATTTAATTGCTTAGGAATTCTTACGTGATGGGTTAGAGAAATAAGGCTCTGACAGGTGTTATGTCCTTTGATAAGGTGGTTGAGCAGAAAACTAAACCTCAGTCTTTTGTATACTAATGTAGTCTTTCCCCTCTATTCCTAACTTCATTTTTGTTATAAAGTATTTTGATTATGTGCTATAAAACATTTTAAATTTATTAGACCTTATTTACAAAGCCTTTTCATTTTCTAATGGCAATAATTCAAATATATGTATTATATTATAATATATTATCAATTATATATATGAGGGACTGTGAGACTTCTTGGACTGTGAGTTAAGAAGAACTTAGTTTAAATTTTAGCTTTTCCACTTATTTGGACATGAGCAGTCCATTTGATCTCAGCTTTCTTCTTTTGTAAAGACATAGTATCCCATGTGTTTTCATTCCATTAGATTATTAGATTCTAGAGCAAGTATGTGACAGTACTTATTAATCATTAAAATTCCATGTGAATATAAGGTATTTTTTCTGGTTCTAAGGAGTAGGAAGGAAGATCAGCCATCATCTAACCAAGGGCCGAACACATGCCCTTGAGAAGGTGAAGCTGGGATTAAAACTTGGGTTTCAGACCAATACTCTTTCCTTATATCATGTTATGCTGTCTTCTGTGCTGTGTGATAGTTTTAGAAATGAGTAATCTGTTACGGGAGATTTATTTATTTATGTATTTAAAGATTTGTTTATTTTAGGTGGGGGCAGAGAGAGAGGGAGAAAGAGAATCTTAAGAAAACTCCATGCTCAGCACGGAGCCTAATGTGGGGCTTGATCTCATGACCCTGAGATCATAACCTGAGCTGAAATCAAGAGTTGGACGCTCAGCCAACTGAGCCACCCAGGTGCTCCTGTTGAGGGAGATTTAAATTTAGCAGGCAACAGGCCCATACTTAGATTAAACACAGTATTAATGACTTCAGAGAATTAAACCAAATTCCTATAAAGAAGATAGAATACACAATGGATTAGAAGTAATATGGCTGCACACACTATACTATTTCTGCCAAGAGCCACCGAGGCTGTGAGGCATTCAGAAGATAAACTGACGTAGTCTCTGTTCCTCTCTTCCCAAGTGTAACTTGCTTTCTTTTCCTTCTAGGTGAAGATAAGTGTAAGGAAAGAAATGGGTTAAGTTTTTTTTTTTCTGCCTCTGAAGCTGTTTCTAGTGGATCTGTTTTTTTTTAGATTTCTAGAAGCTTTAATCTCACCTTCTTGGCTTCCAAATTGTCTTCTTATTTGGGCTTGATTATTTTTTTCTACACAATATTTTTAAAAGAAAAGAATAAAATTCTAGAAGGACCTCTAATTGCATATTATCTACCCAGGAGACAATAAATATTCTGTTCATGATGTATTATAAGTATACGTGCCTTTGTGCAAAATTATAGCCATTGTGAGATTTTTCTAGAGCAGTGGTCCTCAAATTGCCAAGACTGAAGATAACTTTAAAAAAAATTCTGAATTCTGTACTTAATGTTATTGGGAAAATTGCTTGCCTGAACAATTATAAATAAGACATTGTGTGACTCACATGCAGTTGAAAATAAATTCCTCCCTTTCCTCCCCTCTGCACTTGCGTTTGTGTGGTTTGCCTTTAGAATTGCCCACAGATCACTTAGCATCCTTGAGGACCACTAGTATTCCTCAAGTGGTACTTCACCATGCTCCTCAATTTCTAGATGGGGCAATGAATCCTTGACAAATAACACCTTTGCAATTCCTTAGATTTGGGAATATAGAAATATTTTTGTAACTATGGCTGCATATAACAAATTATTTTAGTACTTTATAAACCCTGTTGAATGAGGTCCAAGGCAAGCCATCTTAGACTAAATTTTATACCATGTTTTGTATCATTGTATTAGCGTATTTGTTCATCATGTGTATGTGTGTATTTGCAAACATATGAAGCATTGAGTCTTCTGTGACAGCACAGAGCTTTACTTTTCTCATCCAGTTTTATAAAGATCTATTACATTCTTTTAAGTCAAGTTTTTAGATATTCCCATTTGGTGATATATGAAACTAATACATTATATTCTGAACTCCAGCTTGGAATATAAATCAGGGTTCAGCAAAGTACTGTCCCCAGGTCAAATCTGGCTTGTAAGCTAAGAATGAGTTTTACCTTTTCAAAGGGTTGTTGAAAATGAAAATAAAGAGTATGTGACAGAGACTTGCCAGAGAAGCCTAAAATATTTACTGTCTGGCCCTTTTCAGAAGAAATTTGTCAATACCTAGTATAAATGATAAAACTGATAAGAGTAAGCCATCAGTGGTTTATTTCTCTTATGCTACAAAGTTTTTAGAAGTCGTAGATTATAAATTAAAAATGTTAACGCTGTGTAGAATGTTTTATAAGAGGTCCTAGTCTGTAACCATCAGAATAAAAATAGGAACCCCCCCCCACCACCGCAAACAAATCCCTTGAATAAAGTTTAGTGCAGGACTGCAAATAACAGGAAATAAGCATAAAACTTAATAAGGAAAAAGTTTTATTTGCAAAATGACCAAATTACTCAGACACAAGAAAAATTTCCTGTTTTATGTTCAGTAGAAACTGTAGTAAACATTGTGTCATGGTTATATCAAGTCTGGATTCTGGAAACTGACAGAAATAGGTTTGAGACCCAGCTCCCTCTAATCACTACCTTAACTTAATTGTTTTGCTATTCAATTTCTAACTGAAGTGGGGCTACTGTTACCCATTTTGTAGGCTTGTTGTGAAGGTTATGTTAATGAGGATTAAGTAGGTAAAAGTATATAGTATAGTCTGGCAGAAAGTATTTTGTAATTCGTATTCCTTGTCTCCCTCCTGTTTCTCTTTCATTGTGTTAAACTTATATGCAGTAATGTGACCTTTTAATTTGTATGCGTGGCCATTAAGAAAGGAATATTTTACTGCAAAGGCTATTTAAAGCAGGTTTTTTTTTTTTTTTTTAAGATTTTATTTATTTATCTGTCACAGAGAGAGTGTACAAGCAGAGGGAGAGGCAGGCTCCCTGCCTAGCAAGGAGCCCGAGGAACTCAGTTCCAGGACCCTGGGATCATGACATGAGCCAAAGGCAGATACTAACCGACTGAGCCACCCAGGCGTCCCTGCAAAGGCTATTTAAAAATCAGTATTATTTATATCATAGGTATACTTTTTAATTCACAATATTTAATAAATTGGTTTATATACTGTGTATGAAATTAGAAAACCAAATAACCACCATAAGGAAACCTTTTTCCTGTCTTATTTACACCTTTGTGGAAATCTTATTTAAAAAGAATCTTATTTTATCTTATTTTAAAATCTTATTTGAAAATAAATGGATTGATACTAATTGCTCATTTTTTTTCTTTTTTTGTTTTTTAAAGAGCCTGGTTGTCGCCAATGGTGGATTGGGTAACAGTGTGAGTAGGAGCCAGCTGCTCCCAGCGCTAGAGAAGTGTGGGCTGGTGGATGCTCTCCTAATGCCACCTAATAAGCCCTACTCGTTTGTGAGATACAGGACTGCCGACGAAGCCAAGAAAGCCTACATCACCCTCAACGGGAAGGAAATAGTGGATGATTTAGGACAAAAGATCATTCTGTACTTGAATTTTGTGGAAAAAGGTATTAGTATACAGGCGTCTTTTAAAAAATAGTCGTTGGTTTTGTGTGACTTTTCTTTTCATACCTAAGTTAGGAGGTTGAGTTATTGTGAAACCAAATAGGACCTCAGGTAAGCAGACCCTTTCTGTCTAACAAACACTCTTCACGCACCAAGTTTGTGCCAGGCATGGGGCCAGTACTTGAAGGGACGTGGATTAGACATAGCCTGCTTTTAAGGAGCTGGGCCTTCCACCCTCACAGTATATTTATCACCCCTGTTATTTATTTTGGAACCCTGCTACCTAATTGTGTTTTTCAAAATTTAATGCTGGGGGAAGCTTTCAGTTCATCGCTTAAGAATCAGTTGTGATCTGATGATTGTGTGCCAAGCTTGCCATTTATGGGGGAAACCTTTAGCCACCAGAGATCCCTAAAGCTTTATAGTGGCCGTGTCCAGCAGAACCTTCTGTGATGACGGCAATGTTTGTACGTTCATAGCTGGACTGTCCGATGTGATTGTGTGATTGAGGAACTGTTTTTTTTTTTTTTTTAAAGATTTTATTTATTTATTCGACAGAGATAGAGACAGCCAGCGAGAGAGGGAACACAAGCAGGGGGAGTGGGAGAGGAAGAAGCAGGCTCATAGCAGAAGAGCCTGATGTGGGGCTCAATCCCGTCACGCCGGGATCACGCCCTGAGCCGAAGGCAGACGCTTAACCGCTGTGCCACCCAGGTGCCCCAAGGAGGAACTGGCTTTTTAATTTTATTTAAGGAAACTAATTTAAATAAAAGCTTTATAGACCGATATTCAGAACTGCTACAGAGATTAGTACATCTTTTCAGCACTGTCCCATGGAAGTAAGATGCACTGGGGTGAACTTTGATGTGGACATCTGGTCTCCCATTATATTCATTTGCCACCTATTTAGGCAACATAATGTTTGTTCAGATATCCCGGGGATGGGTAGGTGAGTCTAATCTGACCGAATTTATGTTTTTGTAAAATAAGACTCAGAGGAAAGTTTTAAAGACTTTTTAAAGATATATTTTAGGAATTATAATCCGCAGTATCTATATGTATTTAATTTAAAATCTGACATAAGCTTTAGATTTTAAAAAAACTGTGTTATTTTTATATCCTATGTGTTTATGAGCAGTTTTTGAAAACTGAATGGTTTGGGAGTAAGTTTTGATCAGGAAGTACTTGGGTTTTCCCCTAATTAGTATGTTGAACACTCTGTAAGAAATTGTACAAAGTGAGTCCTGGAGTGTTCTTTATTTGAAATCCCACATTAGATCCAGATGTATTTACAAGGCTGTTGTTAGGAAATAAATCTGAGTAGAAGCAAATAGAGAACAAAACTGTGTCACGAATGTTTTGATACTGGTTTTGATAACTACTACCAAAGAGCCACTGAGAAATAAATACAAGGGGTGTTTTTAATTCTTTTTTTTTAAAACTGTTTTTAGAAAACTAAGTATGAATTACTTGTATTATAAATTGCCTGTCTTTAAGGAATTTTCCCCAAAGCTTTCCTTACATAATTTGAGTAAGTAATATAATGCCTGACATGTAGTAAACACTTGGTAAATATTTATCAGGTGCTTCACTGTTTGTATTTCTGAAATAGTAATAAAATCTAGTAGACATTTATATTATTGTTCTGTGAATTTTTATGTTAAATGATTCAAGGATGAAAACTCTTCAGCAGAAAAGCTTTAGAAATCACATCTGTAGCATGAACAATGAGATCCCTAAGAGTAAATGTGACTTGCATTATTCCCTTTAATCATAAATTCTTTCTTCTTTTTCTTTCACAGCTACACCTGTCTTGAACTTTGAAGGGCATAGGGACTTAAATTATTTTAATATATACCAAATAATTCTTCAAACGATGATATTTTCAGTTTTTGGAATACTTTTTTTGTTGTTTTACTTTTTTCTGTTACTGGACCATAGCTAGCTAGTATCAAGAACCTAAGGGCAAAAATGAGCATTTAAGTTTTTATATTCAATATTTAGAGACAGTCTGGATTTTTAATAAAGTGGCAAACTGTAGACATTATGACAAGCCTTCTTTCTTAGTGAGATTTAAAAAGTAGCTCAATCAAATAATATTTAAGGAAATACTGTTTTATTTGCTGTTAGTAACTGTGGTGGATACAGTGTACCATAATTTGTATCTTGGTTTTCGTTTTTGTATTTTCCTGTGTCATGTGCCTTTAGCATTCTTATTTCCGAATATGAGGATTGGGAATTTTATGAACTGATAAATGGCCTCTGGACAGAATTATTTGTATTTAGGAAAATTTAAGTTTTGTATGTGACTGTTTTGTTTTGGTTTCCCACAGCACAATGGAAAGAGTTGGGGCTTCAGGCCTTACCTCCAGGCCTCATGGTAGTAGAAGAAATTATTTCTTCTGAGGATGAGAAAATGCTTTTGGAAAGCGTTAACTGGACAGAGGATATGGACAATCAAAATGGTAAGTAAAACTTCTAAAATATGATACTTAAATATCTCTGCAAAACGCCATGCTCGTGCTTCTCCTTTCCTTCTCCTCCTTTGCTTTATTAAAATTTCTAATGTTTCCTCAAAATTACTGAAAGTAGCCTAGATCTAATATTAGGCAAGTCATGCCTACAATTTGTAGGGACATCAATAATAAATGACATTTATATAGCTATCAATTTTAAGCTCCAAACTAATTAATATTTATTAGCTAACATTTGTAGAGCTAACACTGGTAAGCCCTTTCACATAATCTTTGATCCCGTCCCCCACGAGGCACATTTCCGGTGTGGGATCAGCACCTCAGCACCTTGCTGCTGCAATGCAGTGAGAGCCTGCTGGAGATATTTGCAAATTAGAGTTCTTCTGACTTTTTCAAGGTCTTAAGTGGCCTTGTGAGTGGCAGCATCCATGTTTGAGGTTCATGGGGTGAAACTCTGCAACGGTTTGTTACCATTTTAGACTGAAAAGGACAGCAGAGATGAGGTAGAATGTTTACTTTTATTAAAGACAATAGTTAGCAGTTAACAAAAATTGCCATTACTAAAGGAATCCTGACTCACAAGTTTGACTTTGAAATAAACTAAGGAATGCAGACATTTTTTCTCTCAAATAGTTTACTTTCTTTTCTTCATTTAGCTCAAAAATCCTTAAAGCACAGGAGAGTAAAGCATTTTGGTTATGAATTCCACTATGAGAACAACAATGTAGATAAAGACAAGCCATTACCTGGGGGTAAGTAATTGCTAATACATGACAAATGTGGCTCAGAAAAGAGAGATTTAATATATTGGAAGTATGTCATAGTATGTTTCATTTGTCATTTCTAGGTAAGCTTGTTGAAATAGCTGATTAAAACATTTAAATTATAGGGGCACCTGGGTGGCACAGAGGTTAGGCGTCTGCCTTCGGCTCAGGGCATGATCCCGGTGTTCTGGGATCGAGCCCCACATCGGGCTCCTCTGCTGGGAGCCTGCTTCTTCCTCTCCCACTCCCCCTGCTTGTGTTCCCTCTCTCGCTGGCTGTCTCTATCTCTGTCAAATAAATAAATAAAATCTTTAAAAAAAAATTACATACGTAGTGCAGTTTTGTTGTAAAAATTGGATACATATAGCTGAGGCTAAAGTTCCGCTTGAACACCATCCTTACTCCCGTACTTCTTCTCAGAAGTAGTACTGTTACCAGGTGAGGACACGTTATTCCCGTGCTGTAACAAATGACTTTACATCCCAGTAGAGATACTGTAAAAGTATGCTGTTATTAACATGTAGTATTATATTGTGTGTTCTATGTTCACATCTTACATGTATACCTCCAACTGGTTCTCCCTTTATTAACTGTCTTGGAGATCTTATGTGGTTTTTCATTGTATTCAGCGTTCAGTAGTGGCTTCTTCAGTTGGTTCCTTGTTGGTAGACATTTAGGTGATTTCTAGTTTTTAGCTTTTAGAAGGAGTGCTGCAGTGCGTGTCCTTGTGTATCTCTCTTATGCGGTAAGCAAGAATTTCTCAGGGGAGACGCTAAGTAGCAGAATTGTTATGTCAGTTATGTTCATTTAAAAATGTTAATAGATACTGAAAAACTGCCCCCTAACCCAGCGGTATTGACGTATTCTTGCTGAGCGTGCACCTCCTTCCCCTACCCACACCAACATAGGATATTATAAAACTTTTAACTTTATATATAATTTCCTGATTACTGGTGAGGGTGGCCATTTATATTTACCTTTCTGTGAATTCGTCTTTCATATCTTTTGCCAGTTTTTGCTAATGGGTTGACTGATCAATAAGATTTTATTGTATGATCTGCATATTAAACTTTTGGTAGGATTGTGTTGGAGTTATATTTATTTGTATGACTTTAATCTTATTTAAGGCTTATTTTCCCTCATAAAATAACATTTCTGGCTCCAGTGAAAGTAAATTAGTTCTACTTTGAAAACTGTGTTTTGTTTTCATTTTTGAAATATTTTAATTTTTTAAGTAATCTCTGCACCTAACATGGGGCTCAGTGGGGCTCAGACTCACATCCTGAGATCAAGAGTCGCATGTTCCTCCTACCAAGCCAGCCAGGCACCCTGAAAACTGTGTTTTTTAAAAGAAAATAATTTAGGGTCACCTGGCTGGCTCAGTTGGAAGAATGAGCGACTCTTCATCTTGGGGTTGTGAGTTTGAGCTCCACATTGGGTGTGGAGATTGCTTAAATAAAGAGAAAACTTAAAAAAAAAAATAAAAGGAAATGATTTAGAATAAGTAAATTAAATTGAAATTTAATTTTAAAAAGTGGAATAATTTAAAATAAAAAGAAAGAGTGGTCAGGCTAATTTCCAGTATATAATAGTAAATTTTATAATTTCATTGCTGTTTTACAAAATGCCAGATTTGTGAGCAAAATTTTTCTTTTGGATATTTTGTTTGATTAAAATCAGTAAAATAAGTTTAAAAGATTCTGAAGGTTTTGTTCTTATTTTGTTTTTGTCTTATGGGTTTATTGTTGTATTTAGATCTTGACTGCTAAATTAAAAGCTGTGTGATTTTTCTCACAGTGGCTTTTTTTATTCTTGAGTAAAACATGCAAAGTAAATATTTTAATGTTTTATCTTTATGATTACTGACATCAGGTCTTCCTGACATTTGGGATAGCATTCTGGAGAAATGGTTGAAAGAAGGTTTCATCAAACACAAACCCGATCAGTTGACCGTAAACCAGTATGAACCTGGGCATGGTGAGTCTTTTCTTATTTCCACATTGCAATCATATATTTCATAACTAAGTAGATTCTTTAACTCGCTAAAATCAAAGATACGATATTTTAGCTTTAACTAGCTCTTCACAGTAATTTGCTTATGTGTGTTACCTGTGTTGACTGTTTAATCCCATGGAAATCTACATGTTAATCCCTTGAGGAACTTGGGTCTCAGTATAGATAAGCAGAGTGGCGGGGCTGCTGTTTGTGGTTTTTTGTTTGCTTCTCAGCGTTTCATGTAGACAGAGGGGATTGTTTCAGACATAGGCGGCACGCAGTGGAAGAACCATGTAATTTACAGATACCCTGGAAGAACGTTACTCGGTTGGATGGCCTTGCTCTTCCTTCTCCTCTGAGAATGCGAAGACAATTCTAGGATGATATTAGTAAAAATCTTCAGGCTCCTGAGTTTTGCACTTAATATTAGCAGCATCTTCATGTAATATTTCTAGTACTGAAATGATCTTAAGGATTTTATTAATGGCAGACATCGTGGGGTTTTGGGTTTTTTCCTGCTTTTATCATAATGTATTATAATTACGTATTTACCTGTCAGTCTTTCTGTTGGTCTGTATGCTCCCTGAGTACAGGGTTGTGTTTTACTTGCTTTATATACTCTTACCACCTAGCAAATTCCTTTTTCTTGGGAGACGCTCAGTTAACATAGATGAGAAACTGATGGAGGAAGCCATATCTGAGTTATTGATATGCTTAGTCTTCACACCGGGCTCTTGCTTTTGTTCCGCATGTATTTGGGAATCTGCGTTTTAAGGGAAAACATGACTGTGGTATTTACCTGTCACATGTTCTCTTGGGCTGGGATTGGGTAAATGCCCCAGGTGAGCAGTGACTCTCACTGCTTGGTTTCAAAGTGGAGTACCAGTGGCTCTTCAGAGTGAGGTGAAGGTGTTTTTAATTCAGATTTAGTTTGATTTTATGTAACCACATTCACCCTCAGTGTTTCCTTTTACCTAAAATTACAGTATCTTCCTGATTATCAGACCCCAGTATAGTGTGAGGCTTTATTTAGAGTCATCTTAAATCTACTGAAAGGAAAAATGAAGTGACATACGATTTTGTTTTCTATCCCAGGAATTCCTGCTCATATTGACACACATTCTGCTTTTGAGGATGAGATTGTTTCTCTCAGTTTGGGGTCAGAGGTAAATGTTCAAACATTTTCATTAGCCATCAACTGTCTTACCTTACGCGATGCTGTTTTCATGGGATTTCCCACATTTCTTAAGTAAAGTGAGTTAAGATTTAAACATGAGAAGTAAAGGTGCTATTAGTACTTTCATTTCTTATAGAATGTAAGATTATCAAAGCCTCTTCTTTCAGGTGTCTGAAGTTTTATCCATCAGCTGATCAGATGGTAGGAAAACCCCTGTTTTTTACACATTTTTTTAAGCATTTCACGTGTGGCTGTTGAAGCCAAGTCAGACTACCCTCCTGAGTGGTGCAGCATTGCCATCTAGTGGCCAAAGATGGTGGCTGCAGGCCACAGAAAAAGGAACACAAAACTAAAATGTGTATGTCCAGAATTTTGATACTTTTTCCACATATTTCACCTGATTCAATCCCTTCAGAAACTCTGAGCAGTACAGGGTAATATCCTCATTTTTACAGATGAAGAACACGAGGTTCATGTTATTCGTTGACTTGTTGGTATAGCTGCACTTGACTTGAACTGCTCAGGAAGATAGAAAAAGCATGATTTAAAGTGAGGAGTGCAAACTGCAGGTAGAATTTTAGTTAGAAATCAGAATTTTAAGTCCAGAAGAACCTTTAAAAATATCAGGTCATCTAATCTAACTAGAGGTTGCTTCAAAATCTGATCTTGTTCCTGGAGGCGAATACAGTTTACTAGGTGGTTTTGTTTTGCATTCGTGTAGTTCCCATCACTAGGTTTTTAGTGCTGTGGCTTTTTAACTGCTGCTGAACTCGTGTGATCGTGTTGATGCTGTGATGAGAGAGTTAGTGCTGTGCGATGAGATGGAGCCATCGTATCACCCACATGTGTGGATGTTTATTAAATGCTTTATAAAATAATAAGGATGGGAAAATGAAAGAGCTCTTCTCTGTGTGGCTTATTTTTATTTTACCTCTTATCCTGGCTTGTGGCTTTAGGAGATCAGTAAAGAACATCTTTGTCTTTTCCTCTCAACTGTGTAACCAATTGAGAAAGGAGACCTAACTGGAGATCAGCGTGTCCACTTTACTACTGAGAAAACACAGGAGAGTGTGGCTTTAGATCTGTGCCACATGGATGTGTTAAAGTGACATGCTGTCGTTGTCACTGGTGCAGCCAGACAGTGGGAGACCTTCCTCGTAAAGGCAGGGGATTCCTCTCTAACGTAGGACGTAAAGGAGCATGTATTAGGTTCTGCAAACCAGCTAGATCTGAAAAAGAGAGAGGGAAGAGCTCAGCCGAGCAAGCGTGGCCCCAGGCTAGCCACTGGCTCCAGCCATGCCTTCTCTCCTGGAGAGTTAAATGTGAAGGGCACCTGGGTGGCTCGGTAGGTTCAGGGACCAACTCCTGATTTCGGCTCAGGTCATGATCTCAGTCAGGGTTGTGAGATCGAGTCCCCGGGTTGGGTTCCACACTCAGCAGCAAGTCTGCTGGAGACTCTCTCCCTCTTCTTTTCCCTCAGTTCCTCTCCCTGGTTGCCCACACGCGTGCTCTCTCTCTCTCTCTCAAAAAAACCAAAAACAAACAAACAAAAGAAGTAAAGGAGGGAGAAAAGCCAGGTGTGTTGTTCCTATACTTTCACTCCTGTGGAAATTTCTGCCCCACCTAGGGAAATACGAGGAGTGGGAACTAAATGCTCTCTCCACAATTGAAGGTCGTACAGAAGGGAAAATGTTCCTTTACCTGCGCAGATAATCTGCTGCAGTTGTCACCTCCACTTGATGTCTCTGAAGGCACATCATTTTTAGCTGCCAATTTGAATGATGGGGTTCTTGGTTAAATCTGCCCTCATAATAGCGGGAAAGCACGGGTGTTACAATTTAGGACAAGAACAATAGGTTTTCTTGTAAAAGATGGTCTTTGACAGTAGCCAATCTTTGTAATTTTGGAAAAAATATTTTCTAAACATGTAAGTGTATCATGCAGTTTAAAAAGTTGACTCTATTTGGAGCCCTTTGTGTCGTATATAAAAGGGATTAATATTAGCTCTTGCCTGGCTGAAGGATTGTGAGTTAACGTATGTGAACTGTTTTCTAACTCAGAGCAATTCATACGTGTAGAGACTTACTAAGGTAAGCTGCTTCTTTGGTCCCTTCCTGGAGGGAAGATGAGATTTTCGGTGGTCCCCAGGAAGGTGGCTTCACCTTTTCTTCTTGCATTTACCCACCGTTGCGCCTGTTCTGTTTGCTTTTGACACTGTGTAATTGCTTGCTCTCTCTCCTGGCTCTTTGCCCCAGACCTAGAACCTGGCTCCCAGACTTCTGTCCCTTTTTCTGTATTTCCTCATCCTTGACATCCTTAATTGTTGTAAGAAATTTACTATAGTATCTACTCCAGTTTCCATTCCATTGTAGTAATTTGTCAGTGGCACCATTGTTTTTAGTGTTTGTTTGTTTCTCCTTAGCTAAAATCCTTGAGATTATATTTAACTTCTTACTTGCTTCCTCTTCCTAGAAAATTTGAGAACTCCTATTTTTTTTTTTTGAGTAGAATTGACATACAGTATTATCCTGATTTCAGGTGAAACATAGTGATTTGAAATTTATATACATTACAAAATGATCACCATAACAAGTCTGTTACCTTCTGTCACCCTACAAAGTTAGTATACATTACATCAAAATTCACAGAAAGACCGACCAAAGGGTTACCACAATGGGCGCAGATAGCTGCTGGTATTAAACACAGAGATATATGGAGAAGTACCAATTTTATAAGAAGTTGTTTATCAGTTAATATTTTTTATTATGATGATTTTTGCAGCTGAGTGGGCTGGGCAATTGGGTATTTGGTTAATGAAGACTGTGTCTGTTGAATGCCTGCTAGAGGTCTCCGTCTTTCATTATATTACCTGTTCTCTCTCCAGGCTCATGCTTTTAGCAAATATTGAGTCCAGGTTGATCTTCTGAAATATAAGGTATTGGGTAAAAACTTTTTGTGGGATTTCTCGAGCGACCCAGTTTCTCTGTTGCCAGCTGAGTAGTTTTGTAGATTCTGTGTTTTTTTGCAAACTCTGCATAGTTTGCCCCAGAGATGTTCTGATGCTGGAGTGATTCTCATCGCTTCCTGTATATCAGGAATGACTCATAGGGTACGTCTCTGTTAGGAGTGTGTTGCTTTAACAGACAAATGTTTCCTTATTTTCTGATCCTCAGCACAAATTGGGGGAAGAAAACAAAGATACTTTATGGGGTTTGAAACAACTAATACAGCCTGGACCCTCAGCATCCTGACCTCATCTTTAACCTCAACTTCAGCCCTCAAAATGTATATATGTCGGCAACATTTATAGCCTCAGAAGCCAAGCGATTTCTTCTTCCTTATTTTTATCTTGGTTCCACGCCCCAGACTTTATTCTTCTGCGAGTCCTTGGAATATTTACATTTTGTTAAGTTCTGTCAAATAGATTGTGTCTGCTGTGTAGCTCCTTTCTCCCTTCTCTATCCTTAGAACTTACTTGTGGTATTTCCCATAGTCTCTGTAGTGCCCTCAGCATTGAAAGGATGACGATCTGCCATCCAAGTGGGTTTATATTGTTCCCCCATTTCTGGGTGTGCGTGCAGGGGCGCTTTGTACCCATAGCTGTGGTATGGCTGTGTGTATTGGTGGGGGTGCATTGGGCCACGTCTTCATTTGCCTTTTTATCCATTGTGTCCCTAACATTCAGAACTAATGTGGACAAGTGGATGGATCTGCTGGTTTATGGGCCAGAAGTAAATGCTTTACCTTACTTGGTCGTGTTGGTTTTTATACATTGAGTTCTATTTTCACTTAAGCATTTCCCCTACTAACTTATGTTCTGAAGATTCCAATTTTTGTGTAATTTTCTTATCTTTCAAGATCTCTTGGAAGCCAAAATTCCCTTTTGTGTAAATGGGGCAAATGAGAGTCTGTTGACAATTCTTACAGTGTCCTCCTTCTGTCCTTCATATGTCGCAGTATCCATGCTGCCATTACAGTAAGGATAATGGCAAAGAGATATGCCCGTTCCAGCCTGTCATCTGCTAAAAAAAAATCTTTCACAGCTTGACACCATGAAATAGAACGTTTTGTTGTATTTGGAGCCTTCCAAATACCAATTCTTTTATCTTTTCGGGTAGAATTTGTGCATTTACTTTGTAGCAAGACAGCAGCATTATGTCACTCCAGGTATGTGGAACTAGAATCAAATTCATCGAGTGCAGAGAGCTACAATAGAGGCCCGTTTAGGAGACACAGTAGGAACCAGTGCTTGGCTGTTTAACTGAGAAGTCACTAAAATTTGGGGATAATAATGCATGAATATTACAAACACTTTGTTTTAACCTACATATAAATTCACTTACCAGTATTTTGATATAGGGCCCTTCTTTCTGGGAGGGTCCACAGTCTGCCTTGTCTTTCCAGTTTTCATTTTTTTAAGGTGAAGCAAAAGCTTAAAGAACCTGTGACACCTGAGTGTAGGGTTTTATGTTTTGATGTTTGTGTTTCCAAGATTTTATTATTGAGTTATCACATTTGTTACAACAATTCATTATTTTGTTCCCTTGTACTAAGTCAGCAGCATTCAACCTAACGTATAGAGAAAAAAATCCTGGGGCGCCTGGGTGGCTCAGTTGTTAAGTGTCTGCCTTCGGCTCAGGTCATGATCCCAGCGTTCTGGGACCGAGCCCTGCATCCGGCTCCCTGCTCAGCGGGAAGCCTGCTTCTCCCTCTCCCACTCCCCCTGCTTGTGTTCCCTGTCTCGCTTCCTCTCTGTCAAATAAATAAATAAAATCTTAAAAAAAAATCCTATCTTTCCTTTGTCAATTTCATCAGTTTACGTAATATATCATTAAATTAAGTAACAGCAAAACAAGTGTGGATGGCACAGAGTGCTTGACTTGTTAAGCTTGTAGCTCAGGTGGTGAGAGTGGAAATGCATGAACGTGTTAGAGAGTTGCCTGTGATCAGCACACATTTGGGGCATGAGTATGCCTTCCAGAAGTAATGGAGCATATAGGTTGGTTAAATAGATGTCTCTTAAAAGAGCTTTTATTTCTGTGACCTGCATTTTCCCAAGCAGTGTGGGAGATACAAAATTATTTCCAGCCTTGATTCCCCCCTCCCCACCTCTGATTTTGGACCTGAGTATCCAACTTCCTAAAAGACATTTTTTAAGTCTGAGCTCATCTTTGTTTTCAGCCATTTACCACCCACTGCTCTTCTCCCGTACAAAACAAAACAAGCTTCTGGTCTTCCTGAGTTTCCTGTTCTGTTTGTCCACCAGTGGATCAATTTAGAACCTGGAAAATATTCTTTTTTTTTTTTTTTTTTAAGATTTTATTTATTTGTCAGAGAGAGAGAGAGACAGAGAGAGCATGAGCTGGGAAGAGGGACAGAGGGAGAGGCAGGAGTAGATGCCCCACTGAGCAGGGAGCCCAATGTGGGGCTCCATCCTAGGACCCTGAGATCATGACCTGAGCCGAAGGCAGATGCTTCACCGATTGAACCACCCAGGCATCCCAAGAACCTGGGAAATAGTCTTGGCATACATTTTTATGATTGTGAATTCAAGTACTGTTTTAACTACATCCCACAACATTTTCTTTGAAAAACCGCTCCTAGTGGCATAGCTGTCATTCAGTAAGCTGCATGTATTAAAATAGACACTCACGAAAGCTTCAAGACTTTCAATATGACAAATGTGTCCATCTTTCCCAGAAATTTGCTTATCACCTCCTGTTCCTCAACACCTCAGATCACAGATATTCTCTGGAGTCTGTTATACGGGCATCTTACAGGGTACACCCTGCTGTGTGGCTTCTTTCACTCAACATACTTACTTGAGATGCGTTCAGAGTCTAAGCTTATTTGGTATCTTTTTTGCTGAATAGTATGATAACTTCAGAACTTTTTAACTCCAGTACTCCCTGATAATTTATATCCTTTTATTATTGTGTATTTGAATTATCTTACTTTTTTAAAGATACTTCTGTGGCAGTTACAGTCAGTGTTGTTTTCTTTGTTCTTCATTCTTTAATGTCACACCTTCCATCTGGGGTCATTTTCCTTTTGTGTCATGCAGCACCCTTTACATTTCCTTTACTCCGAGTCTGCTGCTGGCCATTCTGTGTTATTTTTGTCTGCAAGTGTCTTCATTTCACCTTCATCCTTCGGGGGTATTTTCACCAGGGATAGAATTCCAGGCTGGCGGTTATTTTCTCTTCGTGTACGAAAGATGTCATTTACTTTCTTCTGGCTCCCAGTATTGCTTTTGTGACCTTTGAAGGTGACCTTTGTTTCTTTCTCTGGCTTCTTTTAAGATTTTTTTTTCTTTATCTTTTGTTTTCTGTAGTTTCCTTTTGATGTGCCTGATTATTCTGCTTATTTTGATGGGTTTATTTGTTCTCGGGATTTGTGGGATTTCTTGAACCTGTGGATTTTTTTTTTCCATTGGTTTTGGAAAACTCAGCCATTATCCCTGTAGATTTTGTCTCTGTTCTATTCTCCACCTGCCTGTTTTCTGTAGACTCTATTTTGCTTAACCTCTCTTCTGTGTTTGGTGTATTTTTTCTCTCCACACTACTCCAGACAGTTTCTTCTGTCACTAATTCTCTTCTCAGCCACAGCTCATTTGCTGTTAAACCCAGTCATCAATGGCCTCATTTCAGTCCTGGTGTTTTTCTGTTTTAGAGTATCTGCTTGGTTTTTCTTCAGACTTATGATGTCTTAAAAAAAATCATTTCCAGTTCTCTGCTGAAATTTTCAAGCTTGGCATTCATATCTATAAACATGGTAAGAAACTTTGGTTCTTAGCCTGTATCTGATATTTGCATATTTGAGGTCCCTGTAGTTTGTTTCCGTTCTCCTTGCTAGACTGGCTTTTTCCAGGGCAGGTACTGTGGTTTATTCTGATTCAGAATGTCTGAGATGAAGGCCGGTTTTCTGTATTTATAGAAAGCTCACAGACAATTACAATATTTAGCTAGGATTTTGAGTTAGAAAATGCTGAAATGCTAAATCTGTGTAGTATGGACTCCAAAGGCAGTAGGATTTCATAGTAATCCTTCCCAAATAAGTAAACATGAAGTACTGTAGGCCCCAGGGGCGGTTGTAGTCACCATTCAGTTAAATACTCCAGCACCGCGCTAGGGACCAAGGAAGTCAGAGTCTCTGTGTGTTGTGTCCAGACCCTCAGGTGTTTGCACTGGGACTGGATTTGGCATTGGACAAGTTGGGAGAGCGGGATTCTAGCTCATCCCTATTGGTAACTCCTAACGAACCATGGAGAAATCACTTCATTTCTGTGCTTTCTGTGATAGTTTGAAGTTGGCATCTAATTCTTGAATTTCAGTTGTTATACAGAATTGAGAAGAATTTAATAGTAATGACAGCAGCCACTGTAGCTCCCCCTCCTCCTGCCAACGCTGGTGTTACTATGATCATCACCACCAGCAATGAGGTGTTTTCGTTTTCTTTTTTCTTTCTTTCTTTGTGTTTTTTTTGGTGTGTATCTCCTAGTTTGTTTTTTTGTAATTGAGATATAATTGACATATAACGTTGTATTAGTTTCAGGTGTATAACATAATGACTTGATACATGTCTGTATTGCAAAATGGTCACCACAGTAAGTCTAGTTAACATCTGTCCCCACGCATGATTACAACTCTTTTTTGCCTTATGATGAGATCTTTGAAGGCCTCCAGCAGCTTTCAGATATGCACCACACTGGTAGTTACTGCAGTCATCATGCTGTACCTTGCATCTCCAGAATTTGTTTGTTTTATAACTGGATGGTGGTTCACCCATTTCACCTACCCTGCCCTTCCTGCCTTTGGCAACCACCAGCCTGTAACTAGTGGTTTGGCAACCACTCTCTGTACCTAGGAGTTTGGTGTTTTATTGTTTTTTGTTTTTGTTTTTAGATTCCACATATAAGTGAGATCATATGGCATGTCTGCCTCTGTGTGACTTACTCCACTTAGTATAATGCTCTCCAGGTCCATCCATGTTGCTGCAAATGGCGGGATTTCCTTCTCTTTAATGACTGAAAAACATTCGATTGTATATAAAAACCCAACTTCTTTATCCATTCATCTATCAGTGGACGCTTAGGTCATTTCCACGTCTCGGCTGCTGTAGATGATGCTGCAGTGAACATGGGGATGTAGGTAACCTTTTGAGTCAGCGCTTTCATTTCCTTTGGGTAAATACCCAGAAGTGGAATTGCTGGATCATAGGTAGTTCTATTTTTAGATTTTTTGAGGAAGCTCCATACTGTTTTCCACAGTGGCTGTACCAGTTTGCATTCCCACCAACAGTGCACAAGGGTTCTCTTTTCTCCTTATTTTCAACACTTGTGCCATTCCCTTCCTTCTTCCTTCCTCCCTCCTTTCCTTCCTTCCCCCTTCCCCCTTCCCCCCCCCTCTCTCTTTCTGTTTTTCTTTTGATAGTAGACTTTCTAAGAGATGTGAGGTGGCAACTCATTATGGTACCTATGGAAAGTACTATCCTCGATGAATTTTTCTTTATGAGGAGTAATCTAGGGCTAGAGATACACTCATGACTATTATTGTCCTTTTTACTTTAGCTGTGTATATGAATTTTGGTTATCTGTGTATATGAATCTATTGATTTATTTTGCTTAAGGAGGAAAGCTCAGAAAATAAATAAATGGAATTTAGGAAGCCTTCTGTCCAAAAATGTAAGGTACATTACCCTGTTCTTTTCACATAAATTGTTTATGATGAATTTATTCATTAATTTATTTATTCAAAAATATTTGTTCAGCATAATCTGCTAGACAGAATCTAACAAGTAAGTAAGGATAAAATCTCAAAAAATGTTTTTTAAAGGTGAAATGTTTCATTACATTTGGAGCTTTGTCATATGTAAAATAAAACTTAATTTTACTGAAGTGGTTTTTGATTGACTCTCGTTTTTGGAGTCTGATTTTGGATGACGTGGATTTTCACTTCACAGTTCCTACGGAGGAACGTAGCCACAGTGTGATAGATGAAAGCTGATAGTAAGTGGTCTCAGTGCAAACACATAAGCATGATTATAAGCATGATTATAATATAATCATGCTTATAATCATGCATTTTTTTAAAGATTTAATTTGTGTGAGAGAGAGACAGAGGAAGCAGGAGCAGGGGGAGGGGCAGAGGGAGAAGCAGACTCCCTGCTGAGCTCACATTCCAGGACTCTGAGATCACGACCTGAGCTGAAGTCAGATGCTTAACCAACTGAGCCACCCAGGCGCCCCTATATTGTAGGCATTTAAGCTAAGCATTTATAATATGGGATATTCAGTGGTGGCTAAAGTGTCTCCGTTTTAGCATCTTTTCTTTTTCAGGCTTTTCTGTTATGCAAGGTTTCCTTTGCTCTCTTTTGTGCCTTTTGCAGATGTGTTTCGACCATTAAACTAAAAAAATGCGTCCTCTTGTTTTACATTCTACTTGAGCTCAGCCAGATAAAACAGTTCAGAATCATGTGTATTTGGGGGTGGAGATGTAGAGATGGCAGCTTCTATTCATTCTGCAGCTGAGACCTAGTTCTGTAAGGCAGAGTTGTTTTGAGAGGTGGAATTTGCTGACATATGCTCTAAAGTAGATTTGTTTGTGGTGTTTTCTTTTAAAATTTCAGCCTTGTTTTGCTAGTTTGACATGCACAGTACTGCGGACAGGTTCCCAGGTATGTATGCTAAATGCACACGTGGAACCCAGCAGCGAGGGATTTTCACACCAGAAACGTCAGATGATGCTCTGCCCCTCACATCTGCTCTCAGCGGCAGTGAGAGGCCAGTGCGGCAGTGAGAGGCCAGTGCGTTTGGCTGCAGTGCTGTTTTGTTCCTGCATGTCCCAGTCGAGGGACCACTTTGCTGTGCTGTAAAGCACCATCTTTATGTTCAAATGCGGGAGTGTTTCCTCCTCCTGAGAATACTGAGACCTGACCTTTATAATACTGCTCTTACTCCAGAACGAGGGAGAGGAGTTTGATTTCTTTCAGTGATTTTCAAATGAGGGGCCCTGGTTCTTGTTCTTGCCATTGTTTCTTTCCTTTGAGTTTCACAAGACTTGGTTATCTTGAGATTCTGGTTTTCAAGAAATTTAGCAAATTTCAAGGCTCCTGTTTTTGTTGTTGTTTGGGAACCTGTTTTGCTAGTAGGAATCAAGGAAGGGAAATAGGTTGGTTTCAGTCTTTGATATTAACTTGCTTTAAGGAATGGAAACTGAGCAGGCTTATGTGGGAGGAGATGGAAAGGTCATTGACATCAGCTGCTGGTCTCGAACGCGTTCCAGACAAACTTCCTATTAGGTCCTCTGCCCTGGAATAATTTGGCATGTCAGCAGGCTTCTCTTCCAGCTACTTTTCAGCTGGGCAAGTAGACTTCTAGGAGTGTCATTTTTGTAGAGAGACAGAACATTATATTTGTTTCACTAAAATGTTTTCAGTTCCTTGTCTCCCCCACAGTGGACTAACGATCTCATGATACACTGGGATTCTGTATTTGTGATCCAAGGAGAGGATGTAAACAGACATTTTTGACATACCTGTAGTTCTTTGTCAGTAGTTTGTAGCTTCAGTCTTGTCCACTTGCAATCGTGAGCGTGTCTCCTCTCCTTTCCCGCTTGTCCAAACATGGTAGACATGGCCGCAAGGAAGCGTGTGGAATCACCTGTTTGCTGTTTACAATAAAAAGCAAATTCTTACTACATTTGGGTCCAATGACAATATCAGCGCAATTACAGAAGATTTACTTTTGGCAGCCTGTGGGAAACAGGTGGACTTCTCTCTCTTCTCCCTTCTTGGCTGTGGGATACTTTCTTCAGGCAAACAGAGTGACTTAGGACATTCGTCATTCACTGTGAACCACATGTCCTGCTTCATATCGTGTTGTCTCTTGTGTGTATGCCCTTCAGGGTTTCAGGAGGCTAACCATCTCAGCCCCTTTCTAACCAGTAAGGATCCACATTAAATTTGTGTTCTTCTCCAAAGTGGTCCCAGGTGCAGTGTACTCTCCATTTTCCTGTTTAGCCGATGTGGAGATCAATTTATTTCATGTACTTTTCTGTCACGAATCTTCTCTTCACTTGAGTGATAGAGATGGCTGTGTCTGGGGTTTTCATTCAGTTGTACTTTGGATGCGTAAAGGTTTTATAAGATCAGAAAGTCTAAGATTTTTTGTTTACTTGCTTTGAACTGAACATTATCCTCAGTCATGCCCCACAAGCTTCCTGGGATCTTGATCTTTATTGACTCTGCCATCTCGGAAAATAAGGAAAATAGGTAAAACCAAAAAGAGTAATTGGAAAGAAGGTCCTGTGGAGCGAAGCTGTCACATGGCAGAATGATTCAGGAGTTGCGGGGAACATTATTGATTGTGAATCCTTGGTGAATTTTTTAAAAAGTCTTGTTTTTTTCCTCTCTCCCTCCTTTTTTTTTTTTTTTTTTTTTGGTCTTAAGCATTGTTCAGTTAAGATAAAGATACTTTAAATATGATGATAGTGACAATATTTTATGATGGGCTTTTTAAGAAAAATTTAGTTTTCATAGAAAATGTACATTTAATTTTATAAGTAAAAATTACTTTCTTAAATTAAAAAAACTGTACTTTCACATTAGATAACCTGTGAGGTAATAGAAAACATATATGTTGGTCTCTTTCCCCAGTTCCTGGCACAGAACTCCTGAAACACTTGTAAATTTCCTAAGCGATAGGAGTAGTAGGAGCATTTTTTGTTCTAATGTTTGGTCATTCACCTGGGCTCCTGACACAGAGTTCCTAAATCCCTTGGAATATCCTGGGGGATGACAGTGTTTTTTGTTCTAATGAGATGACTCTTAGTGGGCTCCTGGATGAGGGCTGGTCACCAGAAAGACCAAGCTGGGGTTAGAAGCGTGGAATTTTCAGTCCTGTCTCCTATTCTCCAGATGGAAGTGGGGTTGGAGATGGAGTTAATAATTGATCATGCCTATGTGATGAGGCCTCCATAAAAATCCCAATAGTATGGGGTTCAGAGAGCTTCCAGGTTGATGAACAAACACGTGGCAGTCCTAGGAGGGGGGCACACCCGGAGAGGTCAGGGATGCTCTGTGCGCCTTCTCACATCCCTGCCCTGTGCCTCTCTTCCATCTGGACGTTTGTCTGTGTCCTTTATCATATCGTTTTATAATGTTTTATAATAAACTGGTCAACAGTGAGTAAACTATTTTCCTGAGTTCTGTGAGGCTCTCTAGCAAACTGATAATGGTCATCAAGAGTAATAATAAGTATTGTGTATATTTTCTAACCTATATCCCATAATATTTGGCTTAGTTGGTAGTGTATTTTTCTTCCTTGAAACTTGGCTTCTGTATTCAGGACAAGTATTTCCAAATTAATTAGTGTTATGTTCATACTTGTCTTGTTAGTTCTAATCATTTGTTTAAACTAGGATTTCCCTATTTAAAAATCATTACTCTCTGTCGATGGGAGGAAATGTGTTTGAATTTCACAAGTAAATAGGTACTATTTATTTGTCACACATGTTGAGTGTTAATTAGCCAGAAACTGTAACCTCTTGGTGGGCAAGGACATGTCCCTTGCTCAACATTGTGGCCTTTGATATCTCAGACAATGAAAAATAAGTACTTACCTAAAGTTCGTTCTTTCTTTCTTTCTTTCTTTCTTTCTTTCTTTCTTTCTTTCTTTCTTTTTCTTTCGAGAGTGAGCACAGGCAGAGGGAGCGGTGGGCAGAGGGAGAAGCAGGCTCCTCGTTGAGCAAGGAGCCCGATGTGGGACTCGATCCCAGAACCCTGGGATCAGGTCTTGAGCCAAAGGTAGACGCTTAACCAGCTGAGCCGCCCAGGCGTCCCTCTCCAACTTTTCAGTATGAAAATTTTCATACAAAAAAGTTGAAAGAATTGTACAACAAACACCTATATACCCACCACCTAGATTCTATAGTTAACATGTTAATATATTTGCTTTATCAAATATCTGTCTATCTGTCCATCCTCTTATTGGTATATTTTACTTATACATTTTGGGAAGTTGTGGGTGTCCATGCACTTCACCCCGACAACTTCTGAATTCATCTGCAGTGTTCTCAATAGAATGTTTTTAGAGTGTGGCTATTTGTAATTACATGTGATCATTTAGAACAGATAATTATTAGAAAATGAAATGCTGTCATCTTACTTTATTTTCCATACTTCCAAGGGAAGAAAGCAGCTTAGATCTGTATAATTCTTTGTAGTTTATGAGGAATTCTCATGTCTGTTATCTAATTTGGACCAATAATATTGCTGATAGTAACGGTAGCTAACAGTTAACTGTGCCAGGTACCATGCTAACAGTTAACCTTTAACAAAGATGCTAAATTCTGCTCATCCCACTGATATTTGGTTGGCATATTTATTTTTCAAGGGGATTGATTTGTTCACTTAAGAATATTTTTTAGCCCTGTGACATGCCTTTTAAATTCACATTTGTCAGCTGCTGCTATGTTTAGACTGAACTCTTTGGTGTTTGGGTTCCTGAGGACAAAAACAGTTTCTTGGGTGTTGTATCTTTATAGGTTGTTATCCATAATATTTATCCAATAAATATCCAATAATATTTCAGCACAACTTAGGAGGAGTTGCTGAAAATATTCCTGTGTTCTTTGATTATCTCTTATAAATTAGCCTGTAATATCCAAAATGTTGAGTGACTTTAAAGGCAAAACGGGTTATATGAGAATAGGTATCTAATGGTTGTTTGGGGGGTTATTAATTTTTAATATCCTATGAATAATTACAGCTGCTGTTTTTTATATTTATTGTGTGCCAGATTCTGTGACTTATTTTGCATCGCATTTTTAATTCATGTAACCAGCCTTTAAAGGCTGCCTCCATGAGGCATGGAGGGGTTAAGTGGCTTGTCCTGAGTCATGTGGCTACAAATGGAAGAGTCAGGAATGAGTGTTTCAGCTCCAAGTCCTAGCATTTGACCACCGCCCTAGTGTTTTGCATCCTCAGGCCACCTGCGTCATAATTTCCTGGGGTAATTGTTAGAAATGCAGACTCCTGAGCCCCATCCTAGACCTGCTGAGTTTGAACCTGTGGATGAAATATGTGTTTTAGTCGTTCATTGATTTTTTTTCAATAATTTATTTTATTTATTATTTTAGAGAGAGAGAGAGTATAGGAGGAGGGACAGAGAGAGAGAGAGAATCTCAAGCACACTCCCTGTTGAGTGCAGAGCCCATCGTGGTGCTTGATCCCAGGACCCTGAGATCATGACCTGAGCCAAAATCAAGAGTCAGACGCTTAACTGACTAAGGCACTCAGGTGCCCCATTCAGTTGATTTTTATGTGCTCTGAAGTTTGAGGACCACTCCCCTATGCTCTTCTATAAGAAGCATAATCACGTTTTAATCTCTATTAACCTAGAAAGATAGCCAGAATCAATCATACTTGTTCTTGGAGTACATGGTGTTTTGGATTCATCTTTATGCATTCATCTTTCCTTCAAGATTGTCATGGATTTTAAACACCCAGATGGTGTCACAGTGCCAGTCATGTTGCCTCGTCGGAGTTTGCTGGTGATGACCGGAGAATCTAGATACCTCTGGACACATGGGTATGTATCTAAATGACCTTAGTGACAGAATACCTCTTGCTTTGTGAGAGTTCTCAGTCTTTCCTGCTTGAGCCACCAGAATCACGCCCCTTATCTGCACATTGAGGTGTCCAGGTTTTAACCCCCACGGACATCTGTGCCCTTTTATGGTAAATAGTGACCTTTTATTTTGATGAAATTCAAGTTTAATGGAGGGTTGCAAGCATGGTATAATGAACTCCCTTCACCTTTCACCTAGATTTACCAATTGTGAATATTTGACCATGTATTTTATTGCTCTCATATGTTACCATTATTATTACTATTGCTAAATCATTTGAGAGTAAGTTGCAGACATCATGATCCTTTACTCTTACACCCTTCATTGCGTATTTCCTGAGAGCAAGGATATTCGTTATATCAGGGGTTGGCAAACTATGGCTCATTGGCCAAATTCAGCTCTGAGCCTGCTTTGTGCGGCTCTTGAGCCAAGAGTGGTTTTTATATTTTTATTTGTATTTTTAAATTTATTTATTTTTATTATAATTATGATTGTTATTTTGGTTTTTACGTTTTTAAAGTGTTTTTAAAAAAACAGCAGAGAATAGAAACTGTATGTGGCCCTTTTTACCTAAAAATGTTTACTATTTGGCCCTGTTTTACAGAAAAAGTTTGCCAACCCCTATGGTATAAAACCTCTATACAACTCAAATTCAGAAACATCAACATTGATAAAAATACTCTTCTACAATCCATCTTCAGATTCTGCTAGTGGTACTTATAGTATAGTACGTTGAAGACTGCCAGCAGTTACAGGAGCAAAACCAGATTTCACTGAGGGACTATTGCAGTAGGAGAAAAGGGATGGCAGTATAGAACTGGGCTGGATTCCACATACAACAGGAAAAGTCGGAATAGATAGCCGAGGGGGTGGGGGCGGGGCTGGGGCAGTGCCAGTGGGTGGCGGGCATGCCCAGGATGAGCCAAGTTGGGCTCAGGGGAGTCCGACTAAAGTTTGGTCAAGCAGAGAATCTTTGTTAGTGGTTTGTAGTATACTGTCCCTCTGATCCAGGACTCCGTCTGTGACTCTGATTAGTTGTCATTTCTCTGCAGTCTTTTTTACTTGGAAACAATTCCTCAACTTCTCTTTGTCTTTCTGGACGTTGGCACATTTAAGGGGACCAGTTATTTTATGGACTGGCCCTCAATTTGAGTTTGTTTGATTGAATCTAATCTCAAAGAAATGGGTTATGCACTTTCGGCAAGAACATAGCTTTAGCCTTTAGAGGAGAAGCATCGCGCTACTAAAATTTACGTACCTTCTGCTGAAAATACTGCTGAGTTCTGTGCTTATTAATAATGTCCTGCTTGGAGATTTTTAACTGATGCATTTAAGAAATCAAGGAAGTGAACACGCAAATGATTCTGTAACAGGTCCTGAATGTGAACCATAAAAACAGATGGCCTGATTTTAAGCAATGAGGCTTAAATTTACCTGATTTGTTTTTCATGGCCATCTAAAATATTTTCACTTACAGTAAATGAAAATCGTGAGGTGATCCAGTGGTTTCAGGTATTTCTAGAACTGAGAATATTCACATTTTCTTTTTTTAAGTTTAAGCATTTTTATGATCGGTACATTTAAACTTAAGAGTAATGGTATTTCAGCAAATACAAAATGAAAAATTACTTTTCGTAGGCCTGTGTTATAACAGGTTTTAATCTACTCTGGGCACTGCTACTGATTAATTCTCCTAAGCATCATTTCGATCACATTATTCTCTTTCTTTCTTTCTTTTTTTATTTTTTAAGATTTTATTTATTTATTTATTTGAGAGAGAGAAAGCGCACGCTTCGTGCTGGCGAGCATTGGGCGGGGAGGGGCAGAGGGAGAGGGACAAGCAGACTCCCCACTGAGCACGGAGCCCAACATGGGGCCCCTTCCCAGGACCCTGGGATCATGACCTGAGCTGATGACAGACGCTTAACCAGTTGAGCCCCAGGCGCCCCCAATCACATTATTTTTTTGGTTCAAAGCATATTATGTGGTTAAATGTTAAGAGTAATTATCTCTGGAAGATTGAATTGCAGGCAATATTTATTTTTAAACCTTTCTCTAGAATCAGAATTCTTTACAATAATTTCAGGGGAGAAAAACCCTCAGTATTATTTTTAAAGACTTCCATTGATACCCATTGCCTGTAATGTGATTGTGCGTGTGTATAGGGAAGAGAAGGAGAAAGGGAAAGTGTAGGGTAAGGAGGGAGGGGCTACAGGTAAAGACAGGAATAGAGAGAGGCTGACCAAATAATGACGTACCAATTATGGAGTATTATCAGCATCAGAATCTCTGGGTGGACAGGAGAATAGGTTGAAAAAGCGCATTTAATACACTTAAAAATATGTATAAACCAAGGAAATACACCTTGATAAAAAAAATTTTTTTCTTTGATCTCTGGGCTGAAAACGGGATACCACTACCGAGGCACAGGAATTGAAGAAGGTTGATTTGGGGCCCCTGGCTGGCTCAGTCAGTGGAACATGTGACTCTTGATCTTGGGGTTGTGAGTTTGAGCCCCACGTAGGGGTGAAGTTTACTTTATTTTTTTTTTTGTTAAAAAAAAAAGAACTTTATTTTTCTTTATTTTTTATTCAAGTATAATTAATATGTAGTGTTATATTAGTTTCAGTGTACAATATAATGATCTAATGTTTACTTTAAAATAAGAAAAGGTTGACAGACTCTGTCGTGTAAGGTTAATTCCAGACTCTCATTTCAGTCTAGTTCAGATTACTGTTGTAGCCACCACGGCTTAAATCAGAATGGCCGCCGGCAGCACCCGAGTCAAATCCAGCAATCAGGCATGTTCTCTGGCTGGCGGTGGTGGTCTCTGTGGCAGCGTTTTTATAAATTGCATACATGTAAAAATCAGGAGCTTTCACCTAAAAATCTGAGCCTTCAGCTTCTTTTGAAAATTGGGCAATCTAACAACATTGGGCCCTCGGATGCCTCGGCCCTGGTTGGAGACCGTCTGTGGGCTTCTGTAGATGAGGCCTGCATTCTCAAGCTCTCTGCAGTTCCCAGCATGTTCTGTGGTGCCCCACACTAGGGCTGAGCATCGGCTGTCACATAGCACTGTGCTTGCACTGTTTTGCTTATGTTGGGACAGAGCCGCTTGGAAATGAAATAAATCTTGTCTGCATTAAGAGTGGGAAATGGGAAGCTAAAATGAATGGGAAAGTTTTCAGAAAAGTGGAAGAGAACACTTTGTTGTTTTGAAATGAAACCATTCATGTGTTTAACAGCGAACATTGTGTTTCTAGACAAACCCACGTGCTTCCCTCCTTGAGGTTATTCGACTGACTTGGCAGGTGTTTATCTATAAGTTTATTTAACTCTCCTTTTAAATTACTTTTGGAGCATTTTCTTTCTGCTGAGCCTTGTTCTCAAAGTTTCACACAATTAGCTCACTTAACTCATACAAGTCACAGTGGAAAGTTTGTTCTGTGGTTTTGTCCCCATTTTTAAAGGAAATTGGAGCATAAAGAGGTTATGTAACTTTTACAAAGTCACAAAACCATTAAGTGGCAGAGCCAAGATGAGAAGCCAGGCAGTCTGGCCTCAGGATCTGTGTCCTTAACCTTGTGGTTCCAGCTGGCCTTGATTGCTCCCTCTGCTCCAAATTCATGCTGTGCCCTCTGGCCTTTACTCTTGCGCCAGCCCTCAGTGCAATAGATTTCCTTTTACTTTGTTTTTAACATAGAGCTCAGCTCTTACTTCCTTATAGTATGTAAAACCTTTTCTGGGTACATTAGCCTGAAATAATTTCTCCCTTGAACTCCTAAAGATTGTATTGTCATCTTCTACCTTGAGATGTCTCTTCTATCGAACTATTATTTAAATCTAAAAAATGTTTTTATCTTTTTATTTAATATTTTTTTCAGCTAGATTATTAATTTGAGTAGGGAGAGAAAAAAAGATGTTCAGTAATGTTTAAAGAATTCATTAATCTTTAACCTATGGATTACCTACTCCTAAAAATCTGAGATTGGTGCCGAAAGCAGTTAAGTACTGCTTGGCCTTTGTTTAAGATTTAATTCTAGGCAAGTAAAGTAATTGACTTAAAAAGCCTGTGATAGAGAACTACTTGGTCCTCAAGAGGGAAATTTATTTGCTAATAAGAGTTTCAAGATACTCATTGTTGTGAACTATCATGACTGTGTATAATACCATAGTTTTACTCATTTTCCTCTATCATGGTAACAATCATATAAATTCAGGCAATGTTTGCTTTCTTTTTACTTCTAAAAAAATTGCCTTTGGTGCAAGCTCTTTTAAAAGAGCCACTCTCCTTATGTGTTTTATGAGACCAGCATTACCCTTACACCAAAACATGTCAAGGATGTTACTATAGGAGAAAATTACAGACCAATATCTCTCGTAACAGGTGAAAAAACATCCTTAATAAAATTGGAGAAAATCCAGTTGTACGATATATAAAAAAGAAAGTACATCATGACCAAGTAGAGTTTATCCCAGGACTGTAAGATTGGCTTAACATTTTGAAACCAAGCCATGTAATTCAAGACATAAAAAGAACAAAAGCGAAAAAAATATTCAATCATCTTGATTGATGCAGAAAATGTATTTGACAGAATTCAGCATCCGCTCATGATAAAAACTTGGCAAAGTAGGACAAGAAGGAAACTTTTTCAAGCTGATAAAGGGCATTTGTGAGAAACCCACAGCTGACAGCATATTTAATGGTGAAATATTGAATGCCTTTTCCTAAGATACCCAACAGGGCAGGGATGTCTGCTCTTGCCACCTCTTTTTAATATTACAGTGGGTGTTTTACATAGTATAATAAGTCAAGAAAAAGAAATAACAATCATAGGGATTTGAAAGGAAGAAGTAAAACTCTTTATGATTGTGGGGTAGAAAATCCTAGGAAGTCTACAAAACAAGTGTTAGAACTAAAAAGTGAATATAGCAAGGTTGTAGCCTACTAGGTCAATATTCAAAAATTAATTTTTGAAAAATGAAATAAAATGCTTTTTAAAATATACATACCACATTTTCTTTCTTCATTCCTCCATTGATAGACACTTAGGTGGTTTCCATGTCTTGGCTGTTGTAAATGATGCCTCAGTGACCATGGATGCAGATATCTTTCCAAGTTAGTGTTTTTATTTCTTTTGGATAAAGATCCTATAGTAGAATTGCTAGGTCACAGGGTAGTTCTGTTTTTAAGTTTTTGAGACATCTCCATCCTGTTTTCCACAACAGCTGCACAAACACATTCCCACCAGCAGTGCCCCGGGGGTTCCTTTTCTCTACACTCTCGCCAACACTTGTGATTTCTTATCTTTTTGATAATAGCCACTGCAGCAGGTATGAGGGGATACCTCAGTGGGGGTTTTGATTTGTATTCCCCTGATGGTCAGTGATACTGAGCACATTTTCATGTGCCTGTTGACCGTCTGTATGTCTCCTTTGGAAAAATGTCTATTCACATCCTCTGTCCATTTTTTAAATGGTTTGTTTTTTGCTATTGAGTTGTGGGAGTTCTTTATATGTTTTAGATATTAATCCCTTACCAGATAGATAATTTAAAATATTTTTTCTCATTCTGTAGGTGGCTATTTCATTTTGTTGATGGTTTCCTTCATTGTGCATAAGGTTTGGTGTAGTCCCACTTGTTTATTTTTGCTTTTGTTGCCTTTTGGGAATTCTAACAACAGATTGAAGAAATAGTATAATGATGACAAAATGAAAATTGAGAACTGAAATACATTACATTTTTTCATTTTAGGATCAAATCTATTTTAATTATATGGTTGAACTTTCTCTTTTTTAGATGTGTTGAAAAAACTTACCTGGCCCCTGATAAAGAGAAATCAACAACCTAAATATAAAATTATGCTTTTTAATAATTTGCTAAGATCTTTCAGGCTTAGCACATTCCCTCTGACTGTAAAACCCACCTCTATAGGGGATAGATTAGCTAGGGTATATGAAGCAGAAAACTTAGAAGATTTAAATCTTAGGAATAAATTTAACGAAAGTTGTGCAACACATATACACTGAAAATCCTGAAACACTGCTGAGAGAAATTACAGAAGACCAAAATGAATGAAGAGGTAGAGATGCCATGATCAGGGATAGGAACTTAATATTGTTAAGATATCAATTGTCCCAAGCTGATCTGATGTTTCAGTGTAATTCCAATTAGAAATCTTAAGACTTTTTAATAGAAATTGATGAGCAGGGGCGCTGGGTGGCTCAGTTGGTTGGGCAGCTACCTTCGGCTCGGGTTGTGATTCTGGGGTCCTGGGATCGAGCCCCACATTGGGCTCCCTGCTTGTCAGGGAGCCTGCTTCTCTCTCTCCCCCTCGGCCTGCAGCTCGCCCCACTCGTGCTCACTCGCTCTCTGTCCTCTGTGTCAAATAAATAAAATTAAAAAAAAGAAATTGATGAGCAGATTCTAAAATTTATAAGGAAATGTTCTTGAAGCAGAACAGTGTTAAAGGATTTATTTTACCTGTTTTTAAAATTTACTGAAGCTACATAATCGAAAAGTGTGTGGGATGTCCAGGTGGCTCAGTCAGTTAAATATCTGACTCTTGATCTCAGCTCAGGTCTTGATCTCAGGGTTTTGAGGTCAAGCCCCACAATGGGCTCCATGCTGGATGTGGAGCCTACTTGAAAAAAAAGAAAAGAGAGAGAGAAAAAAAGAATGTAGTGTTGGTGTATAGACAGACCAGTGGGGCAGAATATATCCACATATAAAGGTCAGTTGATTTTTTTTTTTTTTTTTGACAGAGAGAGTGAGTACATGTAGGGGGAGTAGCAGGCAGAGGGAGAGGGAGAAGCAGGCTCCCCGCTGAGCAAGGAGCCCGATGTGGGACTTGATCCCAGGACCCTGAGATCATCACCCGAGCTGAAGGCAGATACTTAACCAACTGAACCACCCAGGCGCCCCAAGGTTAGTTGATTTTTGACAAAGACACCAATGCAATTCAGTGTGGAAAGGAAATTTATGAACAGGTGGTGCTGGAACAATTGGATGTCCATGTGGAAATAAAATGAACCATGATCTGCCTCACACCATTTACAAAGAGTAATATGAGGTAGATTATAGATTTTCTTCAAAGATTTATTTATTTATTTTGAGAAGGAAAGCCCGAGCATGAGTGAGCTGGGGGAGGGGCAGAGGGAGAGGGAGAGAGGGAGCGAGAATCCCAAGCAGACTTTACACTGAGCATGGAGCCCAACCTGGGGCTCGATCTCATGACCCTGAGTTCATAAACTAATTCGAAATCAAGAGTCGGATGCTTAACCGACTGAGCCACTCAGGTTCCCCAATGTAGAGCATAGATTTAAATGTAAAAGTGAAACTTATAAAACATCTAGAAGAAAATACAAGAGAATATTTTTGCAACCTTGGGGTAGGCAAAGTTTTTTAAAGAAAGATTTTAGAACACACTATAAAAGAAAAAAAAGATGAACTGCGTCAAAATTAAAAAACTCGTCAAAAAATATTATTAAAAAAATGAAAAAGCATGCCACACATGGGAAGAAAATATCCAGAATCCATATATCTAACGAAGGTTTGGGCTTAAGATTTGAACAGATCCTTCACCAAAAAAAGTATCAATGAATGGCTAATAAGCACCCGAAAAGATATACAACATCATTATTCATCAGAGTGGTGCAAATTAAAACCACAATTTCAGGGGCGCCTTGGTGGCTCAGCTGGTAAAGCATCCGACTCTTGGTTTTGGCTTAGGCCATGATCTCCTGGGTCCTGAGATAGGGCTGCAGGCTCAGTGGGGAGTCAGCTTAAAGATTCTCTCCTTCTGCTTCTCCCTCTACTCACGCATGCACAATCCCTCTCTCTCAAATAAATAAATAAATCTTAAAAAAAAATCACAATTTCATACCACTTGCCACTCACTAAAATGACTAAAATTAAAAACTCAGGTAATACCAAGTATTGGTGAGAATGTCAGGCAGCCTGGAACTGTTCCATTATCTGTTATTTTCTGATGTTGATATCCTTGACCCTCAACTAGATTTCCTTTACTAAGAAAGATGTATTCAAAGCTACAATGATAATTATGTATTTGTCTATTTCTCCTGTTATTTTTTGTTCACTTTTTGCTTTATGTATTTTGATGCTATGTTATAGGTTACATGCATACAAATATGCATTGTTTTTATATATTCCTGTTGTATTGACACTGTTGTTATTATGAAATGTTCCTTTTTGGGGCGCCTGAGTGGCTCAGTTGGTTAGGCATTGGATTCTTGATCTCAGTTCAGGTCTTGCTCTCAGGGTCATGAGTTCAAGCCCCATGATGGGCTTCATGCTGGATGTGGAGCCTACATAAAAATATAAAATAAAATAAAAAAGGAAATGTCCCTTTTCATCTCTAGTAATATTTACTCCTTTGAAGCCTGCTTTGATTAGGATAGCTATACCACTTTTCTTTTAGTTTTGCTTGGAACATGCAAAATACTTGTCTTCTGTATGTTATATCTTTTTTTCTTTTCTTTTTTTTTTCAAGGTTTTATTTATTTGAGGGAGGGAGAGAGAGAGAGAGGCAGAGATAGTGACAGAGATAGCGAGAGAACACAAGTGGGGAGGAGAGGGAGAAGCAGGCTCCCCACTGAGCAGGGAGCCCAACATCGGGCTCCATCCCAGGACCCTGGAATCATGACCTGAACTGAAGGCAGACGCTCAATTGACTGAGCCACCCAGGTGCCCCTATATCTTTTTTTTTTCTATCTTGATTTTCAACCATTCTATGACCTTATTTTAAGGTGGGTGTCTCTTGTAATCAGCATGTAATTGGACTTTATTTTTTTAACCCATTCCGACATTCTTTGTTCTTTAATTGGATGTTGTAGTTGTTTTACATTTGCATAATTATTGATTGGATTTAAGTTTACCGTTTATGTGTTTTGTCTTTGCTCTATCTGTTCCTTTTTTTTTTTTCCTCTTTCTCAGAATTGGTATTAATCAAGTATTTGTGGGCGCCTGGCTGGCTCAGTCAGAGGAGTATGCGACTCTTGATCTTGGGGTTCTGAGTTCATGCCCCGCATTGGGTGTAGAGATTACTTAAAAATCTTTAATAAATAAATAAATATTTGTTATTATTCTATTTGCATTTCTTGAATAATTTGTTAGTGTACATTCTTTTAATATGATTACCCTGAAGTTAACTTCTTAAAAAATACAGACTTCTATTTCTTTGTTTTTTCTACAATGCTTAACAGTTTGGCGAACCCAGCAGTTATTTGCCATTAATTCTTCTAAATTTGCTCTGTTTCCTTAATATTTTTAAGAGGACATGAAATATTTTTATGAATACGATGTTAAATAAATTATTTTGACTGTCGTTTTTAGAATCACACCCAGAAAATTTGATACTGTTCAAGCATCCAAGGGTCACAAAAGTGGAATTATCACCAGTGATGTTGGAGACTTAACTTTAAGCAAGAGGGGAATAAGGACATCATTTACATTTAGGAAAGTGAGGCAAACACCTTGTAATTGTAGTAAGTATATAATTTTGGTTCCACTGTAAAATGGAGTAAATCTAGTGTAAAAATCTTTTAAAGTCCCATCAGAACCAAGGAGAGCTTTGTCTTAACTTCTCTAATGGCATTTCTCATATTTGTATAGTGTTGTCCTTAATGTAGATTTTTCTTAACTGCCCCCAATGAGTTTATATTCCTTGAAGGCAGGGACTGCATTTTATTCATCTTTATTTTTCCTAACTATAGTACTTAGCCATAGTTGGACGCCAAGTAAACATTTTTTTACATTGAAGTCACAGTTAAAAGAGTGCTAAATAAAATTGTAGGACGTTAAAATATCACTTGTAAAAAGTAGGTTTTATTGGAAATAGCTTGTTAGGTTTCTAAATTACTTCTCATTAACCCAACAAGGAAGTTAGAGATGACAAATTGCTCCATAGTAAGTAGATAACTCTAGGGGGATAAACAGTGGTTTGTGTTTTGGTCAATTTGGAAATCTAGGAGGGAATAACAGAAATGCTCAAAAACTTGTCAAAAGGGTGTTATTTTGAATTATCTATACAAGTACATCATGACGTGTATTTCTTGGACTCATTGAACAAAAATCTCTTTCATTTTGTAAGTAGTATCTGTTAGAAAACTTGAAATTGCTATATTTGATATCTTTTTTTTTTTTTTTTGCTAAATCTTATATCTTGATGTTAGGGAAGCTTAAAACAGATTTTTGTTTCTTTTGCTAAAAGTGTCATTGAGGCCTTGAAACATCAAATTTTTTTATCAATTAAAAAAAGTGTATTTCATATTTGTTGAGTGTCTGACACGGTCTGTAGTTTTACAAGATACTGAAAAATAAAGCACGACTCCTGTTCTCGAGGAACCCGAGGTCTAGCTCGAGAGAGAGGCTAGTTTTCTTCTGCAGAGATTTCTTTGTTGTGGACGTTTATTGAATGTAAGGCATGTTGTAGAAGCTCTGAATGTATATTCAGTTTACAGATGTTTTTCACGTTTGAGGCTTTTTGGATACTTTTGGTCAAAATTTGTGAATTTTTAAGGATTAGGATTGATCCTTCCTTTAGATTACTTAGCTGTTTATAATTTCTAAAAGAATAACATGTTACTAGGGCCGTTTTAGGGTCATAGTAGTGCGTGCGGTAGTGTAATCCTGATGTGCCAAAGATACAACGTAACCCGTCTGTTGGGATCTGCATGTGTTAGAGCCGTCAGGCTTTCTTAAATGTCCACATGAAATGTTTAGAGCTGCCCTTCACACAGTAGCAAAGACTAGCTCTCTCCCACCCCTTTCTCAGGGTTCGGCGCCCTCTGATCAGAGTTGGGAGAATTCCTGAGGCCGTGAGGGCTGCAGCCCACTTCTGAGCTGCCACATGACTTCTCGTTATTGCCTTTGTCCTGACTGTGGCTTCTCTGGGAGCACCGCTCCTCCTCCTGTATTTCCTGCAGTAAAAAGATGTGTCTCATAGACTTCGGCCGAAGATAAAGGGAAATTACGGTGTAGCAGAGAACAGGCAAGGATTTAAAATGAGCGTTAGGCATGATTGCAGGGAACAGGGAACAACTTCAGCTTTCATTTAATTAGGATGTTAATTAGGATAACAGTGTATCCTCATTTTCCTTTGTCATCTCCTTGACTTGATGGTGTTCTCCTTAGGGTGTGCTGATCCTAGTGAAGGAGGTGACGCCTGTAGTCTCTGAGATTGTGGGCTCGCGAGTCCCCACTGGCTCCGTGACTTACCGTTCTTTATCACTTCGGGATCATTACTTGGCATTCTGGGCTTCAGTGTCCTCATCTGTAAAAAGGACACAGCAGTACTGTCTCATGGTGTTATTGTGAGACTTGAGACCATCCGTATAAACTGCTTCAAATAGTGTTCATTAAATGCTTGTGATCATAACCAAATGACACTTTGCTCCTAGGTCTCGTTGTTTTTCCAAGAGTGCTAGGGCCCCAGAACTCCTGTTTCCTTTGCTCACCAAGAGAAAAACCCTAACTCCTGTTAATTCAGCTCCCATCAAGATGCTTTCCTAAATGAAAGGACCCTTAATCCCAGGATGAACTAGGCATCTGCATTAGAAGGCCTGCAGAATTGCAGTTCATGTCTTGTTGTAGATGGATTTTTCCCCTTTTTCTTTAGACCCCTCACATGTGTAATTGGACTCGTTAGGTTAAGAGCTATTTTTAAACTGATAAATCAGAGCCTGCTTACCCCTAGCCACCAAATTTGCATTGATTTGCTTGTTCTTTTAAGAAAACGTGATACCTTATGAATCACTTGGATAAAAATGAAAGGTTTATATTGCTTTATTTTTTCATTAGGCTACCCTGTGGTCTGTGACAGCCAGATGAAGGGGACCCCCCCATCATTCCCAGGGAGTGCCAGAGAAGCCTCACAGCTGGAGCAAGAATACGTCCATCGAGTCTATGAGGAGATTGCTGGGCACTTCAGCAGTACAAGACACACCCCGTGGCCGCGCGTCGTGGACTTCTTGAAAGCTTTGCCAAGTGGTTCATTAGTGGCCGATGTTGGCTGTGGGAACGGAAAGTATCTCGGCATCAATAAGGAGTTATATATGGTAAGTCGTTGTTGCTCCTGGCTCTCTTTTGGCTTTATTTGTTAGGTTATTATCACCTTCTGCCTTATGGTATAATGCTGTTTTTTAGGTCATTGCCGAAAAGTTATAACCAACAGACGGAAAATTAATGAGCACTCCTATTCTTTTGTCGTGTATGTGTATGTTGTTCTCCTCCCTTTAGATTTTGCTTATTTTATCAGTAAAACTATCTTAAATTTATAAAACTCCTTACAGGTCAGAAAGGATATTTAGAGAAGCCACTTTCTTTGCTTAGATCGCCCTAAGTATGAGAACGTTAAAGCTGGTATTTTCATCTGTTTTAAATGAAGCAACTGAGATTCACAGACTATATTATTCCCCTGATGGCATGTAATTAGGGGACATAACTGAAACTTGAACCCATGCCTCTGATGCCAAATATAGTGTTCTTTTATTCACTGTAGGAAAAAATAAAGGTTACTATTTATTGGTGTGTTACTGTTGAGGAAACTAGGGCTTAAGTGGCTTAAACCATGTGACCGAGGTTATAGCGCAAGGCCCAGGATCTGAACCTACTTGTTTCTTGTGCCACATTTCTGTTTCCAGTTGCTATTACTTACTTTCCTACGGTCCACCTTTTTTTTTCCTGCTATGCTGGGAAGGAAAACATTCTCCCTACACTGGTAAATATTGTAAATACCCATATCAACGCTGCTCTGGGAGGACTGAAGCTTCCCTTTCTCAAGATTAGGGGCCGGAGGACTAGAGTAAGGAGGATAGGTAGGGACAACGAGAGCAGTCCTCACTCAGGGGCTCTTGGAGGCCGTCATGTTGCACATCTCCTGTATCTTTACCTCCTCCTCCCTGTATCTTTACACAACTCCGTGAGGAAAGTAAGTCACTGCTGCTCTTGGGGGAAGGCAGAGTTCGTGCATTAAGAGACAGATAAAGCATAGCTTGTCATCAAGATAAGACATTAGTATCCATGTATTGTCGTCATGTCTACAATTAAATTTTAGTTTATCAGGAATAAGGTCACTGTTCATGTGGAAGAAGTAGGTTTTGATGTACCACTTAAAATCAAAGTGATATCTTCTGATATTTTAATCTTCAGGTATCATCCAGAACGTCTCTCAGTGAGCTCTGCTCTGCACCTTCTCGATGCTAACGCACAGTTTTACCGAGTCAGGCAGCACCTGTGACAGCGAAGCTGGGTTGAGGTCAGCCACACTGACGTAGTCATACTGATCGCGTTATCCTGTTCTTAGTGAGAGACATGATTTCCTGGTAAACTGAGCCCCAAAATCTGAATCTGTTCAAGAAGGAATACACTTAGAAGAATTAGAAAATCACAAGTATAGTCACTTTCCATTATTTGTATTCATTTTACAGTTGGCAGTCTGCGATTCGCAGAGCCTGCTATGGTGTCTGACCTCCCGGGAAGGCTCAGTGGGTGTTGGTTCAATGCAGGAATGAGACGCTCGTCTGGCTGGAGTTGTGGCTTTCGTTACACCAGAAGTGGAGTTACACATGACCAAAGGGAAGCAGCCGAAGCTCCAGCCTGTATATTTGCGTGTATTTTGAGCAGCTGTCTTTGAGCTTGAAAATCTGTGCATTTTTTGATATTCATGAGGGAATGTGACGTGGGACATTCATTCTACGTGTTCAAACATAGGATTGTCTCAGAATTAAAAATACTGTTTATATTATTATCACATGCTTCCTTAACAAAATGTACTTTTTAAATACTAGCTTAGGCTCTCATGGAGATCGTTTTATAAGCTGCTTTTCATTTGTTAGGTATCTTCAGTTACTCTTCACTTCTGTCTTCAGCACTGGCTGCTGCCTTTATGTTCAGAGGTAAATTTTGTAAGCAAGGACTTTATACCTTCATGAGACTTGCCGCCTTTATAATCATACCAACAATAGATGAGATAGTACGTACCCAGAGCTCAGCCTGGCTTGCTCACTAAGTGATGACTCTGTGCATTGGTCTCAGACCGCATTCGGTCCGGATGTGTTTCTCAGGTTAATAAGTACTTAATACATTGTAGGGACTTTCTTGGTTGGTGTGAGTAGTTGGGATGAAGATCTAATAATAATGCCAGTTATCTATTGACAATTATAAGAATTGGAGATGTGTTTCTGGAAGACTCTTCTGTATATTTCTGTTTTTGTTTTGCTTTGTGTTTGAACTGTTGACCACCCCAGTAATGGAAAGGACAGAACGACCACTAACAGTGTCAGGCTCCTGCTATGTGCCAAGTGCTAGGCTGTGTTTTCTCATGGGGTGTAGGAGATCAGTATTACTGTCCCCATTTTACCAACGGGAAAACAGGCCCAAGGTTCCATGGTGTCAGAACAAGTATTAGAACCTCGTCTCCAGCTACAGGGTCCATACTCAGTGGCATTCCACTGAGAGAGATCTTAGCGGCCAGCTCTGCTGACAGAACAGCCAGCTGTCGTCTCAGATGTGGCAGAAATCACTTGGCACATGACGGACACTGATTGATGGTTTGTTGAATGGTGAGGAGCAAACCTGTGAGTTCACCTTCAGTTTCTCACATGCAAAGCAGAATATACACAGTGCTGTGTTCTATACGTTAAAGGAAATGGGACAAACTCAGAACGGTGGGCCTTCACTCAGAGTGACGGACATTTAGGATACCTGGATTTCTCTTTGTATCTGGACCCAGGAAGAGAGGTTGTGTCCACTCTTTGTTCTGTACAGTTGTTATAACATTTGTGGAGTGAAGTATTTAATATACATCATTTCGTTTGGTTCTCATCTCAACCCTGAGAAGGAGGCATTTATATGATGAGGAAACAGAAGGTTAGTGGCTTTTCTAGATTGTTCAGCTGCTTCAGCTTGAGACTGTAGGTTGCTGTTTTCATTGTAGTCGACAGGTTTCGCCTGTTCCTCTGAGCTCTGAACCCCTTCCTGTCAGTCTCATTTCCCTACAGTGCTTGTTTCCTTAGTAGTTTAAAAAATGTGGTATTTTTTAAGTAATAAAAATAATACAGCCTCAGTTCAGAAAATGGACAAAGGAAAGGTGTTTGCCTTAATCTTAACACCCTAATAAAGCAGCATGTTGTGAGAGATGTCCTTCCAGTGTTTTTCCTGTAATGTTTGTATTGTTCCGAGTACGCATACACCTGGATGACTCATTTGTGTCACTTCATATTTCCTTGTTGATGTGTAGCCTTACACAGTTCCTGACTGGATAGCACTCTTGAGGTAGATGTTACGATGGTTCCTCGTGTTCGGTGTGGAGTTATTATAAATAACACAGTAACGAGCATCTCCCCTGAGAAACATCTGACGGGAAGGAAGAAGGTGGGGTTTAGAGTGAGAAAAGCCCAGGTCTAAATCTCTGCTCCACCACTTAACTATTTTAACTTGGGGCAGAGGAGTTATCTGTGGTGAGACAAGTCTTCCTCATTTGCATGTAGTAACAGTAGCTAACCCAGGGTGTGTGTTCAGGGCTGAGGTCATTCATACAGAAAATCTGCTGTCATATCGGGTGGCTGCTTCTGGTAAAAGGCGATTTTTTTTTTATTTCATTTACCTTTTTTCATATTTTGGATAATTTTTTTTAGGGTGAATTTTTAGAACAATTATTGGGTCAGAAGTCATGCACATTTTTGGGGCGCCTGGGTGGCTCAGTTGGTTGAGTGTCCGGCTCTTGATCTCAGCTCGGGTCTTGATCTCAGGGTTGTGAGTTCAAGCCCCGCATTAGACTCCGTGCTGGGTGTGGAGCCCACTTAAGAAAAAAGAAGTTATGAACATTTTTATCCTCCTTAGAAAGTGGTGCACCAGATTGCTTTCAGAAACCGGTGGAGTCTGTTTGTACTGTGCTAGTCCTTTGGAGAGCTGGTTTTATTGCTGGCATCACCGTGGTGGATTTTGGTTTTAAAACATTTTAGATACTTTACTGGGAGAAAAATGAAACCTTGTTTTGTAGTTTGCACCTTTCACTACTAGGTCGAATGTTTTTTCATTTTTTACCAGTCTTCTCAGAATTGTGTGTTTAATGTTTTGTTGAAGATTTTAAAAAATTATAATGCAGTGGAAGTATACATTTCAACCCCAACCATCGTGTGTTTTCATGTCACTGACCTCCGTCCAGCACACAGAATTACGTAGCCCTTATGTGAGTCATTTAATAAATGTGAGTATTTATAAGTGGTATTTATAAAGAAGCCACTTTCTGTCACACTGTTGACATTATGCATCGTGATTAGGGAGACCTTCAAATCCTGGGTACTGTCCTTGGTACAAAGACTTAAGGAAATTTAAAAATAGAAAGGGAAGAGAGAAAATTAGTGATGACTGTATGAGAACGTATGAAAGACTCGGGCAGAGTAAGCGCGGAATGAAGGTTGTGCGCCAGGCACGAGTCACGTCTACACTAGACCTGCTGCTTTGTGAGTCACACGGCCCCTGTCTCTTGGCGCAGGGGAGCCCTCCGTCCCACGTGCGGCAGCCTGGCAGCAGGAGGAAGGACATTTCCTCTGGCTTCATTTGGCTGCTGTTCTCCTTGTTCTGCTTTATCTGTGGTTCGCGGGTAATAACATTCCTTTTTGGTTGTGCTCTCTCTCCTGGTATTTGTTTTGTAGTAAAAATGGATTTTTTTCCCCCTGTTGACTTTTAGCAAGATTTATAGCAATCTGTCGGAATTGGACAAACTTGAGACTTTGACTGCATGAACTGAGTTTTATTGTAAAAAAAGGTGGCAAACCCCGGAATGTAATATGCATATTATTTGAGTGGTATTGTCAGCTTGACTGTTGTGGCTCCTGGCTTAGCGGCATAGAATATGGTGGAAAAGAGGTAAAAGTAAGAAGCCAGTTGCGTATCCTACGTGGGCAAAGACCGCAGTCAATTGGGAATTGTGCCACTGTTGTTATTAATGGGCCTTTGTACTTCTTCATCTTAAAATATATCAAAGGGACATTGGTGTACTTTACCTCTAGCTTGGTGCCTTTTATTATACTTCAACAATTAGTGCAGCTCCAGGATAGAGTATAGAAGCTGTTTAATATCAGTTAGAGATTGAGCCAATTCATATGAAGTATGACTAGCATGGCAGTGTGATTTAACTTAGTAAGACTTGTTTTGACATGAGGACTCATATTCTTTATTCTCAGCTAGACTGAGGGAATCCCAATACTCAGTGCTCACTGCATCTGAAATTCAAATGAGTAAATACGGGCTTGAGGTGGCCGCTTTTGTCTGCTGAGATCTACTTTCACGTTTCTTTTTCTCTATTGTAGAGAGTGAGTTAGGAAGAAATATATTAGTGATTTAACATTTCTTATGCCCCTCCCAGTGCTCTCTCAGTTTACCTGTGCACATTGTGCATTGCTCTTGCCCTCCACACACACGTGTGCACGCATACACACCCGCACACACACCATTCGCTCGGGACTAAACAGCAAAACTGTACAAAAATAACAGAGCTCGAGAGGAGATGGGCAGTCCTGCTCCCAAACACATCCTGCAGAACCAGGTCCCGGCGGAGGGCTCAGGAGGCCTCCCTGCCTGGGGAGACTAGGGGATGCTGCTGTTCCCTTAGGATGGTCGGCTTAGACTAAAAGGTTTAATTAAATAGCATTTTACAAATTTTGGATTTAGCACTTTATTCTTGGTGTATATAGGTTAGGCATTTAGCAGAACAAGACTCAAGAGCTTTAAAAAAATGAAATACATCATTTTACTTTTTTATTGTTTGGGGATTTATTTCTGATTGTACAGTAATATGTATTAAAAAGTGAAAAGAAGCAGGCAAAAATCCCAGCTACCTCCTGCTATCTGAGCCATCACAGTATAGTTTATGTTGTGTTGAGAGACACCTGTAGCTCCCCACAAAAGACTAAATGTCTGTGTTTATGTGGATGATTTCCATTTTTATATGTGTGATATTACAAAAAGATCTAGGTTCTGGTCATTCGATGCCAATTAGGACTTCCCGTTTCCACCGCTGTCATGTTTACTCTAATCACTGATTTGAGTTCAGCTTGACACCCATGGAGATGGTAAATGTTGCCGTCTAGGTACTTGATCTGACCCTGCGCCGGCTGTAAGAACTGCGAAGATCTCACCTTCCACCTTTCCACAGTGAACGTGCAATCTAATAACCTATGGTAGTGAGTGCACCCATGGCTCTTAATTTCTCGGGACATTTTAACAAGATGTTACGCAATTCGTTCTTTTTCTCTGTTACAGATTGGTTGTGATCGTAGCCAGAACCTTGTGGACATTTGTCGAGATCGACACTTTCAGGCCGTCGTCGGTGACGCGCTGGCCGTGCCCTTGCGCAGCGGCTCTTGTGACGCCTGCATCTCCATTGCTGTGATTCACCATTTCTCAACAGCAGTGAGTATTCCTTTCTCTCTCCAAGGACTTGTAGCTCAGGTGGCAGGAAATGTTCACGATGTGACCGCTGTGGACCCGATCGTAGCCTTTCCTTTCTTCCCGTTCTCTTCCCTGGTGGTCCTGCAGTTTGCCCCCTTTACTGAGAAAGCGTGTGGAGCGGAGAGGAGGTGCGTGGCGCTGGTGCTTACGGGAGGCCAGTGGACCCTGCTTTTAGTGCTCGTGGTTCTGCTCTTGGCCCGGCCTGAGTCTTCCTCCTCTTTGACTGGCTTCCTCGAATGCAGGGTCTCTGCATTTCAGCTGTCGGAGACGGGGGAGCTCGCCTGGGCCGCTGGCACACTCCGCTCAGCCTCTGAGCGGCTGCTCTCTCGGTTTCTCGTCTGCCCTTCTCAGCCCTTACTCGCCTCCCTGATGTTTGCGAATCCCTTCCTTCCCATCCTGCTTTTCTTCTTTTTCAAAACTCAGGTATTTAGTAGCTGTCACTCATGCTTTTAACTTGTCACAGATACTCCTAATTTTAAAGTAAGTGAATTTAATGTTTTGTATTTTTCTTATAAGAAAAAACAGCTTTTTTTCCCTGTGTGTCAGTAGTTTCTCCCCTAAGCTAAGCAATAATTTTATAGACCACCCTGTGCCGGCATCACCAGGAGTCTCCGTACACCTGATGACCTTAAGTGAATTCAAAACAAGATCAAGTGGAAACCTTCTGTGCCTCTATTTTATTAACGCAAATAAAAATGTCCTTTTCCCTGTTTCTTCAACACTTTTTTCCTGTCAATCACAGAACAAAATGTCCCCTTTTTTTTCTTTTTTGTTTTATATTTTGTTAGATTTTCTGGGCTGTTCATCTTAATTAAAAACAGCCCTGTCGTCGGTTATACTTTCCGGTCTCCTCCCAGTTGATAAAGGGCACTGTGTGTTTTTCACCAGGAGCGGAGAGTGGCGGCTCTCCGAGAACTTGTTCGACTCCTGAGACCTGGTGGGACAGCACTCATTTACGTCTGGGCGATGGAACAAGAATATAATAAGAAGAAATCCAAGTATCTTAGAGAAAACAGAATTAGCCAAGGAAAGGAAGAGATCAGCAGTGGTGCAGCGGTGCCAGAGTCGCTGGCGGAGCAGGTGCCTGACGTGGGCAGCCAGGACGCCGCAGGCTGTGTCGCCGCCCTCACTGACCTCCAGGAGGGAGGGGGTCATGCCAGCACAGTCACCAAGGCCAAGCTTCCTGTTCACACTAACAGGACTTCTTTTCATTCTCAAGACTTACTGGTTCCCTGGCACCATCAGGGGAAGCCTGGGAAAGACAAGGCTGTTGGTGCAGCAGGACCCCGTGACCCAGGCCCCGTGTTTCATCGTTACTATCACGTGTTCTGTGAGGGCGAGCTGGAGGCGGCCTGCCGGACTCTGGGTCACGTCCGCCTACTGCAGAGCTACTACGATCAGGGCAACTGGTGTGTGATTCTTCAAAAGCTCTGATTGTCTCCGTGAACATAGAACAGCGAAGAAAGGCTCAGCTTGGTTTTTTAAAGAAGACTAAATTTTCCATCTTTGTAGTTAAAGAGAAAACTTGTGGAAAAGTCCCAAAGGAGAACGAATGCCTGAGAGAAATTTGGGAGCCAAGATTAGTTAGGACACATCCAGTCTACTACTATTGCTGACCTCATCCGTAAATGTAGGCTTCTCCTGAATGGGGAGGAACAGGGACGGTCTGCAGCAGTGAGTGAAGTCATCTGTGAAGTATTTGGGAACCTGGGGTGAGAACACAGCACGTCGAAAATAAACTTCTGCTATAAATGTTACTAATTGAGCTAAATCATGTATACCTTAGTGATGTAATCATACATTTTAATAAAATATTCTTGGTCAGTAGAGAATTGTCTGAAGTTTTATCTTTGATTATTAACTCTGTAAAATCACAGATGATAACCGCTCTGTCCCCTCACCTTACTAACACAGGGCCTGACACACAGTAGGTGCTCAGTAAAATTGTAGTCCATCTAATAGCCATACCTTAGTAGGAGCGTCATCCGACAAATCCTCATTGAGCCTGTACTATGTATCAGTTACTATTCTAGGTACTGGGAGTGGAGCCCCGAACAAGAACAACAGCTCTTGCCCTCCTGGAACTTAGGTTGTAGGAGGAGGACAGACAATCAGCAAACAAGCACACTGTGTGCTAGACGGTGATAAATGCCACAGGGGAAGGTAAGATAGCGGGAGGGTGCACCTGAGAACAAAAGATGTAGTTTTAAAGGGCTGAGATAACCACTAATCCTGACTGTAGTTTATTACCAAGAATGAATTGGTACCCCTAATGCATTGACTATGTGCTAAGGGCAGCCCCAATATGCTCTTGTAACTCCTTTGTTTAAATAGCAAAGGTTAGAATTGTCAGACCTAATTATGCCCGTAGAGCCAAAGCTATGGTGCCACTATTGGGTATTTCTAGTTCATTCATAGTTCTGGTCTGGGTGCCATCAGCAGTTTTTACCTACAAATGTGTCCTAGTTACTCAATTAACTTACCATTCAGGTCAAGTTTCCAGGAGGAATAAAGGTAGAAAGTTGACCATAGGTCAAACAATCATGCAGAAAGGAAAGTACTTTTTTTTTTTTTTTAATACTTTACTGCTGGCATGTGTTGCTTTTACAGTCGTAATGCTTAAGACAACTTCAAGAAAAATTGCTTTCCGTGGTTGATGATGCCCAGATGATTGTATCTCTTGTTAGTGTTAGTGATGTTTATTTTCAAGCATCAAGCTTCCAGAAACTGGTGGTGATCAATAGGTGATCAATGATTATTTTTGTCCTGGAACTTCACTGCAAGATTATAATTGTTCCTTCCAGATGAATTTATAAGGTTCATAATATGGAAAGAAAAAATAGAGGGCTAAAAAGCAGTTTTAACCTGGTAGGAATTCTAGGACTTCACTTCACAATTTGAAGTTCAGCTCATGCTAACAAATTTTAAACTCTGGATGGAATCGATTTCCAAGGAAGACGCAAATACCAACGTTACCTGGAGAAGAGGTAGAAAGCAAAACTTGGCTCTTGAATCAGATTTGAAGTTGAACTCTTGATCTGCCATTTTTGTTTTAGCTGTGGACTGTTAGACTCTGGACAAATTCCCTAACTTTGCCACGCGTCAGTGTTTCAGCGGTAAAGTTGGAAGATTTGTTACGAAATTAGCTGAAATAATACCTACAGAGCTCTTAGAGTGGTATAAGAATATAGTAGGCATTTGGGAAAAATGTTTATTCCCGTTACTCCCAAAGAACGGCCATGGGAGTTTTAGGTATTGAGTGATGTCAAAATCTAATTTGTTAATTATATAATCAAAACCTATGTTTTTACTGATTTTTTTTTATCTGCTTTGTTCTTATCAGGTGCCGCAGAGGTATCAAAATTTCCTGCTATGATTGTGGATTTCTCTATTTGTCCTTCTAGGTCTATCAATAATAACAAGGCAAAACTGGAAAAAATCCAAATGTCTACAGCAGTAGAGTGAGTGAGTAATGGTCCATTCGTTGTTACTGCATGAGCGATGACGTGAATACATTGTCCTTACAAGGCACACTATGAATGGATCTCAGGTAATGCTGCGTTGAAGAAGCCATACACGGAGTAATAACCATATGTCTCCTGTCGAGTTCAGGTGTGTCTCTTAAGACCACCGTCGCTTCTGACGCCAGCTGCCTGTTCGGGGGCTCCCATGAGCACGCTCAGGTTTGATGATTTGCTAGAAGGGCTCGCAGGACTGTAACACAGACTGTTACACTCATGACCATAGTTTATTACAGCAAAAGGATAGGGATTAAAGTCAGCCAAGGGAAGATGTGCATGGTGCCAACTGCAGGAGTGTTACACGCATGGAATTTCTAGTCGTCCTGTCCCAGGGGGGTTTGGACAGAGCTGACTTCTCCCAGCAAGATATATGACAACATGTCTGGAGCGCTGCCAACCAGGGAGGCGCACTGGAGGCTCGGTGTTCAGATTTTTAATTGAGGGCCTAACTACACGGACATGGTTGACCACTCTTGCTGCTGACCTTTAATCGCTAGCTCCTGTGGAGGTCAGGCTGATAACCACTTGGCACAGGGCCTCCAGGTAAACAGATACTTACCAGGCAGGATATTGCAAGGGCTTAGAGATCCGCTCCCAGGAGCCTAAGGTAAAGGCCAGACCTCTTTCTGGATAAGGTTAACTCTACTGTACAGTTTTCACTTTTCTTTAGGTGAGAGTTTAAAAGCAAGCAATATATATACTTTTACAAGGCTAGATAATAGTGAACTTTTGAAAAGAAGGGGTGAATGGGCCTTCTGGGGTGTTCACAGTGTTCTTTCTCTTGGGGGCATTTACATAGGGTGCTTGCTTTGTGTTAACTCACCTACTGAATGTGTGGTAAGACCCTTATGATTTATATACCTTTATGTGTAATATAAACTTCAAAATTCATAACAGTTTGGGGGCGCCTGGGTGGCCCAGTCGGTTGAGCGTCCTCTTGATTTTGGCTCAGGTCATGATCTCAGGTAATGGGATCGAGCCCCGCATTGGGCTCCTTGCTCAGTGCGGAGTCTGCTGGTCCCTTTCCCTCTGCTCCTCCTTCTGCTCACGCTCTCCTCTCTCTCTCAAATAAATAAATGAATAAAATCTTGTCAAAAAGAATTTAAAGCAATTTGTAAAAGAAAGTTCAAACACACAGTTAAATGTTTTAAATATATTATGTCAGCTACTGTGAGGTATAATTTACATATCATATTCACCGATTTTAAGTGTGTAATTTGATGAGTTTTGACTCATTGCAACGGATAGTCATGTAATCATTCCCACAGTCAAGACAGGGAACATTTCCATCACCCCATAACGTTCCTTCCTGCCCCTTTGCAGTCGGTTTCCTTCTCTTATGGGCAAGACTGATCTGCTTTCGATTGCTATACTTGAGTCTTCTCTAGAATTTCTGGAATCATACACTTAGAGACTTTCATGTCTCTCTTTTTTTTCTCCACTCAAGACAATGCTTTTTTTTTTTTTTTAAAGATTTTATTTATTTATTCGAAAGAGATAGAGACAGCCAGCGAGAGAGGGAACACAAGCAGGGGGAGTGGGAGAGGAAGAAGCAGGCTCATAGCGGAGGAGCCTGATGTGGGGCTCGATCCCGTAACGCTGGGATCACGCCCTGAGCTGAAGGCAGACGCCCAACCGCTGTGCCACCCAGGCGCCCCTCAAGACAATGCTTTTGAGATTCATCTTTGTTCTTGTATATATCAATAGTTTGTTCCCTTTATGGCTGAGTAGTCTTCTATTGTAAAGATTTATCACAATCTGGTTATCCGTTCACCAGATGATAGACATTTGGGCTATTACTTCCAGTTCAGAACTTGTAATTTTTTTAAGGCTGCTCTCAACATTTAGGAGCACATTTTTGTGTCTATATGTTTTCATTTCTCTTGGGTAAATACCTCAGAGATGAATCGTGGGTCATATGGTAAGTGTATGTTTAACTTGATGCCAGTGAACTGTTTTCCAAAGTGGCTGTTTCAGTTCAATATCCCATCAGCCATGTTCGAGAGTCCACATCCTTGCCAACACTTGTATTACCAGTCGTTTTAATATTAGCCACCCTACCGTGCATGTGTAATGGCATCTCTCTGTATTTTAAATTTGCATTTCCCTAAACACAAGTGATATGGAGCATTTTTACATTATTTGCTATTTGTATGTATTCATTGGTGAAGTGTTGGTTCAAATCTTCTGTCAATTTTTAAAAATTGAGTTGTCTTCTCTTTAATGAGTTATGTAAGTTATGTGTATTCTAGATAAAAGTGCTTTATCATACGTAGATTTTGCAAGCAACTTCTCCCAGTCTATGCCTTACCTTTTATTTTCTTAGGAATGTCTTTTGAAGAGCCAGCATTTTAAATTTTGGTGAAACCCAGTTTATCCATTATTTTTTAATTTTATAGGTTGTGCTTTTTGTGTTCTATTTAAGAACTTTTCGCCCAAGTCAAATCACTAAGATTTTCTCTTATGTAGTCATTTAGAAGTTTCATAGCTTTAGCCCTTCCATTTAGGTCTGTGCTCCATTTCAAATTAATTTTTGTATACATGTTGTGCGGGTTGGCTTACTTTTTTCTGTGTTGCTATCCAGTTGTTCCACATCATCTTGAAAAGATTCTTTTTTTTCCCAAATGAATTGCTTGACACCTTTGTGGAAAACCAGTTGGCCATACAGATGTGGATATATTTCTGCATAGTTTTTTTTTGATCTTTGTGTCTGTTTTTATGCCAGTACCTCACTGTTTTGGCTACTATAGTTTCATGATAAGTTTTGAAATCAGGTTTCCAGCTTTGTTCTTTTATGCACTTAATCACAGCTTCAAAACACACAAAGCAGAGACTGATCTAAGTAAAGGCAGGAAACATAGACAAATCTATAATTTTAGGTGGAAGTTTCAGTGACTGATAGGACAAGCTTGTAGAAAATGAGTAAGGGTAGAGCAGATGTGAACAACACAACCACCTTAACATTATTGACATTTATAGGACAGTCCAGCCAATAACAGCAGAATACACAAGAACATTTACTGAGAAAGACCGTCTTCTAGGTCATAAAACAAGACTTGATAATGTAAAAGGATTAAAGTCATACAAATTATGCTCTCTGGCCCCAGTGGAAATAACCCATAGATTCAGCAAGAACTCAAAAGGGAAAATAGAAATATTTTGAACTGAATGAAAATAAAAGCATGATATATCAAAATTTGTGCAGAGGAAAAAAAAAAAAAACACAGCAGGCCTGACATTGCTATTCTTAGAAAGGTCTACTTAGAAGATTAGCCCTTGGCTGGTATCTCCGAATTTGGATTTTGGTAGGGGGTTCCCCAGAGCCCTAACTGATAAGACCAGCTCCCTGTGACTGAAGTGTTTAGACAAACATTACAGTTTGTGCGGAGCACCTGCTTTCCTTCTGAAGTCTAGAATTTGGGTGCAGGCCAGGCAGAAAGTGCCTACGTGACCAGCTCTCAGTAAAAAATGCGGGCACCGAGTCTCTAGCTTCTGTGGTTGGCAGCATTTCACGCTGAGGGAATTCGATGTGTCCCGTGTGACTTTACTGGGAAGGGATTCTTGGAAGCTTGTGCCTGGTTTCCTCTGGACTTCACCCTGTGTTCCTTTCCCGTTGCTGACCGTGATCTGTTTTGCTACAATAAATCTTGGCCCTGAGTACAATGCTGTGCTCGGTCCTGTGAGCCCTCCTGGTGAATCACTGAACCGGGGGATGGACTGGGGACCCCAGCACACTGCTGAAATAGTCCTCAGGGGAAATTTACAGCACTAACTGCCTCTGTTAGATGGGAAGAAAGGTCTCAGATACAAGAACCTCAGCTTCCTTCTTATGAAACTAGGAAAAGAAGAGAAATGAAATGCCGAGTATGCAGATGAAATGGGATGATAAAGATCAGAGCAGAAATCGATGACACAGAAAACAAAAACAAATAGAGAAAATCAATGAAACCAAAAGCATGTTCTTGGAGACCAATGCAATTGATAAACTTCTAGCCAGACTGAGTTGACCAGGGAGAGAATTCCATGAATTTTATAATTGGAAATTCAGTTAATAAGACATAATTAAGGTAGATTCTCATGAACCCACTTTTTAAGGCTAATGGTGGAAAAAGGTTTATTATTCCATTAATAAGGCTTTTTTTCCAGAACTATTTGGAGTAGGATTACTTCAGATGACTACCCAATTTAATGATGCAGTTTTTCTGTAATCCGCTGAGGAAATTAAGACACTGTTTATATATGAAAAAAATATGATCTTAGCTAGTTCCTAAATATGTTTGAAGATTGTGTTTGAGAATTTGAGATTCCAGATAAAGCAAGTAAGCCATGTTGACTGACCTTAAGGATAAAAATTTTTAAAATGTATTATTCTTTTTGCTACTTTGAATATTTCTTTATTCCTTGACATTTAAAAAAAGTTAAGAGAGATTCTTCCTTTGCATTAATCCCTTCATTGCTTTCCTGCTTTGGAATAGCAACCGTGGCTGTGAGTCAGGAGTTTACTAAGTGAGTCCATTGTTCTTACCAAGAGCCTTAAGTCAGCCTCCTGAATGTTTTCCACTCACAGTGGTCAGAGAATGTATGATTTCTCTCTATACCTCCCGTGTCCTGCCTCTTCTCGATTCCTAGCTTCATCTGTGTATTTCATCTTCCCTTGAAGATGAAGAGAAGTATTCAGGCCTTCTCCTAAAAGAACTTTCTTTAGTAGAAGTCTTGATCTTGCCGTAAAAGAATTCCCATATAGAAAGAGAGAATGTATAATATGACTTCCAATTAACCTTTTGAGTTACGACCCTATCATCTTGAAGAATTATCATTCTTCAGTTAATGAGAGAAAGAATCTAAAGTTTTAGCAGAGGGTGTTGGGGGGACCAAAACATAGTATGACTCACAATTCTTCCCTCTGCTCTTTGTTTGATCACTTTCGAATGAAAATACCTTGGGGCTGAGGGTAGGGATTATTTGGTTAGAAATATTAGCTTCTCACATGTAGCTTCAAAACCTTATTTATAGTAGGGAAGATACTCTGTTCAAATCAGCACTGGATAAAGTAGGACAAACGTATAAGAAACAATAACGGGGCTCTGCTCTGATACGAGTCATATTTTCTGTGCTTTAAGAATTATAGCCAGATCTTTGAAAATTAGTGTGAAGAGAGCAGTGTGGTCGCAACTCTGTGCCTGCTTGACTTTTTAGGGTCCGCCTTGCTGAACGCTCTTCCTTGGTGCCCTGCTGACCTGACGCAAATTGGTTTAGTGGTTCTAGAAAGAATAAAGTGTTTTTTTTTTTTTAAAGATTTTATTTATTAGAGAGAGAGACAGCCAGGGAGAGAAGGAACACAAGCAGGAGGAGTGGGAGAGGAAGAAGCAGACTCCCAGCAGAGCAGGGAGCCTGATGCGGGTCTCGATCCCAGAATGCTGGGATCACGCCCTGAGCCGAAGGCAGACGCTTAACCACTGAGCTACCCAGGCGCCCCAGAATAAAGTGTTTTTAAGTCAGACATGTATTTGAAACTGAACTCTACTGCTTACCAGCTGTAGGACCCTGGGGAAATATAAATCTGTAAAGAGAGGATAATAATACCCACCTTACAGGGTGTTGGGTAGGTTATGTGAGATCGCATTAAAATATTACATCATAGACGGTCAATAAATGCCAGCTTGTTCCTTCCCCGTCTTCTGCTGAATTGCATCCCTGAGAGCACATCTGGTCTTTACTTTTTCAAATCTGTGTGTGTGTGTGTGTGTGTGTGTGTGTGTGTGGTCAGTTTGACATGTGCATTAATTAATTCAGTGTGTGTTTATTGATCGCTTACTACATGCCAGGCACCATGTTAAATAGTGCATTTACCAGTGAACTTCAAGAGATCCTGTGCCCGTGGAACTTACAGTCTAGTTGGAGGGAGTGGTATTGTGCATGGTAGGTGGTAGAACAGACAATAAACAATAAATATGAGTAACTAAGTAAACCATATATTACATTACAAAGGGATGCTTTTTTTTTCCTCCATAGGGAAAAGAAGGAGTAGAGCAGAAAAAGAGGTGAAGGGTGGGAGGTCACATGGGTTCTGTTTTTTTTTTTTTTTTTAAGATTTTATTTATTAATTTTTAAGTAATCTGTACACCCAACATGGGGCTTGAGCTCACAACCACAGGATCAAGAGCTGCACGCTCCCTGCCCTGAGCCAGCCAGGTGCCCTGGGTTCCAGTTTTTAAAAGGGTGGTCAGGATGGTCGTCTGTGAGAAGGGGGAGGAGCGAACTGTGTACTCTCTGGGAAAGAACGTTCCAGACAGAGGAAGAGATCAGCGCAAAGGCCTGAGATGCAGGAGCGCTCGGAGGCCAGTGTGGTTGCAGCCAATGCCTGAGAGCGGGTGGAGGTGAGGTCAGAGGGTCATTTGGGAAGTGAGGCGGACCACACAGGGTGTGCCTAAAAGTCTTCGGGTTCTCCTCCCAGCAGATCTGAGTGGACAAGCAATGTGATGTCAGTTCCGTGTCAGAGAGTCTAGCTGCTGTGCGGAGATGAGACAGGAGGAAGAGGGTAGAGGCAGGGAGACTGGTGCGAAGGCTGTGGCCAGAATCCAATGGGAGAGGATGACCGGCTTGTCACAGCGAGGTGGCTGTGCGGGTGGTGGCCAGTGGTCATCAGCTTTGGGGTGTGTAATGTGAGGGTGGAACCATCAGCGCTGGTGATGGGTTCGAGGTGGGGTGTAGCGGAGTAGGAGATGCCCCCGATGCCCCCACACTTGGGGGAGTGGAGCTGCCTCACAGTTCTCCCCACTGTCCTCCAGATGCACTTTTGCTTTGTCCTTCTCTTCCCCTCCTTGCTTGCAGGCATAGGTCCATCATGATGCTGTCCTGAGCACGTCTTCCCGGCAATCCGTCTGCAAATAAACCCAGCAGGTCCTTTAAGCTCAGACAGTCCACGCTCCCAAGCAGCTAGATGTTCAGTCAGTGAAACAGAAATAGAAAGCAGTGCAAGGATTGTGATCATAAATTCCTTTAGGGGCCATTAGACCGAGATAAACACGCACATCCACAGATTCCAAATTAGTGTAAGCCATAGAAAGGCAGGTGATTGATGGCACTTTATTTTTAGTAAATCACTTGAGAGAAAATGCTTCCCCAAGAAGAGCCAGGCCTGCATGAGCATAACCTTCAAATGCCCTTTGCGGAAGCAAGGGGGAATAAATAGTGATGAAAAGAGGGAGTGAAGAGCTTTATTCTTGACTTGCCTTCTGTTGGACTTCTCTTTACAGATCCCAAAAAAGCCCTGAAAAGCAAGTGTGAAAGAAAAAACAACAGGAGCTATTCTATCAGAGTGCAAAGTCTCATTGTCTTCCCCCTTGCAGAAGCAGCTGGAGTTTGTTATCGATTAATGAGAAATGGCGAATAAGCCTCTAATGCAATTTTAAAGAATGTCCATTCTGGCTTTTGTCGTTGCCAGCAAGGAAAATAGGGCAGTTAAGGAAATAAAAGCCTTTAGAAGCTGTTTTCAAGGATCAGCGTAAAAAGCTAGAGAGGTTTGTAGAGTTAAGGAAGGAATTCTTCACTTGTGGTCGGTGAGTAAGTTTCAGAGTGTTAACGAGTGACCCACAACGGTATGCAAAACTGTGGGCAGGTGCATGTGGACATCTTTCTTGGGGGAGCGTCCATACTTTTTTTTTTTTTTTCCAAAAAAAGTTTAAACACACAAGCTACAGACTCTAGGCAGTGACCTTCCCTTGCTCATGCTCACGAGATTTAAAGACAGCCCAGCGACGAAGCACCAGAGGTACTGGTCGGTTGGGATGTCAAGGTGCCCTGGGGTGTGTGTGTGTGTGTGTAGGGGGTAGTATGTCTATATGATTTTTACTTGACTCAGTCCTTGGTCCAGCCTTTTGAAAACATATTTGTGTCCTATGTGGGGAAAAGACTCCAAGTTGAAATGAAGAGAGTGTGTGGTATATTCCTTAGTGTGTGATTAACCTGAGGCAGGAGTAGGAAAGGCATGATAGGTATTAACCAGGAGAGTGGGTTTTTTCCTACAGAAAACTCCCTTGTTTCCTCTTGGATAATACACAAAACAAGCCAGACTAGTACATCTGCTTGTTAAATAGAGCAATTGCGCCCATAGTAATGGACCCCCCACAATTTCAGGCAGAGACCAGTGGAAACATTAGCCAATTCAAGGAAAAAACAAAACTGTCATCCTACAGATTGTTGCTGTAGGACCGTATAGTCACGAGCCCGGTGGTACAGGATTCTCTCTGATCTGCGGCACCATCATCTGGCCAGGAGAACAGAGGGCTGATCGGCTTGGACCTGGGTTTGGTGCAGTTCTCGGCACCTATTGCTGTAGCCGGAGGAATGAGATCCCTTGACTGCCTTAGGCCATCAGGCCCTCTTGTGTACCTTTGGGTGGCATTCGTACTGCACCAACCACGGGACTGAGAATGGGGAGGAAGTTTCCCACGGGGGCTGTGGCCTGCACTCACCAGAATGACCATAGATGCTGGGCTACAGACAACGGGGATTTTACTGGGGCTCTAGGCCCTCTGCAGAAGAGGCTACAAATGAATCCACATCATACTGGTTCGCAGCAGCGCACCATGAGGCTTTGTGGTAGGGCCGAAATGACGTGGCGGCATCTCCTGGCCGGGCTGTCATAGCCGTGGGATTAGTGGCAATGTCTACGGGGACCGGCAGAGCAACAGGGACTGTCTTGTTCCAAGCAGCAGCCGGAGAGACTTCAGTGCGAGCAGAGCAGTGACGGTGGCAGGAGGAGTGTGGGCAGAAGGGGACCTCCAAGGAGATGTTAAATTTGTGAGGAGACCCTAGGACACTTGAAGAGCTCTGTGCTCACTCTCCTCCGAAATTACAGTGAGAGCTGCTGCCATCAAACCAGAGCCCCCAAAGCAGTGGGGATAATTGGATTCCTGGGGGGCAGGAGTTAAGTGGCTGGCGTGGTTACCATCAGGGATGGCAGAGTCTGGCTCCAGGACGCCTGTGGCTCTGGCTGGGTGAGTGTGGTGTCCCTAGAAGACAATTAGGTGAGAATCTGCTACATTTTTACTTGAATATGGTAAACAGAATAGTTATAGGTCAAATCTAACTTGAATCTCCAACACAAAGAGTCTCAGCCCCTCAATCAATTTCCAGATGTGAGCCAGTTTGCAGACCCAGAACCCCTTGAATTAAGAGGATGCCAGCGCCCCTTGGGGAAGGATGCTGGTGCACTGCTCAAAGTTCATACCGTGAGCCTTCCTCACAGGGACATACAGCCCCTAACCAGCCGACGGACACTGGGGCAAAGAAAGTAGACCTTGTGGGGATGAGTGGACCCCCGCTCTGAAGTGCCCCTTATTCTGGGACCCCCAAGATGGCGCTGCGGCCCCACGGGGAGATGGGCTCGCAGAGGCCAGGTGATCAGTGGAGTCTGAGCTTGGGTCCACCTCACAGTGGGCCCAGCGGGGGCCCCGAACCCGTCTTGCGGTTATGTCCCTGCTTCCACATGAGTAACGGGAATATTCGCACCCGGCAGCTGCCAGAGTCCCTGCATGGGTCCTCTGACCTGAGGAGGAAGGGCCATTCTTGTAGGAAAGGCCAAGGGCAAGCCAGTGGCACTGCCTCCCCCAAGAAAATAGTAGCCCAGAAGCAGGACCGCGTTCCAGAAGGGCTGCAGAGATGCGTGCCAGGACTCGGAGGAGGCAAGGGTGGTGATGCCTGCACGTCCCCATTCAGCCGGTCCTTTCCTCAGCTGGTGCGGTGAACAGACGATCTTGGGGAACGACGGTGGCTTATGGGCCACATATGCTGGTGGTGACTGCACGGCTGCTGCTGTTTCAGAGACGCTTTGATTTCTCCCCTGCCCTGCGCCTCACCTGTCTTTGATTTTCTACACTGCTGCCAAAATGAGTGTTATAAAATCTGAAAGATGTTTCTCCTTAATTGAACTCCATCAGTGACTTTTAATTCCCAGGAATAGAAACCCGAACTCCAGCAAATACCAGATGGGACTCTTTGTAATGGTTCTCAGCCGGGTCTGCCCTGTCGATTCTCTCTGCTGCCAGGTCACTCACGCCCAGGGCCCTGTTCACACCGAGCATCTTGCTCCTTCCCACGCATGCCTCACACTCTCCCTGCATTCTTTACCCATTCTTTCTCTTCCTGCTCCCAAGATGTTCTTTTCTGCTATTTTCGCATACTCACATCTTACCCATTATTTAAGGCCTGCTTTGAATGCTGTCTCCTCCATAAAGCTTTTTCCAATCCCTCCGCCAGATGTATCTACCCCCCGCTCCAGAATAGTATCTTTTTCTTCTGATTTCCAAAGCGTTTTATCTGGGATGCTCTTGTTCATTCCTTTGTACCTTATTATAGTCATTTGTACACGTGAACGTGAGCTCGCTAACAGTAAGAACATAGCAGGGAATCAGTACTTCTTTGTTGAAAGAAATGTCATAATTAAAGATATTCGAGCTAAATTTGGAGAAGGAAATATTAATAAATTTGATATCTGTTATACTTGTATCAAGTTCAGTTATCTCTCAAGAAGCTCACGGGTGTGGAGAAACAATCCAGTGTGGTAGAGGTATAGTATAGGATAAGAAGTATATCATGCCACTGGGGTTTAAAAGAGGATACATTGTTACTTTTTTTACTTCATTCTCAGCTTTATTCCATTTTCTTATAAGTAATCAAATCTATTCTTGTCTTACGTACATTGTTACTTTTTGTGTTTGTACCATTCATGGGTCTGTTCATCAGGCAGTGGGTAATTATTGAGTGCTGGCGGTGTGCCAGGCACGTGGATGTCCCAGGTAACACTGGTGAATGAAACACACCTTCCCTTGCCTTCCCGAGGCTTAAAGTATTGTGAAAAGGACAAACAATGAATAAGTTAATATGCAAGTCATTATCCTGTAAGTGCTCTAAAGAAATAACTTGGGTTTGCCAATAGAGAATAAAAGCAGGAGGGCTCCTGCAGAATGATGAGACTACCAAAAAAGTAAGTGCACTTTTACTTTGATTTCTTAAGTAATATATTCACATGGTTCAGAAAATTCTAAATACTAGAAGGTGTTTTGTTGCTTCACCATGGGTACCTTTTCACTGATAACTTTTTTGTTTTACAATTTCAGAACCCTGCCCAACACCCTGCCATCTCTACGCTCGGTTCCCAACATCTTCCCGTTTCCGAAGGTGGCAAATGTGCCGATGATGCCTGCCTTCTGGTATTCATGCCCTTCTATGATCCTTCCTTCTGCAAGTGGGCTAGACCTTGTGACTTGCTTCTGAACAATAGGATGGCCAGTGTGATGGGTGTTGCTTCCACGATTAGGCTGGAGAAAGTGACTTCTGTCCTACTAGCAGACTTTGTTTCCTTCTGGGCTAGCAGGCTTTGATGATGGGCCCACCATGTGGCAAGGAACTCGGGGTAGACGTTGGCCATCGGTCAGTGAGGAGCTTAGTCCAGCTCTGTTGAGGAATGGATGTTGCCAACAGCCACAAAGCTTCAGATGAGCCTGCAGATCCTGGGTCGGCATCTTGACGGCAGCCTTGTGGGAGACAGTGAGGCAGATGACCGAGCAAAGCGGTGCCCAGATTCCTGACACCCAGAAACCGAGATCGGGCACGTGGATTGTTTCAAGCCTCTATGTTTGGGGATAAGTTGTTACGCAGCAGGAGGTAACCAATATATCTGTAGGAACAACACCAAAGGGTGGGACTGTGGGCTCAAAGAGAATGTGCATTTGTAAATTTGTTTGCTATTTTCAATAACCCATCACATAATTCATACTGATTTATAATCCCACCAGCAATATATGAGAATAACTCCCCATCTGAATTTGTTATGAAAATGTTGGATTTTGCCAGTCTGATAGATGGACATCATAGCTCAAGGCATTTAATTTGCATTTCTCTTATGAGTGAGGTTGAACATATTTTCGTGTATTAAGTCATTTATAATTGTTGCTGTGAATTGTCTCTTCATGTCTTTTGACTATTTTTCTATTGACTTAAGTTTTTCTCCATTGATTTTTAGGGATTAGGCCTTTGTGAGATGAGTTGAAAATACTTTCTTTCCAGCTTTTTATTTGTCTCTTTAGTTTGCTTATGGTATAAGTAGCCATACATGGGGATTTGGTGTCGATCTTTCCTTTCCTGATTCTGGATTGAATCAAACTTAGATCTTTCCTGCCTGAAGATACAAAGGAACTGTCCCATTGTTTTCCATTCTCACCCCGCACTTAAATTTTAGTTATCTTGGCTTGATTTTTTTATGTTTAAATATTTGATTCATTTGGAGTTTGCATGGTGTAACATAAAGGTCAAATGTATTCATTTCTCCCACACGACTACTGGGTTGACCCAACACCATTTATTAAATAGTCTGTATTTGTCTTACTGGTTTGGGATGTCACATTTGCCACATACTAATCTTTTGTATGTAGGTGGATGTATTTCTGTGCTTTCTAATTTGTTTCATTATTTGCTTAGTCTACTTATGTGCTAGTTCCGTGAAGTTGTAATTGTTGAATTTTTTTTAAAGATTTTATTTATTTATTTGGCAGAGAGACACAGCAAGAGAGGAAACAGAAGCAGGGGGAGTGAGAGAGGAAGAAGCAGGCTTCCGGCCGAGCAGGGAGTCTGACGCGGGGCTCGATCCCAGGACCCTGGGATCGTGACCTGAGCTGAAGGCAGGCGCCCAACGACTGAGCCCCCCCAGGCGCCCCTGTCGAAGATTGATTATATCTGGTGAGTCGGTCACTTCTTCCCACCCACCAAGTGCTCTTATTTAGAGTTTCTTGCCTGTCTTGTGTGTGCGTTGCTTTTGAATCACCTTAATTTTAAAAACCTTGTTGGTTTTTTAATTTTGGTTGTAGCAAATTGATATATGAACTTGGAAGGAGTTGGAATTTTTATGCTAAGTCCTCCGACCCAAGAACATAGCATGGATTTTAACCAGTCAGTTGCTGTGTTTGGGTATAATGTTTGAATTCTGTGGACTAGTTTCATACCTTCCGGTTGTAATTTCCAGTGAGTTCTTTTGTTATTCCCACGTACCCAGCATATCATACACAAATAGGGTAGTTTTAACCCTCCATTTATAATTTTTATGACTCTAGCTTCTTTTTCTCATCTATTTGTGTTAGTATCTCCAGTACAAGGTTAAATAACAACATAGTGATTATCATTGCCTTATTCCTAACCTGAGTGGAAATGATTCTCGTGATTTCCTTTCAGCATGCTACTTGTTTTGAAGCTGAAAATAGGCTATCCCTATTTTACTGACTTTTGTTTGAACAAGGATGTTGTTAACTTTCCAAAGTGCTACTTTAGCACCCAAGGACATGGAGGTAATTATTTTTTCTTATATCTCGAATGCGATAAATTATATTAATAGATGTTTTAATATTGAATCATTGAAAATTTTTCAGGTGAACCTTACTTGCTCATGTATGTTTTCTTTTAATAGCCTAATATTTTCATCAGGATTTTGGCATTGTTATTCATGAACGAGAATTGTTTGTAGTTTTCTTTGCAGTCTTTGTTGGGTTTTAGTGTCAATGTTACACTCTTTTCATAAAACTAATACAGAAACTTTTTTTCTCTGCCCATCCACTTCCCTCACCCCCCTCCTCAAGCTCTGAGATAGTTGCACGCGTTGGAGTGACCTCCTCGAGGGCTTGGCCAACTCTTTTATGAAGCACTCTGGGCCTTTCAGTTTTATTTGCTTTGTTAGGTAGGGATAGCTCCTTAACAAATTCTCTATTTCTTCAATGGAAATGTAATTAGATTTCCTGCTTCCTGAGGTCAGATATTGTATCTTAGAATATTATCGCTTTTACCCAGGTTCTCATAATTGCTTACACAGGATGGAACAAAGTGGTCTTCTATGATTCTTTTAACTTTCTTTTCCTGTTGTTACTTTTTCTAATCATTTCTTACTTTGTGTTTCTGTGCTTTGCCCCATTAGCATTGAGTCAACTTTCTCTTTAAAGAATTCGCTATTGTATTTATTCCTTAATACTGATTTTCTATTTTCTGACTTGCTGATATCCTTCCATCTGCTTTCCTTTGTGAGACACATGCTTAATTCATTTATTCATTTTCCTTTTGTATTGATAAAGGTTTTCCATTGTCTTTCAAACTCTTTGGGTTCTGATAATGTCTTGTTTCCATCATGGTTGATTTTAAGAAATCTGGCAACTTCCATTTGTCAAAGAGTTAATCACATCAAAGACCTTTACATTTTCCAGGCACAATGGAAACTTTTCTTGTCTGATTTTATAATAAATTTTTAAAGTTCCCTTATTATTCTCTTCTTACTGCATTTATGATCGGAGAATGACATCTGGGCTGTTTCTACCTTTCACTGATTTATTGAGGTTTGGTTTATGGCCTAACGTATAGTTTTTGTGAATGTCTGAGCATCTGAGAAGAAGGTGTTTATTTTGCGGTTATAAAGTTAGATCTGTATGAATCAGATCTGCCTTATTTGTCATCTTATCATCTGATTTGAGAACTCTTTTTCTTTACTTTCCAAATCTGATGAGAGGCAGCCCTAGTTTCTTTGCACCACGATGACTACGAAGTTCAGTGTTGTTAACCACGGCTGGTGTCAGGGTTGCCATCTGCGTTAAGTCAGGCTCCAGCAAACAGCACAGGCAATGCAATCAAATAGGTATGAGGGGAAAGTTTACTGAAGGGACTGGTGACAAAAGTGTGGGCCAGGTTGGGGAAACCGTCAGAGAGAGGAAGCACCCGGGGTTGGCAACAGCTGGGAGCCATAACTCTCCCTGGGCCTGAAGTCACAAGACCAGAGGTAGGGATAGTTTTTGGAGCCGGGAGAGGGTAGCTGTGGGAGAGGGCTGCTGACAGCAGTGGCTTTGATAGAGCAACACAGACTAGTTCATCGACAGCCAAACAGGTAGCGAGTCAGGGGTATTTATTCTTCCTCTTCTCCGTCCAGTCTTCTTCCTATGTCTCTCGCTGGCTGAACCCAAGAGGAAACCAGAAAGCAAAGGACCCCAGGGAGGCAGTCCAGGAAGGGCAGCTTCCTGGGACACAGAGTAGGGGGAATAAGGTGTGGAGTGCATTTCCCCACACCCAACTAACAACTAACTCCCCTTTGGCTTGAAACCCCAAATTAACTAGTTTCCCACTTCCCTTTCCAAGGAACTACTAAAAGGCCTGGATATTGTTTTGAGAGTGGGGAAAATTCCTTTCAGAGAGAAAGACACAGCACTGGGTAATTTGCCAGTACCCTGTACACTTACCCTTGGTATTATTTTATAACTGACCAGACACTCCTGACCTTCTTAAGAAACCAGAGGATTGGGAAGGGCAAGAGACAGAAGTGTTTTGAGCTCTAAAGCCAAGTGGTACTCGAGAATAGAGAACCTTATTTTAAAATTCAGTTTAAACTAGACACAAGGACTCATCCGATACAGTGTTGTGTCCTTTCTCTACATAATGCTACACAGGTGAGGGAAGATTCCCTCGAGGAATGAAAAATCTATTGCCTCCAGTTAGAGAATAACCTTTATACAAGTCCTGCTTGAGAAATGAATAGACCCAAGTAATCTTGGACTCCACAAAGTTCTCACACAGAAGTCAGGATATTGTTGACATATTTGACCTCTGGAAGAAGTTTCATGCAAAAAGGCCAAATGTCAGTTTTTATTCTTGCTGATCCTGAAAAGAAGTTTTCTTCAGAATGTCAAAGTTGTTGTGAAATGGTATCATTTAAAATACTGGAAACTTTCCCACAGAAGCAGGTGGTCCTGTTTCTAATCGAGGCAGAGGGTTTTTTTTTTTTTTTTTCCAGGAAGCCATAGAACATTACCCTAGTCAACTGAACAGAATGTCAGTGAAGAGTCTCTCATGAGGGAAATTTGGTTTGAAAGCTCTGAGCCAAATGAGTTTCTGCAAAGCCCTTCTGAAACGAGAGATGCTGCAAGTGACCTCTGTGCTTCCCAGAGGAGGACTACAAAGCAAGCACGCCTGTCATAATTCAGAGGGAGGAGGTTTGCACTGGCCACCAAGCAGACATCTGGTCTACCCACTATCTGCTGGTCTGGAGGACTGACAGATGTGGTTTTAAGAAGCAACTTTCACAATTACAGAAAAAGAGCTCTTGGGCAAAAGGCCTGTGATCTCTACCGGCCAAAACCTGTTTTTCCCTCAATTAATTCTTAATTACTGTTGAATTATCGTTTTACATGGGTATTATGGCCCTTTGGAGGTTTCCCTACAATCTCCATATAGTGTGTTTTCACCTAGAGCAGTTTTTCTCAAAATGTGGCCCTTGAGCACCTGTGGAAGAATGATCTGGCGGTGCCCATCGGAAGTGCAATTTCCTGGACCCATGCAGGTAGATGAGCCCGAGTCGCTGAGGCTGGGACTCAGGTGCGCGTGCTTTGATGGGCTCCTAGAGTAACATTTGTGTGCTGCGATGGTAATGATTTGATTCTGTACCTGTTTTAAATATTTCCAACCCAGTCATTAGGCTCAGAAGACGTAGGCGCAGCTTGTGGCTTTGTCATTTACCAACTGTGTGAGCTTGGGGGAAAAACTTGTGCTCTCTGAGCCAGAGTTTCTTGATCCATACCTTGGGGGAGATAAAGCCTCCATTATACAGTAAATCAAAAAGATTAGAGGAGAGATTTGTGGAAGAACTTTGTGAACTGCCAAACCCAAAGTCAGTTAGAATTGATTAGTTATAACATAAGAGATTGTGTAAGTGGAAAGACTGGTGTAAGAATGTAGAGAAAGTCGGAGCTAGGGGAACCGGGCGAGAGATTCATGGGAGGGGTGGTGTTTGAGCTGCACTTTGAAGAATGGGTAAGGTTTTCCATGGGTGTAAATGGCCTAATTACAAAGAGGTGAAAGCAGAAATGCACACAATCCACTTTCAGAGTCTGGTTTTGCTTCTCTGCACATCAAGACCACTTTTGGGCAGCCTTTTAGAAACAGAGTTCTGAGCCACCCCCCACCCCTGGCCAGTTAAAGAAGGACCTCTGGGCTTCTAACAGGAGCCCAGGTTGAGAAGTATTATTTTAGACAGCGTTGTCTGCATAGGGGTGAGGGGAGCGGGCAGTGAGGCTGGAGAGAGAGGCTGGGATAGGAATACAAAGGGCTTCACATGCTGGTTAAGGAAAGTGGAACTTACACAATACGAACAGAGTCCTAATAGTTTTCTGAGCAGCAAGTGATTAAGTTAAAGCAGCAACTCAGGAAGCTCCTTGCGGTGGAGGCGTTGAGATCAGGCTAGGGTGGGAGGGGGGAAGGCAGGGCAGGGTGCAAGGAGACCAGGAGTCATCCGTGAATGATGGCAGAGACAGACATATAAAAGGCAAGATCAGAAAAATGCATTTCTTCTTTAAGGAAGATGTGCAGCTTCAAAGCACAGTGGTACCTGACAGCCAGATTGAAGGTCAAAGGAAACGTGTAGACACCAATGTCGAGGTATTTTTGGTACCTTTTCACTCTAATAATTGATCTGTAACTTCTCCCTCAGAAAGAAAAGAAAATTCTTTTAGCACTCAGAAACTTGATGGTTTACTAGTTTTGTTTTTCCTCCTTTCTCCCTCCCTTCCTTCCCTCCAACAGATTAAAGACCTTTCATCTCTTGTGCCTTTTAAATGTTTCTTAAACATTGTTCAGATAATTATACTTCAGAAAACAGTTGTAAATGTGAAAATTAGAGGTGATTTTAAAATGTATTTATTTAAAAATGTAAAACCTGGGGCGCCTGGATGGCTCAGCTGGTTGAGCCTCTGACTCTTGGTTTTGGCTTAGGTCATGATATCTGGGTCATTGGATCAAGCCCTGCATCGGGCTCCATGGTGAACAGGGAGTCTGCCTGAGAGTGTCTCCCTCTGCCCTTCCCCTCACTTGCATGCATGCACTCGCTCTCTTTCCCTCTCTCTCCCTCTCTCTCAAATAAATAAATCTTTAAAAAATGTAAAAACTTACTAAGTTTTTCTTTAAGAGGCTGAGTATTCAGAGCTTATAAGAGTTTCATTTGTCTGTGTGGTATTCAATGAACAACTTATCACAGGAGAGGTAAGCACTGATTTGAAAAGTTTTCCTGACTCCTAAACAGTATGGAAAAATTTTGTTTGCCTAATTGACTTTGACAATGAGATGATAAGACAGTGCAGTGGTTGGGTAGCAGTGGGAAGCAACAGGAAGGAATGGTTGTGAAAATCCTATAAAAGAGGATGTAGCCACACTTTGATGGGGGAGAGCAAGGGCAAAAGAGAATTGCCCTTGTTGGTGTCCCTGAGAGAAGTCCAGAGTGATCTGAAGGAGACACTGGCTCTTGGGAAAGATAAATCCAGGGTCCCTTACTTGTGAGTGTGAGGTGCCACCCCCTGTTCCTTCTTTTCACCTCTACCTCTTCTTCCTTCTTAGGACAGGTAGAGAAGACAACCCCAGAGATTACAATTTCATTGCCCTACTGTTGTTGGGAAAACAGATGAACATAGGGGAAAGGAAGGAAAAATAAAATAAGTCAAAAAACAGAGAGGGAGACAAGCCATAGAGCCTCTTTAACTCTAGGGAACAAACAGGGTTGCTGGAGGGGCGGTGGGTCGGGGCTGGGATAACTGGGTGATGGGTATTAAGGAGGGCATGTGATGGAATGAGCACTGGGTGTTGTATGCAATTTAAGTTCTACCCTGAAACTAATAATATACTAAAGGTTAACTAAATTGAATTTAAATAAAAAATTAAAAAAGTAAAATAAAATATTTTCATCCCTCAAGCCAGATTTCCAAAGAAGTACACCTGGGATTTTGGCATCCTGCTTTATTATACCTTTTCACTTAAGCTTGAAATTTCCTCTACCAGCTCTGCCAACAGAACTTTCTGTGATAATATAAATGTTCTATAGCTGCACTCTTGGAAATAGCAGCCACCATGTGGCTCCTGAGTACTTGAAATGTGATTGGTCTGACTGAGAAACTGAATTTTTAAGTTTTCTTTCATTTTAGTTCATTTTAATAACCACATGTAGTGAGTGGCTACCATGTTGGACAATGCAGTTCTGGAAGAAAGAAATGGTTAAGAAATTGTGCCAGAGAACTATTGAAAAGTCCTCTACCTGCTTCCATAGCATTCAGCATTGGAAAATAATGACAGTGTCACTCATGGGGATCGGGACCAGGGGGTGATGGTCACTTGTCATTTCTTTCTGTCATTCAGTAAACTTCAGGAGACCAACAGCAGCCAAAGACGTAGGCCTGTTTATGACCCATGACATTGCTTCATAAGCAGAAGTTTGGCTCATATAAAACAGGTCTTCTACATTTGCAGATTGGGGTTACCAGCAGTCAGATAGAATACTATATAATACACAACACAAAATACTCAAACAAAATGACTTTTTAGCACATATCAGTGTTATACTCAACCCATTCGTGAAAGAACCAGCAGCAAGACAAGGTCACTGGCTCCAGGAGTGTGTGAACAACCAAAATGTAGAGTCTGTTATAAAAGAAAAGCTGAAATAGCATTGCTAAATCAAATAAAAAAAATCATTTCCTGCAGGTCAATAACAGTTTTTTAAAGTTTTTATTTAAATTCCAGTTAGTGAACTTACAGTGTGATATTAGTTTTGGGTGTACAATATGATGACTCAGCACTTCCATATATCACCCGGTGCTCATCACGACAGGTGCTGTCCTTCATCCCCATCACCTGTTCCCTCATCCCCCGCCTCCCCTCTGGTCACCATCAGTGTGTTCTCTGTAGTTCAGTCTGTTTCTTGGTTTGCCTCTGTCTCTTTTTTTCCCCCTTATGTTCATCTGTTTTTTTCTTAGATTGCACATATGAGTGAAATCTTATGGTATTTGTCTTTCTCTGACTGGCTTAGTTCACTTAGCATAATACCCTCTAGTTCCATCCACGGATGAAAGTATCTTAAAAGGCATGATTACCCGACACCGCGCCATGTTGTACCTTTTACACCCACCCCCCTTTGGTGACCGCTACCTTCTGTGGTGACGCTTGTGCACGAAAGCCCTTGGCTGCAGCCGCAACACGAGCTCCCAGCCTGTACTGTAGCTACGGCATGTGGGCAGAGGCACCTTGAAGGGAAAAGGTGCCAAGTCCTAGCAAGTCGGATGGGGTTTTCAGAGCAGAATCCCAAGAACTGGGCCACAGGACAGCCTGGGAATCACAGCGCGGATAGTGTCACAGCTGTGATAAGAATTGACGAAACATCGGCATGTGGTGATTTAAGCGTCAGAGTCTTCTCTGCTTTCTCCTCTTGGACAATGGCTGATGCTTGTTCTCAGCCTTTTCCTTTTCGAGGCTCCCAAAGACTTCCCTTTTGTATCACGGGTTTTTTCCTCAGATGTAGTTCACTTCCGCCGAAGCTGGGGCATTTATATAAACCAAGCTCTGCTGTGACCCGCTGTTGTACGTAATCAACACTGGGCTAAGATGGAGATGGAAATATAAAGGTGTTCTCCACTATCTACCCCTACTTGCCGTTTAGCACTCAAATCATCTTTCATCCAAGATTAAAAGGGCTCACTCGCTGCAAGAAATGTTTTTTCCGTCTTTGATGTTCCATTAAAGTTATACTTAACATCGCTGCCTTTTCTACTATGGAAGGCTGTAGAAAATAAATAGCAGGGAATAATGTTGATGTTGAACCAGACTATCTTGGATTCTTGTGGAACGTCCCCTCTCTGCATTGCTCACCTGTGAAATGCCTCCTTCCCGGGCCGGTTGCAAGGACTCAAGGAGCTAACGCACATAAGTTGCTTAGCGCAGTTCTTGGAATGGGCAACCCCCTTAGCAAATGTGTGCTTTGCCCCTCTGCCTCCCTCTCCTCTTCTTCTCTTTCTTTTCTTTCCCTGCCTTCTCTCAAAGTCTTGATTAACTCTTTTATTATAAAATTATTTTCACCATGAAGCGAACAACCGTAGTGCCTAAACATGTCAACATTGCAACAGGATGTCACTGAATAAATGTGTTCTCTCATTGTTTTTCTGGCTATGTTATTCTTCTGTGAGTATGTCATTAGCATAACCGCCCACGTATTCAATGCCTCACTCCAAATGACACTCCATTTCCACCCCTTATTCCACCATATGCTCTTGTTACGTGATGTCTAAAGTGGTCATGATGGACTCTTCACAGATGTACGGGATTTTTCGATAGTAAGCATCTAATCTAAATATCTAAGCCAAGACTGACTGGCCTCTGCCACTGAAAAAGCTTTCGGGATGTCTTTTCCTATGATTATAAGGCTGAGTGCTCAGGAAAGGCAGACTCATTTCAATAAAATTACAAACACAGGATAACTAGCAAAGTACATCTGCTGCTGGGGAGAATAATTATGTTCCAAAGCATACGTTATTTAGGACAGTGCTCTATAGAGATATGTCATTACTCCCTTCCATTACTATGGATAATTAAGAGTTGATTGGTACTTAAAACACAGTGAACTTTATGCATGGGAAATAGAAATTAATATTTTGTTATTCCCTGCCTTTGTTGCTTGCAGGGCTAAAAATCTGCTGACCATAGGCTCAGCCAACCCAGGCCCTGAACTCATGAAAGTCTCATGTGGCAAAACAGTGGAAGTCTGAAGCCCACTGAGGTGGGTGGGATCAGTGTCTTGACCCCTCGTCACACCATACACCAGTGTCTCTATTGACTGCAGAGCACAGGGGAATAGTAGCAGGAGTTGGGAGAAACTATAACAGGAACAGAAGACACAGTCACCTACATGGAAAAAAACAGTGTTCTTAAATCACCAAGATCAAGGGAATTTAACCAGTTCTGCTCGGAATAGGGCAAAGGGGGAGACGATGGGGAATCTTAGTTATCTGGTAGTGATCAGAATCATTCAGGTTGGGAGATCCTTTCAAAATCGTGTAAGGTAACAAGAGGAGGGTCCAGCTGGCAGGTAAGGGCGGTCCCAGAGCCCCCTCCAACAGAACTGAGGTGCAGAACCAGGTTCCCATTCTAGAATCCAGCTCCAGTTTTACCCCAATAGAGGAAAACCAAAGCAGAAATACTGGGTGGAACTGAACTTGTCAGGTGGCAGACCTTGAGTGTTCATGGCAGTCAGGACACATCAGACAGGGGGAGAGTGGATATTTTCACAGCTGGAAAATTCTACTGAGACATCAGACACTAGTGAAAGAGTTCATCATGGTGACATCTTTCACCTTAAAGATAAATTCTTAATTAAGAATCAATGAGGTAAAATTAAACACATCAGCGTTTAACTAATGTGGGCCAGGTGAGGTGAGGTGACTGGGGGGCACATGGTCTTATAGAAGTTGGCTGCTTTGTCCGGTGCTCAACTAGAGGAACCGTGATCTGCCAGTTCTGGAGAAATCCTGGCATGGTGGACTCGCTGAGAAATGGTTTCTTAGCCTCCTGTAGGACTCATAAATACGAACGCAATACATCTAGCCAGCATCCCTCCCATAAAGATTAGAGAGGAAAGAATGGTTTAATGTGACATCTGACAAAGATGTGATGAAGTCTCAAACAATTATTACTGACATGGCCTGAGCACTTTCCTCAGGTTGAACTTATTCTATGTCTTAATGTTTTAATTCGTTTAATTCTCACAGTTCTGTAACGTACGTATTATCATTATTCCCATTTCACAGGTGAGGAACCAAGGCACGAAGCAGATGACGTCACCTGACACAGCTAGTTAAGTGGCAGGGTTCGTATTTAACCCAGGAGACTGGCTTTGGAACCTGAACATTCAACAGCCAGCTAATTCCACTAAATCATTACAGTTGTGGCTGGAAGACAGGGAGATTTAAATCTGTGTTACCAACTTCAGCATATTATTAGAAAAGACTCTTCAACCCTACCTTCATCTGAAGAAAGGCAGGCTTATGTTGAAAAAGAATTAAGATCTTCACGGGAGAGTAGCCGTATGATATATCATCCAAACTGGGACACTTGCAAAAGGAAAAGGCTATTAATAACTTCACCGGGAAAACTGGGACACATGGTCATCCTACTTACAGGTAAGTTTCAACCTTCAAGACCTGCAGGGCACTGGTGAAATCGTAGGTTTCCATGCCTGTTATACACGAACACACGTATATTACTGTTGTCTTCTCTAGACGAGGTGTCTGTATTTGATGGGCGATTTGAAGGATTTTCGAGGATAATTTTGTCTGTGCCTGCCTTACCCTTGGGTGATAGAATTTACCCCCTACGCAGAAACCACCCCACAGAGGCAGGTTAAGTAAGCATTTTCAAATAAGTGCTCTTATGGAGCAGGTTAGCCAATTGGTAGAAAAATGTTTTTGAGAGATTCTGCAGGGACCGATAACTTTTGATTTCCTTCAAGAATTAGTATGAATTCCAAACAAATGACGCTTGCAAAGAGCTTTTTTTTTTTTTTTAATTTTATCGTGTTATGTTAGTCATCCTACAGTACATCATTAGTTTTTGATGTAGTGTTCCATGATTCTTTGTTTGTGTGTAACACCCAGTGTTTTAAAACTGCAAGCAGATTAATACATTTCTTTGGTTAACTTCATCCATTCACAGAATTTGTTGAGCTGCCATGTGAGACACTTTGCTAGGTGCTGGAGATACAGTAGGAAACACACAGACTGGCAAAAACAAAAGCAAAACAACCAAAAAACCCCAACCAGTCAGGCTAGTTGTACGTAGAGGGAAGTGATAGCATGAATGGAAAATAGAGGGGTGTGTGATGGAGTAATTGGGGTGTAGTGTCAGGATAGGGAAGGTAGGCTGTGGTCAGGGAAGGCATCCTCAAGGAAGGGACATTTGATCTGAGATATTCACGACAGGCAAGTGCAAAGGCCTTCTGAGGGAATGGGCACAGCAAGGAGGCTCCCGTGACTACAGGGGTTGAGAGGTGTGGAGGGAGGGAAGGGTTAGCCATGCAGCTCCTGAGCCCTGCACATGTCTGTCACCATCCCGTCATCCCTCGGGCCTTGGCTGTGTTTAGTGAGGAATGGGAGTGGACAATGTCAGGATCTGGCTGGGGTCAGGCCTCACTGGGCTGCATACCTCCTTCCACAGTGGTGGGCCCAGGGCAGAGCAGACCCCAGACACAAATGCAGGTACAGGCAATGCAGGCCGCTCTGAACTTCACCGTAACAGTATCAGGTGGCCTTCCCCCAGTCACGGGGTAGGCCAACAGGAGTGGCAATAAAGGAGTATGAAAAATCAAGTCTTTCTGCTTCCTTGTATCCCCATTTCCTGTGAGTGTTTCAGTAGACGGGCTGTTTCTTTCTCCACAATAAAATGACCTTTGAAAGCTTTTCTGACTGACAGAGATGAGAGGTCACTGTGTAAAACATACCGGAGCGGGGAGAGGCTATCCCGTGGCAGGCTCTTTTGGATGCCTGTGGGACCGGGAGAGCAGGTGCACCAGCCCCTCCCATCAGCTCCGCCTTGGCCGGTTACCCTGACCTGAGACGCACCAGCTGCTTGGGGCACGGCCTCCCTGATCCAGGCAATCAAATCAGACCGTCTTCGAGACATCGTTCTTCTGGGTGGTTAACTACTCTGGGGTTTAAAGGATGGAATTCACAGCCTAGAAAACGGAAAACCACATGGCTTCCTGCAAACTCTAACTTAGATACGTAAGCCCAGCTCCCTATCGGACCTCTCCCCTTAGATGCTGATGTTCCAGCTATCCCTGAGTAGCCAGAGGCACAAAGGAGAGGGAGCTGGTTTCCCCAGTCTTCCTTAATTCATATACGTGGGCCGGCTGCGTAAGACCAACCTCCTGTGCGGAGACCTCTTTCCTGGGGGGGGGGGGGAGGTAAAGGAGACAAAGGAGGAGGGCCCCGGGCAGGGGACAGTCTCACAACGGGGCATCTCTCCTCAAGGCGATGGAAACTCCTTTTGTACCCAGGCTTGAGCAGCATGAGACGTTCAACGTCTGTAGCGTTTTCAAGGAAGAAGCCCAGGGGTAGAATCAAGTGTCAGTGTGCCATTCAGAGAGGCAGGATTCTTCCAAAGTTGCTACATTAGAAAAGGGATCATTCTGGGGCGCTTGGGTGGCGCAGTCGTTAAGCGTCTGCCTTTGGCTCAGGGCGTGATCCTGGCGTTCTCAGATCAAGCCCCACGTCAGGCTCCTCCACTATGAGCCTGCTTCTTCCTCTCCCACTCCCCCTGCTTGTGTTCCCTCTCTCACTGGCTGTCTCTATCTCTGTCAAAAGGTAAATAAAATCTTTAAAAAAGAAAAAAGAAAAAAGAAAAGGGATCATTCAAATTCACTCCTAGCTAATGTGTTACGCGTGGGGGCAGCCAGTTCACTGTTCTCCCCCCTGAAAGGGTCATGTGCTCTTGTGCTTCTATACATTTAGTTATATTGAGCTCTCTGCCCAAAAGTCACCCCCACCTCAGGAACCTTTACTCTGCTCTTACAAGCGTTGCAAGATTCAGTTTAGGATTAGTGACTATAGGAAGCCTTTCCAGAAGTCTCAACACTGACCTGGGAGCATCCCCCACCCCCACCCCACCACCTGCAGTCCTGATCACCCCAGGGATGCCTCTACGGGAGCCAGGACATGCCTTGAAATTCCACAGACGTGTATTTATGGTAGGCGCTGTCTTAGGCACTGAAGCAATAGGAGACTAAAATCCCCGCTCTAAGAGCACTTATTTCTGGTGGGGGAAAACAGGCCACATATGAATGAATACGTTCTTGTAATAGGATGCCATGAAGCTGTAAAAGGGATCAGGAAGAGATGAATAGCTTGCTCTGTGATCTCCAGGATCTATGACTCGTCTAGTAAAATCCCGGATTTGTTGGATCGCTTCCGTGTGATGTCACTTAATTTGTTTTTCTAGCGCCTGTGTTTTCAATAAACTACGTAGATCTAGAGGTTGGATTGAATTCACAGTTTTGTTTGTTTGTTTTTTGCAAAAATGCCTTGTCAGCAATGTACTTCCTACTGTATCACATCATAAGGTACGTAATTTCTAGTGTGCTTTATTTGTGCTTAGAGCTTTCAAATGAAACTAAAGAAGGTTAACCAAAGGCTAGTAAAAGTGATTACCTATAGGGGAATAAAGGAACAGGGATATAAGTAAGACTTCTCTGAGTGTGTCTTGTTGAAACTGTATAAATATTTATGTAATTTAGAAAGAGTAATCCAGGCTGAGGGACCAGCATGTGCAAATGACCAGAGAGAGGCACACGCCTGGTTCATTCAAGAGAGATCAAGGTCAGTGAGTAATTTCTGGTTTACTTGTTTGCCTTCCTGCTAGCTGGTAAGCTTTTGAAGAAAGGACCGACAACTTTCATCTTTCATCAGCTCAGCTTTTGTATAGTGCCTGTCACACAGGCTCTGTTTGATGCATATTGGTTGAATAAATGAGCATCAATAAAGCACGATTAGGGTCCCATTGCCACAAAGTCACAAATCTATAATTTTCGTCAGTCTCCTCTGATCAATCGGAGGAAGGTTAGATAGTTAAAACAGGATAACTGAGGCAAAATAAAAATATCAAATATTGGCATGCTATTAAAGATCTTCAGTGTACATGGAAACCTACAAACCACACCGCTCCTCGGAGTGTAACACTTCAGAGCCATCTTTCTTTTTATTAGGTATGCCTGTGTTTTATTATTACAACTGTTTAAAGGCAAAAATTTAATAAAAACAAAACATGAATACTTAGCTTTTAAATAAGATAAAAGTAAACTGAATTTTTTAAATAAGTAAAATTAGAATGATAAATACCTAATAAATCAATACTTTAAAATAAGCAAATAATTAAAAATCATAAGTAATTTAAATACCTGAGCTCATTTATTTCCTAGATGAGAGTAAAATGAAGATCTCAGTCCTCTGCTGAGTCCATCTCCACACGTGCATCTGTGTACGTCATCCCAACACGTGTGCCGATTTTAGAGCGGAATCAGGTAGGACCCATGAGTCACTGATCTTCCTTCAGTTTATGTCTTCCTGGGTTGAGGCACCCAACCGAATGCAAAATAAAGGAAGGGGACATTTTATTGGCCTCTGAGAGGTTGGAGATGCATATTTAGAAGGCCTTGTTGCAGTAAATAAGGAGGTCATGAGCAAGTCTTACCTGAATCACTTGGGAAGGATGGTTCTTTACAGTAAGCCATTTCCTGGAACACAAAAGGGTGGGCATATTCGTACCCCTGACCACTAAAACAACTGTTTTCAGGAGCACAGGGCTCAGGTAAAGCTCAAAATTGTCAAAGCCAAGATCTGGGCACTAGATATGGTCATATTAACATTGCGACGTTGCTGTTCCCAGGTCCTCTTAATGGACAGAGCTAGGGAGACAGATCATATAGATACAAAGATACAGATACAGACACACAGAAATGTCTGTATTTCTGTATCTACCTATGTATATTGAAGACATGAGTTCTTACAGTTACCTCCAATTCCAATTCAACACCACAGGGTTCATTCGAGTTTGCTTCATTTCCATGTTTGAAACTCCATTCTCCAACAGGGGTATCAACCTAGTATATTAACTTCTATGTGCAATCATCCAGGATGTAACCACCATCTGTTGCCCTCACTGCTCCCCTCCTGGCATGGGTGTCCTCCTCACCCCACTGGATTCCTGACATCCTGTACTAGGTTATCCCACTCAGGCTCCCGCCCTCGCAGGTGCACTTCCCACCCTGCTTGGGCCCTGATGCCTGGGTTCCAGCTGCTCCTCTGCCACAGGAACACCCTTCTCAACCCGTGGTGCTCAGAGCACTCCTTACCACTGCCCCTGCACACATGTACACCTTGCTTAGCCCACCCAGTAGATGGCTTTGGGCTGAACTGTACAGGAAGGGAATGAAGAGAGGAATTAGAAGAGAAAGATGACCTAACAAGTCTGATGCCAATTTGATGTCCTTTCTCTTACTACTGAATCCATTCATTTTTACATAACACACACACAACACACACAAACTCCATTTTTATTATTATTTTAGTTTAGTTTATAAATGAAACTTTTACTTTTATTTAATGGAATATATGAACAACTAACAGGTGAAAACGATTTAAAAACACTACATGTTTACTTAAGTCGTACTGGATAACATTTATTTTTGTCCTCAGTAGTCGATCTTTTAGAAGACGAAACTCCCTGTAGGATTATTGATGCTACATTTATTTATATTTACGAAAAAATAAACTGAAACAACAAAAATTAAAAAAAGAACTGAATCGAACTTTCTGCCTGTATGCTCCAGGTTCTTTTCTCCCTTTAAAATCCGATAGTTTACTAAGCTAGGTCCCCACGTTGGCCGTCCTGGGTTGATTTTCCCAAGTTCACGGCGTGTACTTTTAGTATGTAGGTTTAAGGCTGCTTTGTATTTAAAGAGTTTTCTTTTCTTTTTTTTTTTTTTTAAAGATTTTATTTATTTATTTGACAGAGATAGAGACAGCCAGCGAGAGAGGGAACACAAGCAGGGGGAGTGGGAGAGGAAGAAGCAGGCTCATAGCAGAGGAGCCTGATGTGGGGCTCGATCCCATAACGCCGGGATCACGCCCTGAGCCGAAGGCAGACGCTCAACCGCTGTGCCACCCAGGCGCCCCAAGAGTTTTCTTGAATTGTAGCAAAGCACCGTAACTTCAAAGCAATTGGTATTTCCCGCCCCCTTCCAGGACATCCCTCCAGCACAGGGAAATTCTTTGCCCAGAAGGGCACTTCCGTGGAAAATTTCGAGGTGTAGGGACTGAACTTCGACGAGCTTCTAACTCGAAAATTTTGGAGAGTAAACAGAATACCGTTGGTATCGTGCAAGGCGCGTAATAAACGTACAGTGACATTACTACTGCGGCGGGAGAGTCCAGTTTACAAAGGGAGCGCAGCAACCCAACTTACTTTGCAAAGTCTCCCCTGAATTCTGAACTTGGCGTAAGCACCTGAGCCTTAAGCAGCGCTCACATCCCCGCACGCTCCGTAGGTGGAGCAGCGCCCCTCCTACCCCCTCCAGGCGGAAGTCTCCTTTTGTTTATTAAATTACGACAGTCGTAAACTGCGATTTTTGTGCCGGCTTCCTAGTTTTACGACAACAACAATGGCGGCTACCAGTGGTAGATTTGAAAGTGCAAGGAGTATCGAAGAACGTAAAGAACAGACCAGGATTGCCAGGGCCGAGGTGTTGCGCCAGGTATCTCCGTTTTGGGGCTTTTGGAATCATTTAGAATCGTGGGAGTGGACGGTTCCTGGGAACTTGGCCTCTGGCTCGCCTCCTTCACCCCCTCCCCTCTCGTCACCTCAGTGTCTCACCTATCTGGGTGAGGGTCTCCCCTTGGGATGCGCGAAAACTCTTGGTTATTTCCCGCCTACCTAGATGCGTTGGCAGTCTCCGACTGCTCTTTCTCTTTTTAGGAAGGCCCGTTTCTTGAGTTTCCTTACTTTTTAATTTATCCATTCTTGATACTTTCATTACTTGATTCTGCGCTGCGCAGTTTTGAGGGACTCCACAACTAATGACGACTCTCCCAGCGCCATTTGACAGCCTTAGTCCTCGATCCTCTTGTATCTGAAACAAGGCTTTACGTTTTCAGAAACACACGTGAGGCACATTGGAATAGACTGACCGTTTCCCTCTCTTATTATTGGTGTCAATTCCAGGGTTATTGTAAATCCTTACTGATCCATACGAGGGTTGACAGAAGAGACTCAGAAAATTTAGCCCCTCGAAAAAGGTTAGAAGCATGGTATTTTTCACTAAGATTGAGATGTATAGAGGTAATTTATAAAGAATGGGGGAAGTAAACTGTATTATCTGACAAGATGTAGAAAGTGTGGCAATAAAGGGGAAAATTTGTATCTGGAGAGCAACATAGGATACAAGTGAAGGTTTTTGTTTTTATTGGTTTTAAGACGGAAGAATTTTAAATAAGTGCAGATGAAAAGGAGCTGGGGCGGGGGGGGGAGGCATAACGACTATGCCCAGAATTTAAGGTGAAGAGTGGGCGATTAGTATTGGACAGGTGAAAGGTTGTTATTGTTTTCAGATTTCAATATATGTAACCTATATGCATAATAAATGTTCTTCATCCTTGCCTTTTTGATGTTTCAGGCAGTTTTTGGGGCGTGTTGGGTTTGTAAGCTAAGGTAAATTTTATAGTGGAGATAAGCATCGAGTTTGAGAAGGACCAAAACCAGCTTTGGAGTTTGGAGAGAGAATGAAAAGGCAGAAGCAACCTCCTAGGAGGAACTAATTTTGACTGTTGTTGAAAGGTGAATATAAATTAGCTGTATGATTATTTGGTTTTAGAAAGATGATTCTTCCTGAAGCATTTTGGGAGCTTGGGTAGAAGGATATGATCATTACAGATGGAAGGCATGGTCAGTCACCTGACATGGCATGATCAGTTCCAGAAGTCTCAGTCAGTAGCAGTGGGATACTGAAGGAAAAAGGAGATTCAAGTCCTCTTTTAAGGTAGGGTGCTTAGGGAGAGAGGAGGATCTACTGTAGGTCCCAGGATTCTGTCCTTGATTCACTAGCGATTGGTGATGTGATTGGTAATGTGGAAGGAGAGTTTTGTTTTGTTTTTAATCTTTCCTGCACTTTGGTAGAAGCAAATTCCTGGCAAGGGACAGACAATGACTGATGAGACCTTATATGAAAGTGGAAAATGGTTTTATTTTATTTTATTTTTTGTGAAAAGCAATTGGATAAGTTGTTAATTTTTCTTTTTTCATTGTTTCAGGCTAAAGTCAATTTTGAAAAGGAAGAAAGGCGTAAAGAACTTAAACGAGTTCGGGGTGAGGATACATGGATGCTACCTGATGTGAATGAGCGAATTGAACAGTTCTCACAGGTGAATACTAACAGGTTCACTTGATGTAACAGATCTGTCGTTTTTTGCACTTACTCAAGTTAATATTGGAAGAGCAACTTTATATACTATTTTCAGAATTTACAGGATGACTATCACATAAGTGGCATTACTAATTTTATATCTCTGGCAGAAATAATATATTTTAATATTTTGGACGTTATAACACTGGATGGATTTTGTTACTTGAGTTGACTGGTAGAAAGCTTAGCAAATTTCTGGCCCACTTGTATCAAGCTTATGGATCTAAAAAATTATGCATTTTAAAGTTTAATGTCATTTTTTTTGGTCTGAATTCTTGTTTTCCATTTCCATAATTTTAATTTCTGCTGTCCTGTTATATTTCATATGGCCTAATAATCTTTTATAAGTTCTTTTTGGGCCACAGAAAATATATGTATATGTATATGTATATGTGTGTGTGCACTTGAGTATAAATGTATTTATTTGATTATATCTGTCAGATGAATCTGTAAATAAATTAAGACTAAAACTTCCCTCATTTTTCTGAGAAGATAGCTATATGATTTATTAGTGGTGCATATATTATAGAAGCATGTTAAAGTTTCTCAGAAGATTTTATTTTGTTGTCATATGTGTTGTCTCATTTCATGAAAATGTAGTTTTTGGAATACAGATTTTTTTTACCTCAAAATGTTTGTTTTAATGTAAGTTAAAACCAAATTCCTTTCTTACCTCTTTAAAACAATCATTTTTAGGAACACTCTGTGAAGAAAAAGAAGAAAAAAGACAAGCACTCAAAAAAAGCAAAGAAAGAGAAGAAAAAAAAGAGTAAGAAACACAAGTATGAAAAAAGCAATGAATCAACAGATAGTTCATCAGTAAGTATATGTTAAAGCTAACCAAAGCAGCTACTTGAGAAAATTGTATTTAAAGGAGAAATGTATAGGAACTTAAAAAATATATGAGAGCTTAAAAAATATTACTAGTTAGCGTATGAAAGTGCCTGGGAAACATCTACTGGGAGATAGGAAATATTGGAAATACGGATCTTAAGTTACAGAGAAAGGTAGGAGGATGGGGATACGATTTAGGAGTCATTGCTCGGTGAAGCTGTTCAAATGGATGGATTGCCCAGGGAAGTTGAAGAGAAAGGAACACCAACACTGAGGAATCAGACGGGAGTTAAGGCCATCAAGTAAAAGTAGTTGGAAAATTTGAAGGAGATGCAAGGAGAAACCAGTACTGTAAAAATAAAAGAGTTTTAAGACATTTGAGAGTCTAGGGATGCCTGGGTGGCTTAATCGGTTGGGCTTCTGCCTTTGGCTCAGATCATGATCCCCGGGTCCTGGGATTGACCCCCGCCTCAGGCTCCTTGCTCATTGGGGAACCTGCTTCTCTCTCTGCCTCTGCCTGCTCTGCCTTCTTGTGTGTGGTCTCTCTCTGACACATAAATAAATAAAATCTTAAAAAAAAAAAGACATTTGAGAGTCTATTACTCTTGTTTATTTTTTAATAGAAATTAACATTTAAGTCTTTAAAATAGGACATGCTTATATGTTTATCTTTTGGGCCAAAAGGAACGGAATGCTGTCTTGGCTGTGTCTCTAGCCAGTTCTGGGATGAGAGCACTCACAGAGGAGGGGTAAACCTTTCACACTGATTTTCAGGGAAAAAGAGGTATATTGTTGGGGTGCCTGGGTGGCTCAGTTGGTTAAGCCTTCGACTCTTGATTTCAGCTCAGATCATGATCTCAGGGTCGTGAGATAGAGCCCTACATCGGGCTGCATGCTGGGCATGGAGTCTGCTCAAGATTCTTTCTCTCCCTCTGCCCCTCCCCCTGCTTGTGTGCACTCTCTCTAAATCTTTCAAATAAACCTTAAAAAAAAAAAAATAGGTACATTGTGGTTAGAGAGTGATGAGCTGGAGATGTTGAGGGATAGTTGGTCTTCTAAGTATGATTTTCAGATGGTCGTATGTGCAGTTGAATCACCAAATTCCAAAGTCTGGTCCTCTTGCACTTTTAGGAACTGAGTTTTTGGCAGTACACCCTGAGATGATAAATGGCTGATGAAAGCTTATCTTATATGAGGATGCAGTTTATTAATTCATAGTGAGAAATATATCTGGATAGTTTTGTCAAGTAGCCAGCCTATTTTTGTGATGGTAGGAATGTTTAAGTTATATAGAAAAAAGTTGTTAGGTGTAATTCAGGACAAAGTCAGTTAGAAAATCTTAAAGTGAAAAGAAGGTAGAGGCACTGTTTCCACAATTGTGGGTTAAGTTGTTGATCCCATTGAGATCTTGAAAAAATTAAGTTATCCTTTTTCCAAAAAGAAATTTATATACAAAGTTGTTTATTTCAGTGGGATTTATAAAACTCCCTGGAGTTTAGGCAGAGATCACAGGTTAAGAATCTCTGTCCGTGGGGACAGATCTGCTAGGCTGAGTAAACATTTATGTGTTTTGCGTAAGGGTACTTGCTTGCCCTTATTAGAGATACATTGTTCTGTTATTTTTCTTTGTTCTTTCCTGGAAATACAGTTGACCTTTGAACCAACATGGGTTTGAACTTCATGGATCCACTTAGAAGCAGATGGTTGTTAGATAAATACAGTACAGTTCCGTAAATGTATTTTCTCTTCCTAATAATTTTCTTAACATTTTCTTTTCTCTAGCTTACTTTATTGTAAGAATACAGTGTATAATACATATAACATACAACATACATGTTAATCTTGTTTAACTTATCAGTTAATCTTCCAGTTAACCATAGGCTATTAGTAAAGTTTTTTGGGGAGTCCAAAGTTATATGTAGATTTTTGACTGTGTGTTGAGTCAGCACCCTTAACCCCCTCTTTGTTCAAGGGTCACCTGTGTATATAAGTCTTTTTGTTGCAACATACAGTATGTACATTTTTACATATCTAATAAGTTGTATAACTGTACCTTAAAGAGAGTCATTTGAATGAATGCTTGGTGTTCGTATTGCACTGGAGTAGAAGGAAGAATGAAAGAAGCTTGTACGGACAGTGAGGGGAAGGAAAGACGGATAGTTAGAGGAGTCTGACTTATCGTGAAGTCTTTTTGAGAAAATGTCTTTAGGGAAAGAGGGGTAAATAATATTAAGGAGGCTAAGTTTGGATTAGCAAGGATTCGGGAAAGGGGTAAGCTTTGATCATTAGTAGGAGCACTCTCTCATCTGAGCTATGAGGGCGTTGTTAAGATGTGAAAAATACAGAGAAATGGGGAGGTGTGTGGAGAAGGGGAGTAGATTTTTAGTGGTGTTTTTCTGTTTTCTGTTTCCTTTGTGAAGTAGCAGTTCAGATCATCTGAGAAGATAATTTGGGAGTAAAAGTAGGATGAAGGATGAAGAGATAGTGTAGATTTGAAACAGTGTTGTTTAGGTAATACAAAAGAAGCAAATGAATGGCTGAATAGTGTTGAATGATCCACGTGAGGTTGGAAAGCAGATCTTGACTTTGGCAAGGTCTCTCTCTCTTTTTTTATAACTTTTAAAATCAACTTTACGGGGGCGCCTGGGTGGCACAGCGGTTAAGCGTCTGCCTTCGGCTCAGGGCGTGATCCCGGCGTTGTGGGATCGAGCCCCACATCAGGCTCCTCCGCTATGAGCCTGCTTCTTCCTCTCCCACTCCCCCTGCTTGTGTTCCCTCTCTCACTGGCTGTCTCTCTCTGTCAAATAAATAAATAAAATCTTTAAAAAAAAAAATAAAATCAACTTTACGGAGCTATAATTTACATATAATAAAAGGCTCTAATTTGAAGTGTACTCTGTAATGAGTATACGTGTTTAAGCCTGTCAGTTAAGATACAGAACATTTCTTTTCTCCAGAAGGTTCTTCATGGCCTTTTGGGGTCAGTCCCATCCAGGCCTCCCTTTTCTCCCACCCTGCATTGGGCAACCATGGATCCGCCATAGCATACCATAGATGAGTCTTCCTTGTTCTGGAATTTCGTACGAATAGATTCATGTAATCTCTTTTTTGAGGGTGGCTTCTTTGCCTCAGCATTCTGCTTTTGCAGCTCGTTAATGTTGCATGTATCAGTTCCTTCTTTTTTATTGCTCTATTTCATTGTGAGGCTGTACGACAGTTGGCTCATCTGTTTATTCATTTTATTTTTAAAGATTTTATTTATTTATTTGTCAGAGAGGTGAGGGGGAGAGAGAACAAGCAGGGGGAGTGGCAGGCAGCGGGAGAAGCAGGCTGCCCGCCGAGCAGAGAGCCCGATGTAGGACTCAGTCCCAGGACCCTGGGATCATGACCTGAGCCAAAGGCAGACGCTTAACCACCCAGGCGTCCCGCTCATCCGTTTACATTTTGAAAGTCATTTGGGTTGTTTTAGTTTGGGGCCATCATGAATAACACTACTATGAATGTTTGTGTATAGTCTTTTTGTGGACACATCTTTATTTCCGTTGGGAAAAATGCCACTCTTTTCCAAAGTGGTTGGATCGTTTTATAATCCTGCCAGTTGGGTATGAGAGTTCCAGTTATTCCGTATCCTCGCTGTGACTTGGTATCGTCAGTCTTTGTACTTTCCAGCCATCCTACTGTGTGTGTAGTAATCTTATGTGATATTTCCTTCAAGACCAATGATGTAGAGAAGCTTTGTAACTCTGGATTTTTTGCTTATCAGTGAGCCATTTTGAGTTAATTTTTGTTTATGGTATGTAGTAATTCTCAAAGTTTATTTTTTTCCATATGGATTTCTAGTTGTTCCAGTATTATTTGGTGAAAAGGCTGTTCTTTGTCTTTTGAATTACTTGGGCTCCTTTGTTGAGAATCAATTGAACAGTTACTTTTGAGTGAATATCTAGACTCTATATTCTGTCCCATTGAGCTACACATCTCTCGTTGTCCAATAAACACACTTTCTTAATTACTTAGCTTAAGGTTAAGTCTTACAATCAGGTAGTGTAAATTCTGTGATTTTTTTCTTTTTGTAAATTTTGGTTACTCTGAGTTCATTGTTTTGCATCAATAGATCAACTTTGGGAGAATTAATATAATAAAAGAGCCAGTCTTCCCACCATCATGTTTGTGGTATATCTCTTTCCAGCTATTTAAGTCTTCTTTAATTTCTCTCATAGTGTTTTGGAATTTTCAGTGTAGAGGTCTTCTGTATCTTTTGTTATAGTTTTTCTATTTTATTTTCTTGAGTTACTACTGTAAGTGGAATCTTTAAAAAATAAGTGGCAGTTTCCATATATTTGCAACTAGTATATACATTTATATTTGGTTTTTGTATACAGGTTTTTCCTGCTCTCTGAAAGTTTGTTTTATGCCACTTTGCTTTTGTCAAAGTTCAATGTTAGTACCTGTTTTTGCTAACCAAAAGAAATCTGAAGATGATTTTCACTTTTATGAAATGATAATTGCTTCTTTATTTTATGCCATTTTGGCTTACACAGGGTTTCATAGGAATGCTCTACTTTGGATAGTGGAGAAACCTGTATTTACCTTGTATCTTGTCACCTTTCTAAATTTAAGTACTAGCATTCGTAGCTTTTTTTTTTTTTTTTTTTTTGGTGATTTCTTTTGAGGGGGAAAGAGGGGGTGGGATGGGGGAGGGACAGAGGGAGAAGGAAAGAGAATCTTAAGGAGGGTCCACACCCAGTGTGGAGCCCAGCACAGGGCTTGATCCCACAACCCTGAGATTATCATGACCTGAGGCAAAATCAAGAGTTAGACATTTAACAGACTGAGTCACCCAGATGCTCCTTTTTTGTTGATTTCTTAAGATTTTTTTATGGCATGTGTAAGTGAAGACACTTCCCCGCCATCTCTGTTTCTTTTATTTCATTTATTAATATTTTGTTGTTTTATTTCACTAATTAGGATTTCAATATCATATTAAATCAAGTGGTAAGAGTGGATATCCTTGCTTCATTTCTTACCATAGGTGGAAAGCATTTATCTTTCACTTTTAAGCTTGACGTTACTGGTGAGCTTTTCATGTATGCGCTTTTCAGAGTGAAGAAGTTGTCTTCAATTTTTGTATTTGGGAGAGTTGGTGTCTTGAATGAACATTGAATTTTGTTAAGTGCTTTTTCTGTGCTTATTAATATGAGCATATGATTTTTCTCCTTTAATCAGTTAATACAGAGAATTAATGGGTTGTTTTTTGTTGTTTTTTTTTTTTTACATTGGTTAGTTTTTGACTATTATACCACCTTGCTGTCTTGGGTGAACCTCATTTGGACATTGTTGTTTATTTATGTGGTATGTAGTGAATCTGGTATGTGTGGTATCGTGTGTGTGTGTGTGTGTGTGTGTGTATGTATTTTTATTTATTTTTTTTATGGATATATAGATATATATATGTGTATATATATATATATATTTTTTCCCCCCACGGTTGTATTTGCCAACAATTTCGTGAGAAATACTGGGTTTTGGTATAAGGGTAATGTTAGCCTTATGTATGAGTTAACATAATTTCCTCTTCTGTTTTCTAGAAGAGTTTATGCAAAATTGGTGAGATTTTTTTCCTTAAATGTCTGCTAAAATTTACCAGTGAATCTCTTTGGGCCTGGAGTTTTGTTTATGGTGGTTTTTAATCCCAAATTTAATCTCTTTAATATTTATATTAAATATTTTCTGCTTATTCCTGAGTTAGTCTTGATAAGTTTGCAAGGAATTTTCTTATTTCATCTAAATTGGTGAATTTTTTGGTCATAAAGTTGTTTATGATATTCCCTTATTGTCTTTTTAATGTCTGGAGGCTCTATCTGTAGAATCTGGTTGTGTCCCCTCTTTTATTCCTGATTTTTGCAATTTCTATTTTCTCTTTGTTTTCTAGGTCAGTATAGTGTGAGGTTTATCAATTTTATTAATCTTTTCAAAGAACTGCCTTTTGGATTCATTGATTTTCTGTTTGTATACTTTCTATCTCATTGATTTCCACTGTCTTTTTATTGTTTCTTTCCTAATACTTATTTTGTGTTTAATTTGCTCTTTTCTTTCTAGCATCCTAAGGTAGATATTGATTCTAAATCTTCCTTATTTCTAATGAGTATTTAACCTGTAAATCTTTCTTTTAGCACTGTTGTATTGCTAACTAATTTTGCTGTGTTAGATTTTCATTGTCATGGTTTTCAAAATATTTTCTTTTTTAAATATTTTTTTATTATATTATGTTAGTCACCTCAAAATGTTTTCTAATTGATTTTGTTATTTTTTTTAACCTGTGGGTTATATATGTTTTAAAATTTCCAGATATTTTTGGATTTTACCAGTTTTTCTTAATTTGTTTTTGGCTGTAAATTTAATTCTGTTACTGTCATAAAACATACTCTATATAATTTGGTTTAAAAAAATTACTGAGCATTTTAGTTCAAGAAGGCAATGCAGGAAGACATTTTTCTTAATTTGTTTTCTTAATTTGTTTTTGGGTGTGAATTTAATTCTGTTATTGTCATAAAACTTACTTTATATAATTTTGGTTTAAAAAAATTATCGAGGGATGCCTGGGTGGCTCAGTTCAGTGTCTGCCTTCAGCTCAGGTCTTGATCTTGGAGTCGTGAGATGGAGTCCTGCGTCGGGCTCCTTGCTCAGCAGGGAGCCTGCTTCCCCCTCTGCCTGCTGCTCCACCTGTTTGTGCTCTTTCTCTCTTTCTCTCTGATTGATAAATAAATAAATAATCTTTACCAAAAAAATTACCGAGAGTTTCAGTTCAAGAAGGCAATGTCAGAAGACTCTGAACTCATCTCCCACACCACATAATACCTATTGATAGAACAACTTCTCTTGAAGAAGAGCTGAGGGCTGACTGAACAGCTACTGAACAACCAAAGATAGAACAGCAAGGGAACAAACAGCAAGAGGGATGGAGACACCGTGGTTTAAAAGAGTAGTTGACGTATATAGCCACAGATCCAGCCAGCCCGCAAAAATCACCAAGCACACACACAGTCTGCATAGAGGATACCATGTACAAGATTCCTTACTTTAAATGTAAATGGCCTAAAGGCTGCAATCAAAAGACATAAAGTGGCAGAGTGGGTAAAAAACCAGGAGCCATCTATATGCTGCCTACAAGAGACTCACCTCAGACCTCAAGATGCAAACAGACTGAAAGTGAAGGGATGGAAGAACACTCACCTTGCAAATGGAAGTGGAAAAGAGAGCTGGGGTAGCAATATTTATCTCAGACAAGATAGACATCAAAACAGAGAGTTAGCAAGAGACAAGGGCATTACATAGTGATAATCCAGTAATTCCACTATTGGGTATTTACCCAGGGAAAATGAAGACGCTAACATGAAAAGATACATGCACCCCTATGTTTATCCCAGCATTATTAACAATAGCCAAAACATGGAAAGAGCCCAAGTGTTCATCAGTAGATGAATGGATAAGGAAAATGTGGTGTGTACACACACACACACACATACACACACACACACACACACACACACCCTATGGAATATTACACAGCCTTAAAAAAGGATGAGATTGTGCCATTTGAGACAACTTGGGTGGGCCTAGAGGGCTTAAATAAGCCAGAGTAAGAAAGACAAATATCATGTGACTCCACTCATGAATGGAATTTTAAAAAAATGAATAAACAAAAAGGAGAACCAGAACTATAAATATGGAGAACAAACTGAAGTTTGCCAGAGTGGAGGGCTCTGGGGGGCTTGGGTAAAATGGGTGAATGGAAGAGGGAGGTACAGGCCTGCAGTTATGGAATGAGTAGGTCACAGAAATAAAAAACAGAGCATAAGGATTATAGTCAGTGATTATAATAGCAATGTAATGGGACAGATGGTAACTACATTGTGGTGAGCACAGCATGATGTATAAACTTGTCAAATCACTAAGTTGTACACCTGAAACTGATGTAACATTGTGTGTCAACTATATTCAAATAAAAAAGGAGGAGGAGGGGGCGCCTGGGTGGCGCAGTCGTTAAGCGTCTGCCTTCGGCTCAGGGCATGATCCCGCTGCTCTGGGATCGAGCCCCACATCAGGCTCCTCCGCTAGGAGCCTGCTTCTTCCTCTCCCACTCCCCCTGCTTGTGTTCCCTCTCTCGCTGGCTGTCTCTCTCTGTCAAATAAATAAAATCTTAAAAAAAAAAAAAAAGGAGGAGGAAAAACCTCTCAAATGTGTAGGCTAACAGTAGAACCCCTCTGAATCTTGGACTTCAAAAAAAAAATTACCAAGAATAATTTTATGGCCTAGCCTGTGATCGGTCTTGGTGAAAATTCCATGTGTATTTGAAACAGATGTGTATTCATCTGGTAAGTGTAGTGTCAGTTTGGGGAAGTTGATTAATAGTGTTAAGTCTTTTGTATTCTTATTGATTTTTCTGTTTTCTGTTAATTACTACAAGAGCAGTATTAAAATCTCTAGCTGTAGAGTTTTGTCTATTTCTCCTTCAGTTTTGTCAGTTTTTGCCTAATGTATTTTGAAGCTTTATTAGGTATATACACATTTGGTACTATTCTGTCTTCTAGATGAATTGACCATTATATTATTGTGAAATGTTTCTCTTTATCTCTAGTAACATTTTTGTTTAAGGTCACTTTGTTTCATATTAATGAACTCTCTTCAGTTTTATTATTTGTTTTTTACATGGTATATCATTTTTATCCCTTTATTTTTAATTTTTCTATTTTGGTTTATTGACTGTATTTCTTGTAGACAGTATATATTTGGGTCTTGCTTTTTTTAAATCTAGTTCATCAATTTCTTTTTAATTAGAAGATTTTCTGTACTATGTAATATGGTAGCCATATGTGACTTTAAAAATTTAATTAAAATTCATTAAAGTTATATTAGGTTGAAAATTCATTTCTTCATTTTCACTAGCCAAATTTTTCAAGTGCTCAGTAATCACATCTGGCTAGGTTAGTGGCCCCTGTACTGAGCAATGTAGGTATAGAAAAATTCTGTTGGATAGGAATGGTTTAGATCATTTATGTTTAATATAAACATACACAAATCTTCCTTCACTTATGATTGGGTTATGTTCCAGTAAACCCACTGTAAGTTAAAAAATATCATAAGTCAAAAATACATTTAATACACCTAACCTACTGATTATTATGGCTAAGTCTAGCCTACCTTAAACGTGCACAGAACACTACAGTAGCTCACAGTTGGGCAAGATCATCTAACACAAATACTGTTTCCTTAGCTCAGTGAGATTGTCATATTGAGCTTGAGTTTCCCCTTCCTTGTACCTTGGTCTGGGCGTTGCTTCAAGGCAAAAAGCTGTAGCATTCACCCCATTTGTTTCCCTTTTCAGGGATCACAGCCCTGTATTACTGAGATTCAGTGTTCTGAGAACACTTTCAAATATTTTCTTTTCTTTTTCTTTTTTAAAAAAGATTTTATTTATTTGTTTGCTAGAGAGACAGCGAGAGAGGGAACACAAGGCAGGGGGAGTGGGAGAGGGAGAAGCAGGCTCCCTGTGGAGCAGGGAGCCTGATGTGGGGCTCAATCCTGGGACCTTGGGATCATGACCTGAGCTGAAGGCGATGCTTAACGACTGAGCCACCCAGACGCCCCTCAAATATTTTCTATTATTACTTCTATTTCTACATATTTCTAGTGTGATGCCGTTTATTTTGTCATGGCCAGAAGCAGAAGTCCTCAATTTCCTTTAATTTTTACTGGTTGGACTCTGCTGTCTTGGTTCTATCTTATAGATGTTTTTCTGATACGATTAGGGGTGTGGTTATTACAAAGGTCACACAGGAGAAGTGTTCTGGGAGCTGTTGTTAGGTCAGGAGGCACATTAAGCTTGATGGTGTATGAGTTCTTCAAGGTAAGGTGGAGGATTGAAACTAAAATCAGCAAAAGAACTGAGGTCATTGCATACTGGGGAGAAGGAAACAGCAATTGTGTGAAAGTAGTGTGGTGATTGTGTAGTGGTGAAAATAAGAAAAAGAATAAAAAGAAAAGGAATGAAGGCAGGCAAGTTCTGCAGAATGGTCTAGGTATCACTGTTTTGTGAATGAATAATAAGAATACTAAGTGTATCACTGATGCTTCTTTCATTCAGTGGCTGGTTTTTAATGCTTGAATGCTGGCTGCTAATTGAAGTTTCTAACTAGGGCTAGTGGAAGAGTAGAAAAAGAGGATTTAGTTAATTTTAGTGCACCTTTACTGAATGTCAGCTCTTTGTCAGACACTGGTATAGACACAGGGAATATAAAAATAGAGGTGTTTTTTTTTTTTTTTTCCAGGTGTTTGGGGAACTCATTTTCTAGTTAGATAAATAGATACATAATTTCAGTATGTAATCTCATAATGCCAAGGCAGAACAATGTAGCCATTGGTTAAACAAGTTAGTTGAGTTTTCTCTCCTATGAAGGAAGTCAGGTAGGCATTCTGGGACTAAGGCTTCTGCTGTTCTGGTACTCCCTCATCATTACAGTCTTACCTCTTAGTCTAGACAACAAGAAAGAGGATACCCTCTCTTTCATAATTTGACTTCCAGAAAGTCGCACATAATACCTTTATTTCCATGTCATTGGACACTTGATCATAAGTCTTCACTTTACAGCAAAGGAGGCACATTATGTCTCCAAATAAAATAGGGTTCTTTTGGCAAGAAAGAAGAGCTTTGTGACAGGGAGCCATAGAAGAGGTCAGATGTGTTCTCTTTATATTACTCCCAGGTGTATTTAGGGTGGGGGTTGGAAAAAGGAAGGGGAGCAGGAAAAACTGGAGTCCAGGAAACTAATTTGGTTATTCCAGTTGTCTAGGTGAGAGATAAGATGTGATCTAGGATACTTTAAGGGAAGGGGCATGTATTAGTTGGGGCTCTGGGTTGCAGGTAACAGAGATCAAACTTAAATTAGCTTTTTCAGAACAAAGAGCAATTCATTATGAGAGTACAAAAGTCTCCTAGGACACGTAGGTGTGAGAATGCAGCTGGGTTTCAGGAATGGCTGGAATTAGAGTGTGAATGCTTTTATGAATCATCTTGCCATCCATGTTTGTTTCTCTCTGAGTTCAATTTTTTTTTTCTTGGTAACAGATCAGTTTTTTTGCTGAATTCTATTCCTCATGACAAAAATAGCTTCTGCCAGTGCATTTCCTTTTCTCTTTAGTTTTAGAGCAGCCCCATTTAGTCTTGATTTCAAATTCCTGGAGAGTAACTCAGATTGATATAAATTGGGTCAGATACCTACCTTTGAACGAATCAGCTGTGGCCAGGGATGGAAGTGGGCTCCCATGGTAGGCATGTGGTGTTCACTTTATGGTGTATTTGAGAAATACTTTGGAAATGAAAATAGTATGTTTAAATGGGAGGGTTAAGTTGATTCTGAGATTGTTGACTTGGATAAGTGGGTGGTTGGTGGTACCATGTAATTGAATTCAGTAATAGAGGAGGAGGAACAGGTTTTATGGAAGAAATGATGAGTTAATTTTTTGTTCTTTTTGAGTTCAGCATGGCTGGTTAAATCACTGAAACTTTCGGTAGACAAATTTGAAAGATATCAGCACAATTGGTGGTCATCGGAGGCATGAGAGTGGATTTAATGGCCAAAGGGGATGTTTAGAGATTGAAAAAATGTAGTGGGCAAAGAATGGAACCCCAAACAACATTGATATTTAAGGGCTGAGCAAAGGAGGAAAAGTGCATGAGGGAAATAGAGAAGAAACTAAGAATGGGAGGAGAACTGGGAGAGGTCATGGAGGTTGAGAAAGTGAGTTATCCAGAGTTGTATTCAGCAGAGGTCTAGGGAGATAAAGATGGAAACATTTTGCTGCATTGGGCAAAGTGGAAACTATTGGTGACCTTTGAAGAAGTTTTAGTACGTTAATGGAGACATTAGCCATACGGTAGAGTTTGAGGATTGGGTGAGAGTGAGAGGATGTGCAGGCAGAAGGTATAGACTGCTGTTTTAAGAATCTGGCTAAGAGTAGAGGTTGGAAGATAAATGGCTGCTAGAGGGAGATACAAGGGCAATCAAGGTTCCCCTTCTTCCTGCATATTCACACACAGACACAGACACACACACACACACACACACACACACGATGGGGAATACTTGAGGATATTTCTAGACCAGTAGAGAGCTTTGGCTGAAGCTACAAGAGAAGGAGACAATTGATGGTGCAGGGTCCTAGAGGAACAGGAGTGGTTGGGGCCAAGATCTGTGGAGAAGGACCTGCCTTGAAGAGAAAGAGTTAACAGGAGGTAAGGATAGTCACAGGCATAAATAGTTTTGTTGGAGCTTGGGTAGGAAGCTAAAGTGGCTTCATTTTTATTGATCAAGGAGGAGGAGAGATCCATTTGCTGACTGTGTGGGGAATGATGTTTAAGAAGATGATGAGCATCACCTCTGCTAAGGTATTAAGCAAGGATACAAGCTAGGCAAGAGCAGATGTGGTTGTTGTCTTCATAGAACTTACTGTGAGATAGTAACCAGATAGTCACACAAGTAAGCGTAAAACTTACAAATGCTTCAAAGGGGAGGGGAGTAAGCCAAGGGAGTGGAAGAGAGAGCTCACCAGGGACCAGTAAGAGGAATACTAGCTGTGATGGAGAGTCTAGCTCAACCAAAGTTGTAAAGGTTATGATGGTTGGGTTTATGCAGGGGTGGAGATGCTTTGCAGCTTTGGTGGTGAAGCAGCTGATGGCCCTGATCAGTGACTTTCCAATGATGGGTTAACATCTTGTAGGATAGAGAAAACTTGTAATTTTAGAAGAAGGCCTTCGAGGGGCGCCTGGATGGCTCATTTGGGACAGCATGTGACTCTTGATCTCGTGGTTTTAAGTTCAAGCCCCACACTGGGTAGAGATTACTTAAAAATAAAATCTTAAAAAAAAAAAAAAAGGAAGAAGGCCTTCAACAGAATCCTGTGGAACACTAATGTAAACATTTTTTAGCATGATATTAGCAAATTGGCACTCCCCCAAAGAATGTGCTAACTTTTTCAGATTATACACTCCCTTTTTAGTGGATAACACCAAGTGGTAGGAACCAAGTCTCTAAATTGATTTTTTTAAAAAGTTTTTATTTAAAGTCCAGTTAGTTAGCACATAGTGTTATGTTAATTTGAGGGGTACAATACAGTGATTCAACACTTCCATACATCACCCTGTGTTCATCTTGACACGTGCAGTCTTTTCTAAATTGATTTGACAATGTAAACATGAGTAGGCCAGAAACGTATTTATAGTGATTATCTTAAAAATTATAACTATATATGTAAGTAGCTATTTCTAATGTTTCGGTAAATCCAAATCTAGGCCTAAATGAATGAATGAATGAAGTCTGCTCTGCACTGGGAAACAGTTGGCACTTGAGATGCCAAAGCACAAATATGTTTACTTCACATGGATTATACCTTTTACCAGACATACTGCTGTTCGTCAGTTCAGTAATTATCAAGAACTTTATGGAATGAAGGAAAATTGTTCTCATTCAGGAAATCCTCTTTTTCTTCCCTTGGCCTCCAACTTTCTCTGCTGTGCATTAGCAAGTGTTGTGTACGAGGTGATTTCCAGGATCTTTCCTACACTTACATTGTACGGCTCCAAAGAGTGCAGATGATAGATGCTAGAGCCAGATGATAGAGCCAGACAGATCTAGATTTCTATTCTGGTTCTCCAACTTGGATACCATGTAACTTGGGCAAGTTACCTAATTTTGGGAAGCTTTTCTTATCTCTAAAACCAAATAGTATTTTATGTAGGGTAGTTTTAAGGAGTCAGCTTGAGAACATATGCGAAAGTACTTATTACAGTACTTAACATAGAAGGAGTTGATTGATGTATTTGTGGAAAACAGAACCCAGAACTTGGCATAATGCTGAGCACATAGGGGTTGTTGGCTAAATACTTTGTAGCTGATTTAATAATCCGGTATTTAAACACAGTAACAAAGTGCTTTACCAGCCTGGCTGTTAATTGAGATCTCTGCATTTTTAGACCCAGGGAAATTTGAAAATTTGAAACTTAGAGGCAAAATCATTTACTTGAGTGTTGTTTCCCTTGTTCTAGTTAAACAAAGATGTCAGTATTGCTTAATGTTGGTAGGAACCGAAGCTCTGTGTTGAAGTGAGTTCTCTGCTGTCAGTTCTAATCTTTCGTTTTCGCTTTCCCTCCGCCTGACAACAGTTGTGGTGTTTCATGGGCTTATCCCAGAAGAGTGGGTTTACATGTTCTTTGTTCAAATTTTCAATGTAGCTGTTTAAAGGGGAAGTGTACTCTAAGTGTTTTTTCTAGGAAACTGAGTTTACCATTTAATAGCACAGAATTTTTATATGCAAGTATGCAAGTTTGAGAATTTCACTTACATGCTAAATATTCTTAGAGCTCTGAAGACGAGTGGGTTGAGGCTGTCCCATCCCAGACACCTGGCAGAGAAAAGGCCTGGAAGGTGAAAGGTGAAAATTCAGAAAGAGAAGACAACCCAGTTATTCAGGTAAGTCACCTAATTTTAAAGAAAGAAGTGTGAACAGCTAAGAATAGATGAATGTTAAAATGACAGATGGTTATAATTGCTTCAGGAGAAAAATTAGACTTTGAAAACAGTATACTTGTATGAATAATTCTGGCAGTGATGTTGTTTGCTTAGTCTTCGGAGTTCCGTTCCTCTTCTGTGAGAAAGGGAGTACTGACCTCTGTTCTGGTCCCACAGAGGGTTTCCTCCTTCTAGTTGTTGCTAGAAAAGCACCACTTTCCTCTCCTGTACTGAAGCTCTGTACTGTTACCTGTATCTGAGCTTCCTGCAGTGAGTAGAGTTTGGTCAGTTTTTATTTTCCTTCACCACATCATGTCATAATTTCTGTTAGCAATATTTAGAGTTGAAGAGGTCACAAATTTGGGGCTTTCGTTCATGTGCTGCCGTGAGAATGCACTGTTAGCCACAGTGCAGAAAGGTGGAAGGAACTGGTGTTCGAATGCCTATTCTGTGTCAGGCACCGGACTGTGCACCTCAAGTCTTTTCTCTGGTTTACTCCTTAAAACAGCCCTAAAAGGTAGGAATTTTATTCCATTTTATAGGAGAGAGACGAAGGCATTGAGAGACTAAAAAACTTGCTTCAGGATAGGCAAATGTAGGATTTGAGCCGGGTTTCCATGCCTCCAGAGTCCTTGCTGTTATTACCAAGTGTTTATTGTTCACTTCTAATCAATTTAGATTGAAATAACTTTTTTTTTTTTTTTAAACAGAGAGATGAGTGGATGACGGTTGACTTTATGTCTGTTAAAACTGTGTCCTTATCATCACTCAAAGCTGACAAGGAAGCTATGAGGAAATCAGAGCAAGAGAAAACCCAAGCTCTGAAACAGGTAAGAATATTAAAAATGCTGTAACTTTCAATTTACCTTTAATAAGCAATGAGGTATTTATATAAATGCAGTTTTACTTGTGAAATATTATCTTTTGCGGTATTTAATACCATTAGTGGGAACAACTATGAAATGTGATAGAAGTTCTTAAAGATGAATCTCCTGTAAGAAGCCAGTTTAATGCTATACTAGATTGATAAATCCAGGGCATGTATAGTTGGGTGAATATTGAGTTTGGTTCACAGCTTGGATTCATAAGGGTTTCGGGCTTGAACTGTGTTGCATGTGTGGTCTGAAACTCTGCAAGGTGACATTTTATTTGAAAGTACTCTTGTGGTGATAGTGCTTTGAAGTGCTTGGCGGGAGTGAACGCCAGTATTTTCTGGAGGGTCACACTGTCAATTTAGGTGTCACAGGTTTCCCAGAAGAGAGCTTATGATCTAGAATTACAAAATACATGAAAATGCAAGGATAGTCCATGAATGGCAGTCATCTAAAATAATGAACAGTAGAATCAGACCCACAAAACCTTTATCTGTTGGAGTACTTAATAGCTTTATATGGTAACAGGAGGTAATGAAAAATGTAAGAAATAAAATCTTATTATGAAGGCAGATCTGGCAAAGTGCCAACAAGAACTTACAGAAGTAAAAAATATCACAATTGGATTTAGAATTAGAAACTCAGTAAATGAGTAAACAACAGATTGAATACAGCTGAAGAGAGAATTAGTGAACAAGAAGATTGTCTTTAAGAGTTTACCTTGAGGAGCTCCTGGGTAGCGCAGTCGTTAAGCGTCTGCCTTCGGCTCAGGGCGTGATCCCGGCGTTCCGGGATCGAGTCCCACATCGGGCTCCTGCGCTGGGAGCCTGCTTCTTCCTCTCCCACTCCCCTGCTGTGTTCCCTCTCTCACTGGCTGTCTCTCTGTCAAATAAATAAATAAATAAAATCTTTAAAAAAAAAAAGTTTACCTTGAACACACCATAGAGGGACAAATAAATGAAAAAGGTGAGAGTGATCGTAAGTCCTGTCAGCAATGTTGTTTTGTGTCCCCCCCCCCATTTAATTTTAATTCTGAAAATGCAGGTGTGGTACATGGTATTGGTTTATTAATTAAGCACCTACTCACGTGGAACATTGGAAGGCAGGGGTTTTGGGAGCAACTTGACTCAGCTCTGGAACATATCTTTGTCTCTGGGACGTGACGGAGTTGGAGTCATTGTATTCAGAGAGGAGAGGCCGAGTACACATAGCACTGGAGGGGGGGTGACCATGCTCAGTGGAGCTGTGTGAGGTCTGGAAGTTGGGATTATCCAGGCCATGACAAGCTTGCTTCTGAAATCCTGCTCTGCTATTGGTGGGCATTGATGTGTTGGTGTGTTAGGGTAACCCTGGCTTGTGGTCTTTTGTTTTGTTTGTATCCTGTTTAGGTCTGTTCTCCATATCAAACCATAAAACATAGTAAACCCTTGAATACCTTTAATAGATGGAAATAGTGACCAGTTATTCTTAGAAATACAATGACATAAAACCATATTCATTTTCCTGAGAAATGGTAATCATTTTGTCCTATCTCACCACCTTTCCAGCTCCGAATTCCAATCTTTCTAATTAACATAATCTTTTCTTACAAACCCTTATATGAACTTCTCTGATTCATTCGAGCCAGCATCCATGGATCTGCTCAGTTGCCTATGAAAAGTTTTTGTCTTTTGCATGTATATTATCTTTGTCATTCCTGCTGAAGTGTCCCTTATTAGTTGTATGTCTTCTCTTCTGTATGCCTCAGTTGTCTCATCTGTACTGGAGTGGAGTTCGTGTGTGTGATGAACTGGGGACGGCCTCTGGAATGGGTTCAGGCCCTAATTCAGTCTTGTGTGAACAATTTCAGTAAGCTCTTCATTTCTCACCCAGCATCCTATGACGGATATCAGGTTAATCTTTCCAAAAAAAGTACAGCTCTGATCATGGTGTTACTCTGTTTAGAAGTCCTCGTGATTCAAGGGAAGGGGAATGTCTTAACCATTTCTAATGTCCTTTCTGGTGGAAGAATCTCCACTGGTGGTATTTTGTGCCACCCTCTTTCCTCATTCTGTCCTTGAGGATATGGAGTAAATTTTCTTCTGGAAAATTTGGAAAGAATGCACTGGGCATATGTGGCTTAGCCCTGTGCTTCCATGCTTATGGACCAGGCTGCCTGTAGAGGCCGTGTGGGGAGTCAGGGGAGGTGGGCTTGGCTTGGTGCTGACTACACCTGGGAACGTCTGCCTCATTGTGCTGTTCAGTTAATAGGCCCATTTGGTTTTTACTGAAAGAAAAATTCTCTTCCAATTTAGCCTTCATCAGCAATAAAGTTCGTTTTTGTCTTTTATTTCCTTAAGGTTTTGTTGTATTTCTGAACTTGTTCAGAGCTTGGATGGAAAACAAAGATGGCATATTTATTCTTCTCCTTTAAAGGCCCCCACCCCCACCCCAGAGCTGCCATGAATAGAGTCCAAACACATTGGATTGGATTCTTTCTCTTAGGTAATTTGTACCCCAGCCAAACTAGTTTCATCACCTTCCCTCGTGTATCTTTGCAATTCCCGTCTCTGCATCTTTGTTCATCTGGTTCTTTCTAAGTGAATTCCCTTTCTCTCTGTAAGTCTGCATTTTGTTTATCCTTCAAGGTCTAACTTGATCTGTACTATGAAATTTTTCCTCTTTAACTGAAATAAATGAACCTTGCCTTAGAATCATATGTTGATTCTTATAATGTGGGTGGGGATAAAATGAAGATAATGGGAGGAAGTCTGATGATGGTCCTTAAGTTTCAGTGTGAAGCGTGTTGATTTTATGTCTCCTCGGGTTTTTCAGGATATCTTTTGTGCTCTAGGCTGGTGTTTTTCAAAATGTAGGTCATATAATTGATTTATTGCAATCGGCACTTAAAAATATAAAGTATCAGTGTGTATTACATGTAATAAAGATACAGTTTGTTTCCTAAAGCCTCTGTTTTGGACACACACACAGACACACACACACATAAGCAAACACATATAATCTCTCTTCGGGTGAAGGTCAGAAAAAGGTTTGCAAACACATGCTCAAGGCTGTGTCTTTGTCGTCTGGGCCTCTTCTGCCCACACTGTGCTGTGATCTGTGGGCGATGGCATGTATCTGTAGACCTAGTCTATAGACCGTTATAGAGATGCGTACTGGTTTTTCAACTTTCTTTTACAAGCCGGAGATGTCCCCACCCCAGTCCTTGGCTTCATCTGGTGAACTGGCTCCATTCCTGGAGCGCTTGCCGCAGTTGAACTAAGGGCTGTTACTTTCTGCTTGCACATAGAGCCCAGTAAGGCCTGTGGTTTCACGTCACTTTACCACTTTGCATTCTGTTCTGTTCTGGTCCACAAAGATCTTGTTTTGAACTGAAGTATGTTTTATATTTTGTGTATCTTTTCTGTTTGTCCTGAGCAAGGAGATTGTGATGAATGGAACCTTTATAAGCCATTTTGACTAGAAGGGCTGAGAGTGTTTTAGAGATTGATTTATATGGATATATTTTATTTTTGGTTCATTCCTTTTAATCGCTATATAGTTTTCCATCATCTAACTATGCCATACGGTAGATGTCCATTTCTTGTGGGAATCTGTGGACATCGGCATTGTTTGCTGTCTTTCATTATTTACAAACAGTGCCAAATGAAGTTCTGTGTGTGTATTTTCTCACACGTGTGTGCAGACTTCTCCCTGGTGCACATCTAGAAGTGGAATTGCTCAATTGTAAGATATGCACCTGTCTTCTTTTACAAATACTTGCAAAGAGATTGTAAGTTTATACTGCCCCAACAGTGTATGTCTGTCTGTCTGTTTCTTTCTTTTTTTTTTTTTTAAGATTTATTTTTTTGAGAGAGAGAGAGGGAGTAGGGACAGAAGGTGGGGGAGAGAGAGAATCCTGAAGCAGACTCCCCCTGAGCAGGGAGCCCAATGCAGGGCTTGATTCCAGGACGCTGGGATCATGACCTGAGCTGAAGGCAGACTCTTTTTTTTTTTTTTAATGATATGTTAGTCACCATACAGTACATCATTAGCTTTTGATGTAGTGTTCAATGATTCATTGTTTGCGTATAACACCCAGGGCTCCGTGCAATACGTGCCCTCCTTAATACCCATCGCCGGCCTATCCCAGTCCCCCACTCCCCTCCCTTCTGAAGCCCTCAGTCTGTTTCCCAGAGTCCATAGTCTCTTGTGGTTCATTCCCCCTTCTATTTACCCCACCTTCATTTTTCTGTTCTTTCTCCTAATGATCTCCCTGCTATTCCTTATGTTCCACAAATAAGTGAAACCATATGATAATTGTCTTTTGAAGGCAGACTCAACCTGCTGAGCCACCCAGGTGCCCAACCAACAGTGTATGTTTCTCTACCATTCATAGTAGCTATATGGTCAAACTTAAATTTTTGTCATGCTAAGTGAGAAATAGCATTTCATTGTTTTTATATGCATTTGACTGATTACTGTGAGAGATCTTTCCATGTTTTTTTTTGTCATTCAGATTTCCTATAGTATGAACTGCTTATGTTTTGCTTATTTTTCTTTTAGGGTTGTCTTTTTCCTACTGACTGGTGGTAGTTGTTTATATATCCAGTCCTTTTACTGTTGTATATTTTCAAATAATATCTCACAGTTTGTCTAGACTGTTGTCAAGTCTCCTCAGTGTGTAAGTCCAGCCTTTTGTATCCTGTTGAGAAGCTGGCGTGTATCTCTTTGAGTGTGTGCACAAGACCACTGGAAGAAATTCCTTGATTATAGACCCTTGAAGTTTTTGTGGTAGTCTAACAAGGGAGGTGATGGAATCTTTTTTGGTACAAACCAAAAATCAAATCCTTAGGTTTTGCTTATCTTTCTATGTTAACCTTGAACTTAAATTTTATACTTTGAAGATTCTGTAATGTTGTGTCAGCTCATGAATATTTTTTAAAAGCTTTTAAAAAATTTTTTTATCCACCATTTTTGTTTCCAGTAGTATGGTTAGTTCATAGTACTAGGAAATAACATTTAACTCTTTTCATTCTTCTCCATGTAGTCACTGTATTAGCTCTGAGAAACATTTTCTGACCTTCTGAGGTCAAGTCAGGTGCCCCTGTCTGTGGCTCTCTAGCATGTTTTACCTTCATAGCACTCACCCCTGTCGGACTTGCTCCATTGTCTTTCTCTCGTCTCCGGGCCGCCATTGCTCTGATGGGAAGGACTGCCTGGCTTACTCCTTCGAGCCCCAGTGCCTGGCACAGGGCTCGGAGCACAGGAGGCGCTTGAATGGTGACGAGGTTACCATCAGCTCTTTTCCAATTGTAGCCACCATCATCTGACCAGATTTCTGCCTGTGATCTTGCTTTTCTTCAGTTTTTCCTCCACTCTGAACCCACTTTGCTCTTGTGTAGTTCAAAGCCGGTCACTTTCATGATTCACCGTTGCCCCAGCATAAAACCCCGACAGTAGTTGGCCCTCATCCCTGATGAATCTACAACCTAATCTCTTATCACTACTCACTCATACTTCTAGGTTTTAGACAGTCTGGATCATTTTAAGTTCCTTGAAAGTTTTCTGTTTCCTCGAGGGTTTTATGAACATGCTGTTATTCCTTTTCCCTGGAAAATCTCTCTGCCTTCTTCCCTCACCAAAGAGAATTTGGCTAAATCTTGCTCCTTTTTTAGGTCTGAGGCTGCACGTATTACTGCCTCTAGAAAGTCCCTGATCTTTCAATGCGAAAGAGGTTTAATTTGTGTGTGGCTCTAGCACTCTGCACTTCTGTCCTCAGAGCCCTTGTCAGTTACTTGTTTATTGTCTCTGTTCCTCACTATGTCATAAGCTATCAAGGGCTGAGTTAGGCATATTGACTGTTTATTAGGCCTTCTGCATCTAGAGCATTTCTGATTGATAGTAGGCATGAATGTTAATTTAGATGTTATTTTTTGCAAGTTGCAGAAGAGGGTCTCTTAGGAGTGTTTTAAATATTTGTCCAGGGTTGTAACTGTTAACCAAGTCTCAGATATATTATTTATTAACATATTTTATGGTGAGGTTATTTTTAAATTATGATCTTTGAAAATGTTTCGTTCTAGTCCAGACTGCTGGAGAGAGAATTGAATCCATACTGGAAAGATGGTGGGACAGGTCTTCCACCAGAAGACTGTAATGCGTCATCAGTTACCAAAGGTATCTCTAGATTTTGGTTGTACCCCCACAGGCGTGTCTTATAACTTGGTATTCCCAAGGGAATGACCAAAGGTAGTACAATGGCAAGATTTGGTTATTTAAATATTAAATATTTCTGCTTGGTGCTATAGTTTTGATCATGTCCAGAACTCTCTGTGTTTGTTTCTGGATTTGCAAAACAACTGTAAGTTTATTGATTATCTGATGTGGAATCCATATGGTTTCATGTTATGAGCACCTGTGGATTATTACTGAAGGTTCAGATAACGTAACGACAAAGCAAATAAAACGTGTGCAGTCTTTTGAGGCCTTATTTAAATGGGAAGATTATTTTAACTATGTTTGGGAGCAAATTGATTAACTGTATATATTTTTATACTTGATAATGTTTCCATATTTGAGTTTCTGTTTTGGATGGATTAATACAAAGTATGATTCCATGAAGATATAATAATTCATTTTAATACAAACTCTGTATTAAAATGTAAAAAAGTATCAAGTCTGAGATCTCATGAAAATAACGTATAAATATTAAAGATGTGATTTTGTATCTTCAGAAACTCCTACTTTGCCAGCATTCATAAAATTTGTTATTTACCTTAGGATAGTGCTGTTATTTTCCAGCAGATGGAGATAAAATATTTAAGTGTCACGTAATCACACTTGATACCCTAATTTTAAAAATATTTATATGCCAATTAGGTGTTGCGGTGACTAGTCCATGAACAGTTTATGTAACTGCGGCTAACCCACAGCAGAGATAATGGCATTGTCAGTTATTATGTTATCTTTTCCTTTTACAGGTTCATCAGAATATTTTCCTGCTTTTTGTTGTATTATTTATTTTTATTTTGGCCATTCATAAAAATTCTTTTTATGTTTTATGTGGAGATATCCGTAGAACCACCCTGGGGGATTGTTTATGTTTTTTCTTTAGTGGTTTTGCCGAAGCTATTAGTAATTGTAGCATTGTCTTTATTGCTTTTCAGCATGGGAGAAATGTCTCTGCTGGGTTGTAACACAGTCACTGTCGTCACACAAGAATCTCTTTGAGATGATTTTTTAGTAATTTAAAAGCAAAAGTTTAGGGCTGTAGGTTAGCTCATGGAACCATTACTATGTTGACCCAATTTTTTGATCCAGGCTTTTGCCGCACTGTTGTCAGAGGACAGTTAGTAAATTAACCTGTGGGGAACACTGAGAATTGACAAACTGAATCTTTGGGTATTTGCAGCCAATAGGTTCTCAACTTCTTGACTGTGGAAGACTTGAAGTTGTACTGTAGGTAGTATCTTTCAGCGGGCCGAAACAGCATAATCTAAGACACGATGAGAAAAATGACCTAATATAAAGCTTTTAGAGAGCCTTTTTTCTTTTCCCTTTCATGTCAGGCTTTCACCACCTCCCTTTCCCATATTATTCTTAGTTAGAAGGAGGAAAAATGACAGCTTCTGTCTGTCAGAGGTTCCGATCCCAGAGTTGACATTAAGTTTTAGGTGATCTGCAGGTTTGACTGCATATGCAGATAGTGCAGTCGTTGTGTTTAGACGAGTGGTAGGGCTGAGCTGGTTAGCCACCTAACAGTGTTACCGCTTGAGTATGAAGGAGCTGTGCAGCGGTGACAGAGTGGTCGAGTTGAGGACTCAGAGTTTGGAGTTAGGCTGCTTGGGATTAGAATTTTGGCATTTCCACTTAGTAGCTTTGTGATTTTGGGAAAGTTTCTTAACCTCTCTGAGTTCAGTTTATGCATTTTTTTAAACGTTTTTACTTAAATTCCAGTTATTTAACGTAGTGTAATCTCAGTTAAAGGTGTACAGTTTAGTGACTCACCACTTCCATACAACACCCGGTGCTCATCATGACAGGTGCCCTCCTTCATCGCCGTCACCTGTTCCCCTATCCCCCCCACCTCCCCTCTGCTGACCATCAGTGTGTTCTCTGGAGTTAAGAGTTACAGCTCTAGTTTTTAATTCCTACTTTACAAGAAGAGTTTAAGTAAATTCTTCAAGTTCATGGCTAGTAAGTATCCAAACCACAATTAGAATCCAAATGGCTGGGCTCCAGAGCCCGCTCACTTCCTAGCATGCTCTTCTGTGCCTCTCAAAGATGGACTTTCACCCTTCATTTTGTCATACATCTACATCGGATTTTTTTCTAGAGTGAGCATGTAATTTGTATTTGAAAAAAATCTGTTTAAAACCAGCCAGCTTAATTTGATGTCAAGTTCAAGCATTTAATGTTCTGCCAAATTGGCACATCCAGAGGTTAAGGAAAATAGCTGCATAAGGACATATCCACACACAGTCAAAACCCCAGAATGATTCAATGTGGTATTAACTTATTAAGGCTCATTTTTTAGGGATAGAAGGAAGAGTTTTTCTGGTACTGTTTGTTGCCAGAGGTTTCATCCTTGCTTATGGAAGCAAATTTTGCGACTCAAAAGCATAAAGTAAAGCAGAAGTTTCTTGCTTAAAATATTTTTAATGGGAAATGTCCTTTATGCAGCATAAAATGGAAAGAATGGAGAGAATAGAAAAAGTCTGCTAGCTACATCTGAACCAAGTCCGCTTCTCTGTGCACCACGCCTGGGCCACGTGATCTCCTGATTGTGCCCTTGCCAGCCCCTCTGTGGTCTGCTTGCTGCCCCTCTAACCGGTTCTCCACAAGACAACCATAGCGGGGTTCTCAGAAAGTAAGACCAATCCTGGCATAGGCCTCCTCCTCTAAAATTCTTCAGGGTATCCCGTGGTTTCTGGGGTAGAAACAAACAGCCTTTGGGAGGCCAGGCAGCCCTTGTGCACTCTGATGGCTGGCAGTGGGTGCTCCTCCTGCAGGCCTTTGTTTACGGGGCACACAGGGCCTTTGCACAGGTTCCCCCTCCATTACCTGGCTAACTCCTACTTGTTTTTCAGAGTGAGCACTGCTGCAGCTTCCTCGGAGGGGCCTTTCCTGACCCCCAGACCAGGCTGTGAGCTGCTCCATGTGCTGGTAGCTCTGTGTCCCTTGGCTTCAAGACCCTGACTACAGTAGAGATTTCACATGTATTCACATGCTTTTGGAACGCCAATCTCCAATGAGTTTTTCTGCTATGTATGGGTAGAGAGTGGCTGCTTCTGCTTACCTTTTATCCCCAGAAGCTAGTACTATACCTTTACTAAGTGAATAATGTGATAAGTTACCGAGCCAAAGTACTCTGTAAAGCAGAATTTGAAAAAAACAGCATTTTGGTGAATGTGTGTTGTTTTATCATTCTTTTCATTATTACCTGGTTAAACTCAGTTTAGAAATGAAACGAGAAAGATAAATTTTATATTATCCAGTTAAGCTATTGAATATTACCTACAAAATACGTACGCACCTGTATTTTATGTAAGAAAAAAATGGTTTCTCAGTCTTCACATAACACGCACTCCATGTAGGAATAATAGTAGTCAGCATTAAATACAATTCTATTTTCATAACAACCATGCACCTTTATATCAGAGCATTCATGGGATATTGCCTCTTAACCTAAATTTACAGTAAAAGATATTTTCAGAAATAAGTACTTATGAAATTGACAAGCTGCAACAGGTTCTTGAGGCAAATAGCTCTAAAGGCTGGACCGAAGGCTGGTTAGTTTCACATTGTCTAGAAACAGCTTCACAAATCACTCAGAAAATCAGCCCAGAGGTAATCATAGTAAAGCACATTTCCCTTCTGTTCTTGGAGCCCATCTTGCTTGAGAGTGGATCGGATAGTGCCTGTTGTTGAAGAAAGCGGTGGGGCCTGACCCTGATACGTAAGCTTTGATTCTGGGTCAGTTTCCTGGCATGGGCTGGTCAGCACTTACCCTCCAGAATCTTTGTCCATGAATTTCAGCAAGTAAGCATCAGCCTTCTCTTTTCCTTCAGCTCTGCGGCCTTTTCTGAGAAATTGTGAATATCCATCTCAGATGCGTTTACTGTGGCTTTTTTTTTAAGAGTTAACACTCCATTTTGTCACCGGAAAGGCAGAAGTGACCTCTCAAAGCAGCCACGGCAGCCTGGGTAGAATATGAATGGAAACCAGTGGGAATCCCACAGGATGTACAAAGTAAAAGGTCGTTGTAAGTGCTAGGGAGGGAGCTTCCCAAACCACGTTATCTGGGAGTGTGAGAGTGTGGAGAAGAGCACGGCCCTGACGGACTGCAGCCGGTCCTGGAGCCCGGCGTGGTGGCACCATGTGCACTGGAACTGGGTACCCCTCTCCGGGTGGGGCCCGGTGGCCAGCACTGCTCACCACCTGCCTGTCCCTTTCCAGAGAAGTCGTGCAAGGAAAGTTCATCAGTTGCCGCCTTAGTGCCATCACAAATCACCCCGTGGCAGCTCTGCGTAGCGCTGTTGTCCTGCAGCCCGCGCCTCCCCAATTTACTCATTTGTGAGAGGCAATAATCACGGTACTGGGCTCATGTAGGTATTGTGAGGATTCAATGAGAAGAGCTTTTAGCTCGATACCTGGGAAACAGAAAAGACTTAATAATGATGACTGTCAAATACTTGAGTCCTTATGATGAAATGTTTTGGGAAGATTTTATGAACAGGTGTTTTTTTTTTTTTTGTAATGATTGAGGTGCCATATTTTCAAAAATTAATTCGTTAATCTTGATCTTTTCTCCTTAGGAAAAATTAAGTGTACAACTAAGTAAAGTGTTCTCAGCATTCATACAGAATTATTTTAAACCATATTTTAGTAATGGGAATATTTGTATAATTTTAAAGTTTACATGGCACATTAACATGTGAGCTCATTTTCCCAGCAGCCATGTGAAGATAGCAACTTCAGTGTGATTGTCCTAAATTTATAGCTCGGGAAACTAAGGCTGGGAGGCACTGCTAGTTTGCTTGTGGTCATATGAGTGGTGCTAGAACCCAGGTCTTCTGACAGCTCGTCCAGGTTTAGTTACTTTGGACTCTTCACTATGAGACTGTATTTGCTGCTCCGTAGTTAGTAGAAATTATTGCCTACAGACTGTTCTGATGTACTTCTGTTCTGTCTATGTATATTTTTTCCTCTATTTTTTGGCTTTCTCTTTTAGACTATTTTGAATTGGAAGAAATTTCACAAGTGGCTTTTACCAACTGCCCTGTATTACCGAAGCAAAGGTCCAGGGAAGTCAGAGATTTGATTAAGATCTTACAGCTAGTTTGTAGGAGGAACAAGACTAATATCTAGGTCTCCTGATATTTAGTTTATTGCTATTTTTTTTATTATTTATCTTCTGAGAAAAATGGGGAATGCAGCCTGGATTCATTTGGACGTATTTTGTGTCTAACAGTATAACCTTTAATTATGATGGGAAACATATACTTTTAGTCTCTTAAGTTTTTGCTTCAGATATAGGTATATATTAAAGGTATACTGTGAGTTTACTGTACTTACTTGATATATCTTTATGTCATCATAGTGGATAGGGACTATGTTTTATTCATGTTTTTACTTCCTACTATGTTTAACACATTTTCATATTCATAGTAGTAAATATTTACTAAATATTTGTTAGAGTGAATTTCATGATGAATGGTGCTGCAAATTGTTATTTTTTTATTTGCTTTTAAAAATCTGATGATTTTTCCTGTTAAAAATATTTTAGTATTGTATCTCTAATTATAAGATTAATGAGACTATTGAAATAGAACATATAACCAACTAAAGATATTATTATATAAATATTTCTAAGATTGTGAATTTTACTCATAACTGAATTCACTGAAAATTTTTATTCTTGTTTGATTTCCTCGATAAATGTTAACACAGAAGAATAAAAGTCTTCCTTTTTCTTTGAGATTTTTTTTCTCTGAACTAAGTTGATGTATTGGTGGTGTTCAGAAAATCTTCATTCTGCCCATCAGCATTTTATCATTTTCATAGATAACTCTGAACTTGTGTAGCTGGGATATTAACATAGGTATTAAAAGCAGTGGGTTTCTCTTTGTGTAAATTGGGGATTTAGACTAACTTTCTTCACTGATTGCATTGTTAATTTTGAACTCATAGACTATATAAAATAAGAAAAAGAGATCAAGTGCAAAATAAACTTGAAAGAAAAGTGAATCATTGAGTTACCTAGAGATCTAGGTTTTGAAGTACAAAATATTTTAGACCTGTAAAGAAAGACTCATTATCTTAAAAGATTTGGATTGCTCAAGGACAAACTTTTGAGATTTGAATGAGACTGGAATTAGAGGATTGAAAAATCTTTTTTTCCTTTCAACTTTTTATTAATATTTAACACATGCAGAAAAGTACACAAGCCATTAACTGTACAGACTGATCATTTTCCCAAAGTGAAAATCTCCATGTCATCAGCACACCTTTTAAGAAACAGAACATTATTAGCATCGCAAAACGCTCCCTTTGTGGCCCTTCTAGTCTCTATGCTCTTGTCAGAAGGGTGACCGCTGTTCTGCTTTCTAGCACCAAAGTCGGTTTTTCCTGGAATCATGTGGTGAGTACTATGCTCCCTTTTGGTTCCTGCTGCTTGCGGTCACATTTTCAGTCATCCATGTTGTTGTGTAGAGGTGTAGTCATTGATTTTCATTGCTGTATAAGTCTATTTTACGAATATATCATAATTTATGCTATAGACCCGTTTTACTGATGGTGAACTCTTGGATTGTTTTCTAAGCTGGTGTTACTGCGGACTTTCCCATACATGCCTTTTGTGGTCTTTGTGTATTTTTGTTGATTATAGAACTGTGGTGATCCAAAGCAATCCTATTTTTGGACAAGGAAAATCAGGAACAGGGTTTTGGCTTAAGTAATTGATTAGATTTCTTTATGCATATTAAAAGTGTGATGTGTGTAGAAGGAAATACAGGCGCTTAACAAAGTTTGTTGAAGGCATTCAGATTTTCATAGTTGGTAATTATGACTGCATAGAATAATTTATTTTGCTATACATTTCAGTATTATCATCTGTAATTTCCTTATTTGTTCTTCATGGTGTATTTGAGGTAGCTTTTCCCCTGCTATGTGTGTACTTTTATTCTTTATTTCTGAGAATGTCCTGCCTGTTCTTATCTTTGTTTATAGAAATCCCACACATTGTTTTAAGCCTGGTCTGTAAAATGTTCCCTGACCTTCCATTTAGAAATAATTCATCTCTCTCATTTTTCTATAATTATTTATATTTTTTATTGTTGTTATATATTATCCTTATTGTTATTACTTACATACTCTTATCCTCATACTCTTAGATTGCAGTTTTTTTGAGGATAGTTTTATTTATTTTTGCCTTCCTCAGTCCCTAAAATCTGTACCTTGCATATATAGGTATATAAATAATACGTTGAGGGGCACCTGGGTGGTGCAGTCGATTAAGCATCCAACTCTTGGTTTTAGCTCAGGTGGTGATCTCAGGGTCATGGGATTGAGCCCTGTGTCGGGCTCTGTGCTCAACACAGAGTCTGCTTGAGATTCTCTCCTTCTCCCTCTGTCCTTGCCCTTCCTGTTCGTGCTTTCTGTCTTACAAAAAAATCTTTTTTAAAAAATAAAAATAAATAAATAATATGTTGAATTTTATTTTTTTTTAATATGTTGAATTTTAAATACACTTAGGATTCTTATATGTTCTGGGAAAAATATCTAATTTATACTTTAGAAATTATTATAGAAGCAATAAATATTGATTGTGTTCTAACCACATGAAATGTATAACTGACATTTAGTATTGGAATTTAGTTTCAGTAGTAGAAGATGGTGGATTAAGCTGGCTGAGGAAGTCTTACCAAAGAATGAAGGAACAAGCTGAGAAACAGAATAGGAATTTTGAAGACATTGTGGCTGAAAGATATGGGGTGAGTACTGGTATTAATAAGATAGGTTATTTATAGTTACATGAGAAACCAGTGTCTTTAACTTTGTGAGTGTTTTGTGCCATGAAGCTCTTTTGAATTAAATGGTTATTAAATCTCTATTGACTGCTGAACCCATTTTCCTACCTTTTTTATCATGTAAACTTCTGTAGCATATTTTTATTGACATGATGAATATAGATCTTAAGTATACAACTTAAGTATGTGTGTTTAATGTAAAAATAACATTTTCTCATTGTGAGAAAATTTAAAAATGCAGGAAATCCTCCATGGCACACCTCTTGAGATTAAACACTGTTGAAATTTTGATATATTTTGGAGTTTGTGTTTATTCCAGAGATTTTGTTATACTCTAGAGTTTTGCAATATAACAGGTTTTTAAAAAATATATTTTTAAATAAATATATATGTAAAAAAATATATATATATATATGCACACACTCTTAAAAGAATGGAACCATAATATTTTACATGATATTTTAGAACCAGCTCCCCCATTTACCATGTGTGGATAATCTTTGTATTTCAGTAGTTAGTAATGTCTTTTTTTTTTTTTTTTAAGTTCTAGAAAAAAAAGCAGATTTAGAAAATAAGATTTCAAGAATATGGGCAAGCAAAAAAAGTGAGAGAAAAATCATCCTTTTTTTTAAAAGAGACTCTGTGTTATATTTTGTTGTATATAGTTTCCCAGATTTTTGTTACATACTTTTAAAAGAAATAGTTTTATTAAAGTAGGCTCATAGAATACATTCTGCTTTTTTCATTTACTAATATAGGTATAGTTGGATGTCAGTAAATATATACATTTTAATGGTCTCTTAATTTTAATATATATTTGTATGGATTTAACGTGTATTTATTTATTTGTCAGTAGAGGGACATTTATGTCTTTTTTTCCCCTGTTGAATAGTGCCGTACCGGTAATCTTTGTTCAAAGCGTATTGCATACTTACCAGAATTTTTCTTAAGATGAATTGCTGTAGGGGCGCCTGGGTGGCACAGCGGTTAAGTGTCTGCCTTCGGCTCAGGGCGTGATCCAGGCGTTATGGGATCGAGCCCCACATCAGGCTCCTCCGCTATGAGCCTGCTTCTTCCTCTCCCACTCCTCCTGCTTGTGTTCCCTCTCTCGCTGGCTGTCTCTATCTCTGTCGAATAAATAAATAAAATCTTTAAAAAAAAAAAAAAGATGAATTACTGTAAACAAAATTGTTACTTTAAAGGATATAGATGCTTGAAGTGAGATATATATTGCTGAATTTCTCTATAGAAAGATTAACAAATTACATTTTCGTTGCAATGACTCGTCTGTCACCTGGTTTTCAACAGTACGATTCTCATTCTTTATAGTCTGACACTGTGTTTGATAAACAGATTTTTTTCATTGCTTTTATTTTTATACATTTGTTTTCTAGTGAATTGGTATATTTTTTCATATATTTTTGGCCATTTGTATTTTTAAGTGAATTGATTGTTGGCATCATTTCCCATTTTTCTTTTGGCATATTGATTTCTTTAAGATCTTTTAATAAGTCTGTTCATGTTTTTCTCTTAGTTTCGTATTTGCTTTTTCCTTTGTTTATATTTGCTATGGGTAAGTTTTGAGTATTGTTATCTAACAAAGTCCATCAGGTTTTTCTCTCGTAACTTAATATTCATGCCGTAATTCATTGAAAATCCTTCTTCACCCCAAAATCATAACAATGTATGTCTGTATTTACTGTGAGTACTTGCTCAGTTTTATTTTTTATGCATGTCTTTAATCTTTCTGGAATTTATTTTTGCGTATGGTTGTAAATAGACTTCTAACTTTCCTTAGGTCTTCAGATAGTTGTTTATAATATATTGAATAAATTAATCTTTTCCCACTAATTTGAAATGATACATTTATTATATATTAACTTCTCTCTTATAAAATAAGTCTGTTTTTTACTCTCAAATCTGTTCCATTGATTTTTCTGTTATTTTCCTGGAATTAGTATCATACTCTTAGAATTATAGTTTTCAGTAACTCATGCAGATAGCAGATAAGTAGTGAATACCTAGTATGTGACAGAGTAGGTCTTTTTTTTTATTAGTCATTAAAAAGTTAGCTCTTCATTCTTAACATTTCTTTGTTGTTGTTAAATTTAGAATCATTGTGTCAGGTTTAAAGCTTAAGAGAAACAAACATTTTCCCAAAATTCATCATAAACTTATAGATCTTTTTTGGAATTTTGATATAAATTTAACTAAATGTATTGGTAAATCAGGTATGATTAATATCTTTATAATGTTGAGTCATCTCGTCCTAAAATATTGGATATTTCTCTATTCAAGTTTCATTTAGCTCTTCAGTAAATTCCTCTGTGCAGTTGTTATGCATGGGTCCTTAAGGTCTAAAAAATTTTTCTTCCAGTTGTGTATTGAATCTTTTTTCTTTATGTTTTCAGGCTTTCTGTTGGTGCTAGAATGCCAATTTTCTAAACTCCTGTCATTAAATCTAATTTTTTAAATTGGGTCATCTGGAAAGATAGTTATATGCAAATGATGATTACTTTTGCTTTTTCTCCTCAGTATTATATTAGATCTTATTTGTCCTCTCGAAATAGAATTTCAGAACTTTGATAAAAGCACTGGAAGCTAGTTTTCTTGTTTTTCCATTTAAAATCCTGACTTCCTGCAGTTCAGATGAGAGTATCATCTTTAACAAGTATCCTTCCATTCAGAGTTTAGTCAGGGGTTCTGTCTTGTATGTTTGCTTTTATTTTTAAATTAGAAATGTAATAACTTTCAACATCCTTTGAGGTGATAAGATTTTTTTCTTTTACTTGTTAATGACATGAATTGTCTTAATTCATTTCTTAGTGTTGGACCATTCTTGATTCTTTGAATGACTCCTATTGATCATAGTATTTCCTTTAATATACTACCAAATTTGTTAATATTTTATTTTGAATTTATATCTTCATTTCTGTATGCATATGGCTTTTAGTTTTCCTTTTATGTTATTTTTACTAATTTTGATAGTAGGGGTTATTATTATAAGCTGATTATTTGAATTGTGAAATTTGATATTTCTTAATGTTTTAGAATAGTTAGGAATCACAGAATGAGGCATTTTGAGATAGTTGTTACAAACATTGGCTTTGTAGTCAAATAGTCCTGAATTTCAGTATCAGTTTTGTTCCTGATGTTTTGCAGTGATTTTTTTCCCCATTAAGAAAACATGACTAGTTGTGATGTTTTGCAGTGATGTTTTTTTCCCCATTAAGAAAACATGACTATTTGTATCAACCTCATAGAATTGTTGTGAACATTAATAAAAATTTGGGTGCTTTTCATGTGCCAGACACTGTTGAAGGGATTCATGTATAGTTAATTCTTTTATTACCACAGCAGTACCAAATTATTCTTATTTTGTAAATGTGGAAACTGAGGCACACGGGTTGACTACTTTCACCATGATTAGATCGTCAGTCAGTAGATTCAAACCTAGGTGTAGTCTCCTAGGACCGTTTAAATGATGTAAAGTAGGTAATACAATGAGCATTGGATAAATTGTGGTCATTTCTGTTTTTGTTGTCTGTATCATTACCATATTTTATTGAATCTAAGAAGCCACTAAGTGTAGACATACCATCATTTTATGTCTAAATAAGGAGGAAAAAGTTGCCTTTGAGGCAATGCTTTTGTTATGAAAATAACCCCCCACCATTATTTCTGTTCTGTTCATGTTATTCAATTTAAGAAACATGTTAAATCTGTATTTTTAAATAATTAAAAAAAAAATGTTATGGGTTATTTCTGCCTAGGCTAAGATAATAAGTTGAGCATGTTTTGACCCCTCATCTCACTTCTCAGATTTTGTTGAAATAATTTGAAAAAAAATTTAAGTTTTTCTTTACTTTCCAGTTAACATACAGTGTAATATTAGTTTCAGGTTACAATATAGTGATTCACTTCCATACAACACCTGGTGCTCATCATGACAGGTGCCCTCTTCATCCCCATCACCTATTTCACCCATCCCCCTGCCCACCTCCCCTCTGGTCACCATCGGTGTGTTTGCTGTAATTAAGAGTCTGTTTCTTGTTTTGCCTCTTTTTTCCCTTCCTTTGCTCATTTGTCTTGTTTCTTAAATTCCACATATGAGTGAAATCATGTGGTATTTGTCTTTCTCTGACTGACTTTTCTTCATAATACTCTCTAGTTCCATGCATGTCATTGCAAATGGCAGGATTTCATTCTTTTTGATGGTTGAGTAATATTCCATTGTATATATACACTACCTGTTTTTTATCCATTCATCAGTCGATGGATACTTGGGCTGCTTCCATAATTTGGCTATTGTAAATAATGCTGCTATAAACATCAGGGTGCGTGTATCCCTTTGAATTAGCATTTTTGTATCCTTTGGGTAAATACCTACTAATGTGATTGCAGAATCATAGGGTAGCTCTATTTTTAACTTTTTGAGGAAACTCCATACTGTTCTCCAGAGTGGCTACACCAATTTTCATTCCTACCAACAGTGCAAGAGGATTCCCTTTTCTCCACATCCTCGCCAACACCTGTTGTTTCTTGTGTTGTTAATTTTAGCCATTCTGACAGGTGTAAGGTGATAACCTCATTGTAGTTTTGATTTGTATTTCCCTGGAGATGAGTGGTGTTGAGCATCTTTTCATGTGCCTGTTGGCTGTCTGTGTGTCTTCTTTGGAAAAATGTCTATTCATGTCTTCTGCCCATTTTTCAATGGGACTATTCATTTTTTGGGTGTTGAGTTTTATAAGTTCTTTATATATTTTAGATACTAACCCTTTATCAGATACGTCATTTTCAAATATCTTCTCCCATTCCAAGGTTGCCTTTTAGTTTTGTTGAATGTTTCCTTCTCTGTGCAGAAGCTTTTTATTTTGGTGTAGTCCCAATAATTTGTTTTCGCTTTTCTTTCCCTTACCTCAGGAGACATACCCAGAAAGAAGTTACTACAGCCGATGTCCAAAAAGTTACTGCCTGTGTTCTCTTCTAGGATTTTTATGGTGTCAGGACTCACATTTAGGTCTTTAATCCATTTTGAATTTATTTTTGTGTATGGCATAGGAAGATGGTCCAGTTTCATTCTTCTGCATGTGGGTGTCCAGTTTTCCCAACACCATTTGTTGAAGAGAATTCTTTTCCCATTGGACATTCTTTCCTGTGTTGTTGAAGATTAATTGACCATATAATTGTGGGTTCATTTCTGGGTATTCTGTTGTTTCATTGATCAGTGTGTCTGTTTTTGTGCCAGTATCCTTACTGTCTTGATGACTGCAGCTTTGTAATACAATTTGAAGTCCAAAATTGTGATGCCTCTGGTTTGCTGTGGCTATTTGGATATTTTGTGGTTCCATTCAAATTGTAGGATGTTTGTTTTAGCTCTGTGAAAAATGCTGTTGGTATATTGATAGGAACTGCATTGAATGTGTAGATTGCTTTGGGTGGTATAGACATTTTAACGGTGTTTGTTCTTCGAATCCATGAGCATGGAATGTTTTTCCATTTCTTTGTATCTGCTTCAATTTCTTTTATTAGTGTTTTATAGTTTATATAGTACAGGTCTTTTTACCTCTTTGGTTAGGTTTATTCTTAGGTGTCTTATTGTTTTTGGTGCAATTGTGAAAAGGATTGATTCCTTAATTTCTCTTTCAGCTGCTTTATTATTGTATAGAAATGCAACAGATTTCTGTACATTGATCTTGTATCCTGCAACTTTACCAGACTTGTTTTTTGGTGGGGTCTTTCTGTTTTTCTATATATAGTATCATGCCCTCTGCAAATAGGGAAAGTTTTACTCCTTCCTTGCTGATTTGGATACCTTTTATTTATTTTTGTTGTCTGATTGCTGTGGCTCGGGCTTCCAGTATTATGTTGAATAACAGTGGTGAGAGTGAACATCCCTGTCTTACTCCTGACCATGGAGGAAAAGCTCTCAGGTTTTCCCCACTGAGGATGGTAAATTTTTTTTGCGGTGCGTTTTCCTATGTAGCCTTTATTATGTTGAGGTATGTGCCTTCTAATCCTACTCTGTTGAGGGTTTTTCTTATGAACGGCTGTTGTACTTTGTTAAATGCTTTTTCTGGGGCGCCTGGGTGGCGCAGTCATTAAGCATCTGCCTTCGGCTCAGGGCGTGATCCCAGCGTTCTTGGATTGAGCCCCACATCAGGCTCCTCCACTAGGAGCCCACCTGCTTGTTTTCTCTCTCTCGCTGGCTGTCTGTGTCTGTCAAGTAAATAAATAAAAATCTTTAAAAAAAATAAAATAAATACTTTTTCTGCCTCTTATCCTTTCTTTTATTAATATGATGTATCCTGATTGATTTGTGAATATTGAACCACCCTTGCAAGCCAGGAATAAATCCCACTTGATTGTGGGGAATTGATTTTTTTTAACGTATTGTTCAATTCGGTTTGTTAGTATTTTTTTGAGAATTTTTGCCTCTGTGTTCATCAGGGATATTGGCCTGTAGTTCTCTTTTAGTTGTGTCTTTATCTGGTTTGGGTATTGGAAATGATGGCCTCATAGAATGAATTTGGAAGCTTTCCTTCCTTTTCTGTTTTTTTGGAAGAGTTTAAGAACAGGTATTAAGTCTTCCTTAAATATTCGGTAGAATTTGTTTGTGAAGCCATCTTTTTGATTACTGATTCAATTTATTTGCTGGTTATTGATCTGTTCAAGTTTTCTATTTCTTCCTGTTTCAGTTTTGGTAGTTTATATGTTTCTAGGAATTTATCCATTTCTTCCAGGTTGTCCAGTTTGTTGGCACACAGTTTTTCATAATATTCTTTTATGATTGTTTGTATTTCTGTGATGTTAGTTGTTATTTCTACTATCTCATTTGTGATTTTATTTATTTGCACCCTTTCTCGTTTCTTTTTGATAAGTCTGGCTAGAGATTTATTAATTTTATTAATTTTTTCAAAGAACCAGCTCCTTGTTTCATCGACCTGTTTTTTTGTTTTTGTTTTTTTAGTTTCCACATCATTTATTTCTGCTCTAATCTTTATTTTTTCCTTCCTTTTGCTGGGTTTGGGTTTTGGTTGTTGTATTTTTTTCTAGCTCCTTTAGGTTGTTTATTTGAGATTTTTCTTGCTTTTTGAGGTAGGCCTGTATTGCTGTATACTTCTCTCTTAGGACTGCTTTTGCTGTATCCCAAAGGTTTTGGACCACTGTGTTTACATTTTCATTTGTTTCCTTGTATTTTTTTTATTAAATAATTTGAAATTTTAATTCCAGTTTATTATAAGTTTTAAAAATATGCATCTTATTCTTGACAATTGTGTTAAACTTCACAGCTACAAGAACAATTATTTAGACTTAACTATTACGTTTACCATTTGGTTCTTAGTGTTCCTTCTTCTTTTTTCAGCCATCTTTGCCCTAATTCCCTTGTGGTTTGCCTTAATGATCCCGAGTGATTTCCCCTGCACCTAATTAGTAAATTTTGCTTTCTGATTCCTTGTATATTTGAAAATGACTTTCTTTTGTCCTTGCCAGGTAAGTATAGTTTGTGTGAATTGAATTCTGTGTAGAATTATTGCCTTGTCTTTTTCTTTCATAATTTGGTCTTTATTCTGTTATCTTGTAGCTTGTAGTGTTTAGTATTACAGATGAAGAGTTGATAACAGTTTTACTTTCTTTTTTTTTTTTTTTTGAAGAGAGGGAGAAGTGGAGGGGAGGTGCAGAGGGAGAGGGAGAGAGAGAATTGTAGGCAGACTGTCCACTGAGTGTGGGGTCTGCTTGATCTCAGGACCTTGAGATCATGACCTGAACCGAAATCAAGAGTTGGATGCTCAACCGACTGAGCCACCCAGAGGTCTCAACAGTTTTACCTTCTTTAGTTTGTAGGTAATGTGTTATTTGCCTACTCCCATCTGTTTACATTTCATGCTTACTCCTTCTTTCTCTCATCTAATATTTGTGAAGAGTGTGTGTGTGTGTGTGTGTGTGTGTGTGTATGAATTTTGAGACTCAAAAATTAGGGCTTTTTTTTTTTGGTACAGATTTATTTATGTATTTTAGGGAGTGAGCATGTGCATGAGTAGGTAGAGGGACAGAGGGAGAGAATCTTCAGGCAGATTCTACTGTAAGCTCGGAGCGTGGGGCTCAGTGTCACGACCCACAATATCATGACCTGAGCTGAAACCAAGAGTCAGACACTTAACCGATTGAGCCACCCAGGCACCCCAGGAATTGGTATTTTTTATGTATGAGTCTTTATATGCTTCATTTTCTCCCCTCTCCTAAGGCTACCAGATAAGCCCTTCATACCTGGAAAATGTACCGAGCTGGGGAAATTTTCTTATATGATGATTATTATTTCTGTCTTTGCTCTTTCCTTCTGGTAGTGTTCATATATGCATATTAGATTCTCTAGAATTGATTGTTCTTGTGTCTTTTTTCCTTATAACTTACATCTACTTACCATTTTTTCCTAAGTAGAGAGAATCCCCAGGCTAGTGTTGAATTAACTAATATTGGATGTAATACTTTCTGTCCTTCTGTTCACTATAGCTGCATGTTTTTGGACACATAGTTTTCATTTACAAGCTTTCTTGTTCTTGAACTCTTGTTTTTCATGAGTCTGTTATGTTTTAGTAACGTGGCAGCCTCTTGAAATCTGACTGGCAGTAGGAATTAATTTTTTAGAAATGATGTCTTCACTATTTTCTGTATTATATTTTGTTTTAGTGCTGGGCATTTGGTCTAGTGGATCTTCTTTTGAGTTCCCAGATATTTTTCATTATTTGGTAATTTTTGTTGATTAATCATAATTTTTTTAAGCATTTGTTTTAGGGTAGTATATTAGTTTGCTAGGACTGCCATAACAAAGTTCCATAGGCTTGGTGGGCTTAAACAACAGAAATCTATTTTCTCACAGTTCAGGAGAATTGAAGTCCATGGTGAGGAGAATTGAAGTCCATGGTGAAGGCATTACAATGTTTGGTTTCTTCTGGGGCATCTCTTCATGGCTTGTAAATGGCTCCCTTCTTGCTGTGTCCCTCACATGGTATTTTCTCTTTGTGTGCTCATCCATTCTATGCCTTTGTGTTTCCAAATTTCTTCTTCTTTTAAAGATATCCGTCAGATTGAATTAGGGCCCAACTGAACATTTAGCTTAATCATATCTTTCAAGTGCCTGTCTCCAAATGCTGTCATGTTGAGTACTAGGGGTTAAGGCTTCAACATCGGAACTGGGAGGGGGCACATTTAAGCCCTTATAGTTAGGATGATCATATGGGTCTTTTCTTCTCTCCTTTTTTGGGTTTGTCTTCACTGTGCCATATGACAATATATCATGGCACAGTGGCATATGGGGTATAAGTCATCGAGCCTTTTTTAATTTTAGATATTGTTTAATTTCTCTCCTTTGTAGTCAATGGAAATATTTCGGTCGAAATTAGAAGAAGCTGAAAAAACTGCATCCACAAAAGAAGATTGTAAACGAGAACGGTGGAGGAAACCAACATATTCAGACAAAGCACAAAGTAGTCAAGAAAGTAGAAAATCAGACTTGGTAAAATATAATAAAAATTTAAGAGATAGATATAGTTCAACAGATAATACAAACAATACCAATAAAGATAAGTCTGGTGGTGATGTAAAAGATAAAAACTTTGGGTCTTTAGAAATCTGTAGCAGACAATCCAATCCAAGGCAAAATCAAGAGTTTTCTTCTCTTGGAAATTTGAAACCTAGATTTTTAAGACCCTCTGATGATGAAGAACTGTCATTTCATAGCAAGGGCAGAAATTTTGAACCTTCTAGTTCATCTTCAGCACTGGTTGCTCAGGATTCTCTGCGTTGTGGTTTTCAAAAACCCACGGAGAACAGTGAAGAAAGTTCATCATGGAGCCGATCTGACGGAAGAGCGGGAGACAGGAAGTGTTCATATCGAAGATCATTAGAAACCAGGGGCAGTGTGGACTGTGGGCACATTTCAGGAGACAAGAGAGAAAAATCATGGGATGAAAGCCTGAGAGATGAGTCTCTGAAGAAGGAGCATCTGCAGGACACAAAGTCTCCATTTGCCGGGTATTTTGTCATTTGTTTTTTAAACTGATGAATGAATATTAAATTGCAGAGGATTCAAAGAAGTTAGCTGTATTTGCAGAGTATCAGTTATTAAGTGGATATGCGTTACACTCTTCTGTTTCTTAAGTTTTTTGGAAGAGATATGCACATTTAACAAATCAGTAGCTTTGTTTTATGGGTTGCATTGCATTTCCATTTATTTAACAAATGGAAGAATTCAGTAGCTATATTATCTCAAAGTTTGTTGCTTTTTTGCAATCTAAAAAACGGAATGAGCTCATAATCCCTTTAAGTGGATATGCTAAGGGAGGTATTTTGGTAGACCGTGTTACTGCTGCCATGTTGCTTTCAAAGGAAATCACTCCATTGTTAAGTGTAATCATAATTGTAAATACTGCATGCTGAGTGGAGGTCTGGGAGATTGAAGGAAAGCATGCTGCCATAGCCTGTATGTGAAGTGAAAACGACATATGAAACATCCTGCAGAGGGAGGCGTGAATTACGGTGACTCAATTTCAGAGAAAGAAATTATCCACTTTTGACAGTTGATGGGTTTTAAAGATGTTAGCATTTTAAAAGGAAAATATGGATAGGGTAGTGGTTGTATCTATAATAATTACGAAAATAGATAGTATTGACTGGTGTCATCTTGAACCTGTTGTCATTATATACAGGGCTGGGTCAGTACAACAGGAAACCCAGGTTGAGTGGGATCAAACCTCGGAAAAATTGATTTAGCTACAGAGCTGGTCTTATTGGAGATAGCCATAAATGGAAAATAAGTGTCCAAAGGATAATGATTAGCTTATACCAGAATGATCATCAAAATATGTTTAAAAATACCACCAAATGAATGGGACACTGAAGGAAGAGGTTTTAGGAAATAATAGAATTCAGGGGCAGTAGGAGGTATCAGCTTGTGGTTTGGGGTCATGAGTTTGGTAAATTGTTTTTGTTAACAATTCCATCTGAAGGCGTGGATTATAAAGCACCGTGTATAGCTTTCACTGGGAGGAAGCTGGCAAAACCTGGACCGAGTGGTGGGAGCTCCACTCAAATGGGCTCTGGTTCAAGTCATGGCTTTGTTCTCAGGAAACCAAAGGAGAGATCTAGTTGTATTGACTGGATAAACATGACAGGGATTAGAGAATGTCTAAGGCTGTATACATATGTAATTGTCTAGGCTTTACTCCCCGTACTCTCGAAGGTAGACTGTTTCTCGTCCCCACTTGCTGGTAGGATGAGACTCTTACTTTCTTTTATCATCAGGGTTGCCCCAGCATTCAGGCAGTCTGCAGGTCTTGACTTCTGTGACTGCAGCTGTATGTGAAACAGTCTTACACTCTATTTCATCTGGTTCTGTATTTGTAGTTTTATTTAAGTTGTAAGTTTCTGTAGAGCTGCTGTAATATAGGCACTCACTAGAAGCCGTGTGTGTGTGTGTGTGTGTGTGTGTGTGTGTGTGTAATTTTTTTTAGACTTATTTATTTATTTTTAGAGATAGAGCTCAAGTGGGGAGAGGGACAGAGGGAGAGAGAATCCCAAGTAGACTCCCCGCTGAGTGCAGAGCCTGTTGCAGGGCTCCTCTGAGGACCCTGAAATAATGGCCTGAGCCGAAATCAAGAGTCGGATGCTTAACCGGCTGAGACACCCAGAGACGCCCCTGAAGGCAGTATTTTTGTTAGCTGTATTATTTTGATGTTACAGATGGTTTGAAGCTTTCCATGAATTTGGTGATTGACTGGAGAAGGAAAGAACAGTCTAGAAATTGTCTACATACACGTGAAAGACAGAAAAATTCCTGGTCCTGTGTGAGTGTTGTGAATTAACAGACCAAGGAAGATGTTGAAGAATGCCTCTTTTCAGGGACTGAAAAGAGTCAGTGAAGGACTGTGAGGGTTGTTAGTTTGTATAAACATTATCCTAGGTATATGCTGAATTCTTTATAAAATGGTAGAATTCTGGGGAGCTTTAGAACTACTGAATTTTAGAAGTAGGGGAAAAAAATCATAGAACTGATTTTAGAACTAGAAGAAAGTGGTGTGACTCCTGCGTTTTCCAGATTGGGGGAGCTGAAGCACCCAAGGTTGTAACTTGTTTATGTTACTTAGGGTTACCAGATTTAGCAAATAAAGAAAAGTATGTCCCTTGCAGTATTCGCACAGACTTACACTAAAAATTTTTTTTATTTACCTGACATTCAAATTCGACTGGGTGTCATGTTTTGTATCTGGCAATTCTATGTAACACTTAGCCAGTTTCTGGGTTTGTGATGTTTTTACAAGAGATAATGTATATGATTATATATAAAAAACTTAATTATATATTTAAGTTACATAGCTTCACAGTGTATATATTATTCTGAACCTTGTTCCCCCCCCCAATCATTATATCCTAAAGATCTTTTCACATCAGCGCTATGTATGTACTTTTTACAGGCTTTTTAATATTCTGTTAAAACATAGATAGAAGCTAGTATTTCTCCTCGGTCTCCTGTTGATAGACTTTAGGTTGTTTCTAGTTTTTCATGCTTACAATAATGCTGCAGTAAATAGTTTTGTAATGTGTATCTTTGCACACTGATTAAATATAGCTGTAAAATAAATTCCAAGCAGTGGAATTTTATTTTTATATTTTGTTATATTAACCAGTTTACTCTTACCAGTCAAATACTAGAAAGACTTTTCTTTTCCTTGCCAACAGTATTATTGACCTTTCTAATCTTTGTTGTATACATACTTCAGAAATGGAGTTGTTCTTGATTTGAATTTAAGTATGGGTGAAGTTTGGCATATTTTATAAATATTTGTTTATTTCTATTTTTGCTAACTAGTCATATCTTATAGTTACTTGTTGAGTTCTCCATGAGAACTCTTTATAGTTTTCATGTAATATATAGTGTTTTCATCACTGTTAGAGTTGCGTTTTCTTCTTGTTTTACTTTTCTTTTTCATCCTTCTTTTCCTTCATTCTTACTATGATCAGTTTTCTCATTCTTTTCCTTTTCCTCTTTATGCCCTGCAGTTATCTTAAGTAGGCAGAAAACATCCTCTAGACGTGGTCCATGTGTTCAAGATCTTTAAGCTTATTATTCTTAGAAATAATATGTGTTTGTGTATAATTTTATTTTGTTGGAAAATATATCAGCTGTGTATTTTCAGGATTTTGAAACGTAGAATAGTTTGCAATGTGAACAAAAACTAGTGTGATGTTCTTAATTTAGATTTTATGAAGTTGATATCAGGAACTAACCTGTTTTATATACTGTTTTAGCCTTTGAATATCATTCTTGGTAGAGTTTGCTGTGGTGGCCCGGAAGGACAGGAGAAGGATGGCAGGTTCTGAAGGTTTTGAATGTAAGCCATATGAGATCCTTGGACAGGGAGAAAATTTGAGAACAAGTGGTAAGAAACCAATAATTAAAGGGAGGAGATATGTGAACACTGCCAGTAGGCAAAGAATAATTACAGTATACTCAGGGTTTCTGGAAATGTCATTGGGGTGCAGCTTTTTTAATTACTTCTTCCTTGAAAGTTTTCAGCCAGGGTTGGGTGTATGCTGTAAAGAGTGTATTTTAATGGGAAAATAGAATTTGCTTTTTAGAAATTAATTATGAAGAGGACTTCTGAAATTTACCAGTAATCCTGGAAAATGAGAAATACTTGTACTTTTTTCTTTTTGTAGGATAATTGCAGATGCCATGGCAATGTTCCTTTCTGAGTATTTGCTCATCATCGTAAATGCTTAGTGAAAGTAAGGAGTCTGTTACCTGCTGTTTGCTGCTAGGCAGTGTTTTGCTATGGTATTAACAAGATGAAATAATGTGTTCTTCATTCTTTGGGTGCCCAGTGACTCATTTTAATGTCTTTATTTGATACCTATTACTGTTCTACGAAGTGTGTCGAAGACACTAGTATCAGAGATTTTGGGAATTCTTTCGTATCATCTAATTTATCCTTATCTACTAATAAATAATTTAATTCCTGTTAGAAAATGCTCCCCCCCCAAAGATGGAGTACAAATTTCATGACAATGAAAGTTGCTGCTTTCAAAGGTCTCTTGGGATTCCAGTTATCTTTTTGAAACTTGTGAGCTTTGGTTGGAGTTCAGCATACCTTCGTTGTCCTCTTGAGTGAACCTTAACCTTGCCTACTGAGAGTGACGGGAAGAGGAAAGTTCTCAAAAAAAGGGAAGAGTCAAAATGACAAAGATATGCCTTTCTATAGAAATAATAGAGGTCTTTGGCAATTTAATATAGAATATTATCATTGGAAAAGAGGATTTATTAGCCAGATTTCATAGACTAAGTTATGATTGTGGGTCATGAGATGGTAGAGATGGAAAGTGTACGTGGGAGACGTGGGTTAAGTGAAGGACCTCATTTCTCTCACCTTTTTTTTCTTTTAAGGTGCAGACACTTGAATACATGTATATATTAATGGAAAAGAGTATTGCTTTTAGAAGAGAGATGATAGATGGCATAATTGAGCAAGATCCCAAGGTTACTGTGGATGAATGTGGGATCCAGTGTCTTCCTGCAAGCAGAAGGATTAGCCTGGGGGGGAAGTGTTAAAGAAGAGGAAGGTGTGGCTGTAGATTGTGAGTGACAGGAGAAGATTACAGAAATTCCTGACAGCTTAGGTCAGTATTTTTTAACATATCATCCCCATAATATTGGTGTTCTTTTTAGTCTGGATATGAACCCCGGTGATTTTAGTAGCTTCAGGAGGAAAAAAAGTGATGAACAATTTAATTCATACACAGCTCATAAAATTGAAATGTCCTGTCATTTTTATGACTTATTGCTATTAGCTTATTTTATTTTTACCAAAAAATATTGATGAATTTTTGGCCCATGTGCATATCATATTTTCTTTAAGTAATCCTTGGAAACTGAAAGTTTGAGAAATAAACTTTCTTTTACTCAGATTTGAAAAAAAGTATCTGTTCTGGTGTGACAAGGACTACAGTGACAAGGGGAAGTTATTTTTGTACCAGACATGTCCCTTGGAACTTAAATTAGATGGCTCTGATAAAATTTTTCTGCTGTTTAGGTTATGTTTACTGAATGCAGCTATTTCCTAGGTCTAGTGGTATAAAAACAGGTATGACGTAGTATCTGCCTTCAGGGAGCTCATAGTAGCAAAGAGTCATTTCTGTACAGGTGTGTGAACAAATACAGGTGCATAAACAGCATGGTACTTTTAAAATTACAGGTATAGGTATAGATCCTTATATAAGAAAGGATGATTAACTCTTCTGAGATATGAGAATAGAATCTGGGAAAGTCGTGCAGGGAAAGTTGGGGGTCTCAAAGGATGAACTCATTAGGTGTAAGTGGGAAGAGGTTATCAACATGGAGATAACTAGGAGATGGAAGACAGTGTGGTCTAGTTGAGCATTTGTGAATAGTATTTAGGAATATTAGATGCAGTAGTTCCCTGAGGAGAGGATATATGTCTTTCTAGTCTTTGCATCTCTGAATCCTGATAGAGTACATAGCATACATTAGCTTCTCAACAGTTTATGGAATGTAGTTGAGTGGGAGGAAGATGGGTGGGCAGGTGTTGCAAATGTGCCTCATCTGCCCTGTAAATGGCTCCCGAAGTCATGCTTATGAGTTGGACAGTATTCTTTAGTGATAGGAAAGAAGTATGTTCAGGATTGGAAATAGATCAGATTTATATTTTAGAAAGATACCAAGGTATTGTGTAGGTTAGTTTGGGAACTGGACCAGAGTTGAGGCTGAAATACTGGTTAGGAGGCTATAGTTGAGAGACGAGAAGTCATGAACCAAAGGAGTGAATGAATGTAGAAGAGAGGAGGAGCTTGAGTTGGCCTTCGTGGCTCAGCGATGAAACTTTTAATTCTGTGGCCTTTTGAAAGGATTTGGTTACTTATCTGTGCACCATCCCTAGACATTTTTTTAAATTTATTTATGTAAGTAATCTTTACTCCCATTGTGGGGCTCGAACTTATGACCCTGAGATCAAGAGTTGCATACTTCTCTAGCTGAGCCAGCCGAGCACCCCTCTTTCTTTTCTTGAAAAGATTTCATATTTGGATTTTGAGCATAGTGAACAGAGGACTGGTTGGAGGATTCTTCTTTGACTTAGCAACTGGCTCTTAGAGGCAAAAGGAACTCAACATAATTGAGCACCAGGTTATGTATTATGTTTGGAATTTTGTTTTATTACTGCAGTTACTATAATTCTATACATTATCACATTTGATCCTAATAATGTGAGGGTAGGTATTTTTTAAATTCAGTTAGCCAACGTATATTACGGACTTAGTTTCAGATGTAGAGTTCAATAATTTATCAGTTGCGTATAACACCCAGTGTTATGATCCCATCATGTGCCCTCCTTAATGCCCATCACCCAATTACCCCATTCCCCCCACCCACCTTCCCTCCAGCAACCTTGTTTCTTTCCTATAATTAAGAGTTGTAAGGGAAGGTATTAATCAGTTTTTTGGTTTTATAGCCTCAGAAAGGTTAAGGTACTTGCCCAATCTCATAAAGCTAGTAAATGAGAGTCTACATTTAAACTCATGTCAGTCTAACTCCAGAACTCCTTTTCTCATAATACTAAGAGGGATTTCTCATTTCTTGCAAGGCTATGATTGGCATTTTAAAGAAACAGCTTCTAGTGCCGTATGAAAAGCTTGCATTAGGAACTCTTAGAATTTTATTAGTAGTCTGTTTTTAGGTATTTATACTTTTATTTTTATCCCTGTGTATTAGTAGGCATGTATCTATTGATGTATTGACACATGATATAGTAGTTTATTAACATCCCTAAAATCTTTCTCCTCATAAGGAAATGGATTGATAGATGGTTTTTGGCTTTCTTCTTTTTCTTTTCTTCTTCTCCTCCCCCTCCTTCTCTGCCCCCTCCCCCTCCCCTTCCCCCTCCTGTCCTCTTCCCCCCTCCCCCTCCCCATCCCCCCTCTTCTGCCATTTATTTGAGAGAGTGAGGGATAATGAGTGGGAGAGAGGGAGGGAGAGAGAATCTCAAGTAGACTCCAAGCTGAGTGTGGAGCCCGATGTGGGGCTCCATCTCATGACCCTGAGATCACAACCTGAGCCAAAACCAAGAGTCGATGTTTACCTGACTGTGCCACCCAGGCATTCCTGGCCTTTATTTTTCTAATTCTATAAATCTGAGCTTGCTTGCAAGATAGCTTATTTTCTGAATGTTTGAACTCAGTGAGAAGTCATGTGTCTGGATTATAGGAAACATCTATTGGATTAACAAAGAAAGCTTTGGAGAAATATTGAGGAAACCAACTCCTTATCCGTTTTACCTTTCCTATGTTCTTCATTTTCTCAGTTGGCTGGAGTTGAGAAGAAAAATGGATGAACTAGAAATAGGTTTGTTGGAAAGAAAAATGTGGTCAAGTACTTAAACACTTGGCAGCGAGGAAAGGCGGAAAAAGTGGAAGGAATAGTAGCCAGGAAGTTTTACACTTAGGAAGCCAGGAAGTCTAAGAGGTAGACCCTGGGACAGGCCGACTTCAGGGGGGGAAATAATTGTACTGATAACTTTTTAGAAAGGGCAGGAAGTGTGGTTATTTAAATTTGTTATGTGTTATACATACATATAAAAATTTAATATTTATAATTCCTACATAAAAGACAGGAATAGTAAGTTTTCAGAACAGAATTTTGGGTAATTAATTGAATGAAAAAGAATACAAGTTGAGAAAAGGAAGTCAAGCTTTTTTTTGAAATATGATTGGGTTGCCCAAAATTTTAAAAAATTATGTTTACAGTACAATAAAAATGATGTGTACCTCAGAATTTAATTTGGAAACAGTTACTGAAAAATATTTTCCATACAAAAAAGTACACCTAACAATACAAGCAATACCTCAACATATAGAAGCATATAAAGGTACTGATAGTTTCCTGCTTCATGAATGCAGTGTCCCTAATGTTCTTCTGAATTGGTTTTTAGAATGTAGACTGAGTCACAGAAAGAAAAATACCATATGATTTCACTCATATGTGGAATTTAGGAAACAAAACAGATGAACGTGTGGGAAGGGGGAAAAAAAAGAGAGAGAGAGAGGCAAACCATAAGGAGACTCTTGAGGATAGAGAACAAACTGAGGGTGTGACCGAGGTAGGTGGGTGGGGGGATGGGCTAGAGGGGTGATGGGCATGAAGGTGGGCCCTTATTATGATGAGCACTGGGTGTTATATGTAGTGATGAATCACCGAATTCTACTGAAACCAATATTACACTATATGTTAACTAACTAGAATTTAAATAAAAATTTGGAAGAAAAAAATCTATAACATCTCAAAAAAAAAAGTAAGGGAATAAAGTTACATCACAGTGTCTGGCATGGGGAAGTGCTCAGTAAACATCAGTGTATCAAAAAAATTAAAACGAAATAAAAAGACTGAAAGAACTTTAGGGGAGCAAAAACATTTTCCTTTCTGATGGTGCTTCACCTGCAATATTTTAGGTTTCTTAGTCTGAGCACCAGGGTGTTGTTTTTTCTTTCCCTGATATGAGAAGAAATGGTTCTTACAGAATTTCTGCAAATATTAGTCTTTTTAAAAACTAAATCTTTTTTGGGGCGCCTGGGTGGCACAGCGGTTGAGCGTCTGCCTTCGGCTCAGGGCATGATCCCGGCGTTATGGGATTGAGCCCCATATCAGGCTCCTCCGCTCTGAGCCTGCTTCTTCCTCTCCCACTCCCCCTGCTTGTGTTCCCTCTCTCGCTGGCTGTCTCTATCTCTGTCGAATAAATAAATAAAATCTTCAAAAAAAAAAATGAATCTTTTAAATTTTTATTTATTTTTTAAAAAACTCAAAAGCTATCTGCTGAAAGATTTATATTTTTTTGCCCCAAAGGAATTTGCTGCTTCAAAATAATTGGTCATTAGGTAAAGTTTTGATTTGAAGGTCTGTTTATATATTTTGCTATTACTTGCTCAGAATGTATATTGAAAGCTCAAGTTAATTTCAGTAGTGTATGATGGTATCTAGCAATTCAGGAAAATTAGGCATATCATAGCTACATCCTTTTTATGTGAGATTATGGCAGGGTTTTTAGCTTAAAAATTTTTTTTATCACTCCTCTTAGAGGCTTTTGAAAAACAACTATTGAGGTATAATTGACATGTAATTAAACTGCATATATAAAAAATGTATAATTGGTAAGTTTTGAAGTACATATATTCTTATGAAACCATCACCCCCCAGGGTTTCCTTGTACCCTTTTATAATTCTTCTCTCCCACCTCTCCCCACACCCTTACAAACCCCCTAGACTTCCACTCATCTGCTTTCTTTAATTATAGACTAGTTTGCATTTTCTAGAGTTTTATGTAAGTGGGATCATATGTTATGCACTCTTTTTTGGTCTGGCTTTCACTCTGCATAATTATTTGAGCTTCATCCATGTTGTTGCATATCACAATAATTTATTCTTTTTTGATACAACACAATTTTTCCATTCACCTCTTGGTGGACATTTAGAATGTTTCCAGTTTTTAGCTATCATACATAAAGCTTCTTTGAACATTCATGTACAAATCTTTGTATGGACGTATGCTTCCTTTTCTCTTGGGTGAATACCTAGGAGAGGAATGGCTAGATCATATTGTAATTATAACTTTAAAATTTTAAAAAACTGAAATGGTTTTACTGAGTTGTATCATTTTACACCCCCCTTAACAGTGTATGAGACTTACAGTTCCTCTACGTCCTTGAAAGAACTTGGAATGGTCAGTCTTTTAAATTTTCGCTATTCCAGTGAATATGTAGCAGTATCTCATGGTTGTAATTTGTATTTCCCTAATGACGAGTGATGAGCATCGCTTCATGTGCTTATTTGCCATCCAAATATCTTTTTATAAAGTGTTTAGAATGTGTAGTGATTTTGCTTCTATCATTTCTTTATTGATAATTTGTATCTTTTTTCTCCCTAATTTGTCAGCTAGAGGTTTACCAATTTTATTGTCTGTTTTTTTTTTTTAAGATTTTATTTTATTTGTTTGACAGAGATAGAGACAGCCAGCAAGAGAGGGAACACAAGCAGGGGGAGTTGGAGAGGAAGAAGCAGGCTCCCAGCGGAGGAGCCTGATGTGGGCCTCGATCCCATAATGCCAGGATCACGCCCTGAGCCGAAGGCAGACGCTTAACGACTGTGCCACCCAGGCGCCCCTCATTGTTCTAACCAGCTTTGGTTTCATTGAATTTCTTTATTTTTCTGTTTTGTTTGTTTGGTTTTTGTTTGTTTGTTTTTTTACTTATTTCCACTCTGATTTTTATTATTTCTTATATTCTGCTTACTTGGGTTTAATTCGCTCTTCTTTTTCTACTTAAGTTGTAAGCTGAGATCATGGTTTTGAGATTTTTTTTTCCTTTTCTAATACAAACATTTAGAGTTATACATTTCTCCCTAAGTAATACTTTAGTAGCATGCTATAAATTCTGATATTATGTTTATTTTTTTTCAGTTTGAAATACTTTTTAATTTCTCTTTGATTTTGTTCTTGACTGTGGGTTATTTACAGATACGCGATTTAGTTTCCAAAGAGTTGAGGATTTTCCAGAGATCTTTTTTAATGATATCATTGGGTTAGAGAACATAGTTTGTGTGACTTAAATCCCTTTAAGTTTATTGACACTTGTTGTATGGCTGAGATTATGGTCTATCTTGGTAAATGTTGCTATGTACTTGGAAAGGATATGTATTCTGTTGTTGGGTAGAGCATTCTCTGATTGTTCATTAGGTCATATTAGTTGTTAGTGTTACTCAGGTCTTCCATATCATTGAAGAATATATTTATTCCATCAAGTATTGAGAGTAGGGTCTTGAAATCTGTAACTATAGTTGTAAATTAGTCTGTTTCTGTTTGCAATTTTATCAGTTTTTGCTTTATGTATTTTGAAGCTCTCTTATTAGGTGCATAACCATTTAAGGATGCTTCTGTACTCTTGATGGATTGACCTCTTTTTCATCTGAAATGAAAAAAAGCTTTCTTTGTCCCTGGTAATATTTATTGCTCTGTAATATAATTTGTTTGATTTTAAAGAAGCCACTTCACCTTTCTTTTGACTAGTGTTAAAATAATACATCTTTTTCCACCCTCTTATGTTTAACATATTTATGTCTTTGTGGTATGTTTCTTATGGTTCAGGTTTGCTCTTTTATCTGACAGTTTTACCTTTTAATTCAAATGGTTAGATTATTTATATATAATGTGGGATAATAAGGTTTAAATCTGTAATTTTGATATTTGTTTTCTACTTGTCCTATCTGTTCTTTGTCCTCTTTTTCCTCTTTATCTGACTTACTTTAGAGTGTGTATTTTTATGATTCTATTTCATTTCTTTTGTTATAATTTTTTTGGTGTTATTTTAGTGGTTTCTTTAGATTCGATAGTATACATCTTTAACTTATCCAACTTCAGGTGGTATTATGCCACTGCTGTATAGTATAAGAACTTTACAGTAGTTTATATACATTTATCCCCTCCTGTCCTTTCTGTTAGCATTGTCATATATTTCACTTATCCTTGTTATGAACCTCTCATATATTGTTATTGTTTTTATTTAAATAGTTATTTTAAAGAGATTTATGTAGTAAGAAAATGTTATATATTTACCCTTGTAGTCCTCATTTCTGTTGCTCTTCCTTCCTTTGGGTTGATCCATATTTCAGTCTGGTATAATTTTTCTTCTGCCTGAAAGCTTTTCTTTAACATTCTTTCAGACTCTTGTGAAAGAGTCTTCATTTCACTTTGTGTTTTTTTTTTTTTTTTAAAGATTTTATTTATTTATTTGACAGAGATAGAGACAGCCAATGAGAGAGGGAACACAAGCAGGGGGAGTGGGAGAGGAAGAAGCAGGCTCATAGCAGAGGAGCCTGATGTGGGGCTCGATCCCATAATGCCGGGATCATGCCCTGAGCCGAAGGCAGACGCTTAACCGCTGTGCCACCCAGGCGCCCCTATTTCACTTTGTTTTTGAAAGATACCTTCACTTGATATAGAATTCTCATTGACGATTTAAAGTACCTTAGAGGTGTTGCTGCTCTCTTCTTGCTTGGATTGTTTCTGATGAGAAATCTGCTGTCATACTTACCTTTGTTTCTGTATGCCTAAGTGTGTCTCTCTTTTTCTCCCCACTATGACTGCTTTAAAAGTGTCTCTTTATCACTAGTTTTGAGCAATTTGATTATGATGTGCCTGATGTAGGTGGGTTTTTTTTTTTTTAAATGTAGGTTTTTTGTGTGTGTTTGGGATTTCCTGAGATTTTTGGTTCTCTAAGTTTTTTAGTTTTTAGTAAATTAGGAATATTTGGCTTTTGTGTCTTCTGTCTCCCATTTCTTTCTTGCAGGGTCTCCAGAGACATGAACAGAAAGGTATTTAAGGTTGTCTCATAGCTCTGAAGCTCTTTTTATTTTTTTAAAATTCTTTTTCTCCCTTTTGTTTCATTTTGCATGATTTCTAAGGTTTCAGGTTCACAAATTTTTTCTTTGCAGTTTAATCTTCCATGAACCCTATCTAGTGTATTTTTTTTTTTTAAAGATTTTATTTATTTATTCGACAGAGAGAGACAGCCAGCGAGAGAGGGAACACAAGCAGGGGGAGTGGGAGAGGAAGAAGCAGGCTCATAGCGGAAGAGCCTGATGTGGGACTCGATCCCGTAATGCCGGGATCACGCCCTGAGTCGAAGGCAGACGATTAACCGCTGTGCCACCCAGGCGCCCCTATCTAGTGTATTTTTAATCTCAGACATTGTAGTTTTCAACTGTAGAAGTTCAGTTCTGATCTATTTTATATCTTAGTTGTTTGTAACTTTTCAAACATATGGAATATAGTTACAATAATAACTTTTGCTATTCTTGTCTACAATTTCTTACATCTGAGTCAGTGCTGGGTTGATTTTGATTGATAGTTTTTTCTTCTAATTGTGGGTCTTATTTTTCCATGTCTTTGCATATGTGGTAATCTTTGATTGGATAATAGGTATCATGAATTTTACCTTGTTGAGTGCTGAGTATTTTTTCATTCTTGTAAATATTCTTGAGCTTTGTCCTGGGGTGACATGGTTAAGTTAGTTGGAAACTGTTTGCTCCTTTAGACTCTTGCTTTTAACATTGGTTCAGTGGGCTTAGATCAACATTTAGTCTAGAGTTTATTATTTCCCAGTAATGAAGCAAGACCCTTAATACTCTACCCAGTGCTTTCTGAATTAAGAGTTTTGCTATACTGGCTAGTTGGACCAGGCACTGTTCCTAGGAATGCCGAATACTGTTGCTCTAATCTTTGCGATGGTGCTTTCCCTGACTATGGGTAGTTTCTCGCTGAATACTCAAGGGGAACTCTCCACACTTTTCTGCAATTCTCTCACTGTGCAGCTTTCTCCTCTCGCTCACTGCCTTTGAGTTCTAGAATCTTAGCTATGTTTCTTTCTCTGAGGAGTCCTTCAGGCTCGGCCTACATTCCCCTTCCCTGATCTTCAGGAATCTTTCATAAGGATAACTTTATATATTCTAGGTCTCTAACCTTGGCTGGAAGTTTCTCTTGTCTTCAGAGTGTCGGTTTGGCACATGATCTTAGTTATAAATTAGTTTATGTTGTTTGGTCATATGGTCATTGTTTTTATTCTTTGAATACAGTTAAATATGTCATTTCCTGGTTACAGTTTCTTAGATTATCAGTAATTTATCACACCAAATGAGAATTGCCCCAGCCATGTAGAATTATGGCCTGATTCTAGTGTTTTAATTTTCTTTTGTTTGTTTCCTTTTTAAAATGAGTATGGAAATATTAGTAAAGAATAGTTGACATACTATTTATCTCGTTGGTAGGACTTTGGTCGGTTATTATTATAACTGCCATAGGCCATTGGAGCATTGTAACAAGAGAACCTTAAACTGTTGATTTTTGGTGAATCACTGAAGCTTTGTTTTTTGTTTGTTTTGTTTTGTTTTTAAGGTTTTAGAATCATGATCCATTGGTCCTAAGTATTTTGTTGAGGTCAGTTAAAATAGTATTTGAGTCTTGATGTTGTTACTTGCAATGTCCCTTGTTATTTCATATGCTCTTAATCTGTCTTGTTCAACAGAGGTCATCCTGAGGATGATTCCATCCACATTTTGAGTGTTGATGAGAAGAATAAACTGGGAGCCAGGATTATCAAGGCAGAGATGATGGGAAATATGGTAAGTCTTCTGTGTTGTTCTTAGGAGAATAGAAATTAACTCCCACTTCTTACAAGTAATTTTGGAAGTTTCTTCTCATTGTGGATGTAGCACTGTATGAAAAATAACTGCTGCTTATTGATTCTTTAAAGAAATTCTTGAACATTTCTAAAAACAGTTCTGTCCATTCTAAATAGTGTCTACCTTTCCTGTCAGATTTTTGAAAATTAAGATCCTAGGGAACAAAATGTTTTTCCATTTTCTTTTCTACTTTGCAGTTTTAGTGTAGCATGTTGGAGGGAGATGACGATGTCATTGTCTTCTTTCCCTGTTTTAGTCCTATGTTATTTAGAGTGTGTATTGCTTTCTTAGATTCCCTTACTTAGGAACCTAGCAAATGAGCTTCTAAAAAAGGCGGTTAATTCATTAGTCCAAATTTTAATGGAATATGTTTATGCCTGATAAGTGTTAGATGCTTTGTATAGGTTAGCTCATTTAATTTCCATAATAGTGTTATGATTTAAGACTAATTTGCCTCAGAATTCAGTAGGAAATGGGATGATGTGCTGAGAGCTACACCCGTCTCTGTCGATTGTTTGCATGTTACAGCGTCACGTTGCTGTCGCACTGGTACATGTTACGTTGTGCACAGCAGCAGAGCCAGGCCAGACAGCTTTACCTGTCTTGACAGAGTCCATGCCCTCATGGTCTTAGGAATGTACTCATCTCAAACCCAAATGTCAGTGAGCTTTAAGTGATCTTCCCTTTTGTGTACTGTCAGTATGACACTGTTCGATAGAATAGAAGTTGGCCAAACAAGATACTTCTATTTTTATTAGTTTGTGTATCGAATAAAAGGCCTATCTTGCATATGCTGCTCTTTCTCTTTGAATCCAGTCTTTGGTAACACTGCCCTTCAGCTCAACCCAGAAATTGGTAAGAGAGACAAACCAACAACAGTAATAATAACAAAAAGTTATTAAAGTTTGTCTTTTGAAAGCCCAAAGGAATTAGTTTGAAATAGTGAAAGAGAGGTCACCAAGTTAGCAGGTTAATTTATGTTATAAGAAGTGTTCCTTTAGTAATGGGACCACCGCAGTGAGAATACCCTTCTCGGCTTGTCATATGCTTCTGTTTGTTTATTTCTTCATGTGTCAGTTGTTTTATATAAATTTCTAAAGACTTTCTAGAGTAAAAATGAAATATATTGAGAGTTCTTATTTACATTACCCAACAATAAAGAAGGTAATATTTTAAGTCTTATTAAGGATTTATTGTTAATAGTAACTGAAATTTTGACTATTGAATGTTTAAATCAAAAGAATTATAAAAATGTCATTCTTAAGGTTATGTATTTTCTCTATGCCCCTGTCTCTCCCCTAAAATATATGTCCTTGTAATTATTTACCTTCAAAGCATAAACAAATGGCACAGCTATCTGAGATGTGTGGGACTGAGATGAATTCATTAAAAAGCAATGTACCAGGCTGTGAGTTGGTGACTGAATTTAGGTTATGGCCACATGGGTGTTCATTATGCTCTTTTCCCTTCTGTTGTATAAATTTGAAGTATTCTACACTGAGGAATTAAACTATATGTGATACTCATTTTTCTTGTTTTTCCCTTTGAAGGAATTAGCGGAACGACTTAAAGCTCAACTTGAAAAGGCAAATAAATTCAAAGAAACTGTAACACAGGTATCATCAAAAGAATCTGGGGTGGGGGTAAGTAATGAAAGTTGTTTGTAGGTGTGTAATTACCTTGCATAATACTGCTACTTGGCAGTGGTAATACTTGAATGTACAATGTTTCTGTATCTGTGTCAGTGTGTTTATATGTGTGTTTGCTTGTTTCTAAAATTTATTTTCGTATGTATTGTCTTAACGTTCCACCCCTGAGTCCTGGTGGAAAAAAGCCTAGGCCGGAGAGACCTGGTTTTATTTTGGACTGTGCCATTTACTGACTCTTTGACTTCACAGAAAACACGCCGGTCCTTAAATTCTTCCACTAAAGAATGAGAGACTTGAATTTGGTATCTATTTCATATAAAACAAATTATATTGTTCGAGGATTCATTCGTCCATCAGTTAGTGGAAAGAACAGATAAAAGCACCTGCCCACATAGAGTCTCGTCTGGGGAGGGAGAGGCAGGAAACGATATACATAATCAACAGTATAGCGTATTAGAAAGTTAGACACCCAGTGGAAGGCTGGTGGGGGTCTTGAGTGCCCAGTGTGCTGGTGGCTTTGAGGACACAGGCTAATTGTGGTTGGAAAAGTGACACTGATGCAAAGATTTGAAGTGAAACAGCGGATCTGTGTGTCTGGGTGAAGAGCACTCTGGGCCTGAGGAGCAGAGGGTCCCGAAGATGGGAACATGTGTGATGTGTAGGAGGAACAGCAAGGAGCCCAGTGTTGCCGGGGTGGAACGGATGGGAGATGGGGAAGTAGAAGACCCAGGTTAGAGAGACCGTGGGAGACCAGATCATGTGAAGCTTGAAAGTCAGGGTGAGGAAGTGGGTTTTATTGTGAGTGAGATGGCATTGGAGGGATTCCAGCAGAACTGTTTTGGTAGGACTGTCCTGCCTTCTCGTTAAGCGTAGACTGAAGGAGCATAAGAGCAGAAGCTGGAATCTAGAAAGGCTCTGGCAATAATCACACAAAGAATGGTAATGGCTTTGACCAAGATAGTAATCCCAGAGGTGGTTAGAAGCGGTTAGGTTCTTATATGCATAAGTGTTTCCTGCATGTATTTTGAAAGGAGAGTGGACAGGATTTTTATGATGGTTTACATGGGAGGGGTGTATGAGATACAGAGGGGAGTAGAAGTGACTTCAAAGTTTTTAACCTGAGCAGCTGGAAGACTAGAGTGGCCGCTCTTGGAGGTGTAGAAAGAGGGGGAGTCTGTTTTAGAGTGAAGAGTACTAGTTCTATTTTAGATATATTGAGTTTGGATGCCGTTTAGATGTGGAACAAGTGGAGTTGTCAGGGAGGCAGGTTGATGTTGGGAATTGGGGGAAGCCTGGGCTGGAGATAGAAATTGGGGAGCTCTTGACAATAGAGACGGTATTTAAATCCATGATAGTGCATGAAATCGGCACAGGAGTAAGTGTAGATAGGAAAAGGTGAAGGGCTGAACGGTGTATTACAGTGTTGAGAGGATTATAATGAGGTTTATAACATTTTAAAGGATTGCTCTCAAAGATTAATTTATATAATTTAATGTCTGCATGTGAGGAGATGAGAATGTATGAAGTCAAGTTCCATAAGGTTTTCTGCAAGCTCACGTTATTGATGGTTTAGACCGTAGTAGAGAGTATGTTTGTGAAAGTGGCTGTTTGTATGACACTGAACTAGCTCATGTTTTAAAGTAGTTAACTTAGAATCTCTTACACAGATTAAGGAGTTGAGAGTGAGATGCTACACTTAAAATTAAGAAGTGGGACTCACAGTGGGTAGCTGAGCCTGGGGGCACGGTACGGTCTGGCTTCCACACTTCAGCCACACTCACGTTTTCACGCCTCCTTGTGGTCATAATACTTCTGTAGTCTAGCACTTCGTGTGTTTTCTTTATGTGGACTCTGTTAAATACTAGGTCTTCCTACGGTATGGCCTTCCACAGACCAGCCCCGTTTTCCAGCCTCACCTCCAAGGCTCTCCTACCTAATGTCCGTTATCTCTAACATTTACATGTGCTGTAATTATCTGTGCCAGATGTTACCCTCTCGAGGCTTGTCCACTTTTCAGTTGTCTTTACTTCCTTCTGAAGCCTTTTTTTTCATCCTCTCAAAAAGTTGTAACCTATTTTTGTTTTGACACTTCGAAGACCCTTAAAGTATTCTCTGTGGAATTTATCTCTTCAAATGATAGGTATCTGTATTCTTGTCTTTACCCTGTAATCTATACCTGTTTCTTTCCTGACACTTGTTACTTTACACAAAAGGGTTCTAAAGCTGTGGCTGGACTTCAGAGGATTCTTGAAATTGAAAGAAATTCACCTGAAAAAATTGAAGCAGGTCTTTTAAATAACTTTTTTTCCTGCTGGTTTAAGGATATCGTATAGTAACTGACAGACTATCTCATCCCTTAAGCACGTAACTTTATAATATTACTGATGTCTATGATTTTTAGCTCTTCCTAGCTTTTGATTGGTGGACCTCATAACCCAGTGGAGTAGGATTCAGAGTTGTATTCCAAGTAGTACACAAAGTTGACTCCCCGTTCGTAAACTCTTTAGGAAACTGAATAGCCTCGAAGCTTCATCTCGAAAGATTTTTATTCTAAGGATTCTTTGACCACAAAGAAAAATTGTTACCTTCTCTGCAGAGATGGTGCACTTACACATTTTGTTCAAGCTTTACCAGACACACCTGCCAAACAAACCTTTACGCACCATTCTGCAAGAATTCCCTGCTGCCAGTAAAGTCATTTATTCTCTCAAGGCCAGGGCCTTGACTTAACTGCCTTTCAGAGTAGTTTTGCTCAGAAATAAGAGTATAGAATACAAAGTTGTTTACTACCTCACAGACATTTTCTGGCTTATTAGAGGAAAATCTTGAGATGCTTCTTACAAAAATTTTGCTCTTTGAGAGAAAATCCCGTTCATAGAGCAGTTGAACAGAGAGGAGAGGTTCATTGCGTAGTTTGTGCTAGAAGTGTTCGGCGCTATGAACACGGCAGATTCAGCCATCTCTGAATATTGTTTTGGCTTTAGTAAAAAAACCATCAGCACTCATAATTATTAGTTGGCTTATTTCTCTTCCCTTTCAGAGAGTGAACTATTCAGTATTTAGGAGAAGGAGTGTTTCTCTCAGTTCGTAGCTTGTGCCTTGAGTACTGCATGGTGCATTGTAGACAACCAAGAAATTGGTTGAATTTATTCAACAAAGACTTTTCAGTTCCTTCTTTGCAGAAGTCACTTACGTTCGCAGTTTTCTAAGTCGAGTATTTTTTAAATCTAAAATACACATTGCAGCCTTGCATTTATTCCACTGCTCACCATGGTGCGTTACCATAGATGGACTTTACTTGGTAGCGTAGCCTTTCTTTCCTGCCACAGAAGAGGAGCACAGAGATATTCTCTCCAGTCATTTAGCTAGTTTCGTTCCTAGCCAAGCAGAACAGTCCCTGGCTGTACCTATTTTGTGTACAGTTCTACTTCTTTTCTTACAATCCCCAAATTATCTCATTTCTGTGGTCTACAATTAGGAATATTATCTATGTTACTAGAGGGCTTATTTCTTTAAATAAACTATTTCTAAACGTTTTAAGCTAAATTAAAGCTTAAAATTAAAATTAAAGCTTATTTGTCTAAATAAACTATTTCTAAACATTTTAAGCTAAATTAAAGCCAGACAATTTCATAGATGATATGTAAATACACATTTTATAGCTACATGGCTTCTTGTATCTGTTCACTCTTCTTGCATCTTGCATCAAATTCTTCATGAAGTGGTGTCGGCATTACCTGCTAAATATTTCTAAATCTGCTGTTTGCTTCTCTTATCTGCCTCATCAACTCCTTATGCCTGTCAGCTCTTTGTCATCGTCATCTGGACCTCTGAGTGGCTTTCTCTCCAGGCTCATTGTGTTTGCACAAAGCATTTCCTTTGCTCAGAATATTATTCTTCTTTCCTTCTATTCCCTTAGTTATCTCCTGTTCATACTTTAGATCCTAACTCAGATGTCATATTTTCCTTTGGAAAGCAGTCTCTGGAAAGAAAACTTATAAATAAGATCAATTATACAAATATATAATTACAGCTTTGATGGTACTCCAAAGGAAAAGTAGAGAAATGTGGGGATAGCGAAGAGGGCCCGGTGCAATCTGGGCATCCAGAGAATGTTTTGAGGCTGTAGCCATTATTTTTGGATCTTATCACCATGTTTGTAACTTTGCCAAAGGAAAAGCTTTTCTCTTTATGACAACTCTCTGTAAGACTTATTTCTAAGCCACAGAAATAATCTTCACCATGGCTGCTAAGTATTATCTTGGGTGTGAGTGATGACCCATAGGCACCAGTCACTGAATAGGAAATACCAGCTTGGATGTCTTGTTGGCCATATTTAATGTTAATGCCATCTGGGGGAGGATTTTTTTTTTTATTGTTTTGTGAAGAATATTCTCTCAAATGTACTAACTTAAAGCAACTTGTAATTATTTTGGATAGTTGGGATCATATATGTATCATGTTGAATTTTGGTATGAAGAATTCTCTCTCTCAAGTTGTGAACCAGGGTCCTCCAGTAGTTACGGAAGCCATAGCTAGTTAGTTGGTTTTCTTGGAGAAGGAAGAATGACCCAGGGCAGCTTCTTTCTTCCGTCAGTTCACCTTTGTTCCCTCAAATGCTCATCAGTCTACTATGATCAGTGTTTCGTTGTTTTTTTCTTCTGTTGTATAATTAAATTTAAGGGAAAAATTAAATGCTACTGCATAATGGGCAGTAGTGTGTCCCGAGACTTCCATGTTCTCTTGAAGGGTTTGATTCTAATATATTGGTTTCCTGATTTCTGAGGGGAGGACATGGAAGAAGGACGTCATGGATTGATATTATATATTTGCAGTTTAAGGGTGCACTTTTAAGTGAAACAAATCGACCCCAAAGTCAATTTTATCCTTATATGTATTTAAAAATTACTTCGGCTGTATTGTAGCATGCATAACAAGTTAGTTATAAGAAGTCAGATTTAACGTGTTTTTAGGAAAGCTAAAAATAAAGTTTTTTTTAAAATGCTGTTTTCTTGTTTTGGGGGTGATCATTTTATTGAGGGGCTTCAGGGAAAGGTCAAAGGGCTTGTAGGACAATGAGATCCGATGTCCTCAGCCCAGCTGTGATCTCCCCAGCTTTATAGTTCCCGAAAACAAAATGCAGTTTTCAGTTTTGTAGTGCATAAGTATGCACATACCAAGCATGTTCCAGTACAATAATTGTAGTAGACAGTTGCTAATAAAGATTTATGAGGAAGAGAGTAAAATTAGTTGAGTGGAACTAAACACAAAAAAGCAAGAAAACAAAACACTTGAAATTATATCATAATGAATCATAGAACAAGTTTATGGTATTTGTTACGTTCCTGTCTACCCAGAAATACCCAGTATATCATCCTTGTTTGATTCTCCGAATTAGGTCTAAATATTTAGTGATAAAATATACTTTGGTTTAGAAATCTGTGCCATCGGAACATTATAGGATATGTTTAATAAAGAATTATTACCTTAACAAAACCACTTTGCTTCTAATTCCTTTAATAATATTTTTTACTTAGGTTCTGTTTCTAAGTTTATTTCATTGAATTTCAAGATATAATTTTATTTTCCAGGACAGTGGTATTAATTGACATGTACAGTATTACAACTGCTACCGTTATTAATAGTAATAGATGATATTTTTCGAGGGTATGCTGTATGCCAGGATGTGTTTTAATCACTTACTTATAGAAATTTATTTAGTTCTCATTAAAATTCTATGAAGTCATTTATCTTCATTTTTTGAATAAATTGAGTGCAGGATGGCATGGGTCTCAGTTAAGTTTTAATTTGGTGGCAAGAAATGAGGTCAGGTACGTGTGTGCAATTACAGTTATTTAAAGTAAATAAAAATTATTTAAAATAATTCCTTTGATGTAGATTGATGAACTGATTTTTGAAATATAAAAAGAAAGTCTTACCTAGATGTTGAAACTGATTTCATATGTGACAGTTGTGCAAACTCTAAACCCAAAAATTTAAGTAGCCTAGTAATGCTCACACAATTACATAGAAAATTTCTATTATAAAAGTATATATGGGCTATAAAAATAAAGTGTGTTTTTCTTTATTTTTTTTCCCTTAGGTGACTTTTAATTATAATACGTATTCTTTGTAGAAATATGGAAAATGCAAAAAAACATAAAGGTGAAAATAAATCACCTTAAATCCTACCACTCAGGGAGTATACGCTGATAAAACATTTTAAAGTATTTCCCTCCAGATTGATTTAATTCCTTCCTTCCTTCCTTCCTTCCTTCCTTCCTTCCTTCCTTCCTTCCTTCCTAATAACATGTTAAATATTTTTGCACAATTGACAAAGCAATGCAAAAAAGACAAAAAAATCTACATTTAAAAAATATTTTTGATGTTTCCCTCAAGTCTCTGTCCATTATAACTATGAAAGCACATGCATAATTTTACATAATTATAGTCTTTTTTTATTCTGCTTTTCTCTACTCATTCTGTCAACAGTGTTTTTCCATGCTGCACAGTTATTTATTATTAAATGAAATTGTAATTGTATCAGCATATTTTGTGTCACAATAATACAATTTCTAAAATTTATTTTAGGAAGGGAGATTGAAGAAATTCACAATGACCCATTTCTCCCTGCAAATTTGCCTGCAAAAAAAAAAAAAAATCACGTTTCTCTTAGCAGTTACTCAAAACGTTTGCCATTCCCCCCAAATTCCCTGCTTTATTCTTAGCAGTCACTTTGCTTCTTACCTGATGATTGGGAAACTAGAGAATGTAAGGTTGAATGTTTTCAGTATCTATCTGTTGTTCCTGTCCCCAGAAAATTAGTCTTTCTGCATCTGTCATCTGGCAGTGGAAACAGTGTTTTCATTTCCTTGAAGGACAAGTTGTTTACCACTCTAATCTCATTCTTTTTCTAGCCTCTAGAACCAGTTCCCACCTTCTCTTGTATGGAATCTTCAATTTCTCTCTGTTGGCCTCTTTCTCATTACTTGCAAATACGCTGAAGTTGCTGGTCTGTAAAACAAACAAACAAGCAAACAAACAACTTTCTATTTTCTTAGCAACTTCACTGACCTCCCCTGCAAAACAGCACGGCAGGGTAGTCCGGGCAAAGGAGCGTGGGTGAGGGTGCAGAGGTGACGGGGAGATGGTGTCATCTGAGGATGGGGCATTCTTCTGAATGGCTACAGAGAGAGGTATGAGTGAGGGAAGAGGAAGAAGAGCTTGGATAGGTAGGCAAGGATCAAATCTCTGTTCTCATCCTGGCTGTGTCTCTTAGTTTCATGGTTCCAGTTTGTGGATGATCTGTAACTTTAGCGCTGCACTCTGTGCTGAGTTCTTAACTAGTGTTTTCAGTTGTCTGCCTGACTTTTAAGGATGTACCATAACTTCAGAATGTATAAAACCATCCCCTTTACATACATAATTTTCCTTCTTTTTTAAAAAAATTTTTATTTAAATTCAATTTAATTAACATATGTAGTATTATTAGTTTCAGATTCATCAGTTGCATATAACACCCAATGCTCATTACATCACGTGCCCTCCTTAATGCCCATCACCCAGTTACCCCAGCCCCCCATCCACCTCCCCTCCAGCAACCCTCAGTTTGTTACCTGGAGTTAAGAGTCTCTCATGGTTTGCTTCCTTCTATTTTCCTCTTATTTTATATTTTCTTCCCTTCCTCTATGTTCATCTGTTTTGTTTCTTAAATTCTAGATTTGAGTGAAGTCATATGGTCTTTGTCTTTCTCTGACTGACTTATTTCACTTAGCATTATACTGTCTAGTTCCAGCCACATCGCTGGAAATGGCAAGATTTCATTCTTTTTGATGGCTGAGTAATATTCCATTGTATATGTATATTATATCTTCTTTATTCATCTGTTGATGGACATCTGGGGTTTTTCCATATTTTGGCTATTGTGGACATTGCTGCTATAAAATTGGGGTGCAGGTGCCCCTTTCAGTCACTGTGTTTGTATCCTTTGGATAAATACCTAGTAGTATAATTGCTGGGTTGTAGGGTAGCTCTATTTGTAACTTTTTGAGGAACCTCCATACTGTTTTCTAGAGTGGCTGTACCAGCTTGCATTCCCACCAACAGTGTAAGAGGGTTCCTTCCCCTTTCTCCACATCCTCGCCAACATCTGTCGTTTCCTGACTTGTTAATTTTAGCCATTCTGACTGGTGTGAGGTGGTATCTCATTGTGGTTTTGATTTGTATTTCCCTGATGACGAGTTATTTTGACTATTTTTTCATGTGTCTGTTGGCCATTTTTATGTCTTTGTTGAAGAAATGTCTGTTCATGTCATGATTTTCCTTCTCTTACTTGCATGCTCATCCTGCTGTTTTTCTTAGTTAAAAACCGTGGAGAAGTCCTTCATTCCTTCTGGCAGCACAGTCAAGTGTCACCAAGTAATGTTGTTTTACTTGCCTTCCCTCCTGTACATACCTTATATCCTTTTAATTTCTGCCATCACTGCTGTAGGTTACTGCCCCATCATCTCTTTCTTAGAGTATAGCAGTAACATCCTCAGTGCTCTTCTTGCCACTCTTCCTTTGCTCATCAGAGTGTCTTTTAAATTGACACCAGGCTTCATCTAAATGTACTTGTGGTAGAGTCAAAAGAACCCTGAATTTGGGCAGTTAGAACCTCAGGTTATGTCTGTTCTTCTTTGCTCCTTTAGCCAAGGTAGTTATCTAGAGACAAGAGCCTTTGAAATATTTTTGAGAAGTTTAAAATGTAATATAAATTTAAAATTTCTCTGAAACATGAATATATTGCGTTTACTTAGGAATCTTTCAGCAGTACTGGATCTTTGTGCTTTGTTGGGGTTGTTTCCTTTACTTCTTAACCCTTTACCCTTTTATCTTTGTTTCCAAAGACCCAGTTCACTTGCACCCAAGAACACATCTATTTCTCCATCACGTGTGACCTGGTACTACTTGATTTCTATTTTATCTTGCTTAATAGTCTAGTGGAAATTTGTATAAACTCCCTATTTCCTCTTTCTCCCCCTCTCCCTGCCATTTAATTTATGAATTCCTTAACAACTAGAACCATATCTTGTTCATTGTATTAGACACATTCATCTGTTGGATTATATAATGATAGAAGTAGTTCTTTTATTGATTGATTGATTGATTGATTGATTTATAATTTTTATTTTGTTATATTAGTCACCATACAATACATCCCCAGTTTTTGATGCAATGTTCCATGATTCATTATTTGCGTATAACACCCAGTGCTCCATGCAATATGTGCCCTCCTTAATACCCATCACCAGCCTATCCCAATCCCCCACCCTCCTCCCCTCTGAAGCCCTCAGTTTGTTTCCCAGAGTCCATAGTCTCTCATGGTTCATTCCCCCTTCTTTTTACCCCCCCTTCATTCTTCCCTTCCTTCTCCTACCGATCTTCCTACTTCTTATGTTCCCTAAATGAGTGAAACCATATGATAATTGTCTTTCTCTGCTTCACTTATTTCACTTAGCATAATCTCCTCCAGTCCCGTCCATGTTGCTGCAAATGTTGTGTAATCATTCTTTCTGATGGCTGAGTAATATTCCATTATATATATGGACCACATCTTCATCCAGTCATCTGTTGAAGGGCATCTCGGCTCCTTCCACAATTTAGCTATTGTGGACAATGCTGCTATGAACATTGGGGTGCATATGGCCCTTCTCTTCACTATGTCTATATCTTTGGGGTAAATACCCAGTAGTGCAATGGCTGGGTCATAGGGTAGCTCCATTTTTAACTTTTTAAGGGACCTCCACACTGTTTTCCAGAGTGGCTGTACCAACTTGCATTCCCACCAACAGTGTAAGAGGGATCCCCTTTCTCCACATCCTCTCCAACATTTGTTGTTTCCTGCCTTGTCAATTTTTGCCATTCTAACTGGTGTAAGGTGGTATCTCAAAGTGGTTTTGATTTGAGTTTCCCTGACGGCTAATGATTTTGAATATTTTTTTCATGTGTCTGTTAGCCATTTGTATGGATAGAGGTAGTTCTGACTCTTAGGAGTTCATTGATCAAATGGAATGAAATGAAACAGAATATTTAAAAAAAATGAAAAGTCTGCAGTGTCTTTGATTTAATTTAATGCCATTTATGGATCTGTCTTTTCAGATTGCCCAGAGTTTCATCCCAAAGCTAGACAGTATCATTAAATATATTAAATCAACAGTTAAAACTGGGCTTGGTTGTTGAGTCCTTAATCAGATACCCAGGCCTTCTCAGGGGGTGTACAGACTTTCATTTAGGTGAAAGAAATTTTTTGTAATTGAAAAATATATCACCAGTTAAAGGAGCGTTGCCAACTTAACCTTTTCTTTCAGAAAGTCAGTGTTTACTAAAATGTCGTTTTTACTAACTCATCTTTTTAGAGAAATGGAGTAATAGAAAATCATGTGGGATTTTAAAGCCAAAGATTTAGAGTTGGGTCTGGAGCCTCATCATTTATTGTTTGTGATCCTTAGTATCCTCCCTAGTAAAATGTGGCTCAATGATACCTGTGTTATAAGGTTCTTAAAATTAAATGAGATATATTTTAGAACTTTATAAAATTATATAAATATTAATTTCTATTTGGAAAACTTATCTTGGTTTGTTTTTAAATAGGAAAAATATAAGGCAGTTTTCAGATTTCATTGCTGTTGTTGATGTATTAAATAACTACGTTGTCCTTAAATTTATCTGTTTCGTGTCAAAGTAACAAAGCTTTTTTTTTTTTTACATCTAAAAGACTCTATTATTTTAGTGTAGAAAGATCCCAGAATGTCAGTTAAGACTTAAAAAATTTCTTAATCTCCTTTCCTCCTCTCCTCCCTCCCCACCTTGGCAAATGCTGAAAGGAGCCTGGTTAAAAATATAATGTAAAGTTACATGTTTTTTCATGAGTAGCTTCATATGTAAAGATTACAAAGATGCAATGATGAAAGAAGGAAAGGAGACTGAAGAATTGAATTGGCTTTCATATTACACCAGCGCCAGATATTACACTGGTTCTACAAAATACCTGTTAACAAAATTAAAATCGTTAGTAGTTAAATGTGTCTCCAAATAATCCACTTTTGAAATTGTGCAGTGAACTGTAGGCTAGCATAAATGTTTGCTTATAATAGTTTAGTAATGATCCTTTACAGTAATACTTAATTTTCTCAAGCTTGTACACATTTAGAATCCATCCTACCAGCAGCTTTATGACAAAGAGGTTAGGTGGGTCATTATAATACTAATTAATTGTATATTAATTATTATGCCAATAAATATATGCCTTTATTCTGATCCTAGAGCATGCTCTAGAAGAATTCCAGTATTGACAAGGGGGGCTTGAGGAACTGAAAGGATGTGGTCCTGGCGTACGTTTTCAGTTTGTGCTGGGCCGTCTCTTACTTCCGAATCTCAGCATTGATGTGGAGTTTCACAGGGGTCCCTGCAGCCTACCATGTTCGGAAAGTCATGGGGCAGCATTTCTGAGTGCTCTGACTAGAGGTGTGTTAGTGCTTTGAGGTCTTCACTCTGTACAAAAATGTACAACCACAGACAAAATACAAAAAGAATTGGAAGAGATGTAACATGCTCAAAAGTAAAGATACATTTCTCTGAACTGAGTATAAAACAGTAAGGATCTGGAGCTTGCAGGGATCTAAGTCCAAAAATAGGCAGAGCAGCTGAGAACTGAGCTGCTCTGCGATGATGGGAACTAGATCCCCTCACGCAGCCTCTCCCTGCCTCATCCCGGTTTGAGGGCTCCTGAGAAAGGAGTCTGGGAAAGGCCTTGCGTACTTAGGGCTATAGCTCCCAGGAAATGATGAGGGTGGGAGGTGATTTAGATGGAAGAAGGCAGACACAGCCTTGCGGCCGTGACGTGCACTACGTGCAGCAGTCCCTGTCTCACAGGGCGACGTACCGCTGTTGGAACTGGGAATCCTCGTGGACCAGTGGAGGCACTGTCAAAACTACCATTCACTGAAGGGTCAGAGGAGGCAGAGAGGCAGGAGGGAAGGAAAAACCCTCCCACTCAAGTTTGCACACTCGCATGCCAGAAAACATACTAAAAAAATAATTGGGATGTAAACACTTACTGCCAGTGAATTTAAAATGGTGGCACAGCCTCAAAAGGACTTTAAGGATGTTTGGTAGCTTCAGTTCTGAGAACAGAATGATACTATGAAGAAAAGGTGAAACAATAGTAGATGTATATGAAGAATAATAATATCCTAGGAATTTTAGAGATGAGGGGGTAAATTCTAGGAAGACTTGGTCAGATCCAGAAAGGATTAGATGAATGAAAGAGAACTAAAAAGTCTAAGCTCATATTTATTAATCACTCGCTTTATTCCTAGGCATTGTTTTAAATGATGTATATATATTAATTTGTTTGATCCTGAAAATACCTTGCTATTTTGTTTATTTTTATGAATGTGGAAATCGAGGTAATTAAGTGATGTGCAAGGTTCTGTAACGAGGCAGGGTTGGCACATGGGCATTCTGGCCCAGGGTCCACACCAGCGTGCTGTGCTGCCTGTGACATGGGCCAGGAACCCAGTGCAGAAGAGAGAAGAGAAAATGTATCGAAGAGCAGATAATGGAATTACTGAAATAAAAACTAAAAGTAAGTAGAAGTGATCAAAAAAACAAGAAAGAAATTAATAAAACAGATGAGCCTCTAGGAAGGCTGATCAAGGGGCGTGGACCAGACATGAATAAACAGTTATTAAGAATTAAGACTATGGACTCGGAGAAACAGACTGAGGGCTTCAGAGGGGAGGGGGGTGGGGGAATGGGATAGGCTGGTGATGGGTAGTAAGGAGGGCACGTATTGCATGGTGCACTGGGTGTCATATGCAACTAATGAATCATCGAACTTTACATCAAAAACCAGGGATGTACTGTATGGTGACTAACATAATATAATAAAAAATATTATTGTAAAAAAAAAAAAAGAATTAAGAATGGGGACATAACTAAGGCTGCTTGGAGTTCATCTGGTACCATCACCATGCTTCCTTTGAGCTGATGCAGTCCCATAAATGAGTGTACAAATGAACAAATAGCCTTGAGCCAGGATACACGAGTCGGTGAATGGAAAGCAGCTCAATGTTCAGTCCACTCACCGCCTCGTCTGGGAACTTGTGTGTAGCGAATAACCTGCTCTCTGTGGACATAATTAGAGATACAGTAGAGATGGTTTAAAAATCATGAAAATACTGTGAACTGTCATAACTGCTTATTTGTTGAAAATTTAAAAGAAACGTGTTCTATGGCCTTCAGTGATGACAGACTTGCAGAACACCAACTGGTGGGAAGATCTGATCTAGTGGAAGAGTTTTCCTTGATGTACAAATGCCACAAATGGCTTTCAAACAAACATTTAGAATTTTCAAATACCAGCTCTGAAGCAAAGCAATATATGCTTTTTTCCTTTCCTTTTCTTTTTAATCAGTGTGTTATACTGGATAATGCTGGAAGGCCTGTGTGAAAGAAAGGCAATCTTGCGAGCCCTTTTCGGACCTTATCCCCATCCTGGAGGCAGCCACTTTTAGTTCTGGGGTGTTTCTTCTGGCTTGGTGGTTTCATGTATTTTTCCGTATTGTCTAGCTTTTTAGCCATGCCACGTTATACCTGGTTCTCATGGTGGCCATTGTGGCCAGAAATGGACATCAGGCCTATGTTAACAAAATGACAGGGCACTGGGTCCCCATTCTCTTACCCTCCCTGTTACAACATGGATGTGTTGGCAACGCCACCCAGCAGTTGCAAGTTTTTATCTTGCTTGTTCTCAGGTAGTAAAAGCATTCATTAAATGATTTTGAATTAGTTTTATCACCTGAAGAATAACATAGATCAAAGGTTAGCAGACTTTTTCTCTACAGACCAAATAGTAAATATATTAGGCTCTATGGGCTTTCCAGTCTGTGTCGTGACAACTCAGGTATGTAGCTTTGAAGCTGTCATGGAAGGAAACCAGCCACAGACCATAGATAAATGAGTGAGCATGGCTCTGTTCCAGTACAACCGTCTGGACACTAAAATGAGAATTGCATATAATTTTTATTCGTCATGGAATATATTATTATTTTGATTTTTCCCTCAACCATTTAATAGTGTAAAAACCACCCTTAGCTTGTGGGTCAAACAAACACGGGAAGCAGGCTGGATTTGGCCTGTGGGCCTTCATGTGTTGATCTGTTGTAGATTCTTAAATAAGCCCGACGTTCTGTATTAATGGAGGAGCAAATATGGAAATCGCTCATATTTCTGTCTTGGGTACCCAAAGTGGGAAACCGCGGTGTCCTTTGGCATGCTCAAGGAACAGGAGAAGAGGAACAGAGCTGGGCGCGTGGTGGGTTGGCGATGGGAGTAGAATTAGTCTGTCCGAGGCACCAGTTTGTTAGTCCCGTCTAGGAGGCGTCATTGGTTTTCGCCCCTGTACCGGTTATTGTAGATACCAGGCAGTTCCTACTTTGGTCTTTGGCCTGGAAAGTGGCAAAGACTGATAACTGTAAATAGACAAGTAGTTACTGGAAAGATTATGGTCCAGCAATACAAACATACCTAAAATTATTTAGGAAGGAAAATGGACAGTAAATTTACAAAAACTGTGAACAGCTGGAGAAAAAGTAAATTTGAAGAAGGCCATGGTATTTGAATTTTGAAGGCCTTGCGTCGTGTAGTAAGGTGCCTGCCTTTATCCCACTGTCTAGGGCAGTGTTTCTCAGACTGAGCTATAGGATCAGAGTGGTTGTTTTGTTTTGTTTTTGGATTTTCTAGCCCATCATGAACTAATAGTTTTGTAAAACACAATAAAAATTACGGAAAAATGAAAGATATTCTGAAATTTAGGTCCAAATTTTCATTTAGATTGAAGCAACATAAAATTACTCTTGAAGATTGCTGTAAAAGTTTATAAACACTCAGTTTTTGTACTTAACTCCTCACGGACTGACAACAAATGTAACAGGGCTGGTAATTCTCAGACTGGACTGGTCTGTGGGCCACACTTTGGAAGGTACTGCTCTCTCCTGAGTAATATGGAGTCCCTGCCAATTTTTCAGCAAAGAATGACATAATTACATTCACGTTTAGCATAATGAATTTTTTGTCAGTATGAGTGACAGTTATGTTCAGGCTGGAAGGATGGAAACCAAGGAACCCTGGAGTTGTCCATACTTGGAGTATAGCTCGAAATGGAGGAGAAAGTGAAGTTGACTTTCTTTATGCTGATTACTGTATGTAGAGAATAATTCACTCAACAGGCTGTACACTTCTTGTAGGCAGGGACTGTATTTCTTTTAGTAACTACGTAAGGTAGGTACTTTTTAGAATACTTAATGGATGAATGGGTCAGAGAGAGGTAAGGCAGAACCAGGAAAGAGTAGAGTATTTAGAAAACTGGAATAAGAAGAGTTTCAGGCTGAGAAGTAATAAACAGAATCAAATACTTTGAAATCAAGGAAGATGATAATTGCTAAGTATGTATTAGATTTAGTAATTTGAAAGTCCTTATGGAGATCAGCTTTAGTAATCTGATGAACTTAGATAAAAAATAATGTGATGCCCATCTGTGTTACCCAGTAAGAGGATGACAAGAGATACCCTTTAAAATAGACACATCATTAATTAATGTTAACTAATTGAAGAAGAAAGGTAGTGATAATAACTTCACTGTCTACTTAGTATTGTATGTGAATGTAAGATCAATAATTGATCTGTATTTTTTTCTTCCATCTTAACAGGCAAACTAAATCTCTGTTAAATGGATTTGAAATTGATTTTTAATAATTGATTCTGATTTGAGAAAAAAATTGAAGTGTGAATAATTTGCTTGGACTTGTTTCAAACTGCTTTTTAATAAAATAGATATCTAATATTTTTTATGTGATTCTTTGTTAGAACCTTTCCAGTAACATTCATTTTCCTCATAGAATAAAGTTTAATCTTATTCTGTACCGTACCAGGCATGTATTTGGCCAGTGGTTTATAGGAAAAAGATTATGGGTTGAAAGCAGGTGGGATATAACTTCTGAAGAGTCAGAGAAGTGGAAAGCATTTTAGGGCTATTAATGGAAAGAATAGACGTCGTGTGGAACATCATTATAGCAGCTAATTTAGCAAGTTTGTTATGTCGTTTTGTTGTTTTATTTCTTTTTCTTTTTCTTCTTTTTTTTAGAGCATGCGTGCGCTTGAGCCAGGGTGAGGAGGGTGTAGGGGAGGGGCAGAGGGAGAGAGAGAATCTTAAGCAAGCTCTGCACCCAGCATGGAGCCTGACTCCGGACTCTATCTCATGACCCTGAGATCATGACCTGAGCTGACACTTAATCCAGAGTCAGACACTTAACCCACTGAGCTACCCAGGCACCCCTCGTTGCTTTATTTCTTTTAGTCAGGTTTTATTGGCATCTTTAAATTGAGGAAACATGCATTAAACACGACATCTTCTGCATAAATTATGGGTACTCCCATACAATGCCTGTATGAATATTGGTACTTAGTCATCTTTTAATATCATCTAGATGGAAATGTTATTTGAAGTTTGTTTCTGCAATTGCTTTTTTAAAAAAAAATAATAAAATGAACTTTGAATCCGCCCCCCCCTACTTTTCTCTGAAAAGATCATGATCATTTTACATTATAGTGGTAATGAAATTCCAGGAGACTGAAGACAGTCTATAGTTACATGAGAAAGCTAGAGTCATTTTTATGCTTTTTTTTTTGATTACTAAATATAAATAGTCAGTACTTTTCACAATAATTTCAAAAGTTATCTTGAAATCTTTCCATAGAATGAAGACCAAGAAGTGATCCTGGTCAGAACAGATCAGTCTGGAAGAGTGTGGCCTGTGACTACACCAGGAAAACCTCTGGAGTCTAAAGGAGGAAGAAGGAAGAGACAGATGGTGTGTTTAACAGAGGTCTTTGTTTATTAATTCAGAATCCCTCTCTTCCCCTTGGCTTTCTTTGCATCATACTACTTCAGTATATTTCCTGAAATGCAGGTTTATAATACAAACATTAGAAGGTAGTAAATTATATTATTACTTTTATTCCTGGGTATATCCCTTTGTATTTTACAAAATGCCATCTGATTCAACTATTGTTTTCCAATAACTGTGAATATTGAATGTTTAAGGCAATTTTAATTTTTGGGGGGGGAAGGGGCATAGGGAGAGAGAGAGAATCTTAAGCAGATGCTACACTCAGACCAGAGCCTGATGCAGGGATTCAGTCTCACAACCCTGAGATCATAACCTGAGCAGAAATGAGGAGTCCTGTGCTTAACTGATGGAGCCACCCAGGCACCTTGGCAATTTTAATTTTGTGTACATTTTTTTTGCCATTGTTTCTAGCTTCTTTTTACATATTTACCATAGCATATGGTAATTCTTCTTTTTATATATTTACCATTTACATATTTACCATTTTCTTAGGGAAAATCTGTGTTAGCTAATTTGAGCTGTGGTGATGGGATATTGATGCACAATAATGTCGTAATTATGTAGTTGCTCTGATCCTTTATAAACCTTATTTTCTCTTCCATCTTCCAGCTCTACTAATTAGTTTTTAGCACTACCTTGAGGCTCTTGAGATGGTAAAAACAATGTATTCAGTTTTCCCAAGTTAGAATTTTTGTTTTAGATTTGGAATATCAAACAAGGGGTAATTGGGCCCACAGAAGATTTGTTCATTCATAATTTTTTATCAGATGTTTATTATTTGCCTGTTGAGTGCCTGTGCTGCTGGAGATAGTAATTCTTTCAGCAAATAGAGTGGGATGGATCCCTCTTCTAATGAAATGGGAGGAATTAGGGGTTTGGAGCAGGCTTGTAGCAGGAGAATAGTAAAGGTTTGGATTTCATGAAAGGACAGAACTGACTAGGGAGTCACAGATGCGATGCCAGATGACAGCTGGGCTTTTTGAGCCGTCTCCGACCAAGCAGTGTAGGTACAGGGGTAAAGAGGGCAGGCATGTTCATTTGGGATTGAGGTTTGCCTTTCCAGTATCATAAAAGGATGAGAGAGCCAGAAATTAAGAGTCTGGAGCCAGGGAGTGAAGTCATGGAATATGAGATTTAGGCTAGTGATTCAGGAATAGTAATGTTGGGAAGAAATACTAGGAATATGGTTCCAAAGATCTCAGAGAGGTTGAAGAGCAGGTTTTATTTGGATAAGGGAATGTGAGAATAAGGGAACATAAGGGAACTTGGACTTGAGACGAAATAAATAGCACTTTTCTTTTCCACATGTAGGTATGGAACCAGCTGCTAGGAAAACCCAGGACTGATTTAGATGAGAATCAGAGTATTAGCTTTGTTTCTAATAGAGCTGTATGAAATGGGTTTGTTAATACTTTACCTGTTTTCGGTGTGCTTACTCGATCTCTGGATGACTGCAGACTTCCCCTCCACGGTGGTAGGAATTGTTACTACAAGAAGAGCAGTCAGAAGAGAAGGGATAAAGCATTTCTGCCTTTTCCCCCAAACCCAGAAATCAGATAATGTCATAGTTCCATCCCTGGGGAAGAGGAGAGTCATGGGGCAGAAATAGGGAGTGGTATTCAAATGGAAATTCTTCCAAAAGGAAGCACACAGAATGGGGATAAGCTGGAAGGAAAGATTGTGGTATGTAATGGGATTTTTACATTTAATAGTTAATTAAAAATGTTTCAGAGACCCATGTTTTCACTAAATAATGTTCATTTTCTCATAGGCTTCAACCCATGAAGAAAAAGAAAGGGTTAGATACTTTCATGATGATGATAATCTCAGCCTAAATGATTTAGTCAAGAATGAAAAGATGGGAACAGCAGAAAATCAAAACAAACTTTTTATGAGGATGGCGTCTAAGGTGAGATCCCTTCCTAGGAGACCTTTCAATTTTGAGAAGCTGGTACAACTCCCGTCTAGCAATGATCTATTTTTCAGAGTGTGGGTTCTTTCTGATCTTGATTTATTTTATTAAACCAAGTCCTTTATAAGACATATCAGGAGCATGCATTTTGGAATTCATTGGAAAATACATATTTGGGATTTATTTTGTTTTTAAATATGGACTCTGGTTTAGTTTTTCATGTATACCACAACGATGTTAATTGGATATTTGATCTACCATTTAAGGGAAAGTTTTGGGCCAGAGTTAGGTGACTGTTTTGTTTTGTCTTAATGTTCCTCAGTTCTTCATAATTATACCACAAGAAGTATATTTGAAGTAACATATTACAGATTACAGAGGAGGCATCTTCGAATAATCTGATATCTATTTATATGAAAACTTTGTATTTATATTTCATATTTATATGAAAGTGTGTATCAGTATATCATTATGGTTAGTAGGATAATTTTTTGTTTAAAATAGCAGTCTTGGTTGCAGGCCCTTCCAAACACTACCACTGACATTTCTTATGAGAGAGACCTGTTTGGATTCAGCTGTGTACAGGTTTGACTGTGCTGGAGTTCCAGCTCGCCGTCTGGATTTGCAGACCAAGCTTTACTAGGTGTCCACATTTGTTTACCTGTTGTCTGAGGTTGTTTTCACCCTACAACAGCTGAGTTGAATAGTTGTGATGGAGACTGTACGGCCCACAAATCTGAAATATTTGGAATAATTTGCCCGTGTCTGCTTTGGGTACCAGTGGTTACTTTTTGGTGGTGGAGTTTGAACTCACTGCCTGAGGTGCAGGGGCAAGACTTTTTACTGTATACATTTTTAGACTTTTTTTTCAAACTGTGTGAATATACTGCCTGGTGAAAGATTTAACTTAATGAAAACTACAATAAAGATAAGCAAGGCGTGTGTGTGTGTGTGTGTGTGTGTGTGTTGGGAGGAGAAAAAAAAACGGGTTTAAATAGAAATGATCATTCTTTCCATCACCAAGAATTATATGGGACCTTCAGTTAACCCATAGGATCATTTTACTTCTCTTTATTTGGGGGGAGGGAAAGACCAGAAGTCTCTTACGGTCTGGAAATTCAGTGCAGAAAGAAGGATGTATTTCTATGAAAGTTTTCTTTTCAGAAACGGGACAGACCATTTTATGTGGAACTCTGAATTATTTAGTGTTAGTAATCTGAGCATAGTCAGTTCAGGTTGATACACAAGATAAAAAAAAACCTTGTTATAAATTGTAATAGTTATTTATTACTTCACTTGTTCACTGAACTCCTAATTTGTGCATGTAGGTAAGAGTCTTGGTGCTGTGAGCAGGGAACCAATCAGGTCAAAGTTCCTCCCCTCAAGGAGCTCATATTTTTAGTGGATGAACAGAAAGTGAGCAAATGCATGATATAAAATATTATATAACGTAAATATTATACAAAATAGAAAATATTGCTGTAGGAAGTAAAGCAAAATGAAAGGAGGTAGGCTGGTGTTTTCAACAGAGTGTTGAAGGAAGGCCTCTCTGTGGAGGTGATGTTTCTGCAGCCAGGGAACAGAGTCAGGGAATGGTCCATGTGAGTATCCGGGGGAGAATATTCACACGGAAGAAGCAGCAAACGCAGAGGATCTGAAGCAGAGGTGTGCTCAAAGAGCATAAGAAGACAACAGGGTGACATGTGAGACTGGGAAAAGGGGAAAGGGACAGGGGAGTAGAAGAGGTGGGAGACGTAGCAGGACTCAGGTCTCGTAAGATCTCACAGGCCACAGTGGGAGAACTTGTGGCTTTGTGTAAGCGATGGGTGTTGTAAGTGATTTTGAAGGTTTCGACTAGGACAGTGTTATGGTCTGGTTTATGTTTTGTAGTTGTCCCACTATTCTTGTATATCCTGTTCTGTTTTCTTTGGTCTTTGTTCTCTCTGCTTTCTGGTTGTGGAGGTTTCTCTTGTCATCTTCAGGCTTCAAGGCTCCTTCCTCAGCAGTGTCCCGTCTACTCATAAACTCGGCGGAAGCACTCTTCATTTTTGTTGTCGTGTTTCTGATCTCTTGAAGTTCTTCCTGGTTCTCAGGATTTCCGCTCTCTGCTTACACTGTCCATCTGGTTGGTGAGCAGATGCGTCGAGTTTTCTTCCTGCCTAGTGGGGAAGGGATGGCTAGAGGGGGCTGGAGTGGGGTGTTCCCCTTTTCCGATGGGCTAGGCTGTGGTAAAACCCCCGCAGGTGAAGCTCCGGTAGAACAGTTCCTCCTGAGGGCTGACCTTGTTAAGAACAGAAGACTCTGTTGCCTGTCAGAATGGTTCTTCTTCCCCTCCTGCTGCTGTTGAGTTTTCCTGTTGTTCTGCTTTGTACTTGTTGTTGGGACAGAGTGGCAACTTCTCAGCTCTCTTGTCCTGTATTGTAAGATCTTTTAGTAATATTTGTATTGTATAGGGTTGTTTTTAGTATTAACCGATTTGGTAATGATTGTGGTCCCTAAACATTTAAAATGCTTGAGGTTTTTAAAATTCAGGTTTACTAAGGTAGAACATTATAATATTATAAAAATTTACCAGTGAGATGTCACCAAAATGGCAGAGTAATAGACCTCGGCCTTCATCTCCTCACAGAAACCGACAGTCAGGTAGCTAACCATGGCTAAAGAGAGCTCTAGAGTCTACTTAGAAACTTCAACAACATAGTGGAACAATAAAAAACCCTTGAGAATGACTGCACACAAATGGAAAGAGGACAGCTTCATTTTTGTCTGGATTCTCCTGTCCTCAAGCTGGCATTGCTCGGCACCAAGAGGGAACTCCCCAGCTAGAAAGAGTTCCTCTTGCGGGGAAGAGAAGAGCAGGGTGTGTGGGCAGCTTCCTTCGTTTCCTGGTACCACAAGAAGGTCCCGCTTCAGTTTCATTGCACCCAGAGAACAGCAAAGCTGAGATGGAGGTAACCAGGAACCAGGAAGAGAAGTAGGGGCTGCCAGTAACAGCCAGGCTGCAGAGTGATCATGGTTCCCAGTGGTCTGCTCTACAGACAGACCAACAGTGTTTATCACTGAAGAGAGCAGGGAATGGTCAGCACAGCCATTGCAGAAAGCTTGCAGGTTTTACTGACTTTAACTCCACAGACAGTCACATTCAGCTGTCTCAGTCCCTTCCTGCTCCCTGCCCCACCTGCAGTCAACTCCCCTTGGAGCCTGGGAACTGCACCGGCAGCTCACCCAGGCCTCTGCACCTGCGTGAGTACAAGATGCCCTAGACCCTGTGACTGACCCCTACCATCATGTGCATGTTAGCAGTTAACCCCTTTAGGTGTGCACTCGCACACAGCCAACCTGACACCTGTCACGAGCCTCCACTACCATGCCCATGCCTCGGGGCAGACTCTGTCGCTATAGAAGAGTGTGACGGTGGCCTGGGTCCATGCAGCTGCTTCTGGGCCTGGATCAGGCACTGCCTTCTGTCACTGCCCTGTATTCACTCTGCTCCCCTACAGCTGGCCCCAACACCTGTGCACTTGCACACATCCTCCTTGACCCCCATCACTGGCATCCACTGCTAGACACCCACAGCAGGACCCAACAGCCATGGCAGTGCCTGCCAAAAGCTATGCACCTGTAGGTAACCCCAGCCCTTGCTGCCTGCCCTGCCCCCTCCCCTACTACATGTAGGATTACAGCCACTACACAGGCACCTGCAGCTGGCCCCCAGGTCGCTCTGGCAACTTCTGCTGCTTGCCCTGGTTTCTAGCCCCTGGCCCTGATCTGTTGCTGAGGACCCCAAGGCCCTTGCAGCCTCTGCGGACCCCCAGCATCTGCCAAGGGTTGTTGATGCCATGGACCCCAGTGGCTAGAGCCAGTGAGGCACAGCACTCGTTGCCACACAAACCCTCACACTTGTCACCCTGCACCTTTAGACCTGAGGTTACCACATGCTCCAGCACGCCCCCACGTGCAGGTGGACATTTTCTCTTAGTGAAGACCATAAAGTCTGAAAGAGGGAACTGCTTCTTCAGATGCACAGACATCTACACAAGGTTATAGGATCATAAATAATGAGGGCAACGTGACTCCAACAAAGAAATACAGTAACTCTCCAGTAACTGGCCCCAAAGAAAAGAAGATAAGGTATTACCTGATGAAGAATTCAAAATAATTGCCTTAAAGAGGCTCAGAGGACTCTGAGAACGCTGATAAGCAATTTAAGGATACCAGGAAAACAATCCAGGAACAAAACAGGAAGTTCCTCAAAGAAACAGAACATGAAAATGAATCAAGGAGCAGTTTGTGGCTGAAGACTACAATGAGTGAGCTAAAAAATTCAATAAAAATCTTCACCAGCAGACTAGATGAAACAGAAGAGAGAATCCATGATCTCAAGGAGAAATTGTTTGAAATCATCCAGTGAGAGAAGCAAAAAGAAAAGGAATGAAGAGAGCCTGTGGTCTTATGGGACACCATTAACAAATAGTCTGTGTGTCGTCGGAGTCCCAAAGGAGAAGACAGAGAGTAAGGAATAGGAAGCTTATTTAGAGAGATAATGACTGAGAACTTCCCAAACCTGGGGAGAGATTTGGACATCTAAGTTTGTGAAGCCAGTAGGTCACCCCAAAATTTCAATCCAAAGTGATCTTTTCCAAGACACAATATAATAAAACCTAAATTGAAGAAAAAAAAGATTTTTAAAAGCAAAAAGAGAAAAAGATTGTCTCCTTCAAGGGAGCCCCTGTAAGTCTTACAGTGGATTTCTCAGCAGAGACCTTTCAGGTTAGGAGAGAACGGGATGATATGTTAAAAGTACTGAAAGAAAGAAACCGCCAACGAAGAATATTTTACCCAGTAAAGTTGTCCTTCAGAAATGATGGCAAGATGGGGTGCCTGGGTGGCTCAGTCGTTAAGTGTCTGCCTTCGGCTCAGGGCGTGATCCCGGCGTTCTGGGATTGAGCCCCACATCAGGCTCCTCCGCTGGGAGCCTGCTTCTTCCTCTCCCACTCCCCCTGCTTGTGTTCCCTCTCTCGCTGGCTGTCTCTATCTCTGTCAAATAAATAAATAAAATCTTAAAAAAAAAAAAAAAGAAATGATGGCAAGATAAAAAGTTTTCTAAACGAATAAAATCCAAGAGAGTTTGTCACCACTAGCCCTGCTTATAGGAAACACTGCTAATTAGTGACATGAAAACATAGGACAATGTCCAATACGCTAGGAAAGGTAAGAATGTAGACAGATTCAAAATACTTTACTGTGTCATTTGGTGATGTGTTAACCACTTAACTCTAGTTAGGTTGAATGACAAAAGTGTAAAAAATAGTGATAGCTACAGTAATTTGTCAGTAGACACACAATATAAAAAGTAAAGTGTGACATCAAAAACATAAATTGCGGGGCTTGGGGGAATAAAAGGGTAGAGTTTTTCCTTGAGATAGAAGTTGTTATCAGTTTAAAATGAACTTATACCTATAAGATGTTTCCAGTAAGCCTAAGAGTAACTATGAACTGAAGCCTGTACTGGAAAAGATGAAGGGAACCAAAGTATGCCACTGTGGAAAATCATCCATTTACAAAGGAAGACAACAAGAGCAGAAGAAAGGAAGAAGGAACTGCCACACAGCCAAAACCCGTTCACAAGATGATCATCCTAAGCTCATATCCATCAACAATTACTATAAATGTAATGGTTTAAATGCTCACATAGGAAGGCATAGAGTGGCTGAATGAAGAAGGAACCAGACCCAGTGATATGCTTCCTCTGAGAGACTCACAACACAGATAGGTTCAAAGTGAAGGTATGGGAAAAAATATTCTGTGCAAATGGGAACTGAAAGAAGCAGGGGTAGCTATACTTATGTCAGACAAAATAGACTTGAAGTCAAAAACTGTAACTAGAGACAAGTAAGGTCATTATATAATGATAAAGCAGTCAACTCATCAAGAGGAAATAATAATTGTGAATATATATGCACCCAACATCAGAGCACCTGAATATGTCAAGGAAATAAAACACATCTGAAGAGAGCGATAGACAGCAGTACACTGATACTAGAGGATTCCTTTCAGTACCTCACTTTTATCAGTGAACAGATCATCCAGACAAAAAAAGCAATAAGGAAACTTATTGGACTTGAAGTACACTTTAGACTAAACGGACCTAACTGATGGCATATACAGAACCTTTCATTCAGCAGCAGCAGAATATGTGTTCTTCTCAAGCACGTGTGGAGCACTTTCTGGTATAGAGCATCTGTTGTTCAATCTCAAAATTTCGTCTTACCTTGTTTCATAGGGATCTTAGGGATGTGGGCTTCTTGATTTTTCAGCCTGCCTTCTGGGCGAGGGGCCTGCCACGCCGATACTCAGGCAACCCTGTTTGGGTAGAGTCTCCGTGTCCCCTGCGAGGGGGGATGGGGATGGGCACACTGTGAGCCGGTATTTCCAGGCTAACAGACACATGAAAAAATGTTCAAAATCATTAGCCATCAAGGAAATTCAAATCAAAACCACACTAAGATACCACCTTACGCCAGTTAGAATGGCAAAAATTGACAAGGCAAGAAACAAGAATTGCTGGAGAGGATGTGGAGAAAGGGGATCCCTCCTACATTGTTGGTGGGAATGCAAGTTGGTACAGCCACTCTGGAAAACAGTGTGGAAGTCCCTTAAAAAGTTAAAAATTGAGCTACCCTATGACTGAGCCATTGCACTAGTGGGTATTTACCCCAAAGGTACAGACGTAGTGAAGAGAAGGGCCATATGCACCCCAGTGTTCATAGCAGCATTGTCCACAATAGCTAAATCGTGGAAGGAACTGAGATGCCCTTCAACAGATGACTGGATTAAGAAGTTGTGGTCCATATATACAATGGAGTATTACTCAGCCATCAGAAAGAATGATTACCCAGCATTTGCAGCAACATGGATGGGACTGGAGGAGATTATGCTAAGTGAAAGAAGTTAAGCAGAGAAAGACAATTAGCATATGATTTCTCTCATCTATGGAACATAAGAACTAGGAAGATCGGTAGGGGAAGAAAGGGATAAAGAAAGGGGGATAATCAGAAGGGGGAATGAAGCATGAGAGGCTATGGACTCTGAGAAACAAACTGAGGGCTTCAGAGGGGAGGGGGGTGGGGGAATGGGATAGGCTGGTGATGGGTAGTAAGGAGGGCACGTATTGCATGGTGCACTGGGTGTTATACACAACTAATGAATCACCGAACTTTACATCGAAAACCAGGGATGTACTGTATGGTGACTAACATAATATAATAAAAAAACATTAAAAAAATAAAATCAAATTGGCAAGATTACATACTAAAAAAAAAAAAAAATTCGTCTTACCAAATTGAAAAATACGGAAGTCATGCCAAATACCTTTTGAGACCACAGTGGTATGGAACTAGAAATCAGTAACAAGAGGAAAACTAGAAAATTCACAAATATGTGAAAATGAACCATTGCACTCCTGAGCAACGCATGGGTCAAAGAGAAATCAAGAGGGAAATAAAAAAATACATTGAAACAAGTGACAGTCTAAACAGAACATACCACAGCTTATGGGATGCAGCAAAAACAGTGCTAAGAAGGGAGTTTATCGTGCTAAACATCTATAGTTAGAAAAATAAAGATCAGAAATAAACAACTTAGCTTTTACACTTCAAGGAACTAAAAGAAAGAAAGGAGATAAACAGAGCAGAAATAAATGAAATAGAGAATAGAAACACAAACGGTCAAGGAAACTAAGATTTTCTGTATAGGACCAGTAGTAAATATTTTCAGCTTTCTATTGCAGCTCCTGGCTCTGCTGTCCCGCACAGGAAGCAGCTGTAGGTGATACAGAAATGAATGATAGGCTCTATTCCAACAAAACTTTATTTGCAAAAACAAGTAGCTGGCCTGATTTGGCTTGTGGGCCATGGTTTGTCAGTCACTGGTCTAGGATCTCTAAATGGTACATATTTTCATGGCAACTGTCTTTGAATTTGGGTACTTTCCATACTTAGTAGTTATCCTGAAAACAGATCTTTAAAGGCCCTGGGAGAATTAACCCTTCAGGAATGGTTGTTATAGGTCAAGATCCTGTTTGTTTATTCATCTACAAATAGAAATTGATGGCATTCATTGTGTGAGGTGTTCTGGGGATACACTGCACGTTAGGAAGACATGATCCTTGCCTTTAGAGAGCTCATAGAAGCATTCAATAAATAATTAACGAGAAACGAATTCAGTAATTATAGATGTGTAAATTACTGTGAAAGACAAGTGGAAAGTCTTTTGAAAGAAATACCAGGGTGTCATAACCTAAATAGGGAAGACAAAGTATTTCAGGTTGGACAGCAGTTTTGATACTACTTCTGGTCGGTATTCAATCCTACCCTATTGCATATTTATTGTTTACTGTCCATCCTTCTTTTGTAATTCTGAAATTCAGATTATGTTCGCTTTTCTTTTGTATTTTACCATTAGATCTTTAGGAGTATCTCTTTCTTATAACCAGATTAAGAAAGGTATCTTGAGCCAATATAACCTTGATTATGTTTTTGTGTTTGGATAGGGCATTTATGGTTCTTAGGGTTTTTTTTTTTAATGCTTTCTGTATTTTTTTCCTGAATATTTACTACATAATTAATGAAAAAAAGGAACAATCACAAATCCTGACAAAGGGTATGTGTACCTGTTACACTGTATGTACATATACTGTATGGGTGGACGTGTATTACAAGACAGTAGGTACATAGTAACTTCCTTTTTGGAAGTTTCTTCCTTCAGAATCATAGAACTAAAGGATATGTGGTTCCGGAGAGGGACTTTCCTGATCTTGCTCATCCTTTCACATTTTACTGAAGAGGAACCTAGGACGCTAAGAGAATTGAATTGCTGCTGCAGGCCTTAGTGACTTGTCCGATTTTGCAGGCTAATGAGTTGCAGATGCTAGCACCGGAAGTCGCAGTGTCCAGCGGCCCGTCTGGCTTTTTTTCATGAAACAGTGCGGCCTTTCAAATGACTCCAGTTAAGGGATAGTTGTTGGTTGTTGCCTAAATTTAATTGTCTTTGTACAGTTTCCATGTGTCATTTATTGGCATTTGTGAATAAGTGGTGTGTGCTTTGCTCTTTCTTAAAATACATCCTATTGACTCGAACATTCTTTAAATATAAACTTTTCCATTTAAAATCTAAGACGTCAGTGTTTCCTTGGCAACATAAACTTAGGCACATCTTCATGAGATCTCTGTACATCTTTCCTCATTAATTGTGTTAGTGCCGTGGGCAGTAATTTTATCCGTTTTGTTCTGATAGTGTATTAAAAATGGACTGGAGGGGGGGGGGAAATGGAAGGTACATGAGAAGACTGAGAACAGAGAGAAAGACTCATGATTTAGGGTTTTACCTTATATTGTAAGAAAATAAAATAATTTTATTGTCTAATAGAAGATGCTTGTGTTTCTTTTGATAATTTTATTTTTTTCTGAATTTGTGACATTGCAGGCTTGATGCATTTTTGGATGGAAGTGGTCTTTAAAATATAAAGTACATATTTCCATAATATACAGTAGAGCTTAAAATCCTTTTAAAGAAAATGTTCAGTAAACTGTAATAGTAAAAGTGAATCTTGAGCACTAGGTACGATCAGAAGAAGGTGAGGAAGGTCCAAATCGCCGCCTCATCGTTGTAGGACCTGTTGTGTCGGTGCTGGTGGTAGCTGCTCCCATCCTCTTAGACTTTCATCCATACGGGGCGAAAGTAGCTTTGCACAAGCTAATCCGTGAGTGTGAAATGATGGGTATTGTCCTAGAACATCCTCTACAGAAAATTTGGAATTTGGGCATCATGAAATGATAGAAGTGCTATTTTGTTTTGATATGTAACTGAATAAATTTTGATGTACGTAGTTTGTGCATTTTTCTAAAAGATGTAGGCTTGTGTCCAGTCCATGCTGCTTAACAAAATTGTTCTGTTCTGTTTTGTTTTCTGAGCATCTCTTAGGGGTGGGAACACGAGAAAAGTAATTTATTCAGCTTTCTTTAGTTCAAGTCCCATTTCTTTTTTGAGTAGTAAAACATACATAATACAAAGTTTAACACTGTAACCATTTTCCGGTGTACAGTTCAGTGACATTAAATACGTTCACAGTGTTGCACACACATCACCACCATTCATTTTCAGAACTTCTCCATCATCCCAAGCAGAAGCCCTATACCCTTGAGACTAACTCCCTTTCTCACCCCTGTATCTCCATCAGCCCCTGGTAACCTCTGTCAGTGTGCCTGTTCTAGGTGCCTCATATAACTGGAATCATGCACTCTTCTCCTTTTGTGTCTGGCTTACTCCGCTTAGCATAATGTTTTAAAGGTTTGTCCATGTTGTAGCTTGTATCAGAATTCCATTCTATGTATAGACCACTTTAAAAAAGAAATCTTTTCCAGGGGCCTGGTGGCTCAGTCAGTGAAGCGTCAGCCTTCAGCTCAGGTCATGATCCCGGGGTCCTGGAATCAGTCCCCGAACTGGGGGGAGTCTGCTTCTTCCCCTCTCTCTCTGCCCCTCTCCCTGCTTGTGCTCTCTCATTCTCTCAAATAAATAATAAATAAAATCTTTAAAAAAATGAAAACAAAAAAGAAATCTGTTCATCTGTTGGTGCATATCTGGGTTGTTTCCACCTTTTGGCTCTTGTAGTAATGCTGCTATGACATGTGTACAAGTATCTTTTGAGCCCTTGCTTTCAGTTCTGCCGGGGATGTGTCTGCATGTGGAGCTGCTGGGCCATATGTTAACTCTGCATCGGACTTTCTGAGGAACCACCGAGCCGTTGCCCACGGCGGCCGCACCAATTTACGTTCCCAGCAGCCGTGCACAAGGGCCCCAATTTCTCCACATTCTCACCAATTCTTATTTTCTGTTTTTTTTGTTCTTCAGTAGCAGCCATCCCAGTGGGTGTGACATGGTATCTCATGTGGTCAGGTCCTGGTTCTTGACCGTGGTGAGATTTTATGACACCTGATGGCAGTGCTCCCCGGTTTTGACCTGTTAAGTTTAAATTGTTGGTCATTGGGTCTACTGGTTCAGTACTTTATCCATTTTTCTTTGTAAAGAAAAATTGAGTCTAAAATTGTATGAAATTTATATTTCACCGGTTAATTTATCTTTTTCCAGTGAATCTGAGGGCTTGGAGTTTGAAGGATAGTTTTACAGTTTTGATCAAAATTTTGATTACAGATTTGTCATAAAACTTGAAATGCCTTGTAAGAATTAGACTGCAGTCTATTTTTCTTGTTGATAATCTGTGTCCTAATTCAATACTAATTAAATAGATTTGTTGCAAACCATTGTTTTTACATAATGATGCTAAAAAAAGCTTTTAGTTTTCAGTTTTCATGGAGTTTTTCTGAGTATCATTTTTTGTAAGACGCTGTTTTTTATAGTTTAGTTTTTTTTTCTAAAACATCAAAATGGCAAAGCAAATTACTTTTCATGGTTAGAAAACAGTTAACATTTTTATACACTTAGTATTTCATTTATTAATTTCCTAACATCTTCAGTTTCTAGGCTTGAACTTGGAAGCTGTTTTCTTGATTAAACAGAATCTAAGTAATAATCCCATTTAACTCCCAATTCATTTGGACAGGGGTTACCATTAATGAATCCAGAAGAACTTCCCTTGCTGCAGTGATGTAATCGTGATCCCTCTGGGCCTTGCTGGCACTGTTGACATTATGGCTTGGCTAACTCTGCTGTGGGAGACTGCGTATTGTGGGATGTGGAGTGGCGTCCCTGCCCTCCGCCCACTAGATGCCACCAAAAATGTCTCCAGACATTGGCAAGGGTCCCCTAGGGGGAAGGTTGCCCCCAGTCGAGAACCCTGCTTTGGGAGAATCTGGGAGAATAACAGTAACCACTGTGTTGTGAGGACCTGCTCTGTGTTAGGCCCTTTGCGTTCAGTGCTGCTTGGAATTACCTGACGGCACTGGCATCATTAACCCCTTAGAGGGGGGTTAAACCAAAACTGACGGTCCAGAGATACTCTGTAGCTTGCTTATGATCACATAGCCCTTTCCTGAACCCAATTCATTTCCCCCCTCTATCAGTCCGTAGTACTGCTGTCTCGCCTCTTCCTCCCTCCCTTTCCACATCAGATCTGTTACCGGTCTTGTTCTCTCCTCAGTCCTCATGAGTCTGCTTCTCTGCAGTACAGATCATTGCTGTGATCATTTCGTACTCGGTCTATGAAAATAGCCTCGTAACTGGATTGCTGGTGTTCCTTCTAATCTTCTTCCATTTCTTTCTTAATCTACCTCACGGACGCCACGGTGATTTTTTTTTTCCAAAGTGTATGTCTCTGATCCTCTGGCCTCGATGTGGAAACATTTCAGATGGCTTTTGGTTGCTGTTAGATTGTTTAATGGGGTCCAGCAAGACCTTGAATGGTCCGGTCTCTGCCTCTCCTGCTTCATCTCGAGTCTTGCTGTCTCGCTGTGCTTCCTCTGTCTCAGCCGTTGCCGACTTTCGTCCCGTTCCTCCAGATGCTGTGCCTCCTCCTGCCACGCGCTCTCGGCCCCTCCTGCCTTTGCTCTGCTTTGCTGCCTTTCCCCCTTCTGTCCCGTTGACTCGTCCTGTTCGTACATATTCATTATTCTTTCAGGGAAACCTTTTTCGCTTCTGTGATTGTGTCAGCCCCTCTGTTGGGATCTCAGATTGTCGTCACAGCTCTCATTTGACTTTTTTATTGGACATTCCTTTGGTTAATGTCTTTCCCATATTATTCCTTATTATTGGGATCATGTTTGCTTTTGCTTGCTTTTGTATCCTAACTATTATAATTTTTAGTACATGATGATAGCATCTAATAAATATTTATTGTCTAGAATCACATCTTGAGGCTTGAAATTAAGTGCAAAAATCCCTTTTTCACCACTATCCTAAATTGCATAGAAAATTCATATATTTTCTGTTCTCATTAATGCCTATTATTTTGATTTCGCAAAAATATTATTTTAAAAACAAGCACAGTCTTTCATCTCGTATCATTGCTGTCCTTTTTATTGTCAGCCTTCTCCACTTTGTTCTGGTAGAGACCACGTTTGAAAACATTTCGTAGTGGGCCCAACACTGAGCCACAGAGAAATTGTTGTTTAGGTTTATCAGAGAAAGAGCTGTGGTCATCAGGATAGTCAAATGCTGGGACAGGTTTCCTGGAATGTGTGGCTAATTCGTAGTGCACAGGGTCAAGAATTAAATATATATGTTTTTAAATTTCAAAAATAGAGATGATATTTTTGGAAGCTCAAATGCTTAAAAGATAGTATGATGAGAATATATTAAGTTGACTGAATAAAATTAACAAAGTTTTAGTGGCATCTTCTAAAAAAATTAACATGTCTGTAATCCATGCACTAATTTGAATATCGAGTACCTAGAATTACACATAAGCCTGTGCCATATTAGAGAATAATCTTGAGTTCTGCCAGTAATTCCTACCATTGTTCCTCTTCCAACAAAGACTTTAAGGGAGGGATCGGGGTGTTTATACCTTCTGGCATTATGTGCATGACCCAATAGAGCTGTAGGTGCAAACACTGGAAAAGTAAACCTAAAATTATGCAGTGTGGATATTGTTAAAAAAAAAATAAAAGGAATAAACCTTGTTGAATAGTTTTCTTAAAGGTGCTTCACAGACGAAAATGAAACAAGCACATTTCCTGTGCTTCTCAGTAGTTTAATATTAAATTATCTATATAGCAAAAGAAGGATGACAAGGATTAATTAAAATTTTCCCTGACTTTATAGACATGGAAATATTTTAGTGAAAAACGCTGCCAGTTGTTTGTCAAAGCTAACATTAGAGTTTATTTTTATTAGCTAGTAAGAGAATGTGGAATTGAAAACTGTGCTGGGTTTTGGTTATTGTTTGCTCACATCTCTAATGCTTCTTATGGCATCAGAAATACCTACTTTAATTTTTAGTATTGAAGATGAGGTTTTCCTAATAGCACGAGTGATTTCTTCTCTTTCCTTGGGGCCTGATAATTTGTGTGTATGTTTAGTTTCTTCCTCCAAGAGAACAATCACTTAGGAAAGAGTGACTCATTCTCGTCCCACAAAAGCTTCAATCTCTAGTAAGTTAGCTTTAATTCTCAGAATTAAGGAACAAAGACAAGTCAGAAATCAAGATAAGGATTTAAATCATCTGGGATTGAATGATTTGTTGTTTTACTTCATAAGATTTTAGTGTGGTTTAATGGAATTCCATTGGTTTTTCTAGTTTTGTTCTTCTTTTTTTTTTTTTTTTTTGGAGAGGCTTTGTTAGATAAATCCTGATCCATTCTGCCTATCCATTTAGCTGCTGACTCTAGTGTTACAGTGGTACATGATTTCACAGGAGAGCAGTTTTTAGAAATAGAGTTTGTCAGCTTAGATGCTGTAATAGGATGTATTTCATTTGAGGTTTTTTCCTCAACTGAGACTGAAACTTGATGATTCCATCAGTAGTGGGCAGTGCATTAAAAGTGTTGACTTTGTTGTGTATGTACAGGACAGTTACATGAATAGTCATTTCTTAACGTTAAGACTTGAAGAGTAGTGTTCTTTTCAATAAACTAGGTGATAATAATATTGGTTCGTTATGAACTATGACGGTTTTAATTGTGGAAGAGGTAGGTATCCTTCACATAGGATGGATGAATGTATAAGGTGAAGGCCAAAATCACATTCAGTTATGTTGTCTTTTTTTAAAAATATATTTTTTTATTTGCGAGAGAGAGAGAGAGAGAGAGAGAGAGCAAGCGTGAGCCGGGGGAGGGGCAGAGGGAGAGGGAGAGACTCTCAAGCCAACTCCCCACTGATCCCCAATCCCAGGACCCCGAGATCATGACCTGAGCTGAACTTGGATGCTTAACTGACTGAGCCACCCAGGCGCCCCTGTGTTGTTTTTCTTAATGCAGCATTTGTTCTTTTTTGTCTTTACCAATCGGTTTAGTTTTACTTTGAAAAATAATTCCTTGTCAGTCTTTGGGTTTTAAATGACCTTAAAGTTATTTTGAAAATGTGTAGAATTGGGATCCTTATTTTCTTCTTGTAACAAGTTATTGTGACTATTTTAGATCCCTAATAATGCAATGTATGAATGGTAATTGGTAGTAGAAAAAACAGGACTCAGAAAATTTTTTCTAGCTGGGATGTCATTTACCAGAGAATACGAGACAAGCATATGAATCCTTTTTTTCTATGATTTGTCATTGGTTTTTAAAAAGCATTTTGTGTCTCTTCTCTTGATGCTAATCAGATGTTTGTAGACTGTAGGCTAGCTTTTATGTTTTTATTCTAAATTTAACAACCATTTATTGATTACCTAGAGAAGGTGTCCCTGGAGTCCCACTTTTGTGTTATGTATAATTTTAATGTATTTGGTTATCCAGTTTTAGACCAGAAGTATAATAAAAGCAGCAAATTAGAAGTGAGGAAACTACCATAAGAAGAAATGTGTATGGCAATGAGAACTGACAGCTAGCTTAATATAGAGGGCAAAGAATGAGATGGAAAATGGAGAGAAATAACTAAAAAATCATGGAAGTCTTGGTTGATATAGCTAGCCTAGAAGCAAGCAGCCCTCTAGAGGGCATTTGTGAATTATGATACATTGTGTTAACTGTCCCAATAATTGTCCTGTATTATCAGGGAAAGATTAAATTAAGTTTTGTATATTATGTTTTAAAAGGCAGGAAAGTTTATAATACTCTTTGGGAAATTTCCTTTCAAAATGAGTACAGTAAAGAAATGTTTTTATACTTAAATGGAAAACCCTTAACTGATTGGAAATTTAGTTCAGAAAAATTTATTCTCCTAGTTTATATTAATGGTTGTATTCTAAACATCAGTCATAATATGACATCGCTCACATTATTGTCAACCATCAGTCACTCTCTCATAAAATCCTGACTTCTTTCTTTTCTTCCCCTGACAATTCATTCAAGAGGTTTAGCTTTGACTCTGATGGAAGGTGTTTAAAATAGAAGAAGCTTTGGCATGCTCAAATACTTAATATTCTGATTTGGAAGAGTTGTTGGCGAGGGAAAGAAAAAGAGTAGACTAATGACGAGCGAGAAGAGGAAGAAGTCGTGAGTGCCGTAGTTAAGCAGACTGCAGAGCCCGCTGTATCCGGAGTATATGAAATGGGGTTGGGTTCCAGTGCATGGACGGCAGGGCTGGTTTACATGGAGACACATGTGCCCTCCCAGTTTAGCAGGAGGGAAGAAGTATGAGCCAGGCATTTGCTTGGAGGGTTTGTAGGTTTGGTGGTAGGAAGATGAACAAGTTCTTGTCTGATTTTTGAGATCATCTGCTGAGAGTGAGAGGAAAATTGATGGTGTGTCGAAGGCTTGATGGTAATCTTCTGAAATAGTCATGGTATAAAATGGGAGGTTTTAACAATTGTGCTGACGAGCCAGTTCAGCTGATGAGTTCATAGTGGAGCCAATTGCAAAATGTAATGACTTTTCTACAACATGGCAGCCAGGGGATAGGACCAGAGGAGGAAGATGGTGATTACATTCAGATTGGACTATACTAAAATAATACTGTTGGATTTGGGCATTAGAGATAGTGGACTGGAGCAGAAAAGGAGTAATTTTATTTTATTATTACATTAACTTTCAACAACCATATTATACAATTGACATTTGACAGGTCTGAATTTCATATACTGTTATGTACTGTTTTTGCACAGTGGTTAATGATATTCAAAAAATAATATTATTCTTGGAATATTTTTGAAAAAATGTACAAGCAGAGCCTCTGAACAAAAGCAGCTTGTTACTGCTATTTATAGAAGGTTAAATCTGTATCAGTCACTTTTCAATCAGAGAAACAGAACTAATAAAAGACACACAGACACAGGCTTCTTGCAGGAGTTTGAACTTTCGCAATTGTGGGAGCCAGGGAAGCGGTCATTAGGGCTGTGTGTTTGCATCTTTAAGTCCAGAGGCAGGCACTTGGGAGGGAAGAGGAGTGTAAGGAGAGGGGGAGCAAGAACACGCTGGAACCGAGCTCTCGAGGATGGACAGGAAACACATGTCCGTTCTTGTTGCCTGTGGCCTTGGTAGTGTGGCTGTCCTTTAGGCCAGGCCGGGAGCTCAACACCCACGTCTGACCCAGAGCTCAGAGAAGCCGAAAGCGGGTGGAGGGGATGGGGAGCAGTTGCAGACCCAGCTGCTGTGCTGTGTAGGAGGTGAGTGAGCAGGTAAGTGGACAGGGTAGACTCTGAAATGTGGTTAGTTCATGTCTGTTTCAAGTTTCCTGTAAGAATTTCTCCCTTTGCCCACCCTAAGCAGAAACACAGAAAAGGGAAGTCTGGTAAACTTCGGCCAGGGTAGTCAGATTGGCGGTAACCATAACCCGTGTCTTTATACCTTGGCACGGCTCCTTAAACTGTATTTAATCTCTAAATAAAGAAAATAACAAAGAAGTCATGCTTCTGTCTAGCATGATACAACTGTCCCACTTAAAATAAAAAACATGCTAACCCTTTCCCCAGAGAGAATACAAAGCTACTTCTCACATTTATGGTAGATGGTAAAGAGATGAGAGAGGGAAAGAGAAGAAAAAATTCTGGTTAATAGTTAAATGTATATTCACATACATATTTGTATCAAAGCAGCAAAGAGATACTGGTCCTGTGGTTTGAGCGAGCGTTTATAAGTGCCTTCCTGCGCTACCCATTCCGTATTCCTTTCGCCGCAGCAGCACCTTAGCTGCTCATGGGTCCTTGCCTCGTAGCGTGGACCCAAACCTTCATTTATGAGTGGTCCTGCCTTAATTTGAGTTGTTGTAGTTTATCATTGACTTTAATCCTAGGCTATGAGATACTAAGAGGTGCCCTAAAAGATCTCCTATATTCAAGTTACACGTCCCCTTGCCTCTATTATGTAGTACCAAGCCAGTCTGCCCTTAGTCAGAGTCAGTCACTCCAGCCAGTGTAGGGACTCTGGTCTAGTGGACAGAGGAACCAGAGGAGCCAGGTGGCAGTGTCTGTTCCAAGTGCAGTGAGTCATGGTTGCGTCCCTTGGTAGAAGTATTCCTCCCTTTGGAACTGAGACCTGTACACCAGTAGGGCCTAGAGTCACAGGGATGGGCAGCGTAAGTTTTGCTAGTGTATCAAACGCAGTAATGAGATGGGTCACCCCTATTTTCCCCTAGATTCCTAGACCTGTGAACCCTGCCAAGGGGAGAGAGAGCATTACAGTTTGGGTGTTGATTTAGAGCACATCGTTCATTCTGGAGGACATTGCCCTAGCCCCAGCAGGTGCCACCCAGCATTTCTCATTAAGTCTAGAAAAGGCCAGTTTACTGTTCTGGTCGGCTAGCTGCCTCAGGATGATGGGGAACGTGATGAATTAAATGTGGCTGGACCATTGTCTGGTGATCATCATTGCGTGATGAGTGTAGTGACCCTGGACCTGTGAATTCAATGGGCATGGACCCATGGCCACATTCTATTTGCTGTGAAATTGCTTTCTTGGTCAGAGGAATGTGTGTGATACCTTGATGATATAAATCCAGAGATGGTAGTTTTGGCAAAAATATTACATGCAGGGAAGGAAATCCATCCGTATCCAGAGTACTTGTCTGTTCCAGTGAGAACAGGGTGGGTCCCCTTCCGTGATGGAAGCAGTCCAGTGTGCCCAGCCTGTCGCCAGATAGTGGCTGATCCTCGTAAGGATGCTGCCGTATCAGGGGCTCAGCGTGATCTCTGTTGTTGGCAGGGTTGGTATTCATCTGTGGCTACAGCCAGATCAGCTTTGGTACGTGGAAGGTCATGGTGCTGAGCCCCCACATAATTTCCTTCCCTGGCTGGCCACCCTGTTCATAACCTCATTTAGACAAACGTAGCAGGGCTAGTGACATAAATGTGTTCACCAACGCCACAGATGTCTTTGTGCTCTGTATCAGTTTGGAGAGATCCGTCCACATATTTCTTCCCAGACCTCCTAGCTGCTAATTCTCTGCTTGTGTTCTGTCCAGGTCCCTGACCATCCAACCAAACGATTAGCCCTAGTTCACGAATCAGTTTAGACCTGTAGCTCTGGCCACCTCTCCTTCCATCCAGAACGAACAACCACATGCACTGCTCAGCATTCTTCTTACTGAGAGGTTTTCCTTCCACCGCTGTCCTTCTGGGCCATCCCAGTGTGGAGCCCAGGTCCTGCACCTGTGCACTTTTGGCTGGGGCCTGTGTACCATGCAGAACCGTATGTTTACTTTGAAAATGTGAATGTATAATCTATATTTAAATCTTTATAGGTTTGTTTGTTTGAGATCTAGGATCCGACCAGTGTTTGTATGTTGCATTTGGTTATTATTGTCTCCACAGTGACTACCCTCCCCAAGTCTACCCTCACTTCTAGCTGCAGGTTCAGGGATCCCCAAGGCCGCCCTTTGGTTTGGTAACAGAATTCACCAAAAGCTGTTGTACTCACAGTAAGGCTTATTACTGTGAAGGAATACAGATGTAAAGTCAGCCAGGGGAAGAGGCGCATGGAGCTGAGTCCAGGAGGTTGCAAGCGTGATGCTTCCATTTGTCCTCTCCCAGTGAGTGGTGGACAGCGCTGACTTCTCCCAGCAGTGATGTGTGAGAGATGCCAGCAGGGAAGCTCACCCGAGCCTTAGCGTGCAGGATTTTTGTTGGGGTTTGGTCCTGTAGACGTGGTTCATTGCCTGTGAGGATGACCTTAGTTTCCAGTCACTCCTGAGGTGGAGCTGATGCTGCATGGCCCCGGCCTGCACCATAAATCACACTGTTAGCACTATCTCGTGTGACCCAGGGCTCCCAGGTCAACAAAGCCACTCTTCACAGGCAGGACATTCCAAGGGTTTCCAGATTTCCTTCTCTTTGGGTAACGGTAATTTTTTATTTAACAGCTTTCTTGAGATATGATTCATGTGGCATATAATTCACCCATTTAAAGCGTACAATTCAGTGGTTTTTAGCATATTTACAGACATGTGTAACTGTCACCACGGTCGATTTTAGAACATTTTTATCACCTCACGAGGGAACCCTGTAACCTTCCGCTGTCACCCGCTAACCTTTCAGCTCCCTTCCGTCCCCACCCTGAACAGCCACAGATCTGTTTTCTGTGTCTGCAGATTTCCCGGGTCTGGATATTTCATGGATAGGATCGTGATTTTCTGTGACTGGTGTCTTCCATGTCGCATTTTTACAGTTCCTGTTGTAGCAGGTGTGAGCGCTTCGTTTCTGGTTTGTAGCCTCCTGATACTGTATTGGACAGATTTTACACGTTGTCGATCTGTTCATCAGTCGATGGGCGTTCGCATTGTGTCCGTCTTTTGGCTGTAACGAATAATGCTGCTTTAAAGATTTATGTAAAGTTTGTTACACATGTTTTCATTTCTCTTAGGTATATACCTGGAAGTGAAATTATCTGGTCATATGGTAATCCATATGTTTAATTGTTTATTTATTAGTTTATATTTGTTTGAGGAACTCCCAGACCGTTTTCCAAAGAAACTGTACCATCTCACATTTCCACCAACAGAGTATGAAGGTTCTGATTTCTCCCCATCCTTGTCCACTTGCTAGTGTCTGTCTGACTCTTGAATTCCCACCGTCTCAAGAGCCTCAAGCGGTAACTTCGTTGTAGTTTTGATTTGCATTTCCCTGTGCTGATTGGCCATTTGTGTACCTTCCTTGGGGAAATGTCTGCTCAGAACCTTTGCCTAGTTTTGGATCAGGTTGCTTGGTTTTTGTTTTTCTCTTGTTTTGCTGTTGTTGAATTGTAAGAGTTCTTTTGGGTATATATTTTGGATATACGATTTGCAAAGATTTCATCCTGTTCGGTAGGCTGCCTTTTCACTCTGTTGGCAGTGTCCCTTGGTGCACCAAAGTTTTTATAAGTTTGATATAGTCCAGCTTATCTATTTTTTGTTTGTCAGGAAGCTTTTCCTCTATGATTTTTTTCCAAGAGTTTTTTAGTTCTTAAGTTTAGGTCTGTGACCTGTTTTGAGTTAATTTTTATATATGGTATAAATTAAGGGTCCAACTTTTTTTTTTTCATGTGAATATCCAGTTTTCTCAACACCATCTGTTTAAGAGACTGTCATTTCCCCTTTCAGTGGTCTTGGCACCCTTGTTGAGAATATTTTGACCATATATGAGAGGCCTTATTTCTAGGCTCTCTCTTCTGTTTCATTGGTCTGTTACACTGTTTTGGTTACTGTAGCTTTGCCGTAAGTTTTAAAATCAGAAAGTGTGAGGCCTCTACCTTTGTCCATTTTCAGGATTATTTTGTCTCTTTGTAGTGCCTTGAGATCCATCCCATATGAATTTTAAGATGGATTTTTCTGTTTCTGCAGAAAACATTATTGGGATTTCGATAGGCTTTGTATTTAATCTGTTGATCACTTTTGGTGATCTTCCCTCCTTTCTTTGATGTTTTTTAATGTCGTAACTATTTTACCACATTTTTCTGATTTGTTTGAAAAAGAGATTCTCAGAGTTTTAAAATACGATGTATGAACTCGAGCTTGTACCATCCTGTCAGCTTTCTTTAGGACTCTCTAAGTGAGGGAGAGTCTTATTTTCATACCTCTGTTTTCTTTCTTCACCTCCTTTCTGCCAGCAAGTATTTTGCTTTTCTACTTTGTAGACTCAGTTTTTCACTTTCTGTTAACATTCTGTCCATTAAAAAACTTTTTCTTGTCAAATATGGGAAGATGGTGGCATGAAGGTCACAGAAGATGTGTACATGATTAATAAATGAAAAGCATTTTGGATCAAAGCCCAAGTAAAAGATAATGGGAAAAATTCAAATAATTAGAGGGCATTGGAGGACAGAATTGTAGTTGTGTTGAAGAATCAGTTTTGTATTGTGTTGAAAAATTATGCAGATTTAAGAGACAAGACTGTACTCTATTTAATTCAGAACTATGAAGAAATCAGAGAAATTTGGCAACATCCACGGAGCATAGATTTAAAGAACAGAAGTACTGTCTTCCATATACAAAGGATTTGATTTGAATTGAATATATCCCCTGGTCACTCATGAGCTGGTTTTTAATAACCGTGTTTTCATGGCAGTATGTCACATGTGGCACAGTATGTGTGGAAGGAAGTGTGTACTCTGCTACTCTACTAATACACTTCAGCAAAGAGGAGTACCTGCTGGATGTCTGAGTTCCCTCCGATGAGTACCTTCACTCAGTTGGGTGTATTTATTCCAGGTGAAATTCAAGGTTTCTTCTAATTCTCTATGCTGCTTCATAGACTATATTTAAAATATACCCTTTCTGTCTTTTAAAGATGGATTTCTTAAGTGAGAGAGGCTTACTGTATGTCATACACTCTTCATTTTTACAGTCAGATAACCTTTGTCGGATTCCTGCTTCTGTCTCTTAATAGCTGTGTGATTTTGATGAAGTTTTTAGTCTCTCTTAAGCCTTTTAAAATCTTACAAGTGAGGATGACAGTTCCTATGTTGTGGGGATGTTTGGGTGAGAGAGTATTTAAGGTTTCTGTTAGTACCTAGTACATGGCTGGTCACTCTATGAAGATAATTAGTGACTAGTTCTGATATTTTTCAAAATATAATGTGTTGTAATTGAGATAAAGGTCTGAAGTTAAAATAATTGTAAATCAGGGCTGTTCACATAAGTAAACAAACCTGGAGGAGAGATATATGCAAGGATTAATGTAGAGAAAAAGTAGAAGATAAAAAATAAATTCTAGTATAGGCAAGGAAGCTAATGTGCTCCTAGAGGACCCTTAGTGCTAATAATTAGTACCTGGTTTCTAATTTTTACCTGGTTCTATCAATAAGGACATTTTAGAAATCTTCTGTTTACATTCTATTTTATTTTCTATTCTATTCCTTTTTTTTTTTTTTTTTTTTTTTTTTACTTTCTTAAGGTGGATGTTGGTGTTACTGATTTGAGGCCTTTCTTGTTTTCTTAGGTAGGTGCTTGATGCTGTAATTGTCCCTCCGAGTACTACTTTATCAGCATACCACAAATTCGCCTATATTTTATTGCACTTCAGAATACTTTCTGATTTTCTTATTTATTTATTTGATAGATACATGGGTTATTTGGAACTGGGCTATTTAATTTCCAAATACTTGGCAGTTTTCCAAATGTGTTTCTGCTGGTATTTCTAATTTAATTCCATTGTGTTCCATGCACATACTTTATGTTACCTGAATCCTTTTAAATTTGTTAGGACTTGTGTTATGACCACGAATGTTATCTCTTGGTAAATGTTCTCTCTGCATCTGAGAAGAAAGTGTATTCTGCTGGTGCTGGAAAGACTTTCTGTGAATGTCAGGTTAAATTGGTTCATAGTTTTGTTCAGGTCTTCAATATGCCTATTGATTTTCTCCTTGTTCTGTCAGTTATTGAGAGAGGGATATTTAAATCTCTGACTACATTTGTGGATTTGTGTATTTCTTCTGCAGTTCTATCAAGTTTTTGCTTCATTTTTTTTGAAACTCAGTAATTAGGTGTATAAATTTCAATATTGTTATGTTCTCTTGATGGTGTGACCCTTTTATCTTTGAGAAATGACCTTTTATCTCCTTCATAATATTCTTTGCTTTCAATTCTACTTTCTCTGACATAAATACAGCCATTCTAGCTCTTTTCAAATCTTTTTAAGTGTCTGATAAAATCCAAGCATCTTGCTATTGCTTTGCATTTGATGATACAAAAGAGAGTTCTCTTTTGGTACTTACCAGACTAAATAGAACTTAGAACTTAGTCTAATGGGAGAAAAACACAGTTAATGAGCAGTTATGATATAGTGTGGTCATATGAAACTGACGGGAGTACTGAACCAGAGGATCTTGGAAGATCCAAGAGAGTTCTTCTTTGGAGGCAACAACTAAATCGAAGCCTCAGATTGAGAAAGCAGTGGGAGTAGACTGGCACAGTTGGGGGCCAAATTGGTCAGAGAGCCGTGTGCGTGAAGCGTGTGAGTCCTTCCTGTGTGTCAGGCACGTGTTGTGAGGATTAGGCAAGATAACCTGTTAGGGAGGTGGTATTGTTATGACGGTTGTGAAATGAGGAAGTAAAGCATGCAGGGAGCACAGAGAGATTAAATAACTTGCCCCAGGCTAAGACATGTGGGAGCTAGGACTTTATACCATGGTCATTCTGACAAGAGAGTCCCAACTTTTAACTATTATGCTTGTCAGTGTCTGTGATTTAGTAGGCAAACCAGAGTCTGACCTTGATCCTGTTCACAACGTGGAGTACTTTGAGGGCATGAATAAAATAAGTAAATGAATTTCGTGTTTTAAAAGCATCACCCTGGCTACAGTTAATGTTTGGGGAGGTGTGGAGAAGCTGCCTGGAGATAGAGTTGAAAAATGTTTATGGTCTGTATGGAGCATATGCAGATTTTAAAATGAAAGTAGTTCTTAACCTCTCCGTAGTTCAATTTCCTCATCTATTAAATGGAAACAATAATGGTCTCATTCTCACGGAGTCTAAAACAGTTACATTGCATAAAATTGTACATGGTAGATACTTGGTAAACTGTAGCTGTGATGGTGATGATGATGTTGATGATGCTGATTGATTGACCTTGAAAATCAAGCTTAAATTTTTAATCATGTTTTTCTCCTTCTTTTTTTAAAATTTGAAAGTTTTACCATAGAACTTACAAGTAGAACTTAAGAGCTACAGTACAATAAAATGTTAACCACTGCCTTCTCCCCACTACTGTTATTTTGGTTTTTCAGTTTATGGGAAAAACAGATGGAGACTATTACACTCTAGATGACATGTTTGTCTCCAAAGCAGCTGAGAGAGAACGTTCTGGTGAAGAGGAAGAGAACCAGAGGAGGAAAGCGATTGCCGAGCACCAGAGTCTTGCTGCACAAATGGAAACATGTCTGTATTGTTTTGACAGCTCTCAGTTTCCCAAGCACCTTATTGTTGCCATAGGTGTTAAGGTAAGAAGTGGAACATTTATCCTGAGGAAGTGATGTAGTGCTTTGTGCAGATTTGCCTCTTTCTTGAGACTCTTACAGGATTGTAGTCTGTTTTCTTCTCTTATTCTGTGTTTCAAATATTTTCCTTTTCTAACTTCCCGTGGTTCTTAGAATCTTCTTTAGAGTGAGTATAAATATTTAGGTGACACGAAGCTCCTATCTTGTGTGATCCTGCTCTTTAGAGAAGCAGCATTGGGTAATGCTTACGGCTCTGAACTGTGGAGCCGGCCCACCTGGACTCAGGTTCTGCCTCTGCCGTTTACCAGCTGTGTGGCCTTATTTTCACGGTCAGCAGTTGATTCTTAGTGTTAAAATCACTTCAGAAATATTCAGTCTAAAGTGGTTTCTGCTTCTTACCTTACTTTCTCATAGAGCCTATTTGTTCTTCATAGAATATCTCAAAATTCGAAAATTTTTCTGTATTTTACTCGCTTATTGAGTCCCTTTCCTGATAGTCTGTAAGTTCCATGAGGACAAAGAAAGTCTAAGTCATCATTGTACACTAAGCATGTATCCCATTGTTTACCAAACATACATCCCGTTATAAAGCAAGACCATGTGTTTGTAGTCACTTATTTCGATAAATATTTGGTGACTTAATTCTTCTGAGTAAGTGATGATTGTGTACCTGACACATACCAGACCTCATTTGTTACTGGGGGAAAGTAGACTCTGATGTACTTGTGGAGCTTGTGTTGTAGTAAATTAGGGCAGAAGATAAAGTAGTAACTGTCCTAATCGAAGAAAGTGTTGTCCTATGCTAATAAAGCAGGGAAATGGGATAAAATGTGGGATTTTTTGAGACGGTGGTCTAGAAGGCCCCTTTGAGGAGGTATCTTAGTAAAGCTATGAAAGATGGAAGGAGCAAGCAACATGAAGATAGGAATGACTCCTATTTCAGGAAGGGGCATCCAGGAGTGAAGAGCCCTGAGGAGAGAATGTGCTTGGCATCCACGGGGCGGAGAGGCCAGTGTAGCTGGAGTGGAGTGGGAGAGGAAGTTGAACGAATGAGTGCTAGTTCAGGTCCCGATAGTTCAGGTACTGTACATACGCGTGTATTTATCGATTTGTTTGTTTCTCACGTACACACAAGATACACCCCATGTATCCAAAGAACTGGCGTTGTCTTTTCCATTCCAACTCTAGTCTTTAATATTTGTAGGTTGTTAAAACTGTCAACTTATCAGTTTCTGTTTTGGTTTCTTTAATTTATTTCCTTATCCTTCCTCTTTCTTTCCTTCCAAACTTTATCAAAAGGGTAAATGTAGGGGCGCCTGGGTGGCGCAGTCGTTAAGTGTCTGCCTTCGGCTCAGGGCGTGATCCCGGTGTTATGGGATCGAGCCCCACATCGGGCTCCTCTGCTGTGAGCTTGCTTCTTCCTCTCCCACTCCCCCTGCTTGTGTTCCCTCTCTCGCTGGCTGTCTCTATCTCTTCAAAAAAAAAAAAGGGTAAATGTAAAAATTCCATTTAAAATTTATTCAACGAAAAAAAACCCACCATAACCTGTTACTTGTATTAATTTGTCTGAATTATATCCCAGACCTTTACGTAGACAGTAAAATTTTTGTAATTACGACATTATAAATATTTCATTCCTCTTCAGTCTGATCTCCACCTTTTAAAAGTATAAGAATAGATCAAATATAAAGTAACACTTAAATGTTTCCTCCTGTACTTGAGACGTTTGGAGTTTTTCCAGTGGGTTCTTCGTGTCCCTAGTTCTGGGGACAGGCTGCGTCCAGGGAGGCACAGAGATGCTGAGTGTGTGGACCTGCCATTGGCTTCCTGCTGTGTGGGCTGCATCAGTTCTCTCATGAAAGCAGACAGCTGGCCAGTGAACGCACATTTTCTGTTTCTTACGACCTGCCTTGCCCCATTCTCCTTGGTGGTTCTCCTCTGCGGTGCGGTAACCCACACTTTCCAGGCAGTCTTTTCTAATGGTATTAAATCCTTCTCTTTGCCTATAACTTCCCAAGAGTTGGCTCATCTGTTTGTTTCCTCGTGTAGTCGTCTTTGTACTTTGGTTTCATTTAAAAAAACCACTTGAGCCTCTCCTTTCTCCATCTGTACTTTATGCTGTCTTTGCTCTAAAAACTACCATTGACGTTCTGCCTTTTGTGTCAGAATATTTTAATGTAGAAATATTTGAAATATTGATTAGAAGGAATTTCTTCCATGTCCTACAATATCTGACTAACAGGTCATTTAATTCATCTGAATAAACAGTAACAAATTATTCCTTTTAGTTATTACCTAAGTTAATCATATATGATTTTGAGTTTCTAAAGAATTACTTTGCCATTAAGTTGAAACAATAAATAGTATTTCAAAGCAATTCAGTAATTCTCCCTCACCCTAAATTTCTAATATTTAAAATTAATGTCTTCAATGCAAATATATTAATGAAGCTATATTAGTACTCTAATTAGAGTCACAGAGTTAGAAATAACTTCTGATCATCAGCTATCCCTCCCTTCTCCCTTCTTTTTTAAAAATAAAAGATCTATCTGCTTGTCTTAACACTGTGCTTTACCTTTTTTTTAAGTAGGCTTTGTTTTTTAGAACAGTTTTAGATTTACAGAAAAATTAAGAAGGCAGTACAGAGTTCCACGTACACTGTGTCCAGTTTCTTCTCTTGTTAACATCTGAGAGTAGTAGGCAATTTACAAGATGTAAATTTGTTACAGTTAATGCATCAGTACTGATGTTGTTTTTAATTTTGAATATGGTTATGATTTTACTATAAATTTAGGTAAATTTCCGTATCCACTGCTACTTTGTCCTCTCAGCAAAGCTTTAAAATTTTGCATTATTTTGTTAAATAATATTGTCTGCCATACAAAATATTTCTAGCTAAAACCTAACAAAAAAAAAATAATAGAAAATAAGATCAAGCCCCTTTGCAGAATATTACTTATGTTCCTCATGAGCACTGCTCACTACATATATACTAACTGACCTTTTTTTTTTAAAGACAGTTTGTGTACAGTGAAAAAATAACACCAATTGGTAGGTAATACATGTATTTAAATAGATAGAACTTAACCAGAACAGTAAAGCCCTACAGAGCACATTTCCTTTCTGTCTTAGTTGCGTTAATTCTCTTTGCACAGCCAATGAGAGGAGGACTGCCTGATGATTAGGCACCAGTTAGACTTCTCTGTCATTACCAAGCCATGTATTTGTTTCATTCTTGCCAAAAATTGCATTGTTTCAAGAAGCAAAAAGCTTTCTCAGAATAAGGATAAAGTGTCATTCATTTTGCCCTTGGGGAAGCTCAATCTCTGATGTACGTATAACAGTTAAAATTGAGACTTGGGCTATAAATTTCCAGTTTATTAAAATCTATCTTCATGGCCTTTAAAAATTTTAGAAAAATATCAGATATCTTTAAAAACATTAAAATAAAATATATTGCTTGTAAACAAGTAAACCTTATTAAACATTCGCCATGTTTCCCATGGCTCATTTGTCACAGTGGAGAATAAATATAATAACATTTCACTTTGCAATTTTCCCTCCATAGGTTTACTTATGTTTACCCAACTTCCGCTCTCTTACCGAGGGACACTGCCTGATAGTCCCTTTGCAGCACCACAGAGCAGCGACCTTATTGGATGAAGACGTCTGGGAGGAAATTCAGGTCAGCGTGATCACACTCACCCTAGTAATGCTCATGACCGGTCTTTACAAGCTGTTGTTATAAATTCCAGCGGGTTTCTTATACTTTCGTCCAGCAATTTTACTTTCTGAACTTACACATGTGCACACATTTCCCTGGTTGTGTACACCTGTGGATCATGGGGTTTTCACCGCTCACTACCTTTTTATCTTACTTCCCTTATGTACTCCATGTTTTGAAAGCTTTTGTAAAAAAATTTTTATTGAAATGTAATTATAATTTTATAATTATAATATAATTAGTTTCAGGTGTACAACTGAAAGTTTTTGTGTGCTAAATAAACTGTGACACAGTAATAATTATTTTTACTTAAAAATATGAATGTAACACAGTAAGCTAATCGATTATAGCCAAAAGGAAAGATATTTTCAGATAACAAAAATAAATTTTGGAAGTCAGAGGTTCATATCCAGCAGTTGCCATATTTTCCTGTAATGGAGTTGGGCTCTGTTCTGTGATTTTGCTATCAGCCTTTATTTCCATACTTTTCCCTTTATAACCTGGCCCAGCTTTTGAATTCAAGGAGAGAGAGAGTGTGTGTGTGTGATTCTGTAAGAAACTGAAAGACACAACATGGGTGAAATTGCTCCTGAATTATTTCAAGACTTCATAATGACCAAAAGAGAAAAGAAAGAAAACTCTTGTTTTTCTAATACTTGACAATTGAATAGGGGTTAGAGGGACCCCCACTTAGAAAATGTGAAAACTGTAAGACTTCAGAAGAGACTGTATTGTCTTTGAATCATGGTGACAAAGATGCTGAAAGAGAAGATATTTTGACTGCATATTATGAAATTCGGTCTCTTACTCCTTGTAATCTTTAAGTTTATGCTGTGAAGGGTAAAGGACAGACTCTTTTAATGCGTCTGTGGCTGAGTATGGGCAAGAATGTGGACAAATACATTTGATGTGCAAAAAAATTTTTTTCTAGTAGTGGATGCCAGCGCAGTAAATAATTTAAGTGTATGCAAATTTCGTTTTCAGGATTATTTTGAGACTTTTCTGGAATGTCTTTAAACGATTTATACATGCAAAACTGATTTAACTTAGAGCAAAATACAGTGCCAAAAAGATTTTAAGTAATACAGGAATCTAGTCTGTGTGTTTTATATTTCCGTAAGAAATTAAGCTACTTGATGGAAAACATTGAGGTGGATAAAGAAGAAATTTATTCAGTTCAGTAGATATTGAGTACGTGAATATAAGATAATCCAGGTGTTATGAAAAATGTAGAGATAAAAATCTTTAATTTTGCCCAAAGGTATGGTATATTCTCGTACACATTACATAATAATTTAGTGGATTTTTGTGAGCTATGTGCATTGTGGAAAATTGAGTGAGTAAAAGCCAAGTTATTTAATATAAATAATAGCATTATGGCTCTTTCCTTGTGATAAAAGAAGAAATTCTTACAAGTTATAAATTACTATAAGATAGTGAGCAAATAAAGTATCTGATTCTAGCTTATTTAAAGAAATGTGGCTTTGGGGACTTTTGTTCTTATTTTCAAATATGTACAAAAATTCAAATTGGGGCACCTGGTTGGCTCAGTCAGTGGAGTGTGTGACTCTTGATCTTGGGGTTTTCAGTTCAAGCCCCACATTGAGTACAGAGATTACTTAAAAATAAAATACCTTTAAAAAATTTTCAAATTAATTATTCTTATTGAATATCCTTATGGTTATTTGCCCCTTCTAGGGAATATATAACAAAAATTACTTGACTTAGGAAAAAATACTGTTTACAAATGAAAGAGCCACTTCTTCTCAGTGATTTTTATCTCCATCCTCTAGTAACATTTCATTTTAATTTTAGATTTTATTTAGTAGAAAATGCAGAGATAAGTTTCAGCACAGCATGTGGGAATAATCACAGATTTTGACTGAATAAGAGCCAAATTTTTAGTTTCATTATATATATAGTGAAACTTAGGTCCCCCTTAAAGTTATCAGTTTTTTTTTTTTTTTTAAGATTTTATTTATTTATCCGACAGAGACAGCCAGCGAGAGAGGGAACACAAGCAGGGGGAGTGGGAGAGGAAGAAGCAGGCTCCCAGTGGAGGAGCCTGACGTGGGGCTCGACCCCATAACGCCGGGATCACGCCCTGAGCCGAAGGCAGACGCCCAACGACTGAGCCACCCAGGCACCCCAAAGTTATTCTTATCAGTTTGACAGATGTGTTTGAACTTATGTTATAGTCAGACACCGTAGGTCCATTTTTTCGGTATCCCAGATGAGCGGTTCGGCGGTGAGGTCATTATCTGCAGTGGCTTCACTGCCGAGTGGTGTGATGGGGCCATTTCACTGGGAAGCCTCCAGTACTGGACTGTTAGGTGTGTTTCGTGGGGCGATCAGACTCCCCGGAGACCACTCTTTCTGTCTCTAACCAAGTACATCTCATGCTTGCTAGCGTTCTGGCAGCTGAGTTGGGGAAGAAGGCTGGGGTGGCAGAATTTTGAATCCTACGTAACATCTCCTGTTTTCAGACTGTATACTCTCAGCTGTGTCTGCTTTTCTCAGCCCAGCAACCTTATTTGTACCTTTTCCAAAGAAGAATCCTGTAGTGTTCTGCCAGGGTCCAGGAGGGTATCGGCGTGTTAATTGCTTTTTTCAAAGACTTTCATCCATGCCATTTGCTCTTTGCTACATCTTCATCTACTTCTGTAACTACTTGCTGCCAACTCCTGAGCCTTCTGAGGGTTCCGCAGGGCAGGAGGCTTCCTTCTTTGGACCCTCCCTGCTAACCACCCCCCACCACACTCCACCCGCGCATGAACCAGCTTTCCAGTGTCAAAGTCAGATACTATGGGGGGGATCTGATTTTCAGTGAATCTTTTCTCATTCTTTTTGTTCTCGTAAGTTTGGACTGTTTTAAAAATTAATGTCATTTTTGGTGGTCACTCCATGAAGGGTGTAGAGTTAAATATATATGTGGTATTGTATCTCATAATATTTATTTGGAATAACTCCATCTTTTAGACATCTTCTATTTAGAAAACTTGAATAAATTATAGTGTTAATATTACATGATCAATCCTAAGTAGCTTTGATATTTTCAAGTAAAATACTTTAATTTTCATTTCAAAATTTTGTACTTAATATTTACCTGAATTGTTGTAATGTGACTTTTACAAATTAAGAATTTCAACACGTTGTAGTATAGTTTACTTAAATATATTGTAAGATATTTTAGTCTAGATGTGTTTAACTAAATGGGGAATGGCACTTGGGTGAATAGTCATAGGTTAGAAATGTGGAAAATAGTGATTACCCAATGGATGCAACTTTTTCTACTAGAAATTTGGGGATTTTATGGCATCCCCATAACATGGGGTATCTGTGTTGCTCTGAAGCATAAAATAGTTTTGGTGTCTTAAATAATGAACTAAAAAACTTTCTTCTGTGTTTGCTTATCATATAACTTAAAGAATAAATATTATTTAAATATGTATAGTGTATGTGTTATATTGAGCTTCCAGAAAATCCTGCTTTAGGGGAGTGGATAACCTGAAATTATGTCGTTAAACTCGTATTTTTAAATTAAAGGCTTCTATATGCAGAGAGAAGAAGTACTTTGTGTGTGTGTGTCCTCCTTGAAACTATTCGAATGATGTTTATATATAATATTGACCTATTCTTGTATCACTACTAATTTAGGTCTTTCAAGTTTTCATTTTTAATTCATGACATCTGGAGTTGTCGTCTTCACTATTGTCCAGAGTGTCTAGAACGAGCATCCAAACAGTTAATGCAGGAAAGGGCTGTGAGGAAACATGAAGTCAGGAGGTTTGTGAGATGTGTTTGGATTAGTTAAATTTACATTGTTGTTGCTGCTGCTGCTTTTTATCCACTTTCTACCTCTTCAAAAAAACTTAGTTTTCAAATATGTAGTTCTACTCTAGTACTGATTTTCCTTTTTCTTTTTTTCCAAAAGATTTTATTTATTTGGGGGGAGAGGGAGAGAGAGAGCGCACATGCATGTGCATGTGTTGGGGGAGGGGCACAGGAAGAAGCAGGCTCTCCACTGAGCAGGGAGTCAGACCCAGGGCTGATCCCAGGACTCTGGGATCATGACTCAAGCTGAATGCAGACACTTAACCCACTGAGCCACCCAGGTGCCCCTCATTTTCCTTTTTCTAGCATATAACATTATCTTAGCACAAAACTAGGTAATGAAATAAATAACAATTAATTGAAAATATTCATAATAAAAATTCAGAAACGTAGTAACAATTAACAAAATAGAGACAATCTAAAAACCTATGTTATAGAACCAGTTATATTTTCCTGTTTGGTTTTGTGTTTTAATCTTTTTGTGCATGTGCTATTAGGCCTGTGAAGGTAACTGTTGGGACATGGAGTTGAGTAGAGGGAAGAATGCGGTTAACTCTTGTCACTTCCTGGTTCATCAGCGGTTTCGGGGGTATCACTGATGTCCGTGGATTGCCCATCTTACTATTCTTCACTGCTGTTGCAACAAAACCTAACTCACAGTGCTTGAGACAGCAAGAGTTCATTTCTTTTCTTTCTTTTTTAAGATTTATTTATGTATTTGAGAGAGAGAGAGAGCATGCGAGTACGGGGCGGAGGGGCAGAGGAAGAGAGGGCATCCCCCCCACCCAGCAGACTTCCTGCTGAGCAGGGAGCCTGAAGGGGGCTCGATCCCAGGTCCCTGGGATCATGACCTGAGCCGAAGGCAGATGCTTCACCGACTGAGCCACCCAGGCGCCCCAAAAGTTAGTTTCTTATGTCGTATTCCAGTGTTGTTTGGGCAGTTCTCCAAGGCAGATTGCTTCTAGACATAAAGTCAGGTATCCAGGCTCCTTCCATGAGAAGGCTCTCCTGTGGTGGAGTCCTTCTCTTTCAGCCCCTTGGATGAAAGAAAATGAATACAAAAAGGCACACTACCGCTTAACTGTTTCAAGTGACACATAAGCCACTTGTCACACAAGTGGCACTATCATTTCTGTGTGTATTCCATTGCCCAGCGTTAAATATATCCCCTCCTAAGTCCCAGGCAGGCTGGGAAGTTTAGTCTTTTTTTGTTTGCTCAGGAAGAGGAAAGTGAAACAGTTTAATGAAAACAGCTTTCTTGGGGAGGGGTTTTTTATCTGCAGAAATCAGATTAAGGCCTTGGCAGCTGCAAAATTTGAATCATCAGTTTTACCATGTAGATATCTATGCCAGTAGTTTATATTTTATTATTTTTTATCATAATTTAATCTCAGTTGTGTGTGCATTTTCTCCATTAATTTAATTTTATATAGTACCAACGTCAGAGAATTTTTAAAAGGGGAAACAATCATCTTTAATCATCTATAATAATTTATCTCACGGTCACCTTATCATGAGATTATAGGTGGAAAATCTGCAACCCTGTAGGCTGTTAGCCAAGACTGAGTTTAACAACAGATTGAGTGTCTAACATAAAGTGGAGCGGAGGTCAGAAACGAAAAGCAAATCCTGTAACCGTTGCTTACTAGGTATCTTTCTAGTTGACTCAAGTTACAATTATTTGATTTTTTTTTCTACTTGCTCTTATTTTATAAAATGAATACAAAACAGTAAAGTGATGAGTGATCAGTAATTAGTGATTATCAGAGACCTGGTGGAATCCCAGAGCTCCCGTCCCCTACGCAGCCGTGAACAGTAGCCTCTCCCCGTTCTGGGTGTCAGTGGAGGCTGAGTGGGGAGCCTGTGCACCATCTCCACGTGGCCGTCCCTGTCTGAACGACAGCCAGGTGGAATCTCGGGGAGTTAATGCTGAGGGAGGAGCAGCAACCGCAAACGGTGTCACTGCGTTTATATAACATTCTGGAAATGCTAGGATTACAGAAATGGAGAGCATACTGGGGGTTCCTGCTGTGATGGAAGGGGGTGTGGCTGTAAGCAGGCAGTGGGAGGGATCCTCGTGGGCCTGGAGTTGCTCTCTTTTCTCTACTGTGTCCATGTCAGTATCCTGGTCGTGATACTGGACTGGTTTTGTAACGGGGAAAACTGGGTTAAAGGTATATGGGATCTCTCTGTATTTTCTTCATGTGATCTACAATCATAATTCAAAAATTTAATTAAAATATTTAAAAGTTATAAATCAGCTGACAAATTTAAATAAAAAATGCTTCTTCCTCCTACTTAGACAAATATACTCACACTATACAAACATAGGACACTCTGGAAGGCCACGTTTGAATTTCGGTTCTTAGACACCTTGGTGGTGGTGGGGACTTGGCTTCTGGCGCCCAGTCTTCAGCCTGGTCCCCTCTCTTCTAACACCTGACTTCATCCTGCTCTACACGGGCTGTCCTGTGAGCACACGTGCACATCCTGGACTGCACGTCTGAGCTCCACAAACAACTGTCCCTTGGGCCTAGGAGTGTGACATAAATAAGGAAATAAATACGTAGAAGATAGTAAGAAGTAGGGGTTTTATAATAATGTTGAGTTCTTTGGGAAAAGAAAATACTCTTACTTTTCAACTTTACCATGTTTGACTTTCATACACTTGCTGGGACATGATTCTGTGTGAAAATAGGGGACCACTTGAATGTGCAGGGTTACCAGTGAAGGGTCAGCAGACATACATGGGAACCAGCGGATGAAGATGCTGTGAGCACAGGCAGACAGTTGGCAGGAAATTCCACGCCCACTTTCTAGGAGGACCTTTTTTGGCTTGTGGATGTTTTCCTCTGATTTTACTGTCAGTTCCGTATATTTTACTAATAGAGTTTGATTTTTCTCTCTTCCTTTTCTTATTTCAGTTTATTGGAACCATTTCCAATATGTACGTAAAAATATGCAGAGTAATTCCAATTTAAAAAAAAAGTTTCTTAAATATGTGAAATTATGTAGTAGATTTAGACAGTAAAGTAACTATAAGGTAACAGTACAGAATTTAAACGTTGTTTACTACTTATTTTTTCCTTGAAGGGGATTGAGTTTACCTTTTATTGTTTCCATATTTTGTATTTTTTCCAAGTGCTTTATTGACTAGCCATGTTCTTTCTTCAGATGTTCCGAAAATCACTGGTAAAGATGTTTGAAGATAAAGGACTGGACTGCGTGTTTTTAGAAACACACATGGGCATGAGGAAGCACTGTCACATGGTTTATGAGTGTGTCCCGCTCCCGAGGGAGGTGGGGGAGATGGCTCCCATCTATTTCAAGGTAGGGGATAGTCTTTGCATGCATGCACTTCTTCACTACCTTGCTGTTTTCCAAATATGGGTATCTTTTTTCTTGTATTTTTTTCTCTGTATACTTGTATCAAACTGTAAAGAAATGAAGTAAAGCACACAAAAAAAATTCTGCTGTGTTACAAATTTCTGTAGAGAGAAATTTGGGATTTTGACCTTTAAAAAGCATGCTTATTTGTAAGTATGAATAAACTGTCAAATGGTCATTTCTAATTTCTAATTTCTCAGTTCTCAACTGAAAAATCAGGGTTTTACCTCGAAGTACTTTCAAGTCAAAATTATAGTCCTAATTCTAGAAAACCTACTGAAATTCACAAGACCAAACAATAGTTACATACAAATAGTACATGTTACAGTTGCTGAGATAAATTACTGCTCTTTTAGTATTTAATACCTCATCATGCTATTTGTAAGAAGAAACCAGTGTGTAACCTTGACATACGTTTTTGGACATACATTACCAGAGTTTTTAGTCAGTTAAATGTCCTTGTAATATTCAGGCAGCTTTTACTGAATAGCGTGGTTTGATACTGAGCTGAATGCAGTGTAACTTATAGACTAACGTAAATGTTTACATGTTGAACTATGTATGAGTTCGTAACATGTGCAGTGTTCAAAGGAAATCATGTTTGTGAAGTGGTGTGGGAAGACTTTCCAGTGCAACATTTAGACAGTATGGGACGGTCAAGTTCATTAATGTGGACTGTACATCCCAATAAGGATTATAAGACCTGTTAAGGTTAATGAAGTGGTGAAAATCTACTTTCTTTGTAGAGATTTTTTTTTTTAAGATTTTTTTATTTGTTTGAAAGAGAGGGTGTGCACGCATGCATGAGAGGGGGAGGTGGGCACACGGAGAGGAAGAAAGAATCATCAAGCAGACTCCCTGCTGACTATGGAGCCTGACACGGGGCTTGATCCCAGGTGTCTGAGATCATGACCTGAGCTGAAATCAAGACTCAGCCGTCTAAACGATTGAGCCACCCAGGCGCCCCAAGATTTTTTTAAGTAGGCGCCACACCCAGCGTGGAGCCCAGCGCCGGGCCTGAACTAACGACCCTGAGATCAAGACCTGAGCTGAGATCAAGAGTCACACACTTAACTGACTGAGCCACCCAGGCGCCCCTCTCTAGAGATTTTTAAAAACAATGGACTATTTGATTTTAAGAATTACACTATTAAAGTAGGAGAATGAGTGGGATAATCCCTAAACCCGTGCTAGTTCTGTGTTAAACAGAATCACGTGGGAGAGGTTATTAGACTTCTTTTCCATTTTTTAAGTTTTTGGTACTTCCTCCACAGAGTCAGGGGTGTTGTGACTGTCAGCGCGAGGTAATAGGGCAGAACGTGGAGCAGCCACTGTCAGCTCACATGGGGTGACAGAGATGTCAGCACTCAGTAGGATGCTGTGTCACTTCTACACCGAACCTCTTACGTGATCAGTAAAGACGCGTTTATTTGATTTGGCTTCAGCTTTATATTGAATGTGCTACCCTATAGCACCAACGCAAGCAACACCCCGTGCCTTTTAAATATGGAACAGCAGTGTATCTGATGTTTTTAAATTGTGTTTATTTGAATGTTAATTTTATGTTCAAAATTTGCTTCATTAATAATGATAACTGTACAAAAATGAGAGTATTTTGTACTCATTATCCTGTCTTCTCTATTAAATATTTCTTTACCATAAATACTAGTTCTATTGCTTAGCCTAGAAAGTCTTATAATGACATTTCTATGTATTTTTTCTCCCTACATTTTTACTTCTTTGTTATAGGGCCAGAGATAGTTCAAGTGCTTTGTTGCCAGAGAGCATATAAATTACTCTTGGTATTTGGAAAAGGGTAGTGAAACTAAACAAGTTTATTTGAGTAGATTTTTATGATTGAGATAAGGAAGTTGTGAACTTTTATATTTACAAACTTATGTTCAATATTATTGCTTAGTCTTATTAAGGATTGTGTTTGTCATGTAAAGTTGGGCTTGAAGTTAGTGCAAGGGATAAGAATGAGTAAAATAATATCTTTGCTAAAGGTAGGACTTTAAAAAAATCAAGAAGGTCCAATTTTAAATAACAGAAATTAAAGCCTTAACCCATTCGAAATAATGAGCTACCATTATAATATCCTGTGATTAATTCACTGTATTACTTTATTTTTTAAACTATCTCTTTGTATTTGCTTATAAACTATTTTTTCATTAATAAATGGCTATTTCTTAGAAAGCCATAATGGAATCCGATGAAGAATGGTCCATGAACAAGAAATTGATCGATCTCTCTTCAAAAGATATCAGAAAGTCTGTAAGTATCTTTTTCCCCTTGTATAAGGAATGATCCTGGTGTTTAGGATCTTCATTAATTTTCACATTTTATTGGAGAAAGAGACCATTTGGCTGAGTGACCAAAGGTGAAGTAATTCTATGAATAAGTAATTATTTTCATTTTACTTGGTCTAGCAAATGCTCATTTGTTCAAATGCTTCTTTGAATGTGGATTCCTGACCTTCTGGCCCCGTGCCACTGTCGTGCCTGTAATTGGCAATGACAGCATCACACTGTCATGGGCTTCGCAGCCTCTGTGGGACAAGTAAGTGGTGAGAGGGGCCTTCTTGTTACTCTAATTATAACGAGGGAAACATTTTCCTACAGGCTTCTCTTCATTTTTTTTTTTCCTTCCCTTATACAAAGACTCCTCCCTATGAGGTTCCTTTAAAACAGTGGTTGAGGTAGTCGATGGCTCTGTCATTCCTTGGCGGAGTTTCCTAACTGTGCTTCACAGTTAGTCTTGATTTGCAGCTCAACTCTTAGATACATCACGCGTGAGTTGAGGACTCCTGCAATGACCGCTTTCTTTTCTAGAAATAGAAATTCAGTAGAATAGAGATAGAACTGTGGATTCCTTTTTGTTCTTCTGTTCAAAAAGTTACTGATTGTACAATTGCTTATTGAGTGACAGCTACTTACCAGGCACTCTTTCTACGCAGTGGAACAGAGCAGAGAGGTGCGCGGGCCCTGGGGGGCTTCTGGTCCAGGGCCGGGGTGGGGCACTCCAGCCTGTGCTAAATCATCCTGCTGCGAGTACAAATGACGTCATGTTGGAACACAACTACACCACTTTGTTGTGTTGTTTTTGGAAGCTTTCATGCCACAAGGACAGAGCTGAGAGTTGCAACAGAGACCATATAATCTGCAAAGTCCAGAATATTTTATTTAAATTAAAACTTTTATAAGGTTTTTAAAAATATGCTGACCCTTGTTCTAATAGATGACACTGGCCTATTTTCTTCTGTTTCTTCTTTTGGAAAACCAGACTCCTGATGGAAGTGACTTGCAGGATTTCTCATAACATTTATTGTATCTTAGTCAAAATATTGAAATTTCATTGCTTTACCGAAGATAGTTTGAATTCAAAGGTAAAACGTTGTCTGTAGTCTTCCTCTCTTTACTTGCTGGTGAATTGGGCCAGATAATACATTTAAAAACAAAACAAAAACCAACCCCCCACAAATGTCCTCTTCGTTTCTGTCTTCTGTGAGTCTGTAGAAAAAGGTATCTAACGTGGGCACGTCTCTTGTACCTGAGTTTGTCACTTCTCATACCCTAATCTCCAATGCCATTGTGTAGTCTTTTATAACATGATTTTAATGGCATTTGAAAATATTTCCAAGTAGGAATTTAAAAGAAATAAATTATTTTCCATTTGCTACCCTGTATATGCAGTTTTCTTACAGGTAAACCATCTAGCACCTGTTCTAGATATCAGAACGGGCACAGTACTTGAGTTAAACACCTAGAGGGCTTTAATATTAACCCAACCTAGATGGAAAACGAGAAGCCGATCTATGCAGGAGTGGTGGTTGTGTATTTACTTGGAAGCACTGCAGAGATACCAGCGGTTGCCTTTTCTAAGTCACCACCCAGTTTCTGGGAGTCACAGCAGCGAGGGAGTGAGCCAGACGATCTCTTAGCTTTAGGATTCGGTAATTATGTGCATGGAACTGTGAAGAGAACTTGAGAATTAGGAATAATTCCAAAGGAGGTCACTTTTTAAGTTAACAAGCCTTCCACTCTTTTTAAAATGACGAAAGTGTTTCTGAGCACAGAGTGAACAATCTTGACTTACTTTAATGTTACTTTTATTTGGAAGAACCTCATTATAACTTATTTTTCAAGCTCTGTGTCCTTGGTAGTTTCATAAAGTGTTTTACCTGCTTCATGGGTTGGGGTGATTTTCTTTCCCCCCCAAGTAGATCCTTGGCTTCTAGCAGAGATTTACATACTGGTTATTCATTCTGATTCTTTGTTGACTTATATTTTTTTGTGGTGAGTATAGACTTCTGTTTTTATGCCCATTTTGTTTCCTTTCTGGATCTTGATTTCTTTGTGTGAAGTCTGTGGGAAGTTCATGGAAATATACACGGGAAATCTGTATGTTCATTGCAGAGCAGTTGCACGTTACTAACTAACTTGTCAGGGAAAGTATTCATTTTTCACAAGGCTATTTTATTGAGATTTCATATGAATTCTTCCCGAACTTTTAAATAATATGATTTTAAGTTTAATTTTGTGGTAGCTGTAATTGAAAAGCATGTTTAGGGATTTTTAAAACTGAGGAAAGTCCATGTCAAGGAAAATTTGGGTTTACCCAGAGACCGTCAGACTGAAGGACAGTAACAGGAAGTCTGGAGAAATATCTGGAGTATTAAAAGGGGAAAATTCAAATATTACTGTTTCTGTTTTGCTTTTTTTACCATCAATAAAATGTTTTGCCATAATTCTGTCAGTATCTTTTGAGAGCGATAGCAAAGTTGCAAGTCGTCTGGCTGGTCAAGGCAGGAAGAGCGAAGTGGTGACGAGTGTGCTTTGATACCGAGCCTTCACAGTGCCCCTGACCAGCAGCTGTTCTGGCAGGATGGCAGGTTGTCCCTTCTGCAGCCTGTGGTGAGGGAACAGGGAAGCTCGTGTACAGGTAGTTAAAGTCTGGCAGTTACATCCTGGGCTCTTGAGACCCTTGGTGTGTAAGTTCATTTCCTACCGGCGATGTCACAAATTACCCCAGACTTAGTGTTTTAAGTGAACGCACATTTATTATCTTATAATTCTGGAGGTCACAAATACGAAATGGGTTTCATTGGACTGAAATCAAGGTGTTAGCAGGCCTGCATTCCCTCTGGAAGCCACAGGGAAGAATCCGTTTCCTTCCCTTCTCCAGCTTCTAGAAGCCACCTGCATTCCATGGCTTGTGGTTCCTTCCTTCATCTTCAAGTCCAGCATTATGGGATCTTCCAGTCTTTCTCTGACGCTGACTCTCCTGACTCTTTCTTACAAATCTGTCTTGTGTATGCATCGGGCCCACGTGGGTAAGGCAGGCTCTCTCCTCATTGCAGTGTCCATAAATAACTGCGTCTGTGCAGTCTCTCTGCCAGATGAGGTCTTATACTCATGGCAAGTAGGAGATTAGAACACTGACATATTTTAGGGCCATTATTCTGCCAAATACAGTGTGATACGAGCAGAGGCCATGGGCAAAGTCGTCACAAATTGAGCCCTCAAGCTCTCTGTCCCTAGAAGTACTGTCCGTCAGTTGGTGTAGTTCCCAGCATTGTGTTAGCCATTCCCGTTCCTGACTCACAGGTGATGATCTACTTCAGATAACAGAAATATTCTCATGGAGCCTTCCATCCTTTTTTCTTTGACCACCATGTTTGGACAAAGCACTGTTGTTTGGAATACAGAAAAGACAGTAGTATTTGAAGAACCTTCTCTGTGCCAAGCACTGGGTTAGACACTTAGTGTGCATTCCCGTAGTTCATCCTCACAGCGAACCTCGCAGCTCTTCCCAGTTCTCATGAGACTCCGAGATGTTAATTACTTGCCTGGGGTCACGTAGGTATAAGAAGCAGAGCTGTGGTCGAGGCCTTATCTGTCTCTTGACTTTGTTTTTTCCTGTCTAGGTCATACATGTTTATCATATTTTAAAAAATGTAAAATTATAAAAAAAAATACAAAGACACAAAACAGTTACCCACCTCTCTGTGTTTTATATTATATACTATTTTATAAACTGATTTTTTTCTTACGCTTTTCCTATAATATGAACAACTCTTTCTAAGCGCTAATTTTAACTGCTTTATTATTATTTCATGATGACCACTATCTTTCCACCGTACCATACTATCTTCTTCCAAGTCATGCCTTCTTGAGGACAATATAAAATACATATAGTTAAGTAGACATGTGATTCAGTGTCAAAGTGAGTAAGTGCTGACTGTGTGTGGGGATCAGGACCCACTTGAATAATACGTAGTGACAGATTAGGGCTTGGAGGGAAAACCTGCAGGGACACAGATCTACTTAATTGATAAAGCCAGAAATTATGGACTTTTCCAATCAAGATTGAGTTCAAACTGTGTGTGTGTGTGTGTGTGTGTGTGTGTGTGTGTGTGTGTGTGTGTGTAAAGAAAGAGAGATAAAAAGATAATAGTTACTCCTGGAGAAACTTTGAAATGAGGTTGGTAAGCTAAGTATTGCGAGACCCATCTCACCAGTTAATAAAAAATTGTGATTGTCTGGGTGTAGTTTACTTTTGATAAATAAATAATAGTAAAGTCTCAGGTTATAAACAAAGCTCTGTGTATATGGGTAGGCCTCTCCCTGTTCTGCTTTGTGAGGGAAATACAGGGAACCATATCCTTATTCTCTTTGTAGTCTAAGGAAAAAATTAGTACCTTTTCTTTCCTGTTTTCTTCAAAGACAGGAAAATATTGGTTTTGATTATAATTGTTGGATGTTATGAAGAGTGGTCGGCTGAAAGGCTACCAAATGAAATGTTTTACTTTAAAAATTAGGTCATTGCCTAAGCATTTCTAGAATTAGGAACTTATTATGTACGTTTGTCTTGAAGGGTTGCTTAATTACTGTCATGTCTCAGAGCAGGAGAAGGGATTCAGAGGAACTTTCTGATTCCGGGCTGTGTTCATGCGTGATTTATCTGTTTACTAGGTACCCAGAGGCTTACCTTACTTCGCTGTGGATTTTGGCCTCCAAGGAGGGTTTGCCCATGTCATTGAAGATCAACACAAATTCCCTCATTACTTTGGAAAGGTATGCTCACAGATTTAATAAAATTCCAGAGGTTAGCGATTTGGTAACACTTTTCTTTCAAAGGGAAATCAAAACTTTGGGCACAATATAGAGTGAATTTGGTGAGTACTGTTCCACTCAATTTTTAGAGGAAGAAGCTAGAAACTATTAAGAAAAATGTCCCAGAATATTCATAACAGTCAGGAAGGTCGCTCTGCAATCGAACGTTTACGGACACAGTCAAGCGGGCTGGTAGTTGCTTTCCTGTGGAGCCAGCCCGCCTTGTGCCGAGGAGGGTGACACTGCTGACGCTCACAGTGAGCTGACAGTGAGGCACGTTCTGTTCTGGAGAGACCGTTACTCCGTTCATCTCACGAATGAAGAAGCTGAGCTTCAGACAGAAGCTGGGATACAAGCCCCCCTCGTTTGTGGTTGAAGTAGGCAGACCCCTTTGTGTGGAGTGAAGCACCATGCAGTCCAAGAAGAGTATATGACTCTCATTTCACACCGTTCCCGGGCAGGTGTCCGAGTGTCGGTCTATAGACTGCTGGTACTTTCATCACTGCACATTGCCTGGTGGGTATAGCCATATGTTTAGGGTCTGCTGAGTAGCTGGGAAGTGTGTAAGTTCGTATCAGGGACTGGAATGAAGTTAATGTGACTGCTGCGATAGTCCGTCATACAGTCTGAGCAATAATCGTTCTAGAACTGACGTTTTTATCGAGCATAGCTCAGGCCTTTCTGCTTGTGTTTTCCATAAATTATTGTCTCTACTGGTCCTTTATTTGTTTCCAGGTGAAAAAGGTTCTGTTTTCCACGAAGCTTTTTCTGATTTATCTAAAAATAGAATCTTCTTTTTTTGAGTCTCCATTTAGTCTGCTTTGGCTTATTTACCTTCCTCCCTTTCTAAGACGGTTCTTGGTGTACTTGGGTTACTTTTCCACAGCCCCACATTCTGCTACGTGTTCTCGGAAGGCGCGTAGATGTATGTCAGTTCTCGTTGTATCCCCGTGATATTTGGTACTTGTTTGGACACAGTTTGGTCCTCTTGGTCAGAATGTTAAGATGCTGTCCAAGATCTCCCCACACAGCCCTGTAGAAGCAGACCAAATATGCAGAATTTGATGCTCAGTCCAGTGTTTTCCTGTGTTGCCCTCTAAGCATTACACGTCTTCCCCGTATCCTCGTGTACATGGATGCTCGTAAAGTTGCATTAATTTCTGTAGCTAACAGCACAGGAAGAGAATCATGCGGAAATTGTGTAGGTAAGCAGACTACTCAAAATCTGTTTCTTACAGGGCTTTGGAATGTGACTTTTGAGTGAAGGTGATTTATAATTTTTAATTCTTTATTTATTTGGATTAGTATTAAAATATGATTCTGTCTCCTGATAAAATATCTCCAGCGAATAGTGGAAGAAACTGGCTTATAAATATGCAGGGTAGTAGAGAGAACCTGAGCCTGCCCTTGGCCTGCAGTCCAGACACAGAGTTCATAATTGCTACATGTTGGTTAACTTTTTCTCCATCCTGTTTACCAGAACAGCTCAGAAGAACCAAAATAAGTAAATTTCACCCTCTCTTTCTCCCCTTTGCTCCTCTCTGGTGGATGTACTAACAAGCAACAAAATGGACAAATTGCTTGACAGGAGACACAGCCAGCACTCCTAGAATCAGAGGGTTTGCATAGTTAGAACTAACTGAAAACAATATTCCCCCCCCCACGTTTGTATTTAAATTCCAGCTAGTTAACACACACTGCAAAATTAGTTTCAGCTGTAGAATTTAGTGACTCAGTACTTCCATACAACACCTGGTGCTCATCACAACAGCTGCCCTCCTTCATACGCAGCACCTGTTCCCCCAACACCCCCCCCACCTCCCCATCAGTTGGTTCTTTCTAGTTTAGAGTCTGTTTCTTGGTTTACTTTTCTCTTCCCCCCTGCCCCCCGTGTTCATTTGTTTTGTGTCTTAAATTCCACATAGGAGTGAAATCATATGGTATTTGTCTTTCTCTGACTTATTTCGCTTAGCATTACATTCTCTAGTTCCATCTACATCATTGCAAATGGCAAGATTTCATTCTTTTTACGACTAATATTCCATTGTGTATATGTATATATATATACACACCACATCTTCCTTATCCATTCATCAGTCGGTGGACACTTGGGTTGCTTCCATAATTTGGCTGTTGTTGATAATGCTGCTATAAACATTGGGGTGCATGTACCCCTTCGAATCTGTATATTTGTATCTTTTGGCTAGTAGTGTGATTGCTGGATGGTAGGGTAGTTCTATTTTTAACTTTTTGCGGAACCTCCGTACTGGAAAATAAGATTTTTTTAACATGAAACTAATATTTATGTAAAATTTGAACATCCTCACAAAGAACTACTAATTTTATATTTAGGAGCAGAATAAACAAATAGTTTCATTCTGTTTTCAGACATGTGTCTGTATTTTTCTCATTCTTTAAAAGGAAATCATTGGTGGGATGCTGGATGTAGAGCCAAGACTGTGGAGGAAGGGGATCCGGGAAAGCTTTGAGGACCAGAGGAAGAAAGCACTGCAGTTTGCCCAGTGGTGGAAACCATTCGACTTCACCAAAAGTAAAAAGTGTTGAGTCATACCTTTTATTTTTTAAATTTCTTCTTCAGATTCCTTTGAGCTTTATTTCCATTGCGTCTAACTAGACCGCTGACCCTCAGGCCAGAGGGGGAGAAAGTCCCGCTCTGGGTCTCAGACACCCATGCGTCACTGATCGTGTTCCTGCCCTACCTTGTCCTGTGGATTGCGCTGTCGTAACTGGGGAGCAAGACCAGATACAGGGAGGCCCCGCTCACATTCCTGTTCTGTAGCTACGTCTTGGTGTTCTCAACTGTGCGGTTTAAGATGTGGAAAGACTCCTCTGAAGGATTATCTGGGAGGTGTAGCAGATCGTTGGTTCGGAGGGAAATGGGTCTGCTTCAAGGTTGTGAAGACTGTTGTCTGGCTTCTCTTGAATATTTTAAACCGAATTGGCATTTTCAGTAATAATTGCAATTTCTTTTCATAGCATTTTATAGAAAGGCTTTTAATTTTCTATCGGTAGTCACTGCTCTTCTTTTTATTAAAGGAAAAAGAATGTCCCAAGAACAATAAAGAATTAAATGAAGCATAAACGTGTTCATGATTTGTTTTTTTTTTCTGGATTTTAAATAGTGTCTTTGAATTTTGGGAATTTTAAACATAGTTGTTCCAAATAACACAATTTACAATTGTTTTGGGTTTTGAAAGGTGACAATTTAAGCCAAGCCGTCATTTTGGTGTTGTATTATTACAGCATTGTAATGCGCGTATCCTAAATGTCCAGAGCACATCCTGTTGCCCAGCACTTGATCTGCGCGTCTTCATTTTTCCTTTGTTCTTACGCGTGGCGTCAAGAGGAAGCCATATACTTATAAAATATGACCATGGTGTAAGAGTGCGCCTATTTTTTTTTACTATGGAAGGTATTTTTGTTGCAACGGTTTTTCAGAGATACTGGGTTTTGGAGCTGATCCTTGACATTTTGTCATGACATGTTGATTACCTAGAGTCAGTGTGGTGCACAGTCTGGAGTAACTCCTAACTCCCCATAGTTCTTTTTAATGTCGGCATCTTGTTATTTCTTTGGTATGTTAAAAAATGATTATGTTCTAGCTGTAGTTTTAAAATTTCAAATGTAAGTTGAAGTTTAATGGATTCAATTTCTCAATATTTGCAAGTTGAATTTAAGTATAATTATCAGTTAGATACTTGCTAGTATTATATTTATTGCTATTTTCAGACTCTTTGAGCTTTACTGCAGAGGCTTAGAGGAATGTATAACATTTATTTATTTAATCCGTGAATTAACATTCGTTTGCAGGGCATTTTGTGTTGTGCTTTTAGTGCAGAAATAAAAAGTACTTCCCCTACTTTAAATTATGTTATAGTCTAGTGGAGAAGGAGACATGTACATAAATAATTATAGCACAAGAGAAGTTCTTTTTTTCCCCCTTTTTAATTTAAATTCAATTAATTAACATATAATGTATTATTTGTTTCAGGGGTACAGGTCTGTGACTCATCAGTCTTATATAATACCCAGTGCTCATTACAACACATACCCTCCCCAATGCCCATCACCCAGTTACCCCATCCCCCACCCCCTTCCCCTCCAGCAGCCCTCAGTTTGTTTCCTATGATTAAGAATCTCTTATGGTTTGTCTCCCTCTCTGGTTTTGTCCTGTTTCATTTTTTTCCTCTCTTCCCCTATGATCCTCTGCCTTGTTTCTTAAATTCCACATATCAGTGAGCTCATGTGATAATTGTCTTTCTCTTGTTGACTTATTTTGCTTAGCATAATACCCTCTAGTTCTATCCATGTTGTTGCAAATGGCAAGATTTTATTTTTTGACGGCTATATAATATTCCATTGTAGATGTATACGCCACATCTTCTTTATCCGTTCATCTGTCGATGAACATCTGGGCTCTTTCCACAGTTTGGCCATTGTGGACATTGCTGCTGTACACACTGGGGTGCAGGTGCCCCTTCGGATCACTACATTTGTATGGTCAGCTAATCTTCAACAAAGCAGGAAAGAACATCCAATGGAAAAACAGTCTCTTGAACAGATGGTGTTGGGAAAATCGGAAAGACACATGCAGAAGAATGAAACTGGACCATTTCCTTACACCATGAACAAAAGTAGACTCAAAATGGATGAAAGACCTAAATGTGAGACAGGAATCCATCAAAATCCTAGAGAACACAGGCAGCAACCGCTTCGACCTCGGCTGCCGCAACTTCTTGCTAGACACGTCTCCAAAGGCAAGGGAAACAAAAGCAAAAATGAACTATTGGGACTTCATCAAGATAAAAAGCTTTTGCACAGCAAAGGAAACAGTCGGCAAAACCAAAAGACAACTGACAGAATGGGAGAAGATATTCGCAAATGACATATCAGTTAAAGGGCTAGTATCCAAAATCTATAAAGAACTTATCAAACTCCACACCCAAAAAACAAATAATCCAGTCAAGAAATGGGCAGAAGACATGAACAGACACTTCTCCAAAGAGGACATACAAATGGCCAACAGACACATGAAGAGATGCTCCACATCACTTGCCATCAGGGAAATACACATCAAAACCACAATGAGATAGCACCTCACACCTGTGAGAATGGCTAAAGTTAAGTCTGGAAACAACATTGTTGGCGAGGATGTGGAGAAAGGGGAACCCTCTTACACTGCTTGTGTGAATGCAAGTTGGTACAGCCACTCTGGAAAGCAGTATGGTTCCTCAAAAAGTTGGAAATAGAGCTACCCTATGACCTAGCAGTTGCACTACTAGGGATTTACCCCAAAGCACGAGAAGTTCTTCTGCGACGTGTGCCAAATGTATTGGAGTACAGCGCTGAGGGACTGTTCACACCTCCTGTCTGTCTGAGTGGAGGACTTTGCTTCCTGTTTTACTGAGAAACAGAACCACATCAAAGAGATTTTCTACCACTTCTCTCAGCATCCCTGCGTCTGTACCTGTGTACTCTACTTTTCCTCTGGCGATATACATTTTGTTATTATTCTTTCCTAGGTCTAACCCACTCATTTATGTTCTGGATTTCATCCCTTCGTACGTACTCAGTTGTCCCTACTCTCCCTGTATTATTAGGTTTTTCCCTCCTGTAAGATTATTCCTTTTAGCACAAAAACATTTTATAACAACAAACTCTGGCATCATATCCCCTCTAGCCATGTTTCTTCTCCACTCGACAGCAGAACCCATTTCAATAATATCTGTGTCCTCTCCTTCCATTCTCCTGTTCTCAGTTAGACTTCATCCTCCCGGTTTGGGTCACAGTCCTCCGTGAACCCTCCCCACAGGCAAATCACGTGACGGCTGCTCAGTGTTCCCCTGGCTCTGTCAGCATTACTGACATACGTGAGGCACTTCCTTGCTTCTAGACCACTGTCTGTTATTTCTCCTCCGTCCTTACTGGCGGCATCCTCCCAGTTCCTTCGCCGGTTCCTCTTCATTTTCTCACTCGCTAAGTGTTGAAATGCCCATCCTCCATTCTTTTCTCTATACACAGACTCTCTCTCTCTCTCAAAGTAATGCCATCATTAAAGTGGTCTTAAATACCATTTTTAGGTTGGTTCATTTATTCAACAAATATTTGTTTTCTGTATGCCAGTTACTGTTCTCTGATCAGGGAATACATTAATGAATAAAACAAAAATTCTTTCTTTGAGGAGTTTACATTGTATCAGGGAAGATAGACAGTAAACATTAGACGTAATAAATAAATTATCCAGCAAATATCAGAGGTGGTAAGTGCAATGGAAAAAGGAAAAGTAGAATAGGACGAGTAAGAGGTCTCCCAAATTTATGTCTTCATTTTGGATTTCTTCCGGAATCCTGTATCTAAATATCAAGTTGACCTTTCTACTGTATCTTATCTGTAAGAAGGATATACAAACTGAACTCCCAATTTTCCTCCTGTTCCAGTTATTTATAACAACCACTTTCTTGTACGTTGTGGTGTTATAGCTGAGGGATTTGCCTAGGGCTTAGCGGGATGGTTTGCCGCTGCTGCCTGGCATCTGGGGCCTCAACTGGACTGGCTCAGACATCTGGAGATGACTGGGGACCGTGTGTGTAGGGCCTCTGTTCTTCATATGGTGTTTGCTGGAGCTGGAGTAGTTGAAATGGTCCTTCACTCACAAGTTTGATGCCTGGACCAGAATCATCGGGACAGCTTGGAACAGGCTGCTGACACTCTCTTCTTGCACAGCAAATTCAGTGTAGTTGGGCTTACTGTATGGCTTCTGATTTCTGTCCCAAAAGATGCTCCCCGGACATGAGGTGGAAGATGCCACTGTCTTCGTTAGGGCCTGGGACCACACATGAGTGCAGCTTCATTTTGCCTTATTTTGTTTGTCACAGAGCCCATCTGCATTCCGAAGGGGGGGTCCTAACTCTAACTCTCGAAGGGAGTAGTGTCAGGTAATTGGTGGCCACCTTTAATCCACCACAGTCTACCCTCTGGCCACAAACTTACACTTCTCTCAAGTTAAAATATGTTCAGATCCTCCCAAGAAAGTCTCATCCCAGTGGGCAGTAGGCTTAGGCTCGAGGCTGAGGATCCCATCCATCCAAGGCTCAGACAGAGAAGAGGCTCCTCAGGTGCTTCAGTCTGAAGATGCGTGAATTTAAGAGACAAATTATCTGCACCCCTTACGCACGCGTGCGCACACACACACACACACACACACACCCCAAACATACACTAGTAAGAGAAGCAGACAATAACGGTAGGCACATTCACTGAAAAAGATGGAAAATTTGAGGCACAGTGCAGTCACTGTTCACTAGCTCTAAAATTAGGTCGCGCATGTGTTGCCAGTTGCTTGATGAGGGCCGTGGTCCTGCTTCTTCGGGGGATTCTACGGGGCCTTTTGCTTTGCCCTGTGTACTCTTGGTTTCACGCCCAGTCAGCCTTTCTTCTTCATGAAGAGCTGAAGACCGATGCTTCCAGCCAAGACAAAGTAACCACATTGTCTTCCTGCCTCAAGTGACCAGAAAATAGACAATATACATGAAACGATGGTTTTTAAGACCTGGTTATCAGGCATGGAAGTATAATGATCCCAAAGTGACGGGAAACAAGTGAGATGAGCGCTGTGATTGACCTATCCTGTTGTTCCAAGAGAGATCTCATCTTAGGGTACAAGGTGTGGGAATCCAGGCAGGGCTTACGGGACAAGATGCGTGACAAATAAAGCTGTGAGTCTGGGAGGACCTAGACAGCGGGGCAGGTTACGAGAGGAGATCACACGCACGCGCAGGGGGCACCTGAGGCCGAGCAAAGATTGATGTACCTGAGAGGATTAGACGTCACATCCCCCACTAGCAGGAGCAGGGGGTGTCGAGGCTGCCCAGGAAGTGCGAGTACCCAGAGTGGTAGTGTGTAACGTAGAATAATATCTCAAGCCTTAGCGCTGACCCAGCCTTGACGAATCTTAAACACAAGAGGCAAAAAGATAAGCTGTTTCCAAGTAACTTAACTTCCTGCATCCAGAACAAAGCTCAAATTAAAGATATTTTACCATTTGAAGAAAAACTGTGCAGTTTATAACACACGTAAGGACAAAGTGAATGACAATAATAGCACAAAGGTGGGATGGGGAGAACCTTGTAAGGTTGCCGTACAGACGTGAAGCGGTACAGTAGGACTTGAACGTGGGCTGCGATGAAGATGTATAGTTATGAACTGTAAAGCAGACCCTAAGATAAAAAAAACAAGCAAATAGAGATTTATAGCAGGAAGCCAACAAAGAAGATAAAATGGAGCATAAAATAATATTCAATCTAACTGCAGGCAGGAAAAGGAGACAAAGTACAGGGGGGCAGATAGAAAAGGAACAGCAGGGTGATAGATTTAAGCCAAAGCACTGTATCAATAATACTCATTTTTATGGCTGCATAGCAGGTGCCACAAACCTAACCTCTTAAAGCAACATACATTATGTCACAGCTTCTGTGGGTTAGGAGTGGAGGGACAGCTTGACTCATCTGGAGGCTGAACTGGGAAAAGATCCATTTCTCCATCCATGTGGTGGTTTGTGTCATTCATTTCCTTGCAACTAGGACTGAGAGCGTCAGCTTTTTGCTGGCTGCCCCATGCTTCTACAGGGCATTGCCGTCCCTTATCATGGCCTCTTGCTTTCCTCACAACCAGCAGGGAAGAGGGAGATGATGGCACGTTGGCCACCGATGTCTTACACAACCCAATGACATCATCACATAAAATTGGCATATACCCCTTGCCGTAGAGTCACAGGTCCTGCCCACACTCAAGGGCTGGGGTGACACAAGGATGTGAACACCAGGATCAGCACATAACAGAGGCCACCCAAAGAGTTTGTCCACCAAAAATATACCATATCACATTTTAAGAATCTTAAAACTTAATGTTTTAATTTCTCCCATCTTATTCTTTGTTGTCCTAGATTTTACTAACGCATTGGTCATCATCCACAGAATACGCTGTTACTACTTTTGCTTTCAACACCTAATTCTATTTTAAAGTATTTTTAATGAGAAGAAGTTGGTTTTATATTATTCCAGTATTTGCTGTTCTTAGTACTCTGCATTCCTTTGCTTTGATCCAAATTCACGTTTGGTGTCACCTGAGTAAGTGGGCATAAAGTCAGCCTGGTTTTTTTTCAGGCTTGCCTCCTCTGTTTCCTGCTGTTTCTAGGTGATTGGTTGATTCCGTAGTGATTTTGTTTGTTCTTTTTGTCCCCTTCCTTGCTCATGTTTTTAAAGCTGTGAGTGATCTCAATTCTTGTTTTTTTTTAAATCCTCTCGTTTTTGAGTTTTAGACCTTCAGATTTTTGTCAAGTTTTTCAAGAAGCGATTTATAGAAATTTCTTTCTTTTGTGTGAACTTTCTTCTAATTAGGTTCTCTGTAGAGCGCATGCCTTGTTCCTATTCATTTAATTCTTTTACTTAGGTTTTGCCATAGTGTGTATACAGAGTGGCCAGGATGTTCCTTTTCCTCTTGCTGGTACCTGGGCGTCTATGCTTCATAATGATGGTTACCCTGTTATTGGCACATAGATATTCAGAAGTGTAATTTATTTATTGTGAATTGTGGCTTTCGGCATTAAATGGGGGCAACCCTGAGCCCCCAAAGCACCACCTGTAGGAATATCGCCAGCCCATTAGTAACACCTATTAGAGCAATGACTAAACACGATCTAAAAGGATAGAGTCACATTTTTTAAATTTATTTTTAAAATATGTGTTAGAGCACGCATGCAGTGGTGGAGGGGGCAGAGGAGTAGAGACGGTCTTCAAGCAGACTCCCCGCTGAGCGCAGAGCCTAACTCAGGGCTCGATCCCACAACCCTGAGATCATGACCTGAATGGAAATCAGGGGTCAGACGCTTAACTGACTGAGCCACTGAGCCGCCCCCCCAGAGTAATACATTTCATTTATGTCATAAAATTCATGAGGGGCTTTGTTGAAGCCGCTAATGTTGCCTGAGTTAATAGAGAAATTGGTACCTTGAAGATTGGGAGTTTCTAAACAAGCCTTAAAATACGTGGCCTTGGTTGGATGGTAAAAGCTGCTGAAGATTAGCTCCATGAATAAAGATACATTTAAGATTTTCCAGCAAAGCTTAGATTTGGTGTGCGTGGTATTTCATAACGTGAAGAGGGGAGCAACCATTGCTTTCAAATGCAGTCTTGGGGTTTTAAAGGTTTTACTTATTTATTTGTCAGAGACAGAAAGAGAGTAAGAGCACAAGCGGGGGGAGGGCAGAGGGAGAGGGAGAAGCAGGCTCCCCGCTGAGCTTGGAGCCCAATGCGGGATTCGATCCCAGGACCCTGAGATCACAACCTGAGCCAAAGACAGACGCGTAACTGACTGAGCCATCCCAGCTCCCCAGCCTTGTGTCTTTAATCCCTGGGGTCCTTGTTATCCGTGGTCCTTCAGATAGTGCTTTTTTTTTTTTAAAAGATTTTATTTATTTGACAGAGATAGAGACAGCCAGCGAGAGAGGGAACACAGCAGGGGAAGTGGGAGGGGAAGAAGCAGGCTCCCAGCGGAGGAGCCTGATGTGGGGCTCGATCCCGTAACGCCGGGATCACGCCCTGAGCCGAAGGCAGACGCTTAACCGCTGTGCCAGCCGGGTGCACCTTCAGATAGCACTTATAATGTGAAGGTAGACAGAACGCTGGTTCTGAATTCATTTATATTCTCTGCTTTGAACAGTGTTGTTCCTTGCGAGACATGTAGAGATCATATATGACACCAGCTCATTCACTTGTTTGGTGTGGTTTTAAAAATCAGTCCCGATTTGGCCACTGGGTTGCCTGTTGTGACAGCTACTTAGTGCTCTTTAAAGGAACTCAGTAAAATAAATACAGTTATTAAAATGACAGCTGTGAAAACAGTTTTTTACGTGTTAATGTAGTGTTAGGTTTAAAAAGGGAACATTAAGTAATATGTGAAAAGTCATTTAAGTGGGTGTAAAAAGGGAGAACTTTTCTCAAATGGAACCATTAGGTGTTCTTTTAAAAACCTTAAAACAGTAATGTAAAAGGGAGAAATGAGAAATTGGAGTAACACCACCTCAGTGTTGGCTGGATAGCACTTAAATCACGAGGCTGCTGCCCTAGATTATGTCAGATTTTGCTGGAACATGTTTCAGTTTAGAGATAGTAAAAAAGGAATCTTATTCATTTTTCAAACACTAGAATCTGAAGGTCTCGTTTTTGTTGTGTGAAACCCTTTTGAATTACTGGTGATCCTTGGCTAAATTTTGTTTCCCTTTTAAGGCAGAACATATCAGAATCCCTGTTTGTGTTTTATTGTGGTCTCATGAATTATGTCATTTTTCCTGGAAATTAAAAAGATAATATAAAAGGAGGACTATGAAATTAGTCATTACCAAGATGGCATCCCAGTGATTGAATGTGGTTAAACAGATAATTGTTAGAGTACTTTGCTGTTTACGATAAAAGCGTTTGCTCTTCCGAAGAAGCTTTAGATTCCTTCCTGGATATTATAACACAGCCAATAAGCCAAATGTAAGCAGTATACTTTTCTTAAGTCAACTAATTAATTTTATCCATTTTTTTACCCTCACATTTTTTTCAGGACTCCTGTTAGATGAGTGACAGTTCAGAAATAGCTTGGGGATGATGGTAGTGACAGTGATACAGTTTTGAACCTCGCTGAATGCTAAAAATAGCAGCAAAGCAACTAGAATGCAAAACCAAGGACCCACAGAAACCATCTTGAAAACAGAGTATTCCCACAGCCCCCAATTACAGTCGGCTTGTAGGGACACACTGCCGTCATTAGTAGTGTCTGCATGGTGTCGGCATCTGTACAAAAGGGAGTGGGGGGAAACAAGTGGGCTTTGGACATCCCCAGGCATAAAAGACCCCAGATTGTCGAAAAGTGCTTGCTGCAGAGCATGACGGCTTCGTCTGAAAAGAGCAGCAGAAACTGGGAACAGAATCCCAGTTGTGGGTGCGTGTAATGGCATCTGATGGCTATGAAGTTAAAAAAAAATAAAGTAAGCTCCTCTGGCCTGTTCCCTCCCTTTGAAAGTACAGGCAGACTTTCTTCATCCAAAACATTAAGTGACAGAACTATATCTCAGTTAAATCCCATGCAAAGTTTTTAGAAGTGGAGAGAGATTAGGAGCCAAACAATATTCCTACAGCTAATGAGAGTTCACAGACAGACCTGTCCCTAAACTGATGAAAACTGTGACTCAGTAGTTCCAGATGAGCTTAAAAATTTAAGAAAATGATAGAATGTGTGAAGAAAAAACAGCATATATTAGGACTGTAAAAATATCAGAAATGAAGTGAGTGAAAAAAGGAAGGTTTTACTTTTTTCCACCTTTTTTTGTTTTTTTCTTAATTTAAAATCAGTTAATTAACATATAGTGTATTATTACGTTCAGAGGTAGAGGTCAGTGGTTCATCAGTCTTATATAACACCCAGTGCTCGTTCCATCATGTGCCCTCCTTAATGCCCATCACCCAGTTACCCCATCGCCCCACTCACCTCTCCTCCAGCAACCCTCAGTTTGTTTCCTATGATTAAGAGTCTTTTATGGTTTGCCTCCTTCTCTGATTTCGTCTTGTTTTATTTTTTCTTCTTTTCCCCTCTGATCCTCTGTTTTGTTTCTTAAATTCGACATATCAGTGACATCATAAGAATATTATCTTTCTCTGATTATTTTGCTTAGCATAATACCTTCTGGTTCCATCCACGTCGTTGCAAATGGCAAGATTTCATTTTTTTTTTGATGGCTGAGTGATACTCCATTGGACATGTGTATTTATATACATACGTACATATATACACACACATCCCACATTTTCTTTATCCATTCATCTGTTGATGGACGTCTGGGCTCTTTCCATAGTTTGGCTGTTGTGGACATTGCTGCTATACACATTGGGGTGCAGGTGCCCCTTGGATCACTACATTTGTATCTTTGGGGTAAATCCCTAGTAGTACAATTGCTGGGTTGTAGGGTAGCTCTATTTTCAACTTTTTGAGGAACGTCTATACCGTAGAATGGAAGATTTTAAATGAGAGCTGCCAACACCCACAAAGGATTTAGGATTCTGAAATGGAAGACAAACTCAGGAAAAAAACAAATGTAACAGATAACAACTTAATAGAAAGTTAAGATATAAAGAAGAAAGTTTTTTGGATTTAAAAGGTTGAAGAGAATGTGATGGATAGAAGATAGGCTGAACTTCGACACAAATACAGTAAAAAACTTTGAAGAAAAAAAAATCAAGAGAATGAACAAAGCAAAAAGAACATGGCCCAGATAATCTCATGGAGGATTTTACTATCCCTTTAAATATTCATCGATCCTAATGCCTCTTAAGCTATTTCAGTGTATGGGAGAACTTCTAAACTAGTTTTGTGATGCAAGGATACTGTGATTCCTAAACTTGAGAAAGATTGCACCAAAATAGAAAACTCACAATAACATTTGTCCTTTATTAATGCAGAAATTATACATTAGTAATAGCAAACGTGGAAAGGGTCCAAGATGATAGTGTAGGAAAATCCTGAACTCTCTTCCTCGCACGGACTTACAGACTTAGAGCTCCATATGGATTATTGCTCTCTGGAAAAGATCTTGAAACTAGATGAACTGCTTCTCCATAACAAGGGATAAAAGGACCTCACTGAGGATGATAGAACAGACAGAGGCACAGTCTTGTAAAAAACCCCATGCCAGCTCATTGATACAAAATAGAGATTCCCACAGACAGGTGCTTCTCCTGAAGGAGTAAAGGGTTGGTGTTCCACATCTGGCACCCTGACCTCTGGGACCTGCACTGGAAAGAGGAGCCCCTTGAAAGTCTGGCTGGGAAAACCAACGGAGCTGATATCTGGGGGTTCTAAAGTTCTATAAGAAACTGAGATTCCCCTGTTGGAGTGTTTGCATGCCGTCCAGTTTGTCCCCAGACCTAGCGAACAAACAGTAGTTGGAAAGTTCCTAGACTGTAGGTGAGAGAGATCCGTTTGCTGGTCTGAGGGCATTGGCTGGAGGGGCAGCGGACAGTTGAGATTCTCCCCGGAGACAGGTGCGCGTGGATGCCATTGTTGCACTGTCCACGTAGCTTGCTAGCATGGTGGGCGAGCTTGGACACAACATCCTCCAGCACTTGGCTGGGATGGATTGGGGTGAGAAGTCATTGCTCAGGCCAGAGTGCAGGTGAGTGCAGTGCTCTCCGATTCCGCAGCTGGAGTGGGCAAACACAAATGGTCGTGCAGTTCTGTCACTTCCTAGGGAAGGCTGGAGGCGTGGGCAGTCAGGACACTCCACTACCCCTGGCTGCGGCTGGTGAGCATGAACGGTCGCAGCACTCGTGGCTGTGCGCACACACTGATGAGGCACTCTCCCACAGTGTTTCTGAAACCCACAGGCATGCGCAGTCAATACATTGTCACACTACCTTTCTGAGACCAGCGAGTGTGCCCTCTCATCTGCACTCTCCAGCTGCCTTGCTACAGCAGGGAAAGGCAGTTCATTCATACTTCAAAAGCTAGTACCCAAGGGTCTGGCTTCTAATCAGCCTGAAACTAGATGGTAAATGAGATTCTTCCCCTTGGATCAGTGCTGACAGGTCTTGGCACACCCTCAACAATGGGCGTATCAAGAACAAATCAAACAGTTTAGACAATCACAAAGGCTTGGGAGACAATCAAGAACTAGGGGAAGGTTGAATGAGAAAGATTATCACCTACACAAGATGAGCTTTCAAGGCTGGGAGAGGTAGCTGTCTTACTGAAGGCACAGAAACACAAGAGAGTCAAGCAAAATGGGCAAGCAAATAGGTTTCAAATGAAAGAACAAGACAAAACATCAGAAAAAGATCACAGTGATACAGAGATAAGTAATCCACCTGATAAAGAATTCAAAGTAATGGTCTTAAAGATGCTCACCAGCCTCAGGAGGAAAAAAGATGAACACAGTGAGATCTTCAGTGGAGAGAGAAAAAACATAATAAAGCACCGAACAGAAGCCACAGAGCTGAAAAAGGCAGTAACCGAGCTGGAAAGTACACTGGAGGCATTCCGCAGCAGACTGGGTGAAGCAGAGGATAGATCAGCGAACTGGAGATGTAGCAATGGAACTCACTCACACGTAGCGACTGAAAGATATTTTATTTTATTTTATTTTATTTTATTTTATTTTATTTTATTTTATTTTATTTTATTTTACTTTATTTTCTTTTATTGAGTAAAGCGATAGAAGTTTATTGAGTGAAGATACAGAAAAAGCTCTCAAGAGTGAGAGGGGTCCTGACACGGTTGCCCAGAAAAATAATTTTAAAAAATAAAGATAACTCGAGGGACATCAAGCAGAATTACGTTTTCATGTAGGGATTGCAGAAGGAGACAAGAGAAAGAGGCAGAAAACTTACTTGAAGAATTAATGGTTGAAAATTTCCCTAAGTTAGGGAAGGAAACAGACATTCAGGTCTAGGAAGCCAGAAGTTCCAAATAGGAATCCAAAGACAGCTACACCAAGACCATTGTAATTAAAAGGTCAAATTTAAAGACAGAGAATCTTAAAAGCAGCAAGAGTAAAGCAGATTGTTACACACAAGGGAAACCCCATAAGGGTGTCAGCGGATTACTCAGAAATGGCAGGCGAGAAGGGAGTGGCATGACATCTTCAAAGTGCTGAAAGGAAAAAACTTCCAACTAAAAATTTTTGACCTACCAAGGTTATCATTCAGAGCTGAAGGAGAGATAAAGAGTTTTCTAGACAAACAAAAGCTGAAGGATTTCATCACTACTAAACTGGCTTTGGAAGAAATATAAAAGGGACTTTTTTAAGCTTTGAAAAGAAATGTCACTAATTAGCAAAACATGCCAAAAAAAAAATCTTGGTGCTCCTGGGTGGCTCAGTCGGTGAAGCATCTGCCTTTGGCTCAGGTCATGATCTCAGGGTCCTGGGATCAAGTCCTGCATCAGGCTCCCTGCTCAGTGGGGAGTCTGCTTGTCACTCTCCCTCTTCCCCTCTCCCTGCTCATGCTCTCTCTCTTGCAAATAAGTAAGTAAAACCTTTAAAAGGAGAAAAGTAAACGTCTCACTGGAAGGGGTAAATGTATAGTAAAAGCAGTGGATTAATCACTTATAAAGCTACCAAGAAGGTAAAATGACAAAAGTAGTAAAATTAACTAAAACTACAGTAATTAGGGGTATAGGAAATAAAAACAATGTAAAAAGTGACATCAAAAACATAAAATGGTGGAAGTAAAAATGTAGTTTTGGAATGTGTTCAAATTTAGGTTGCTATCAACTTGAAATAGACCATTATATATGTAGGATAATATATGTGAATCTTATGGTAACCACAAAACAAAAACTTAACAGTAAATACACATAAGAAAACAAGTAAAGAATCTAAGCATAATGCTAAAGAAAGTTATCAAACCACAAGGGAATAGAGAAAGAGAAGACGGGAACAGAGAAAACTACAAAAACAGCCAGGAAGAAAAAATGAACAGGATGGCGATAAGTATATACCTATCGATAATTACTTTAAATGTAAATACAGTAAATTCTCCAATCAATAGATACATAGTGGCTGAATGAATAAAAAAAGAAAACCAAAAAAAGATCTGTATACTGCCTACAAGAGACTCACTTCGAAAGTAAGGACACACATATTGAAAGTGAAAGGATGGAAAAAGATACTCTATGCAATTGGAAATGGAAGGAAAGCTGGATAGCTCTAATCATATCAGACAAAACAGACTTTAAAACAAAGACTGTAACAAAAGACAAAGAGGAACTACATAATAATAAAGGGGTCAATCCAGCAAGAAGACACAACATTTATAGATACATATGCACCCAACAGAGGAGCACCAAAATATATAAAGCAAATGTTAAAAACTTGAAGGTGGAAATTAACAACAATACAATAATAATAGGGAATTTTGACACTCTCTTTAGATTAATGGATAGATCATACAGACAGAAAATTAATAAGGAAACACTGGCCTTAACACAGTAGACCAGATGGACTTACTAGATACATACAGAGCACTACATCCCAAAGCAGCAGAATATACATTCTTCTCAAGTGCAATAGAACATTCTCCAGGATTGATCACATGTTAGGCCACAAAACAAGTCTCAATAAATTCAAGAGGACTGAAATTATATCAAGCATTTTTTCTGACCACAATGATATGAAGCTAGAAATCAGTTACAAGAAGAAAACTGGAAAAACTACAAATAGGAGGAGATTAAACTACTTACTGAAAACTACTAAGTCCTGGAAGAAATCAAAGGAGAAATTTAAAAAAATACATAGAGAAAAATGAAAAAAGAAATATGAAAAACCAATGGGAGATAGTAGAAGTGGTTCTAAGAGGGAAGTTTATAGCAATGAAGCCTATCTCAAGGAAGAAGAGAAATCTCAATTTAACTTTACACCTAAGGAACTAGAAAAAGGACAACAAACAAATCCCAAAGTTAGTGGAAGGAAGGAAATAATAAAGATCAGAGTGGATATATATGAAATAGAGACTAAATAGAGATTAAAGACTAAAAAGACAGTAGTAAAGATTAGTGAAACTAAGAACTGGGTCTTCGAAAAGAGAAGCAAAATTGACAAACCTTTAGCTAGACTCACCAAGAAAAAAAGAGCGCTCAAATAAAGTCAGAAATGAAAGAGAAGTTATAAGCACAGAAATACTTTAATAAACAATTATTTGCCAACAAAATTGGACAGCCTAGAAGAAATGGATAAATTCCTAGAAATGTACAGTCTTTCAAGACTGAAATATGTTGAAATAGAAAATCTGAGTAGATGAATTACTAGTGAGGAGATTGAATCATTATTTAAAAACCTCCCAACAAACATCCAGAACTAGATGGTTCCACTGGTGAATTCCACCAAACATTCAAAGAAGATTTAATTCCTATTCTTCTCAAATTATTCCCAAAAACTGTGAAGAGGAGGGGATGCATCCAGAGTCATTTTATCAGGCCAGTATTCCCTGTTAGCAAAACCAGATGAAGATGGGGAAAAAAAAGCAAAGCAGAAGGGGAGAGAGAGAGAGAGAGAATGAGAGAGAGAGAAAGAGAAAGAAAAAGGAAAAGAAAAGAATTAATTACACAGCAGTATCTCTGATGAGGATAGAAGCAAAAATCCCTAACAAAATATTAGCAACTGAATTCAACAATGTGTTAAAATACATTAAAAATATTACTCCATGATCACATAGGATTTATTACAGGAATTCAGGATGGTTCAACATCCAGTCAATCAATGTGATACACCATATCAACAGAATAAAAGATAAAAATCACAATCATCTCAATAGATGCAGAAGAAGCATTTGACAAAATTCAATATCTATTTATGACTTTAAAAAAGTGGGTATATGGGAAACATACTTCAACATAATAAAGACCATATATGATAAACCCACAGCTGGAAGCTTTTCCTAAGATCAGGAATAAGACAAGGATGCCCACTATCCCCACTTTTATTCAACATAGTATTGGAAGTCTTAGCCATAGCAATTAGGCAAGAAAAAGGCATACAAATTTAAAAGAGAGAAGTAAAACTGTCCCTATTTGCAGATGACATGATACCACATATAAAAACCCCTAGAGACTCCACCGAAAAATTGTTAGAACTAATAAATGAATTCAGTAGAGTTTCAGGATACAACATTAATATACAGAAACCTATTGTTTCTGTACAGTAGTAACAACCTATCAGAAAGAAATCAAGAAAACAACCCCATTTACAATTGCATTGAAAATAGTAAAATACCTAGGAATAACTTTAACCAAGGAGGTAAAAGGTCTGTATATGGAAAATTATAAAACATTGATGAAAGAAGTTGAAGACGAAAATAAATAAAAAGATCTTCCATGCTTGTGGACTGAAAGAATGAATACTGTTAAAATGTCCACACAATCGAAAGCAATCTACAGATTCAAAATAATTCCTATCAAAATTCTAGTGGCATTTTTTTTATAGAACTAGAGCAAATAATTTTAAAATTTGTATGGAACCACAAAAGACCCCAAATAGCCAAAACCGTCTTGATAAAGAAAAAGTTAGAGCTATCAGGCTCTCTGATTCCAAAGCTATCCTACAAAGCTATAGTAATCAAAACAATTTGGTATTGGTGTATAAATAGTCATAGAGGCATGGTACAGAATAGAGAGCCCAGAAATAAACCTATGCATATATGGTGAATTAATTTATGAGATAAGAGGCAAGAATATATTGGGAAGGGACAGTCTCTCTAATAAGTGGTTCTGGGAAAACTAGACACTTATATGCAAAAGAATGATACTGGACCACTATCTTAGAATATACACAGAAATCAACTCAAAATGGGTTAAAGACTTGAATGTAAGACCTGAAACCATAAAACTCCTAGAAGAAAACATGGGTGGTAAGCTCCTTGACATTGGTTTTAGCGATTTTTATCTGACTCTAAAGGCAAGGGAAACAAAAGTGAGAATAAACAAATGGTACAACATCAAACCAAGAAGCTTCTGCACATTGAGGGAACCATCAATAAAATGAAAAGGCAGCCTGTTGAATGGGAGGAGGTATTTGCAAATTACATACCTAATAAGGGATTATTATCCAAAAAGATATAAAGAACTCCTACACTCAGAGGGGAGGGGGATGGGGGAATGGGATAGGCCGGTGATGGGTAGTAAGGAGGGCACGTATTGCATGGTGCACTGGGTGTTATACACAACTAATGAATCATCGAGCCTTACATCGGAAACCGGGGATGTACTGTATGGTGACTAACATAATATAATAAAAAATCGTTAAAAAAAAAAAGAAAGAACTCCTACAACTCACTACAAACAAAAACCAAGTAATCCAATTAAAATGGGCAATGGAGCTGAATAGACATTTTTCTGAAGAAGACCAGATGGCCAACAGACTTTTGAAAAGATGCTCGACATCCCTAATCATCAGGGAAATGCGAGCACATGACAATGAGATACACCTTACACCTGTCAGACTGGCTATTATAAAAAAAAAACATAGATGAAGATGTGGAGAAAAGGGAACACTCGTGCATTGTTGGTGGGAGTATAAATCGGTGCAGCCACTATGAAAAACAGGATAGAGGTTCCTCAAAAAATTAAAAATAGAGCTACCATGCAATCCAGCAATTCCACTTCTGGGTGTCTACCCAAAGAAAATGAAAACACAGAGTCAAAAAGGCCTACGTACCCCTGTGTTTATTGCAGCATTATTTACCGTAGCTAAGATGTGTAAGCGACGTTAAGTGTCCATTAGTGGATGGATGAATGGGTAAAGAAAATGTGGTACAGATAGAGATACATACAATGGAATGCTAATTATCATAAAAAGGAATGAATTCTTACCATTTGCTACGACATGAATGGACCTTGAGGGGCTTCATTCACTTTTTGCTTTATTCACTTTGACGTCTGGTTTTAATGGGCTGCTTTGCCGTCATCACATGCAGGAAGTTGTAATGATGTTGACTTCAACCCCATGATTTCCAGAATATTATTTGAAGAATTGTGGCCTGATGTTAGTTCCAGGTAACTAATATCCATCATAGGTACAGGTTAAGAAATTTGATGTTTCTTCTAATCTGCAAAACAAAACAACCTAAAACAAAACAAAACAAAAAACAGTGGCCTTGCTAGTAATACTAGAGAGTATATTCAAGTAAGTCAGTAATCTGTCAGCAAACATTATAAAATGCATAAATTTAATGCAGAAATAACTGAGAAACGTGCAAAAAGCCTAAAATGCTATTTGCTAAGTACAAATAAAAACACAGATAATATTAATGGGGGTGAGGATGAAAGTTAATATCCAACAGAATTTTCTCTGTGTGGTATACATGCTCTCTATAAAGATGGGCCCCAATGTTAATGATTTGATCAAAGCTTGCTTGCTTTTTCTTTTTTAAAGATTTTATTTATGTATTTATTTATTTGAGTGAGAAACAGAAAATATCAGGCAGGCTCTGCACTGAGCACGGAACCTGATGTGGGGCTCCATCTCTCGACCCCGGAATCATGACCTGAGCTGAAAGCAAGAGTTGGAGGCTTAACCGACTGAGCCACCCAGGCACCCCTGAGCAAAGTTTTCTGGGGATGGTAGTGGCACACTAGGAAATCTGAGCCAGCTTTCACGTAGGAAGACTAAAATATCTAGAAAAATGTGAATCCCGCTGCTTGAAGGTATCAAAGAGCTCACAAGGTAGTGGAGTCTAGGAGACACGAGTGTCCGGAGAAGTGCAACGTTCGGTATCACTTTGCCTCTGGGGTTAATTGCTGATCCAGAAGCCAAGCCCCAGGACATCTGCAGCATTTTGCTTGTTGAGGCCGTCCCAGAGATCTGCCCGGATGCAAGAGCAAGAGTAGTAGACTTCAGCTTTTGCTGGCGGCGTGGCAGCTACTAGAAGAGCATGTGGAATGACGATATTGTTAATTCATTTCTGGAAGATACAACCTGGGGTAGGAGGTAAGTAGAGTTTAAGTGTTCAGAGTCTTTGCATTGAAAAGGACAATAGTACCCATTAACACTGGACTTCGAAAAATCAAGGATGCATGGTGTGATTGCTAAGTAACCACTATAAGAACAGTTTAAGAAGGGTGTGTCACTACACAGCTAAGGGACGGGCATATGGAATCACAAAGGAAGACCAAAGAAAGAGAAAGCAAACATAGAACACATGACTCAATAAAGAACCTATGGTAAAATGGCTGTTTTAAATGCAAATACACCAACAAGAAAGATTGGCAATCTGTATTTAAAAAGACAACAACCAAATTTGACCAATTTTTTTGTGAAATCTGGTGCTAAGAAAGGTCATGGTTTGTGCTTTGCAATCTGGTCTCCTTCCTTTTCTCATGGTTTATTAAATAAGAGTAGAGTCAAATCAGAAAATATTTCCTGAGTACTATAAACAGCATACTTGGGTGGAGTGGAAATGTGAAAGAGTTAAATGGGCTTTTTGTCTTCAAGGAGATTCAAGTTTTAAGATGTTAAATTATGAAAAGCTTAATCATATTAAAATTTTAAATTACATTTTAGAACAACTAAGGAACTTGCATGTCATGTCAAAAGGATCTCAAAGGAATGAGAGGTACTTCAGAATGGGACAATTTTAGAAGAGTGTGGATTTTACTGAATCCATGGATAATATTTAGTGAGAGTCGCTAGGATGCGATGTTCTGGTTGAGTCGAATAGTGTGAGCAAAGTGCAAATGGAAAATATACAAGCATGTTTGGAGGTTAGCAAGTAAACCAACTGTGTCTACAAAAGTCATTTGAGGAACTCTCAGGAGATGAGAATCCCCTGAAAGATTTGGGACACATTTTGGAAATCTCGTAAGTCTGATTACGGCTTTCTCCTATCAGTATTGTGGCATTAGTGCAGATGTTAAGAAAGATGGTAACCTACTTGAAGTAGTGTTTGAAGAAATTAATCTGATGTGAAATGCAGTGGGTCATTTAGAAGGGCTCCCAGTCATCTTGATACAGTAAAAAAAAGGGCTGGAATCAGAGTTGCAGTTTGGTTGAACATTTCCCAGGCATGTCAATGTAGAGATGAAGGAACGAACAACGCTTCTGAAGTACCAAGAAGAAGAAGAGTTGTAGGACTCTTTCAGAGGTACTTATCTATGTGTCTTCTTTGACACATGCAACATTTTCTCTGCCAGGTAGAAATAAATCAGAGCAGGCTTCTACGGTTCCATGGTATTCGTAAGGACTAGTAGTTCAGTGAAATGAAATCACTAATATTCTTCCTTCCTTTTATCATTTGTATTTTTGTATCCTTACAATGGGTGAATTACAGTACTTGAGAGAGAATCCATGATCTAGTGCCCTCACCACAACGGTAGAGAGTCGACCTTTGGACAGAAAAGGTCATTCCTTTCCTAAGTTAAACAGAAACTCTTGGTCCCTTAAACATCGTGATAAAAATGGATGAAACTTTGGACTCTCTCAGCAGTAATTTTCAACTATCACAGTCTCTACTAGTAAAAAGGGCATTTATTTCTTGGTGATTTATTGGTATCTCTAGGCTCCAGAATGATCATCTAGGATAGATCTCTGTGAAACACACTGTCACAGAATTTATTGCATAGTTAATGCTCTTCATCAATCTTACCTTCCAAATTGGCAGTCTCCACTAAGAAACATTTTAATGATAAACAGTAAGACACGCCAACCTTCCTGTTCGTTATCTTCTTTCTATGTACTGAATGTTAAGATGTTGATCATCATTTACACAACGATCGTATTTCATTGTAGTTACTACCCCTGTAGTTCTGCTCAGTGTCGGACTGGCCCTTGGATGCGTTATACAAGTCAAAAATTTAATATAGTTATATGTATTTTTGGTTTTTAAATGAAAGTAATGACAGCAGGGAAAATGCAGCCCACTTCAATTTACTTAGGTTTTTCCACTATTATAGGAAGTTCTATTTAGAAGCGTTGTAAAGAGCATAGACTCTGGAGTCGTGCGGTCCTGTGTTAGTAATTGTGTGGCCTTATGCACATTGTTGTACTTCCTGTGAGACGGGTGCTGTGCAAGGCTGTGGGAATGGAGCACAGAGAAGGTAGAACCTGGCTTAATTTAAGGTGATCAGAGTTTCATGAAAGTGGAGGTGGGGCAGGAAAAATATCAGAAAGTCGAGGAAATTAAACCAGTTTAGGTGTATCCAGTGCACAGGCAAGTGCCTGGTAACAAAGACAAGGTTGTCAGTATTGGTCCTCCCTTTCTGAATGTTCCCATTTGGCTTCTCTACGGCAGACCTGATACCGTGCAGTGATGATCTGGTATGATTCCAAATTGCATTGGTGACCGGAGTTTGGCTGAACACAGTCTTATTTGGGTCAAGGTGGGAGCTTACACTGTTCTGTGTATGCATCCTCCTTAATACACAACTTGGCTTTCACTGCGGAAAAGCAGTTTTTGAGGTTCTAATAAAATTTACTGTGCTTTCTTGAATTTAACATTAATCATCTCTCTCCTTTTAAACATAACTCAAGGGAATGAGGAACAAGGCATTGTTGAGATGTATTATTAGCTGGCATAATTTTTTAGAATTTCTGTACAACGACCCAAGGTGTTCATAATACTCAAAGGATCCTACTTTTCTAGTAAGTAGGAAGTAAACTGCTCATTTTTAGAACTCACTTAAATATTTCAAGCTATTATGGTCTGCTAAGATTCATCTTTAAATACTCTAAATGAGAACCAAATGGGCCAAGTCAGCAAATCAGTGATCAAGGAATTTGATGCCCACAGTAGCATATGGTATTCTATTAAAAGACAAAAACTGTTTTTTCCAAAGGATTTACTATAATTTAATCTTAGGAATGATTCTTTGAATTCAAAGACCTGTCTCTCATAAGGCATATTCTTAGAATCAATTTTTACCTGGTGCTGATGACTGCTCACCCAGCCATTTCCTTATGTGGCAGGTGGACTTGGAGAGTGTCTGGGCCCCAAAAGAGCAAAACACACAGAAATACAAACTATTTGGGGTGCTCGGGTGGCTTAGTTGATTAAGTGTCTGGCTCTTGATTTCGGCTTAGGTCACAATCTCAGGGTTGTGAGATCGAGCCCAGTGTTGGGCTCCACGCTGAGCATGGAGCCTGCTTAAAGTTCTGTCTCTCCTTCTGCCCCTCCCACCCTCACTCACATGCTCTCTCTCTCTCTCTCAAAAAAAAAAAAAAATAAAACAAAACAAAGTGTTCAAAAATGCAGTTTGTGGTAAATAGAGTTCATTCAGTTGGAGCCCAAGAAAGCATGAAATGATTGAAAGTGCTTATTTAACCTTTATCTACCATATCTACTTAAAAACCTTCCTTTCTGAACAAACGTTTTACTTTTTAAATGCATGGTAATTGAACACAATTATATGGAATATCGTTAAAGTCACTTACTAGCAACATTCTAAGGGCTGAACTTCTGGAATCTTCATAATGGCAAGGTAAAAGTAGTGAGGAGTGGGATTGCCTGCCTTTCTGAGCTGAGCATTTGGTTTCCCTCTCCAGAAGAGTTTCTCCAGGACGTACAATTTTTTTTTTAAGATTTTATTTATTTATTTGACAGAGAGAGACAGCGAGAGAGGGAACACAAGCAGGGGGAGTGGGAGAGGAAGCAGGCTTCTAGCGGAGGAGCCTGATGTGGGACGCGATCCCAGAACACTGGAATCACGCCCTGAGCCGAAGGCAGACGCTTAACGACTGCGCCACCCAGGCGCCCCAAGGACGTACAATTTTTAAAATTCACCTAATATACATACACAAACCAGTACTGAAAAATCTGGTGGGTATTTCCTTAACCAAATGATCAAACCTTGCATTTTCACCATGATGGGATGAAATAGTTTCCTTTTCCCCCAGTGGGGTGCACTGTCATATTCCAGAAAAAAAAAAGAAAAAAAAAGTGTTTTGACTTCAATCTCCTCATCAGGAAACAGTCCAAAGTTTGAGATATACCAAAGTGCGTGCTTCCTGATTGATACCTGGAGAAGAAAAAGGAAATAAGAAACTCCAAAGGAACAGTTGGCACAATTTGATTAGAACAATTGGCAAAGTTTGAATAGGGACTGTATCTTAGATGCTAGTTCTTTATTAAGGTTACATTTCCTGAGTGTAATCGTTGCGTTGTGTTATGTAGGTACATGCTTTTGCTCTTTGGAGATGCGTGCTGAAGTATTTGGGGATGAAGTGTCAGAGTCTGTGGGCAGCTTTCAAGTGATTGAGGGGGAAAATATGTACATAGATAAAGCAAACGAGGCAAAATGTTAAAACTGGTGAATCTAAGGGAATAGCAAAAAGGTATTTAAAGTATTATTCTTGCAACTCTTAAGTGTGTGAAAATTTTCAAAATAAAAATTTGCATATACATATAAAAATGGATGTACAAATCAGAGAGAAAATTAGATTGAATAAATAATATAAAGTAGAGTGAGTCCAGTTCCCAACCATATCAGACCTAATTCTCATTTTTGTGAGTACTTTTTAATGCCATCTTTACTATCTGGATGAAATCCATAGATTATATAATCCACCTAATATAAAATTTCAAAAATCAATAGAATGACCTACTCTAACATAAAAGAGAACTGTTGTCGTCCTAGATTTCCAGAATTTCCCCTAGGGGGTGGTACTGCCCCTGATGTGAACAACTGGGTTAACTGTTTGCTAGTGTACCAGGGAGATTATCCTGAGACATCACTGTGATTAAAGCACAACTGTGTGTGTTTGCTAAGTGGGATGAAGGCCCAGAGACATCAGTGTGTATTACGTTAATTTCCTTGAAGGTAAGGAGGAGAATTCATGGGTGCCTGAGATACATGTGAAGTATGGAAAGTCCTGTAAGGTGTCTATTTTCTCACTTGGTTCCTGTAGACTTTGTTAAGCTCCGTGGAGGAATAAGGTTCTAGGTAAAAGCTAAAGAAGCTGGGTTTTTTTTTTTGTAGGGTTTGTTAGGAACATGTAGATACGAGTGTATATTTGTGTATCTGTATGTTGACAACACAGCTGAATTCAATTTATTTTGTTTCCCTTAGTTCCTTAGAATTTATACAGTGGAAGAAGTTTCTCCTGTAGCCCGGATGAAACTTGGACTGGCTCATAGCTCTCCTGATTGGTATCAGGTAACTAATCTTTAACAGCAGGTAACTCTTAGTTGCCCTGATTCCATAGTTTAGAATCTTTAATCCAATATATCAGAAAACTCTTCATTGCAAGGCACAGACTTCCTGTTCTCCAGTTAGGGCCTTTAGTGGGAGGGCCCCTGCCCTCTCTGAGAGAAGGAATGGTTGACTTCTCCTTGACATTCCTCCCCTCCTTCACTAGCTGCTCTTCGTATTGACCCCTCCTGATGGAGTTGGAATTTGCAGTGGGACAGGGGAACGGGGGCTAGGGAGTTTCAGTGAATAGGTCTCAAGGTGACTTCAGACTCTCTAAGTCCTGCAGACGTAGAAAGTTGACTGTCCTGTCACTGCACTGATGGCATTGTGGAGGTTCCCCTGTTGGGCTGTACTGACTGTAAGTCATGTAATGAAGTCTCTTCCTTTGTTCTCACTTGCCTGTGAGCCCAAGTTTTCTGGCAGGCTTCAGGCTGGCTCTCTCTCCCACTAGGGCCCACATTTGGTCCATGGAAAACATTTATGAATTCGTGGACTCATACAAGCGGGGAGGGCAGGGCAATCCCGACACAGCTGCCTTTACGTCGCTCCCACCATGGAGTGCCCAGCTGGCCACACTGAAATGGATGAGACCTCATCACGTTGTTTTCAGGCAGGTGTCAACTTTGGAAAATACCTGTCAAGTTTTCCAAGTGATCCCACTGAAAGTCCTCTCTGCAGGCTAGAGGTGAAGATAGAGAGTTGCACTTTTGCCTTTCGCCTTTGGGGAATGGGTGGTTCTCACAATATTCCATTGCTCTATCTGAATATTTTCACAAATCTTCTCCGACTTTCTACTAGTTGGTACCTTGTTGTGACACGTCACTTTGGAATTTTATATCTATTTTATGATGGATTCAAACTCCCAGTTGAATATTCCATTCTCCTTGGGTCCCCAGGTAACAGTGCAGTGGGGCAAGCGGGGAGAGTCAAGTTTAAATTTGACTTTTGATTCTACCACTTACTTTGTGATCTTGGGCAAGTTACTTAACCTATTAGTAAAATAAAGGTAATGTGTGCCAATGGGATTGTTGCAGGAAGGAGGTGACACACTCTGCATACATCATTTAGGCTGGGACACAGTGAGTGCTCAATAACTCGTGTACTTATGATTGGTGTCCTTTCCCTTTCTGTGTAGAATAAAGTGCTGCTCTGATACCTGCAGAGTTGACAGATTTGACAACATCAGAAGATACTTCCTTGAAATGTTTATTAGCATCCTTAAGGGAGTTATCCAGCACTGTAGCCATGACGAGGCACCTTCCATGGCTTCATGGGTAGCAGACATTAATGGGGTCTGGAGTAGTAGAGGTGATAAATTGGACTGTGAGTATCTGTGAGATACCCCTAGATGTTAGTAACCCGGTGAGACTTAGCAGGAGCAGAAGTCCTGCATGACCTTTCTGTGGGAAACTCCAGTGAAATCTGTGTTATTACTGATAAAGTGAACCCATTAGCCAAATAAGCCAAAGTGAAGAGCAGAAGTTGTCAGATTTCTTAAGGCATAGAATTATATTTATTTTTATTAAGAGAGAAATACTGAAATGGTGAGAACATGTTCAGCTGCAAGTAAAAGAATACTTAACTAACAGTGACTTGTGAAATAAAAACTTTTAATCGTCTCATATAACAAGAAATCTGGGGTAAGCAACCACTTGTGTTGGTTAGCTGACTCCAAATTATTATGGCCAGCCTCTCTGTAATTCTCTTAGCCTTCCACCCTGGTTCCAAAATGTTTTTTGCCTTTCCAGACGTCATGTCTTTGTTGAAAGTAGGAGGAATTGGGAAGAGTTAGTATCAGTCACGTCTGTCCTTCCATCAAGAACGCTAAAGTTTTCTAGAGTCACCCTGTACCCTCTCAAGATCTCTGCTTGCAGTTTGTTCATCAGGATGGTGTCACCAGGCCACCACCACTAGCCATAAGGGAGACTGAGGAAGCCTCTTTCTGGTGGAATTGGGCAAGCGTGAAGGGGCTTGGAACAGATACCATGTTAAGTCAACCAACAGAAGCTCCCACAAATACCATCACTTTCCTTTGAGTGCGAGCATCATTCTGGATAATTCTGAAAATCAGGAGCCCAGAAAATTTGGACAGGTTTCAGGAATCCTTCCAGAACTTTAGATAAATATGGATATAAACTATGAGAAGAAAGGAGATGTGGAGCTACAATTTAGAAATTCCAGGAGAAGGGACAAGGCAGGTGGAGAAGGATAAGTTAAATAGTGAGATGAGTTCTCTGGAATGAAGACAGATCATTAGATCAAAAGAACTCACCAAGTATGAGGTAGAATTAACAAATATTAGCGCATAGTTGATATTTTTGAATTTCAAAGTTTAACTAAAAATGTCTAAAATAATCAAAATTAAGGAAGCATATTACCAATAAGGAAGAATTGTGTAGCCATAATAGTCTCCACAACATTAAAGGTTAGAAAACTGAAACAACAGCTACAGATTTTTGAGGACAAAATATTGATACAATAATTCAGAGGCTTCACAAACCATTTTCATACACAAAAGGCTTTTAAGTAGTTTACTCCCATATTTTATAACAAATAATTACCTTAAAATTTTTTCCAGGTTGAGCAAGGAATGCACAAAAAAATAGACAATGAGGGGTGCCTGGCTGGCTCAGTCAGTAGGTATGCAACTCTTGATCTTGGGGTTGTGGGTTCGAGCCCCATGTTAGGTGTAGAGATTACTTAAAATAATAGACATTGAAAGACTTAATGCAAAATATAAACCAATGAAATTGTGAAAGTTAGAAGGTTATGTCTAAGTAACTGTTTTTGAATTTTGGTTTTGAAACTTATATTAATTGAATATTTTCTACTAGAAGATCCAGAATGTTATATAATATAAATTAATATTTACCTGATTAAAATCTGAAATATTTGAAATAAAAATTACAGAGTAAGAGAATGAGAAAAGGGAGGAAATAAGTCAACTAAAAATGTTAATTTTTAACTAGTAAATAGATAAATAATGGGATAAAATTATTAATGTGGGTGTTCACAGACTTCCTCTTCTCCCCCAGCCTACACCAGAAAATATTAGCTTGCTTGCCAGATTTCCACTTGCCCTTTAACTGCCAAATTATCTCCTGTATTTTGATGACATACACTGAGGAGACAGGCAGGGAAGGATGGGTCCAGCGAATCTGAAGTAGGAGGGAGAAGTATGGGAGGCATCAGAAGTTGCTCAGGATGGGGTGGATGAGTTTAAGTTTTCCCCACCTTGGGGCTGAGTTGGTGAGTGAGGAGCTCCAGAGGGTATGGGTGATTAGACAACTGGCCAGAAGCAGAAATGATTTTAAGATGTGTTCCTAGGGGTTATGCTTCAGAACCTCTTCAAATCCTTCGACAGATGAAAGCAGAAGATGCAGTTACCTTTTCGAGAGTGTCGAATCTCAGAACATAGTTACCATTCTGATGGACTGTGCTTTGTTGCGCTGCCTAGAGCGTGAACCACAAAGGTCATAGCTTTAGTAGGGCTACTCTTGGGAGGCCTAACATTGTGGACTGAGAGTCAGCACTTAGCTGAAGCTTAGAGTAACATCATTGCTTTGTCACCGGAGTTGAGAGCACATTTTTATACCCAGCTCAAGAGTGCATTATTACCATGGCTAACAGACTTTATGATAATGGTAAAAAGAGGGGGAGTTGTGACAGAAACTTGGATAGCACCAGACACATCCTCGTGGGTATGCTGAAGTCCGAGTTGTCAGTGATATTTTACATGGGAATGGATGTGCCAGCTGCAGAACTAAACTTATACAGTGCTATGTGAGTTCACTAAGTTTAGAAAGTCTAAAGGAATCCTTTAAGAAACTGTGCAACGAAGATTATGTTTTATCCCAATATCCACAGCTATCCAGTTTCTCAAGCAAGTAGACCTCTTGCAGGTCCCCAGAGGAAGCCAAAGGTGAATAACTCCAACCTTAGCTGACCAGATCTTCATGCCAGAGCTAGGTCCCACGGGGACACTATGATGGCCGCAAAGACTGAGTTTAGAAACACTGGCAGGTTGCCAGAAATGGAAAGTGATGTACCAAAGACTGAAGAGACAGACTTTGCATTATGGTTAGGAAAAGTTCAAGGATGAACAGGATCAGCACCAGAAGCAGGTCTCCACTGTGAGATTTCTTATGGATATCAAGAGCTGACCTTATGTGCAAGTCAGCTTCAGAGATGATGACCATCGAGTGGTGTTTGTTAAACTCAGTGTGGTCCAGAGCCGGGGCCACATGGACCTTCACTGAAGTAGGGTCACAGATACTCTTTCATTTGGGATATTGATATGGAAGTATATGTTCAAAGATTTTCTTTTTCTTTCTTTAAAAAAAAAGATTTTATTTATTCATTTGCCAGAGAGAGAGAGAGAGAGAGCATAAGCAGGGGGAGCAGCAGGCAGAGGGAGAAGCAGACTCCCTGTTGAGCAAGGAGCCCGATGTGGGACTTGATCCCAGCACCCTGGGATCATGACCTGAGCCCAAGGCAGATGCTTAACCAAATGAGCTACCCAGGCGTCCCCAAGGATTTTCTAAATATTAAGATAATTATGAGAAAAAATGGTAGTGGGGTCTCTCCTACTAGCTCCACCAGAAAATTCCCAGGGTAAACTTTGTTTTGGGTTCAGTTGATTCTCTGTGAAAATTGATACCTATTGGGAATCATCATGAGAAGAAACCAGAGAGTGAATCTGAGATTCATAATAAATAAATGCCAGGAAGGCAGAACCCAAATAAGAAGACTCCCTGTGGAGTTAGCGGTAGGATGCTCTCCCATCCGCGGGATCTGGGGCAGCTTTGCATGTCGGCACTAGGTGATGACCACCGCGTGGAAGTGTGGAAAACAAGAGGAATATTTTTTTAGATGAATCATGTTTAAAATGTTATGTATGTCAGTTATAATTTGCATTAATGCTTCCTCCTATTTAATATGTACCCACAGAAATTTCACTATGAAATCCTAAAAGTAGAATTTCAAGATGAAATTCTTAAACTTCTAAAAAATGGGTGCAGCCCCCGGTTCTGTGTGGTTCCTACACGCACAAGCTGTGATTTGCTGTAGGAATTCGGGGCAATAAATCTCTCTGATCCTCAGTGTCTTCCTCTGTGAGCTGGCGATAATAATGCCTGTCTCACACGTGGTGGTGAACACACACACACACACAAACACACACGCAAGTATATATAGACACACACATATGTATAATGCATCTCACACAGCAAAGTGCTCAGGGCATGATATTCTAATGGTATTGTTGTTGTACTGCATGTTTGTAGACATAATAGCACTGAAGACATTGACCATGCACTGAAGGAGAACTGACAAATAGCAAATATTACATTTCTTCTGAAAAACAAGATTGGGGGATGGCATATTCTTATGGAAGATGAAGAGTGTGCGGGTATGAGGTGCAGGTATGGGTGAGTGAGGGTTCTGACTGGTTGCAGATACAACGATGCAAACTTGGACAAGCTGGGCCTGGAACAGGACCTTAGAGGCAGGTGTCGTCTGCTGGAGAGGAGTGACAAATGCCAGCATGTGGGGAGGAGTAGGAAACCGAAGATGGAGGACCGTTTGGTCAAGAAGCGTCCAAGTAGAGAAAAGAGATAGATGGCGGACTTGCAGACCGCACCATGGAACTTCATGGGGCTCCCTGCCGGTGCACGTTGGCCCTCCCCTCCCAGCACCCACCGCCTCTGCCTCTGACTTCGGGCTCCCCCAAATTTTGGCTGACTCCCAGGCGGAATCTCAGGAATCCCACACGTATTCTGGAGATGGTTTTTTCATAAATCTAGTGTCTGTGTTTAGTCTGCAAGGTATTCTTCAATTTCTATGAGGGACAGTTCAGCTTCACATCTCTCCGCGTGGCTGTGTGTGTCCTTGTCATGCATGTACAGAGAACACGCATGTGTGCAGACGTAAGACGTGTGAAGATGCATGTGGGTATTATTCTGTCATTTCTGGCATTTGGTGAAAGACAGGAAGAGTGTGGGGTGTGTCCACTTCACATCTGGAAACTGGGCATCCTTTAGTGAAGGCCTTTTCTGTGATGCTGTGGTCACGACAGAAGCAAAACGGGGTGACGGTTGGGGAGCCAGGATAAAGCAGGGGACAAGGAGTAGATGCCTCGTGGTACGTAACACTCACCGGTATTCTTGCAGTAAAGAAGTGGGTCTGTTCTTAACACAGTGGCATTGTCATAGTTGTAAAGAATCCTAAAATGTTAAGTTTTTTAACAGAATCGTCCACTTGCCATAGAACTCTGGGTACAATTTGTATTTTCATTTAAGGATTCTGCTTTTGGGGGGAGTGAGGGGTTGAACTCGACAAATCTGTTTCCCTGAGTGGTGGAAGTTAAGAGGAAGAGCTTTCAGCTCTGTCGTGAGGTCCCAGCAGAGTGAGCTGTGTCACTGAGGCCTCCAGTTTGTCTCATGCTGAGTCCTTGCTTCCACCTTTCTTAATTAGAAAAAGCAACCGATCTTTTAGTTTTGCAGAGTTCTTAAATGAGTTCCCTCCAGATCCATATCAAACGAACAGAGGAAATCATACGCATTATGCAAAAAAAAAAAAATCAAAAGTAAAAACACTATGAAAGTATGAGTTAAACCAATCTAACCTTGGGCTTTCACTCTAGATCCCTCGAAAGACTGTTATTCTCTTTCTCCTCACCTCTCACATGGCTTCTCACCCCAGGTAATAATAAGTCCTATAAACTTCTAACCCTCATTGCTAGTAGCACTTGTTTTTTTTGTTTTTTTTTTTAAAGATTTTATTTATTTATTTGACAGAGAGACAGCCAGCGAGAGAGGGAACACAGCAGGGGGAGTGGGAGAGGAAGAAGCAGGCTCACAGCAGAGGAGCCTGATGTGGGGCTCGATCCCGGAATGCCAGGATCACGCCCTGAGCCAAAGGCAGACACTTAACGACTGCGCTACCCAGGCGCCCCACTAGTAGCATTTGTTAACATGACTGTATGACAAAGACTGTCCCAGCACCCCTGATTTAAATGTCTGCGCTCTACATGCATAAATACCAAGGTAGCTGGTGGAAGTGCACAAGCTCTTCTGGCTCGGAAAGTGAGGGTTGAGACCTACTCACCCTACTCAGATAGAGACGTCATCATCATCATCATCATTAACGTTTAATGAGCGCCTCCCCGTGCTAAGCATTTTCATGCGGTATTTCTTTTTATAAAAATAGTTTATTTATTTATTTATTTATTTATTTATTTATTTATTTATTTATTTATTTGAGGGAGATAAAGATAGAGCATGAGCAGGAAGGAGAGGCAGAAGCAGACTTCCTGCTGAGCAGGGAACCCGATGCAGGGCTCGATCCCAGGATCCTGGGATCACGACCCGAGCCGAAGGCAGATGCTTCACTGACTGAGCCCCCGAGGTGCCCCTTCGTGCAGTAATGAGCTGGGCTAATGCTCAGGTTCTCGCCGTTCTGACCTGGGAGACCATGTGTTCTCTGTATGTGTTCTCGGATATTATTGTATGTTGCTGCATATTATTGGAGTTGTGGGCTGCCCCCCCACCCCACCCCGGAAAAGAACAAGCATAATTCTTAATCCTAGAAGACAGAAAAGTGAGTTATGTTAACACATCTCCACCTAGAATCTGAAGGGAATTTGTATTATCATGGGATGTTCTGACTTGGAAGTGAAAATAATAACATCCACCCTTTTCCTAATATGCAGGGTGCTGGTCACTGTTTCAGTATTTCCCAGCAGCCTTCGAAGCTGTCATCCAAAGGAAAGACTACTCTGGGTGTAAATGCTATAATGAGCTCCTGCAATAAATTCTCTATGGGTTTATTTGGGGCAAACCTGACATATGCTCCGTTCTTTATTGTTAATGGATCAAGTCTAGGAAATCTCTCGTGTTTGTTTTCCTAACAATGACAAATGCTAGGATTTTTAATTTACACACTTCATTTCAGCAGAGTTGTTGGTGTAAAACTCTTGAACCCTGAGGGGCGCCTGGATGGTTTAGTCGGTTAAGCATCTGCCTTTGGCTCCGGTCATGATTCCAGGGTCCTGGGATTGAGTCCTGCATTGGGCTCCCTGCCCAGCGGGGAGTCTGCTTCTCCTTCTCCCTTGGTCCCTTCCCCCCTTCCCCAGGTTGTGCTCTCTCTCACGTGTGTGCTCTCTCTCTCTCTCTCAAATAAATAAATAAAATCTTCAAAACAAAACAAAAAACTAAGGGAAAAAAAAAGACTCTTGCACCTTGAGTTGACACATGCAGCGAATGTGTTCTTACAACTCTTCCCATCACATTTCCCACTTAGCTATCTGAATCTTTGGGGTTTTTTGACTTTCATGTTAAGCGAAGTGTTTACACAGTGCTCTAACAGCATTCATTGGCTTTTGAAGCTAAGAATAGGCAATAGATAGTCTGGCATTTTAATTAGATTCTCCCCTCCGTGTGCCTTTCAGCTGCCATCTAGCAAGACTGGATAACAGTGGCAGTGTGATTGGACGTCAGACATCCTCATCCCTCCGACTGCATCACAACAGACAACGCAGGAATGCAGGATGACAGTGATTTTGTTCATCTTTTTCTTAAGCCATACCTTGCTCTTCTTCCCCTACAGCTATTCCAATCCGCTCAGTGGTCTTCTGTCCCTTCAGCAGTGCACTGATGCTTGTTGGCAGACTACCTGTGATCCTAATACACCATCATTTTCTAAACCATTGCTGTTAGAAAAGGAGATAATAACATTCCAATTAGCCCGGCCTCTCTCTCTTTCTTGTCTCCCACACCTACAGGTGGGTGCTCAGGGTGCTGGGTTTGGGCTGCCCGCCTAGGAAACTGGAACAGATGGTGCTAACCTTTCTTGGAGCAGGGCATGGGATAGATGAATTCACAGGCTGCCACCTTGGGCCAACCTTTGTCAGACCTGGGCAGACTGTCAAATTGGATTGTTGATCTAAAAAGGCTAAGCCGAGATGGAGAATCTAGGTGGGAGACGATAGTGAGAAAACCAGCAAGCCCAGGGAAACAAGGTAATTGTTAAGAGAATTTGAAGCAAGTGGTGGGGGGCCAGATTCAGGATTGCCTGTGCCTTGCAGAGATAGGGTTATATTAATTACAGTGATAGGCAAGATGTGATTCCTGTCCTCAGAAAAGCTCAGATAACAAGTCAACTGCAATTTGGGGTGGCATATGTTAGAACAGAGGTATGCACAAGGTATTGTGAAGGAAATTAAACAACTTGAGGTTGATGGGAAAAGGAGGACGGTCAGGGACAATGCAATAGGGAAGAGGATGTGGGAACTGAGCTCGAAGCATGAATGAGACTTAAATAAGCAGAAAACAAAGAGAGAATATTCCAGAAAGGGACAACCTAATGCAAGTTCACCAAGTTGTCCTACAGCAAATGGAAGTGGCCAAGATTTCAAAATGGCGGTAACCCAAGGTGAGAATGGAGATCAGAGAGTTGATACTGGTGAGGTAAGGAGCCAGGACGTAATAGGACCTCCATTCTATATTCACAAGTTATTCTATACTCATAATTCAGATGGGTAATGGGAATCATTACAGATTTTAAGGCAGGGTAGAAAGATGATCAGATTTGTTTAGGAAAACTACTTTGGCACCCATGTGGAGGATGCCTCAAAAGGACCTGAGAAGAGGGGATTAATTTATAGGCATTTGCAATATAATCTATTCAAGAGATGAAAAAGACCTGGACCAGGGAAGGGGCAGTAGTAGGTAAAAGATAGATTTGAGAAATACATTGGAAATAGAATAATGAAACAGATGGGTAGAATAATGATCATAGATGGGTACCAGATTTTGGAGGGGTGGAGGGAACACAGGAGGAGAGACAATTTGAAAAGGGGACAGGGGAGATAAACCAAATGACTTTGATTTTAGAGCTTCTGAGTTCTGAGACCTCTAGGACATTCAGGAGGATAGCTCCAAAAGCAGAATAGACTCCAGGAGAGTGGTAATCCTGCAGATAGGTCACCTAGATTCACACGAGATCAATTTACATGAGATTTAAATATGCATGAGATATAAATATATATACATGAGATATAAATATATGAGATAAATCACCTGGATTTACATGACACGTGGAATGTTATACACTCATGGATAGTAGTTGAATCCATAGCCCGGATCAGCTTAACCAGATTGATATGAAATAAATTCTGGACTTATATACAGCATGATGACTATAGTTAATATTGTATATCTGAGAGTTGCTAAGAGAGTAGATCTTAAAAGTTCTCATCACAAGGGGAGAGAAAGCTTGTATCTATGTGAGGTGATAGGTATTAACTAGGGGTGATCATTTTACAATCCGTACCTATATCAAATCATTACGTCATACACCTTAAGCTTAAACAATGTTATATATCAATTACATCTCAGTGAAACCGGAAAAAAATAATAAAGCCTAAGGACAAAGCCGTGGAGAGCACTAATTCAAGGGGACAATGGAGGGGATATTGTTACAAAAGCAGATTGCTGTGGGAGTTTTAGACCAGTGGCGTTCAATATTGCCGAATGTACTTGAGAGTGAGTGAAGGGGTGCAAAGCATTGTAGATTTGACAGCAGTGATCTTAGAGCCTTCCTGTGGGGGGCCAGTTTTCGGGTTGGGGGTGAATGAGAGGTGAAGAAACCAAGACTGTGACTATCTCATTTTTCTAGAAGCTTGACTTTGAAGGGAAAGAGAAAAAAGATTTATAATAGCTGGATGAGATAGGCAGGTCATGTGTTATCTTGGTATGACAGATGGTCAACTGAAGCTCTGAGAGGTGGTGATTTGCCCAGGGTCAACCACGGGTCAGTAGCAGAGCCAAAATGAAATCCCCTGTCTTTGCATTCTGAATTCCCTCTGCTTGCCTACCTGAGTGATTGCAGGATTGTCCCATGCAGTGGACATGACCATCATCAGCCAGTTTAAACGAGACTATGCTATGTCTTCCAGATGCTGAAGTGTTATGTTGGGTGTGGGGGAGGGAGGGATGGGGAAGAGTTATTATTATTTTCCCTGTTTGCCTGAACTTGTGAAATGTGCACAGGAAAACTTCATTTTAAGCCTCATTTGGCCTGTTTTCTTGGTTGGCTGTGAACGTTCTGGCAGCCAACTCCTGTTTTCCTCCTTAGCTATGGCCCTGACAACCTTGTGCTCCTACTGTGATTTTAATTCATGACCTGACCAAGGATGATAAAAAGTAAATTGCATTCCCAAGTATACCCATATTACAGGTCAATTACTTAGCTGCCTAAAATACTTTGTCATTTGGTCAACGTGCATCAGCTAGACTCTTTCTTCCTCGATTGAAGCTGTGTGTATGATTTAGTGTTTTCTTTGGAGATGAAGGCAACTGTCCTTGCAATGACGCACAGGCTGTTGGAATGGGAACAGGCAGCTGCAGTGATGAGGATTATGTCACATTCCTTGCTGCCATGTAAAGAGAAGCCTCCCTCCCATGCAGACTTGAGGGAACCAGGTTCTGTTCTGAACTCAGACACTCTGAACTTGAGTCAGCAACTCTTGGCCCTCCTCATCAAGGACCTAGAGTCCTAGAATCCGAATTAGATGCAGTGCTTTGCGATGGTTGGAGTTCCGGGTCACCTGGAAGATGGTATCCATCTAAGAAGGGATTACGCCAGTAGAGTGCTTTCACATAGCTTGTGACTGAGCCTGGCCTATGAATGGATTTTCTGTCATCATAACTCAAACCCAAATATGTATTCCTAAGTAGATTTGCCTCCATCTGTAAAAAGTAGCAAGTTAAAGAATGATATTTTGTGAAATAGATGCTAAGCTTCTTAAGAGTCAGAATCCTGTCTTATACTTATTTCATAAGAATTAAAGTAAAATAGCTATATGTAATAATTGTTACATCCCATAGATTAATAATCATCATGGGCTAATACTCACTGTTCAGCATATAATCATGCCCAGTAAATGACTCTGATTGATTTCATCTCATTCTAAGCTCCTTAGCAAATTAGCTGCAATTTTTAAGTTGAGTTAATGCCCCCGCAGACAGTACTGATGACTGCAGAGAAAGCTGCCTGCAGGGTTTGTTGGCTGCAGAGCTATTCTGAGTTTGATGCATCTGGGAAGAGCCAACAAAAAGATGACAGGTTCCCTTCGACATTTTCCTTTTTTTCCTTCCTCCTGTTAGTTGGATTTGCTATCTAGTTACATCCGATCACAGTGGGAGGCATAGGTGCGCACAGTAGCTACTTGCCGGCTTTGTTTATTTTAACTCTGTTATTACGTGGCTTTATGAAGAAAGAACTTAGCAAGGCAATCTCTTCTCCTGTCTTTCTGCATCCTCAAGTTCAGGCCTAGCCTGTCTTCCCCCATCTCTTTGCATCCCTGCCTGTTAGGAGGAAATGCAGCTGAGATGAAAAAGCCCTAAGTGGGGGCAGGGCGGGGCGCCTGGGGAGCTCAATCGGTTAAGCGTCAGACTCATGATTTCTGATCAGGTCATAATCTCAGGGTCCTGGTATCGAGCCCCGTGTTGGGCTCCAGACTCAGCACAGAGTCTGCTTGAGATTCTCTCTCGGATTCTCCTGACTCATGCAGATAAACACTCTCTCAAATAAATAAATACATAAAATCTTAAAAAAAAAAAAAAAAAGCCCTAAGTGGAGTCCGTGAAAGTTTGTGATTTTTTTATGAGAGCATAGGTTTTTCTTGAGCCAGACCTCTTCTTGCATTCTCTTTTTTTGAGAAGTATGCCCACCGATGGTGTCACAGCCAACCTGCTGGCCTGACCGAGGCTCTGGCAGAGCAAACGGAACCGGAGTTCTGCTGGCTGTGGACAGGAGGCCACGTCCCTGAGGAGCCTGTTGGCTGCTCCTGGAGGGAAAGCCCTCAGCGTTCTTCCTGACTTCCTAACTGGGTTACAGCTATACTGAAAAACTCCGTAAGCTGCACATCCAGACAAGGAATACTAATTGACCAACCCAGTGGCGCGGCTGGAATCCTGATTTCCACTCATTGCTAAGGAAATGCAGGAAAGCTGTGTCTTTGAAACTGTGGCAGATTTTGCCATCTGTGAAAGCGAAGGATATTGGTATTTTAGTGAACAAATCCAAAGATGATATTCAAATCTTAGTTTGGTCAGTAGGGCGCAGAGCCTAGTACTGTAGCTGACATATACTAAGTGCTCAAAAAATACTCGCCAGTTGAATGAAGAGTGAATATCTTGCACAGTCTGTTTCCTACCCCTCCTCCCACCACCCCCCCACCAGATTTTTAACTTGGGAAGAAATGAATGCATTTGAGCGTCATCTTCATGGCCAGTATCAAAAGAGGAAAGCATTGGTTCTTCCCTAGTCTCTATAATTAGTTTATAAATAAGCTCAAGTTGGTTACTCACATAGAGCACAAGTAGAAGGGAATTTTTAATACTATGTGTTTTCAATAGTGCAAGAGTGGGATCTGTACATAGAGATGATGAACGGTGGTTAAATTATGCTGTAATTCCCTCACGGAGGACGAGGCTGCTGTTAAAAATGATGATTTAGAGCTGTGTCTATTGACATGGATTAACGTGCATGATATACTGTTACAAGGAAAAGGCAGTTGGATTATGATGCTTTATGACTTGGCGTGAATGTTATTTCTCAGACCATTCCTTCCTCGTGATCACCTCTCACCCCACTGCGTCCTCAGTCAGGGTGGATGCCACTTTCCTTTTCATTATTCTTTCAACCAGAGCTTATTGAGCACCAACTGTGTGCCTTGCGCAAGTCTCCATTCTTGTACCAGTACGTTTTAACCATCTGTTTGTGTGTCTGCTTTCCCCACTGGAATGGGAGTTCCTTGAAGGAGGAGATGGTTTTGTCAACAAAGACATTTTGGTAGTTGATAAATGTAGACTAAATGAATGAGAGGAGAAAGGAAACTAAGTAACACAAAGCGAGAACACCACCAATGTAAAACAAGAGCATGCAGTTCTAGAAAGAGGTTTCCAGTGGAAAATGCATACTATACACCATGAGAACCCTGTTGAATCACTTGAATTTTTGTAATCCAGAAGAAATGGTTGTGACTCCTTATAAGTGGATATATATTACAATATGTTTATAGCTAATATATTTAATTATACGTGTGTTCCCCACTGTTCCCAGTACAAGTATGTGATGTACTTGACGTGCAAATTCAAATGCATGTATGAAAATGTACGTATGCATGTAACTTCCATGTTTATGGGGCTTTATTTTCAACACACTATGGCCTCGCCAACCGCTCCCTCCTCTGCCACCAGATGGCTTGGCCAAGAAAAAGAAGAGTAAGAGAGCATAATATTCTTAACATTTGTAGTCTTTCTTGAATTGCTGAAAAATATATATATATTTCATGGAAACTATGACATCAGCATGTCATGTCATGTCTGTTGTCTCAGGATTTCAAAGTCAGGAATAAAAAAGGTCTACACATAGTAATAATCTAAATCCAGAAAACTGCCAAAGTGGGCAGCAGTGATTTATCCGTATAGCTTACTGAAAAAAATTCAGAGAATTGGTCTAACATTGCCTCTCTGTTAGCCTTTCCTCCTCTCTGAGTCCTCATTCTTGATTGAAAGAGAGTTATGGAAGGGGAAGGCTGCCTTTGGGAAGTGTGATGCAGTGTTTCTGAGGAAATTGTGTTTTCCCCCCAGGACCTTCTGCTTAGAGATGCAGTGGGGGTGTTGTCTGTCCCTGCAGTGAGGGAGGAAGGTCCTGGTAGAAACGCTTGTGAAGATGAGGGAACAGACTGGAAGAAAGGGAGACTGGTGATATCCCCTAGTTGGGGCTTTGCCTTCTGTCCTCCGGGGCCTGCTAATTTGCCTCTGTGCTACCACAGCATGGGGGAGGGCATCACCCTGGCGAGGGGACTGCCGGACGAAGATGGGGCCGACACTGCTCCTTTGGCTGGAGGTGGGCAGGATGAACCCCACACGGACTTACGGTGCCCCAGGTATGGCCACATCGCCCAAATGACGGCTGAGGTCTGGAGTCACTGCTAGGGAACGGGGCCCCTCACTGAACAGGGCAGGTTGGACGGACCACCCGCCCACAGCCCCCATTCTGGGTCCTAGAAAAGTGGCCCTGGATGCCCACGGACAGAGCCGAGAACTCAGTCAGCCAAGGAAGATGTCCGTTCCTCTCTCTTCCTCTTCCCTACCCTGACTGGGAAGCGGGAGTGTAAGGAAGGAAGTGAGAGGCAGGCATGGCCCATCCTCCACCAGGTGAGCTGGAAGTAGGGCTGGGGAGGGGACCTGGTCAGCGGAGCTTTGAATCCTACAGGAAATTGAAGTTCACACATGAATAGGACTGAGTCCTAGACAATTTTGAAAGTCTCCACTAAGATATTTTTGGAAGTCACAAGTGACTAAAATGTTACGGAACCTAGTCAGGAGGAAAGATGGGTTTGACCTAGTATCATTGGTGGCAATCGTACGGAGAAATAGTTTCTCTTTTTAATCCCAATAATTGAGACACTTCAATAAACCGGTTGCACCATCTGATGTCCCATCCCCATGGGAAGCCGCCCTGATTTTCAGGGGGGAGCCTACTCTTGCCCGTAGCTGATCTTAGCAGCAATTGCTAGTGGGTGACAAGCTCCGCTTTTCAGGGGACAGTATTAAGAAGCTGCTCATTAGCACTGATATTTAATGTGAATGTTTTCTACTGTAACTCTTTTTTAGAGTTGGGGGAGGAGCAGAGGCAGAGGAACAGAGAGTCCCAGGCAGGCTCCATGCCCAGTGCAGAGCCAGATATAGGGCTCAGTCTTACAACCCTGAGATCATGATGTGAGGTGAAATCAAGAGTTGGACGCTTAACCAACTGAGCCACCCAGGAGCCCCCATTTAGAGCTCTTTTTATTTCAGGAACTCCTGGAAGTTGTAATGATGCAACACAGGCCTGTTGTTCTTGCACATTCCAGAGACCTCATGCAGAGCCACGTACGGTGCTCACAGCAGGCTCGGCAAAGACATGGGAGGGACGGGGCTGCAGCTGGGCTGACAGAACTGACAGTTTCGAAAACGGTGAATTTTCGAGAGCTTCCATCAGGCAGACAGGAGCTGGGGGCAGGTCTCACAGGCCAAGAGCAATTTGAAGTCTTCCCTTCCCCCTCTCCTCTCTCCTCTCCCAGCCCATTTAGGTCCGTGCTCTTTCCGTTAGTGAAGAAAATACATGAAACTGACTTGATACCTGAGACCTGGCTCCCTCTTCTTACATAATCTGTCTTCCCTCGATTAAACACTGGATCCTCTCTCTTGCGTAAAGGCATCACAGGTGTGACAGGGAGCCTGTGACGGCAGAACTTCCACGGGGAGCTCATTGAGAAAGGCTCCTCAAATGCCCAGGGTGGAGACTGTGGGTCCCTGCAGGATTCCGGCAAGCGTCACTTGCCCGCCTCTCCTTACGGATGCGGATTGAAGTCAGGTTGACTGCGTGGAGGGCGTCCTTTGCTCCTGTGTGTGCGGTGAGTCGGTCACCTTGTCTCGGGCTAGTTATAAGAAGACCACACTGAATTTTGAGTGGCCGAGGAAAAGGCCTTAGTCCTGAGGGGAAAAGCGCAGTAGGCACGGGAGCTGCCTTCGGGTCACTCCGGCTCTGTCGTCGCGCGTACCCTGGCCCGGCTGCTCTCTGGGCTGTGTGTGTGAGGGCAGCCTCGGAACCGGACACGAGCCCACCGCTGCCGAACACGTTTGCGCCTGGCCTCATGGGGGGGGGGCTTTTGTTTGAGCCCACCTGAGGAAGCAGCTCTCTCCTTCCACAAGACCGACTGCAGCTTTCGTCTCTACTTCTGGATGAAGTCTTGGGTGACTCCCCCAGCCCTATCAGGTCATTTTCAGGATTAACGAATAGTTCCATTTTCCAGGTGGTCAAAGGCAGGCAGTCTAACACAGAACTCTCTGTCTCCGCCCACACTGGGATGCTGCGGCTAGCAGAGAGATCACGGGATGATCCCTGTGCGCACTAACTTGCCTCCGACTCCACCGGGTTGGGCAGGAGAGGAGAGGAGGGACAGGGAAGGAGCAGGGTTGCGCAAAACAACGACAGAAACCCTCACTCGTGAGCTGGTGTCGGTTTGGTCCAGAGGTGCCGGCTCTCCCCATGCTGATCTTTTTCTGCTGAGATTGTTGGGGGGGTTTTCAGAGAACGCCATCCCTAGGCTCTCTTCCCCGAAGTTTTCCGGTACAGGGGCGCTCCTTCTGGATTTCTGCCGTCTATCCCACACAGACTCCTTTTTGGGGGGCTACTCGGCCCCTCAAGACGGTCCTCTTGTTTGGGATTTTTTTTTCAAAATGACCCAAATCCACCTATCTTTCGGAAGGGAGTTTGTGTGGAGGGGTGATACTGTTGAATTCTGGAAGCACAGCCCGTTCCCGAAGCAGCCCGTGTTCTTTCATTTGTCACCTGAGGCTGCTCCTGGCAGCTTCTCCCCGTTAGAACAGCTTGTGTCCCTCTCTCCTCCCAAAGCCAGGAGAAACATGTCACCCTGCGGGTGATTCCGTCCAACCTGCTACTGCTCTCCAAGGAAGGGTGTGACACCTAGCACTCAGCGTCCCTTCCCAAGAAATCCTCACAGTTTCTAATTCTACTATTAAGGGTCCCTCTTGGGTGATGGAGTGGTGTTTGCTGGATTGGATTTTAGAGGTCACCCTCACGAGTTTGGCAAACATCGATACTTGTCTTCGGAGTGTAAGGGTACTTAATATCCTTTGTTCTTCACCCAGTAATATCAGCCGTACCTGAGAAAACAGGACTAGTTCCATTTTACAATCATTCTGCACTAAGAGCTTGGCAACAACCAATAGCAGTTCTTGCCCGCCCTCCTCACGCTCCCCTCTATCCCCGCCCCCCTGCACACAATAGGGGAATTGTTAGAAACAAACGTAAAATTAGCATCTCAATAAATTGTTGGGCCCCCATTAGGTAAGAATATGTTCTAATGAGCACTAGGAAGGAAAAGTACCTGGAGTCTGGAGTCGGCTAGGGCTGGAAGAGAGTAATAAGGGGGCCTAATGTAGCTTTGGGGTGGGGCGGGGGTGGGGCATCAGAGAACGCTTCTCTGGGGAAGTTTTATGAAGGCTCACATCTGAGCTGGGGGACACCAAAGAGTGTCCCAGCCAAATGGACTGTCTTAGTTTCGTTGGCTGCTGTAAGAAGTTACCACAAGCCTGGCACCTTAAAACAGTAGACATTCTGTGTTCTGGAAACCAAGTCTGGAATCAAGGTGTTGGCAGGGCTGTCTGCCTCCCTCCACAGGTTCAAGGGCAGAATCCTTCCTTTTTCTTTTCCAGCTTTTGGCGTTCCTCAGCTTGTGGCACCATCATTCCAGCCTCTGCCTCTGTCTCTATCACCCTCTCCTCTTCTCACTTCTCTGTCTTAGGAGGATGCTTATTGTTGGATTTAGGGCTCACTCAGATCATCCAGGATGATCTCGTCTCGTTATCCTTAACTTCATCTGCAAGGACCCTTTTTCCAAATAAGGTCGCATTCATAGCTTCCAGAAGTTAGGACATGGATACATCCTTTTGGGGGAAACCACTCAGCTACTACAGGGCCAAGTCCCCGGCGTTCTCTGCCCTGTACTCTTAGGTGGCCCATCTCTGTGTCACTCCCCTGACATGCCAAATGCCATCTGTGTTGCTGCCTTTGGATTTGGAGCAGTTTGTGCCTCCAGAGTATACAGTGATGGAGACAAGGACTTCGTCTCTGCTAGATTTGTGTCCCACCCCCACCTCTAGCATCTGACATATGGACTCGAAACACTTGAACTCAGCTGCAGATTCACTGTCCTGTCCATTGCAACTATTTGAGGACAAAGGAAAGGAAATGACAATTTGAGTCTAAAATTAATAAAGTGTCATAAATGAATGAGATTGCCCATCTGTGGGAATCTTTTTGGAAGGAAATGATTTGGATGAGTGTTTCTGATAAGATTAGGAAGCTCTTAGCTTCCAGCCAGGGACCTCAGGTGCTCCCCTCCTCCCCCAAAAGAAGGCATCAGTTTAGAATATGACTAATGAAAGATAGGCTGTCATCTTGGAAATAGTGACATGTCTATCTTGAGGGTATGTTGTAACGACAGAAGTCTTTGGTGGCTGTTAAAGAACATTGAAAAAGCAAGCGTTTGGAAAGAATCTGTGATTGCCAATCTGTCATTGTCAGAGACACCGAGACAACTGTGCGGCAGACGTGAGTTCTCCAGGCACGTTAAAGCTGCACTACCTAGCATCCAGAACATCAGCCAAGTTTCTTTCTTTGGGTGGCATTCTTCTGGCAAAAAGTCAGTGTCCCAGGTAACGTGACAGCTGGAGGTGAGGGTGCAGGGGCGGAGGGAGCGCTGTGCCCTGAGCAGCAGGCATGAGTATGCTAATCTCCAGTAAGGTCTGCTTTCCGTCTAAATTAAGTTGGCCCTCATGGTGGTGTCCTGTGAATTTGGCAAGAATCAGCTGCCGGTGTGTGACTGACCCTCAGGAGAGCAAATCGAGCAGAATTGGCCGCACTGGGGACCAGATCCTCATCTCTTGATTGTCCCTCTGGGAGGAGGCCAGGCTCCAGGCATCCCACCTCCCTCCTGTCTACCCCTCAGGTGTGTGGTTTAGGAGGGTGACGGGGTAGCGAGACAGGGCGAGAGGAAGCAGCAGCCCTCAGGTAGGGTCTAGCCGTGGCGACGGATGTGGCTGCTAGAGAAGCAGGCATCGAATGGGTAGAAGGAAAGAGAGGGGCATCAGGAACATGGACACGGTGTTTTAACAGAAGGATGTGTGGAGCTAAGGTTTCTGACGTTGCTTGCATGACAGTATATGCCTTCCTTAAAAGCACGGACGTCACCTGCAGACAAATCCAGACCAGAGCAAGACGGTGCTACGGATGCCAGACTCACAAATACAAGACAGCACGATCCCGAGGAGCTCTTTACATTTTCTTACAGAAGCTCCGTAGCCTTAGCTCCTCTGGGCCCTCGCAGCGGCAAGGGAAACACTCTTGGATTTATAGTTACATTTCATCTACTTAAGAAGCCTGGGGAGAAATGTGAGGAGAAGGAAAGAAGACGCCCTTGGCTCCGCCGCAGCCACTCTGCTTTGGAGCAGATGCACATTCGACTGCAGACTTTGTCTTTTCCTCCAATTAGTCTCCAAATGAGTAACTCACAATTTCCATTTGCATGGTTCATTTTGTTTCCCAATGAAGTAAATGATTATTTCTTGGTTCAAGGAAAGTCTTTTCAAGGACACCAGAGACCAATAGCATTCTCATCCATTAAAAATGAAAAACTTTTGCTTATAGAAGTAAAACCAAATCTTTTAGACTGAGATTCCAAGTCATCTGCCTTTTCTCCCCTGGCAGCCCTGCGGTGTATAGATAGGCCTGTCATATGCCCCTCGGGAAAGCAGGTGGGGCAGCTGGGGGCCCCCATCTCTGAGTACACATGGCCCACGGCTGTCAGCCCGCAGGCCTGTGAGGGGGTCTGGTGTGCCAAGCTCTGCTCAATGAGGAAGGAGCTGGGCTGGTTGGATGTCCACTCTCTGGCCCGCGGTTGGGAAAATGGAGGGAGAACTGGGTGGTCAGTAACGGACTCTGAAGAGGATGAGAAACAAAAGAGGTTGATCTGAGCGCCATGATGGGCTTTAAGTAAGTAAGCCAAAGTTGCAAGTAAAAGTCATTATATAGAAAAAAAATCTGTGCAGGGTGGAAGACAAGAAAGCCAGTTGGAAGGTGGAAAAAGCAGCGTGGGAAGAAGAGTCGAATTATGTTAGGGGCAGAGCATTAGCCTGAAGATTCACGAGGAGCTGGAGGAAACCACGACTTTCATCCCAGATCATCTTCTCTATGTAGATGTCAAGAAGTCCTCTGGGCGAGGTCTCATCACTTTTCTTAGTCACCTAGCTGGATTCCCACCCCTCAGCTCCATGCATGTTAAAGAGCTCTGCATTTAAGATTGCCCCTTGGGCTCCGATGTTCTTATTTGTTCATTTTTAACCAAGAGTGGGATTTATTGGCTCGGGTAGCCAGTGTGTCCATGGGTGGGACAGGCATCTGAAGGAGTTTTCAAAGTGAACAGGACTGCTGCTCCATCTCTCCACTCATCCCTCCCCTGGGCCCTCCTCTGTTGGCTGCTTTCATCCTCACTCGGGCCCCTCTTCTGACGGCAGAGTGGCTACCCAGAGTTCCTGGGGTGGTGTGTGGCTTCAGCAAAGGAGGGGTTTTCCCTTTTCTCCAATTGCTGAAATGAGTCCCTGGAGCTCACTCGGATTTGCCAACTGGGGTCCTGACCCAGTACCTGTGACTGGGGTTGAGCTAGTCTCGCCTTTGCTCCCAGGGAAAATGTGATAACTACTGTGTTCACTCTACTCCCATTTGTTGCAGACTCTTACTGGCTTAAAACCATCAGTGGATTCCATGGCAATGACAATAAGTAGAAAGTTCTTCCTCTTGTCCTGGGGGATCTTGCGTGACCTGACCCATGCCTGTTTCCCTGTTCGTGTCTTGAACTTTCTCCTTCCCTTTGCACTCTATCCACACTGAGTTTTCAATTCCTCAAAAGGTCCAAAATCTTTCCCACTTTATGGCATCACACTAGCCACTGGGTCATGGTCTGCTTGGAACTTTCTCTACCCACTTTGCATCTAGCTATCAGTGACATAAACATACAATTTAAAGTGAGAGCAGTGTCTTGAAGGAAAAGTAGATAGAGGGAAAATTAGGGGGGAGGGCATCTAGTTTAGGTTGGAGAGGGGCAGGAAGGAGCATTCGGAAAAGGCCTTCTAAGCTGATCAATGAAGGCTGAGTGCCTCTCATTGGTTTCGTATCTGATTCTCCTGCTAGACACAGCTCTGTGACGGCGAGGAACGTCCTCAGTTGGTTCACTGCATTCCTTGTAGTGCACAGAACAGTGCTGGCCTGATGGACACGCCAGGTGTGTATTTGCAGACTGCTTAAGGTTCTGAACACCTCACGAGGTCAGTGTTATTCCCATGTATCAGTGAGAAAACCAGCACAGAATGGTGAGACTGCTGGCCCGATGTCAGCAGGACTTTGCTCTAGGGTGTGACCCGGCCAGGATTAGAAGCAAGTCCAGGGCACTTCCCTCCTACCTCCGGGGTCCCCTACAGGGAAGCTATAGGCAGATTTGTGCTCTGGGTCCAAGAGGCGGAGAAGGACACCCTGGCCTCCCGTCGAACTGGACACTCTCCCCATCGTGTCCTGAGCATTCCCACTCCTGCCTGTCTGCCCCTTTTTGTTCCACCTGGACATCTTCCCCTCTTCCTGCATCTGTCCAAATCTTACTGCTCAGAGGCCACCTGAAATACACCTTTTAAACTCTGTTGGCCCTTTCGCTGTGATGCTACGGTCTACTCCGTGTTAGGATGATTTGTACCTATCTCTGCCCTGCCCGTTAATCCCCTCCTTGAGAGATGGGACATATCCTCTTTGTATTTGCAATCCTTAGAGCACTTAGCACAATGCCTTACATACAGTCAGTGCTCTTTAAAAATTATAAACCTTGGTTCTGAAGCCTTCCATCGTGCTTTCTTCTGTAGACATGTTTCTCAGACAGCGTGCGTCACGGCGCCTCCCCTGCTCATGAACGTGGACTGGAAAGTCTCGCGTGACTTCCCGCCATGCCTCCCTGCTGACCAGGGAAGTCATTTAAGCTCTCAAGGTTTTTTTCTTTCTGTTTTTAAAATTTGGAACATGTAAGATAACATATATAAATATAAAGCTATTATAAAGCTTGGCATCTGCCTCTTGAGGGTCTTGGTGGGGTTGTTGGCTGGTCAGACACGTTGATAAACCAAGTGCATGTTCTGATTGGCTCCCTCACAGTGTTTTCCTTGTTCCCGCTCTTCAGCATTTAAGTGAATGCATAGCTAATGGTCAGAGAAGTACAGGAGGAATAATAGTAAGAATGAAGTATTCCATTCTAATACTGTCTATAATAATCTTGTACCAAATTCTTTCATGATTCAATTATTCCATTCTTGGTCATTTGGCTATAAACCAAGAAACCAGACTAGATGGAGCCAGACCACCCATTTCTCAAGCTTGTCTGTTGGCAGAAAGCCCAACACACACACTCATCATCATCATCATCATCGGGAATGGTCTGCGAATTCCTGGTGACCTCCTGCTCAGGAAGCAGGCTTAGGACTCTGCCATGATGGCCTGTGTTCTCTGTGGCTTTCTTCCTCTGGGGACCTCTGTGCCTCAGGGATGGCAAGGCTCTGGGCCAGAAAGAGGCTTTTCTTGGCCTCTGCAAAAAGCAGTCTCCCTTCACTGGCCCTACATGATGCCTGGCTGAAAAATGTCTTGACTGTAGTCACATCATCACTCTGGAGGCAACTGTAAACATCATCAACCCTAGAAAGGGAATGTGCATGACACATATGCCTTACGCCCTGTGGGGACCTGTCTGACCAATTCTATTAGTGAAAGAGAAATAGAGCCGTGCAGATTACCGCCATTGATTTTATGGGCCTTTGTCATACTTGGCCTTTCGGAGAAGAAAGAAATCCCGAGCGAAACTCCCCATAATATTCAGTTGGAATGACTCGTATTCTTGCCTGTTATTAAGCTTTTTGGTAGAATTTTGTCTGGTCCTAACTGAAGTTTATAGAACCTTCACCTTCAAATGCAATAAGCCTGTCACACCAGGGAGGCACTTTGCACCGGAGGGCACAGCCTGACCTTGGAACACTTGGAATAGGTGCAGGGCTGATATTCTACAGGAGAGGCGGGGCTGGGAGCCATGCCAGTATCAGCTCCCATGTCAGCTCCTGTGAGTGCAGAGGCCCCTGGTCAACCAAGGGGAGGCCAGGCCTGCAGTGCAGTGAGGGAGGGCGTTGGGTGGGGAGGGAAGGAAGGCAAGGCTGACCTCACAGAACTTCCTCACCCCACACCTGGAGGTGCCCTCGAGCTGCTATGAGTTCACTTACCCAATCTGCCCTTCCCCCTGCGCTTCCCAGAGACTTGATCACGAATGGGGTTGGGTACCCCGAGGAGCATTTTATTAGGGGAGTCTGCACAGCTATACCCTTGAAAGCTAATAAATGGTAACGGTTAATCTTATTTCAAAAGTACTACACACTCATTGTAGGACATTTATCTGATAGAGATAAAAAGAAAAAAAATTGAAGTCATCCCATGACTCCATCACCCATCGAAAACACTGTCTGCATATCCGTTAGGTCTCCTCTCTGGGCACAGTCATATGATTTCTTTTTAAAACATAGGCGGATCCAATCCATATGGTTTTGAAACCTGTTGTTCACATGATACAGCATGAACACATTTCCTATTACTTGGAATCATAAAAAATTGTAATGCACGCAAGAGTATTCTGTTTCTGGGAATGCATGACTATGTATCTTGGAAACCTTTCATATTATGCAGTTAGGTCGTTTTAAACTTCCATGCAAGTAATGGAAATCATTATTTAAAGCCTTTTTCCAGTTGGAAAAGTAGATAGTAACGTTTTTAAAATTTGAATGTATTTTAAACCATGAGGTTGTAGAGACTGTCATGTTTTTGTAACCACTTAAAAGTTAAATCTTCTGCGCTTTCCCCATTTACTATATTTATATTGATGTGTTTATTTTTTTGAATAGATTTCTAGAGATTTATGCTCTAATAAAGATATATGTATTTTACACATACACACACACACACACACACACATATTACACCTGCATGTCATATCTATTATAAATATTGCAATTTATACTTTGTTTCTTTGGGAGATTAAAAAAGAACTATTGAAAAATTTAAAAATTAGTTAAAACTATCAGCCTTTCTTTTTTTAGCTTTAAGATATAATTGACAAAATTATAACATTTTCCTTATATTGTTTTTTCCTTTTGTGAAATGCTTAGAAAGCTTTCAATGATCAAAATTATTTAAATATTCACCTATACATTTTTCTTAGTTCTGTTGAAGTTTGCTTTTTTAAAAAATTTAATTACATCTGGAATTTATTTAGATATGTGTGTGGTAGGTCTTTTTACTGCATTTTACTGCTTTGCTTCATAGATGTTCCAACACTGTTAATTGCATAATTTGGAATTCTCCACATTATTTGAAATTTCTCTGTTTATCATATATTACATGTTTATATACGAGTTTCAATTTTATTGAACCGCCTATAGAACTGGTTGGTCATTCCTAAGAGCCATGATACATTGAAGAGAGAAAACAATAAAGCCAGGTCAAGTAATTGCCAATTTAAGGCCCCATATGAAAGTCAGAGACCTCTCGGATAGTTTTTAACTATTTCCCTGCAACTGAGGCCAAGACAGCTCAAGTCCAGGCCCGAGACCTAATTGTAAAATGGGCAGAACTTCACAGCAAGCTGAATTTGCCTTATAAAATCGTTTGCACCGAAGTCAGCGCTCTAGTAGGAAGGAGACCATGGGACTGGGGTTGGGGTCCTCTAAGAACCAGAAACCCTCAGGTTCCGAAACTTCCAGGCCAGCAGAAGTGGTCTCCCACCATCCATTGAAGATGGCAGCTTCTCCCACTCCCCGTGACCAGGGCTCAGCCACAGCAGATGCCGTCGCAGAAACTGCTGATAATCCTCGGCTGTTTGTCCAGCTCTGTCTGCATAACTTTTCCAACGTTGGCCAAGGCTCCCCGCCTCCCCGAGCTGTGGGGAGTGCCGACTTCCACAGGAAGAAAGAGAGAGCCTCCTCCCTGATCATGGAGGGCAGGCACCTAGCAATTTCACATCCCTGGAGGCCTAGAGAGAGTTTTTTCCAGAGTGCGTTCTGTACACCAGTCCAGGAGAACAGAATCCCTTTTATGCAATTTAACCCAATTCATAGGTGTCCAAAGGCAACATTATAGGCAGGGGCTCACTGCATTAATTTTCAGGCAGGCAGATGAAGTAATCTTTTTTTTTTTTTTTTGGCTTATTGGTATGCCAACAAAATGCAAACGATGTATCCTATTTAATTCTGCTGGAACAATCTGATGCAGGAGGACACACATCCTGACCCTGCATTGTCTGCCTCTGAATGAGAATCCTTGGTGGTTTCAAAAGGCAATTCAATTAGAGGTTGTTCCAGATTTTTAAAGCATAGAAACCAACAAGTACAGATACACGTGGAAGAGGCTTTCTGGAGGCGAATTACTGCTTCCATGAGAGCCGAAGAGACCTGTTATCTACCAAGGGGATCATAGTTCCAGTGAACGGATGGGGACCTTTTCCAGAGCAAAGACCTACTTAATCTCCCAAACATGATGAACTGAGTACAGAACCAGCCTAAAGAGCCTGAGTATTCGTATACCAGAACGTTCTCCAAATCAGATATTTCCTTACCTGCCTAGATGGCCTTCTCTTGCACCAATCTCACTTTTCCTTAGTGATCTTACAGTACAGAATTTACCCCCCCCCCCCCACTCCCTGCAAACTTCTGTTCTTCCCACATGCTATTGTTACTGCTCTGCCCTGGAATGTTCTTCTTTCCCATCTCTGCCTCTCCAAATCCTCTCTAACCTTCGAGCTTCATCTTTGGTGTGACGATCATGGGGTGGCGTGACTGTCTCAAGCCCTTCAGATGAGGTTGGATCTTCTCTATGTTTTTTTTTTAAATTCAATTAGACAATATATAGTAGTATATCATTAGTTTTTGATGTAGTGTTCAATGATTCATTAGTTGCATTACATCACATGCCCTCCTTAATGTCCATCACCCAGTTATCCATCCCCCCACCCACCTTCCTTTCCACAACCGTCAGTTTGTTTCCCAGAGGTAAGAGTCTCTCATGGTTTGTCTCCCTCTCTGATTTCTTCCCATTCAGTTTTCCCTCCCTTCCCCTATCATCCTCTGCTCTATTTCTTATATTCCACATATGAGTGAAACCATATGATAATTGTCCTTCTTTGCTTGACTTATTTCACTCAGCATAATACCCTCCAGTTCCATCCATGTCGATGTAAATGGTAGATATTCATTCCTTCTGATGACTGAGTAATAGCCCAGTGTATGTATGAACCACATCTTCTTTATCCATTCATCTGTTGAAGGACATCTCGGCTCTTTCCACAGTTTGGCTATTGTGGACATTGTTGCTATGAACATTGGGGTGCATGTGCCCCTTCTTTTCACTACATCTGTATCTTTGGGGTAAATACCTAGTAGTGCAGTCGCTGGGTTATAGGGTAGCTCTATTTTTAAAGTCTTGAGGAACCCCCATACTGATTTCCAGAGTGGCTACACCAGCTTGCATTCCCACCAACAGTGTAAGAGGGTTCCCATTTCTCCACATCCTTGCCAACATCTGTCGTTTCCTGAGTTAATTTTAGCCATTCTAACTGGTATAAGGTGGTATCTCATTGTGGTTTTGATTTGTATTTCCCTGATGGCTAGTGATGTTGAGCATTTTTTCATGTGTCTGTTGGCCATTTTTTAAAAAATATTTATTTATTTGACAGAGAGAGACACAGCCAGTGAGAGAGGGAACATAAGCAGACGGAGTGGGAGAGGGAGAAGCAGGCTTCAAGTAGAGCAGAGAGCCTGATGCAGGGCTCGATCCGAGAACCCTGGGATCACTTACACCCTGGGCAAAGACAGACGCTTAATGACTGAGCCACCCAGGTGCTCCTCTGTTGGCCATTTGTATGTCTTCTTTGGAGGAGTGTCTGTTCATGCCTTCTGCCCATTTCTTTTTTTTTGTTTGTTTAATTTTTGTTATATTAGTCACCATACAGTACATCCCCAGTTTTTGATGCAATGTTCCATGACTCATTATTTGCATAAAACACCCAGTGCACCATGCAATACGTGTCCTCCTTAATACCCATCACCGGCCTGTCCCAATCCCCCACCCCCCTCCCCTCTGAAGCCCTCAGTTTGTTTCCCAGAGTCCACAGTCTCTCTTGGTTCATTCCCGCTTCTGTTTACCCCGCCCCCTTCATTCTTCCCTTCCCTCTCCTACCATTTCTTGACTGGATTATTTGTTTTTTGGGTTTTGAGTGTGATAAATTCTTTATAGATCTTGGATACCAGCCCTTTATCTGATATGTCAATTGCAAATATCTTCTCCCATTCTGTTGGTTGCTTTTTAGTTTTGTTGACTGGATCTTCTGTTTTATACTCACGGAGCTTCCTGAACTTCCTGTTTGGTAGCATGGTTACACATATCACTACTTCCCTCAGCAGGAGATTCTCTTTTTAAAAGTGTATACACTTTAGGGAAGGACTGTTTAGCCCAGGAAGAGCCATTTTGAAATTTAAAGCAGAAGCTATGGAATTGATGTTGAACTGTAAGGTTTGGTTTTCTGCCATTAGCAAAAGTGGGACCTTAGAAACTAAGCAAAGTCTGATGATTAAAAAAAAGTAAGTTATAGTTTTGCAAATGGGAGCCCATCATTATGTGAAAGTCATACTCTAAAAAAATGCTCCCCTTTCAATCCACATGTTTACACATGTCTGATGTTGGGTATCCAGCCAATGGGTTCTGGTCTTGGGTTTTGTTTTGTTTTGTTTTTCCTACAGGTGTGCAGAGGACTTTGACACTCAATGAGAGAACTAGGTCAGGCTGCTTGTTCAGAGGGAACGCCAAGATTAAGTCAGAATTTGGCTTTTCTTTATCCTGAGGCTTTGGAAAGAGAGAGAGGCAACACTTTTTATGGGATTTAGAATCATGATGTAAGAATTCTTTCCCCAGATATCTGTTGTATTCATCAGTTTTAAGAAAACCTATTACACTAAAAAAAAAAAAAGTCAGACTCTAATAGGAACAGAAGAAGACAGAGGGTTCGCAATTTGAATTAGAAGATAATTCTTGGCAGTGCAAAAACAGTTCTTTTCTTTCCTTAAGTTCTCGTTTATGGATCATTAGCCACTTGGCAAGAGAGATTGGGGGAAGACAAACTAGCAGCTAAAGCACTAAGGACAAATAGCCATTTGAAGATCAATCACAAATGAAAGAGAGTCTCTTGGTAATTGCCATCCATTGGGAAAATGTAATTCAATTTATGAAGTTACCGATTTAAATTCATCTTTTGGAGAGTGGCAGGAGGGTGACCTTCTAGTACAATAGCATATTTCTTGCTTTGAAATTTCATCCAAAAATGTAGGAAAATCTCTCTGTATGGTAGCCTAGGAATCTGGCACATCTCCCCAATTTGCCCCTTAACCATCCGTGGTTGGTGTCACCCTGGAGAGTAGGTAGTTATACAGTGGTCATATTTGTTATAACCAAGGTTTTTGTTTCTGTTGTTTTTTTTTTCTCTCCATTGCATTTCAGTAATATTTCTGCAGCTTGGAGCTTGTCAATCTCTTGGGTTTCAGCTGTGTCTTCACGAGTGTGCTTCCCATCCATCCCGTGTCCGATACTGTTTTCTCTGTGCCCGTGGGGTCCCGAGCGAGGTGCAGCTTGCGTTAAGTGGAGTTCTGAGACCGAGTGAAACAGCATTTGACCCTAAAAACACAACAGCTGCCTCGCTACTCACTCTTTCCTTCCTCTCCTCTGCCACACTCTCTCCCCCCAAATGTTGACCCCACTAATCCCCAGGCACTTGTTTCTCCCCAGGAGACACGAGCTCCCCTCCAGAGACCTTCCTCAGTGGAAGCCAGAGGAAGGAGCCTGAAGAAGGGAGAGACCGAAGGGAGAAGAAGGGAGGATATTGGTGGGAAAAGGCTTGAAGCAGGGGATGTGGTGGGGAGAGGAAAGGGAGGGGACAGAAGTGTCTAGAGCACAGATAACCATGTTGCCTTTAAATAGGAGAAGGGGCGAGTTTTCCTTTGAGATGAGGTTGGCAGGTAAGAGGGTAGATGTTGGTCTGGCCATTTTGACGTGGCCAATCAGACAGAGTGATTTTCACAAAGTTGGAAGACATTTTGAGAAATCTCCAAGTACTGAAACTCATTCCTGCTGAATGTCACCACCTGCCACTGAGTGAGGGCCTCCCGCAGGGGGTGGGCGGGTGCACAGGGCTCTGCACCTGCCACCATTACTACATGAGCATTACTGCTCCCACTGACTGGTGGGGAGGGTGGAACTTGGGGCCTCTCTTCGACACACGTCTTGTACAGGTGAACCTCAAGCAAAGGGAATGATTTTGGCTCTTCGTTCTAGAGGTCATTTGAAGCTTACACGGTCTTACCTCACGTGGGAGGCTAAGAGTGAAGAAATTTTAAAGGAAGCTTGAAATCTCATTTGGCAAAATGTAGCCAGCGAATGTGCCTCTTTTCAGTCCTAGTTATTCCCCCTCAATGAAGCTTTTCTGCCGGAGTTTGAGGCGGAGATAGGGATGCTTCGTCACCTTGCCCATCAGGCCTGCCGGGCTGCGTGGCAGGGCCTCGGGGGTGGCCCGCGGGTCTCCAGCTGGACGACAAAGCCGGTAGCGCCTCTTTGCCAAGCCAGCCGTGTAATGGATGTTGTGATTCCATTGGAGGCACAGCCAGATGTGCCTCGATTTTCTTTCCCCCCGGAGAAAGAAACTGAAGCTACTAAATGAGAAAAGCATGCAAACACGGATGGATCTGAAAACGTAAACCGCAGCGCTGGTCGAAGGCGAAACTCTGATGGCGGTGACATTTATTTTGGGGGTCTCTCACTTCGCCCCCACCCCACCCGTACCCCACATCTCTCGTCCTGATGCTGGTGCTTGCTGCTCCCTCATCCAAGTTTTGCCGTCTCAGACACTGTGACAGCCATGATGATATATTCTCGACAAAACGTACATCATATGGTTTAACAAGAGATTGGCAAATGTATTTATGTGAGAGCCATACAAGTTATAATTAATCATAAATAGAGTTGTAAATATATGTAAATTCTGATTCTAAATGACCTCCCTTCCTATCCCCGCCCCCCAACCAGTGACATTCCTTCTCTTTCAGTCTCACCTAAAATTGATTTGATGAATGGTATTGGCTGAAAATACCTATTGTGGATATTAGTGATTTGTGTGTGTGTCCAGGATCTCTTTTGTCTTCTGAGAATCTTACTTTCTTCCTTATAGTGACTCGCTTCTCTATCCCCACAGTCACAGGGAGTAGATGAGAGTCTGTATTTCCTGATTATTTTACACCCCTGGTGACGGGTTCAGGAATTGGTTCAGGGATAAGACCTAATCTAAACTGGCCAGAGTCCTCCGCTAGGAATTTTTTTGTTTTTAAATTTTTTTTAAACTATCAGGGACATAATGGTCTCTTTCTTCTCTGGTATTCGAGGGTCAAAAGGTAGAAGGTGATCACGACTGGCACCCAGGTCTTTACTTGTAGGGACTGTTGAAGATGAAGAGCTGACATGGTTGAGGAAGACAGGCCTACAGCCGGCAAGCCTCCGCCTCGTTTTGTCGTGGGCCGAGTTCTGCCTTTGCTCCTGCAGTTGGCTCTTACCAGTCAAGAAATACCTGCTCCTCCTTCTCCTCCTCTGTTTTCCTCACTTCGTTCTTAAGTATTTGAAAGAGCTCTAATACCGTCTGTCATGAATGGACTCCAGCCGAGGCCTCTCAGCTTCCACCACCCCACTGCTGGTCTGTGTCTCTCACCAAAAAGGCGACTTTTGCCAAAAATCTTTTTGAGCCCTGGGAGGTATGTGAGCCAGACAGCAATGTCCAGCCACTTCCACGCTCTGAAGGAACGTGGAATGAGAGGAGGTGAGCCTGCCTGAGGCCGTGCTCCTCCCATGCTGCCCTGTGGTCTGGTCTCCCCAGCAGCTGTGTCCGTGCTTTGATGCCGAAACTCCATGTGACAGGCGCCTGGGAAAGATCTGTGCGCTGTCAGAGAGGATGTGACTGTGGGCCGGTGATGCCACGGATTTCTTCAGAACCAAGCAGCTTTTCAACTGAGCAGAGTAATTTTTTTTCTTTTCCCCAAAGGAACCTCAGATAGCCAGTTGTTCAGGAAATTCTCAAGTTTGGGGCCAAGGTTCCTGGGAACCACAAAGTCCCTTTTTGCCTCGGTGTCTTTGAAGCTGACCTCTGCGAGTTCTCAGCTTGGGTCCTGGAGTGGATGGGAGACAGTTGACTACTAAACAGATCCACTTAGAGCCACGTTGAAAAGTGTGAAGAGAGTTGGTGAGTGTGCTCCTTGCTCTTCCCGCCTGAGAGCCTGTTGGGTGTGGCTGGCTTTGAAATAGCCTCGGAGTCTATGGTGACAACAAGGGAAAGGATTTCTGCAGTTGTTCATGGTGGGAACGAACCTCATGGAGCATAACGAAGAGTCCCCAGAAGGCCCTTGTGAAGCTCTGTGTCACGAAGGATCATGGCTGTGGTGATGTTCTCCAGAAGCAGTATAGATGCAATCAAAGCTCTCTGTGGGTGTAAAGTGATCCCATCCCCGTACCCAGCATGGTTTCCTAAGGGAATAATAATAGCACTGTGACTTTCATGAGCACCTGTTATGTGCCAGGTGCTCTTCTAACCATGTCACATGTAATTACTTCATTTAATTGTCACACCAGGTCTGTCAAGTAGGCACCCTTATCACCTCCGTTTTATGGATGGAGAAAATGAAGCACAGAGAATTGAAGTACCTGCCCGGGGTCACGATGGTAGCTTGTCCCTTGATGCCCTGAATCTCTCCTGGCCGCTGCGACTCTCTCTTGACCAACAAATGCAGCCCAAGTGAGGTCACGTGGACTCCAGGGATAGTTCATAAGTAGCCTTACGGATGGTACTCAGTTTTGGGGGAACACTTGTTCCTGGGATCTCCCTTTCAGAACCATGAAAGCTAATAGTAAATTATTATTTTTTAAATCGTGAAGTTTTAGGTGGTTTATTATACAACAATAGATAACCAGAACCTTCATAGGGCAGGCAGATGGCAGAGCTGGGGTTGAAACCCAGGCAGCTTGGGTCTGGAGCCCTTGCTCTGAACCAGTGTTCTGTAGTGACCCTCCAGGGCTTTTTGCTGTTCCCGTCCTGGTGATGATGATGATGATCACAGAGGCGTTGTCCCCAAATAGGCAGGCATGCAGATCTGTAAGTGAACGGAGTGGATTCGTAGAGAAACCTGATTCCGTAGAGTGGAATTATACGGTGGAATGCTTTATGCATGGGATTTGGAATCAGGCGGACATGAACCTCAGCTCCAACACCTTCTCGTTTGGTGACCTTGGACAATTACCAGCAGTTGGGGTCTGATGGTGCTGAGGGTCAGGTCCTCAAGTCAGAGCCTACAGTCAGTTACCTCTGAAAGCGCCTCTCACATTGTGTTAGCACAAACTCAGGTGTCTTCGGGTGGCCACATACTCCTTAAAGTCAGATCTTTTCTTTTTAGAGATACCGTTTGACGCGTGAAACAAAGGCTCGTTGAAGGAGATGTCTGGAGCCATAGGTATGACTAAAAGTAAGTATTTTGCTTTATATCGCAATTGAAGGTATACATAGTTGAATTCACTTAAGTTAAATGTGTTTAGGAAGAGCCTCCATCCTGCTTTCCTGTGCTTCAGTTTCCTTATTTACTATGGGAGTGAAGGGAACCACACAGGGATCAAGTGAGACGTTGTAAGAAGAGTGTCTGACACCTGGTCCGTCAGGGTAGAGGATTACTGGGATGCTCTCAGGACCCGGCAGGCTGCCCCACCACTTACTAAGTTCCTGTCGGAGAAAAATAGACCGGTGATACCAAAACAGATTTATAAGAAACTGAAGAAATCAATTTACTTCACTGAACTTTAGGTCAAACTTTGTCTTTTGTACCTCAGAGATTGATATGTTTACATTTTCCGTGTTTCCCGCTGTATAGTGGGTGAGTCGAGAACACGAGAGGATGATCGCACAAGCCAAGACAATACTTGTACACTAATCATGTGGGAGTTAGTGTGTTTCCTGAGTGTCTGATTGTAACAAATGTGGTGGTTTTCAACTTTATACTCGATGCTTCATAATTAACCTGGAGAAAACTCTGTGATGGGAATCCCTGCAAACTCTCATGTGTGAACAAGCAGTGCAAAGAGGAGATGAGAGAAGTATATATATATATATCTAGGGTCCTATTTCAAGATTGCCAGACCTCTGTTTTTCAGAGCACTTGATTGCTGGAATCCATTTGTCCTATCTGCTGTCTAACAAATCAGCCCATGCTTTCATAACTTAAAATAACAATCATGCATTACCACTCGAGGTTTCTGTGGGTCAGGAATTCAGATAAAGTACAATGGGGATGACTTGCCTCTGCTTCACATGTCTGAAGGCTCAGCTGGGACACTTGCAGGCTGGGACTAGAATCATCTGCAGTCTCCAGCACTCAGATGTCTGACAGTAGATGCTGGTTGTTGACTGGGGTCTAGCTAGAGCTGAAAGCAGTGTCAGCTGGAACACCTACATGTGGCTTGTGGTTCCTCACAACATGGTGGCTGGGTCCCAAGGGCAAGCATCAGAGAGAGAAAGAGAAACAGAGACAGAGACAGGGACAAACGGAAGTCGTAACTTCCTTCTAAGACCTAACTTTAGACGCTAAGCAGCATCACTTCTGCCATGTTTGATGGGTTAAGGTCAGCCCAAATTCAAGGGGGATGGGGAGGGGGGTGGGGATAGACCCTACTTCTCAGTGAAGAGGTGTCAGTGTTACTGTGTAAGAAGAGTATTTGGAATGGTGTGTGTGTGTGTGTGTGTGTGTGTGTGTGTGTGTGTCTGTGTGTCTGTGTGTGTCTGTGTGTGTCTGTGTCTGTATATAGTCTTTGAAAAACACAATCTCCCTCCCCAGGTTTGAAGTAAGATTTTTGCTACGTCCTACAGAAGTACCCTGATGCCTTATCTGATTCCAGGGTCTGTCCTGGAACACTGGGACTGGATGCCTGACTGGTTGGGGCCACAGCAGCTAAAACAATGGAAAGGGCCAAATCTCTCAAACCGTGGGCTTTAGCAACAAGTGGAATGTATGAAAGATAGCATTCAACTCAAGGAAAAATACACTCAGTATTCAATACACTGAAAGAGAGCATTTCAGCGGCCAAGAGAGCTGTTTGTTTTCAAACCCAGTGCAGACTTGGAAGATGTCCTCCCAGATCTCTCACCACATTTGATCTCCTGCTGTTTAAGGGCCACAAAGGGTGCCCAGCTGGATCACAACACAGAGAAGCTCCAGATTTGGCATATCGAAGAGGATAGGGATGAGCCAAAGGACTCACTTACGTGCAAGTCAAACATGAAATAGATCCGACATTTCGCTTCATTTTTATTTTCTGTTAGCAGTGCACACCTGGAGAGTGCTCCCCGCTTTCTAGCCCCTGTGCCTGAAGCATATGCTTTAGTGTTGTTATTAAACTCTCCTTGGAAATTGCCATTTTTAAAAATCAAGTGAAATTTTCTATAAGGTAGGGAAAAGGTAGGGTTGTGAGTCGAACGGAGATGAGTTTGAATCCTGACTCTGCTATGCATTATCTGCATGATCTCGGGTAAGTTCTTCTTTTTAAAAAAGATCTATTTATTTATTTTAGAGAGAAAGAGCGGGGCCAGGGTGGAGGTGGGGAGGAGCAGAGGGAAAGGGAGAGGGAAGCTCAAGCAGACTCCCCGCTGAGTGCAGAGCACGGAGCCCGACACAGGGCTCAGTCCCACGACCTTGAGATCATGACCCGAGCCGAAACCAAGAGTCAGGCGCTCAACCGACTGTACCACCCAGGCGCCCTGATCGTGGGTAAGTTCTTAAGACAACGTGCAATAGCAGACTAACAGAAACAAACAAGAATGGTGCCGTAAGTCAGGCACATAGTTGGAAGCCAGCCGAAAGTCACAAAAGTCTCAAAGAAGATGCCAAGGATTATGCTGGGCATAAGCTGTTCGCGGTTGGCCTGCTCGCATTACTGAAGTCATCCCGAGCAATCACACGTCAATGCAGTACGGCATGAGGGGCAGGAGCTGAAGGTGCTGCGGGGGCCTCCCTCTAGGGGAAGAGGCAGGGAGGAGTCCGGGAAGGGTTTGAAGAGTGAACTCCCTCATCGCAGGGTCACCGGGATGGCTGAAAGGAGAAAAGTGTGAGACTGAGTGAGGACTTCCTGGGCATGCCCGGGGCTGAGCCCGTGTAAATACACTTAGTGTCTCACCCACCCACGCTGTCTTTCCTCTTCCGGCTGTCGGCATCACTAAGAAAGGGACGTCCTATCTGAAAGATGAGGGGGCTCTGTATCAATTGGTTGGAGCTTTTAGCAGTTTTTAGCAGCCTGATTTTCACTGGGCACTGTCCTTGCTGCTGTCTGAGAGAACATTCCTTGAGGTGGTTGGGAAATCAGCTATTCTTGGTAATGATGATGATGCGATCATGTGAACTGATTTGAATTTTGGATTCCTGAATGTGATGCATGTCACTTTATTTTCCTAAGTTAAATTTATTCCTGCTAGTCATTCACTTATTCATGCATTGATGGTGTTGAGAAAAAATATCCAAATGTTGGAAATGAGAAAGGAAAAAAGGAGCACCTGACGTTTGTAAGAGCCTGGCATTTGCAGCTAGGCCATATTACTCACCTATTAGGTATAAACGATCTCACAGAATTTCAACTTCAGACAAGATTACTCATAGATAAATGAGACCAAGGTTACTCCGATAAAATCAGACAAAACAAGACCATTTTCTTTTTCTTTTAAAGGACAGACAAAAACAAGATCACTGTGCCACTCACAAAATAGCAAATACCTCTTTTTTTGTGTGTGTGTGGCTAAAATGATCACAACTTCTTTACTGATCACAACTCTTCTATCCTTGTTCTAGTTTCCCTCCCTGTAGATAAGATGTGATGAGGCCCCCGATCACAGAATTGCCCCTGCTTTCTGACGGCAACCAATCCAGGGCCAACCCTGACTTTCTTAGCTCCCGTGCCCCAGATGCTGAACCCAAACCCCATCCTGCAAAGCGTTCTTTCTCCTGTCCTCTTGCTGGGGCACCCTACAGTTCCCTACGGCGAGGACTCTCCCTTGCTGCAACGAGAGACAAACCCAGCTTGCTCAGTTGTAGACGTGTGTTTTGTGGACTCTGGCTGAAGGGCACCGATAGAATCGAGGCACAAAGATGATGGTGTGACGTCTTACTGTCACACAACGAGCATTGTCCAGTGGGTCTTCAAATATCCTTTGACTCTTGGGGAGAGTCAGCTCTGTACCATTCATCAAACAGTTCTGTAAACGTAAGGAGATGTGTTAATTTTAGATGATTTTTCCCCCTTCTCTGTAGAAAAGATAGCCCCGAAGGTTCCGGTTCTGCTGCGCTGAAGGATACTGACCAGCTTTGTAGTTCACACGGTGTGCTAATTTCAGCATCCTTTTCTTTCCACTTGGAGTAAAAATCTTAGTTTTTCTGATTCTCTTTGAATCAATGTTGTTACTGTTTTAGTGCAGGCATTCATGCTGACTCCCTATTTGTATGCAAATGATGTTTTTAACATCTTGAGACTTCTACTTTGATAGTTTGGACAATAAAATGAAATGCCAAAATGTTGAGGTCTCTTGGGGAAAAAAATCCAAAATGCTTCTTGTGCCTCACCTATTAACACAGGCTTGTGGGTGCAGGTGCGACGTGGGGAGAGCACGGGGCGTTGAAGGTGGTGGTGAAGCAGAGGAGCTGCTTTTTGACGAATTGAAACGCTCCCTGATCCCGATCCCATGGAGCGACCCTACACCACCGTTCCCACGTGCCCAGTCCGTAGGTCCTGCCGCCAGCACCAAGGTTGGACGTCTTACAGTCTGTTACCACATCACGCTTAGACTTTTCTTCTTTGCTCTAAATTATGTAGGAACTCATCAAATATGGATCCACATTTACACGTCTGGGACAATGTGCTGAGGTTTTAAAAAATGGTTATATAAATGATGGGACTCTCACAGTGATCCTGACCAAAAGCGATAAAATCTCGGATGAGTCGAGAATGAGACAACTTGGAGCTTTATGCCCGATGGACAGGGTACCGTCCTGGCTTCTTTGTAGGTAGAACAGCATCGAATATAAGAGCACCGGGGTTTTCCAGCAGTGAGTAAGTGAACACACAGAAAGCAGAGCTGTGAAGCTTGTAACCGCATCCTGGAAAGGTTCATTTAAGAAATGTTTTATATCCAGTTGTCGTAGTGGAACGAGCAGTTCTATATTGAGATTAACACACAGATAAATGGCATGGAGGCTGGATTTGCGGGGACTGAGTCTCCCTCTTACTTCCCGTGAATGACTCTAAAGCAGCTACTCTTACCCGAGGGTTATCATCGTGGGATTTCGGAGCCGTACCCCTCATCCAGGAGCCTTTATGGTACCTACAAAAAGAACCCAGAAAATTTAAGCCCTAGGTCTACCAAAAACAAGTTGTAGTTCTTTGTTTTGTGTGTGAGATCTTTTCTTCTTTTTTCTCTTGTTGAAGCGGGACTGGGACAGATGACCTCATTATAAATCAGGCTGTCGTGCTCTGTATCTTGTATAATTTGCCTGGGACCTGGAGATAACGTAGACCAGCTGCAGATTGCCATGAGAGACATTGTTATTTGCCTTTTCATTGATTTAACACGTGTTTTTTGGACCTCAGTAAGTATCAGCCTTTGGGCTAGGTAATGGGAAATGTTGCTGAGATCGACAGTTTACAGCTGTCTTGGAGATTAGTGGGGGAGATAATGAAGTGGTCCAGGGCATCAACCCAACTCCGGAGACCGATTACCTGGGTTCATACACCAGTTTCACCCCCTTCTGTTTTATGACCTGGGCAAATCATGTAGTCTGTGTGTGTTTTAGACCATCTGGGCCCCTATAACAGAATACCATACACTGGGTGACTTAGAAACATCAGAAACATTTATTTCTCACAGTTCTGGAGGCTGGGAAGTCCCAGGTCAAGGCACCAGCAGATGTGGTGCCTGGCGAGGTTGCTCTAACTGGTTCATACGCGGCTGTCTTCTCACTGTGTCGCCATAGGTGGACGGGGCCACATGGTGGGAGGGGCAAGAGAACTCTCTGGGGTCTCTTTTATTAGGGCATTAATCCCTCTTTTGTATAGCTCTTAAATATCTTTTGTAATCTTTATAAGGACTCCACCCTCATGATTTAATCACCCAAAGCCCCTCCTCCCCCAGGCCCATTGCACTGGGAGCTGGGATTTCAACCTGTGAATTTTGGGGTGACACGAGCGTTCAGCCCACAGTGGTGTATGTGAAGGGAGTGATGAGTGGATTGACTGGGAAGGCAGGGACAGGACTGTAACCGCATAAAAGAAGGACATCTAACCAGACTTGAGACAGAGGTTCAGGAAGCCTTTTTATAAGAGGTGACAGCTAGGCTGAGACCTCAAGTGGCGGAGCGGTATCCAGGCTGAGTGGCAGGAAAGAGAGTGGAGGTGAGGCTGGGTCAGAGCCTGCCGGTCGTCTCTCTATGCATTTTCCCCTTGTTCTTCAATCATAGAATTGTAGAATTTTAGCCAGGCACATGGCTGCCTAAAACAGCTCAGCTCTGAGGCTCCCTGGCAGTTAGGTGCTGCCTGTCACATAGCGGATGAGATGTAAGCATGCACCGTGGGAGCTGCTGCCTGGAGGTCCTGTTAGAGGAAAGGGATATGTGCTTCTCACCCTCATGTTTCTTTCCTCCTCCATGGGATGCTGTTGTGATGACTGGAGCTACAGCAACCATTTAAGACCCTAGAGTAAACTGAGGCACAGAGGCTGCACAGCACAGAACCACAAGCCCTGTCTCCTTGCCACCGTGTTCACAGCAGCCCTAGCTCGTGACCTGAGTACGTGAGCAGGAAACAGACGGGCTCGTGTAAGTCATTGTCACCAGCAGCAAACTCAGTTCTTACCAAAATACAGATAAAAAAAGAGAAGAATTTATAAAACCTGAAGATGAACGACAGAAGATGGTGCCTGCCTTCCCAGAACCGAAACTACTTGAGAAACCTATGGTGCAGGCCGCCTAAACTGAGCGCAGGGGTAGACGCGGGCAGGGCGTGGCTCCAAAATGCCTTGTGTGCCTTGATGAGGAGCAAGGACTTACCCTGAGAATGTGAGGGATTGTGGACGAGGTGGAAGCTGGGAAATAGCCTGACCGTGGTTGTACTTGGGAAGAACGGCTTGACGGTAGTGTAGGGAAGGGATGCAAGCCTGGATGCCAGGAGAGCATTGGGGGAGGGGGAAGCACGTGTCCGCCCTTGTGGGGCGGGAGGGTGGGGCGGCGCTGCTGGCCCGGGCTGGAGCGGGAGCGCAGGTGCAGAGAATCGCCTTTATTTCGTACCCGTCTCCACCTGTCCCGGCCTCTCTGCGTCCAGTAAGACCCTTTCAATGGATCTTTCCATTGCTCTTCCCGATGGGCCCGCCTTTCCCTCTCTTTCCAATTAGAGGGCACTGTTTACCGACTTGGGGGCGATTTGTGTCATTCCCGCCGCCCCCCGAGTGTGCGCTTCCCCAGGTCGCAGATGCTCCGCGAGGTAACTTGTCCACAGTCGCCCGTGCACTAAGCCTACGGTCCGATGAGCCTCAGAGCAGTGTTCCGTTATTCAAGGTGGATTTTTAGGAACCACAACTAAAATGTGTCCTAGTGCAGTCTTTGTTCGTCTATCTCACAAAGACTGTGATTAAAACTAGTTTTATTAAAGCACTCGAAGCAGAGCCAAATCAAGAGCGGGTCCCTTTGATTTGTAAGGGAGACGAAGTACCACCGCGTGTAGGAGACCGCGCCGTGTGACACTGTTCAGAACGTTCCCAGGGCGGACGGGATGCCGCCGGCGTTCACTCCGCTGATCTACTTGCGAAGCTACGCCTGCCCCCTCCTGATGGTGAATGTACATGCCGACCTGACTGGGCCCCCGGGGCGCCCAGATACTTGGTCCAGCGTTATTCCGTGTGTTTCTGCGGGGGTGTCTGGGATGAAGCTAACATCTGAAACGACAGACAGCTGGTTTGCACGCTGGCCCGGTACACGAGGCCGCGGGTTTGACAGGCGGGCACTAACTTCGCGGCCTGTGCGGGCGCCGCAAGACCGACAGCCCCCTGCACGGGACCACCAGAACCTTAGGAGCCGAGCTGAGACGGGCCTTACCGGGGTCAGTCTCCGTATTGTGCAGGCGGTCTCAGCACCACCTCGCTGTCTCCACGCGATTCCTTGAAAAGGGCTCCAGCTGTGGGCGGGAGGTACCTTCCTCGGGTGGGAGCCGGGAGGAGCCTCCGACTGCCCAGGGCTCTCCGGGGTCAACCCGCGGTCATGCCCCTCAACGACCTTCCCGCAAGTGGCCAGTCAGCTGCAGGCCTGAGCGAGCAGGAAGTCCTTTCCCGAGTAGATTTCGGCCGCCTCACTCCCTTCGCCCTGGGGCGCTGGCCGTTTTCTCCTGCCTTCCTACTGGAGCCGGAACGTTGGCCCCTCCTGGGTCTCCCGGCTGCTGGCCTCTGAGTGGAGCTAAGCCGTTGGCTCGTTGGCTTCTCAAACCCTTGGCCTCGGACTGGAACGGAAGCGTCCGCGCTCCTGGGTCTCCAGCTTGCTGACTCAGCGGGAGATGTGGGACTTGCCCGCCTCCCTAGCCACGTGAGTCAGTCCCGAACTCTGTTTCTCTGTGTGTGCACGTGATGTGTCTGGGGAACCCTGGCCCGTATAACGCTCGCTGGGCCACAGGTGATGGACAGTGTCTTCTGAGGATGAAAGGCACCACGTGAGCGGGGTCAGGCCTGGACTGCTTGGTGTAACAGAGGGGAGACTGGGCTTCTTTCTCCACTCGGATCAGTTCAGACACTTTAAATGAGTTAGAGCCTTTCTCCAGCTCTCTTAACCAATAATGAAGTTATCTCACGCAGCCAGAAGTCCAGGGGTGGGGCGGGCTTTGCAGTTGGCCCATTTAGCAGCACAGATGTGGCATCGAGAACCTGGGTTATGTTGTGCCTCTTCCGTCGACCATCCGCAGACCTAGTGCCACTGTGAGCATAGTTTCCGTTGTAGGAATAATAGGGCCCCACTAGTAATCGTGCAAGAAGGCTACGTGCTTGCTTTTTCAGAGTGTGAGCGGGTGGGGGGAGGGGAGACAAAGGGGCAGGACAAACAGTGCTACAGTGATAGACTCATTTTCTGGACCAATTTAGGTCCCGAGCCCACCCCTGGGCCTTTAGCTGACGCTGGAGAAGGGTCCTGAGCTGATTGCCTATGGCTGTGTTCCTGGGGTCACCGTGGTTGGCATAGACCCGTCGTTCTCATGGAAATGACACCGTTCGCTTCAGGGGAATTTGGAAATGTGTAGTGAAGTCTTGCGGTTGCCATAATGATTAGGGTGCTTTGGCATTTAGCAGGAAAATGGTAAAAGATGACAAATATTCTATAAGTCCAGGACAGTTTCTCACAGTAAGAACTTTCCTATTCCAAGCGATTTCCAATGTCCTGAAACACGCAGTCCACTCTAAATATAACTATCGCTAGTATTTTTAGTCCATGGGATGAGCAGTTTTTAGTAAAATTAGTTGAAATCTGAAAACACACAGGTTTTTATGGCGAGAACTGGGTGAGGTAAACAGCTAGGCTGGAGCGGCTGGTGCGGACCGATGCTTCTACTGAGAACACCTGGAGAAGGGAAACGCAGGCAAACGGGGTGTTCGGAGGCACCGGAGAGTCGCGAGGGAGTGAGAATGTGAAGACTTGACCCCAGAGATAAGTGGGCTGACGCCGTGCCTGCCGCTTCCGCCCTCAGAGCGGCTCCCGGCGTGGGGACAATAGGCTGGCAGTGGGGGCGGAAGGGGACTGTCCTGTCCTCCCTGTCAGAGGACTTCTGCCTTCCCATTTTACCCTTAGCTGGCGTGGACGTGAGCCCGTCGTTCTCTCTCCTCGGTCCCCGGTGGCACTTAAGAGCCGCCCGCCAGCCCCATCCTGCTCCAAGGGACCGCGTGTGTACGACAGGCTGCTGGGGACACAGGCCAGTGCGCCCCTCGCCGGGCCACCACCCACGACGGGCTTTGCGGTCACGTTCTGCAGCCCCACAGGCATCGTCAGAACCCAGCTGGGAGCTTCGCTGTCCTCTGGCCCCGAGGGACCCGATCCCGAGGCTCCTCGTGGGAGCATGTGTGCCACTAAATGGTGCAGAGTTGGTTCCCAGCAGTGGGTCTGACGAAGCCATTCACGTGAGCAACTAGAGCTTCACCCCAAGGAGACGCTGTGCGGAAAGGACGCGGCGCGTCAGGGTTATCTCAGCAAAGGGGGGAGGGGCTGCGGTATTTCTACGTCAGTTCCCACGTGTTGTTCATGGGGCGATACGTCTGCGGGCGAGAATTTCCTCTTCCTTCTGGACTGTCGTGGATACATAGGAGCCTTCTGCGGTTCCAGAAGAGCCCCTCACTCAGAAGTGGACGAAACCAGTTAGAAGTTGTCTAGAATGCGGTGAAATGGCACAGACAAGGTCTGCAACACCTGGGCGGGGGCACAGTGGTCACTTACACTCTGACTTTAAGGTTTGGGAGGAGGGGGAAGAAAAATATGAGAGTATTCTGTAAAAGTGTTTGGAGGAGAATAATGGTTTTAAAGTGGAATGAAGGTATTTCCACACTTTCTCCTCCTAGAAAAAACCAAAAACCAACACAAAATTTAAGACAAATCAAGGATAACAAGAAATAGGAGCACCGTAACTCCAAACCAGCATATGAGGATAAGAGGCAGGTGAAGGAACGGCTAAGTAACTCGGAAGCAGGGAGGAAGTCAAGGCCAGGTGCGGACAGAGCAGAATAAGCCAATCCACTCAGCTGATCCCCAGAAAGCCTTGTCACTGGATACACCAGGGGACAAAAATATGAGGCTGAAGGTAGGGAATGAATTAGGAGGGGTTCTTGGAAAGTCTGTATAGAGGATGGGGCTCCTCACTCTGCATAGTGACTACCTTTTCTCGCCCCCTGCTTAGCTGAGCTCTGGGATTCTGGGCACGCAGAGAGGAGGCATCAGACCTAAAATTGAGGGATTATATTAAAATGCAAAAACAGAAAGATAAGCCTCCAGTCTATTTCCCTAGGCAGCTCTGGAACATGAAAGACAAAGTCCAAAATAATAGTAAAAAAGCAAAGAATAGAAGAAATGATAGGCTATAGTTATCATAAGTAAGTTTTAGGAAGCCAAGAGATAACCAGAAAACAGGAAGGAGCTCTTAAAAATTAAAAAAAAAAAAAAGGTAACATGGAAAACTTGAACAGATCTCCCCAAAATGAGATTTTCAGAATAAACCACAAGGCAGAAGAGTTAAGGAAATTTGAGAAGCAGTTCAACATTGGGCCAGTAGGAGTTGTAGGAGGGAAAAACAATAACAAGGATGAGGCTATGAGACCCGAGAAGTTTCCCAGAAAGAGGGGTAAAAGAAGAGGTGATAACAAAGCTGAAGGATGAGCCCAGGAGCTCTAGTGGCAACATGAAGGGTTCCAGAAGACAAGCGGAGGGAAGAAAGCGGCCCACAGAGTCCTATTAAAGTTGCCCTAAAACTGAACCATGGGAATTTGTTGGTGGAAAATGCCGGTCGAGTGCCCAGCGTAGTGAAAGCAGAAGTGTCGCTCGGGGCCCAGTGGCACACAGTCTTACAGCGTAGGGCTGAAGTGACAAGGAGATTTCAGAAACTGCCAGAGACAAGAAAGAACACATGCAGGAACTTGGAATCAGAATAGCAATGCTGCAAAGCAAGGCTGGGTGTTGGAAGACCGTGGAAAAGGTTTTCAAAATTGTGAAGGAACATCATTGTTCAACACAGAATTCGTAACCGAGCAAAATGATTGGCCTAGTCCACAGTAGAATAAAAATATTTTAGGCACTCGCGATTTCAAAAAATATGTCTGCCAAGAGCTCTATTTCAAGAAGATCCTGGGAGGAGTGCTCTATTCAATGGAAGGCTAACACGAGAAAGAGGAAGACAATGGACCCTGGAAACAGAATCCAGCACCACGCAGGGAGGAGTCCAAGTGACGCAAGGCTTGGGGCCAGCCAGTCCAGACTAGATCGGGAAAGGGGAGGACTCCAGGACGAACGTCTCCAGGGGAGAAATGGACTTGATAGATGGCCTGACAGGTTTGAGTAACAGGGACTCTGTATTACGCAGCATTTTACGGAGCTTTCAGAGATTGTGGAAAGAAAATTAAGAAATGAAGAAAGTTAAATAGAGATCATTATTAACTCCAGGGGGGAGAAGCAATTGTACAAGAAAAGAACCATAATCCTAGTTTGCTACTTGGCTCAGCATAAGCAATTTTAACATAGCAAACAGTGACTAAAATTAGTGACTCAAAAATACTGAGGATACAACAGGAGGGCTAAAGTTCTCTCGTAAGAGAAGTCAGGAGACACTGCTTCCAGTTCCAGAGATCATCGTATGCACACGTGACTGAGGAATAGGGAGGTAAGGAGAGTAGTAATACCGCTGAGGGTGATGCGCCTGCCCCGGAGGGGTGAGGTGGTGAGGGTGCAGGGACAGACGCACTGCTGTCTTCCGTCCCTGCCCCTGGATGGCATTATTTACCTCCGTGGACTGAGGGAGCAGACAATGTGTTCAGCACATACCTGGAGACCGGAGCCACCCCTGCAAGGCTGGAAGATGTATGGAGACCAACGTGATGAGGTGGACGGAGGGGCTGGAAGGAGAGGAGGGGGCGGGGCGTACGGTCAGGTGGCTGGGGCGAAGGCAGAAGCAACTCGGAAAACGGACAAGAGGCTGACATGTAGTTGGACTGATGGAAAGTCTTCCTGAGTCTCAGGCATCTCTGGCCCCCTGACCCCTGAGTGCTGTAAAAGCGTGATGCCAGACGACACGGAGTCGATCCAGTGGCAGGTGAAGGTGTCTGCTGTCACGTGGCCTCCTCTGGACTCACTGCCCTTTGGGAGTCCGCTTCTCTGGGTTGGGCACTGCGATGAGGCTTCAGCACCACCCGAGCTGACTGAGCATCTCCCAGCCTAGCTCCAGCAGGACAGCGTAGCGGACACTGGGCGTGGAAAGATACTTGCCTGACACATTTATCTTAAAGGCTTTGAAGACATTTTTTTCCTGAGCACACCATCCTTTGATGTCTTTAGGAGAAGATTCCAGAGGGAGGACCCATGTGAGGACAGGAAACGAAAGAGAGTGGCTTCTCACTTCCCAGCCTGTGTCACCCGTCTGTGTGGACACGTTCCGTGTCGTCCTTCCCCACTTCAGAAATCCCTTTACATTCATGTGTGCTGGACAGTATTGGATTCCTTGTTTGCGAAGGGGCATGCAAATACTAAGAGAAAGCGGTTTCTAATATTTCAGACCTTGAATCCATGACTAATAGAGAAAGTACCAATAACAGGAAATTGATATTTTCTTGCCATATATTAAAAAAATTTCCCACCCTATCAACAGAGGCAAAATCTTTTACCCAATCTATGCTGCTTTCTTTATTTCTAAGAATCTTGCAGCAGGAGGAGCTGTCCCGGGCAGTGCCGCCTGACACGACAAGCTCTCAATGACTTGGTAGCTTTCTACTTACCGTCTTGTTGGAGTCTAGTGAGTTGGCTAACGAGGGATCACAGACGGCCTTGTAAGCTCTTTGGACTTGAGACCGTTCACCTATAAATGAAGATGTTAGATACAAGTTGTCCCTTAAGATTCCTTCCTTACTAAAATTTTGTGATTTAATAATGTAAAGATGCAGAAGACTATGATTTCTGTGGCATACATTTTCCAAAGATTGTGTCCTAATGGCATGAACTTGAACTTCTAGGTGTGATAAATATAATATATTGCTTTTTCATCTTCAGCAAGCAGGGAAACAGAGTCAGTTATGAATTGGAGTTAACTGGCTTTAGTGGCACAGTACTCAGTTCTGCCCTGCTTTGTAATTCCTGCTGACCCAGGAGCTGTATCCAGCTCCCTCATCCAGACACGGATAAGAAATACTGCCCTTTAGTCCATGGATGGAAAAGAGAGGCCTGAAAAAAAAGAGAAGAGAAAAGAGAGGCCTCTTCTCCCTGAGAGCAATTTACTTTGACACTCATGAACGATATGACCTTTTATTTAAATTTTGGTGTTAAGTTTCAACATATGTATTTAGCCTAGTGAATCTAGATGCCTACTTTAAGGATACTTTTCCTTCATTCTTGAATATATTAAACATTAAACATCTGCTATGTTCTGGGTGTCGCCGTGAATTTCCATAAGAGACCGAGTCTTCTCCATCATCATCTTCACAGTACCTAGAAATACAAAGGAGGCACGATAGGCAAGACATAGGGGAATTGAACACCTTTTTGAAGAATGTCTAGAAATATTTTATGAACTCGTGTGTGTGGTAGTCCCCATGGCTCAGAGTGTCCGCTTTATAAAAGCAAAGAGCCAATTTAAAAAATCAGATATTCTCTTGAGATCTTAAAGATGGCAATATGTTCAGTAATGCCAACCAGCATTCAGCGAACCCTTTCCCCTACCACCTCTGGTGCTTTCTCGTTTTATCTTCAACATGGGTACTATTATTTCTACTTTACAAATTAGGAAACCCAAATGTGTAACCAAAATGTATTAAGGGTAAGTATTTGGTCCAAGACCACAGTCATTAGGGGTGGAGCTGGAAGTTGAAGCTGGGTCTTTTTTGCTGCCTGTCGCACCAGCCTCGGTGTTGTCCCCAGATCTCTGCTGGTTACTGTCCCATGCAGCTCAGTAGGATTGCAGTGAACTGTTGTTCACTTCGGTTCTCTGGTTCCCCAGCATCTGGATGTTCACCCCCATAGCACAGTGGCCTGCAAAGAGTGACGGCTCTTATGAGTGCCAACTGTCACCAGAAACAGAGGGTGGTCTCTGGTACTCAAACAGCTGTATGCACAAGGATACATGTCCTCATCAGCCGTGTCATCCGTGAATCCACACCTGTTGGCTCGGGTGCTGAGGTGCTGCCCATTGCCTTGCACTGCCTGTCCTGGGCTTTCATCATCAGCAACAACCCCGTTCCTCCTCAGTGAAAGCTATGGTAATTTGGTCCCCCTTGGCCTTGCAGTGGTAACCAGTGCTGCTAAAGGATACTACCAGTTTTATGGAGACTTTTTCCAGTCCTCAGATCTGTAGGCACTTGGTACAGAGATAAGGTAAAAAAATATGTATCAACTACTTTGTCATTAGGGTTAATGTCCAACTTCTGTTTCTTTGCAGCTCACTGTCTATGTGATGCTCTCAAGACACTACTATTAAAAGCAAAAAATTATATGTTCAAGCACTGTTCTTTTGTTGTATGCAGATGGTATCTAGTTTGCGAACACACAGCCAATAAGAATTAATATCAGCACTAAAATTTGTATAGTTTTCTTATGGCTTATAAAGTAAATCATGAAATCATTACAAGTCCACTCTGAGGTAGGGATCACCCCTAATTCTTTAGAGATGAGACAAAGCCTCCAAGGAGTTACATCATTATTTATTTATTTATTTATTTAGCAACCTGCAGACTAGCACAGCATCAGGATCACAGGATTTGGAATTAGACCAAACTTTTCATTAAATTTCTGGCCAGTTTACTAGCTGTGTGATGCTGGCCAAGTTTTCTAGCCCCTGCTAAACTTCAGTTTTCTTATCTGTGCTTTGGGGCTAATCCAAGTATCCACTCATAGGGATGTGGTGAGAAATTAAATATGGGAATTCATGTAAAACAGAACACAGTATTTGGAACACAACCGTTGCTCAATAAAACAGTGGCTAGTACTGTTGTCACATTAATATTGTGGCTTTTTTGTCTGTATGCTGGGCATTGTGCTAGGTGCTAGAGATGGACTAGTAAAAGACACAGTCGAGTGCAACTTGCATAAATATTCACACCTAGTAGGTAGAAGAGACGAGACGATGTTTTCTGTTTCCTCAATCCTTAAACCAATTTAATTTTAAATGCATTAATCTGTTTTTGTGTCAGTACCATGCTGTCTTTGTGATCACAGCTTTGTAGTATAACTTGAAATCCGGCAACGTGATGCTTTGTTTTTCCTTTTCAACAATTCCTTGGCGATTCGGGGCCTTTCTGGTTCCACACAAATTTAAGGACTATTTGTTCCAGTTCTTTGAAAAATGTCATTGGTATTTTGATCGGGATGCCATTGAAAGTGTAGATTGCTCTGGTAGCATAGACATTTTAACTATGTTTATTCTTCCGATCCATGAGCATGGAATATTTTTCCATCTTTTTGTGTCGTCTTCAATGTCTTTCAAGAGCGATTTGTAGTTTCTAGAATATAAATCCTTTACGTCTCTGGTTAAGTTAATCCTGAGATAACGTATGATTTTTGGCCATATGCATCCCAATGTTCATAGCAGCATTGTCCACAATAGCTAAATTGTGGAAGGAGCCAAGATGCCCTTCAACAGATGACTGGATTAAGAAGATGTGGTCCATATATACAATGGAATATTACTCAGCCATCAGAAAGAATGATTACACATTTGCAGCAACATGGGTGGGACTGGAGGAGATTATGCTAAGTGAAATAAGTCAAGCAGAGAAAGACAATTATCATATGATTTCACTCATTTATGGAACATAAGAAATAGGAAAATTGGTAGGAGAAGGAAGGGAAGAATGAAGGGGGGTAAACAGAAGGGGGAATAAACCATGAGAGACTGTGGACTCTGAGAAACAAACTGAGGACTTCAGAGGGGAGGGGGGTGGAGGATTGGGATAGGCCGGTGATGGGTATTAAGGAGAGCACATATTGCATGGAGCACTGGTGTTATAGGCAAGTAATAAATCATGGAACTTTACATCAAAAACTAGGGATGTACTGTATGGTGACTAACATAACATAATAAAAAATTATAAAAAATGCATTAATCAGTTCGCAGTGAAGAAAAGTGAAAAATTCAAAGAAATGCAAGTAAAAGCTAATTAAGAAAATGCTGGTATCTCATCAGTTGTTCAAATTAAAAATGTTGTCCTTGGGTTTTGGGCAGAATCCCTTTTCCTGGAAGTGCAGGCCCTCCTGATTTCCAGCCTGTGAACCTGAGAGCGGTGGGGCTTGTTCGCACCGTGGCCGGCTAACCCTTTTTCTGCAGAGTCATCACAGATTTCGAGTTTCCTCAGCAGATGTTGAAACCCAGATTGAAAAAATTTATCAATGATGTATTGCAAAGACTATCATCCTGAGTAAGATACCATGTTGCAGACGGGCTTGTTTAACAGGCTTACAGAGTAGTTATGGTTTCCATAGAAACAAGTCTAAATCCTTCCTTTAATACAATCCTGGAGGTCTCAGTAGACCTGCAAAATATGCCATGAACTGTCAAAGCTCTGCTTCTGCTGACACACGGAGAGCAGCATTCATTGGTCTGTCAAGCTGTCCCCGCGTGGCACGGTGCACTGGAAATTTCCATTAGGATTCTGATTTTTACAAAGGAAACATGCCTTCCTCAAGTGTTCCACTTCACTCTTTCACGGCAGCGTTCAACAGGCCAAGAAGCCAAAGAGTTAAATCCAGACCCCTCTTATATTTGGGCCGCGTGGCTTCTAGTAGAGGAGCCCGCAGGTGCAGATTCACCTGCTACAGCTTCTTCATCGGTGACTTGTCCTTTCTAGCAATTACACCATGTCCTCAAGCTGCAGGCTAGGTCCTGCCGCTCAGTTTCCATTTGCAGGAAGGAGCAGACCCTGGGGGATGTTAACTGTCATGCTCCCAACAAGCTCTTGGACTCAACTCATTCATAATTCTTTCATTGTAAATAAACATAAACATATTGATTGACTTTTTTTTTTTCCCAATTCAGAACTGGGCAATTGCTTTATTGATACAAACATATACAAACCTGAGGAATCACCTTCACAAAAGGTGATTCATTCCAGAAAGCTGCATGTGAAACCTACCAGACCACAGTCCCGGCAGGTCTGTGACGAGGACAAGTCCTTCTATAATCTAATAAGCAAAACACTCTCGTGATCCCAATTCCTGATTGGTTTACAACTATCTGGTAGGGCCAGGGTGGCAAATCAGGAAGGGCACTGCTTTCTGAAATCCAGGGTTTGGACCACTGGATGAGAGGGCAGCCTGTCTTTGGGGCTGATGCTTCTGGTAGGTGGTGTGAGAGCACTCCGCCTCCACACTGAGACACTCCACAGTCAGGGGGCACCGCAATGGTACGCTCTTGGGCTCACTGGAGAGGGCCCTTAGCTAACAAAGGACCGCTCGCCACCGAGGAAGCAGTGACATTTAACAAGAATGAACTTTTCCCGCCCTCTTCTCCGGCTCCCGAAAGTATTCGGTGTGACATGATTATACACAGATTAGGACGGCGCCAGTGCTGCGTGCCCACCAGCGTAAGGACTTGCATTTCTTCTCATCCACACCCACCCTTCCCACCTCATGTACAATCCAGTCACTGCCACCACACATTATTTTTAAAAGGCAACATGAAAATTCTGTAAACAGTACCTGACTCCAAACACATTAATACCATGAGTAGCCCCTTCCCCAAATACATACCTGAGTTTAGCTGCTCATGGAAGTCGACAAGCACCACTCCATTCTTAAGTATGATCCCCTCCCCCAAGTTGAAGATGATTTTCCCTGAGCAAGAGTCTCGGGACTTAGAGTCATCACTCCTTTCAGGTCATTTGTTCTTGACTATCAGCCGTGTGAGGGATCCCTGACCAAGGACTTCAACAGCTGGTGTTAGGCTGAGGAGTATGCATCTAGGGCTCCAGGAATGGCTCCAGCTCTCAGATGGCATGAAGTCATGCCCTGTGGCGGGGTGTGGTGAGGTTACAGGAATAGAGACGGGCAGGGATCCTTCCCCTAAATTCTCCATGTTCCAGTCTTCATGTGCATCTTTCTGTTTCCTTGGGGTTTATTTCCTCCTGGCACTAGCTCTGATCAAGAGGGCATGTTGGGGGGGGGGTGTGCAGGCAGCTCTTCCTGATGGTGCTGGGGTCTTTGGGATGAGGGCTGGACTGCACTGGATGCATTTGCATTCCTGATGGTCTGTACGTTTCCATGGAAGCTCGGAAATAGAGAAGTAAGTTCAAGGGATGAAAAAAAATTTCATGCTTCAGTATTGTTTTTAAACCAAGGTGGAATGGATGATGCATTGGAAATGGTCAAGTACTATGGACTAGCAATAATAAATTCTTATTGTGTGATTATGGTGGTGAGACCAGCTCTTGTGGGAACCAAAGTGGACATACAAGGCAGGTGGAGCGATAATCACCTAGAGAAGGCAGAACTGTTAACAATACGTCGTTGCAGTATGACTTTTGAGTTTGTGCTATAGCCACTTCTGGACTCGGCCAATGACCTATTTGTGAATATTTTCCCCCTTTATTACTATTATTTTTTTCTCTACATTTGGCCATTTGGCTGGTCATTAGTGTCCCATCAAATGAATGTTATTTCCCTTTTTTCCCTGTTTATAAAGGAAACACGTACCTATTGCCAAAAGATATAGTGAAATTCAGTAAATTACAAAGAAGAAAGCAAAAGCGAACTGTAATCTGATTACTAAAAGGCTGATACCACTTTGGTGTGCATTTTTCAGAATTTATGCGTATATATTCATATAAATACATACACATTTTAAAGACAAAAACAAGGACCATACTCTCTTGTAACCATTTCTCAATATCTAAATGGGTTTTTATATCAACAAGTATAGTTTTATATCAACAAGGGCATACCTATTTTGATGGGTAAATACTATTCCATCTTTAAATGGACTTTTGTTCTTGCCTGGAACACTTGATAACTGGCGAAGGAATTGGGAGGAAGGTATTTATTTTGGAAAGCTCTTTCAATATTTCAAGGTATTGAGCAAAACCTCTAGAAAAGCCTTTGCTACCCTTCAGAACATTAAAATAAAATCCTTTTTCTCTATATCCATTCCAACAATAATAACAACAGTAGGCGCTTACTAAGTGCAATCTAAATCCATTGCATCGGTAGCTGTGAGTCCTCACAGTAACACTCTGAAGTAGGTCACATTACTGGTTGTGTTAGCATTGTCACCGTACGAGTGACGGAGAAGAGGGGCACTTGATGATGTGTAAGATCACAAGGAAATAGACAGAGGGAAGGGGATTTGCACTCCACAAGCTCTCCTCTAAGCTCCTCTTATTAATACCGAGCTTATTGGGTAACGGGGTTAGTGAAGCGTTGTTTGTGTTGTAATTATTTTCCACGTCTGACCCCTACATCTGAGTTTGAGTTCTTGAGGGCTGAGGCCATGCCATTAATTTTCACGTGACCGGTTTGTGAAGTGTACTGAGTACGCTCTGAAGAATGAGTGAACGTGTGCACGAATGCTATCCTGGAAATGTAATGTAACTCGAAAGAGGGCAAGATTGGGTTGGGGACTAGGTGTTCAGAAAATCCAATGAAAGTGCAAACTTCTCATAAAAGCAACCCGTTCCATGAGAAGGAGGCATCTCTGTTCCAGGTTGAGCTGTGACCAGTGTCAGACATACATTTCCACTCTGGTCTGTGAAACTTGAAAAAAAAAAAACCAAACCAATCTAGATGTGACATCATCCGGTCATCTGCATGTTACGCGGATGTCCGTTATCTCCATGTTCGATGAAAGGCCTATATTTGGAAGTATTCAGTGTTTCACATCATAGCAGCTACCCCATTTTTAGTGGATGAACCTTTACTTCCCATCCTGAGATTTTTCATTCACTATTAACACTATTTTTAAGACTTGTTCAGGGCTAATTGACAACATCGACTTAGAAGTTAGGGCACAGGGGCGCCTGGGTGGCACAGCGGTTAAGCGTCTGCCTTTGGCTCAGGGCGTGATCCCAGCGTTCTGGGATCGAGCCCCGCAGCAGGCTCCTCCGCTGGGAGCCTGCTTCTTCCTCTCCCACTCCCCCTGCTGTGTTCCCTCTCGCTGGCTGTCTCTCTGTCAAATAAATAAATAAAAATCTTAAAAAAAAAAAAAAAGTTAGGGCACAAGCCCCAGCGTTTGGATGGTGATATGTCCTTCCTCGTGGGACAGGGCCTCCATCCAAAGACGGCCGAGGGAACCTCTCTGTCTCCACTGCTGTTCTGGGAACATTTTGCAGGCCTGCACAGAGCTGGCAGGGGCCTTCGGGAAACTTGCAGAGGGTTCAGTCGTCACAGGCCCGGGGGTGCTGTTGGCGCTGCAGGGTCCACACTGTACGGGAAGCTGGCACCACAGAGATCTGTTCCGTGTCCCATTTGATTCTTAAATATTAAAAAGGTATTATTTTATTATACATGACTTCCTTTTACCTACCTTTGGATGGTACAGGTAGACAGACTCACTTTGAACTTTTTGCCTAGAGAGTTAAGGGGCTTTAGGAAATATTTGTTTTAAAAGGCGAGCATTGGTTCTCTAAGGACCAGACCATACACTCTGGAGTAAAAGTGTTTTGGATCATTGCAGGATTTCATTTTTCTTAGAAATCAGTGTTTTAGAAATGGAATTCCCGGTGAAATTTAGTAGGGTGAGATGTTTCATAAATATCCTGGGAGGATTCTTGGGACTAGAGCCTAACACATGTCGTCTCTGCTTCCCCATGTCCATCCTCTTCTTTCCTCGCTCCCCCGTGAATGTGCCATGTGACAGCATCTGGGGAGGGAGGATTTTTCTAAATGCAATCAGAAAGATGTGGATTATGTAGCCCAGAAGCTTCCTTGCCTTCTGTCTGACGTGCTCAGATCTTTTCTTGAGGAAGATAAATCTGGCAGCAGGATTTTCAGATAAGAAAAATCACACTTCTCAGACTGGGTCACTCACTCTGGAGGCAAGTAAAAATAAATAACATTTGTCATGTTTCTTTATACTTACTGATCCTTCTTTTTCCCTCTGATTATTCTTCCTGATTTTCAGGACTCTCTTCATCTCCCCTCCTGAAATCTCAGAGTGGAGGGACGCACCCACGGGGAGTGTGTGGGTAACACAACCGAACAAGTGATGACCCAGGAGAGCCCCCGACTTGGTCTCACGTCACCTTCTCAACCTGCCCTGCTTGTTTCTTTGCTTTCTGGGCTAACTCCTCTTTGGGGTCTGCCTCCTTGGTGCTGTGTGAATATAAATTGTAGAGCTGGTGATTTCAGGATCTTCACTATTAGCCTATTATAGAAACTGTTCTCATTCTGAAAAAGTCAGTCCGAGCCTCACCTTAGAGCACCTCTGCCCCTTCCCTTCCCCCACAGCCCTGTCGTGTCTTCTGCGCGGAGGCAGCTGGTGGAGAAGGAGCGGTTTCTACTTGGCTCCCGGTTCTGTGATAGCTTCAGTAAGCAAGGTGCGCCGTGGGGGGGGGGGGGCAAACGCTGCCGGCGTCCGAGATTCTCCACGCACAGGGGCCCACTCCTCGCTGACTGTGCGATGTTTGGTCGCCTCCTCTGTCCCCTCATGTGTACAGGAAGGTCACTTTGCTTACAAACATGTTTCACAAACGTGTTCCTGGGAATTTCTGTGGTGGCGTTTGTTTTGTTTTTTTGCAAACACAAAAGCAAAAGCAGAGCAAAACCAGTCACCGTCATGGAGGTGAGAACGTGATGACAGGGAGCCGAAAGTCGCAGAGGGGAGGAGGCACAGGGCTCCCGAGATGGGCTGGGAATCCAGTGATAAGTGAAACCCATGTCCCCGATGAGCTTTTCTATCAGGCTAGAACAAAGCTCAAGGCCCCCCAGTTCTTCAAGGTTTTGAACCTTGACAGCTATGTTCTTCTACCTCCTGATTTATCAGTGGGTCCAAAATTCCCTCAGAAAGGTCTGGAAATCTTCTGGCGAGGCAAGGTGTTATGGTCGTACAGTCCGGGAAGGGAAACTCAATAATATATTAAAATCCATCACACCCTTGATCAGATTAGGTGTCCCCTAGGGAGACCTTCTGGAAAGGGCACTGGAGGAGAGAGGGAAGAAGAGATGGGGAAAGGTCCACAGGTGAGCTCCGCCGGGGAGGAAACTACCCCAGGGCATGACTCCGGGGATGGGGGGTGGCAGGGAGTCCTTGGAAGGTTGGGAGGCACTGGGAGGGTGACTGACCGGGTCCGGAAGGGCTCGGGGGTAAGCTGCTCCAGCACGTGCATTGGCAAGCTCGGTGCATAGAGCCAACTGAGCCAGTCCTGCACGTTCCTTTCTCTCTTTCCCACATGGCTTCTTCTCCAGCCTCCCAGGACATGCCCTGACTGGACTTCCAGGAGTCTTTGCTCCCAGCCCTCTCAGCCCCTCAGCTCTAAGGCTCAGGGTGGTGTCAGCCCTACCGCTTCCCCAACTGGGCACCTTCCCCCCCCCCCCCATGCTGGGACCTCTATCCAGGCCTGCCCATCCGGCTCCCTGCTGTGTGAACCTGAGTGACACCACCCTCCCTGCCGTCCTGCCTTCTCCTTCCATGAGTTCTTGTGCCAGAGCCGGAGACACAGTCTTTTTAGGATCGAGACACAGAGCTCTGCACGTATGAGCTACAGCCTGATTTTGCATCAAATTGTCTCAAATATTCTCAGATTATTTCATCCTAAGTAATTCAGTCTTGCACAAAGTGTCAAGTTTGAAGCTAGGATATTAAAAAAAAAAAGCTGTCTTCCTTAACAAATGCAGCTTAGAAATCTCCAAATTTTGCTTTGGGAGGATAATTTCCTGCTGGAACTTTCCTGCCCAACCCTCTGTCCTAATTGCGCTTCCTTGAGCGGTTTCTCCTGTAGGCCCGCAGCTCAGCAGGCAGGTTTGGGTCTCCCTGGTCATAAGAAACTTAAGATCCAAAGAATCTTTTGACAGTTGATGAGCAGAAAGAAGGTGCGAATCCTTAAACGTTCAAGTTCTAGATCTGGCCTAAACTTTTCTGTGGGCCCTTTGGAAAGTCAGTTACTTTCTCAGTGACTAGAGATTGAGGCTAACAGGGCCTCTTTCACTCTGGAGCCCTGTGCAGAGAGCAAGACCGGACGTGTGCATTTGAGTGCCTGCTTGTGGGTGTGCTGCCCCAAACCTGGGAGGGGGACCCCATTTTCCCACTTGAGTTCATGCACATTGGGAAAACAGGGCTTAGACTCAGACTGGGGAGTCTGTGCTGTGGGCAGCTGTCTCTTTGTCCTCTTGCCTTTTCTTTGCTTTTCACTTTCTCATTAACCTTCCTGTTGAGAAAATCCCAACTTGCCTCGCTTCATCAGGCTGAGAAGAAAGGAATTTTTCTACTCCTATCTCCCAGTCAGTTATAACCCACATTCTAAGAAATTCTTGGGGGCGCCTGGGCGGCTCAGTCGGTGAAGCGTCTGCCTTCAGCTCAGGTCATGATCTCAGGGTCCTGGGATCGAGCCCCACGTTGGGCTCCCAGCTTAGCTGAGAGTCTGCTTCTCCCTCTCCCTCTGCTGCTCCCCTTGCTTGTGCTCTCACTTTCACTCCCATAAATAAATTTTTTAAAAAAGAAATTCTTGAGATTCATTAACAAAGCTCTTTTCTTGAGTGTTAAAGCAATTCTCTACTCCATTCTCCCCCACCTTCATTCCGTCCTCCCGTTCCCCCCCTCCACCTGACACCATATTACTCCTATTTCTGGATATGGGTTAGAATTATAGTCTATGCACCTTGCATAATCTCTTCTTTGTAAAATGTAACGGCCCCTTTGTAATGGAAGAGCAAAATGGGACAATTCTGTGGGGGGTGGGAAAGGGTGGTTTTCTCACCAGTTTCTACCACCCTGAAAAATGGTGTGCAGATAGTTGAAGAACCCCTGTATGGGTGGACTTACACCCCATCTTCTTCTGAAGACAGCAGATCAGATTGTGCATTTCATTTCACTGCGTGTAGGCATCCCAGTGGGACTAGAGAGCTCTAGTGACTAGTTAGCAGGGCAATTCTCCAGCATCCTGTGGAAGCAGCTTCTCCTCTGTCATCAGTTTTTTTTTTTTTAAGATTTTATCTATTTATTTATTTTTATTTTTTTTATATTTTAATTTTTTAAATTATATTGTGTTAGTCACCATACAGTACATCCCCGGTTTCTGATGTAAAGTTCGATGATTCATTAGTTGCGTATAACACCCAGTGCACCATGCAATACGTGCCCTCCTTACTACCCATCACCAGTCTATCCCATTCCCCCGAACCCTCTCCCCTCTGAAGCCCTCAGTTTGTTTCTCAGAGTTCATAGTCCCTCATGCTTCATTCCCCCTTCTGATTATCCCCCCTTCTTTATCCCTTTCTTCCCCTACCGATCATCCTAGTTCTTATGATCCATAGATGAGAGAAATCATATGATAATTGTCTTTCTCTGCTTGACTTATTTCACTTAGCATTATCTCCTCCAGTGCCGTCCATGTTGCAGCAAATGTTGAGAACTCGTTCTCTCTGATAGCTGAGTAATATTCCATTGTCTATATGGACCACAACTTCTTAATCCAGTCTTCTGTTGAAGGGCATCTCGGTTCCTTCCACAATTTAGCTATTGGGGACAATGCTGCTATGAACATTGGGATGCATATGGCCCTTCTCTTCACTACGTCTGTATCTTTGGGGTAAATACCCAGTAGTGCAATGGCTGGGTCATAGGGTAGCTCAATTTTTAACTTTTTAAGGGACCTCCACACTGTTTTCCAGAGTGGCCGTACCAACTTGCATTCCCACCAACAATGTAGGAGGGATCCCCTTTCTCCACATCCTCTCCAGCAATTGTTGTTTCTTGCCTTATCAATTTTTGCCATTCTAACTGGTGTAAGGTAGTATCTTAGTGTGGTTTTGATTTGAATTTCCCTGATGGCTAATGATTTTGAACATTTTTTCATGTGTCTGTTAGATCTTGGATACCAGTCTTTTATCTGTAGTATCATTTGCAAATATATTCTCCCATTCCATGGGCTGCCTCTTAGTTTTTTTGACTGTTTCTTTGGCTGTGCAGAAGCTTTTTATCTTGATGAAGTCCCACAAGTTCATTTTATCTTTTGCGTCTCTTGCCTTTGGAGATGTGTCATGAAAAAGATTGCTTTGGCCGATGTCGTAGAGGTTGTTGCCTATGTTGTCCTCCAGGATTTTGATGGATTCCTGTCTCACGTCGAGGTCTTTCGTCCACTTGGAGTTTATCTTTGTGTATGGTGTGAGATAGTGGTCAAGTTTCATTCTTTTGCATGTAGCTGTCCAATTTTCCCAGCACCATTTATTGAAGAGACTGTCTTTTCTCCACCGGATGTTTTTTCCTGCTTTATCAAAGATTAGTTGCCCAAAGAGCCGAGGGTCCATTTCTGGGTTCTCTATTCTGTTCCGTTGGTCTATGTGTCTGTTTTTGTGCCAGTACCATGTTGTCTTTGTGATCACAGCTTTGTAGTACAGCTCGAAATCCGGCATTGTGATGCCCCCAGCTTTGTTTTTCCTTTTCAACAGTTCCTTGGAGATTCGGGGCCTTTTCTGGTTCCATACAAATTTAAGGGCTGTTTGTTCCAGTTCTTTGAAAAATGCCATTGGTATTTTGATCGGAATAACATTGAAAGTGTAGATTGCTCTGGGTAGCATGGACATTTTAACTATGTTAATTCTTCTGATCCATGAGCATGGAATATCTTTCCATCTTTTTATGTCTTCCTCAATGTCTTTCAAGAGTGATTTATAGTTTCTAGAATATAGGTCCTTTACGTCTCTGGTTAAGTTAATTCCAAGGTAATGTGTGGTATTTGGTGCTATTGTAAATGGGATGGATTCCCTAATTTCTCTTTCTTCAGTCTCATTATTCGTGTATAGAAATGCAACTGATTTCTGAGCATTGATGTTGTATCCCGCCACATTACTGAATTGCTTTATAACTTCTAATAGTTTGGGCGTGGATTCTTTTGGGTTTTCCATATAGAGTATCATGTCATCTGCGAAGAGAGACATTTTGACTTCTTCTTTGCCGATTTGGATACCTTTTATCCCTTTTTGTTGTCTGATTGCTGTTGCAAGGAGTTCTAGTACTATGTTGAATAACAGTGGTGAGAGTGGGCATCCTTGTCGTGTTCCTGATCTTAAGGGAAAGGCTTCCAGCTTTTCCCCACTGAGAATGATATTTGCTGTAGGCTTTTCATAGATGGTTTTTATGAGATTGAGGAATGTACCCTCTATCCCTACACTCTGAAGGGTTTTAATCAGGAAAGGATGCTGTATTTTGTCAAATGCTTTTTCTGCATCAATTGAGAGGATCATATGGTTCCTGAGTCTTTTCTTGTTGATATGATGTATCACACTGATCAATTTGCGAATGTTGAACCACGCTTGCATCCCAGGTATGAATCCCACTTGGTCATGATGGATAATCCTTTTAATGTACTGTTGGATTCTATTAGCAAGTATCTTGTTGAGGATTTTGGCGTCCATATTCATTATGGAAATCGGTCTGTAATTCTTCTTTTTGTTGGGATCTTTGCCTGGTTTGGGGATCAAGGTAATATTGGCCTCATAGAATGAGTTTGGTAGCTTTCCTTCTGTTTCTATTTTTTGAAATAGCTTTAGGAAAATAGGTATTATTTCTTCTTTGAATGTTTGGTAGAATTCCCCAGGAAAACCGTCTGGGCCTGGAGTTTTATTTTTTGGAAGGTTGTTTATCACTGACTCAATCTCTTCATAATTAATTGACCTATTTAAAAAATCAATTTCTTCCGGTTTCAGTCTTGGTAGTTTATGGGTTTCCAGGAAGGCCTCCATCTATTCCAGATTGCTTAATTTATTGGCATATAACTGTTGATAAAGGTTTCTAATAATCCTTTGAATTTCATTGGTGTTGGTCGTGACCTCTCCTTTTTCATTCATAATTTTATTAATTTGGGTCCTTTCTCTATTATTTTGGATAAGTCTTGCCAGCGGTTTGTCAATTTTATTGATTCTCTCAAAGAACCAGCTTCTAGTCCTGTTGATCTGCTCTACTATACTTCTGGTTTCTAATTCATCGGTTTCTGCTCTAATCTTGGTCAGCTGCTTCCTCGTGCATGGATTAGGCCTGATTCTCTGTTGCTGTTCCAGCTTCTTGAGGTGAGAATATAAAAACTGCATTTTAGATTTTTCTATTCTTTTGAGTGAGGCTTGGATGGCTATGTATTTCCCCCTTAGGTTTGCCTTTGCAGTATCCCATAGGTTTTGGACCGTTGTGTTTTCATTCTCGTTTATCTCCATAAATTGTTTTAATTGATTTTTGATTTCCTGGTTTATCGAGTCATTCCTGAGCAATATGGCTCTTAGTCTCCAAGTGTTTGAATTTCTTCCAAATTTTTCCTTGTGGTTGAGTTCCAATTTCAGAGTGTTGTGGTCTGAGAATATGCAGGGAATAATTTCAGTTTTTTGGTATCGGTTGAGACCTCTTTTGTGTCCCAGAACATGGTCTATTCTTGAGAATGTTCCATGGGCATTAGAATCGAATGAGTATTCTTTGGTTCTGGGGTGTAGTGTTCTATATATATCTATGAGGTCCAACTCGTCGAGTATGGCATTCAAAGCCTTTGATTCTTTGCTTAGTTTTTGCCAGGGTGTTCTGTCTATTTCTGATAGTGGAGTGTTGAGGTCCCCTACTATTAATGTATTTTTATCTCTATGTCTCTTTATTGTGGTTAAGAGTTGGCTTGTGTATCTTGCTGCTCCCCTGCAGGGGGCATAGATATTTATAATTGTCATATCCACTTGTTGGATACATCCTTTAAGAATAATATAGTGCCCTTCTGTGTCTCTAACTATAGTCTTTAGTTTAAAATCCAATGTATCTGATATGAGAATTGCTACGCCAGCTTTCTTTTGAGGTCCATTGTCATGAAAGATGGTACTCCATCCCTTTACTTTCAGTCTGAATGTATCTTTAGGTTCAAAATGAGTCTCTTGTAGACAGCAAATGTATGGGTCATGTCTTTTTATCCAATCTGCATCCCTGTGGCGTTATGGGAGCATTTAGGCCATTTACATTGAGACTGATTATTGAGAGATATGATTTTAATGATGCCATGTTGCCAGTAAAGTCTTTGTTCTATAGATTGTGACTTTCTGTTCTATATCACTCTTGGGGCCTTTTTACTTTTATAGAACCCCCCTTAATATCTCCTGTAGGGCTGGTTTCATGGTTACGAAATTGGTCAATGACTGGCGATTCTGGAAGGTCTTTATTTCCATCAATTCTGAATGACAGCCTTGCTGGATAGAGGATCCTTGGCTGCATGTTTTTTCTGAAAGAGCTTTAAAAATGCCCCCCCCCCAACCCTTTCTCTCATTCCAGGTCTGTGTAGACAGGTCTGATGTAATTCTGATACCTTTGCCTTGGTACGTGAGAAATTTCTTTGCCCTGGCCGCTTTCAATACTGTATCCTTGGATCTAATATTTGCAAATTGCACTATGATGTGACGTGGCGTAGGTTTGTCATGGTTGAGCTTGGGAGGGGTCCCCTCTGCCTCGTGGACATGAATGTTTGTTTCCCTCGCTAGATTAGGGAAGTTTTCAGCTACAATTTGTTCAAATATCTCTTCTAGACCTCTGTTTTTCTCCACCCCCTCGGGAATGCCAATGATTCTGACATTGGAACGTTTCATTGAGTCAGTAATCTCCCGTAACCTACATTCCTGAGCGTGGATTTTTTTGAGTCCAGATTCTATTTTAGCTTTTTCTACTACTAACCCATCCTCCAATTCCCTGATACGTTCTTATGCCTCATTCACCCTGGCTGTCAGAGCGTCTAGTTTTGATGGCATTTGGCTCATAGAATTTTTAATTTCTGCCAAATTTGCTCTCATTTCCTCCCTTAGAGATTCTATATTCTCATTAACATTTTCGTTAATACTTTTTTCAAGTCTACACATCATCTTGACCATTGTTACTCTGAATTCCATTTCTGATAATTTGGTTATATCCATATCCATTAGTTCTGTGGCAGAGGCCACAGACTCATTGTCTTTTCTTTGCTGGGGAGGACTTCTCCTTCTCGTCATTCTGATGAGGAGAGGTTGCGGGTTGTCCAGAGCCCAAATTATTGACCGGGACCCAGGCCGTGCACCCTTGTTGTATAGGGATCTTAGGGATGTGGGCTTCTTGATTTTTCAGCTTGCCTTCTGGGGGAGGGACCTGCCGCTCTGATACTCAGGCCACCCTGTTTGGGTAGAGTCTCCGTGTCCCCTGAGAGGGGGGATGGGGATGGGCACACTGTGAGCTGGTCTTTCCAGGCTTTTGTTCTCTGGCGGCTTTCCCTGGCAGTTTGCTGTGCCTCTTCTGAGAGTCAGAGCAGCAGTGGCCGAATCTCAGCCTCTGTCTCAGAACAGAGGGATCGCGGACCGTTCTCCACTTATGATCTGGCCACTTTAACTCTGTTTCTGTTGGTGCTGCTCAACCCTGCAGCATCCTGGGATGTGCGCCCCACACCTGGCGTCCCAGCCTTCACTTCCAGGGCCGGCACGTCACTGTCCTTTGTGTTTCTAAGACCGCCAGCCGCCAGCCACCCCCGTGCGCTCCGGAGCTCCCGGTCTCAGTCTGGTTCCAGTGAGCACACCGGAGCTCCGGTTTTCAGTCTGGTGGCGCGCGGTCCCCGGCTCACGGGCTCAGTCTGTTCTCTCGCGAGTGCTGTTCCGCGAGTCCGCCCGCTCCCCCGTGCAGGTGGCTACCGCTTCCCGTCGCCCGAACCCAGCGGCTCCCTCCCCCTTCCGTTTATCTTCCCATATCTGTGTGCGGTTTCACGGCTCCCCGCTTCGTACCTCAATACTCAGCGCTGGAGATGTTCATTTGTAGAGATCCAGATGTATCTTCCTGCGTCTCAGGCTGATTCCGTGGATGTTCAGGCTGGTCTGGTACCTATCCAACTCGACTTAGGGGACCGGCTGAAAAAGGGGTCCCCTACTCCTCCACCATCTTCTTATCTATTTATTTGACAGAGCCAGTGAGAGAAGGAACACAAGCAGGGAGAGTGGGAGAGGAAGAAGCAGGCTCCCAGCAGAGCAGGGAGCCTGATGCGGGGCTCGAACCCAGGACCCTGGGATCATGCCCTGAGCCGAAGGCAGACGCTTAACAACTGAGCCACCCAGGTGCCCCTCTGTCATCAGTTTTTAAATTGCTTCTCTTCTGTTATCAGTTTTTAATAATCTAGTGATTGGGCAGACAGGGATTTCTCCAGTGTCTGATTTCGTTATACATTGCAGAAATGCTCGTCTTCTGTTCTTCTGATGTGGCAGGTGGAGTCTACACAGAACGAGTCAACATGTGGCTTCAATGGGGCATGCTTATCAAAATAGAACAGAAAGACATGTTTACCAATAAAAGATCAGTGAGAAAAAAGTTGGCTTTGTCCCATATTCATGAAGAATCCTGGCATTGTCCCAACCTTCTCTGGGTCTCATTTTTTTTTTTTTTTAATTTGTAAGAAATGATGTGGAAAAGTAACCTATCACACACACCTGGACAAATAGCAATAGGAAAGGCAGGAAAAATCCTGCTCGACAAAGCAGCACACCACCTGGGTTTCTGGATACCTGGCTTTGGGTTGGCAGAGTCTGTCGGCTGTCCTGCCATCTGTTACTGCTGTTTTGATGACATTACCCAGCTGACATTAGCCAGAGAGACTGCTCGGATGTTACTTTGTGAGGCCAGCGGAAATTGGCACGGCCACTTGGGGCTTAGCGAGGTGCTACTCATTCTGGAAGGGCTCCTGCTTCCTGATCGAGGCTCTGCCGGATTCCATGGGAGACCAGACTTTGTTTCTAACATTTTGGCTTCAGCCAGAGCAGCTCTGTTATTTTGTTTTTTATATATATTGGCACCCTATAAAATATTTGTTTTGAAACCTGCATGTCTCCCACTGCTTTTAGGAATGAGCGTATCTTTAAAAATAGCCCATCAGTTAATTTGTTTTCTGAAAATCAAACACTTAAATTCTGGAAGGGAACTCATTATTTCAGGATAACCTCTATTTTTCTGAGAAGCAGAGTAGTTTTGTAAGCTTAATGATAATTGCTAATTTTTCCCCCCTGAAAATCCAGATCTTTCTTTGTATGTTAAATTTGCCTGAAGGAGGGTATGTGTATAAAGATACAGCAGAGCAATTATGTATGTCTCCAGCTTCCTTCCCTTCCCCCAATCGTCACATGTGTCTACAGCTCCAGCCTTTGCTTCTGTTCCTCTGCTTTTCTGAAATGCCGACATCCCTCCTCCGTCTCTTCACACCCACCTTTCTGCAGGGTCCAGCTAGAAATCCGCTTTTTTAATGAGTATCTCCCACTGATAGACATCTTCTTTTCCTTTGCCTTTTCAATTTTGTTAGATAGTTGGATAGTACGTACGTGAGCTTAAGCCCTTGTTTGTGGCTTCTAGTATCCTGTGTTGTTATTTACCACCCAACATCTCCACGCACGCAGGAGAGAGAAGGAAATCACCCCCAGAGGGCGGGCAGTTAGTCCTCGGTGAGCACAGCTCAGCTCAACGCGGGGCGTTAGAGGCCTGCGCCCCGCGGCCGCTGGTGGTGTCGGGCTTCTGGTCCAGACCCTGCAGTCCCGCTCTGAGTTTAAAGACGACCTCCTTGGCTTCCCCGCTGTGTGGCCTCGGACAAGCTTCTCTGTGTGTTCGTTATTATTCTACCTGCGACTTGGAGCTAATAATAACCTATTTGGTTGTCACGAGGATTAAATTAATTATAGGTGTCAGAGACTTAGAGTACTCAGCACACTGTCAGCCCTCCAAAAAATTTTAATATTTTTATTACCCCAAAGAGTTATCCTGTGAGGTAGACATTCTGTCTGTCTTACAGGTGAAAAGCCTGGGGCTGAAAGTTAAAGAAAGGGCCCAAATTTACATTCACTGGTGGTAGAGTGGGCATCAGCAGGCACACGTCTCCTACCCCAGAGCTTCGCTAACGACACTGCTTTACATTTCTATGGAATTGCCTGGGCCCTAGTCCCTCCTCACACCCTCTTTGCATCGCCTGTTAACAGCTAGCTCAGAGGCAGCAAATTGAGAAAGGTCAGTAAATACACGTCAATTAAATGAAGCCGTGAATGTGAGAGCATCTGGCAAAGTGCTTAAAACTTTTTTCTTTCGGATACTACGAAATGCCCCCGCTGGGAGGGGCCACCCCAGCTCCAGCACTTGCAGCCTGCCCCCCCCCCCAACAGTTAGGAATAGCACAGCGGGAAAACGGGGTCATTTCCAGGGTGAGATCAGAGGCTCGGAAAGTTGGATTAAAAGGGATGGTAGGTCAGTGGTTTTCAAGTATTTTTTAGTCACGGAATCTTTGTTGTTGTTGTTACATTAAATCTTTCCCATGAGTCCGCTTCATAATAAAATAGGTCAAGGTGAAGTTCTGGTTGGAGCTGAATGGAGAGACACGTGGTCTCTGGTCTCTGGCCTGGGTCACCCCCTTCGTCCTTTGAGGCACCACCTTGGAATCCTAGCGGGCTTCTGTTCTACCCTTTTTTTTTTTTTTTACTGTGGAGTAAACAGGACTGAGGGAGGTAAGGTTACTGGTGCAGGGCAGTCAGTGCAAACTCAAGAACTGGATTCTTTTCTGTCATTCTACCTCAAGGAGACACGTGTCACCTCTTCTCCGCTTTGTGAGCTTCTTGTGACTATTTCTGACCATTGGCCTGATGGAGAACAAAAGCTACGTCTCTCGTAACCCCGGGAAGAGATTACAGAGGCAGCCGCCTCCCACCCTTGTGAGAAGCCCACGGGCCTTGAATTGTTGGGAGGCAGTGAATTACCAGTGCCAAAGTTTTCAAAGGGGACCAAGCTCTTAACGTGTTTCATTTGAATGGCTATGTACATAAAAAAGAATACAATGAATATTTGAATTTTTTTTCTTTTCAAATAACAGTGCATTTCAGGATTTGTCGCGTAAGCTGGGAGGGATGATAAGGAAGGTGAGTGAGACACCTCAAAGTTTAGAGTGGTCGAGGTCTGAGGATTGTACTTCACATGAATCCCCTCTTTTCGGTGTCACAATTGTGAGGGATTTAAGGAGATACAGTACCTTTAAGGGAAGGTACAATATAGACATACCTTGGAGGTAGCTGGGGTTTAGTTCCAGACCTCTACAATAGAGCAGAGACTGCAGCAAAGGGAGTCAGCTGAGTGTTTTGGTTTCCCAGTGCATGTAAAGTATGTTTACACCGTACTGTAGTCTAGTAAGTATCAATAACACCATGTCTAAAAAAATACCCAGCGTACAAGTCTAAATTTAAAACTACTTTATTGAAGGGCACCTGGGTGGCTCAGTCGTTAAGCGTCTGCCTTTGGCTCAGGTCACGATCCCAGGGTCCTGGGATGGAGCCCCAGGTCAGGCTCCCTGCTCGGCGGGGAGTCCGCGTCTCCTTCTCCCTCTGCCCCTGCTTGTGCGTGCTCTCTCTCTGTCAAATGAATAAATAAAATCTTTAGAAAAATAAAAATACTTTATTGCTAAAAATATTCTAACCAGGACCTGAGCTTTGAGTGAGTCGCAATCTCTGGCTGACGGCAGGTCCTGCCTCGGTGCTGCTGGCTGGCTGATTAGAGTAGCTGCCGCTGCAGGCTGGGGTGGCCATGGCAGTTTCTCAAAATAAGACAACAAGGAAGTTTGCTCCATGGATTGACTCCCTTTCATGAATGATTGCTCTGTAGCACACAATGCTATTTGATAGCATTTTACCCACATAGAACTTCTTTCAAAATTGCAGTCAGTCCTCTCAAACCCTGACGCTGCCTTGTCAACCGAGTTCGTCATATTCTAAATCCTTCCTGTCATCTACAAAGAGCCTAGCATTGGGGATTTCATGATGGATTGAATCGTGGTCCCCGCACCGAAAGAGCCCCGTCTCAGAGAATCTCTGTGTTAATCTCCAAATTTTGCACACCGGAGAGTAGGTGTAGATGCATGACTGAGCTGACATTACGGTACAGGCTTTGAAGAGCGTAGGTGTGCGGGCTCGCCCAGCGCTGGTGGAGGACGCTGTGCAAATGTGCGTGAGAAGAAGATGGGGTCTTCCGTCACAGGACTGTGCTCATCCCTTACTGATGGCACGACTCTGAGCAACATGCCTGGCGTCCCTGGGCCTTAGTTTCATTGCCTGTAAAATGCAATTAATGCTAATACTATGTTTATAAGTTACTGTGGAGACTAATCAGATCATGAATAGGAAAGTGCCTTGGAAACCATTTTTAATCCAGAAGCCAGTTGGGACTTCTTCAACCCTGCTTTTCAGCAGCAACTCTAAGTGCTCCTCTGAGCTGTAGCACTGACCCAGATGTGTAATGAAATGGAACAAAATGCCTTTGTGAATTCCTCCTCAAAGAATTTACCAGCACTAGCATTTCATGTGGTCACGGGGAAGGGTCACATCACACCCTCAACAACATCTGGACATTTTATTGTTTTTTGTCCTTCTGTCCTGGGTTTCTTCTAGGAGCTCCAACTCCTTCGTCTTCTATTACACAAAAGAGCTCTTTTCATTTTGGGAAGTATTGGTGCCAAGCCAACACGAGGGTCCTGGGGGTTCGGCTCCCCTCCCAAGCACTTTCCAGTAAGTTTTCCCAGGAAGGCATCTTTCTTCCTCAGATGGATGCAGCCCACAACATTATAAAATATTAAAACACATTTTAGTATCTTATGCTATTATGATTTTTATCGTGACAAAAACACATAAAATTTACCATCTTTACCATGTTCAACGGTGTGGAGTCTAGTATTGCGAAACACATCTCCATAACTTTTCATCTTGCAGTGAAACTCTACCCATGAAGCTACAACTTTTCTTTCCTCTTTCTCTATCACAATTATTTAAACAAATATTCAGTACAAGAACAACACTTGGAATTTATTTTTAAATAAAAATGATGTGACCAAGCAGGTATGTTAAATGAATTTGAGGAAAATGGAAAAAGTTGTCAGGTAGTAATTTGTATGAATGAATGAGTACACAAGGAAAGAAACATTTGATTATTCTCCTTGGTCAATGCTGTGCCAAGGAGAAATGTAATATGAGATCAAATGTATTCATTAACACAAGTAATCCTGAATGTATAGATTAAACCAGAACCAAATTTCCATCTTATATCCAACTTGTAAGCGAATTATAATGGAATTTCCAGTTTCACATTCATCTTTTCTTTAGAGGCAGATGACCTCTTGCAGAAATCAAATGATCCTAGGATTTGGGGATGATAATTTTCTTAGTTGCAAGGCATATAAATTTACCACAAAGTCTATTAAAAAAGAGAACATGATTGTGCTGGAAGGTTGTTTCCATGAAATAGCTAAGATGTGCTCTAGCAGCTATACTTCATATGGCCCATGGGTTCATGATCTCTGAAGGAGAGAGATTCCCTCTCAGTCCCTATCAGTGTTCAATGAAGGATCATCACTGGCTCTGCTTGAGTCATGAGCCCAACCCCTGGGCCAATCATTATTTCCAGGAGGGGTACTTTGGTACCTGGGTCATGATCGAGGGGACAGCCTTTGATTATGGTGAGGGAGACAGGGTAATTGATTGTCCTGTCAGCAGAGGACTAGGTAGTTCCTTAGATAAAAAGGAATGAAAAAAAAGGAAAGAGGTAATAGTGCATACACAGGAACACCAGCGGGAACCTGTAAGATTTTAAAAATTTTGAATCATTCTAAGGGTTGTAGAGGATGTAGCTGTGGCCCAAATCCTTGGAAATTCCGCTCCTGTGCCCATTCTCCTCATGCATTCCCTAGTTATGCGGAAGTCCCGTGGCCCCATTTGACTGAATTCTTTTCTCTCATATGAGTTTTGAAAGATCATTATTTTAAAGAATGGGATGGTAATGATTATCATTATTATTACTTATAAAATGAGTTTTCTGTTTCAAACACAGTATCCCTGGCAATGTTTCTTTCATTTGGGAAGCCCTGGTTCCGTGGTGTCCCATTCAAAGGAGATTTTAGTATATAAGATTACCCCCTGCATCATCTGCACTTAGGAGGGAGGTCTTATAGATTTGAAAGGGAGAATGCCTTTCATTTGTGGCTACAAGAACATCCTGAAGAACTTTCTAAAACAACCCCCAAGACCTCCCAACCAGGCCCAGTGTGATTCTGAGGTCTGGGAATTATTACCCCACCCACCTGCCCCAAACCCAGCAGCCTGCACAGGGGGAGCTGCGGCAGGTGTATTAAATTAGCTCCAATTAGGTTTTTGCCCCTCTGCTTGCTGATTGTGCTTCATATTGTCAGGCCTGACTCTGATAACTAAATTCAGGGCTGCGGGTCTCTCTGCTCCGGAGCGCCCATCAGAAATTCAAGATTAGTTACCCGAGGGACCAATTAATTCAATTTGGAGCTCCAAGCTGCTCAGGCCATTTGCATGTGGTTTCATCTAAATCGAAGTGGTTATGAGCTGCTTCTAGCTGCCTGGATACAGACCAGGGAAAGTCAAGCTTTGGTAGGAAGCATGGAGGATACTGTGTCTATTTGCCGTGGTCAGTGAAGAATATATTCATTGGGTATAATTAGGCACAATCACAAAGATGCATGAACAGGGATTTTCACTGAAACATTGTTTTTACAAGTCAAAGATTGGAAACAATGTAACAATTTAAATTTCCAGTGGTAGAGGATTGGCTCCTTCAATTATGGTAGTGTTCATCGGACAAAATCGTTAAAACAAGTAAAAAATTAAAAGTGAGGAAGTAGATGTGTGTTTAAATATATATCAGTATAAAATAGGATTGAGTTATTGATCATTAACATAGATAATAAGGTGAGATGCATGGTACAACTTCATTTTTATGCAAACAGTTTATTTGCACAAACTGTTTAGAGGTAAGAGGTGAGAATTTGGTGCTGTTGGAACGCTGGGTTTCTGCCATGCTGACTGGGTGTCTTTCTCAGGGGTTGCCAACCAAGCAGGGGCTACTCAAGAGAGCGACAGGAGATGGTATTGTTTCCTAATAACTGAAGAAGCATTTCATCCACCCTGGGAACTCTGTGTTAAAAGATCGATAGAAGAACAAGGAGAAAATACTTAAATCCAGAGATCTTTAAATGAGGTTTTCTGGATGAAAGATGGCTATGTCTGTAGAGCCTGTTCTGGCTTAGTTTATCGATTTAGTTATAGATAGAACACACACAGACACACACACGTGCGCGCGTGCACACACACACACAACCTTTGTGGTGCTTGGTGTTCTCATCACAGGGTCATAAAAAGAAGTGAGCCAAAAGGGAGAGCTTGGGGTCTTTAAGGCATAATAACTTGGCCCACTAGTTAAATATGGCACAGTGGCCATCCTGAACTCTGGCCAATAGAATGACAAACTAGGAGATGTTTGAGTGGAGATGTGTTTGGGGTTAGTAAGATGGCTAGAAGATGTATTTTTACCAGAACATGCAGGTACGGAAGAGTCTGGAACCGTTCATACAAAAGGCCACAGTGCTTTTGTTCTGGGCAGAAGGATCACCACTGATAATGCCTTTTATAAATTAATGATAGCTTGTACTTTCTTGGTTACGTGGATTCTTTTTGCGCGACATAGAACCTCAGCTTTAATGTCATTTTAAACAAAAACTCTACTCCTGCCTTGGCCAAACACTCATGTTCTAATCAGCAAGATATTTTGCCTCTAATCATCTGGAGACTTTTGGAGGAAATGAGCTCCTTGTTCACGGTTAGGTTGCTCAGTGGGGGGCGCATGTTTCACACCAGGCGGGGGTGAATTCTCATGAGCTCTGATCAGAACTTTTACTAAATGCCCATAGCATTGGTGGCCCTGAATGTGCCTGACACGGAAGTGCATACAAGGAAGAGTGTAACTTGACTGGAAACTTCAGGACAGGACACTGTGGGAAGGAAAACCAATAATGATGATGATGATAAAAGTTAACACTGAACTAAGGGTTTGCTTGTACCAGGGTTTGTTTAAAAGCCACAACTCCTTTAAATACAGATTATTATAATTCTCATTTTACAGTTGAAGACCCCAAGGGGCCAAATGATTTGCTGAAGCTCAGCAAGCTGATAACTGGCAGGGTTGAGACCCAAACCCAGGCGGTCTGCCGCCGGCATCCACGTCAGCTACGGTGCGTTGTGTTAGCACCTGCGGGTGGGCCATCCTATTCCACGGTGAGCTTCAGACTAACCACAGTCCCCTCAGGTCAGCTGGGTTCCCAAATTTTATTTATGGTATCTAAAGCATTGTTACCCTGAGTTGTGATTTTTTTATAGGCCTTTTAAAAAAATGTTTTATTTATTTGACAGAGAGAGAGTGAGCATGAGCAGGGGGGACGGGTGGACCGGCAGAGGGAGAAGCAGACTCCTCGCTGAGCAGGGAGTCTGATGCGGGACTCGATCCCAGGACCCGGGATCATGACCTGAGCTGAAGGCAGATGCTTCACCGACTGAGCCACCCAGGGGCCCTGTTTTAATTATTTTAATTGACAAAATAATAAGATCAAATTTCAGAATTCTGTAAAAAAATATAAGATAAAATATCTTCGTTTATTCCAAATCCAGCATAGTAAAATACTGTTACCAAGTGCTTTACTCAGTTTTTCTCTCTACAGTTAAACAGTGTGACCTTGTCACTAAGCCCATGAGGAGTTCAGAAGGGGACATTTCTTGGAGGAGATAACTTTAAGTTAGTCCCTGAAAGATTTTTTAAAAGGCAAGTTAATGTTTCTTTAAAGATATTTGATTTTTAACTTTAAAAAAGTCTATAATTGTGCACTTCTTTATTCCTCATTGCTGACTGATGGGCAAAGGATATTGTGCAAGGGGAGTGATTCCTGCATAGGCTATAATACTTATTATTTCCCAAGGTTCTCCACCATCCCTGAGAATCAGGGCATTAGTTCCATAAATAAGGGTCTCTGTCATGAATCTTCCCTAATTCCTCTTATTACATACCTAAACATAAAGGCAAAACAGGTAGGAAGTGTGTATTTAGTGACTGTCAGGAGAAGGAAGTAAAAAAAAAAACAATAAACCATTGAAACACATACTAATTCTATGACAGGTGATCAGTGGAAATTCTGACACGCTGTGGTGAGGTGCTGTCTTCTCCGGATTTTCCTTTAAAATATTTTTGAGGATGTACAATTTTTTTGATAGCCTTGGAAATGAATGGGAAGAGTGTAATGTAGGTTAGCATTTGAGGTGAGTTTATGAAATGAAAAACTGGATTTGGTTGAGAAATAGTTCCTGAGGTTATGCGTGCTGACCCCTTGCGTGAGGTGGTTTTGCCTCATTTTGTGTGTCTTATTGTAGCTCAGGGGTGAAAAGGGTGTGCTAGCCAGGTGGTTTATCCCCATACTACACAGGACATATTTTACCACTGTCCCTGTATTTCCCCTCCCTCTCTAACCCTATGTCTACTGCAGCTCCCAGGACACGCCAGGGGAGAGGAAGATGTGCATCAATCCTTGCATCGTGGGATATGTATTTAGTTATCTAACATGGACAGTCTATTAGCAAAGGAGAAAATTTCAGCAGAGCCACAAGGGATAAGTGCTTGCCATACCCCGTAAATTGAATTAGGGATATACTCATTATGTTTCTAACTTTAGATTTGAAGTAAACCATCTGATTTTCCAAATGTCCAATGAAGAGACACTTGAAGACACAATTTACCATGTTTGTTGGCAACACTAGACTTGAACAGATTCCAATTCAGTCAACCATGAATATAAAAAAAGTAGACCAAAAAAGCAAAATAATTAGGTTTATGAAATATTCTACAGCATCAAAAAGGAAGTGATGTTAACCTGAAGTTTCAAAGGCAGGGTGGACTTGTAAAAATGATTTATGATAAGAATGTCGGGGTACCTGGGTGGCTCAGACAGTTAAGCATCTGCCTTAGGCTCAGGTGATGATCCCAGGGTCCTGGGATTGAGCCCTGTGTCTGGCTCCCTGCTCAGTGGGGACTCTGCTTCTCCCTCTCCCTCTGCCCCTCCCCCTGCTTGTGCTCTCTCTCTCAAATAAATAAAATCTTAAAAAAAAAGAAATAGAAGACTATTTAGATAATCTTTCCCTTCCCCCCTTTTTGGGGGGAGGGAGAAAGAGAGGTGGGGAGGGGCAGAAGGAGAGGGAGAGAGAGAGAATCTTAAGCAGCCTCCACACCCAGTGTGGAGCCCAACACGGGGCTTGATCTCAGAACCCTGAGATCATGACCTGAGCTGAAGTCAAGAGTTGGATGCTAAACTGACAGAGACACTCAGATGCCCCAAAGATAATCTATTTAGTGTTCTCAATGAAAGATTTGAAGGTGTGACCTTTAAGAAGCATGAGTAACTAATAATAAAAGAAAATGATCTGGGATAAAGAACAATATGAAATGGAAGGTAGTAGTTACAAGAACAAGAATGCAAGGAATTTCAATACATACAATCAAACGATCTGTAGAAAACAGAATTGACACTCTAGAAAATTTAATTACTGAGATGAAGAAAATCTTTCAAGGTTTCATAGACCACAGGAGAAAAGGAAATATAAAGAGAAAACAAAACAATAGCAAAAGTTGATAAATGGAGAGTTTGAAAATTTTAAATGTTTCAAAATAAGATCAAGATATATCGATCACAAACATCAATACATACTAAAATAGATAATAGAATGTCCAGTTATCTCCAAAGAGGTAACTGTTTTATATGTAATATTAATAATAATACATCTATAATGAGGCATCATAGAAGAAGAAATTTTTAATTTCAAGAGTAATGGAAAAAAAAAACCCATGACCATGAAGGTGAAAAATAAAAGCCAATTTTTTGCAAAAGAACATGAAGTAGGCTTACTTCATACTTTTAAAATACTACAGGCCATTAAAAAAACGAGGTAAACAGGAAGTACCCAGTGGAACTGCCATTTGTGATCATATATTAAGGCAACAGATAGATTTTTAATTCAGTAAGAGCTTTACAATATGCCAGTTATGTAAGCTGCATGAAAAATATTTACTCAAAGGCATTCTTTGATTGAAAGACTCTTTTGATTAAGAGATGAGTTATTCAAAACCAAAAATTTTAAAAAAGGGACAAGTCATTAGGTGAATTTGAAAGAGTATATATATAAAGGTTAGAATAAAAATATTTTTTTTTAAAGGCTACCAGATCACCTTCTTTTTTTTTTTTTTTTTAAAGATTTTATTTATTTATGTGACAAAGAGACAGCCAGCAAGAGAGGGAACACAGCAGGCGAGTGAGAGAGGAAGAAGCAGGCTCCTAGCGGAGGAGCCCGATGTGGGACTCGATCCCGGAACGCCGGGATCACGCCCTGAGCCGAAGGCAGACGCTTTAACGACTGCGCTACCCAGGCGCCCCTAAAATAAAAATATTTTAAATGGAGTAACAAAATCCAAATGTTTAAAATTTCTTGAAAAGAATAGTTACAGAAATAAGTGGTATTATAATACTAATCTGAAATATGAACACCTTATTACAGGCGTTTTTGGTCCCAGTCACAATGAATTATTTGGTATTAGATTTAATCTCCTATATTAAACAACTACAGAATGGAAAATACATATGAAACAACATTTTCAGGCATTAAACAGTGGACTACAGGGAGCTGCTATCTTTGAGATAATGGAAGCATATGAGGTGAGATCTACATTCACTCAGGCTTTCTTTCACAGGCATTTTCCAAAATGTAGCAGTAAAGTAGAGCCCAAGCATAGAACATTAGCCTCCCTGGGCCTGAAAAATCAAAGATTGAAGTTTGTGGTTACTAAAACAGCTGATTTCAAAGGGCAGAGTACCAGAGAGGAAGAAGCTGCAGAGTATTCAGAAATTTGTGTGGTGATTTCCCTTGGGTTCTTGACAAATCCTATTTGTGCATAGGCAGGACAAGACTATGCAGGGCTAGCAGAGAAGAGAAGAGAACTCACACAGTGCTGAGGAGATATTGGTGGTCTGACACAGCCAGAGCAGAGCGATCTTAGTGTACGTGCTGATCGCACTTAAGACTTCAGAAAGGTAAATAGATATCACTTCCTAAGAGTAAGGGGTATTTTAATCTTTAACTTAGTCCCAGACATCTAAGAGTAAGTTCAAAACTAAAATAGACCAACACTAAAAAACCCTAAAATTAGATATATGTGGGATCAAAGTGATCTACCAGCCATTTGTTGTCTGCCAGAAAAATATAGCCTTCATTCAAGGAAGATAATACAGTCTAGGGTCTCCATAGTGTTTTATTTACAATGTCCATCATACAATTAAAAAAATCACTAGATATGCAAAAAGAAGGAAACTGTGGCCCATAACCAAGAGAAAAATCAGCCAATAAAAGAAGGTTCAGAGAGGATCGCAATGTTGAAATTTGCAAAGACTTTAAAGTTGCTTATAGAAACATTATTTATTAAATATAATTTAGAACAAATAATAGATAAATGTAGTTGAATAGATATGGCATTTTAGTAGATAAATGGAACTCAAAAGAAGTAAATGAGACTTTTAGAACTAAAAAAAAATACAATGTCAAAAATGAGCATAAAACACAAAACAGAGTATTGAGAACTGTGGCACAATATCAAATGGTTTAATATGTGTGTATTTGGAATCCCCTAAGGAGAGAAGAGATAGAATGTGGTAGAATAAATGAATATAGTTTTTCTAAAATTGATAAAAGATATCAACCCCAAAATTCATATCCTGAGCAAGATAAATACAAAGAAAGCCACACCCATCATGTTCTAAATAAACTGCTGAAAACCAAAGATAAAGAGAAATTCCAAAAGCAGCCAGAGAAAAGGGACACAGTATATTTAATAAAACAACTGACTTCTAATTAAAAATAAAAAGGAAGGTAGAAGAATAGAATGTGGTCTTTACAATCCTGAGAGAAAATAATTTCACCAGAAATTCTTCATCATGTAAATATGTCCCTTAAAAATGAAAATAAAAATTTGAAAATTTTCAGATAAACAGAAAAACTGGGAAAGTTTGCTGCTATCAAAAGCAAACCACAAGAAACAGAAAAAGAAGTTCTTTAGGCTGGAAAGAAATGATCCCAGATGACAGCAGAGCACTAGAAGGTAAATATGTGCATTAAAAAGTCCATTAAAATATCAGAGATTATTGATTGTTTAAAATAGAAATAATAAAAACGTATGGTAGAATTTATGTTGTGTTTAGAGGCAAAATGTGTATGACAAAAGTGACACAAATGGCAAGGAAAGTTAAAAGGAATTTTACTGTTATTGTCTCACATTTTATGTGAAGTGGAATGAGTTTAATTCAGTATAGGCTGTGATTGTGAAAGATTAAAAATTCACATTGTAATCCGAGAGCAATTGTCAAAGAAAACACAAGGGGTATAGATAAAAAGACTGATAAAAAAGTTAAAATAGAATATGAAAAGTATTAATTAACCTACCTGTATTAGTGATTACATTAAATGTAAATGGACTGACATTCTATATAAAAGACAGATTTTGTCAGACTGTTTATTTTTTTAGAATCCAACTATATTCTGTTACAAGAGGTTTCATCTTAAAGGGACATAAAGTGAACATGAAAAAATGGAAAAAATGAAAAAATACATATCATGCAAATGCTAATCTTAAAAATGATTTTATTAATTTCAGACAAAATAGATATTAAGATAAAAAGTATTACCAGATATAAAGATGGATTCCTCATAATGGTAATATATTAAATATTGATTTCAGTATTTTAAAAGGTAACAAGAAAATCTCCAAATATTTGGAAATTTAACAACCTATATCCTAAATAACCCAAGGAGATTAGGAAATATTTTAATGCTAAACATAATGTGTGGTTAACATTTCCAAATTCATGGGACATAAGTAAATTACTGCTTAGAGGGAAATTTATAGCTTTAAATGTACATGTTAGAAAGGAAAGAAAGGGTTAAAATCAGTGATGTGAGCTTTTACTTCAAGAAGTTAGGAAAAATAAAGTAAATACAAAGACGAAGGAATTAAAGGAAAGGGCAGAAATCAAACAATAGGGAAAATTAACAATTTCATCTTTGAAAGGATTTATAAAATTTAAAGAGAAAGAGAAGAAATACCAATCAGTAATGAAAATGAGAACATCACTGCAGTTTCTACAGCCCTTATAAACAACTTTTAAGCCAATAATTTCAACACATAGTGAAATGGACACATTCCTTAAAATACCCACTTTTCCCAAACTGACACAATAACAAATATAAAATATGAACATCTATAGATTTGTTAAGGATATTGAATTCCTGATTAAAAACCTTCTCTAATCCCAGCTTACTTTACTGGTGCATTCTCCCAAAGATTTAATAAAGACATAGTATCAATCATACAAAACCTTTCAGAGAAAAGAAAATCAGTGAATGCTTTCTAATTCATTTTATGGGACCAACAAAATTGTTGCTTCAATAATCTGACAAAACACCAAATTACAGAACCAATATCCTTTATGAACATAGATACAAAAAAACTTATAAAAATTTATATGTTTTTATATTATTGATGTTCATTATTTATGGTAGCTGTGTTCTTTAAAGTCACTGTAATTACTGACCCAGCCAAAATTCTGCATCATTGTTCTTGGGGGACATACAGGGATAGATACCTGTGAGTCTCTGGTCACAATATTTTTATCATCCAATAAGTACATAAATTTAAAAAATATGTACTTCTCTTTAAAATATGTATATATGGTTTATATATATATTTAATAAATATAAAATATAAAAATATAAAAAATATATGTATATTTCATTAACATTGTACTAGACCCAACAGCATTATAACTCATGCCTGAATAAAGCTTATTTAACAAATGTATTTTCTCCATAAAGCACATCATAGCCTCTCGTGCTTTGGAACACTGGACAGAATTTCATCGCTATGGATGGGGGCCATTTTAAACAGCAAAGTCATCGAAAAAAGGGGAAAAATGCAAAAAAAAAAAACAAACAAAAAAACCACCCAACCCCCACAACACTAAATAGACTATAAAAAAGACACTTTTTCTGTTGAGAACTGAAACAGGAGGACACAGCATCACTTTGTTTGACCTCAGCTGGGAATGTGCCTCTTGGCACCTTCAAATCAATTTTTTTTGCTGCTTTGCACATGTCTGCAAATGACAATGAGGACACTGTGAGTATTGTTTTGGGGGTTATAAATAAATTTTAGTGAGTAGATGCATTTGCAAATTCGGAATCCATGAATAATGAGGATAAACTCTATCTATCTATCTATCTATCTATCTATCTATCTATCTATCTATCTATCTAATTTTTTCCTGGCAAATCTCATCAGGAGATCAAAAGACCCTTTTAAAAACATGTAAAATGAAGTTCAAAAATAAACAAAATTAGGGATAAATTCTAAGAAAGATAAAACATTAGAATTATATTACTTTATAGTGACACTTTCCATAATCTTGAAGGAACTGATCATTTTCTGGTAAAATATGAAACACTGAATTGACTCAGAAGTGGTATAGCTGAATAACCATGGTATAAGTTGAAAGTGATTCCAAAGAATTACATCTCTGAAGTTTTTAAAGCAAGATGACTTTGCTTTCCATATTAAAAAGTTTCATTCAATTTAATAACCATTTCTGATTTTAAAAATAAATTCTTCTAAATTGGGCATATATATTTCTGTGGTAAGATACTATCTAATTTAAAACAAAGCCAATAATACATCTAGTCATGAAATATTACAGGCATTTCTATGTAAGTGAGAAACAAACTAAGTATGTTAATTGTTTCAACATATGCTAAAATGTTTTTGAATTTCTAGTTGATTTAGGATGACCTGAAACAGACTCTACATATACACGTGTGAAAAGAGAAGGCAGAATTATTATAATTTCCAGACAATATTTGTATATCTTATTTGGAAATCCAAAAAAGTAAACCAAGAAATTACTGAACTGAAGAAGTTTATTAAGGTAGTGATATATAAAATAAATATTAAGGAATCCTTTAAATTTCTTATACCAGAAAAAATTTATGACAGTATGTGAAAATGATGCAACAAAAAAGGACTAATATAAGAAAAATATGTGTGGTGTAAATGAAGAAAAATGTAAAATTGTATTGAGTGACACACAAAAAAATCCAAAGTAATCTAGGGGTTTAATGCAATAGGATTTTTTTTTTAATTTTCTAAATTTTCTAAAGTTCATTTTGAAGAATAAACAAATTAGAATATCTAAAATAATAATGAACTACAAAGTATTGATAGGGTACATTGGAATGAAAATAGACTGATTACTAGCTGAGATTCAGTTCCTCATATTAAATAGATGAGTAGAACTTATGATCAAACTAGCCTTACAAGTCAGTGGAGAAAGGAGAAATTATTCAAGAAATGGTGCTGGGCAATCAATATGGTTTTCACCTCATACTGCATTTCATAATTTAAGATTTAGAAAGAGCTAATTTAAAAAATTAAAAAATGATAGAAGACCAGAATACAGAAAGAATACTTGTAATTTAATCATTTAGCAATAAGAAGACTTTTTTCCCCCCCAAAATGGCAAAATATTTGAATAGACACTTCATTATAAAGACGTCTGAATGGAAAATGAGGAAAGGAAGAGATGCTCAGCAGCATTAATTACCTGGGAAATGCAAACTTAAATGACAGTGAGATAGCTCTCCCTACGCACTAACGAGTACTCGGTGGAAAGCGCAGAAGGCCAGTCCGAGAACAGCATGTGAAAGTTGGTGGGGCGTCACAGGCCACATTCATGAGTATGTTCCAGAAGGTAGTAGTAAGATCAGTACGTGCTCGGTCAGACCCCACAAACCAGCGTTTGGTAAACTGTGGGCCAAAGGAAAAATCTATCTCACAACCTAATTTTGAATGGCTTGCAGATGAAGCATTTTTATTTCTTACATTTTTAAAGGATTGCAAAAAAATTCACATGTACATAAAGAGTAGCATCCACGTGTGGCCCAGAAAGCCTACAATATTTATTACCTAGTCTTCTATAAAAAAAAAAAGAGTACATATTCCTGCTATAAACACTTGAAACTAATGAAAACACTCTTACCCTAAGATCCCTTGCTGAGAGAAACCTGCAGCAAGTAGAATCCAAATTGAGCAGAAGAACAATCGGAACAAAAGCAAAAGGTGGTTTAGATGAGATTGAAAGAGGAGAACGGAGCCAGCAGATCTTTGAAAATGCAACTGTATATGCATTTTCCCACGCTTTTGGGACAACACAAAGGAGAGCTCTGGAACCAAGAATCTAGGAAAGTTATTCTGGTCCACTCTCTCATATAGAGGGTGTAGAAAATGTATCACCCCTAAATGTGAGACCAGAAGAGTAGTGTCTTCATTACTATTTAAAACCATAATGTTATTACCAGACAAAAGTGAGAAACAGAGTAAAATTCTTACAGACAATGTCATAAAAATGAAGGAAATTCTTCACCTAATGTTTCAAAGTAAGCTTAAAGGAATTAAGAAATCAATGGAAACTGGGGTGCCTGGGTCTCATGGTTGGTTAAGCTCCCGGCTCTTGATCTCAGTTCAGGTCTTGATCTCAGGGTCATGAGTTCAAGCCCCATGTTGTTCTCCATGCAGCATGGAGCCTACTTAAAAACAAAAAAATAATCAATGGAAACTACAAAAGAATAGAATACAAACTACGAAAGGATACAAGAACACAAAAGAAAACAATAAAAACTGAAAACTAAAAAAAAAAAAAAAAAAATTCCAAAATGAAGACTAGAAGGAGCCAAAGGTAAATATGCACAATGCAAAATCTCTAAAGAGCAAATAAGGTTAAAAGAAAAGGAAAGTTTTTAAGTAAATTAGAAATGAAGAGATTAAATGTATGTGAGAGAAAGTAACAGATAAAGAAGACAGGGAAAGATGATCCAAAGCTAGAATCAAAACCCTGAGAAATCAGTCAAAGGAATGAAACAGAAAAAACAAACAAACGTGTGTGTGTGTGTGATTATAATAATCCAAGAAAACTTTTCTGAAATAAAAACTTACAAAAGAAAGATAAAGCAATATGCTAAAAATTTAGAAATAGTACAAAATTAGAAATAACAGCAAAAGGCAATCATTAATAGGTGAAATTACAAAATCAGCAAGAGTATCTTATGAAAATAATCTGAAAACAGAGAAATTGATAATCTTCTAAAAATATACAGCCTCACAAAATTAACTCTACTAGAGATGGAAAGTGAAATAGGCTATTTACCCTGTAAGCAAATGATCTAGTGTTAAGTTTCCAAAGACACAAAAATAACAGGCCAGATGTTTTCATAGTGAAATTAACAAATTTTCTTGTTTTTCATGACTTGACACTTTTGAGGAGTATTGCTCAGGTGTTTTGTAGATGCACCTCTACTGGAATTTGTCGGATGTTTTTCTCATGATTAGAATGGACTTACAGGTTTTGGGGAAGATCACAGAGATAAAGTGCCATTTTCGTCACTTCACATCAAGGGTACATACCATCACTTTAACTTACTGCTGCCGATGGTGACCTTGACCATCACTTGCCTGAAGTAATGTTTCTCAGGTTTCTTTACTGTAAAGTTGTTCTTTCCCCCTCATTTTCATGGAATATTCTTTGGAAGAAAATGGCTATACACAGCCCACACTTAAGGAATGGGGATTTATGCTCCATTTTCCTAAAAGCAAAGTATCTACATAAATCTTTTGGAATTCTTCTGCATGAGGGATTTGTCTCTTTCCCCTAATTTATTAATTTCTGTACTCTTCATATCAATATAGGTGCATAGATATTTTATATTTCATATTATAATCTAATACTATATTTTGTTGCTCAGATTGTTCCAGATTTAGCCATTGGGAGCTCTTTCAGTTGTGTCACTTTGAGACGCTTACTACCATAAATGGTGTTTTGCTTCGTTTTTTAGTTTCATTACATTTGGCTCTGCAAGTTGCTCCAGTCTCACCTTGTATATTATCTGTTCTAGTTTAGTCCTACAATCAGTCATTTTCCAAGGAACTCTGGTTCCTTTTATTGGACAATAGTATTAGAAACCAAGGCGTGGGCACTACCTGGGCTCACTGTTGCTGAGGTATTACTCTTTTAGGCTCTCTCAGCTGAGCTAACAAGGAAATATATGTGTCTATACTAACATGTATGTGTACACATAACTATAAATATTTTTAGATGTGACTATTTGTATCTATATTAAGATAAATATGAATTTATTCTGATGTCTCCGACTGTAATCCATGATGCTAGCCTCCTTTCCTTGCTGTCTGTAAATTCCCACTCCAACAGTGGGAAACCTGACTCTTCTCATCCATCCCCCATTTACTCAATTCCAATATACCTTATAACAGTATCAGAATTTTTAAGCCATATCCCTGTGGAAAGTAACTTCATCAATTAGAATACAGTTCTTGTGTGCAGTTATTTTTGACTTTAGTCTTTTAGAACCCACTCAGTTCCAAAGTTACTCAGGTCAGCATCGTTTCCCCATTCAGTAAGGTTGCTTTATATATTGATTACACAGTTAGATTCTCTTCTCCCAGTCTGCATTTGTTTCTACGATCCTCTGATCTCCTAAACTATTTTTAAAAAATTTTGCATACATTAAGTTTCAAGCTCTTTGTGCTCTAAAGTTCTGTGGGTTTGACAAATGCATAATGTCACTTCTCTACATTTACTGATAATTGGTAGGTAAGCAAGGGGAGACTACTACATAGACAATCATCTTCCCTCTGAACAGGTAGTTTTAATTTTTTCTTCCTAATCTGTGTGTAGGAAAAATCTAGGATAAAAAATATTTTGCCAAAAATGGCAGGAACCATCTTTGCTCTACTCATCAGGTGAAATTTTCTTTGTCTTTATCGTATGCAGCTGGTTTCCTTTTTCTGTGTCCCAAAAGCTTTAAATAGGAGATTTTTATTTTGTTTTGTATTTTGGTATAAAGGACCTTTTGTTATAAAAGAAGACCATTTGGAACAATAAAACTTTCTTTTTGGATGCGGTATTTTAAAAGGGAAAAAAATCCCTTAAATCTCATCCTCTTGGTTCAGCCTCATGTGGTTGAGTAATTAGACATAATGCAATCCTGTGACAAAACCTGGGATTTCCAGGTGAACAATTGGCTATTAATTGTCATTGACGATTAATATACCACAGGAAAAGGGCACAGTCACCACCAATAGGGTCTTTCTCTTTTATAAGTGCAAGGATCAGTGAGTACGTGGTTCTGAGCTTGTAAAGGGCGCTCTTTATTTTAGATGTTCTGCCCATGAGAAGAGCGAAGAAGAAAACTTCCTACCCAGGCAGAGCTTGGATTTGTCAGGTGTGATTTATGGCTATTTATTTTAGTTGCTATATGAGTAATCAATTTTTTCCCTTGACAGTTTATACTACTATTTAGTTTTGCCAAGTTTTTAATAATGAAAAGAACTGGATTTGAAAATTGAAATGCTCCCAGCAGTGTATGTGAATGTGCCTGGAAAAATATAAAGAAGAGGAAGGGAGTTCTGTAGAGGAGGCAGTTGTGTCTGTTTTGACTTTCTATTTCCTAGCACTTGAGACGTAAGTGCTAAAAAAATGCCATCGGGTAAGGGAAAAAGTACATCACGTTGTGTCGTCATTACAGAATGATGGTAGGAATGGAGATGCAACAATGCGTACCCGTTGCAATTATTTGGTAATTCAGAAATGGGATCAATGAAGATCTGACAACCAATCTACCCCTGTAATAGCTCTTCCGTCTGCAAACTCAGGGTTCTTTGGTTGTAAGTGGCAGAAACACATTTGTTGTAGGTAAAATGGTGGATTGGTTACTGCTGTGGACTGAATGTTTGTGTGCCCCCTCCCCCCATTTATATGTTGAAGCCATAAACCTCAACGGGACTGTGTATGGAGATGGAGCATTTATAAAAGTAGTTGAGTCATGAGGGTAGGGCTCTGATCTGATAGGATGAGTATCCTTTTAAGGAGAGGAAGAAAGACGAGAGCTCACCCTCTGTCTTTGCATGCATAGAGGAAAGACCGTGTGAAGACACAGCAAGCAGGAAGCTCTCTGCTGCATGCTAGGAAGAGAGATCTTACTAGAAACCAGGTTGACCGGCACCTTGATCTTAGACTTCCTAAATTTCTGTTGTTTTCAAGCCTCCCAGCCTATGACATTTTGTTATAGCAGCCCAAGCAGATGATATAGTCACTCACATGGTAGGAAAGGTAATGGTATAACTCACAGGCTTAAAGGAAGAGATGTAGGAAGTCTAGCCGCAGGGACAGCCACCAAGACTTGCTCAGTCATGTGAGCTCGCTATCTTTTTTGTGTATGCTTGTGCCTGCTCGATTTTCTCCCATTGAAAGACTCTCCATGTGGCAGAAAAAAACCACTCAAACTCAGATTTACATTCTCCTATTCCAGCAATCCCAACAGGAAGGTCTGTTTCCCATGTCTGAAAATCAGCCCTGGAGAAGGACTCTGATTAGCCTTGCCTAGGACAGGGGCTCACACTTTAGGATAAATGTTTCTCATTGAGAGGATAATTAGTTATCATTGACAAGGTTGCATGCCCTTTGCTGTCACTGTGTGGAGAAGAGCGGGGCACAACCCCATCAAAAGCATGCGCAAGGGGTTAGTGGTGGTTTTTTGAAGGAAGGGGCGCATTAATATGAAAGGACATTGTCCACTCCATAGATGCTGGGCAGCCATATCTGTGATTTGGGGAAATTGAAGCATCTCCAAATTAATGCTCAGGGACTCAGAATCAAGCCATATTTTGACTAGTACAGCTCTGATGGTACTTCCCATTTTCAGAAATCAGGCTTCTGTCTAGTTCCTGAAACCAATTTATTGTCCAGTACTTGGGTTCTGAATGTTTTTAACACTGTTTTGTCCCCGTTTCCATAGGCTATGCCATGATCACATCTCCAGTATTCCTAGTTCCTCTTGACTTGACATTTGTCAGGAAGTAGAATTCTATGGTTGGATCTACTCCTTTGAGATCAATTTTCTGCCTTTTTGGTTCCTGAACATCATTTGCTTTTGGGTTCCATATTGCCTCGCTATGTCTACAGTATGTGTGCTATAAAACCCATTTTCCTCATGTTGGACTCTGTGAGGTTGGCTGATGTCCTGGAATAATACTACAATATCTGACCAGGCTGGAGGAGGACTCTAGAAATCTGCAGTGTAGCTGAAGTTCTCCTGCTCCCCTTCCAGACTACTTTAGTCGGTGTACTGACTTCAGGTTCCTCTCAGTCCTTTTCTGCCTGTTATAACTTTACCTGAGATCAAAGAAATACCATTTATAACTTTTACAGCATGTATACTGTAACTTTGATATTCACGTTTTATGTAGTTTCCTCTGATACTAATTCTGGGCTTTGCCCAATGGGACATGAGCAAACATGACGCAAGCAGAGGCTTGAAAATCATTTGCATACTGTGTATTATACTCTTGGACTGTTCATTCTTGGATTCCTGAGGCACAAGATAAAGATGTCTGGCTGCACTCTTGGAGAGACTATGTGGGGGCTGAGAGAGAGAGAGAGAGAGAGAGAGAGAGAGAGAGACGCTAGGCCAATTGGAACAGTTCCACTGGTTCCATCCATTCTAACTAAGGTACCATACAGGCAAAAGAAGTTATCTTGGAAAATCCAGCCCCAGCAGAAGAAGTGCCAGCTAAAGCCTACCTAGACTGCAAAATTGTCAGAAACAATGAATCATTATTGTTTTAAGCCCCTAAGTCTTGCAATGGTTTGTCATACATGATAGATAATGAAACACACTGCTTTTTTGTCAAATTTGGGGATGCCAATCTTTTGTTTTTGCCCTGCCTTGGTTAACCATTCCGGAAGTCAGGATGAGTGCTCACTTATGAACAGATGTTCCTGCCACATTTCTGATTCAGTAAGGAAGTAGCATGTCTATGTATCAAGAACCTTCACTCTTCGGTGGAGCTGGGAAAATCCAAGTGCATTTTCTGTCCAATCATGGTGACGTCTGTGATTTTTTTTTTTTTTGTAAGCTGTGAGATGTTAGCTCTTACAGCTTTAGTTCTTTCATATAGTGGTTGAGAGAATTTAATGAAATGGTGAACATAAAGCATCAGGCCAAGACTTGATAATCTATCCATAGTGGCTGTCATGTTTATCAATCTTACTTCTTTCTTCTTAGGTTTTATAGACTCTTGAATTTTCTCTGTGGCCCTCAGAATGCAGATACCTGACTAGGGGTTTGCAGTTGGAATGAGGTGCCATCTCCATGTAACTGACTGGGGATTTCAGTCTTCTATTTCTAACTTTGCAGGCACAACATTTCTAGAAGGATTTGTCAAGGAAGCTGGGTTTTTTTTTTTTTTTCCCCACCTAATTTCTCTTCACACTTCTGAAACTACACTCCCACCATACTCTCCTGGATGCTCTCTTCCCTCAGGCTTCTGCTGTCTGCTCTGTAATCAAAGTGAAAGCTTGATTCCCATGTCTAAACTTCACCTTTTATTAGCCAACAAATCATTACCATATGGGTTTGGCTATTTTCCCAGCTTTGGTTGTTTAGCGATGGCTGTGACATCCAGCCATGTTACAAGCTACTCATGGAAATTGTTTGTGTCATTCAATGGCCTCACTCTTATCTAAAATATGATTTTTGACAGATCCACCCATAGCTCTGAAATATGTTATGGAAAGATAATTGGCTAATGCCCATGTAATAGTTGTCTCTTCTTTGGGGATTAGGCATTGAGAATATTTGAAAGAAAGGAGCTGGCTAATGCACAGTATGATTAGTCAACTTTTCTCCAAAGGTTGAATATGCAATCTCAAATAATATTTAATTAAAAGTCAGAATTTCTAGTTCATGGTTTTTGGAACATCAGAATTTTAAATTAAGCCTGTCTTTGCACTGTATATTTTCAAGGGTTATTAACCAACAATACAATTTTTTAAAAACCTGATTTTTCAATCAAGCCACTAACTTTGTGGCTTTAAGTAGGTCGCTTAACTTCTCTAGGGTTCAATCTAATTATTTATGAAAGAAAACGTTATGTATACCAATAAATTTGGATAAAATCCTAAAAAATTAAAACTTAAAAAGAAATAGAAAGCCTTAATACTTTTATAAACATTATATTAGTCTGCTGAGGCTCCTATTAAAAAAAAAACACCTAGTCTGGGTTGCTTAAACAACAGAAATTTATTTTGTTAAAATTCTGGAGGTTGGGAAGTCCTAGATCGAGGTGCTGGACAGTTTGGTTCCTGGTGAGAGTTCTTCCTGGCTTATAGACAGCTGTCTTCCCACCGTACTTGCACATGGCAGAAAAGAAAGTAGCTGTTAGCAGCTCTTATAAGAACACTAATCTTTTAGGATCAGAACTCCACCCTTATGACATGATTTAACCTTACTTACTTTCTTACTCCAAATACAGGCACACTGGTGGTTAGGCCTTCAACCTTTGGATTTGGAAGGAACATATTTCAGTCCATAGCAATCATTAAATAAATTAAATCGCTAGGAAAAAACAAGGAAAATATTAAGAAAGTACAAGGGAAATATGGTTTCTGTGAAACTGTAGATGAAAAGATCATTTTATTTTGTTTTTAAAGATTTTATTTATTTATTTGAGAGAGACAGAGCACAAGCAGGGGGAGGGCCAGAGGGAAAGAGAGAAGCAGACCCCCACTGAGTGTGGAGACTGACATGGGGCTCAATCCCAGAACCCTGAGATCATGACCTGAGCCAAAGTCAGGTCTGAGCTGACTGAGCTTTAACTGACTGAGCTACTCGGGGGCCCAAAAGATCATTTTAAACTTATACGAACTCTTTCAGAACCCAGAAAAAGAGTGAATATTTCCCAAATCATTTTATGGAGCTTGGATTGTGAAACCAAGTGAGGACGGCAAGAACAAGAAAATTACCTACAAATATCTCTTATGAATATAAACATATAAATTGTAAAAAAAAAATTAAACTAAATCCAACATTATATAAAATGATATTGTATAATAAACAAGAGTTTTTAAAAAGGATTTTATTTATTTATTTGCCAGAGAGAGAGAGCACAAGCAGGGGGAGCAGCAGAGGAAAAGGGAGAAGCAGACTCCCCACTGAGAAAGGAGCCTTATGTGGGGCTTGATCCCAGGATCCTGGGATCATGACCTGAGCCGAAGGCAGATGTTTAACTGACGGAGCCACCCAGGCATCCCTGTAATAAACAAGTTTGGGTAATACAGAAATCTAAGGGTGGTTTAATATCACAAAATCTACAAATGTCATTTACCTCATTAACAGATGAAAGTAGGAAGATAATATATAACCATCTGAAAAAATGCAGACTTATTTTTTTTAAATCAGCATCCTTTCATGAGAAACACTCTTAATGAAATATGACTATAAAGAAACTTTCTTAACTTAAAGATATCTAACAAAAATTGAATGCAAACATCCTTCTTCATGGAAAATTATTTGAAGCATTTATTTAAAAATGAGGAATAAGATACAGATGCCCATGTCACCTTTTCTGGAGGGCCTAACTAGCACAAGAAAATATATTGAACAAGATGCCTAAGACCTGGAACTAACAAACCTGTCAATAACAAAGATACTATGATTCAGTACATAGAAAATGTAAAATAATCTACAGTGAGATTATTAAAAACAATACAGGTGTTTATCTAAAAGTGGAGTCTGAGTAAGGGGCTTGGATGGATGGGTTTTTTTGGGGGGTGACCTCAGAGAAGTAACAGTGAGGTGGCTGGAAGAATGGGACAGGGAGAAAGAAAAGCCAGTGTACATGGTGTGTTATTTTTTTTTTTTAAGATTTTATTCATTTATTTGACAGAGATAGAGACAGCCAGCGAGAGAGGGAACACAAGCAGGGGGAGTGGGAGAGGAAGAAGCAGGCTCCTAGCGGAGGAGCCTGATGTGGGGCTCGATCCCATAACGCCGGGATCACGCCCCAAGCCGAAGGCAGGCGCTTAACCGCTGTGCCACCCAGGTGCCCCTGGTGTGTTATTGAATTAGCTATTGCTATGGGCAAATGCAGTTTAGTCCCACTGATGACTCTCTGAAGGTCTGTGTAGACTGTGACTTGGAACTATTCCTCTTCACATGGGATGTTGGTGGAGAGTCACCAAAGTCTATGTCTGAGGTAGGATAATGACAGTATATACATCAAATTGCCCACCACTGTTGTGCTAAAATTGGAAGGAGGATGACAAAATGTGGTTCAAGGCCCCCAAGCACCTGCTGTAGTGACTGGATATAAGACCATGATAAAAAATAAATCGGATTTCTGTATACAAGAAATAAACAGAAAACATAATTAAAAATATGTTCTAGACATGTATAGAGAAAGTTATAAAAATTGTAAACTTCCTTGGAAGTCATCACGTATGGCCAAGTAAGTGGAAAGATTTACCATTTTCATGGAAAATAAGTCAGTGTTGTAAAGATGTAAATTCCCCCCAAAATGATCCATAGAAGTGAAATCCTATCAATATATCATCCAGTTTTTTACAAAAATATTTCATATGGATTTTTTTTGTCTTCCCAAGAATAATGAATGTTAAGGAATTTATAACAAAGCAACTTGATAAGGTGGAAAGTACATGCACTTTGGAATAAAACTCAGCATTATTTTTAGTGCTGTTTCCAGAAAATACTTAACCTCAGAGAAATCACTAGTTTTATGAAGGAAGGGGTAATGCCTAAACTCAAAGAATTAAGACAACGAAATGAAGAAAAACAAAAAACAATTAAGTGACGATGTAAAGAAAGTGCTTAGCACATAGTAGGTGTTTAGGAAGTGCTCATTCTCTTCTTTTTTCCTTGAAGACAGGCTTCCATTTTATAGCTCTCAGTATTTTCATTCTGTGATCAATGAACTCAAAAAATAAGAATAGATTTTTGTGAGCCGTGAAACCTTTTGGAGAATAAAGAAATCAAGTGAAGAAGCATTCGCTTGAAATGTCCGTATTCCCTTGACAACTGAACCTCTTTTTCTTATTTTACTACCACCTAAGTCTTTGTTGTTTGTCAATTTCTTTATGATGTTCTTTTAGACATTCTTTTTTAAAAAATTTAAATCCAATTTAGTTAACATATAGTGTATTATTAGTTTCAGGGGTAGCGATTCATCAGTTGCATATAACACCCAGTGCTCCTTACATCACGTGCCCTCCTTAATGCCCATCACCCACTTATCCCATCTCCCACCCCTCTCCCCTCCAGCAACACTCAGTTTGTTTCCTATAGTTAGGAGTCTCTTATGGTTTGTCTCCCTGTCTGATTTCACTTTATTTATTTTTCCTTCCCTTCCTCTTTGTTTTGTTTCTTAAATTCCACATATGAATGAAATCATATGGTATTTGTCTTTCCCTGACCGACTTATTTCACTTAGCATAATACCCTCTAGTTCCATCCACATCATTGCAAATGGCAAGATTTCATTCTCTTTGATGCCTGAGTAATATGTTCTTCATTTTAAAGTAACTAATTCTATCGATCTTTTTCTTATGCTTAGTGCTTTTTTGGGTCTTATTCAATAAAATATATTAATTATTATGGGTTTATAATAAATCTTGATGTCTAGGAGAACAAGTCTCCTGCTTTATTCTTCTCAAATACTCTTGGGCCTTGGCTCTTTCATGTTAATCTTAGGATCAATTTGTGAATTTTCTCAACAAACTATGTTGAGATTTTGATTGATATTACAGTATGCTGTAGGTTAATTTATGTTGAATTTATATATTTTAGAATATTGAGCTTTTCTATCTGTGAGCATAGAATATATCTAATTTATTCAGCATTACTTAATGTTTTTTAAAATGTTTTATTTTTTTTAAGATGAGTGTTGAGTTTGTGGGTGTGCATTTTGGAGTTATGCTTCATAACTTAAATATATGCATTATGTATCAAATATAATCTTTTTAAAAATGAAGAAATCTGCCTTAAGTGGAATGTAGCCACTAAAAGTGATGGTGAAGTTATTGATATGGAAAGATCAACGGCATCCTAATAAGTGAGAAATGCCTTTTTCATAATAGCATTTGTTTTAGGTATATGCCATTTATTAAATACATGTGAAATTATGAGTGTAGAATAAAGAGAGATATTTGATATCTGTTGAAAATGTGAAATTGGATACAAGAGTCAGATAAAGAAGCACTTTGAAAATGGTGAAGTAAGAACCTTTGGCAATCCCTTCCTTTTTCCAGGAAAGCAACAAGAACACTGACAAAAAATGTCAAAATTAAAATGTTCAGAACTCTGGAAATTACAGGATTGTAACATTTGAGGAACGTCTGCTCAGGAAAGTCAGCTGGGTCATGGTAAGAACATTGAGCTTTGTGGTATCTTAACTTGCTCTCATCTTCTCTCTCTTTTTTACATTTACAATAGCTTTGAAAACTGACACCCCAACAACTATGGTAGCTGTAATAACCAGCAAACTAGTGGCTATTGGAGGGGGTGATATGGGTTTGGAGCTCTCTAAAAGTCCCATTACCTAGAAATTTGACATTATTTGACCTGTCTGGTAGCTCACTAAAAATCTCCGTTCCCAGGGCTTGTCTTTATTTGTCTTCAGAACTCACTCCCTGCTAAGTCCTATCCCTGGAGTATTTGTCAAAAATAATCAGCAGCAATTGTTTAACACTGGCAGAGGTGGTATAACCAGTTAGGGCTAAAAAGGGCAGACTACAACACTTAAAAGAAAAAGTTGGGAATGAGATGTCCACGTGGAGCTTTGAAAAGCTCCAACATATCCTTGGAATCTAGAAGGCCACATGCATGTGCATGGATTTGTGCATGCCTAGGGAAGGCCTGAAAAGGCCCTTAACTCTCTGACCTTGAGGCTATGCAAGGAGGACATGAAGGCTAAGAAAGAGTTGTAAGCTGCCTGCCTGAGCACTGAAGGCATGCCCCAATACATGCACAGAACCCTTTCAGCAAAGACCAAGACACTTACCAGTTCAAGGCATTTAAGGAAATCTCTGTCCGGTCTTTAGCTGATCATTAAGTTACTCAAGCAGAGACTTCTGTGGCCACATACAACAAAGAATACAGACTTTACAGAATTAATTCAGAAAAGTCACTAAACAAACAACAACATACAACAAATCTTGGGCAGGGAAGTTCAGATTTTTATAAAATTAAATAAGTATATCATTTAAAATACCAAGTTTTTAATGAAAATTTGGAGGCATGAATAGAAATAGGAAAGTATGGCCCCTATACAGAAAAAACTGCAATCACTAGACACTACCATTAGGAAAACCAGACATTCTTAATACACAAAGTATTTTATTTTATTTTATTTTATTTTATTTTATTTTATTTTATTTTATTTTATAAGTTAGTCAACATATAGTATATTATTAGTTTCAGGGGTAGTGATTCATCAGTTGCACATAACACGCAGTGCTCCTTGCATGAAGTGTTCTCCTTAATGCCCACCACCCAAGTACCCCATTCTCCCACCCACCTCGCCTCTAGCAACCCTCTGTTTGTTCCCTACCGTCAAGAGTCTCTTATGGTTTGCCTCTCTCTCTGTTACTATCTTCTTTTATTTTTCCTTCCCTTCACCTTATGTTCATCAGTTTTATTTCTTAAATTCCACATATGAGTGAAATCATATGGTATTTGACTTTCTCTGACTGGCTTATTTCACTTAGCATAATGTTTTCTAGTTCCATCCATGTCATTGCAAATGGCAAGATTTTGTTCTTTTTCATGGCTGGGTAATATTCCACACTCAGAAATATTTTAAATAAGCTATTTTTAAAATGTTCAAAGAGCCAAAGGAAACCGTGTCTAAAAAACTAAAGGAACAAATGAGAAAAATGTCTTGCCAAATAGTGAATATAAATAGAGAGAAATTACCAAAAGGAACCAAATAGAAATTCTGCAGTTGAAAAGTTCTGCAGTTGAAAATAAAATGTTAAATTCACTAGAGGGTCTCCATAGCATATTAAACAGGAAAAAGAATAAAGCAAAGAACTTGAAGATAGGTTGATAGAGATAATGCAATCTAAGGAATAGAAAGTATGAAAGAATGAAGAAAAATAAACAGAACTTCAGAGGTCTGTGTGACATCACTATATACATAGTGGAAACCTTCAAAAGGAAGGAGAGAAAAAATGGAGAAGAAAGAGTATTTGAAGAAATAGTGATTAAAAACTGTGAAGCTTTGAAATCCCCAGAGAATCTTAAAAGCAATAAGAGGAAAGTGACTCATCATATACCAGGGATTATCAGTAACTATCAGCTGACTTTTCTCACCAGAAACCATGGACATCAGGGGCACCTGGGTGGCTCAGTTGGTTAAGCATCTGCCTTGGGCTCAGGTCATGATCCCAGGGTCCTGGGATAGAGCCCTTTGTCAGGCTCCCTGCTCAGTAGGGAATCTGCTTCTCCCTCTGCCTCTGCCCCTTCCCCCCATTCATGCTCACTCTCTCTTCTCTCTCTCTCTCTCAAAAAAAATCCTAAAAGTAGAAACCACAGAAACCATGGAAAGCAGTGAAGTGACATACTTAAAGTGCTGAAAGAAAAAGACTATTAACCAAGATTTCAATATCCAGCAAAACTATGATTCAAAAATGACAGATAAATTAAGACATTTCCAGATAAATGAAAGTGGAAAGAATTTGTTGCTAGCAGAGCTCCCCTACAAGGAACACTAAAGAGAGTACATCAGACTGAAACAAAAGGATAATAGATGGTATTTTGAATCAACAAGAAGATAAAATAGTAGTAGTACAGATAACTATGTAGATAAGTATAGAAGACAGTATAAGTGTATTTGTAATTCTTTTTTTTCTCCTATCTGAAAAAGAACTGGATAAAGCAATTATAATATTGTGTTGATGGACTTATAACACACAAAGATACAGTTTGTATGATGATAACAGCACAAAGGAGGTGGGATCAAAGCTGTGTTGCAGCAAAGCTTTCGTATATTATGGACTATGTGCTTATCTAACTAGAAGATTGTAAGTTAAGATGTTAATTTACTAATCACTAATATCACTCAAAAAATCATAAAAGAAACAAAAGCATTGAAATGTATACTAGGGAAATCTCTGTGAAACACAATAGAAACAGTGATGGAGGAAAAGAGAAACAAAAAAAGATACAGAATTATAGGAAACAAATAGCAAAATGACAGAAACGTATCTTGCCTTTTCAGTAAGTATATTAAACGTAAGTGGACTAAACACTCCAATCAAAAGTCACAGGTTGGCGGAAATGAATAAGAAATATAACCCAACTGCCTTCTCTGTGTAAGAGGCACACTTTGGATAGCAAAATCAAATAGGTTGAAAATAAGAGGGTAAGAAAGGATACCATGCAAACAATACCCAAAAGAGCTGAAGTGGCTTAAGGAATGACTAATAGGTGCAGGGTTTCTTTTGGAGTTGATGAAACTTCCTGAATTAGATTGTTGTGATGGTTGCACAACTCTGTGAATATACCGAAAACCACTGACTTGTACCTATTAAGAAGGTGAATTTTATGTTATGTAAATTGTGTCTTAATAAAGCTGTGTTTTAAAAAAAGATGCATTCCAAGATCCTTTTCAGGTCTGATACTTTCTTTTAAGGCATATAACCCAAACATACCAGTTAGCTATGGCAAATCTAAATAATCACAGAATCGTCTAGGAAAGGAGGCTTCAATTTTTCTTTAGTGCCACACCTACACAGAATTCTTTGCAGATATTTTTGTCTACAAAAATGGTTTGAAAGTGGCTCAAATGGAAGTCCCTAGCTGCCAAATCGAACCAAGGGAGTGACTACAGTTGGTGGGCCTGACGCATTGCATGGTCCCAGAATTGGAAAATAACCTCCTGTTGGCTGGTTTTAAAAAATGTACAGATTCTTTGTCCCTTGTTATGCTCAAGTACATCTCTGCTCAGCTGAACAGTTTCCTATGGTTACATGTGGCAACTCTGGACTCCAGGCCACATGGTCTCTTAAGAGGGGAGAATTCTTATGGAAAAGCATAATAAACTTAAGTGATACAATATAAAAATGTACAGTTTCTTAAAACAGCCATTTATTATAGTAAAATTTATGTTAAAAATAATCTGTGTACTTTTAAAAGTACTCAACAAGTACAAAAGAAGAGCCTTCCTTTATCACTAAACCCACATTTCACTCCCAAGAGGTAACCACAGTGAAGGAGTTACTATATTATTCTGCCAGACATTTACCTGGTTGCCCTTGGATCATGCCTCTCCTCTGTTGTGTGTTGCAGGGAACTCACTTCCCACCCTCTGGTTTATCCTCAGGTTTCTGGGAAGGTTTGGCTGATGGAATATGCTGGCGGGACACTGAGTGGTGCCACCTTGGCTTCAGGTGGCATTTCCAAGGCAAGTGCATCTCCTCTGTGGTCCTGTCTCCTTCTTGGGGGCCCATCATGGTGGCAGCTTCTTTTGGGTGGCTCTAGCACCTGGGATTCGGTGATTCCCTGTGTTCCTCCTGTCAGGGGTCATAGTGACTTCCTGTTTTTTGCTAAACTCTGCAACTTCTCATCCTACACCATTTAGCATCTCAGCTTTTCTTATCCTCTGTTCCACAGGTGTGTTCAGTTCTTCTATTGGAAATATCTATGGTAGTTTGTTCTCTGTCTGGACACTGACTGATAAACAACATTCTTCCAGAAATTTTCTACGATTATATATTCATATGTATAAATGGACTTTTTTAATGTAAATGAGGTCATAATATTTATGTGTTGCCTTTCTATTTTACCATATAGCCTGGAGATATTTCCTATTAGTCTATGTAGATTGACAACTGTCAGTTTTTTAAATAGCTGCATATTATTCCATCGTAGGGAATTTAACCGTAGTGTTAGTGTACCGTAGGGTATTTAACTGGTGTTCTATTGATGGAACTCGAGATCAACTCCAGTTTTATGTTATTAGTAAGTCATACATTTATACATCACTGTATATGTGGGGACATTTGGAAAGCTGACAGAAATTGCCACATTGGTTTCTGAAGAGATGATCTGATTTTCTACTCCCAGTCAATGTATAGGTGTACTTGTTTCCTCATATTCTTACTCATTCTGTGTGTTATCAAACCTTCAATTCTCTCCAATCTGATAGAGGCAGAAAAGGCAAGATCTCATTTTTAAGGGCAGTTTTCAAATAATGGATGTGATTAAGGGGACCTGTGTCCTTATGTAGAGAAGCCCGGGGGCATGACCTGGAAGTGAGGTCAAACAAAGCAGGAGACTGCCATTGCCCATGTAACGATGGAAAGCCAGAGCCAGGGCCTGGGTGCAGTGTATGGAGATACTCTTACTTCAGTGTGTGTCTGCGGCAAACTGATTCTGAGGACACAGGCCTGTCTTGTGGAGGTGTGGTGTGGGCGGTGTGTGTGCAGGTTTGCTGGCAAGCTTCTGTTGTATGGGATTTAATGTTTACTCCCTAGAACATGAGGGTCGAAGCCCACCCTAGACCCTCTTGCTGCAGATTTTCTGTAGAGTCAGCCTTAAGTAGCTTAGGCTTCCAGAAAAATTAACTGCTGAAGGTGAGCTCCTAGAGTAGTCCCCAGGTGAGACTGTGGTGTTTAGCGACCCAATCAATAGGGTTTTTCTTCATGGGATTGAGAGTCCCATACTGAAGCCTCAACGAAAGGGTTATTCTCTCACAGGAGAGAAGCCGCCAGGAAAGGAGAGCAATCCTTGGACTGCACTGGTAGCCCTGGAGTTCCGGGTTGTGCCTGGTAATGAAGTGGGCGGTGGAGGGTGCACGTGGGTTAGGGGAGCTTGGGATACAGGGAAGAAGCTTCCAGAAGGACAACCCGGATGTAATTGTTGGGGAAAGAATCTACTTCAGGGAGGCTGATCTGTGCAGCCCCACCCCCATGTGGCCTTCTTCACTGGTGGAGCCCCACGTGTAGGTTGGCTAGGGGAGGGAGAGAACAACCAGGAAAAGGTGGGAGGGGGATTTTCTGAAGCTCACAGTTACCCATTTCATGAATTTACCCTTGCCCCTGCCCTAGGACCCTTCGAAAGCTACAAATTTAGTGTTACTCCATTTTAGGGTTTTTTAAAATGTCTTAGCAGAGAGCTCATTCTTTGCTTTCTGTGTGGTCTTCCAATTAGCTTAAATTGTGGAGGGTGAGGGGCCCGGGGGAAGAGACTGGAAAATAGAAGACATTTTGGGGGTGGGGAAAAGGAAGGGGGAGAGGAGGAAGAGGAGGAGGCTCCTCTGCGTAAGTAGGTTTCTTACCTCAGGCTAACCCGCATCTAATTACCGTCGGGCTCTGCTTCCCTGCCAGTTGAAGTCGTGCAGATGAGGTCCCCTTTATTCCTCAGCTACTGTTCATCCTGCCTCTGTTTGTGAAGAGCGGAACTCTCTCGTCCCCGGGTGTTAGACGTGGGGTCGCTTCTTTGTTGTCTCCATAGATAAAGCTCTTTCTGAATATCTAAAATCTCTTCTGTCAGAGAGAAACCGCTACTTTTCCAAGCACCCTCTCCCCCCTTCAGGAATTAAGTAACCACGAAAACTGCCCCGCTTTCTGACGGTGGCCCCCGGTCCTGGACTGTCCTTCAGCCTGGGACACTGGACGTAAACAGCGCCTCATCGCCTTGACTCCACAAGGATCATCTTCCTGGTGGGGGGGGGGAGGGAGAATTCATGGCCTGCTAAATGGAACAGGCTAAAACTGGAAAGGAAATAAATGGTATTTTCCTGCTTCTAAGAGCCTATTACAAAAATAGAAGCTGAAAGTTAAAAAAAAAAAAAAAAAGACGACTTCTCAGCTGTGATGTGATGCATAGAATTGAAATTTCCCTTAAGAATTTTGGTTTCAGGAAAACCATTCTTGAAATTTTTCACAACATCCTGAGTGTGGGATATTGAAATCCTTAATAAATATCATCTTTAATTCAGGACAGCTGAGTCAACAAATGTGACTGTCACTCTTGGTTTCCTCCTCATTGCCATCTTGCAAGTAAGAGGAATTTTCAGCTAGGCCCCCTGAAATCCTTTCTGGCTAACCCTCAATTGCCTGGGCCTCTGGGCTAGATATTGCTTAACTGGATAGCGCACGCCATTTCAAATATTTTGCATACTTGCCTACAAGTTATTGAAAAATAAAAGCAATCAAAGCAACCAACCTATGACCCCTGCTATGGCTATGAGAAAACACAGCTGCTATAGGGAGCACATGAATTTCCATCGATAGCATTTTCATGGTTGCATTACACAGTGTATTTCCCTGCTGGAGCTGGGACAAGTCAGACGAGGAAGCTTGCCTGTCAGGATTTCAGAAGTAATAGGTTGGCTGAGAAGCAGGGCCATGCTCCTCATGCCAGGGGACTGTGTGTAGCTGGAGTTAACACACATCAGATGAGATGTCACACTTTCGGAAGCACTGGAGAGGCATTTAACTCAGGCCAGAGCTCTGCTGCGTGAGCTCCCTTTCCCCAATCGGCGTGTCTGTGGTGAGAGCTGAATTTATAAAACACCACAGTGAGGCTGGCAGGCTGACAGGCAGTGGGAATTGGAAAGAGAAGAGGTGAGATTGTCTGTGTTACTGGGACCTGGTGGAAGTGGGCCTGGCCTCATCCTTCTCGTGCATTGAGGTGACGTGGAAGGACAGGGATTTACTTAGGACTTGGATTGCTCAGTGTTGCCTGCATGCAGAGAGGGTCCTGTGGCTGGTTCTGAGCAAAATGTAGAATGCTAAGATGCTAAAATTCAGATATCCCCAGATACCATGTTTAAACGGTGAGCTTGCAAAGATACTCTTTATAGGTTTGCTGCCCGGCCTGAAAAGTGACACGTAGTGGAGATTTCAGGCAAGGAAAGACAGGATATGACATTCATGCAGAGGTTGATAATTGACCAGGCCCCCTGTTTTGTCATTCTTGTAGCAGCCGCTGCTCTCGGTAGGACAGTCCTTTATCACTTGCCTTGAGTATTGCAAAACCCGTTAACATTGGTCCTGTGTCAGGGTTTCCCCTTTTCCGTGTTTCCAGCCGCAGGCACCACACGCCGTGCTCTGTGCTGGGGATATGTGCAGAGATTCGGTCTCTTCCCTTAAGGCTGTATGGTGCGTGGGGAAATCACCAGGAAAGAGACCAATTAACTGCAATTCCAGAAGAGTCGCCAAAGACAAGGAATGAAGTTCTGAGAGACTGTCAAGCATTTTTTCTTCAGTAAGCCCCTTAAGGTTATTAACTATTGATTTTAAATTCAGAAAGTTAGTTTCTTTATCTGTAAATAGCCAATTGGAGTCTTTTGGTAGGAGAAGTGGGGTTTATGGTCACCCATAGGCAGTGGTAAATAAAAAGTTATCTCTAATTTATAAATTGGGAGCAAGGCATTCAAGTCCATGCATCAAAAAAATCATAAATATATAAGCATATGTCACTCATCATAAGCAAATACATTTCCAGAACTTAACAGGGGAATTCTAACTTAAAATTTCTCTTAAACGTCTCCACTTATATTAATATAGTAACTCAAGACAGCTCTTCCCTTATACTCATGGTTCCCTTAGATTTAATACATATCTACTAAATATGTATTTCCATGCAAATTTCCATGGCAGGCACCTGCAACGAATTGAAGAGGGAGGGAGAACAGGCTGGGAGGACCTGTGACCACACAGCTCTGGCCGGGAAGCCAGAATCTCAATTTCAGTATAGGCCGATTCTCATTCTAGCCTTTCTATTAGGATTTGATGAATCCTTTAAATACATCTTTCATTAGACACCCAGATAACCAGAAGACATATGGTGCTACTGTTCCACTGGCATTTATGAACAGAAGCAGCTGGTAAGCAGATTGAAATTTTTAAAAAAGGAACAAGTAAGCCTAAGGGGATCGAAATTGTTATCAATCAATCCGGAATTCTTCAGCCTTCATGGAGGTCTTGAACTAGCCAGAAGGGGTTGAAAGAGTACACAGAACTGGCTTTGCTCTGAAGAGTCTGGCTGGGAGGGTGTCACCTGTGACAGGAACAGATGGGATCCTCTTTGGGCCTATGGGCCTCCATTATGACAATATATATGACTAGATCCTGTTTCTAGAGGCACAGAGCTATCCAAGAGGCTCCAGGGAAGATGGAAGGATGCTGGCTGGCCGTGTGGGTCATGGGAGGGGTGGTGGAAGGTGGTAGGGATTGATCAGACTGCCCTTGTGTTGCTCTCTTAGTTCTCAGAAGCAGTTCACTTCTCATTTTGTAAATCAAAACCATGGCGACTAAACTGGGAACAAGCCCACTCCACCAACTGGAGTGATTCACACTCTCATTAAGAGTTAATTTTTTTCTCAACCAACGAATTTCAAATTATTAGGCTCCCTTTCTGTACCTTGTTTTCCCTCCCATGTTAGGCAAATTCCCAAAGACTTCTGGAACCATCTCTGTTTCATTTGAAACCCATACTATGACAAACATATTGTTTATGGAATGTCGAGCATGTACCAAGTGTTCCGCTAAGCGTTTTGCATTCACCATCCAATGTTGAGTCTTGTCACGGGAAGTAAGGCTCAGAGAAGGTAAACAAGCTTCCTGAAGGTTTACCGAGCCAACAGGTGGCAGAACCAGGATTTTAATCCCAGTTTCTCTTACCCCAAAGCCATTCTTTAACTCTGGCCGTTCAGTGTTGGAGAGGTCATCATTGCTGAGGTCTTTCCACGACCCCGATATGATCATAGACAAAGGTCACCAAAGGTTGTGTATTCAAATGCTGAAAAGGACGAGGATGAATTTTATGAAGGATTATGTAACCCTCAAAGGATTCAGCGTGAGCACAGGCCTGAATTTTGCGTCTTTGGCAGGGGGAAATCAGGGTAGTGCTGCCTTTGGGCTCCTGGAAGTTTGGCTGCGGGGAACGAGGGTGAGAAACCGAGGCTTGCTTGGAGTACATTCTTTGACTTGAGTTCTGCAGCTGAATGAAGAAACTGACTGCCAAGACTCCAACTTCTACCTGCTCTGGAAAAAAATTTCATTCTCCATTCATTCTTCGGAAATAAATGAAGATTTTAACATCCCCTGACCAAAAAAAAAAAAAAAAAAGTGCTCCATTAAGCAGTTGAAATAAATAAAACGGTCGGCTGATTTCTTTATAAATCGTCCAAGACAGTGTTGCCGGCCTGTTCCTCTTCACCTGAAGGTCCAGACAAGCAGCCCAGCATCATTTCCTTAGCTGTCAGTCTTTCTAAGGAGGGGAGACTATCAGGACTGGTGCGTAATGGAGACAGAAGAGAGTCCCACTCTCCCAAGCTCTGTCTATAAAAGCGCGGGGTTAGCACTACAGTCTCTGCGTTTCCTGGTGCTTGATGCTGAGAACAAGTCACTGCTCACAGCGTCTGACACACATCGTCCACTCATGCAAGTGATCACAGGGCTTTGTTCTTGCCGAGAACAATGACTCATGTCTCGCGCTTTTATACTTCCACATCGCTAAATGCTTCCAAGCACACTATCTCATTAAATCCTCACATTGACTCCACGGGGTCGATGTGATTGTCCTCAGATGATGGAACCAAGGCTCAAGGTCATAGAGCTTGTAAGACGCAGAGCAGGAATGCAAACTCAGGACTGTCTGACCCCAGAGGCTGGGCATCGTAACTATTACACAACGCTTGTCTTTTACAGACGTGGAAACGAGGGCTCGGGAAGGTGTGGCCGCCTGCTTGGTGCCGAACCAGCAACAGGGCACACACCCAATTCTCATTTTTCATTCCAACTGTCTGCCTTAAAAAAGAAGATGATTCTATTTTTATTTATTTATTTATTTATTTATTCCTTTAAAAAATAACCTTTACTTTTTATGACAGTTTTAGATATACAGAAAAATTATGAAGATGGTAGAAAGAGTTCCCATATACATGTTACCCGGTTTCCCCATTATTAACATTTTACATGATTCTGGCACATTTGCCAGATGAGCAAATATTGATGCATTAGCAAGAACTAACGTCTATATTTTATTCAGGTTTCCTTAGTTTTTACCTAATGTCCTCTCTTCTGTTTCAGGATCCCATCCAAGATACCACATCGCCTTCGTTTGCCATGACTCTGTAGCTTCCTCTCGGCTGTGACAGGTTCCTAGACTTTCCTTGCTTTGGATGACCTCGACGGTTTTGAGGAGTGCTGGTCAGGTATGTCGTAGGATGTCCTGCTATTGGGATTTGTCTGATGTTTTTCTCAGACTAGTCTGTTATGAGTTTTTGGAAGGAAGGTCCCCCAAAGGAAAGTGCCATCTTCATCCTATCCTATCAGGGGTAGACAGATCTAACAGGGATAGATCCTATCAATATAAATCATTGCCGTGGAAATTGACTTTTACCATCTGACTGAGGTGGTTTATGGCAGGTTTCTCCACTGTAAAGTAATTCTTTTTCCCCCCCTTCCTTATTCTATTCTTTGGAAGAAACTCACTGCACAGCCCATGTTTAAGGGGTGAGGAGTTAAGCCCCGTTTATTTGAAGTTGGAATATCTACATAAATAATTCGAAATTTTTCTACACAGGGGATTTGTGTCTTCTGCCCATTTATTTATTCAATCATTTATTTATATCAGTATGGATCTATGGATATTTATTTATTTTTGACATGAAATTTATCTTGTGTACTGCAGCACTAAGAAAGTGGTTTAGTACAGACGCATCTTGCTCTAGTTAAGTAGTAAAAGTTTCTGGTTATTCTGAAGAGGTGATGGTGTAGAGGGCATGATCTGTCTGTGGGCTGTTTACTGACTTGGGAAACGTTGGTGCTGGAAGGTATCCTTTATTTACCGATGAGGAAATGTGGTACAGCTATTACAATACCACTGGCCCAGTTCATTTCTCACCTGCTCCATTTCCCCCCAGTGCCCCCACCTGGCCAGATACCAAGGGAGCCTAGTAGTTTCTCTATGACTCAGAGAACTGTGTCCATTCCTGACCTCAGTAAAGACCAGTTTACACCTCACAGCACCCACCCTGACCAGGATGCCCTCAACTTTGCAACATAATGAGGACAAGAAAGCCATGATCTTTTCTTTCAAAAGATTTATTTATTTATTTGAGAGAGAGGCAGTGGGGGGGTGGGGGGGAAGGGGCAGAGGGAAAGAATCTTAAGCAGAATCCCCGCTGAACATGGAGCATGACGTGGGGCTTGATTTCATGACCCTGAGATCGTGACCTGAGCTGAAATCACCAGTGGGACGCTTAACTGACTCAGCCATCCCGGCGGCCGCATGATCTTTCCTTTTAAAGCACAGAGGAGAGAATCAGGTAATCTTTGATGTCCTGAATCTCCCTGAGGAATGAGAAGGATGTGGTGTTTTTCTTTTCCCTTAAGTACCTATTGTGTTGTGTGGGGCGCATTTGGTAAGAGGAGCCAAATATATCTGGGCAGTGAACTTTGGTGTGGTTTGTGCAGATTTTCAAATTGAAATGATAAAACCTTGGGATTTGTACCAGCCCAGCATGGGAGAAACTAATTAGTAAACCTTGGCAGCAAGAGTGAAATCTTATTCACCTACCCATGCTGTCCATATTAATCATCTCTGCCACATACTGTCATGAACGAAGGTCTCCTCAGCATGTCCTGACACTTGCTAGTACAAGGTGGAGTGGAACCCTTCCCTTCCCTCTCTCCCAATATCTCAGGGTCCTGGGATTGAGCCCTGAGTCAGGCTCCCTGCTCAGTGGGGAGTCTGCATCTCCCTCTCCCTCTGCCGGCTGCTCTGCCTACTTGTGCTGTCTCTCTCAAACAAATACAATTTTTTTTTTTAAAAAGGAAAATCTCCATACACATGTAATTTTTACAAGAATAGTCTTGGCTTCCAAGCGTCACCATTTGGGTAAACTCACTCTGCTGGTCTCGAACTTCCCAGGGTGTCAGGGATTACCAACCGCATTTCCTTTCTTGTCTGGTGTGCTCCAACAATGAAATTGTTTTGTATCTTTACTTAAATGACATAACTCTGCCTTTCTGGGACACATAAAGTGTGGTCTGGTCCGGTGATGCAGCTAGTCCTGTAGGGGCAGAAAACTGGCAAATACTACTTGGGTGTGTTGGTGGAAGGCTGACCTTCAAAGAATGACACAGGGCTACCTCAGTCAACCTGCACATGGGGAGTGGAGGGTTCTATCTAACACTACTGTCAGGCAGTGTAGACCAGTGGGGAACCACTGACATAAAAATAAGAGAGATTGGAGTTGCAATCCTGCTCTGCCCCTTATCAACCAAATGACCTTGGGCAGTTATTGAACCTCTGTGAATCTCTGTTTTGAAATGCCTACTTTACGTGATTTCTGTATGGATTAAATGAGACAAGGTATATCGAGGGCCTGAAACATAGTAGGGGATCCATATATGATAATTGTTGTCATTCTCATCATCAAATTGTTGGCATTATATTCTCTATGATTGCAGTTCCAAGATTCTGAAATCACATGGTATATTCCAACTTCTCTCGCTTTGGGCTTGGCTTCAATAAGAAATTTCACAATGGAAGCTGCCTCTTCCGACCTACTATCACTGCGCCATCATTTTGAATTATTTCCCATGGTAGGCTAATTTGTTCAGACGCATTCTCTCTCGCTCCTGATTTTATTTATGTTTGGCAATGAACATTTGTAAGATCACTGGCCCTGGATATGATGTATTCACAGCTCAAATAAAGAAATGGGTATTGTTCCATCGGGATTGAAACCAGGACCATGACTTCACAACTTGGAGCAGAGCTAAATTACCCTAGCAGGTATTAGCCCGTGCTGGGAGAATGTCTCTGAGCCTGTAGAAGGTTCACTCCCTTTCACACCTTGGCTTCCTTCCTTTTCCTCTGTCTCCCCATAAACAAAACAAGCTCATTGTTCTTATTGATGTGTAATCTCTATTGGACAGAGGTTGAAACTGCTTTATGGTCTTACCTGATACACAACCACAGACTCTCAAGGCTCGTAGGGGGCTCACTCGTACTCCAGTCCTAACTATCCCTATAATGTGGGGATCACACATAGACAGCTGGGGTATGTTTTTACTTTTCTGCTGGGTTGAGCTATTTTGCCATAGAAATGTTTTTAACTTTCACATAATACAACATTTCTTAGCAGCCTTTCCATGTTTCTGGCTAGAGGACTTTGTGTCATAACACCTTTTCTTTGACCTCCAAGCTTTTCAAGAGAGTAGACATTCTGCCTGTTCACTCGTTGTCCCATTTGCACTCTGTCTCTTGTCTTCACCGTGATTCTGAAGTTGCTCCTTGGGAGGCCATGTTCTTAGTTGTCTCATGATGCTCCAGCAAATTCCCTTCCCTCAATCCCATCTTCCTCCCTGGTGTATGTGACACTCTGAGTCATCCTTCGCTTCCTGCAATGACTTGCTTGACTCCTAACATTTTATACTACTTGGATTCTCCTGCTACTTGGCAGATTATTCATCCATCTGCTAGGCCAATGTTTCCTTCTTTGCCCACCTTAAAAATGTAGGCATTCCCCAAAGTCCTATTCTTATCTGTAATCTTTCATCTTCCTGCCCACTCCTGTTCCCTCACTCACCTGGTCCATTACCATGACTTCAAATATCACCTTCTCACCAATGGCTTCCAAATCTTTATCCAGATCTTACTCTCTCCCAATCTCCTATTCTGTTTATTTTCTTGTTGTTTTCACCTGTGGATCTTTTGAGACCTCAAAAGCAACATATCTAAGTCTCAATTTATCATTTGTAAGGTTTTAAAAAATTATCTTAATTTTCTAAAATTTTAATTCCAGTGTATTGAACAGCCAGTGTTATATTTGTTTCAAATGTACGATATAGTGATCAACACTTCCATCACAGGTTTTTGAATTGTGGTTTCCAGATCCCTCAGGTTTGTGGAAATGCCTTAGGTGCTAACTGGAGGTGGGGCTAGTGGTTGTGAGAATGAGGGCCCCAGTTCTCCAATTCAACTACCTGGAGCACCTTTGTTCTTCTGTTTCATATGTGGGACTTCCAAGCAAGATTTCATTTTCTCAAAGGTGACAATGTTGAAAAAATTTTTGGAATCCACTGAGATACCCAAATTTGTCCTGAACTCAGTTCTTCTACTCTTGACTTTTTAAAATTTCCATTATTGTTACTAGAAATCACAAACTTAAATGCCTGCGGGGACCAGATATGAAATGTAAATGAGTGAAATTCCCTGAGTCTGAGACAAAAGAGAGGGGTGGCAGTTGGGATGTGCTGAAAGTAACATAACCAACGCTATAGGTCTCCAAATAAAAAAGTTCACTCCAAGTAGGAGCCCAAAAATCCATATCTGTAAGTGTCATTTTCTCGTCACTTGCAAATTTTGGGTAGCAATAGTATCCTAATTACCCAGGCTGGACATCTTGGAGGAATTTCTCTCCTTCCTTTCTTCCCCCCATCATTAGTTTTCTTGTCACTTCATTCATGACCAAATGTAAGGCTTCTTCTCTCTTCGTGCTTCCCCCTCACCTGTCCTTTTCATCTTATTCTTATTGATCTTGATTTAGACTTCGTATTAGCTTGTTTGTGGACTATTTCTTTGCTTCTCCCTCTGAGCTCTCCTGCATCCTCTGTTCACAATGTGTCCACTTTGGTCTATGGTGAGAAGCCAATGACCTCAGCCTGGTTTTTGAGGCCATTTGCCTTTCTGCCTTATCTTTGCTTTTCCGTGGAACCTACTTCTAACCATTCTCTGATATTCGCTGCCTTCTGTATCTTCCGTCTTCTACTATAGTTATTTATATTCCTGTCTCAGTTATCCTGCCAGTTTGTGAACTTCGACTATTTTATTTAATGTAGGTAGGCATTCTTTAGTAACTACCGTGTCAAACACGTACTGGTTTAGGTGCTTTGGATGTGGTCTTTATCCTCAAAGAGGTCCTAGATGAGGCATGAAGACAGTCGTGCAAACAAATAATTAAAACATGAAGTAATGAAGGCTGGTATTAAAGATCTGTCTAAAATGCTAGGGGAATGCAGAAAGGGGAATCGTTAATTCTGAAGAGGTCATAGGGTAGGTGAAGGATCATGGCCGGTGACTCATGTGCAGAACTTAGAATGAAGTCCCCTTGGTGTAGGAGCCACCAGGATGGAGGGAAGGGAAGGAAAATAACTGCCGGCATTGCAGATGGCCAAAACAGAATCTTGGAAATAATGTCATATAAGAAAACGTGGGCAGTATTAGAGCTGTTTGCCTGGAGAACATTTGAAGAGAAAATGGACTCTTCCATAGCTAATAATAATGACTAATATGTGGAATTTATAGAGAAATTTTGGGTTCAATGTGATAAAGATCTTTTCTGTAACTAAAGGCTCTGACCTTGAGCATGGGTTGGTCCATTGGTGCACTCTGTGTCGGGGGAGGCTAAATGAGCATCAGAAACTATGGAAGGGTAGATTTCAGAATGGAAATTTCGAGCACAAAATACTTTGAAAATAATTTTTAAGGCTGTTTCTATATTGGGCAGTGTGACTATTTTGGCCAAATGTAGTAGAGCATTATTAGACTAATTAAACCTATTGGTTCTGTCTATACTGCTTAGGAAAAGCTCTATGTAATCAGGAAAGTCGCTCTATGTAATAGTGGAATCAGATCCAAGTGGATGAATAACCTGTCTTTGATCAATAGACTGGTTTCTAATCAGGAGCTTTGTAGAATATTTTCAGTTACTCTGCTTTCCAAAACTTTCTACAGGGAATTGGGAAATAGGCACTTTTATCTCCTGCCGGTGGGGGTATAAATTGGCACCACCTTTCTAATTTGGGTAATTTGGCTTCACATATAAAGAGTGTCGGCATTTTCCTATCTTTTGACCTAATACTTCTATGTGTATTAGCTCCTCCTGAGGCAATTGTTATAGCTTGCCGAAGTTTTATCGATAAAAATGCTCATCACAGAAGTGCTAATAATAGGAAAAACCGGAAGTAATCTAAATGCCCATCAGTATGTAATTGGTTAATGAAATCATGGTCCATCTGTACAATGAAATATTTATTATTCAGCCACTAAAAATAACATTATAATAGAACACTGAACAACACTGGAAACACCTTCAAAAGCTACAGTTAACTTTGAAAAGCAAATTTCCTAAGTACTGTAATTTTACTTTTATCTTCCGTATGTATTAATTGTCGACCTGTGTGATTACAGAATATTTTAAATTTTTCCACTTACTAATTTGTAGTGAACATTTTTCTACCATAAATATGTACTTATGTAATCACTAATAAGCGTGTTTAAAAAGCCCTCAAACCTGTCTGCATTGCCTTCCCTGCTCCCTTGGAGTTAGAACCATCACACCTACCATAGGGAAGCCACGGGGCTGCAAAACCCAGAGATCAGGCCACGCTAGAGGGAGAGAGAGGTCCTGAAGTTGGGTTCAGTCTCTCTGGCCAGGAGGACGCCCCCTCTCTTTAGCCCAAAGTCTGTCTTCCTCCTCTATGTTGTATTGGCCGCAAACTCATACGAGGAATAATCCTTTCTTTCAACTTTTTCACCCTAAATGACTCACCTCATTTGCACTTCCTAAAGCCTTTCTGTGCTTTCCCTCTTCTCCCCTTTACTCAAGTCCCGATTGTGTCACTGCATCCACAAAGCTAGAGCTAGGCACTACCTGAATGAACAGAGAGGTAAAGTAGGTGCTCTGAGGGAGTCGATGTCAAGAATAATTCATCTGCTTAGTTGGGGGTAGGGACCAGGGCTTCTGCTGCTCTTGCTCCTAAAGTGAGCCTCCTGGCTTTCGTATCTACATGCTCTCCCATGGAAGCGGGGCTGAGCTCTACCTCCATCTGTCTCTGTGACAAGGTGACAAGGGTGGACAGGCCTGCTGGGGCAGGTTAAGATGGCTCCCTTCTTTGTCTGGTGGCTGGAATTTGGACAAAGCGACTTCCCTGCCCTGAGTGTACATGATTTCATGGTGATTCTGTTCTTGTCTCCCTTACTAGAAGCAGAGATCACACTCAATATAAATCACTCTATTTTAACTCAAACATTATGTTCAGGGGGAAAGTCTCAGTTGTGGGATCACGTCTGTTCTATTTTATTTACTTTTCATTTTAAATATGAACCACTCAATGGCCAGGGGTGTCACGCTAGGGCAGCCGCTGCAGAGAACCTCAGAGCTTGTAGGAAAGATGCTGTGCAACAACTGTTCCTACATGTATTCAACAAAACTTACACAGGCCCTTTTGGGTCGTGGGCAGATGACAAAGTCATAATCTCTGCCCTTAAGCAGAGGAAATAGACTTTTCTAGATGAATCAAGATTATTACAGTCTGAAATGCAAGGGCAGAGGAATGCACGCGGGTTGCAGAAGTGTTAGGGAGTGTTGCTCGGGGTCAGATGCTGGAGGGAGGGTAGGGTTTGGGGATGACGTGAGGCCTGAACTGGGTCATAAAGAATGGAAGGAGGTTGGTAAAGATAGAGGAAAGGGGAGAAGACGTTCCAGACAAAAAGCCAACATGAACAGAGGCATGAGGTGTGAACGTACATTATGTGTTCAGGGAATTAGGATGTGGCACGATGCAGGCTTTGGGAAGGACGTGAGGATGCCGAGCTGGGCATGAGCAGGTCTCGGAGGACCACGTGTGCTTTATTTGGGAGTTTGGACTTACCTTATAGGCAGTGGGGAACATTAAGAGTTTTAAGCAAGGAAGCTCCACAATTATATTTGAGCTTGATAAAGGTCATTTGGTTGCCATGGTATTGAGTGGAGGGAGAGTGGATAAGAGGGCCAGTAAGGAAGTGGTTGTTACCGCTCAGGGTGGGATGGAAAATAAAATCTTTAATGAAGGCAAATGTGGTTAGTAGTTTGGAGAAGTATTTAGGAGATAAAATTAACAGGATTTGGGAATTAATTGGGTGTGTGTGCATGATAGCACAGAATTGGCAGTCCAAGGAAAGACCTGGATTTCAGGTGACCATTGCTGCGTGTAACGATGGTCGCATGCTTCTGTGGGTTCCATTTTAAATGAGCAGTTATTCCACAGTCAAAGTCTGTCTGGGTGTCCATCTATTTTGCTCAGCATTAGGATGGAATAATTGAAGGTGTTTTCTTCTTAAAATAAAATATGAGACAAATATTTTTCATCTGAATTTTTCTTTCTTTCTTTTTTTTTTTTTGTAAATGAGGGTTGGGGGAAAATAAAAGAAGAGGAAAAAGAGTACCTAACATTTTATGAAAAGAGATATATTTAAAAAATTTTTTTGAATAGAATTATGGTCTCCTTGGTATCAAAGTATTATGAATTAATGGTCCAGATCAGTTTTAACTTTGGATGTGAAGAATTAAATGTTGGCAAGCAAATTATCTGTTACCAAAGGAGTAATTTGAATGCCTAAGTATGTAAAGTCCAAGGTAGTTAATTAGACCGAGCCCTGCTGGGGATGGCTCTCCTTCGGAGTATTGCCAGGAAGGATGATTAAGGATTGAGAAAAATTAATTTTGCATCCAGGGAAAGGTGAAAGACACCCAATGATTCATCCAGTGGCTGTTAAGGACGATTTGGCATCTGAGCTGTAAAACAAACTGCTGTCTTTGTGTGAATCACGTTGCCCTGTGCTTCCTGGTGGACCCTGCTATGTCCAGGGCTCACCATTCCTTCCACATGTTCTTTCAGTGTGGGGGGAGGAGATGTTGGGGGTGGACTATGAATAAATGAGAAAGGACAGGAGAGGCTGTACTTATTTTAGGGACCCCTTTGGAGGGTGACACCCCTTTTCTCCTTAATGGTGCTTCACATCATCATGTGATCATGTTCCCGATATTTATTCATTTTTTCTCCTTTTTACTTTCTCTTCTCTCCTCTCTCCTCCAACCTCTTTCCCCTCTCTTTTCATAAACTCAAATACTGTCCAGTAAGCTCAACACGTCAAACAGTACAAAAACCAATTTATTTCAATTATGCAGAGTAAAGGGGCACAGTCTGGCAGTTTGGGGCTCAAGAGCCCAGTGTTCCCAGCTATGCACCTTTCAGCAAGGTAACTTTTTTCTCTTAAGTTCAGGAGTACTGGTAATAGTTTTTCGCTACTAAACCCCAATGTCTGTGTGGTTATGCTTGTTATATTGAAAAGTACCCTAGAGGGGCGCCTGGGTGGCACAGTCGTTAAGCGTCTGCCTTCGGCTCAGGGCGTGATCCCAGCATTCTGGGATCGAGCCCCACATCAGGCTCTTCTGCTAGGAGCCTGCTTCTTCCTCTCCCACTCCCCCTGCTTGTGTTCCCTCTCTCGCTGGCTGTCTCTGTCAAATAAATAAAATCTTTAAAAAAAAAAAAAAAGAAAAGAAAAGTACCCTAGAGAGTAAACTCACATCGATAACTTCTACCTGTAAAAGTAGACATAACATTTACCTATTCAAAGTTCTCATGATTTCAGAGTAATTGCTCTAAGCAAATGCAATTAGAAAAATGATACTAATATGTCAACAGAACAATAGGTCTTTGAGTTAAAAAAAACCTGCAACAGCACGATCGTGTCAGTGTTCAGTTCACAAACATGCTTCCTGTGGCTCTGAATGCCAATTAGTATGATGTAGGAATTGGTGACGCAAATGAGGGGTGTAAATGTCAACATCATTAATTACCTCTAGCTGTTAGACAGTAGATGCATTACTAGAAAAACTCAGAATGTCCTAAATCTGTTAAATGAATGTTAAATAAGCTTTCATGTCCCCGTTTTGATTCAGCAATGGAGCAGTCAGTGAAAAGACACAATGGTACATATGAACAGAAATTTTATTATTACGCTCTCTTCGGATCCAATTAGTCATTTTTCTTCTTTGGTTGACTAATATCCATTTCCCTTACCTAAGCGCGTCCTAATTTACTTTTAGAAAATAACCTCATTTTCATTGGGTGTAATTTGATTGTAATGTTAAACTTGCATGTTGACCTTTCTAGCCAGAAGGTTAGGCATTTGACATTTAGGTCTGTGATCCATTTTGAGTTACTTTTTGTGAAGGATGTAAGGATGTTTGCATGCAGAGGGCCAGTTGCTCTAGCCCTGTTGGTTGAAAAGGTGATCTTTGCTCCGTTGTATTGTCTTTGATCCTTAGTCGAAGATTGGTTGGCTGTGGTTATGTGGGTCTACGTCTGGGCTCTATTCTGTTGTATTGATCCATTCATCTGTTCTTTTACCAGTACCTTTCTCATATTACTACCACCTAGAACAGTACCTGGCACGTAAAAGGCACTCAGTAAACATCTGCTGCATGAATACATGCACATTATATGATTGCACTCCATGATTATTTACCTACAATTATATATCTGCTGATAAATATTTAGTCTTTTGCAATTAACATCTTTGTACATTTATCTTGGCACAAATGTACAAACCTGGTATTAGGGACAGTTCTTAAGGGATATGTGCATTGGAGATTGTGAAAGATACTACCAAATTTTCTTCAAAGAGGTTGCAACAATTACATTCCTCTAATGATGTATGAAAATGTTCAATTTGCCATACCTTAATCTATACAGAATGATCTTTACAATTGATAAGTGACTAAAAATCATTTCAGTTATTTTGGTTTGTACTTCTTCAGTTACGGATGAGGTTGGACATCTTCACATCCGTGTATTCTGACTTACTTTCCTATGTGGGGCTGATGGCATTTTTTCACATTTATTCAGCAAAAGTTTTTGAGAGAGTGTTATATTCTAGGCACTTTTTGAAGTGCTAAAAATATAGCAGAGAACAAAATAGAACAAAAATTTTGTCCTCACAAAGCTTACATTCTAGTAGTGAGAAACAGTTATGTAAATAAAATACATAATGTGCCAGGTGAAGAAAAAGGAGGGAAGAAAGGAGGCGGTGGGAGTAGGGTACGATTTGTGATTTTGAGTAAGAATAGTCAGGGAAGGTCCCACTGAGAAAGTATTTGGAACACAGGCCTAGAGAAGGTGAGAGCAAAATCCTTAAGGTATTTAGAGGGACAGAACACCAGGTAGAGATGGCAAGTGCAGAAGTGACATATGCCGGTCAAGCTCAAGACCACAATTAGACAGTGTAGCTGCGGTAGAGTGAGTAAGGGACGTAGGAGATCCGGAAGCCATATTGTGTAGGGACTCAGAACATCTTTTTATTTTGAAAAAAGATAGGAAAAGCATTTGAGTGGGACACCTTTGGAGACTTGTGAGCAGAAGCGGGGGTTGACAGAGCTTTAACTGGATCACATCAGCTGCTGTTTGAGAATAGTTTGAAAGGAAGCAAGGGTAGAGAGAGAGAGAGAGAGACACCAGCTGGGGGGCTGTTGAAATCATGCAGGTAAGATATGATGGTGACAGAACCTGGGTAGCATCACGCAGGTGATGAGAAATGCTCAGATGCTAACTACACGTCAGAATTAGAGCTGACAGGGTTTGGTAACACATTCAATGTGGAACTTGAAAGTTATTTCTGCAGTAAGAAAATCAAACCTTTGTTTAATGTGTTGCATAATTTTTATAGTATGTTAATATATATTTCTTTTTTTCACCATTGACACATTTTTAATTTTTATGTGGCCTATTTGACCCATTTCCCCCTTTATGATTTTAGGTTCTGTGTGCTCTCTGTTAAAGCTACCCTCTCTATTTCAAATCACACGAAATAATCTCCTTTTATCCATCTGGAATTTATTAAAATATTGGCTAATTACGATTTTATTTTTTTGTTGAGATTGCATTAAGTCCATAGATAAATTTAGGCATATTTTACATCCTTTCCTTTATCCAAGAACAAGTCCTATCTCTTTATCCTTCAGATCTTAGCTAATATCCCTCAAAAAATACTACCTTCACATTTTTAGGTATTCCATTTTTCTATTGCTACAGTAAGTGGGATCTTTTATCAACATATTTTTTAGCAGTTTTATTCAAGTACAACTATAACATTATACATAAAATTTATTCATTGTACATATACGGCTTGGTGATTTTTGATAGATTTATACTTTGCACAATCATGACCCAAAAAGTTTCCTCATGCCTGTCTGCACTCTCTGGGCCTATCTCCAGCTCCAGGGAATGATTGATATGCTGTTTCTATAGTTTTGCATTTTTTAAAAATTTCTTGTAAATGGAATCATATAATATGTAATCTTTTGTTCTTGGTTATTTATTTTCATTTTTATTCACTAATATCTTCAGTACTTATTTTACTATTTTTAAGAAACAGTGCCACTGTTTATTATATGTTCTATATAATAGGATTCATTTTCAATGCATTAATCTTTTATCTGTGCTAATTTCTTTTCTTTTTGTCGGCTTAATTTTTTTTTTTTTGTTACACTCCTAAGTTTTGAGAGGAACTACATATTTACTTACCATTATTCTATCTTGCTTAGTAATTAAGCACTTTGGGCTATGAGTATCTCTCAGAACCTTTTAAATTATATTCCATGGTTCTGATGTGTCCATTGCTATCAATTTAATTTCCAAACTTTCTGAAATTTGATTTGAAATTTTCTCTTTGGCTCACATTGTTTGAGAGAGTTTTAAATTTTCAGCTGGTCAAGATGTAATTTCCTTCTTTTTAAAAAACATTAATTTCTAGCTTTTCTATTTTTTAAACTCTTGAAAAAAGTGTGTTCTTCATTATTTCGACTTCTTTTGATTTTGTGGCACTTTCTGGTTCAGTTTTGTAAGTATTCTATGGTATTTGATTATAAATTATACATTCTATTTAGTGTATATTTATACATAAATGTATTAGTCTAAGGCTGTATGCTGGAGTAGGGTCTTGGAATATACTATTTTGTAAGACTCCTAGCAGAGTTCACTGCAAGTGATCCTTGGACCACGCTTTGAGAAAGTCTTCTCTGTATTGTTACTTATTTGTATTATGTACTTAATTTTTTATGAGCTGAGAGAGGTAAATGAAAATTATATTAATATTATTCTACTTTCTATTATTTTGGTTGGCATTTTAAATGATGATACTATGCTATTTGCTGTAACATATAAAAATTTATGCTTAATTTTACCAGTTGCCCTTTTTTACTCATTTTTAACCCTATCTGATATTTATATCTAACTAATCCAGTTTCCTTGTATGCAAGTGTTTTTGTATGTGTATTTTTCTATAATGATTTTACCTCTTTTTTTTGAACTTATAATCTTTTTAAATGACTCTGCTGCAAACATATTTCTTATGGACAGAAAATATTGGATCTCTTTTGGACCCAGTCTTGAGCATGTTTTTCTTTTAACAGTTCAGTTTTTCTCATTTTTATTATATATGTGATCTTCGACTGTCATATTTTGGAAAAATAAGACTTTGTGTCAGCTTTAGACTTAGAAATTGTCAGAAATGCTTCTATTTAATTCAGCTTGTCATAAACAGCTGCAGGAGAGATCACTAATTACAAAACTTATCTCTATCACCAGAAGTTACTCTGAATTTTTATAGGCATGTCAAACAGGGCTTAATCCAAGGTAAAAAGAGGAGAGAGGAAAAGAAAGAAAATTTGCAATGAATTCTCCTGCATTTGAAATGATCAACTATACACATAATAATGAATTATCAAAATATTATATACTAGCTAAATTTATAAAATTATCTAAAATGTGTTTCACAAACCTTGAATGCCATATACCCAGAACCACTTCCTTTCTCAGATTTATGAAGACATGTTATTCTAATAACCTGCATCTATTTAAAGTATACAATTTGAAAAATTTTGACATATGAGATAGAACTGAAACCATAGCCACAATGAAGTTAATGAATATATCCATTGCCCCTAAAATTTCCTCATGTCTTCTTGTAAATTCTTCCTTTTTGTGCCCCCACCCCCACCTCCCAGCATCTGCAGTCAACTACCCATCTGCTTCCTGGCACTATAAATTACTTTGCATTTTCTAGAATTTTAAATAAATTAAACAATTCAGTAGATACTCATGTCTATTTCCTGTTATTCAGCACATAGTTATTTGAGATTCATTTATGTACAAGTTTTCAGTGTACAAGTCTTGCATATCTTTTGGAAGATTTGTTCGTATTTGTGTTTTGGATGCTTTTTTAAGTGGGCTTATTTATTTAATTTCAATTTCTGATTATTTATTGCTAGTATATGGAAATACATTAGATTTCATATATTTGTCTTCTATCCCGAAACCTTACTGAATTCCACTTACTAATTCTATACCCTTTTTTTTTTTAGATTCCATTGAATTTTCTACATAAACTTAACATGTCATCTGCAAATAAATAGTTTGCTCCTTTCTAATCTGGATGCCTTTTATTTCCTTTTATTGCTTGATTGCACAACCAGAAACTCCAGTACAATGTTTCATAAGAATGGTGAGGGTAGCCATTCTTATCCTCTTTGTGATCTCAAGGGGAAAGCATTTAATCTTTCATCATTAAGTATGGTATAGCCTGTTGTTTATATATGACCTTCATCAGGTACATGAAGTTCCTTTATGTTCCTAGTTTGCTAAGAGATTCTGTGAGGCATGGATATAGGATGTTCTCAAATGCCTTTTTTCTCCATCTGTTGAGATGATAATGAAGTTTTTACATTGGTTTTACGTTTTACAGTTTTATATTACTTTGGTTGATTTTCTGGTGTTGAAGCCAACCCTACATTATTTTTATATGTTGTAGGATTAGACTTGCTAAATTAAAAAAATTGCAGTTATATTCATAAGCTTATTGGTCTAGAGTTTTTTCTTTGTTTTTCGTAATGAGTTTGGTTTTGATAACAGGTATACATTGAACTCAAAGAATGAATGAGAAGTTTCCCCTTTCTTTCAACTTTCTGGAGGAGTTTGTGAAAAATTGATATTCTTTAAGTGTTTGGTATAGTTACCAGTGAAATCATTTGGACCTGGAGTATTCTTTGTGGGAAGGCTTTTAATTACGAATGTAATTTCCTTACGAGATACAGGCTATTGATGTTGTCTATTCCTCCTTAAGTGAGCTTTGTCTTTCAAAGAATTTGCCCATTTCATCTAAGTTTTTAAATGCTTAGTCATGGCATTCCCTTATCCTTTTAATTTCTGTTGAGTCTATAGTGATGTCACCTTTCTCATTCTTGATATTGGTAGTTTGTCTTTTCTCTTTTTTTCCTGATCAGTATGGCCAGAAGTTTATTAATTTTATTGATCTTCTCAAAGGACCAACTATGGTTTTGGTGATTTCTTATATAGTTTTTTTTTTAAGATTTTATTTATTTATTTAGAGAGTGAGCAGGGGAAAGGGCAGAGAAAGGGGGAGAGAAAGAATCTCAAGCAGACTCTGCCCTGAACTTGATCTCATGACCCTGAGATTCTAATCTGAGCTGAAATCTAAAGTCAGATACTTATCCAACTGGGCCACCCAGGCGCCTCTCTTACATAGTTTTTCTACTTTATATTTCATTCATTTCCACCATTACCTGTATTATTTTCTTCTCCTTACTTTGGATGTAATTCACTCTTCTTTTTCTACTCTTTTGTGGTGGAAGCAAGGATAATACACACACACACACACATAATGTAATTATATATTTTATATATGTACATTTATTTATATGTAATATGTATACTATACATAATATAATATATAAATATATAAAAATTATATATTTATATGTGTATTCATATATATTTAAATATCTTTCATGTCTCTCCTTAATTATTTAAACATATCGGATAGAGTTATAATAATGGTTTAATGTCCTTGTCTGCTAATTCTAACATCTGTGACAGTGCCTAGTGAGTTTTGATTCATTTTTCTCATTATGGATCATATTTTCCTGCTTTTTTGCATGCCTGGTAATATTCAATTAGAGGCCAAATGTCCTGAATTTTATTTTGTTGGTTGATAGATATTTTTTATCTTATAAATATTCTCAGTCTTTATCTTATGATGCAGTTAACTTGGAAATAATTGGATTCTTCTGTGTCTTTTTGAATGATGTGTTTGGTAGGTCTGGAACAGTAGTCAAGCTAGGACTGATTATTCCCTACTTTTATTTTTTTTTTTTAATAACGATTTTTTATTATATTATGTTAGTCACCATACAGTACATCCCCGGTTTTCGATGTAAGGCTCGATGATTCATTAGTTGTGTATAACACCCAGTGCACCATGCAATATGTGCCCTCCTTACTACCCATCACCGGTCTATCCCATTCCCCCACCCCCCTCCCCTCTGTAGCCCTCAGTTTGTTTCTCATAGTCCATAGTCTCTCATGTTTCATTCCCCTTCTGATTACCCCCCCTTTCTTTATCCCTTTCTTCCCCTACTGATCATTCTAGTTCTTATGTTCCATAGATGAGAGAAATCATATGATAGTTGTCTTTCTCTGCTTGACTTATTTCACTAAGCATTATCTCCTCCAGTGCCGTCCATGTTGTAGCAAATGTTGAGAACTCGTTCTTTCTGATTATTCCCTACTTTTAAGGCACGACCTTCCTGAGGACTCTACCTTATAATACCTCATGAATTATGAGTTTTTTCCAATCTTGCTATGGGAAATGGCACTATTCCTGGCCCCATGTGGGCAGCAGGCACTGTTCTCTAATAATGTTTAGATATTTTTTCTGGGCTTCAGGTAGTTTCCTTACATGAATGCTCTATCAGCATCCTGCTGAATGTTAGAGAGGGACCTAGCGCAGTTCTCTGGGGTTCTTTCTCTGTCTCCAACAATTTCTTTTTTCATTCTTTTTTTTTTTTAAAGATTTTATTTATTTATTTGATGGAGATAGAGACAGCCAGCGAGAGAGGGAACACAAGCAGGGGGAGTGGGAGAGGAAGAAGCAGGCTCATAGCGGAGGAGCCTGATGCGGGGCTCGATCCCATAACGCCGGGATCACGCCCTGAGCCGAAGGCAGTCGCTTAACCGCTGTGCCACCCAGGCGCCCCTCTTTTTTCATTCTTTGTCCTGTTTATGCCAGTTGTTTTAATCTCCTGTACTGTCAGTCCCATCTCCTCAACATAGGGCATCTTCTGGTTCCATCTCTGTTCCCCGGCCCTGCACAGTGACTGGACCTTCTAGGCATTAAGCTGGGACAATTGTAGGTTTTATTTCTTTGTTTCTTTTTTTCTAAGGATTACAGTCCTTCATTACTTAATGTCCACTGACATGAAAACTGTTGTTTCATATATTTTGTCCTTTTGCTTTTTTTCCCTGAAAAGAGAGAAAAGTCTTATTCTAGGTTGGGCAGAAGTAGATGTCCCCACCGATCCTTTTACATTTTTTTCTCCATCCATCTTTTGGATGGCTGGATTTCATAATTGAGTAATTTCTTAAAGAATACCTCATCACAACATTTCCCAAGTCCTGGAATACTATTGCCTTTATATTTAAAAAAGGAAAAGTTTGGCTTGTTTTAACAGAAGATTTTCTTCTAAAGATATTCTTTCACAGTCTTCTTGCTTGTATGTTGCTAAGAAATCTCATGCCAATTAGGGTTGTTTTTTTTTTTCCTTCTGAATAGTCTAAATATTATATTTTAATGTTGAATTCCAGTAATTTTCTTGACCCAGAAATATCTTGTTATATACTTTTCTCTGTAAAACGCCCCCCCCCCCACATTAGACATGGTATGTCCTTTCAATTAGCAGATTCAGGTTTTCATTTTTTCCAAAAAGTTTCCTGCTATTGTATCCTTGAATATTTTATTTTCTGTTTATTTGTTTTATTCTTGTCTTCAGGAACACCCATTAGACTTTTGCTGGCTTATATATGTATTTTATATTTGTTATATTTGATTCTATTTAACTCTGGTCTTTTATTTTCATTTTTTAAAGATTTTATTTACTTATTTGAGAGAGAGAGAGAGCGTGAGAGAGAGAGAATGAGCAGGGTGAAGGGCAGAGGGAGAAGCAGATTCCCCACTGAGCAGGGAGCCGGATGTGAGGCTTGATCCCATGACTTCAGAATCATGACCTGAGCCAAAGGCAGACACTCAACTGACTGAGCCACCCAGGTGCCCCTTATTTTCACTTTTTAAAAATTTAAATTCAATTAGCCAACATATAGAACATCATTGGTTTCAGATGTAGAGTTCAATAATTCATCAGTTGCATATAATGCAGTGCTCATCACATCACGTGCCCCTTTTAATGCCCATCGCCCAACTCTGGTCTTATAAATTTCATTTTTTTCTTTTTTACAGTGTTGTTCACCATGTGCTGGACCTAACTATATCTATGCTCCTTTTTGTGGCTTTCAATTTAATTTTATCTTGGTAATTCTTTATTTTTCTCTTCTGTTTTTTATTTGATTTCATAACATCTCACTTTGAATCTACTTAGATAGATTATTTTATCTTATTATCTCTGCTTTGAGATCTTTTTTTTCCCAGAGAGATGATATTTTGTTTAATTCATGGGGAGATGGTTATTCAAAGTTTTTCCATCTTTTTAATACTTTTGTTTTTTTTTAAATCTATTTGCTCTTATTATCTTATATGATATATGCACTGTTTCTTTTTCTTTGTTTCAGACATCACTGATCTTTAAACAGGGGCCATTTTTTCTATGCCTGATATTTAAAGACAAACGATGTACGGGAAAGGCTAAGGGAACAAACTGGAGCAGAAAGCAAGGCTAATAATTAATTGTATTGGTGATGGGCTCGCTCAGTTACACAGCTGCTCTGACTGCGGATAATGACCTGGCTAATGGTGAAACTGTGCAGCTCATCAGCCCGTAATGTGTTAGACAAGCTGGCGTTGGCTTCTCTATACACTGCGGGACTGGTTGCGCCTCGCTCCTCTTTGCCTCTGCCTCACCAATAGCGCACTTCTCTGACAGCCGCCGAGTCTGAGTGAGTCCTCTCGTGCTCGTTTCTTCTCCTGCGTGGCTCGGGGACCTTCCACGTGCTCAGGCTCCTAGATCTTGCTACTTCAAGCAGTGGATCATTGGTTTGTTACATCATTTTTGCCCCCCACTTTGGGTGGATTTGGGGCATTACCAGAGGCATACAGAGACCTTTTTGTTCTGAGCATCTTTCATGGATTTGGTTGAAATCATACTGTATTTGGACACTGTTCTCCAGAGATTGTGACCTGGAGGTAGCCTTTCCTAGCTTTATCAGAGATGGAGTAGGCTTTTTTGTTTGTTTGTTTTTTGGGGTATTTTTTTGCTTCTCTCTCTCTTTGTTTTTCTTCTACTAGTTTTGGTTTTATAAAGGACATTGTAAAACGACAAAGACCACCAAATAAAACCTTTATTGTTCCATCTTAGTTAACTTTAAGATGTTGAAATCATCTTCCTCTCTTCCTGTGTCAGTGTATGTTTAAGGAGAAATAGGAGAGCAAAGAGATGGGGAAAGCTTTGCTGTGAAGAGCTTAGCAAGAATCTCTCTTCTACAGAGCGGGCCCCAGACTACCTGGTAGGGACTCTCCCTACATGGATCCCAATTGTGCCCTGCAAAGACTACCAAACACTGTGTCTCATCAGACGGCTTGTCTCTAAGCCATCCAAAATAAAAAGGACTACCAATTCCCATGAAAGATAAACTCACAAAGTTACAGTTGACTCACCAGTTTCCAGGAACTGTCCTTTTTGCAAGTATAATACACTAGTGTCTATTGTCCATTTAGTGTAGGTCATTTTGGGCTCTCATTCTTCAAGTCTCAGTCCCTTTGGTATGGAGCTGGTGCTCGTTTGCTTTCCAGCAGTCTACCTGAACACCAGCGTTTTTTCAGATAGCGTATGAGGAAACTGAAGTTGAGAGGTGAAATGACACATTCAAAGACATTAATCAGACATTTCAGAGCTAAGATTAAAATCCATCTTTTTAGACCCCAGGTGCTTTTATTTTGTTTTAAAAATCATCATCACTAGTAACTGTCCTAGGAGGATTTTAATATTTCTGCAGGAACTGAATCAGAGAATATAAGTCACTTGCCTCGGGCCATATAGGTGATAATGCTAGAACCCAGCTGGGGCTCAGATCTTCTACCTAAATCCAGGACACTTTCCACTGCAAAAGGCTGCAGTCTGATTATGCTGATTAATCAGTGTTTTCTTCCTCTCTCAATACAGTAGCTCCAATCGCAGTTCCCTGGCTATTTCACTATGTATTTAAGTCTTGTATATGCTATATGCATTCCTCTGATAATTTCATGAATTAGTCGAGATGGGAGTAGTTAAGTATTTTTTGTTTTTTGTTTTTTTTTTTTTCTATCATGTCCCCAGGCTCTGGAACATTGTGCCTGCTGCCAGTGAATATTTAAAACTTTTCAGTCCTTTTTGCTCATACTAAGGCAGTTTCAGACTTTGAATGAAGCCAATGGGGAAAATCTGTGCTTATTTATAAATGCTTTATTGATACTGCTCTAAAAAGTCATCAAGGAATAGAGATTTGGAAAGTTCCCACTGCAACCAGGATACGTTAATTATCCAGCTGTGAGATACTGAGTTAGATGGTCTACAAGTTAATAGTCTTGTGTTGTAAAGATTGCAGTGCTGACTTTAATTTTCTGATCTTGTTTCAATTTTCACCCTACGTTGAGGAAGACTGGGTACTACTGAGATGGTAAAATTTCCATGAATTATCAAAAATACTGTGTTTTGTCTGGTAGGTAGGGAAATTATTTCCTTGCGATCTCTCAAAGGTGTCTTTGAAAGATGTCCACCTGCATTTGGAGATATTAATAAGGGATCATAATATTTCACAAGCGTCAGCTGATCTGAGTTCAGTACATGGGGCAGGTCTCAGACTGTAGCTCAGGGTCGTGGAGAATGTAGGGCTGAGGGGTTTAATCAACCGCCTTAAACCAAATTCTCCCATATTTAGTAGATAAATCTTGAATCATTTCTATCCTATCCAAATCTTGAATCATCTTTATTTGTTATTTTTAGACTCAAATTAATTTCAACCTTAAAGGAAGTATTGTTGTTTTTTACTTTCACCGAGGGCTATTTGATTGCAGTGCCATTTGAAAAGAGTATTATCATTTTGCTTTTAAAAAGGAGCATAGATGCAGATAGTAACTACTGAGTTTAAAACCTATAACATCTGAATTGTGAATGCAGTTTGGCTAAATGTGCTCTTTCTATTCTTGTCTAACCAAGACTCATTTCCAAGAGAGTCTACACTAATGGCAAAGCCAAAACACTAAGATTTATATCGGGTTTTGTGCTTTTGTTTTGTCAAAACATCATGGCTTCATTTAAATGTATCTCTGCCATTTCTAGTATTCTAGATTTATCATGTAGTCTTTCTAGTAATTTCTAGTCTAGTAATGTTTAAAGGGCTTTAGCTATTTCTCTAAAACTGAGCACATATAAATGATAATTGCCTGTGAATGGTATTTTACCATCACAATGCCTGATATATGACCGTACCAGATTTTTTTCATTTCGGTTTTCATACTGGACAACCCATGGAATTGCAATTGTTTGCCATGTCACAATCCCCTTTTGAAAAAACTACCCCAGGTAGTTGCTTCTTAAGAAATTGCTAGGCTTTAGGGCAAAAGATTCTGTTATCTTGGCCATAACACATTTATTGGAGTATCTGTGCCTTAAAGTAAACATCTAGTGATTCCTGGCCTGAGGTCTGCAAATGGATTTCAGGGACATTTGTGCAAATTTCTTTGAGAGAGTCTATAGTTTTATTGAATTTTTGAAGGCAGCGTTTCTTAAAATGTAGCTAATGTACAACTCAGAATCCTTGTAAGACTATAGAGTACTCAGCAGGCTCTTGGCAATTCTAGAAAAAAATTCACACAAATACATTATACATTTGAAATATAAGATTGCTCATATTTTGTAGAGAAATACACTGTTCTTTATTTTAATCATTATGTCCTTAGAGACGGTGGATGATTTAGGACTGCATTCATCTGTCTTTTTAAATATTCGGTAATCAAGGTGAACTTTAAAATGGTTAACCTATTTTTACATCATTTGTATGCTATTGTTATGCCTGCAGAATTTACCTTTATGCTATTACATTATATGACTTGCATAACATAAGCAATTCACAAGAGATGAATCTGTGTCTCAAAATGACAGTAATTCAAATATTACAACTTTAAAGAATATTCCAAATGTACATAGTGAACAAGGCTCCACTGCCAATATGAACTGTGAGGGTTTGTGAGCTTGAATAATAAAGTGTGATAACTTTCTTAAGGGTTAGAAAAAGAAAAAAGAGTACAACAAGAGATTGTCTGAAACCATCTGGCCCTAGACCTATCTCGCAAAATTTTGAAAACATGGCATGAACCCTGAGAGGTGACCTCGCCAGTAAAATCAAATTTTTCCAAATTGCTTCCAGTATGAAATTGATATATTTTGATATTAAAGGCAGAGAAGAAACCAAAACAAAACAATAGATCATAAATGAAGTTATACTCCATGTACCTTGAAAAAGAATATGTGTTTTGGTATGGCCAGGAAACCTAAAACAAGCTGCAAATTTAAGTGAAATGATTTTCCCAACAGAGCAGACTGAAGCCACATCCCATTTTATGGGATTATCAAATAATTCCAGGTTTTAAAAAGTAAACTGGAAAAAATACCTCTGAATACCATCCCTGGAACTTGAAGTGTAGATTTGTTTTTATTCACCTTCTCAAGAATCCAACAGGGGTAGAAAAAAGTCACCCATAAAAAATCAAGCTCCCTCCCTAGCCCATGGAAGTCTAGGTATATATTACACATGCTGCAAGTATACCAAATTGAGAAATAATTAATGTAAAACTCCTGAGAAGCTTTCCTCATTTAGCCAAGATGGAGTAACTGGAATGAGATTTATCCTGAAACTTCCGAAAACAGACAAAATATAAGAATCAAAGGCTTTCATGACATTGAGTATCAGGCGGTTAAGAATGTTGATCTTTAGCTATGAGAAAGATATTAAGTGAGCCCTGTGATTGCCCCAGCTTATTGCCTGGACAAAGCTTAGGGAGGGGAGCCTCCTCCCTTAGTTGAGGAGACAGATGTGGAATTTTTGAAGAGGCTAAGACAGCTAGAGTTTGCAGGACAGAATAACATAGAGAAGAAAACTGCACAGAGAGAAAACTTCGGAAATCAGCAGAGACACTCTTCCGAATATGCAGTACATTACTGATCAGTACATGCCTGTGAGGAAATTTCCCAAAGTGTGCAGAAGAAATAATCCAAATGAGTAGAGGGAACAGTTATCTAGAGCTCACGTACCACTGGGAACAGTGTTTATGGTCAACAATCAGAGTGAAAAACTTAGTAACTAATGGGGTATCAGTAGTGGGAAAATTTAACTGTAGATTAAATGTTGCTTTGTTCCCATGTAACAAAGTTTTAAAGTTAGACCCAAAAGGATCAAATAGTTTTTAAATGACTAAGTTCCAGAACTAATCTCAAAAATATTTATAGGAATACAAAAGTATCTAGCACCCAACAAGATATAAAACACAATGTCTTGCATCTAAGTGAAATAGCCAACCATGCAAAGAAATAAGAAAATGCAACCCTTAATGAGGATAAAAATCACTCAATGAAAATAAACCCAGAAATGACGCAAATGGTAAACGTAGTAAAAAGGATAGTAAAAGATTAATCATGATTATATTTTATATGTTCAAAAAGCTGGAGGGAAGACTGAAGAAATCAGACTTCAAAAGATAAAAATTATGATTTCTGAGATCAAAAATACACTGGTTAGGATTACTAGAAGATTAGATAATAAAACAGAAAATGCATATTAATAAACTTGACGTAGCAGTAGAAAATATCCATAATGAAACACAGAGAAAAAATACTTAAAAGTGAAAAAGCTTCAGTGAACCATGAGACAGATTTAAGCAGCTAAGTATACATTAATTAGAGTCCCCTGAGAAGAGGATAGAGAGGGGGGACTGAAAAAACTATTTGAAGAAGAAGTAGCGAAAATATATCCAAATTTGGTGAAAATTACAAAAGCGTAGACCCAAAAGTTAAAAGAACCTTAAATACAAGAAGCACGAAGAAAATTATTCCGGGTCACATGATAATCAAATTGCTTAAACCAGTGATAAAATCTCAAAATCACTTAGAAAATATATGCCTTCTGTTCAGAAGAACAAAGGTATAGATTTCTCACCAGAAACAATAGAAGAAAAAAATAGAGGTGGAATATCTTTAAAGCACTGAAAGGAAAATTCCGTCAGCCCAATTACATACCGATCAAAAATATTCTTCAGAAAAGAATATTGGGATACCAATTTTGACTAGTCACAGACTTCATTTGCTGAATGTCAGAGTAAAGCCAAATGGGCAAAATATATTAACAGTTTTCCTTCTGCACATATGTGAAAGATTCCCCAGGGAACCTACCTGCGAATGAAATTTTGGATCAAAGGGAATTTCTTCACATGACTTCTGAAGAAGTGATCATTGCAGTTTGTCTCATTCATTCATTTGAGAATCACAATTACAAACCTGTAGTATATCATGGACTTAATTTGGACCAGACCGTAAGGGAACTTAGAGTATTTCTAAAGCAAGATGTCTCTTTAAGGACCAGCCTGCACCACCATTCAGAAATTATGAATATGATAAACTAAAGATAACTCATCAAGCACATTAATCAAAGGCAAAGTAACTTGTATTGTGTTTGAAAAATGACAGACCCCTATTAAAAGAAGGCAGCACTCTGAAAGCTGTGAGAATCACCAATGAAACTGAAATTGCATTCTTCTTTGAAGAGGATTTTGAGAACTACAAGCTAATCTCATTTTATCCTAGTGAAAACCTCATGGGGGCTTCCTTTTTTGTATACCTGTACTAAACTCTTTATTTCACTAGTGAGGTTTTTTTTTTTTTGAAATTAACAAACTTAAAAAAAATTAGACTTATTTTTTAAAATTACTTTTTTTCATGCATACACAAGTTGCAATAATTCTTCACACAGAGATCTGCAGTGTAATCACATTAAATCACATTAAAGACATGTTAAGAGAAGTCCTTCAAGTAGATATAAATTATATCAGATGGAAACCTGGAAAACACAGAAAGGGAAAACAACAGAAGCAGTAACTATGTGGGTAAATATAGGGACTTTTCTTTTTCACTTTAAACACTTTCTTTAAAAGATAATTAACTCTTAAATAAAAAATAAGATGCACCAGAATTTATAACATGCATAAATAAAATGTATGAAAGCAAAAGCATAAAGGCATAATTTTCTTATATTATAAAATAAATGATAAAATATCTGAGATAAAAAATACACTAGAAACAAATTGTGATAAATTTGTAAAGTGTGTGCTATTAGCCCTAAACTAAAATAGCATAACAAAAATTTATAGCTGTTAAAACAAAAAAAGAGATAAAATGAAATAATTAAAAAATGCTCAGTCTCAAAGATGGCAGGAAAAGAGAAAAAAGTGATCAAAGAACTGATGGAATATATAGAACAAAACTAACAAGGTGGTCTGTTTAAACCCAAAAGTATTTAAAAATCACATTAAAGGGGCACCTGGGTTGCTCAGTCAGTTAAGCGTCTGATTCTTGGTCTCAGCTCAGGTCTTGATCTAAGGGTTGTGAGTTCAAGCCCAACGTTGGGCTCCATGCTGGACAAGGAGCCTACTTAAATAAAATTAAATCAACCAATCAATCAATCAGTCACATTAAATTTAAATGGTGTAAACATCCTAATCAAAAAGTACAGATTGTCAAATTAGATAAAAAAGCAGGACATTATTTTATGCTGCCTATAAGAAACTTACAAGAAACATTAAATATAAAGACACAGCTAGGTTAAAAATAAAGAGGATGGATACAGTGTATATACCATAGTAACTTTAATCAAAAGAAAGCTGGGTGGTTATCTTAATTTTAGACAAATTAGATTTCAGAGCAAAGAATATAACCTGGAATAAAGAGGGTAATTTCATAATGTTACAATGGATCAATTTATGTAGAGGAAATAAGATTTCTAAATGTTTGTGTACCTAATAACAGAGCTCTAAAATAAAGCAAAAATGGGTAGAACTGAAATTGACAAGTCCACAATTATTGAATATTTTAATACCCTGTCTCAATAATTAATAAAACAAGTAGACAGAAAATAAATAAAGATATAAAGACTTGAAGTTGGTATTGACCAACTAGACCTGTGTCCTTTATAAAATTCTCCACCCAACAGTAGGTACTTTTCAAGTGAATAAGTGAAAGCAAACACTTATTAAGGTAGACCATATTTTGGGCCATAAAACAAATCTGAATACATTTTAAAGGAGTCAACTCATACTATGTAGTGTTCTCTGAAAAAAACTTAATTTTAAATAAGTAGCCAATAACAGAAAGAGATCAAGAAAAACCACAATATTTAAAAACTAAAAGAAATTTAGATTAAAAATCCAAGAAACAAAAACCAAGCAAAAACCAGAGTTCTTGGATATAAAGAGCAGATTGTGGTGGTTTGCCTGAGGTGGAGAGTGGAGGGTGGGCAATATCGGTGAAGGGATTTGAAAATTTCCAACTACAAAATGTATAAATCATGCAGATGTACAACATGGTGACTACAGTTAATAATACTGTATTGAAAGGTAAGACAATGGATTTTGAAAGTTCTCATCATGAGAAAAAATTTTGTAATTATGTATGGTGATGGATGTTAATGAGACTTACTGTGGTGATCATTTTGTGGTATATGTGAATATCATTATGTTGTATACACCTGAACTCATACAATATTATAGCAGTTATACCTCAATTAAAGAAATTAAATAACATACTTCTAATAATCCAAGTTTCAAAGAAGCAATAGAAAATTAAAAATATTTTGAACTAAATGGCAATTAAAACAACTTCTGAAAACATGTGGGATGCAGCTGAAGTAGTAGTTCAGGGGGAAATTTGAAACACTAAACAACTTTATTAGAAAAGAAAAATAATTCTCAAATTAATGATCTTAATTTTTGTCTATTAAGAAGCTAGATAAAGAAAATGAAAACCTAAGTTAAACAAAAGAAAGAAAATAATAAAGATCAATGACGAAATGAATAATATTGAAAACATAAACCAAATAGAGAAAATCAATGAAAGTAAATGTTGATTATTTGAGAAGACAATAAAATTGATAAACCGCTAGCCAAAGTAATCAGGAAACATGAAGATGCAAATCATATGAGTATTGAGTTAGGTGGCATAATTACAGATTCTACAGATATTAAAGATACTAAGGGAATATATGAAAAGCTTAATGCCAATGCATATGGCAAATTAAGTAAGCAAATTTCCTGAAAACACAAACTCACAGCTTACAAAAAGAAAAAAAAACAAAACACACCAGATAACTAGAATAGCCCTATATCTACTGAATAAATTAAATTTTGGCTAAAACCTTTAGTTAACCTTTCCATAGACATTCAGTTTCCATTCTGACATGTAATGAGTGTGGAACTTATCATCCTGAGCCTCACAATGAGAAAAAGCTAAACAAATGGAAAATTAAAGACTTTTCTTGGGTCTATTAGCAAGGTGAAGTCTTAGGACAAACTGCCACCCCCAAATCTGGAGAGATGGACACATCCAGAGAGATACAGAAATCAAAATCTGCTTACCTGGAAAAGAAACCACTGGAGCCTTCAGCCCTAGTAGGAACACTTGCATGGTAATTTGAATGAGTTGCTGGAGACTATGTGGACTTTAGGAAGAGGGAGAAATTCTTGGGGCCGAAGCATTAGGGGCTCTCCACGTTTATAGTTAGTCATTTGGGAAGTGCAAATTAGAACCACAATAGGATACCATGATACAATTATTAGGCTGGCTAAAATTAAAACGATTGTCCTTATCAAGTGTCGATAAGTATGTGGATGAATTGAAACCATCATACACTGTTAGCAAGAATGTAAAATTGTACAACCGCTTTGGAAAACAGTTTGGAAATTTTATAAAATGTAAATATATATCCTTCATATTACCCCAGCCTCCATTCCTAATATTTTCCCATGAAAAATGAAAGCTTATTTCTATACAAAGACTTGTACAAGAATGTCCATAGCAGCTTTATTTGTAATAGCTCCAAACCAAAAAAACTCAAGTGCCCATAGCAGGTGAATTGACAAACTGTAGAACATTCATACAGTGTTATACTACTTAGAAATCACAAGAAACCAAGTATTGATTTAAAACATTTAAAAAAACCTGTTTGGTTGAATCTTTCAACAATTATGTTTCAACGAAAGAAGCAAGTCAACAAAGAGTACATAATTTATGATTCCATCAGTACAAGGATCTAGAAAATGCAAATTTATCTATTGTGGTGGAAAGCAGCTCAGTGGTTACATGGAGGAAGGGGGTGGACTGGGGTGTGGGTCAGGAGAAATGGATTACAAACGGCACCAGAAACTCTTTTAGGTGATGAATATGTTAATGATTTTAATGACAGTAATAATTTCGTGAGTGCATAAATATGTCAATATTTATCAAATTGTTTATTCATGTGGATTTTATTTTTATGCCAGTTATACTTAATAAAGTTGTTTTAAAAATTACTATCCAGGACTAGTGAAGACTTTGGAGCTTTTGCAGTAGAAATGCAGAACTTTATAGAAGTGACTCTTCTACAATCCAGAGCACTTGTGACTGTCCAGGAAAAAATAGCCCTAGACGAACAGGTCACACTAACAAAACAGTTATAAACCACTCTCTGTGTTGTATGGAAGTGCTGAATTACTATATTGTACACCTGAAACTAATACTGTATGTTAACTAACTGTAATTTGAATTAAAAAAGAGTGAATGTATTAAGTAGTAAATTAGGTATAATTAAACAGAGAATTAACGAGCCAAAATTGGCACTGAAGGAAGTCAAGTAGAGAACAGAATAAAGTGACTGAAAGTATTAAAGAGTAACTGAGAGACATGGAAAACATTTTAGAATAAATATAAGAGATAGGGCACCTGGGTGGCTCAGTCAGTTGAGATCCCAACTCTTGATTTTGGCTCAGGTCATCATCTCAGGGTCCTGGGATGGAGCCCCACACCAGGCTCCACACTCAGCAAGGAGTCTGCTTGAGATTCTCTCCCTCTCCCTGTGCCCCTCCCACACACTGTCTCTGAAATGAATAAATAAATCTTTTTAAGTAGAAGAATAAATACAAGAGAGATAATATGGAAAGAAGTAATGAGTAAGAATTTTCCAAAAATCAAGAATTCATTAGATAAATAAAATAAATAGAAACCTGGACACATAGTGAACTTGCAGTACCTCAAGGAACAAGATATACCATTTAAAAAGCCACTAGAAAAGAAAGATCATATGAAAAAGTATCAATTAGATTGATAACAGAGTTCTTATCAGAAAAAATAGTGGCATAATGGAATTAGGCATAATTAGACATATTTAGGGCATGATAGAGGAATATATTGAAAATGCTGAGCAAAAAATAACTATTAACTGAGGATTCTATATATGTCTGTACTATTTTCAAGAATAATGGTGAAAAAAAAAGACAGACTGAGCGTTTACTAATCACAGATTAATCCTCACCGAAAAAATCCATGAAAAGTTTACTTCAGGATTAAGCATTTAAATTACATGTAAAGGCTGAGGTTATTCAGAAGGAAGCAAAGCGAAATGGGTCTGTATTTCTAGTGGACAGTAGCAAGTGCAGGAAGTGGGTAAGTAGAAGATGGCAGATGCCCTCCCGGACCTGATTTGGTTCAGAGAAGCAGAGGAGGCAGGGCTACGCACAGAACCACACAGACAAGCTACGTTTGCAGCTAATAGTCTGATATTTTAACTCTATCTGTAGTGTCAATGTTAATATCAACCCCATGCTTATTCAAGCTGGGAAGTGTTTCTCATATTATTCTTGTATTATTCTATATGTTTAAAATATAAAAACAAGGGGCGCCTGGGTGGCACAGCGGTTAAGCGTCTGCCTTCGGCTCAGGGCGTGATCCCGGCGTTACGGGATCGAGCCCCACATCAGGCTCCTCTGCTATGAGCCTGTTTCCTCCTCTCCCACTCCCCCTGCTTGTGTTCCCTCTCTCGCTGGCTGTCTCTATCTCTGTCAAATAAATAAATAAAATCTTAAAAAAAAAAAAAATAAAATATAAAAACAAAAATGAACCCAACATTAATGACCATTACTGTATTTGAATAGAAAGCCAAATAGGAAGTATTGGCAACATGCCCTCACATTGGCACCAATGTGGAATGGCAGTAACTGGTATGTTTGCAAACTAGCATATCATTCAATTTAGAGTTGGTTGATCCCATAGGTCTCAGATTATAAATTAGATATGGATATATAGATATAAATTATATATAGATATAGATATAAATTATCTATCTATATATATGCTTCTATAAGAAGTATCAATGATTTTGGTGGTTCTGTTCTCTATGAAAACTTATGCTTCAGGGGAAGAGATTTGTGGTTGGAATAACCAAATGTTAGGTGAGCCATTTTAAGGCTAAAGAAGTAAGAACTGTATATGAAGTGAGATAGGATTTATGATGCAAATAAGAAGTTGTAGCTGAATGTGTATCTATACAGAGCTTTTTCACTTAAAAAATAATTGGTGTCTATACTATATCTCTTATTGTTGGCTCACTGTTGATGGTGATATAATTTGATTCACTGTCAGTCACTGTGCCTGACTTTGTGTTATCTTATGCAATGTCAAATCCAGATAGCGAGGAAACTCAAGCTTATACAATGTAGGAACCCTCTTGAAGAAAAATAATACGAAATTACAAATGCAAAATTAGGAACCAAACTTTAATATTTTCCTCTTCTGTTTTCATATTCATTGTCTGAACATTCTTAGATATTATGATTCTTTTCCTGAGCTTCATGATTTTGACTATCAGAGGTTTTAATTTTTATTTAAAATTAAATAAAAGAATTTATGACATTTTGAAGCTTCTGCCTGCCTACAGATCGATACTGATAATATAGTATTGGGCATATTTTAAAATAAAATCACATTCATATGCTGTAATAGAGCATGAAGAAATACTTTTCAGAACTGAATGCAGCCAGAGGAATCCAATTACTTCCACCATCTCCAAAGCTGGAATGTTCAGTCTTCTGGCGTATGCACATCATTTTTTAAATCTCTTTAATATCTTCTGGAATCCATAGTTTCTAAGTCTACATTCCATCTTAAAAGACAGAGCTTCTGGAAAAGAAAGACACTACACCCTTACTGCTATTCCCAATATTATTTTGAGTTTAGATTTTTAATTGTGTAGAAGGAAAAATTAAGAAAAGAAACTTCCTGGATAAGAACCCATGGTTCAAGCTTTCAGTGGTCTGTATAAAAACCTATTATCTTACCTCTTGCTGAAACAAATAATATTGTTAGTAAAATATTATTAATATGTAAAATGTATGCTTTTATTATTTAAATGTGTTGTAATTCTCATAAAATGTTTACCTAAAATTGTTATTGGAAACATATATACAAATGTCCATCTAATGATCCGGAGATAATACAATTTGGAGAAACATTCTTTAAGTTTCTTGTGACCCCTGAGAGAGTAAGATCTACTCAGCTGAAGATTGCGGTCAAAGTCTGTGGGGTGTCTTGGTGGAAGAGTTGTGCTCAATAGGGTGTGTCATCGTGGATGAAGACATTCCTACCCACTAAGATTCTCTTTGGGGAGGATAAAATCCACACAGAGGAAGGGCAGTAGGCAGGAGTAGATGCAGGGACAGGAGCCAGTAGAAGTGAGTAGGCACAGAGGGAAAGGTAAATAGGACACAGATGCAGCAGGAACAGCGGGTACAGCGGGGTATGGAGTAACACCTTGCGGCTGAGAGATGCCGCGTTTACTGGGGCGGAGCTGCCGGCGCATCACTGGGGTGATGTAGGTGCTCTGAAGCATCCTGAATAATGTTCTCTTCCCACCAGCCCCCCATCACCGCCCAGTCCCGGGGCATGAGTGCTGGGACGGCTTCTTGTCTCACTTACTGCCGTAATTTTGTCAAATTAACATTCGTGAAGTAGGGCCCCAGTGTGTCAGATGGATTTAACCAAGGACCGCGGGGGAATTAAATTAGAGAAGTCGACTACTCCCAAGTCCTGGAGGCGGTACAGGGCGTGCCTGGAGGCCACGCTGGGAGGTAGAGGCCGCAGGTGGGCAACGAGTACCCAGCAGGATCCGGGGCACGTGCCTTTTTTACAGTCCAAGGGTGAAGTGCTTTGGGGTTCCCTGGCTAAGGCCAGATTGGTCAATACAAACCAAAAAGTGCTGGGTTTTGGTGAGCTTAGCAGGGGTCTTCTCTAAGGGGTGTGTGAAGGGAAGGCCCCAGGAGACAGGGAGAATGCTTTTCTCAAGGTCTAAGGGGCAGTCATAGCAGGAAATCATATTTGCTTGTGACTCTGTGCTCTGAGGGTGGGGGTGGAGCGGCTCATGTCAGTTCACGGCCTGCAGGCCCCTTGTCCTCACAGAATAGAGGCTGAGGCAGCAATGGTATGGGGCAGTTGAGCTAAATTCTCAGCATTCGATTTACCCGTTCACTTCCAGTATTCTTATTACTTAAGAGTAACTGCTCCTTGCAATTAAGTAGAGCCTATTTAATACAGAATAACTCTCATGATTTAAGTCCTCCTCTTAAAACCAACATTCTGCAATGAGCCATGCCATATTTGCAATCTTCATCTTCGTTTTCTTCCCATTTTTTTCTTTCCTCATTAATAATGTTCAGAATTTTGCTTTTATCCAGTAAAACCAGTTGTCATTCTAGTGAGTTAAGGAAGTGCTTAATTTATCTAAAATTAAAGATTGGAGTTTAAACTGAAAGCTAAAGGAAACTGAATCCAAAGGAGATTCGTACGTAACAGTGCTCCGAATTCACTGGTGTTGGATTAACTGCATTCGTGTGTAAAATGGCCAAGGGCAGAGGAAGGACAGCCTTAAAACATCATGAGATAGTAAGACATGGCCATTTATAATAATAAATGAATATATTACGTCCAGTTCAATACGGAAGGAATTTTAGAGCAAGGTGCAGTTATCAAAACTGGTCTTTGATCAGGACAGGAAAGCTAAAAGCAATTATTAAAAGCTACATACTTCCATCCCTTCCCTTTGTGAACTCAGATTGGAGATAATTTACAGACACATTACAACGTAAACAGCCTATGAAAGGTCCTGTTCCAGAGTAATTTGAGTTTCAGAGGAGAACTATTTTCTTTTTCCCAATATGACTGCCAGAAATACTTCAAGGACAACAGAGCAATCCCTTAGACTTTGATGCTCTCCACAGATTGCGTTGTTTTGGAAAGAAGTAAAATGCTGTCTTCTCACGGAAGCCACAAGTCAACATTTCTCACACATACTCACACAGTCACCCCCTGGCCTTCCCATCACAGAAAAGCACTTAGGGAAACCCCCACCCTAGACAAGAAGAAGATCAGAGATAGATGGATCGGGGCACAGAAACCCCTCCGGATAACATGGACCATTTTGTCGGAGGGTCTTATTTCATAGGAAATGTAAAGAGTGAGATCATCGAGCGAAACTTGTATCTACCAAAGACATGGGGCAAAATGTCAGAGGTACATAAGAATTTAAGACACATCTCTAGTAGGGGCAGAAGGGAGCTCACATCTATTGGTCACTTGCTATGTATCAGGCACTTTCTATATCCTATCACATTTGACGTACAGGTTCCCTGTTTTCCATATGAAGAGAGGTGACAATTTTGGCTTCACTGCCCTAATGTTGCCTTCACAAAGCGTCAAAGACTTGCTGGCAGCCACTAATGATTTTGCTCGTAACCGTTTACTCGCTCATCTCCTTTGCTGCACTATTAGCCCTCTTATGGTCAGGACCATAACGTGTTCTCACTGTGGTATTCCACAGTTTTGCAGGTTGTCGGACACAAAACATTAATTCAGTAAATGTACGTTGAATGACTGAACAAACAGGACAGCAGCCAGGCTGGCCCACAGGTGATGTATATCGTCAACCTGTGCAACCGTCCATACAGTGGTTCCTCCTGCAGTGGAATATTTGGGTCTACTGCTTGAGAAAGCCAGACACTCTATTAAAATACACTCATCACTACAGCAACCTATGAGATGGTATTATTATCCCTCTTCTGTAGACAAGGGAACCCAGGTGCAGAAGGGTAAAGATATTTTCCCAAGGTAAGTTAATCACTAGTAAGTGGTTGAGCTGGGATTCAATACTCAATTCTGTGTGACACCAAAGCCTTCCCACACAACTCTTCTGTACTAAATTCCCAGGAAGTCTTCCATTTTATGCTCTGGCTTCTTGAGAAGCCTCTCAAGGAAGCGTTTTCCAAATTGGGGGTGGGATCTGGGGGAGCAGACAGTGAGTGGTGTTTCTGTGGTGTGTAGGGATGAATGCCACTGAGATCTTTGGGAACTTTACTCTCCTCTGGGAACATAACTCCTCTCCGAGTTACTTAGTTAGTGCAGCCTTTGATCCAGACACAAGTCCTTCCCGGCACTCTCTGCGGTTCCCATTTGCCAGCACAGAATACTGCAAAGGTTGCATTTTGGGATTCAGAATTTAGTTTTCACATTGTGTTGTTTTGCCATCACCCTCAGCTTCTGACTCCCAGCAAAGCTCTGGCTCCTCTCTGCCTCGCCTCTAAGAGGGAGGGCCCTAAGCCCAGCATTTCCAAGTTGCATTCTCCTCCAGAGCTGACTGCAAGCATCAGGGTTCCTTAGGCAGTCTCCTATCCACCACTCTCATCTCAGGAGTGTGAGAAGAAATATGCAGAACTGGGGGTGCCTGGGTGGCTCAGTAGGTTAAGCGTCCAACTTTTGATTTCAGCTCAGATCATGATGCCAGTGTCATGAGATCAAGCCCTCCTTGGGCTCTGCGCTCAAGGGGCAGTCTACTTCAGATTCCCTCTCGCTCTCCTTCTCAAACAAATAAATAGATCTTTAAAAATTATGTAGAATTGGGGGTGCCTGGGTGGCTCAGTCGTTAAGCATCTGCCTTCAGCTCAGGGCGTGATCCCAAGCGTTCTGGGATCAAGCCCCACGTCAGGCTCCTCCACTGAGAAGCCTGCTGCTTCCTCTCCCACTCCCCCTGCTTGTGTTCCCTCTCTCGCTGGCTGTCTCTATCACTGTCAAATAAATAAATAAAATCTTTTAAAAAAAAGGTTTATTTAAAAAAATATGTAGAATTGTTAGAATTGTTCCCTCAGTTCTGACAATTCTAGCTGCTTCTATTTCCCAGTCATGCAGGAGCTGCCTCCTGTATTTGCTACCTCCGTGATACCTTTGCTCACTTTCTGCCTTTGCACTTCTTCAGTGCCTTATTGGTAATTCTCTACATAAAATTCTTTCTGTTGAAGTAACTGGGTTTTGCCTTATGGCCGAATACTGACTGATAACAAGGATTCGGCAGCAGGAGATTATGGAGTTCCCTCTCTTTCTTCTAGAGGAGAGCCATCACAGTTACTCAGAAACTTTGTGAACCTAAGTTTTATTTTTTCAACTGTTCAGGACAGACTGACGGATGTGTGTCAGGGGTCTACTCTGGGATCAGTCAACTTTGATAAATGCGAAAGCGTACTTAAAACATGTTTCACTGGGAGCTGGCCCCAGAGAAGGAGAAATTATGTGAAGGGCATCTACTATATAATTATGATCTGGGGTAATTCAACAGTCCTAACGGACTCATTCCTTCTGAATCACAAAAGGAAGATAGCAGTATTCCCTGCAGATTTAGTATTAATTCTATTATACCATATTCTATTTTTAAAAATTGATAATATATATAAGAACATAATTAAACTTGCCATTAATAGGAAGAAATAGAGAGAAAGAGGGGGTTGGAGGGAAGGGAGGAAGAAAGAGGGGGGAATATGAAGAACAAAGTAGTTAGTAGTAATTTGGTTTTTATGTTTGGTTTGCATATTTTGGGGACTCAGAGAAGCCGTAAGTAACTCATGGATTTTCCTCACCAAACAAGTATTACTGCAGTGGTCATACCCAGTCATACTGCTATCTAGTGTGCTCTGTGGAGGAAACATACATAGGAAGTCTTGGAATTCATTAGTTCAAAATCATAGAACTTGAGAGCTAAGTAGGAATCTTATGATTTAGGTCAATTCCTTCATGTGGCAAATAGAAAAACTGAAATTTAAAGAAGTTAATGGCTTGCTTAAGGCCATCCAATTTGCTGGTGGAGATTAGAGACCACATAGAATCTCATCAAAGGAAGCTGAACGCTTGATAAATATTTGTTTTGCTTTGTGATGTATCTATTTCTTTAAAAAATTGATGATCTTTCAAAAAAAATACATAAAAGCAGAGAGAAGAGCATACTGAACCCTTATGTGCCTGTCAGCCACCATCAATAATACATGCTATTTTAGTTAATCCATAAATAAAGCCTTTATTCCTTCTTGAGGTTTGGTAGTTGGTATATTTCAAGGAATTCAACCTTTTCTTCTCTTATTATTCTTGAATAGATGGAAGATCCATAGTGATGTACCTCTCTCATTCCTGATATTGGTAATGTGTGAATTCTCCCCCTTTCTTTTCTACATCGATCTGACTAGAGATTTATATGTTTTATTGATCTTTTTGAAGTGTGAGGCCTCCAATTTTGTTCTTTCTCAATATTATTTAGCTATCTTGGGTCCCTTGAATTTTAAGAAACATAAATTTTAGGATCAGCATTTTTGTTTTATAGCAGCTGGACAACTGATTTCTTTATGTTGATTTTGTATCCTACAGCTTTACTGAATTTGTTGATTGGTTCTGACAGTTTTTGGTAGACTCTCTAGGATTTTGTAGATATGAGATCAGAACATCTGCAAATAAAGACAGCTTTACTTCTAGCTTTCTGATTTGGATGCATTTATTTCTTTTTCTTTCCTAATTGCTATGGCTGGGACTTCCAGTACTGTATCAAACAGGAGTGGTGAGAATGGGTACCATTGTTTTGTTTCTGATCTTAGAGGAAAAGCTTTCTACCCTTCACCATTAAGTATGTTAGCTGTGAGCTTGTCATATGTGGCCTTTATTTTGTTGAAATATGTTTCTTGTACACCCACTTTGTTGAAAATTTTTATTATGAAAGGATGTTGTATTTTGTCAAATGCTTTTTCTGCATCTGTTGAGATTATCATATGGTTTTTAATCTTTCCTCTATTGTGTTGAATCATATTTATTGACTTATGTAAGTTGAAATATTCTTGGATCCCAATGATAAATCCTGCTTGATCATAGTGTATGACCCCTTAATGTGCTGTTGAATTCAGTTTGCTAATATTTTGTTGAAATTTTTTGCATCTGTATTCATCAGAATCATTGGCCTGTAGTTCTCTTTTCCTGTAATGTTCTTATCTGGCTTTGGTCTTCAAGTAGTGATGGCCTCAAAAAATTGAGTTTGTGAGTGTTCTCTCCTCTTGAAGTTTTTGGAAAAGTTTGATAAGTCTTGGTGCTAATTCTATAAATGTTAGGAACAAAATGTTTTAACAGTAGGAAGACACTTGAGAAGACTGTTTAATTAGAATCAATCTTATAATAAGGCCTATGCTAGTGATTGGTCTTGGACTTTGCAGAGGCAGTATGAACAAGAATATTAGTCCGAAGGTCCCAAGGAGCCAAAGGGAGATGGTGCAAAGGGATTTTCCATTCACTTACCTGACACATTTCTGTAACTGCCTTCTCCATATTGTTATAATTTCTCCTTTTTTCTTTTTTGTTTTAAAGATTTTATTTATTTGACAGAGATAGAGACAGCCAGCGAGAGGGGGAACACAAGTAGGCGGAGTGGGAGAGGAAGAAGCAGGCTCACAGGAGAGGAGCCTGACATGGGGCTCGATCCCACAACGCCGGGATCATGCCCTGAGCCGAAGGCAGACGCTTAACCGCTGTGCCACCCAGGCGCCCCTCTCCTTTTTTCTTAAATCTGATCTCCATCAACCCTTTGTTTTTACCACTGAATGCAGGTATCTTCCAATTTTCCCTTCCCTGTGCACTCTCCGCCCTGTCTTTGCCCCAGAATGCTGACCCACAGCAACAGGCTTCCTATAACTCAAGCTTCAAGCTGAACTTGGCTGAAGGAGAATTGCAGGTGTTCGGGGGATGGTGAGGTCAGAGTATTTATTCCCCTGGTTCCCTCTCTTCAGGGTCACCTTGGGCTTGTTGCTTCCTCCTTGAATGATGAAAGGCCACAGTGACTTCCACATGACCCTCTCCACACAGTTCTGTCTCCAGGTTCTCGTTATGTCTCCATCCCCTCACCATCATCATCCTGTGTGATTTCCCTGATGCCTGCTCAAACCTTTGTACATAACCCCTTTGTTAAACTCTCCTCAAATTCTCCCATTTGAGTCTGCCAGCTGTTTCCTGCTGGGACCCTGACTAATATAATCACCATGCTCACCATCTTGCTGTCTTCCTCACTCTATTATCCATTCTTTATTTGAAGGAAACAAAGGATGAATGCCTTTTCCTTGCAACAGCATATGTTTTAGTTAGATTTTTTGTTGTGGTTGGCTTGCTTTTTTTGTTTGTTTCTAGGTTTCAAGTAGCTGAGACACACTTATGCTGCCTTAAGTAATATGAGTTTATTATGAGGACATCAATAAGATAGTAATTTCTATCACAAAGTTAGCCTTTAAGAAGAGCTGATATTGCACAAAGCTAGATCTCAAGAGAACTGGAAAGCAGTCTAATTTCTTTTAAGGCATAATTGTGACAGAGCACCAGGGAATTCTGTACATATTTTTCTAGGTTCTCTCTTGACCTTAACCTCTCCTTGGGCGATCCAGAGATCATACTCATACCCAATAAATTCAAGGCCATATGCTTAGTGGCTAGGTGCTCTGGATCATAGCATCTGGTAGCCCCAGCTTGAATCTTGACTTTACTAACTGGCTGTGTGCCTTTGAGCAAGCTACTTCATATTTTCTTAGACTTAAGCCACTTATAAAATGGGAATAATGACCAATCTTACTTTATTTGATTCTTGGGAAAAATTCAGTCTGAAAAAGATGGACTGAGTAAACAATAAGTGCTCAACAAATACATGTAAGGTACTGCTATCATTTTCATTAGAAGCAAAATTGTTTTGGCAATGACTTAGGGGAAAATAAATCACTGAACCCCCAGTTGAGCTACCAGCCCAAGGCAATAGACCAGCCTCTGGTGCTTGCATGATATGATCAAGGACTGTGTACAAAGTTGCTGAAATGGGCATAACCAGGGTCAAGCTCAACTATTGTTAAGATGCCTTGGGAGATGAGTTACAGCATCAGCTAAACAGTGAACACTGGTAAACCTTGTGTCTCAGTTGTTAGATGGGGCTCCTTCACTCCTCCATGGAGTCCGTCTGGGTTGGAGTACCCTCTGAGCTCTAGGAGCAGATATTCTCATTCATCTCTCATGGCAGGGATCCTCTCCTCTCCTCTCCTCTCCTCTCCTCTCCTCTCCTCTCCTCTCCTCTCCTCTCCTCTCCTCTCCTCTCTCCTCCCCTCCCCTCCCCTCCCCTCCCCTCCCCTCCCCTCCCCTCTCTCCTCCCCTCCCCTCCCCTCCCCTCCCCTCTCCTCTCTCCTCCCCTCCCCTCCCCTCCCCTCCCTCCTCCCCTCCCCTCCCCTCCCCTTTCCCCTCCCCTCCCCTCTCCCATTCCCTCTCCCCCCCTCCCTTCCCCTCCCCTCCCCTCCTCTATCTTATGCTCTCCTCCCCTTCCCTTCTCTCCCCTCCTCTCCCCTATCTTATCCTATCCTATCCTCTCCTCCCTTCCCCTCCCCTATCTTATCCTATCCTATCCTATCCTATCCTATCCTATCCTATCCTCCCTTCCCTTCCCTTCCCTTCCCTTCCCTTCCCTTCCCCTCCCCTCCCTACCCCTCCTTTCCCTCCTCTCCCCTATCCTTTCCTTTCCTTTCCTTTCCTTTCCTTTCCTTTCCTTTCCTTTCCTTTCCTTTCCTTTCCTTTCCTTTCCTTTCCTATCCTATCCTATCCTATCCTATCCTATCCTATCCTATCCCACCTTATCCTATTCTATCCCTTTAGTGTGATAGCAGCCTCTCACTTTGTCTCTGCTATATTCTGGGTGTTGTAGTTAAGCTTTTGGGTCTTCAATTATTTATGCCTTCTGTTTGGACTCTCAGAGAAGTATCTGATCAGTACAGGTGGTCACCACCCTCCCTACTGGGCAGAAGTTTCTTGTTAACTCATCCCATGGGCTAAGGGATTCCTGTGGACTGACTGCCTTTGGGTCTGGAGTCCATTCCTTATTAAATCAGCTAATTCATAATTTGAGAGGCAATGTGGCCGTAGCATGGTGTGAACGTAGTTAAGAAGGAGCCCCTAGGCAGGAGTCCCCTAGAAGGAGCTTTGCACATAATAGGTGTTTCAGAGAGTTGGCCCATCTAGTAAAGAATATAAATTCTACCACCCAAATGAATTTTATGGCATGTAAATTATACCTAAATAAAACTCTTTGGTGAAAGTGGAGCAGAAGAGACAAATGATAATGAAGAGAGTATGTGTAATGACCATTGGGGCATCATTAACACCAAATATTTATTGACATCTGCCACATGTCAAATACCATATTAGCTGTTGAATATATATATAGCCTGCCCTTGTCGAAATAACCCTTGGATATTATACTGGGGTATTAAAGCTATATTTCACTTCTTGGTAGAAATACAATGTAGATGGCATTGTAGCATAGATTTTGTTTCTCTGGGCATGTGACAAAAAGCTGTATTTCTACATCTTGTCCATTAAGTACAAAAATATTTATGGAGTGACACAGAGTGTCAAGGAAAATTATGTTTCAGATCAGGCTAACTCTTCCTCTATGCGATCACTTCAAATATTGAGTAGAATTATAATTTTGGTAACTCAATATCTAACTGACAATATAAAACTAACTGTACATATATTTTCATTTCCTGGAGATGTCAAAAAGTAGTTCTTGCCCTCATGACAATAAAAATAATTTTAAAGCTGCTACTGTCATAGATATATAATGTAATTATTTTCATGGTCTTGAAACAATCTGTTTAACCTACCATTTCCATGACTCACTCCTCCCTCCCTCCCTCCCTTCCTCCCTCCCTCCCTTCCTTCCTTCTCTCCTTCCTTTGGATCTGAGTAGAAAATGGGTGAGAGAATATATAAGAAATGGCCGTTTTGTTTTCCTAAAGGAGCATTTCCAGCTCCACTGTCCAGCAAAGATAGTCATTATCCTTTTTTCTTTATACAGGTGTACATAATTGATGCTTTACTGTATTTACATATTGCTTAACATTTATTCACTTCCCTGCTCAGCGAACAGTTTTAGTACTTTCTTTGTGGTCTTGCTACTGGATAAAAAAATGCAAACAATGGTCCTTTTACAAAAAGAAATTACTGTCCATTGAGTGATAAACAGTATCCTGCAAGTGGTCTTCCTTTAAATTTCATCAAGACCTATGTGTCACAGTGTCTCAACACAGGGAAATAAAAATTTAATTCACAGAATCAGTCAGGAGCTAATCATCCCACAAAGAGTGCTCACTCTCCTAGGAAATGTACCACCCTGCTCGAGCTCGTGCCGCCCCAGACTCAGCTCTTCGCGGTTGTGGTACTTTAGATACGGAATCTCAGGGACTCAAAGTACCGGAGTTCAACTGGGATAGGTTATGTCAAATTGCCCTCTAAAACTGCTGTAATAATTTGTGTTCATCCCTACGATGTACAAAGCTGCACTTCTCATGAACTTGCCAATCCCGCGTATTATCCAATTTGTGGGACATTTTAAGCAAAGCTTGGTGTGTAGAACAGATGGAAGCTGAGCTGTAGTTGAGATGAGAGCCTCGCTGGGGAGGGGGCCACCGCCCTCTCTAGATGGCTTCCCCTCTCCCTTCCCTGTGGGTCCTCAGTGACATCTCTCAGGAATCCCAGAACTCCATTAACCATGGTTTGAAAATCTGGGGTTTACTAGTTCGCATTCATGGCTGTAATTGGTCGGTTCCTCATGAGTAATAGCAATATATGTTTTCTGGCATTTGAAGCAAAGGTATTTAGCTTTCAGATTAACAGTGTGTTTCTTTTGTTGGTAATCTTTGACTTGAAGTGGTATTTAAATATTATTTCTAGTTCTCCAGACACAAAATAAAAAGTCATTATATGCCTGTGCATTGTTTTAAAAAACTACTAACCGAGATCTCAGCAGGATGCTAATATAAAAAGCGTTATTATCCTCAGGGCTCAAGGGCTGCCCTCATTACGAGTTAGGCCATGTATGTCACATTAACTCCTTCAGGTCACAAGAGAAACATTTAGCAAACTCCAAGGGTAACATCTCTACATTTAGCATATTAGCGTATTCCACTGTGGCCTGAAAGGCTTTCCAAAGGACTGAACTAATGTCTTTGGAAATATTCAGGCTTGGGTTGGGAGGCTGGTAAATACCAGGACAGTCCAGGGTGGAATTTGGACTGGTATGTTTGTGACAGAGGGTCTTTTGGATCATGCTCCCCACTTACCTTTTCCACGAAAGCACATCCTGAAATTGCATGAAGTCTGCACTGGCTATACACGTGGTCTGAAGTACTGTGATGTATTTACTGGATATGAACTCTTCTGAAAGGGGGTGAGTTTCCAACTCCTCTACACTTGTAAGAAATGTGGAAGAGAAAGCCATGGTGCCCTGCCAATTCAGGAACTCAACAAAGTGGCTCCCATTACAGAGCAGTCAGCTAGCCTTGCTTTCAGGCATAAATGATTGTGTCAATGACTACATGAGAGGTAGTCCCCAGTGACCCCCACTTTCAGGGGTTTATACCACTGTGTCATTCCCTCTCAGTGACTGTGGGCTAGACTGAGGGGCTTATTTGTAGGGAACAGAGTACGGCAGATTGTGAGGTATCATCTGTGAGACCTGGTCATAAAAATACTGCCCTTCTACCTTGGGTTCTCTCTCACTCTCTTAGATCGCTCGTCCCGGTAAGAGACCAAGCCTCCTCAACAGCTAGATGAATGGGATTGAAAGTGGACCCCTCAGTCTTCCTCCCACCAAGACTTCAGATGAGACCACAGCCCCAGTTTACTGTTTGAATGCAACCTCGTGAGAGACCCCAACTAAGCCCTTCCTGGACTCCTGACTCAAAGAAATTGCTTTGTTGCTGTTATTTTTAGCTGTTAAATTTGGGGGTTAGTTTTTTACACAGCAATAGATAAATGAATAGATTGAAGAATACAGGTGCTTTCTACAACATTCTGAACAGGGTAAAGGTAAAGAAAGTTCCATGCTAAGTGGTCCTCTGTTAGTAAAACTTCAGGAACCTTATCTTTGATGATAGCTCATTCCACAGAGAGGCAGTTCGCTTGGTATGATTGTTAGCCCACATTTCAGTATAGCCGCCAGCACTACTCATTTTACAGCACCTTGGGTTAGACTGAAGTGACGAATATTCGACTGACACTACCCAAAGTCTTACTGAAGACCAGGGTCCCAGGAGGTCACCTAGCGACTGCAACTTCCTCTTGTTCAGAGTTTAGAGTTTGGTAGCACCATGCCAGGGATGTCCTATATACTAGTTTATTTCATCTTCGCAGGAACACATGAAATAAGTATACCACCATTATGTTAAAGGTGTGAAGACAATTTCAGAGATGGTTCATAGGTTGATCAAGGAATCATAGGTAGAAAAAGCTGTAGAGAGGTTTAGAGTTCAGGTGTGCCTGGCTCCAAAGCCAGCGCTCTTTCCACTTTACTATTCCTCCCTCACGTGTTGGGTTGAAACCCAAAGTGAACAGGATGAACGTGGAAGAGGTTATTCCAAGTGTAGAGGACTCTGGAGAGGTCAGCTCATTTGAGCTGACATGTTGTGCAGGGGACCCAAGAGGCCTGTGGGGAGGGGGGCGTATGCTTCGAGAGAGACGGGATGAAGACTGGAATGCATCAGTGCAGCTAAGAGTGAAAGGAAATCAACCTAATGCCATGTGCTCATGTGATCTGACACAGCTTGGCCAATTCTAAGACAAAATAAACTGCCACTTACACCCCACTTGGCCCCTTACTATTCCTAATTTATTGTCCCTAAAGAGGGGCCTTGAAGCAGGAGGTTGTTACAGCTCTTAAAAAATGCATCATTTTTACAACAAATCATTCATTCACATGAAATGCACTTTACAGGCAGGCTTTAGCCAATTCTATTTTGTTGCATGTTGTTAGCCAAAATTATCAGTGACAGTTTTCATAATTATTTTCCCTTTTTTTTCAAGCAGTTACAATCTTTATGAAATTGAATTTAAATAATTACATCTTTCTGGGACTTCTTTTTTAAAAAGCGTCGTGTGTAAGGCTAAATTTGTGATGCTTCATTTAACATTGCTGAAGGAAAGAACAGATACTAAAATATTTTGAGCTGGAGCTTTACATAGACAAAGAGAAACTTCAAATACTGATTACTAATTACATTCCTATTTTGCACCAAAAATATCAGGAGGAGTTGCAGATACATTTGACAAGATTCAACTATGGCATTAAATCCCTTGTGGAATTTTAAAAATTTGAAGCTGGTTTTCTTTTTTCTTTTTTTGGGGGGGGGTAGTAAGAGTCTCAGAAGGTGAATCCCAATCTCAGTGGCTGCCTGAGGAGTGCTGGGAAAACAGGTGATCTATTAAGAGCCCTGTTAATATGAGGATATACAGCAACATGGCTGATGGAGAGGCTCTAAAACACCGGGGCTGAGGTTTTTAAATAAAGTGGTGGTGGGCGGGGCAAGTAGGAAGAGTCAGTGCTGTTACCAACCAGTAAAGTCAAGTCCACGGAATTGTCCTTCGTTCCTAAGCTCCTTCTTGGCTCCTTGGAGTTGAATTTTATGGCTGGGTGTTTTATCCTTTAAATGGTAGTGACTTCAGCCTAGTCCAAAGTGCTATGAAGTTTAAGGGCCAGCCTACCCTTTTGGAAGCTTAGCGAAAGAGTCAGCTCTTTGTCTTCTGTCTGAGATCTGGTCCGAGTGGTTGACCTGGAGAGGAGGGGGTCAGCAGGTCCAGTCCTGATGGGAGTTGCTGGAATAGGTCCTCTGGTGTGTCTGATTTGATATCATGGATATTTCATGATCTTCAAAACAACCTTCGGGTTCTCGCTCGTGGTGTCACCAGCAAATGCTTGCGCTGTCATTCCATTCAGACCCTTCACCCACCTGTGACCCTGACACAGCTGGTGATGGCCTGTCTTGGATGTTTACTCCCATCTCACCGGTGTCACTCCTATCTCCCCAGGAGGGGGGAGGGGATTCTTTTACACGTAGTACTTGATAGGAAAAAAGCTGAAAGTGTAATTGCTTATTTCTTAGGGTCAAGTTAAAATGTGAAGATGTGCCTGTATGAAGCCGGCCTGTGAGAACATCACGTATCTGGAAGGTGCTGCTACTAAGAAAAGGCTCTCATATGTCAGAGCACAGGGTGCGCAGATAGCAGAAGCGAGAAGCAAAATAGCTCCACGGGAGAGTGAGTCACTGATCGGCACCTCTTTACCCCTCCCCCCCCCCTACACCCTCCTGCGGCCCCCAGATCACCGGGTAGGTGGGTGTGGCCTGTGGGAACAGTGCGCGTGGCTTGTGGAGGTGTGGGGTGAAGAGAGGAGGCACAGAAGAAGCTAGCATCGTTGAACATGGAATATATGCCAAGTGCTGTGCGAGCTATTTCCTTCCCACTTAATCCTCGCAAAACCGCGGCACACAGGGGAACGCAGAGCTCATTTGGAAAGACTAGATGGGACAAAGTCTAAATGATTCTGTGGTTATCGCTTGAGCCGGGTTTGAACTTAGGTCCTTCCAACTCGTGCTGTCGTCTCAAAAATTTGTGAAGGGGTATTCTGGTCCCCTTGACATGTTTGGGCATCCTGGAATTGCAGGAATTATGGTCTTGTAGGCTACCTTTTATTCTGTGTGTGTGTGTGTGTGTGTGTGTTTGCACGCACATGTTTGTGTAACAGAGTTGATAGATAAGTGGAACTCCAGGGTATTGTGGGAGGCTGAGCTCTTTAATCCGATTGATCATGGCAGATACGTGGCTCAATCTTTACTGATTTGTAATCTCTTCTGCCTGAGCAGTAGAAAATAAAATGGATTCTCATTAACTTAGTTATCACAACTTAGTTATCACAACTTAAAGGGTAATCGGCACTCTATTTAACTGTGGTTCTGAATTCTGCTTTGACAAAGTCCCGCTCTAAATTAGAAATGTTTTCTTGAGGACTGTTCGCGTGGTGTTTTCTGCCAGGCGCAGTAAAGCGGCGATCATTAGAATTGAGGAGAATTAATAGATCGCGTGGGTTAGCTCGCTGAATGAAATTCGAAGGCCAAGCCAGAAGGAGAATTGGAAGTCTTGCCGCTGTTGTTTAAGCACAGCAAGAAGAAGAAACAACAGAATGAGGGAAAAGAGGAGGAGATCAGGAAACAACTTCTAAAAACAAATTCTAATACTTGCCTATTTTGAGCTCTTTTTTTTTCTAACGGATCTTTAAGCTTTTCATTATCAATAGTCACTCAGGCAATTTTCAAAATGTGTTTTTAATAGGGTGTAACATTTCTAAGTTTATTAGGAGTCTCCTGTTTATACTTGCAACTATGGAAAAAATTTTAACTTCCCTCTTTCTTTCTCAAAAATGTCCCTACATGGAGGTGCCTGGGTGGCTCAGTCGGTTAAACATCTGACTCTTGATTTCGGCTCAGGTCATGATCTCAGGGTTGTGAGATCGAGTCCCATGTCAGACTCTGAGCTGGGTGTGGAGCCTCTTAAAGATTCTCTCTCTCTCTCTCTCTCTCTCTTCCCCTCTGCCCCTCCCTCCCTGCTTGCTTGTATGTGCTCGCTTTCTCTCTCTCTCTCACACACACACACACAAAAAAAAGTCCCTGGTTGGCTGATCAATTATATGGTTACTCTATTGAACGCCTACTGTATGCTAGACTCTGGAGATAGACACAGAAGTGAACAAAACAAACATGGTTCCCAATCCCCACCCCTCCAAAAAAAAGTGACAGAATATATAAGCAAAAATTTACAGAGTAATATATAGGAATCAAATCGGGACCTGAGGCAGTAATTGGGGATGAAGGAACATCTTTAGAGTAACCAGAGAAAGATCTTCTGAAGAGGTGTCATTTACGCCAAAACCTAAGGGATGAGGAGTCAGCCATGCAAAGTCAGGGTAAAATATCTCTGGCAGATGCAAAGGCCCTGAGGCTCTGGTACTATGGTATGTTTGAGAAACTGAGAGAATACAATGAGGGTGTAGTTCAGCAGCAGAGAAGGGTAGTGGACAGGGCCCAGATCATGCAGGGTCTAGGATTCAGACTATGGTAAGAACCCTGGATCTTATTCTAGATAATGGGGAGCCATCGAAGGTACTTTAAAACATTGTGATTGTCATTTTTAGGCCGAGACTTTCTCTCTTTAAATTGCATAGCATTTAGTTGTTTGTATTTTAATACATAGAAACGCAAAAATTAAGTAATTCAGTCTTCTTGCCCAGATAGCCTAGTATTTTTATTAAAAAGAAAAGTTTTGTTTTTACACATTTAAATACACACGCAGATGTCTCTCTCTCTTATTCCGATGCTCTTGCCCTTTTCCCAAGGATAGTCACTATTAAAGTTTCTTGTGTTTCCCTCAAATTTTATGCAAATACTTGAATATTTATATAGATAAAAAAAACAAATGGGATCATGTTTACATTATGTTTTGCATTTATCTTTTCACTGAGCAATATACTGACACCCAGAATATTTCATTCTTATAAAAAGCTGCATAATATTCTATTTTATGGACGTATGATTTTTTTTTAACCAATTACCTATCGATAGATATTTTTGTGGCTTTCCTTTTTATTTTGTTTGTCATAGCAGACAGTACTGCCAAAAACATCTTTTTAAAAAGACTTATTTATTTATTTGAGAGAGAGAGAGAGAGAGAGAATCCTCAAACAGACTCCTTACTGAGCTCGGAGCCCGATGCAGGGCTCGATCTCACGACCCTGAGATCATGACCTGAGCCGAAATCAAGAGTTGGCAGCTTATCTACTGAGCCACCAAGGCTCCCCCCAAAACATCTTTGATTATAAATCTTGGGGCACTTTTGCAAGTTGATTGAGTAACATTATTATGTGTTTTTAAACTTTTGAAGGATATTGCTAAATTATCATTTACCGATTTAAAACTGTTACCTTCTGGGGCGCCTGGGTGCCTCAGTCAGTTAAGTGTCGGCCTGAAGCTCAGGTCATGATCCCAGGGTCCTGGGATCAAGTCCCACATCAGGCTCCTTGCTCAGCAGGGAATCTGCCTCTCCCTCTGCCTGCAGCTCCCCTTGCTTGTGCTCTCTTGCTCTTGCTCTCGCTCTCTGTCAAATAAATAAATAAATAAAGTATTTAAAAAAGTAAAAATAAAACTGCTATCTCCAGATATATGAGAGTGCCTGTTTTCCTACACCTTCCTGAATACTGGGTATCATTAAATATTTTTATTTTAAGTTTTGCCTATTTGGTAAGTGGGACATGCTATCTCAGTGTCTTTGGAAATGACTTTTTTTTTTTTGAGTTATGAATAGGATTGAGTTTTCTTTTCTTATGTCTGTAAGTTTTTCATATTTGTATGTTTTCATTTTAATCATGTTTCTACTGGGTCATTCTTTTCATTATTGATTTATATGAGTTCCTTGTGAAATAATTAATTTGTAATTAAGGAAAGTATGCCTGATGGGGTGCCTGGGGCACTCAGAAGGTTAAGTGTGTGCCTTCGGCTCAGGTCATGGTCCTCGGATCCTGGGATTGAGCCCTGAGTCGGGCTCCCTGCTCAGTGGGGAGTCTGCTTCTTCCTCTCCCTCTGCCTTTTCCACTCTGTTCCTGCTTTCTCTCTCTCAAATGAATAAATAAAACCTTTTTTTTTTTTAAAGGAAAGTATGCCTGGTGATACTGTAACAAATATGTTTTCCTAGTTTGATATTTTGCAATCCAAAGTTTTGATTTTCAAGCAGTCATATTTATCAAGTTGGTCTTTATGCTGCCTAGATTTAAACCATGATTAAAAGAACTTTTTCATTTCCAGATTATAAATAAATTATAACTAACCTCAACTGTATTTTTATCTGGAACTATTATTTTGAATGGTTTCAAGCAAGGAGATGATATGGTTTGATTTGTATTTTAAGAGCTCATGTTTGGTTTTGTGTGATGTGTGGACCTGCAGAGAGCAGGGGTGGATGTGGAGAGAGAGACTTGCTGGGTGGCAGGTGGGTGGAAGGAGGCGGTGAGGGCTGGCTTAATGCAGTAGCTGGGGAGCTCTAAGGAAGCGGACAGTTGCAAGATATTTTGGAGATTGTGTTGATAGGACTTAATCGTGTCCTGGACATGGGTGCTGCAGGACAGAGAAGAATCAGGACTGACTCCTGGGTGTTTTGACTTCTGCGGTTGGGCGGATGTCATGTTGCTCCCTGAAATGAAGACAGCTGGTGTTGGCAGCAGGGGTGTTCGTGAGAGAAAGTCTAGCTCTAGTTTAGACATGTAGCGTGTGACATCTCTGAGAGACATCAAGTTGTACCTGTTCCCCGGCAGGTGGGTAACTGAATATATCAGTCAGGAGCTCAGAGGTGAGGTGGCACTTGGATGGTGTTTCAGGCACTGAGATCAAGCAGAGCGGAATCGGACGCAGAAACCCTGGCTTAGGTCAGGATAACAGAGAAAGAGCCAACAAAAGAGTGTGGGAAAGAGTAGCTAGAAAGAGGAGACAGTCCCGGATAGAACAATGTTGCTGAAGCCAGGAGATGGGACTATGAGGGACGGAGAAGCCACGTCTACAAAGTACGGGTGAGCGGACGGGTATATGGGGACTGGATTTGGCCCATGAGCATCGCTGCTGAGCCTCATGGAAACCCCCAGTGGGATTTGGCGCAGAAGCCAGATTGGATGGATTAGATTGGGTGGTGAATACGTATTGATTGTATTATTCTGCGTCGTCCAACACTCACGGCGTCCGACAGCACTCTGTGATCTGCGTTTGCAGGAATAATCTCCTTATGATCACTATCCATGTCACGTCTTTGTCAGGACCCCACTCCCTGCTGTCTTCTCATTCCCATACTCAGATTCTCAGAAGCACCTCTGTATCTCCTGTTACATTCTCTTCTGCCTCAACTCCTCCAATCCTTCCATGGTGCCCTCTGAAAATCACAGCCCATTCATGGCAGACAGTTGTATATCTTAATCATTTCTCTGAACACCCCTCTCCTTCTTGCTCTAACTGAAGTCTGGCCCTCTCCAGAGGGTCCTGCTTTCCCTACAGGGGTCCTCACTGGCGCTCGTGTTCACTCCCAGGGCCCTGCAGACCTGGAGGTGGGAGGGGAGCCCCGTGTGCCCTCCACTGCTGTTTTCAGACCACACTCACTCTTCCCCTTCTAAAGATGTCCGTCTCTGCCTCTCAGGATTATGTTACCCAGTACCACTCATCGTTCCTTTTCCCTTTCTTCTCCTGAAGCATTTTCCCCACTCCCCCACCACCATTTTAGCTCCTGACTAACTGGAACTCTCTCATGAGACTCATGAAAGATCACCAATCTATTGCCTGATTCTTACCTCCTTTTCATTGATCTTCACCTCCTTGATGTCCTCCCCCCCCCGCCATTCTTCAGCTGACATTTTATGCTTAATTATTATAGTCATTCCCTTGTATGCTCTTTGACTCCCTCAACCCTCTTGTGAAACTCACGTCCACAAACCCCAAGTATTCTCTTAGTGCTGCTTGACATTCTGTTTTCAGTCATTTTCACACTCTTTAGACAATTATTTAGACCTTCTCTCTCCTTACACATCCAACGTCACCTTCCCCAAAACTACCTTCAGCTTATGAAATGTTCTACTTCACTAAAAAATGGAAGCGCTGAGACAGACTCTTACACAGACTACCATTCCCACATTTATCCACCTCTCTCGGCTCAACCCGCCTCCACATTTTCTGCTCTCCCTTGTTACCATATGTGACCTATTCATAATCCTATTAAAAATCAATCTTGCCCTTTGCCGACTACTCTCCTCCCTCACCCCTCTCACCTACTCAAAGGTACTGTTCCAGCAACTCACCTTCTGTCCTACACGATCAACTGTTTCTCTGTATGGGAACATTCTCATCAGCGTGCAAACATATTGCTATTTCTTCTTCCACAAAAACACAGGAAAGGAAATAAAACTCCCCTCCAGTCTTATTTATTTACACCCCCTTTCCAGGAACACCTCACAATAATTGTTTGCACTCACGATTTCCACTGTTTCCAGTTACTCTCTTTGTCTCTTAAACCAATTTCAAGTATGCTTTCACCTTTACTAGTTCACCTGAATTACTCTTGTCAGTGTCACCAATATTCTTCCTGTTGCTGATTTCGGCAGTCCATTCTCAGTTCTCATTTTAGCTGAATTTTTAACAGCACGTGGAATTGTTTGCTCTGTTCTGCTTTGTATACTTTCTCCCGTTGAACTCCAGCACACCACGCTCTCCTGGTTTTCTTCCTGCTTTGCGAGTTGCTTCTTTATAGTTTTGGGGGATTGTCCTTTTCTCCTTCACCTCCTAATGTTGGACTATTTCATGGCTCAGTCCTTTGTTCTCTTTATTTTCCTGTATGTATGGACCCCTTTGGCGATCACTTGATGACAATGATTTCCAACTGCATATCTCCAATCTAGACTTCTCCCAAACTCCAGACATATGTATCCAACCACCTACTTGTCACGTTCACTAAGAGACCTCCAATTCAGTATGTCCCCAAACTGAACTCCTTGTCATCCCAAACCTGTTCCCCCCACAACATTCCCCATTTCAGCTGGTGGCAACATGACTTCGTTCACGCAGCTGCTCAGCCCAGACAGTTGTCCATGATTCTTTTTGTCCTCTAATCCCCATATCCAGTCTCTCAGATAATCTTTTAGATTCTACCTTCAAAATACATTCGCAGTCAGACCGTATCTCACTATCCCTAGGGCTATTATCTTTGTGTTTCTGCAGATTATTGAAATTAACCTCCTAACAGATCTCTGTTTCCATTCTTCCCAGCCTTCTCCTGCAGTCCATTCTTAACACAGAAACCAAAGTAAAAGTTAGTCAGATTATGTCACTCCTCTGCTCAAAGCCATGCAGTGGCCCTTTCGGTCCCCACTTTACCCAGATATAGTTCTTACAGTGTCCTCTAAGACCCTACACAATCTGCACACCCAACTACCCCTCCACCTTTTTGTTGTTCTTTCCCTATTACTTGGCATTTAGCTCGCACTAGCCCAAATGGCTTCTGTGATGTTCCTTGAACTTTCAGACATGGCTGAATCTCTTACCTTCTTCATGTTTTTGAATGTCAGTAAAGCCTACCCCAACCACCCTATTAAAAATGACAACCCCCTCATCCTACTACTTTCATCCTACTCTATATTTTCTCCCCCATTACACTCAACACATTCTAACATGCCATGTATAGTTATTTACCTCTTTATTTTAAATATTGTTTATTCTTTCTTCCTGTTAGGCTATAACCTCCAAAAGGATTTTAGTTCTTTGTTGGATCTCGAGCACATAAATAGTGCCTATAATATTGCCAATACTCAATACATATTTTTGAATGACTGAATGATATTTTTGAATGAATGAATAAATTGCTCCAAGGTTACCCGTCAGCGGCAGAGTCAGGGTCCCATCTTGGTAGTCAGGTCCTGGAGGCTGAGCTCTTTCTTAATCAGCCAATTTCATTTCCTTTCAAAGCCCGTATGAGACACAGTAGATGTTGCATGTACAAAGGCAAAGGAAATTGGCTCAGACATTTATTACTCTGTAAGACATCACCAAATGGACCTACTTATCATTCATAAAATCTCTAAAATCTATTAGGCTCTCTAGGGTCTGTTTACTGAAATCAATACTACAAGCCACATTATTAAAGAATTATGATGGCAAAATTGAGTGCTTGAGTGCTTTTGGTATACAGCCAAAGATATAGGCAAGTGAAGCCAAAAGAAGACTCACTGTCCCCTTTTAATCTTCACAATTGGTTACATATGATCAGTGAATGTGAGTTCTTCCTAAAACATTTTGTTAACTGGAAAGGGACAAAAGTGCATAGTATCCAACATTGTGAGTCTGTGATTAAACTAACCCAAATGGTTCAGGAACGTTGCGTAGACGAGACAGTACTCCTCTCTACTCACCTTTAGAGTTGATGATGATGACAGTGATGATGACAACTATGTTAATATCAAGGAAGGAATAATTCAGTTCTGCCTTTTAATTAGATATCTAGATAAACTGGAATATTTAAATATTTCTCAATGCCAAGAAAGACTGTTTTCTTCCACACTGTCCTTGTAGATTAGACAGTGATTTGTTATTTTAGAAACAAATTTAGCAACATTTTTGAAATGGAAAACTTTTCCAAGTTAATCCCTAAGGTTCTAATCCCTATTCTTCTAACAACGTGGGTGTGCGTGTCTATGTGTGATGGAGGATGTGACATACGGGTGGGTGGTGTTTGTTGCGTCGAATACGCTTGCTATCACCCCTTTTCCAAAATACCTCATAATCCACTAATTAATATTTATGAATTCCTATGTTCCCCTGTGGGTAAATTTTTTGTAGTCTTTCACAGCATACTTGCCTTTAATGAGATGTTCACCTCGCTGAAGGGCTAGGAGGCTGTGTGTGCGTGCGTGCGTGTGTGTGTGTGTGTGTGTGTGTGTTGGGGAAGAGATGTTGAAGCTCATGCTTAGAACTTAGAACACTTCAGGGAGAGGAAATCTGGATGAAGCCTGATAAATAGGTCTTTAAAATCACCCTGGGATTAGCTGGTGGTGTTGGTGTATGCCGGTGATGGAAGGTTCTAGAGTTTTGAATGTGGGAAAGGAAGAAAGAAAAGAAGATGTTTAATAAATATGTTTGAATACATAGCTTGTGTACCAATAAAAGAATGAGTAATTGGATGTTCTCTGAGTCCAGAGGGTGATAATAAAATTATCTGACACATTTCACAGGATGCTTGTGGGTGTATATTTCAGAAATCACTAGTAATAGAAGAGTCTCTTTCTGCGGGTGAGCAGAGCATTTTCAAAAGAAGTTTTGCCTCTATTCTTCACCCTCAAATCTACAGAAACCATTTTACTTGTTCTAATGGCTTTTGCCTTAGAAGAATTTCCTTTGTTAACATTTTCAAACTTTTCCTTCTTCCTGACTTGTGAGTGAGAAAGATCAGGTGGCCAAGACCTAATAATTTTAAGTTGACCTTCCTTGCAGGCAGAAGATAGAAAAGAAGATGACTTTAAAGCTCCCCCTTTCTCTAGGTTTTAGAGTTCTTTGTCTTTACCAAAGGTGATCTGTGGCTCTGAAGCTAAAATATAGAATAAGTGTAGTGTTCATTCCTTTCTTGATGTGGAAATTTTAAAAAGATGGTTCTAGTTGTTTATGCTTTTATTATGGGCTTTCTCTCTCACTCTCTCTCTCTATATATTTATTATATATTATAATATAATATAATTTTAGAAAAGAAGGTAGCAAGGATACTTGTTCTCAATTATATATATAGAAATATATATAATTATATATTATTATATACAATATATATTTTATACAATAAAAATATAGAGAGAACATATAATCATATATATATTCTCAATTTTATATATATTATACTCTATATTATATATAATTATAATCCATAGAATTATATATAATAGATAAAATAAATATATAGAGAATATATATAATTACATACATATATATTCTAAGATACCTCAAAATTCACTAATTAATATTTAAGAACTCGTGTGTGTGTATGTGCATGTGTTTGTGTATGTGTAAAAATATATATTTTTTAACATTTGGCATTCTATTGGAATAGGCAGAGGGGGTAAATTCTTAGGGTTTGTTCTTGAAGAAAACAAAGGCCAGGGCTTAGTCGGTTTTTTAGATTGCACTCTTCCAAAGCTGAGGTTTATCTTAGAATATTCATGGGGTTGTGTCTGGTTATGACACTTCATTTGAAATAATTTGAGGGTCTTGCTATGGGTAAAATTAAGTGGAAGACTTGCACTTGAATAGGACTCCATCAATTTCTGAAAAATCTACCATGGTTCTTTCCCAGAGCTGACTATTTATGCACACAGAATTTTCCTGACCCAGAGCTGTGATATTATATTTCTTAGTTACTACTCCATCTACTTCTTAAATAAGGCAGTTTTCAGTTTAAATTTGAAGATAGTTCAGTTGGTTTTACATAGCATCTTGACAAAAGGGTGTATAAGGGTTTTCCAGGGAAACAGAACCAATAGAGAGAGAGAGAGTGTGTGTGTGTGTGTGTGTATTTACATATATAAAGAGATTTGTTTTAAAGAATTAGCTCACGCCTCTATGGAGACTGATAAGACCCAAGATCCATAGTTGGTAAGCTGAGACTCAGGAGAGCTGATGTGTAGTTTTGGCCTGAAAATGGGCAGGTTTGAGACACAGGAGAACAGATGTTACATTTCAAGTCTGAAGGCAATACAGAAACCAGTGTCCCAGCTTGAACGCGGTGAGGCAGGAGGAATTCCCTTTTTGTGGGTGACGGGGCTGGGGGGGTGGTCAGCTATTTGTTCTATTCTTGCCGTCACATGATTGGATGAGACCCACCTGCATTAGGAAAGGTTATTTGGTTACTTAGTTCATTAATTTAAATGTTAACCTCATCCAAAAACACCATTACAGAAACATTCAGACTAATCTTTGACCAAATATCTGGGCGTTCAATGGTCAAATTCGGTTCCCATACACCTCTTCTTAAGCCATACTTGATCTCCAGGTGTAGATAATAGCAAGGTCGTAATTCTGCCTAACATGATACAACAGTCCTGCATATGGGTGGAATACTAGGGACTGAATGTGTGCGTCCCCCTCAAATCCATACGTTGAATCCCTGATCTCCAGTGTGGCCGTATTTGAAAATGGGACTTCTAAGGAAGTAATTAGGTTAAACGAGGTCCTACAGGTAGGGCCCTGATCGGACAGGATTAGTGTCTTTAGAAGAAGAGGCCCTGGGGCCCCTGGGTGGCTCAGTTGGTTAAGCAACTGCCTTCAGCTCAGATCATGATCCTGGAGTCCTAGGATCGAGTCAGCATCGGGCTCCCTGCTCAGCAGGGAGTCTGCTTCTGTCTCTGACCCTCTCTGCTCTTGTGCCTCTCTCTGTCTCAAATAAATAAATAAAACCTTTAAAAAAGAAGAAGAAGAAGAAGAAGAAGAACAAGAGGCCCTGGACTGCTCTCTTGAGCTCTGTCTCTCTGCGTGTACCACCGAGGAAAGGCTGTAAGAGCATTTAGCAGGAAGGTGGCCTTCCCCAAGCCCTCACCAGAAGCCACATGGGCCAGAACCTTGACCCTGGACTGCCAGCCTCTGCAAGTTTAAGAAAATACATTTCTGCTTAAGCTACCCAGTCTGTGGTATTTTGTGATGGCAGCTGGAGCAGATGAAGACACGGGGAAATTTGTGGACAGAGGAAATCTACTTCTTCAGATTTCTCCATCTCAGAGATTTTTTTTTTTTTAAGAGCACATTCACTGCCGGTTTTATGACACATTAGGAAATGATAAAAGTCATTACAGAACAGCAGCGAGGAACCGAGAAATCCTTTTTGAGCAAGTGTTGCCGTCTGTACTTTGATCAAAACAGTAAGTTACAAACACTTCTTGGATAAATGAGTGAATCATTTAAAATGAATATTGAACATTTATAAATAAGATAATTCACATGAAAGCATTGAAAGTTATCTTCACATGGATGTTTCGTACATTACTCTAAATAAGGATTCAGCAGAAATGACCTTGGTTGTCCATCAGAAGAGGGAAGTTACATCATTTACGGTTCATCTTCTCAGTAGAACCTTACGTGATAACCAGATACGATCATTGTGAAACCCACTTGGAAAAATGGTTATCCTATATGTTAATGAATAATATAAAATGTATTCTGCTATATTATACTTACTTGAAATTATGCATGCATATTGACAGGACCTCTCTTTTTGTTTTATGGTAATTTTATATTAGTACTGCTTTATAATAATGTTTAAAAGAATATTTATTAATGACCAAAGGGCCTCTGAGCTTCCCAAGTCCGTCGTGCGTGCAGCCCGTCCTTCAGCGTCTTTTCCTGGGTTATGGATCCTGTTGCCTGGTGAGCCAGATGGTGGTATCCGTCAGCGAGAACTGGGCTTCACATCCATTTGAGTCATGCTAGATATTTGTTCGGTTACATGTTTTTCTTTCTGTAAATCATCCTTATTAAGTACTTTCTCTAAAGAGCGCAGCCTTCCTTTTGCGCGCTGCAGAAGCACAGGTTATATTGAAGGAGGGGGAATGAAGATTAAAATGGTTAAGGTATCCAAGGGGAGAAAACTGAAAAGTTGAACCAGCATTTAGAGTCATCATCCTTCCTGCTGAAGGGACAACAGTCAACTTAAGCATTAGATTATTGCTTTTTTTTCCTTTCCTTTTTTAAAGATTTTATTTATTTATTTGACAGAGAGAGAGGGAGAGATAGAGAGAGAGAGCACAAGCAGGGGGAGTGGCAGGCAGGTGGAGAAGCTGGCTCCCCACTGAGCAAGGAGCCTGATGCGGGACTCGATCCCAGGACCCTGAGATCATGGCCTGAGCTGAAGGCAGATGCTTCACCGACTGAGTCACCCAGGCGCCCTTAGATTGTTGCTTCTTCGCAAACAGTTCCCCCACACTGTCCTTTCCTACTCACGTAGTTTCTTTGAAGTGTTTCTAAGTGGCTCAACACAGTCTTTGAGTGCAGAGACGGCAATATTTAAAAGGGCCTGACATATCTTTTATGGCCATTCCAAACCTTTCCCACATGCCTTTTGTGACTATCTCACCCAGAGGATGACTTGGTGCCTGACATTGGCTTCAGGGCACCAGTGCCACAGGGATCTGTGGGATAGAGTTTAGGGACGTGTGCTGGTCTGACTGGATGTGGGGCTTGGGTGGGAGGTTATAGAGGACCGGACTCGACAGGTAACACGAACTCAGGTAGTGAGCCAAGTGCACGCGAATCTTAGAGTCTTCAGTATTTGTTTTATGTCACCAGGAAATATTCTGTATGCCTGAAAAGGAGGCTGGAAAATCCCCAAAGGAAAACGACAAGAGTTTTTGGCCTCAGCATTGAGAATTTTCATAATTTCCGTAACATATTGGTTATTTTCATAGGTTTTTACCTTTTTTTTTTCCCCCCAAAATTTCCTCATTGGGAACATTCTCCTTCGGATATTCTGACTTTTCTCTGACATTAAGAGGACGGGGAAGGGAATTCTCTGATGCTGAACTTTCCTGGACATTTTGGGCACCATGGAGTGTTCACTCAATTGGACATTCAGAGCATTCAGTGAAGATCCCTGATAGACAGTAGCCAGGTGCTCATCGAGGCCGGGAAGGAATAGATAAAAATCCCCCTCGCTGGAACATAGGTGCTTTCATGGATTGCATAGAAAATGTATTTTAATCCTCATAATAGGCTTAGCAGGTCATCATTATTATCTACATTTTTTAAAGAGGAAACCAAGGCTATGAGCGATTAAGGTCCCTGCAGCAAGCTCACATAATTGGAAGAGCCAAGATTCTGTCCCCAGTCATCCTGAATTGGGGGTCTTTCCTGCATGAGCATTTCCCGTGCTGGAAATGGTGAAGACATGTATGGATGGCCTTTCCCAAGGCAGCTAATACAATAAATAGAGATCAATGAGCTCACGCCTCAATGCAGGCAGTACCCTTGGAGCTGGGGGCAGAGCAGCGATGGGCATGATAGACAAGACTAGACTGGACGGGTGGGCGGGGTGCAAGCAATAAACAAATGAACACGTGTGTGCTTTGATATCACGTGATCCAAGATGCGATAGAATTTTGGATAGTAATGAAGGCTCTAAAAAGTAAGGAAGGTACAGGGACATTTGCTGACATGGCATGAGGTAGGTTTATGTGTGGTGGAAACAGAAGACCTCTCTAAAAAGGACATATTTGGTCAGAGACCTGGGTGGAGTATGAGACAGGCTATGAAATTGCACTGGGCGGGGGGCGGGGAGGAGGAAGGGCACCAGATAGAGGAGATGAGGCTCTGAGGATGAAAGAACTTTCCATGTTTAAGGCGCCGCAAGGAGGTGAGGGCTGCTGGAGTGAAGTGAGTGGGGATTTGGGGAAGACAGTGTAGGATAAGATTAGAGCACCTGCTGTCTTAGGCCTATCCTGACTTGCTCAGTAAGAGCTTTGAGCTCTATTCTAAGTGTAATGGGAATACAAAATAGAGCTTTAAGCAGAGGAATTATGTTATTTATATTTTACAAAAATATCCTCTAATGAAGGGATTTTTCGTCAGGAGACCCTGACCAGTTCCAACTGGATCCTTGCTAGATAACTGAGGCCTTTCCCAAACTGCTCCCTAGAATAATTTGGAGGCATCCAATCTCAAAAGCTTTTTGAGGGTTTGATAGAAGGAAACACGACCAAAGGATGGAACAATAAACTTTCGGAAGAGGAAAGTTTGAAGCCTTTTTCCCCTGCTTTATTGAGACATAGTTGCCGTACATCATTGAGAAAGCATAAGGCGCACATCTGCTACACACTTACATGTGGCAGAATGCTTGCCGTCGTAGCCTTAGCTAACGTCTCCATCACATCACATAATTACTCTTTCTTCTCTGTGGTGAGGACGTGGGAGACGTACCTCTTAGCAGTGTTCAAGTGCAAGACGCAGCATCACTACCTATAACTGCCAGGCTGTGCACTAGATCCCAGCACTTAGTCATCTTGTAACTGGTATGTTGTGCCCTGTGTCCAGTATCTCCCTGTTTCCCTCCCTTCCCAGCCACCGGTAGCCGCCGCTCTGGTCTCTGTCTCTATGAGTTTGGCTTTTTTAGACTCCACATATAAGCGATACCATATGGTGTTTTTTCTCTGACTTATTTCACTTGGCATAATCTCCTCAAGGTCCACTTATGTTGTTGCAAACGGCAGGATTTCCTTGTTTCTCTTGGCTTTTATCACACCGCATCTTCTTTATCCATTCGTTCATTGATGGACATTTAAGTTGTTTCCATAAATGTCTGTGAATAACGCTGCAAAGGCTTTACGTTTTTATTTCCTAATAAAAATGGGAGGAAGTTTCTGCAGGAGCATCTGTGGAAAGGCACAGCAGGGAGGCCAGACCGCGTGCTGTGCTTGGCCCGGTGGTCAGACTTCGGAGAGAGAGCTCCAGGTAGATAGACGCTACAGAAGCTCTATTAGCGCAGGGATCTGTGAAACTTGGGGTTGTAAGCTGCGCTTCTGCCCCGACGGGCAGTACTGGCGTCTAGCTCTGGAGAACGTGGTGAACACAAGTGAGAACACCTTTAGGGCGCTTTCCAGAGGGCTGAGGTAGGGCCGGAGTTGGATGGGGCAGTCTGTAATGATGATGATATGACTGATGGGCTTTCATCTGGAGGCAGACAGGTGGGCGAGACCCGGAAACAATGAAATGTAAGTCAGATATTGCCTCGATTCTACTTTAATTGCAAAGTGTGACATTTCCTAAATAACAGCTCTGTCGCCAGGGTGTTAGGGAGGGGCAGGGCCACATTGCTATGTTAGGGGTCCACACCAGTTTTAAGAGATATCCTGATGGCAGAAACTTGAAAATGTGGAGGAGAAAATGTTCCTTAGAACCAAGGAAATAAGGCATATAAGATGGTATATATTATAATGTGGTATACCAAATATAATGGCTTATATGAATTGCATATACTTTGTAGCAAAAGTTTTGGGGTCAAAGAGAACTGGGTTTGTCTCTTGGCTCTTCAGTGGCTTTAAGTTATGGAAGGATTTGGTTAAGCTCCCTGCACCTCAATTTCCTTTTTGGTAAACTGAGATAATAATGATTAATTGAGCATCAAAAGAGATAATTCTTATAAAGCACATAGCATACTAAATGGCATGCAGAAAGGGCCCTAGACTATTGTGATTTATAATAAGAAATGCATGTGTGGTCTTTGTTTCTGGCACAGAGCACCTAAAACCTTTGGCATTTCCTAAGTAATGAGAGCAATAAATATGTCTTTTGTATGTTAATTAGGTGATCTTTGGATCCCACTTAAGGTTGGAGATGGTTGCCAGGAAAACCCAAGAACGTGATTAGAGGGTTGGAACTCTCAGCCTCACCCCTGTCTCCAGAGGGGAGAGGCTGGAGGTTGAACAGTGGTTTAATCAACCATACCCACGCAATGAAGCCTTCATGAAAACCCAGACTGCTTGGTTCAGAGAGCTTCTAGGCTGATGACCTTGCAGAGACGTGGAGGGCAGTGGTGTGCCTGGGGAGAGCACAGTAGCTCCTCTCCTTTCACCAGACCTTTGGAAGATAAGCATTCTCATGCCTTCAGGACTAGGAATTCTAAAATGTACGAAACTTTCTGCATTCCTCTGTTGGCCCAGGTCTGGTCACCACAGCTTTTTCGGATGGACCGCACACATAGTGCTTCTCCTTACGCTTGCTCATTTTCAGCTGTGCTGTGTCCTGCTTACAGCAAGAGTGACGCTGTCTGAGGTCAGTGCCTTGGAAATTTGAAACCGTCCTGAGGTTAGTAGGATTGGCCCCTTGGTTGTTTCCGTGGCTTTGCTCAAGGGTTTGTATCGGGCCTTTTTTCTGGTGATGGTATCGGGAAGAGGTTGAGGATGTCTCGGGAAGAACACATTGAACCCTGGCCGAGGCCGGCTGAGTCTTTGTGCTCATAATCACCACAAATAGAACCTGAGAAACTTCCCTCTGTTCTCTCACACTTTAAGCTCCTTATCTGTAGAAAGAAATGAATAAAATACCTCCTGTAGAAGAGCGGTTTTCATTTCAGTCTTACCGGTTTGACACCACGTTGGAGTGAATGGCAGTGAGAGGGGAAGGCCTGGAGCGCGGAGTCTTGAGTCTCGTGATGCCAAAGTCACCGATGTATTTAATGCAGCCTCCGACTGACTGTGAACCCTGAATCTTACTCCTCAAATGCAGACCATGGGCCTGGCAGCCTGGAGGCGCTCTGTGGCGGAGCGCTGGCCGAGTCTGTCTCTTTAATAAACCTGACCCAAATGTGGCATTAATGAAGGGCTCTGGGTGAAACTGGCGGAGAGTACTTTCTTGATAGTCCTGTATCTCCCTTGATCACGGTAATGACTGCGTTTGCTATGTAAGTGTTGCCTTCCTGGGATGGGAACAGGTGTAGGTTTAAGGAGCTTCCAGAAAAAAAGAAAGGCAAGCACAAAAGCAGAGAGAAGGGTTACCAACCTCAAGCCTGGGACTGGGAAGCGTCATTGTAATGTGCTGCACTGTTTCTGTGCTTTTGGCCGAGTTTCACTGCTGCGGGCAAGTGCGTTCGCAAGAGTGCAGGGATGCGCACTGGACGGGGAGCTGAGGGTCACTTTATAGGAACCAGATGGGAGTGCGTGATACAGTCTCCCCTGACTGCGGAAGCGACGAGCTTCGAATGTTCTTGAACTACAGAAGCATCTCCTCATTACTGTGTGCAATTAATTACATGCCACCAGCTTATTGTTTGCTATAAATAGCCACTGATTTGTCTTCATTTACATTTTAGAAGGCTTATTACTCTTTGCCAAAACAAAGCATCATTTTTCATAGGAGTGTGTGCTGGAGAGATCTCTGAGGGAGATGTGGCAAAATCTTGGTGGGTCTCTGGTATTTTAAAACAGTAACTGGATTATCAAGGGTTTCCTATATTGTAATCATTGGGAATCTCTTTTATTTCTTGTCTCCATCAAGCATACCATGTTTCAAAAATTGTTGTCTATCAAGCTGTATGCACGAAGTAAAATTTCTTCCCATTTTAATTAATAACAGCCATAATTCACAAGTTCCCATCAGCTTTTTTTTTTAAGATTTTATTTATTTATTTTGACAGGGAGAGAGAGAGAAAGCACAAGAAGCGGGAACAGCAGGCAGAGGGAGAAGCAGGCTCCCCGCTGAGCAGGAAGCTTGATGCGGGACTTGATCCCAGGACCCTGGGATCATGACCTGAGCTGAAGGCAGATGCTTAACTGACTGAGCCACTCAGGCGTTCCTTCTGATCAGTTATTAAAATTATCACTAAAAGGAAAAAAGGGATGTTTTCTATTTTAAAAATAATTTTTACTTTATTTTTTATTATGATATGTTAGTCACCATACAGTACATCATTAGCTTTTGATGAAGAGGGATGTTTTCGTCAGGATTTTGTTGACGTTTTAGAGACATAAAGTGTAATTTCCATGAATTATTCTTTAAAAATAGTGAAAAACAGCTCTCCAGCTTTTATTAATGCCTTCCTGGGCCACTAGGAGTCCAGGCACCTTAGACTATTGGCACCTCTGAATTACCAATGTTCTAGCATCACATAGTTGTTATATTATTATTAATTGTTAATGTTAATTACACTTAGAATTTATACTTTAATATGAAATTTTCTTGTATTATCTTATTTAAGTCATCAGAATAATTCCTTCAGGTAAATATTTTGTTCTCATAATAGGAAGAAACTGTGAGTCAGAGAATACAAATGACTCCACCAATAGCACATAGCTTTTCTGACACTGCAGCTCCAAAGTCAGGTTTAAGGCTCTCTCTTCAAACATTTTGGTCATGTACATTCTAAAAGTTTTGAACAGCTCTGCACCCCTTCATGCATTTTTCAGTGCATGAAGTGGTTCTGTAAAATTTAAATGGATATATAAAACTTTTCATCACAAGTTTCAAGAGTTACAAATGTAAAGTTTCCAGCATATTGTAAATGTTTCCATTTTAGCTAGAAAGCCGTTACATCAGTCTTCTGAACGCATCTGCTGGTATATTGTGATCCTCGACCGTTTACAAAATGCACAGATGAGCTCTTCTTTAATAACCACAAATTATACATCATTCTTTTCTTTAGACTTGTGTTTTTATTCCATTTACCCATAGAATGTTATTGTTAAGTTTTTATGCTCAAACACATTTTATTAATCATAACATCCTATCTCTTTGCAACCAAAATATACTCGATTCTCATTAGTTGCTGTTTCTGTATTTGCAAATTCACCTCCTCACTAAAACTTATTTGTAAGCCCCACACCAATACTTGTGGCACTTCTCGCCATCACAGAGCAGTGAGGAATTGGAGTTCCCCGTGGTGCACTGAAGCTGAAGGAGATGGTGCTCTCTCTGCCTTCTTGTTTCCGCTCTCATGTTATAAACAAAGGTCTTTTTTGTCAGTCTGTTTAGTTGCCACATTTTTCACGCTTTTATGCCTTTTTTTTTTTTTTTTTGCCATTTCCCTGTTTAAAAAATTCCCAAGTGTAATGCAGAAGTGCTGTCTAGGGTTCCTAAACTCACAAACACTGTGCTGTGCCCTCATGGAGAGTAAAGATATGTTCGATAAGCTTTATCTAGGCATGAGCTGGCTGCTGGCCATGAGTTCAACGTTAATGAATCAACAACGTATATTAATATATTTTTAAACAAAAACAACAAAAAACAAGGTTATATGTTGTTCAGTTAACGAAAATGTTGTGACCAGAGGCTCATAGGAACCTAACTGTGGATTTCTCCTGGGAGCAGTGGTATAGCATTTGCTAATTCAGCGTTCCTGGCAAATTTACAGACCGTAACTAACACAAATAATGAGAACTGACTGTACAAATACAGTTTTAAAGTATTTTAAATTCCTTTATAATCAGAAGCTCTTAAGTGTTAATACATTTCTTCTGTACTGAGCTATCATGAAAATTATTTTTAATATGCAATCAATTAATGTACACTTATATACTGTACTTATTAAGTCAGTTCTATAGTGTGGGCAATTAAGTAAGAAAAAACAAGGGACTGTAAAGGGAAAAAGAAAGATGGAATGAGGGAGATAAAGGAATTATACCATTTATTTTTCACTATGTGCCAAGAAAAGAAAGGAATTAAAAACAGAGAGGAGAGATGGAGGAAGAAAAAGAGCATCAGAGGCTGAATGAAGAGAGAAGGGGGTAGAACCAGGGGCCAGGGAAAAGGAAAAGGGATTTTACCGTATATTTAGGGGGAGTGAAATGTGGAGGAATTACACCTGCCTGAAAAATGGAAGTCAGTGGGAACACACACACACACACACACACACACATACACATTTCAAAAATGTCTAAAATGTATAAATAAAAATTCTCATTCATTTTTTAAAAAACAGAAAGCCTTAATTTTCATTGCTGTATTGAAATATGTCACATATCATAAATTCACTTGAAAGATACAATTCAAGCCTACAAGACCTCCTACCCATAAGCAGTCAATCTCTTTCCCCTCCCCCACCTGGTCCTAGGCAATACTAATCTACAGTCTATCTCTGTAAGTTTGCCCGTTTGGGACACTTCATCTAAATGCATTCATATGATATGTGGTCTTCTGTGACCCACTTCTTTTTTTTTCTCCCACTTTATTGAGGTTATAATCAACAAATAAAAATTTTTTGTATTTAAGGTAATGTTCTGGTATGCATATACATTGTAAAATGATTACCACAATCAAGTTAATTTACACGTCCATCACCTCACATAGTTAAGGGTTTTTTTTTTTTTTTTGGTATGTATGGTAAAAACACTTAAGATCAACTCTTGTAGCAAATTTCGAGTATATGATACAGTATTATTAGCTATAGTTACCAGACTGTTCATTAACTCACCAGAACAACCCTTAGTAAATTGATTCCTTGATCTATGGAAGTGAATGTCCAATCGTGTTATTAGGGATGAAATTTGGTGACAAGAAGTTTATAGGAATTATGTCAACCAGTGGAAAAGAAGTGTTAGAAGCTGTACAACTTTGTGTTTATGGTTTGTCTTATTTTAAGAAATTCTACAAAGAAAAAATTAAATGCATCAAGCTGGTAAAGAAGAATCTTTATATTCCAAAATTATTCTTTTTTCAGCAAAGTTGATTTGGTGGGTACCTTTTAAAATATGGATGCTTAGTACATTTATACATGAATTATGATCAACTAGAAATAAGACATCTGTGAAAATGTATGTTTAAATATGTCATTTAATTCATATGAAAATACTACCCAACCTACAAAGTAATTGAGTATATTTTAAGAACCTATTTTATTACATTAAATGAAAGAGTCTCTGCTTCTCCCAGGTTGTGTCATTTACATTTAGCTACATATGTTCCTTTTAAAGTTAAATGAAATGGTAATATATGAAATAGGCTCTTGGACTGTGAGGTATTGTATCAGATCAGTGGTGCAGTAGATCAGGCGCTGGCCTATATGGAAGTATGTTCATTTTTCACATTACCCTCATGCTTGCATTTGCAGACCACCTTGACACAGATCCAAATATAAATAATTTTGTAAATTACTGAAGTATCTAATTCAATCACATTCAATTATATGGTCATGTATGAGTAAATCTCATTCTGATAATTATATATGAGTAATCATGATATTCAGAATCATAGTGTGGTTAACTATCTAAATTAGATAGAAAGAAATATCTATTTCGGATTGCATAGAACAAGTTTCATTTAGCATTGAAAGGTCAGGCTGAAGACATTTTTAAATGGCACCTCCAAAAGCTGCAGTGCTTTTATTGCCAAAAGACAGTAAAAAATGCATTTCTCCACATGATTTTGAATGCAAAAAAGGAAATCAAAGAAATAAATTTCAGTTTCATCTTTAACTGAATGTCACTGATGAGCAGGACTCTTTGCCTCAATGTCTTCCTTAATAGCTTTGTGAACTGTCCCTCCAAAGTTACAGTGGTTGGAGAGATGGTAGACAACACGTTTCTGGTCTTTTTGAGTGTTTTAACTTTCCTTATCTAGTTCCTGGAGATGCCTTTTGCGCTTTCTAACTTGATTTGCTGAGCCCCAAACCAAAAAGTTACAGGAAGCCTTGTTTTGAAACTGGTCTTCTGTGAAAACAGTTGTACTGTGAGAAGCGGTTTGTTCACGGAATCCACAGAAGTTCACAGACAGCCCTGGGTGTCCTTATTGCCTAGCTCGTTCACTGGCCATGTCTGTCTTTTAGCCCAGTTTCTTTGGGCCTAAACATAACTAGGAATAATATGACTTATGCCTACAGTTTCAAAAACACAATGGGACTGTGAGAGCCTTTAGCCCAGTTCGCCAGACTACCACAAGATGGGGCTAAATTATAAGCAAGCCCGCTAATTTTGGGGTCTGTGAGAGCGAGCAGTTACGTAATTTTACTTCTGCCGTTGGTGCTGCGGTTGGGAAGGGAGGATGAGTTTATAACAATGTAAAGCTTACAAATTTTAACTAGCAATTGAAATATTTTAAAAACAACTCTGGAAGAAGTATCTCTTCTTTCCAAATGATGTTAATTTTAGTGGAGTATATAATTTTTTCTTGCCAGATAGTGAGTTTGAGTTTTTGCGTTGCTATATAGAAACCCTGATTATTGTACCGCCTGACTGTGCATCCTCATTACAGCATAAAATGGTACTTCGAAAGAGATTGTTTATAGCCTTGCTTAAGATAAAGTACCTCGTCTCAGCTTGCTTTCCCGGTTCCTTCTCCTCTTTCCTCCCTCTCCCTTCCTATTCCTTCTCCTCCTACTCCTCCTTCTTTTTCTGTCTCCTTTTCCATCTGTCTCCCATTTTTACCAGATGACTAATATGCTAAGGATGTTTTCTCATTTCCTATGTCTCCTCCCACCGCTGTGAATGAGAAGGCTGAGCTAGCCATGCTCAGAGAGAACTGAAGAGGTTCTCTGGGTCGGAAGGAGCATGCTTTGGAAGGATTTGGGGTCTGCTCTTATTGCCCAATGTCGATGAAAATTAAATTATATTGACAATCATTCATTAATCAACTATCCATTGAACACGGACTCTGAGCTAGGTATTATCCTATATATTAAATATGCATTGGTTATTGAGCATATGTTACTTAATTATAGGTATTACATATACGTTAATAAGACAGACATGAGTTCTTTTATAATCAAGTTTTTATAAACATACAGGTAAATTTTCAGTTTGATGACTTCTGAAGAATATATTTATCTGTGGGGCCAACATCCAAGTCCAGATACAGGCATTTCATCCCCCTAGGAAGTCCCCTCATGTCCCTTCTATCTATTTCAAGGCATTTCCCGCAGAGCTTCCCCTGCCTACAGCAACTCTCCTGATCTCTATCCCTATAGATTAGTTTGGCCTCTTCTTGAACTTCGTAGAAATAGAATTTGCTTTTTTAATATAGACTTGTTTCACTCAGCATAGCATTTTTGAAGTTTACCCATGTTGTTGGGTGAATCAATAGTGTGATTTTTTTACTGTAACATTCCGTTGTGTAAGTATACCACAAATTGCTTGTCTATTCTACTGATGAATACTTTAGCTGCTTATGGTATTTGACTATCACAAATAAGGATGCTATGAACATTCTTGTACACATCTTTTGTAGATATATGCTTTCATTTCTTATAGCTATATATCTGAAAATGCAATTGCTGGGTTGTAGTATAGGTGTATTTTTAACTCTACAAGAAATTGCCAGATAGTCTTCCAAGGTGTTTATACCATTTTATACTCCCAACAATAATATAAGAAGTTTCCGCGCCCTCACCAACATTTACTATAGCCAGTAGTAATTTTAGCCATGCGAGGGCGTATAAAGTAGCATTTCACAGTGAAGATGTGCAGGTAAGTCAATTGCTAACAACTGGTCGTAGATATGATGGAGTTAATATATTTGGATCTTGGCATTTAAAAAAATCACTTATCACTGTACTTATATTTCATGATCTAAAATAGCCATGGTGGGCATGGTGGGGAAACTTGGGAGGTCAAGGATGAGAAGAGGAATCTTGTAGAGAACAAACGAAGTAGCATCAGGATGAGATTATTGGTAAGAGGGGATAGATAATCCACATCCTTAATTCTGAGCAGCTAAGTAAGAGAGGTAAGAGTCATTAGAAGTCCAGGTAGGAGCAGGGAGAGACATCAGCTGTGCGGTGCATTTAACTCTGTGTAGCCCAATTGATAGTTTAAACTTTACGAAGTATCTACATGATGGTGGAATGTTCGAATTATGATAGCCCAGAACCTCTTCTTCTTATTATTCATATCGTACCTTAAAATGCTGGTTATGCTCTGTTGGAGTAATTAAACCTAGTTATAGAAGACATTTCATCCTGAAGAGCATATCCTAATATTAAATACACTCTTCACACTTTGCCCTTTACACAGTCTCAGTTACAGATGGGATATTCTCTTTTGAAATCGTCTTTTAATCATAGCTGGAGAGGGGCTTTTTCTAGATCTTCTCATAGTAGGACAAACATAATGTCTACTTAGAGTAGAATACAGAATTTATTGCTATCATAGGTCATCAAGACGTTTTGGTGGAATTTATCGGTTGTAGATATGATGGAGTTAATATATTTAGATCTTGGCATTAGAAAAAATCACTTATCACTGTACTTACATTTCACGATCTCAAATGTTAAATTCTGAATTTTAAAACTTGCCAATGCACTTTATAAAAAATAAACATTTGGGGTGCTTGGGTGCTCAATCGTTTGAGCAATTGACTCTTGATCTCAGCTCAGGTCTTGATCTCAGAGTCATGGGTTGAGGTCCTGTTTGGAGCCTACTTAAAAAGCAATAAAATAAAATAAAAAATAAACATTTACTTTGGGATAATTTTAGATTTATAGAAAAGTTATGAAGATAATACAAGGGTCCCATATACCCTTCACCCAGATTTCCCTAATGTTAAAAACTTATATAACCGTGGTACATTTGTTAAAACTAAGAAATTAACATTGATACTTCACTATTGATACTTTATTGCTACTAAACTTTTGGACTTTAGGGTAGAGCATGGGACTCTTGATCTTGGGGTGGAAGTTCAAGTCCCATGTTGGATGTAGAGATCACTTAAAAATAAAACTAAAAAAAAAAATAAAAGAAACTTCAGACTTTATTTGGATTTCACCAGTTTTTCTACTAATGTCCTTTTTTTGTTCCAGGATCCAATCCAGAATATCACATTGCATTTAGCTGTCATGTATCCTTAGATTCCCCAGATCCGTGACAATTTCTTAGTCTTTTCTTGTTTTCCATGATCTTGATAGTTTTGAAGAATCCTAATCAAATATTTTGTAGAACGTCCCTCACTTTGAGTTGTTTGATGTTTTTCACATGATTAGGCAGGGATTCTGGTTTGGGGGAACAAATATCTCAGAGGTCCAGTGTCCTCATCACATCATTTCAGAGATAGATATCAACCTGACTTATCACTGGTGACGTTAGCTTGGTCTCTTGGACAAGGTATCTGTCATATTTCTCCATGTGACGTTCCTGTTTTTCTCTTTTTGTACTCTGTTCTTTGGAAGTAGGTCATTAAACTCAGTCCACACTCCACACGTGTGTAGCTATGGTGGAGGATAGGGAAGATGGACATTAAGTTTCCTCTTGTGGAGCGAGGGAAGATCTACTTATATTATTTGGAATTTTTCTGTAAAGAAAATGTATTGTCTCTCCATTTATTTGTTTATTCAATAATTTATAGCAGTATGGACCATCAATGTTTATTTTCTACTTTGGGTTATAGTCTGGTAATACGTTTTTCTTCAAATTCATCATCTTGTTGATCATTGGGAGCTATTTTAGGTTGGCTCCAGTGTTCTTTTGACCTACACACCCCCAATTTATTTGTTTATTTCCCTTTTCAGTGCTTTTTAATCTTTTGGCCCTGGAAGATGCTCTAGAATTATCTTGTTTTTTTCTCTGCAGCAGCCCTAGAATCAGCTATTTCTTCAAGGATCTCTAGTTCCATTACTGGACAATTGTATTGAGAACATCAAGATCTGAGGAGTGGGTGTGCTTCTTGATTCTGACGTGTCACTACCTCTAGGCTCTCGCTTAGGACAGAGCTAGGAAGTACGTGTACATAGATTAAAAATGTACAAACACCTATCTGTAATCTATCTTTTTATCTATGCATCTGACCATCCAGAACATGAGTTCATACTGATGTCTCTGACTCGACTCCAACACCACAGAGTTTATCCTAGACTAAGCCCCTGCACCGACTGCTATCTGTAATTTCTTTCTCTGACAGTGAGAAAACTAGCTCCTATTTAACTAGCACTTACTCGCTTATTTTTTCAATCCTAGTAGACATAAAAAATAGTTTCAGAATGTGAACTGATGCTCCTATGAGAACCAAATTTACTAACTAGCGTGCTGTGTTTATGTGCCTTTTTTTTAAAGATTTTATGTATTTATTTGACAGAGAGAGAGTGAGAGAGCACACGAGCTGGGAAAGAGGCAGAGGGAGAGGGAGAAGCAGACTCCCAGCTGAGCAGAGAGCCCGATGTAGGACTCGATCCCAGGACCCTGGGATCATGACCTGAGCCAAAGGCAGACACTTGACCACCTGAGCCACCCAGGCGTCCCTGTAAAAAGGTCATTTTGTTACCTGGGTAAACTTTCTTTGCCTCCACTGCCTTCAGTGAGGGTATGTCATACATTTTTTATTGTAAGTAATTCATTATGCCAGTCATCTTTTGTATCAAAATGCTTTTTCTTTTCTCTGTTGCTTTCCTCTTGTCTAGTACTCTGTGTGTTCTAGTATATAGGTACCCTTTATATTTTCAAGAGTTTCTAGTAGCCAAACCAGAGTTTTCATGGGTAGAGTAGCTAGATATGAATTTGAGGACTGACTCACATACTTAAAATTCTCTGTGAAATTTAAGTGATAATATGGACTTTTCCTTCACAGAAGCAGAGTGTTTCACAATGGCTTGGGAAATACCTGGGCTTGAAATACAGGGGGAAATGCCAATGTTACAAAGGGCACTGGACTGATGGAAAATATACACCCCGTGTCAGATATTCCTCCCGTAGTGTTTCTTTTGGTGGACACAGGTGCTACAGACTTGACAAATCATTGATAGAGCATCGGACTAATGTTTCAAATGACTGAATTATATTTTGATGTTTATTTTTTCAAAACAGAATTTATTGTAACTTTGAAGCTCTCCTTCTCTTTCAAGATCTTCATCTGAAAACTCTCTACCACATTCTTCCTCTCTCTACACACTTCTTCTGCTAATACTTGAGGCTATTCCTGTGATTATTTGTCATCTTTTATCTTGTTTTATGTTTCCAGATTTGGCTCTTTTTTCTTTACCTAATAAGTCCTAATATTTTCACCACTAAAAAAAGTCATAGAATAAAGCTGGAAATAAAACCTTACTTACATATCCAAAGCTGCTTTCCTCTTTCCGCCAGCTATCAATCTAGATGGTTAAACGAGATTATAGTCCCCTGATCTTGTTCCAGTGACGTTTACTAATGTTGAGGTCTTTGAGACATTCATTTATTTCTTTATTCTCTTTCATAGTTAGATTGGGGTTTCTGGGGGGCTTATTCTCTATCAGTGATTTTGTTGTTATTGCTGCTGCTTGAATTTTTTTTTTCTATGCATTTTTCTATACTGTAGGGCTTTGTTCTTGTTTTTGCCTTTTCTCTTTCTTCTACAGATTCTTATCCGGCACGTGTTCAAACTGCTCTGCTATCCTGTAGTATATGACTGGATACCCAAGACCTTCACTGGTTGAGTATCACTTGTCAGAGTAGTTGGGGGACACGCATTTCTCTGTATAAAAAAGTTATTGGTAGACCACTCTGCCATGTAGAACTGTTTTGTCCTCCATTCCTGAAATTCTATGACTTGACATTCTCTTAATTCTTTCTGGTCCTTGTCCGATCTGTTTTCCTCTTTCTCCTCTGAGAGCTGTTCTTAGAATATGGTGTTGCTCAAGTATTTTTGTTTCTATTTTCCCAATAGTCTCTCTGTGTGTTGGTTTCCATATTGCTGATGTAACAAATTAGCAACAACCTTAGTGGCTTAAAACAGCACAGATTCAGGGCTCAGTCGGTTAAGTGTCTGCCATGGCTCTGGTCATGATTTCGGGGTCCTTAGATCGAGCCCTGCCTCAGTGGTCTCCCTGCTCAGCTTCTGTCCTGCCCACCCCCAGGCTCGTGCTCATTTTTTCTCTCTCAAATAACAAACAAACGAACAAAAAACCTCAGCACAGATTCCTTGGGGTGGGGCGGGGGCATTATTCAGCCTACTGCAGTCTTATCAGTTGCTTTTATTCTTACCGTGTTGATTAAAACCCAAATGCTAATGATTCCCATATCCGAATCTCCTATCCAGCTTCCTCTCCTGCACTCAAGATCCGTATAGCTCACTGCTTGCTAGACATTTTCATCTGAATCTATTTCCAATTCAATTGTAAGAAAGAGACCTTATCATCTTCACCAGACCATGTCCTCTTCCTGTGTTCTCTGTATCAGTTGACAGTCTCCAAAACTGAAACATCGGGTCATTCTTAAATCTCAGCCCTCTCTCACTTCCCATATTAAATCAGCCACCATGTCCTGCTAACTTAACTTTCTATACTTGTCTAATCTTTCCACTCTAATTCATCCTCATATTCAATTATCAGTTTCCTCATTTGCAAAATGGAGTGATAGTGTGTCATTCTTTTTTCAGAAGAGATTTATTTTATTTTAGAGAGAGAGAAAAAAAAAACTCAAGGCAGGGGAGGGAAAGAGGGGAAAGGAGAGAGAATCTCAAGCCCATTCCCCACTGACCGTGGAGCCTGAGGCAGGGCTCGATCCCGTGACCCCGAGATCATGGCCTGAGCTGAAACCTAGAGTCTGGCGCTTAGTGGACTGAGCCACCCGGGGGCCAGTGTGTAATTCTTGCAGGCATCATTATGCCACCTTTACATTTAAAGAAATTGAAGTGCAGGGAGATGAGGACCTTGTAAAAGGTTACCTAGTGAGAGAGTTGGGATTTAACCGTGGGGTCCAGCTTCTTCTACTGATCTAGTTAAAGTCCTCATATGTTTTCTGGGTTACTCCAATAGCCTCTGTACTGTTTCTTGATAACAGTTTAGGCTCTTCAAGGCTCTTCTTCATGGAGTCACATGCTCTTTTTAGTATGCAAACGTGACTCCTCAATGAGTTGCACAAGGCTCCCTGTGATCTGGGACCTCTCTACCTCGCATTATCACATCCTACCGAGCCCTGCTTTTACTCCACACTCCAGCCACTCTGAGCTCCTTGTATTTCTTGATGCACACCTGTTGTTCTCAAGTGTGTGCCTTTACTCTGGCTCGCCCAGTGCCTAGAATACTCTGCCCTTAATGCCTCTGCCTTATTCTGTGAAATTCAGCTTAGTTATCTTCGTCTCCAAGAAGGCATCTAAACTTCCTTTTCTTCTGTGTTTGTGTTAGGTACTTCTCTGGATCCTATGTGTGTCTCCATTATTAAACCTGTTGTTAAAAAATATTTGTCATTTTGTGTGTCTGTTTCTTCCAAGGTTTTTTGTTTTTTTGTTTTTTTTAAACTCTATTTCTGGGTCCTTGAAGAAAAAGACTATGTGTTATACTCCTTTTTCTTTACAACACCTAGTATAGAGCCTGACACAAAGTATTAATAAATGCTTGTAGGGGAAGGAATGAATCAACAGACGTATGCTGGTTTTATTATTTTTTTCTGTGTGAAGCCATTATCTCTAAGTCTTTAAATAATAATCGTAGTAAAGGCAATTGCCATGCCGGAGAAAAGGAAACTTGATTTCATCCTCGATATGGATTCCTCTTTTTATAAGGAATTGTTTTATACTAAATAATAAAAATAAATCATGAAATTAATGTTAAATAGGAAAAATGTTTTTATTACCCTTAAGAAAGCATTTTCTATTTTTTCCTGTTTAAACAAGTTGAAGGTATAATGAAGAGCAAATGTAAAGAAGCTTTATTCACACAATTTAGATTCCTCATAACTAACTAACGGTAGAGGTGAAATCTTTTCCTGTGTGTATATGTATCCATTGAAGCACAGAAGTATCAATAAGTTGTTCCAAATGATCAGTTTACAGAACAGAAATATGTCTCTTTTGTAGCTTAGGAACCGGGTAGGAATAACTTAAAGAAAAAGAAGTGATTGGCTTTTTTCATGACAATATATATAACTTTGCTTTAGAACATTGGAACGTGCCACAGTAGAATGCCAACTTGTCACTGATTGCTGTATTCCAGAGAATTTCAGTGACAGTCTAACTTTGCCAGTGCTGATGTTTACTTAATTCTCAAGTGTGTGAAGAATATTATCATCTATTTTATAAATCAATGCAATTTTTTTAGTGATGACTATTGACTTCCCTTTAAGTCTGGCCAGACTGCACAGAAATTATATTATGTCATTTGTATAATAAGAATAAAGGTATTGGGTTTTTCTTGTTTTTGCTAATGGAAAGCTACCAACAGAAAGCAAACAGCAAAAAGCAAAGGTGTTCATTTTTGAAATAGGACGCCAAATAGAGCAGGGACAACTGAGGAAGAAATTCTGCTAAGATAACTGGAAATCAAGGACACTGAGCATCTATGACCTCATCAGCCTGGAGACAATTAATTTTATTATGGTTCATTACATAACCTCCTGGAAACACAAGCACCGCGTAAACTAAGACAAATGAAGGAGCAATGAGAACTACGGATGGGGAGCAAGGTGAGCGTTTCCCTCTGGTAGCTTGAATGCTTTTGGTTTTGAAAGTACCTTAATTATCCTGTGGAAAGAACTGTTTAGAAGCAATTAATTGTGATATTTGGATGGGACATTTGCATTTATACTCGAATCAAATTATTTGAAGTACTTTTTGAGGTACTTCTGAACAAAGTTGCAAATGGTGGCTACTGCCTTATAAAAATGGACAGTGTTCATGGGACATTTTGGGGATGACTGTTTTTTTAAAAAAAAGTTTTATTTGAGAGAGAGAGCAGGAGGGGGGGAGGGGCAGAGTGAAAAGCAGACTCCCCGCTGAGCAGGGAGCCCCACACAGGCTCCATTGCTCAGGGGGCTTGATTGGTGTCAGGGCTCCATCCCACTCGGGGCTCCATCAGGGACTCCAGGGTCATGACCTGAGCCAAAGACAGATCCCTAACTCACTGAGCCACCCAGGCGCCCCCTGAGATGACTTTTGATTTCAGAGCCATCTTTTCCTCTTTTCACACTCACAAGTAATGGACACTCTCAGTTGTGCTGTCTCTGAGCAGAGATCCCATTTGTGAAAATGCTCGTTAAGGTATTCAGTGGTGCTGTTCCCTGGGATTTTCTTCTGCATGTTGAGCTCAGTCTGCAGACTCCACTAGTGCACGTCAGCTTTTGTTCCAGTCTGGTCATTTCAGACACAGTGTCTTCACTCCTATTGGCCGCTGCTTGTTCTCGACTTGTACTCATGCTGATCCCCACCAATTACCTTATAGTCATCGTGACAATTCCCAGTATTCACAGGGCCATCTTTCTATCTCTCTCTCCTCCTTCCTGCCTCTAGGACCTCCGGGACCTGGCTGACAATGCTTTCCAAATATAATTCGCACCGGCCCACTAACTGACAAGAAATTCCTAGGAGCCAGTCTTTTCAGTTTGCATGGATGAACATTCTCTTCAGCTGATGAAACCAAAGGCAGCAAGCTCACAATCTTTGTCTGATAGAAAAGGGAAATGTATTAGATTGAATGTGAGAGCGCAATGTATTCGTTATGAGTCAAAGTGGGATGATTTTTCTTGGCCAGTCTGGTGTAGAACCCTTTTCACTGAGTCAACCACGTGACTGTCTTAATACACCAAATGATGGATTTCTGTGTTTGCCTGTGAAGTACAAGACACATCACTGGCCCTAACGCAGGAGTGGCAATTAATTGGGTCTTTTAGGGGTTCCATTTTTAAAACATGGTTTCTATAGAGGGTAGCTGTTCTTCCTGTTGGTTTATTAATGACTGATGTGCTTTGAAAATTGGTCATTTTAGACGATAGGAAGCTGAAAGAGGAAGCTGATGTACTTTACTGACTTGGGTTATAGTCTTGGATCATATCATAGGCAGATAATATATACCAAGTGTGCCCCAGACTTGAGTGATATAGAAAATGGTTGTTGGTATGCGTGTGCATGTGCGTGCGTGTGTGTATGTGTGTGTTGGAGGGGAGAGATCATGAAGAGACGACATGCTGTAGTTTTAATCACATGCAGCTGATTTCTTTGACAACTGAGGCAGTCTGTTTTGCTGATTTATGTTCTTGGAAATAATGGACTGTAGAGAGGAGTGGCTAGCTGTATAACACTGTCTTAACGTCACTTCCCAGTCAAAAAGTTAAAATAAGTTTTTTTCAATGCTTGCCAGAGAAAGTCCAGAGTAAGGCCTTTTCCAATCTGGTCTTTGTTTTTTTTATTCCATTTCCCATGATCCCTCAGTATTTATTCTCCTCCCCCCATTTGGACGATGTACACAACATACTCTCTCCTCCATGTCCAACTCATGCATTTCCATTTTTTCAGATGTTACCCATTCTTCAAAGGTCCATTTGGGTCTCATTCCCTTCACATGGAAATGGAGTTCATCTTTCTTTTTCTGTAAAATACTGGAACTTATTTTCCATACCACCTCTAACTTGGTCCTGTTTTGTATGGCCATTTAAGTTTTGATATTATTTAACTTTTCCTTAGGATTTTTAGAGTGTAAATTCTCCAATGGTGGGGACGATGTTTTGTCTTTATAGTGTTCACTGTGCTTGGTTTAATAATGTACTTTAAGTTACTCACATATGTTGAGTATGAATGGATATGGGTGAATTAACTTAGCTATAATGGGCCTGTGCAACTGGATTAATGTGAGCCTATTTTTACTACCTGAGAAAACAACTCAGATAACATTCTTTACAAATAATGAGCTAGCCTTTTTTTTCCCCCTCCTCAAGGGAGTCTTTCTGAGAAACAGTCTTCTACAATAGAGCTATGAAATGAGATTTTGCAGTGCTAAGAGCTCTACCTGTGATTAACTATGGGCCGTTGGACCATGGACAGGTCCCTCAATCTCTGAATACCTTCGCTTCTCTATCAACAAATGCAATAAAGTTCCTTCTTTCCCCAGCTTGACAGCAGATGTTATAGGGAATAATGAGCCCCACCTTTCCTTTCTTGTTCTTTTCAAACAAAGAATAGTTGCCAGGATTTCAGGGTCAGTTTTTAAAAGAAAAAAGGTAAAACAGTATATATAAGAGAATATTGTTCTGCTAAACTATTTGCATATACAGCCTTTGGTAAAAAAAAAAATTATATGTATAAGGAATATCAAAAACGAATATTTTATTTTATTTCATTTTGTGTTAGGTATTCAAATTATTTTATTTCTTACTAGGTAGTCAAAGCTTTAGTTGATAGACAATGAGTTGAAATATTATACATTTTAAAATCATATAATAATGCACTACGCATAAATCATACTTAAGGTAATATTCTGAACAGAAATTTATTACAGCAGAAAATGACGTTAAGATGCACAATTTTCATTTTACATTTGTAAGCTCTTCATGCCTATTTACTCAGTGAGAGTCTGTAATCAAGATAAAAAGCAAGCTTTTTTGAGAACCTTGGAAGGCCTGAGCAACCAGAGTCCTCATTCCCAAACTGGGCAACAGCGGATTCCTGGGATGCTGTGGTGGAGGCGCAGGGGTGCGGGGGGAGCTAGTAAACCTTTGAGGGAAACACACCTACACTGAACATCTGCTGGAAACTGACCAGACTGTTGGCTTGAAGTAGTTGATAGTTTTAATATTGGTTTGTGCTACATTATTTCACTCACTTCATACATTTGTGAAGCTGGGTTTTTGGAAGCTGCTGCGATAAAAAGCAAAAGCCACAGGAGAATCAGCGTGGAACAGGAAATGAGGGTGACGTTGCTCATTCTCATCCCAAGGCTTGAGAAGCTGTGCAGACCTCACCTTCTTTAATTAGTTTAAATAATTAATTGATATATGTATATAACATATATATGTATAATAGTAGTTTAAATAGTTAATTAAATAATTACAATTATTTAAGAAAAATCTTTTTTTTCACTTTACACATATTTTTAAGTGCTACAGTTGTTAGGATAGGCATGCTTATTACACTGTTTGGCTGCAGCTACCTTATAAATTGAATTGTTAGCTATTCGTTTTGGTCTCGGGTGCTGTTAAAATTATGGAGAAAACATGAAAACCTAGAACATTTAGGATTTTTCTTCTCTGAGATGAAAATGCAAAGGCTTGGGGCACCTGGGGGGCTTAGTCGGTGAAGCATCTGCCTTCAGCTTAGGTCACGATCCCAGGGTCTTGGGGTCAAGTCCTGCATGAGGGTCCTAGCTCAGTGGGGAGTCTGCCTCTCCCTCTGCCTCTGCCCCTCCTCGCTGCTTATTCTCTCTCTCTCTCTTTCTCTAACTCAAATGAATAGACACAATCTTAAAAAAAAAAAGAAAGAAAGAAAGAAAGAAAGTGCAAAATCTTTTGGATTGAGCAGGAATAGGTCCAGTTTATGTCTGCATAACCTGGACGGAGACACAGAGGACGTGGGCTTTGGAATTACCGTCCGTCCAGTTACATGGTGCTTGTTCAGAAGCAAGGAGTTCTTCGCTTCTATGGCCCTGATGAGACCTTATTGTGAATTAGAGAAATGGAACGTTTTCTAGTTCACTGTGGTGGTACAGATGCCCAACTATTTTGGTCCACCAAAAAGAGGAATTAATGCTCATTTTGCTCACTCTAAGGAGAACTGTCAGAAATGAGTAGACGTATGTTTTATTTAAAAAGTTTCACATCTTTCGGTGGGGAAATGTTTTAGAATTATTTTAACCACTGTTTATGCTTGATCTGTTCACTGCTGAGGTCACCCATTTCAATATCAACCTTGAAACATTTTCCAGAAATGATTGTAACAGGAGTACAAATTGTGATTTCTTAATTTCTTAAATATTTTTTTCTATTATTTTAAGGGATCTAGGTACCTTACCATTTAATCATTGCTAGTAAAGTTTATTTTACATCTACTGACAAGGACACAACATTTCATTCTTAATGCTAATACTTTTAAGAATTTTAGTATTTATATTAAAATTGGATTTTAAAAGAATAGATTCATTGTTTTAAGATAATGATTAAATAACAGATTGCATATTCATGACAAATTGGGCATATTTAAGTAAATGTCTGTTAACATTAACAAGGTTATATCGAGATACTCTTACTGATAATTCATACTTATTATTGTTAGCTGTCAGGCTTAATAAGTTGCAGACAGGAAGATAAGATTCCTTTCTATAATATAATAAAGCAGACAGCAGAATTAAGTTATGAAAAGACAGGGAGATGGTGAACATCTAACCAAATACAATTGAGTTGAAATTTTTTTTTTATCCATTTAATTCTGTGGACCATGTTCATGGCAGCTTCATGTAAGGAGATGGTCTTAGGCAGTTAGAGAAGGGATTTGCAGACGAACTGCTTTCTCAGAAAGGATATGATAGGGAGGAAGGGAAGCTGACCTTATGATGTGTGTGTGGGGATTTTTCTAGGCACAGGGTATATCAGGAATGACAATGAGTAACTACACAAATAGAAAAATTATAAAATCTTGGGGATAGATCGTACCCTGGAGATTTTGATTTAGAGGTGAGGAGCCTGGGCCCAGAGAAGTTAAGCAACTTGCTTGGAGTCACATGGCTAGTGATTAGCAGGGCAGCTACTGGAGAGCAGAGCTTCTGCCTTGATCAGTGGTTTTGCATGACATTTTGTGCCAGGAAATAATTCCAACATGTTAATTGTGTATGCAGTATTTATTTGTAATGCAATAAACCACTCACATTGTGATTTTAATTCATCAGATTTGTTTTTCTCTGTGTTTTTAGGACATTTGAGGACAGTTACAAGAGGCAGGCAGGAAACGTGTGTCAGAGGAAAAAGCATAGGCTTAGGACTCAGGACTGGAATGATGACTAAAATTTACCAGCTCCTGACCCTGGGGAAGATATTTAAAATCTCTGTACAAGAATTTTCACATCTGTACTATTGGGATAATACCTCCTATGGTAGGTAGCATTGAAGAGATTAAATGAAGCAAATGAACAGATCCTGGCCCATAGTAGGTTCTCAACAAATTTCTCTTTGCCTTGGCTTACATAGATTTGGAAGGCAATGGTTTGGAAATAATTTGGAAGGTAAAAGGTTTGGGTAAAAGGGGGAAAGAGATATTTAGGAAAGGGAGTAAAGGCTTCAGTGGACCACAACTGAATCACTTATGGACAAAATACTGCTCTTATTAGATGTCTAAGGGCAAGTCTGTGATCTACAAAAACATGTAGAAAATGGTGCAATGATTTTGAAATATAATCTGTACTTAGTATCTGAAAAAGAATCCCAACTTAAGTAAAGTGTGTGGCAAGCTAATGACACTGAGGACAAAATGGCTGGGAACTATAGAGGCGTTGACTCGTAGGGTCTTTCTTTAGAGGAGGGTAGATTTCTGCAGTGCATGATGGAGAATGCAAAGCCACTTAGAGCCACTTGAGAAAGAGAGTGTTGTCTATCAGAGGCACCAAAAGACACTGATTACTTTCCATTTTTCTTACTTTCTTGGATATAGTAGCATCAAAAAGAAGCAGCCATCCCACTCGTAACTTAGAAGTACCTTTCTGGTACAATTCTAAGCATTGCAGTAACTTTATTACTTTCCATTCAGCACCAAGTCCCTTTGCCTTTTCTTGTTGTGAGTGGCAAAGACTTCATCCTTTCAGCATGGTTTTATGATGGCCTAGAACCATAGGATGATGGTTTACAATGCCTTCCATGTTCCTTGAACAAATGAACAAAGCAGTTGGTTCTTCTCAAGTTGATATGATCCTTAGTATTTAGTTTCAGTTACAAAATTATGCAAAAATATGAAGCATAGTCTCTCCACTCTTATTTGTTCACGAACTTTCACCAAGACGGCATGTTTGCCCTCTTTTCAAAAGGAGAGTATGAGAAAGTGGGAGGTATAGACAGATCTCATTCGGGGTGATGTGTCCATAGAGTTAAACTGCAGGTGAGGAGTGAGTGTGTGTGTGTGTGTGTGTGTGTGTGTGTGTGTGTGTGTAATTTTCTAGGTTAGGGATCCAGGAAAACTTGCCCTAGTTAAGAATTCACCAGCTACAACATTTCATTAGAAGACTTGCTTTAATGTTACATGTACAGTTCCTGGGAGGCACCAGATTTACATAAAGACTGACTACAGGGAGAGATTCCTCAGGTTTCTGATATCAGGAGGAGCCCCGCTCTAGGGAGCACTTATGCAGATGTTGCAAGTTTTCTTGCTGGAGACTTAGATGGATGAAAAGAAATTAGGAACGAGTTTGAAGCTCTGAAATGCAAAGAATTTGGGGGAGTGAGGACTGACGGTAGTTTTTATTTGAATTTGATGGAGGCAATTTTTTAAAAACTGCTCTGGGAAGGATGAACATCAAGTTACATGAGAAACCAAGTGAGAGGAGTTTATAAGTAGTGATGTAGAGGAAGGTAAGGTACACACAACAGTTTTATGTTTAAAGGGGGAATAGTTACTATCTTGACTAAGGTGGAGAATATGCTTGCTTTTTAAAAAATATTTTGGAGCATTCCCTCCTTTTTTATTGAGGTAAAATTGGTATATAACATTATATTCATTTCAGGAGTACAACCTACTAATTTGGTTTTTGTATATGCTACAAAGTGATTATTACAGTAAATCTAAGTATCATCCATCACCATGCAATTAACCCCTTTCACCCGTTTTACCTACCCCGACCCACTTCCCCTTCTGGTAACCGCCAATCTGTTTTCTGTCTCTACGAGGTTTGTTTAATTTTTGTTTTGTTTTCTAGATTCTGCATATAAGTGAAATCATGTAGTATTTCTCTTTCTCTGTTGGAGTTATTTCACTTAGCATAATATCCTCAAGGTCCATCCATGTTGTTGCAATGGCAAGATTTCACTTTTTTTTATGGCTGAGTAGTAGTCAACTGTATCTGTAACTATACAATGTGTTCTTTATCCACTCATCCTTTGGTGGACACTTAGGTTACTTCCATATGCTGGCTATTGTAAATAACGCTACAGTGAACATAGGGATGCATGTGTCTTTTCAGATTAGGGTTTTTATTTTCTTCAGATAAATACCCAGAAGTGGATTAGCTGGATCATATGGTAATTCTATTTTTAGTTTTTTTGAGGGACCTCCATACCCTTTTCCATAGTGGCTATACCAGTTTGCATTCCCACCAGCAGTATGCAAGGGTTCTCCTCCAAATCCTCTCCAACACTTGCTGTTTATTGTCTTTTTTGATCATAACCATTCTAACAGGTTTGAGGTGACAACTCACTGTGGTTTTGATTTGCATTTCCCTAATAATTAGTGACGTTGAGCATCTTTTCACGTGTCTGTTGACTATCTGTATGTCTTCTTTGGAAAAATGTTTATTTAGATCCCCTGCCCATTTTTAAATTGGATCATTTGGTTTTTGTTTTTGCTACTGAGTTGTTTGAGTTTTTTATATATCTTGGGTATTAATCCCTTCCTTCCAAGGTGAAAGCAGATCACAAATATTTGCAAATATTTGTGATTTACAAATATTTTCTCACATTTAGTTGGTTGCGTTTTCATTTCATTTATAGTTTGTTCTACTATTTGATGTAGTCCCATTTGTTTGTTTTTGGTTTTGTTGCCTTTGTCTTTATTTTATTTTTTAAGATATTTTATTTATTTATTTGAGAGAGAGAGAGAGAGACAGAGAGAGCGTGCGTGCAAGGGACTGCACAAGCAGGGGGAGCAGCAGAGAGAGAGGGACAAGCAGAATCCCTGCTGAGCAGGGAGCCTGATGTGGGACTCGATCCCAGGACCCTGAGATCATGACCTGAGCCAAAGGCCAATGCTTAACTGACTGAGCCACCCAGGTGCCCCTTTTGCCTTTGCTTTTAGAGTTAGATCCAAAAATTCGTTGCTAAGATGTCAAGGAGCTCACTATGTTTTCTTCTAAAAATTTTATGGTTTTAGGTCTTCTATTCACATCTAATCCATTTAGAGTTAATTTTTGTGTATGGTGTAAGATAGTGGTCTAATTTCATTCTGTTGCATGTGACTGTCCAGTTATCCCAACACCATGTAAATGTCCATTCCCCATTGTGTATTCTTGGCTCCTCTGTCATAAATTAATTATCCATGCGAATCTGCTTTCTTAATAAGGAATCCTTTCCAATTCTTGATCAATCTGAAGGAAGTCCTCAGGTGTCCTCACCAGTCTCATAAACAAACCAAGTACATGCCTGTATTTTCCTTTTCCAGTAGGAGACTGCCTTAAGGACTTTTTTGAAGCCTGATACATCCAGCAGGACTGGACTTGTGGGCATGAGTCTGTGCGAGTTTCTTTTCCTAAAATCAGAGCACAAACTCTTCATTTTCAGTGGACCATTCTTTCCTGAAGTGTTTGGATTCCTTATACTAGGCCCATGGCTTTTTTTTTTTTAATTATGAGAATAGGATGTATTTCCTTTTGAGTACAGAACATAGCATTCTTCATATTGAGAGCTTTTGAACCCTGAACAGAAATACAAAGCAAACCCTTGAAAGTAACGCAGATGATCTACTGTCTATATTTAGACCTCCATTTGTTTATAGTTTAAAAATCAGTGGGAAAATCATGATGAAAGGCAGGGTAATTTATACAGAAAATTGTAAGACCACTTCATCTGGCTGGGTTCTGTAAAGAGTCTTTGATTCGAATGGTTCACACCAGGCGGAAATGTCCCGGTGGTTCAGAGTTCTTTCTGGCAATAAACTTCCAGTGTAAACAGGAAGACTTCTCAGGCCTCTTGTGAATTTCAGAAACAAATGATGTACTCAGTCATTTTCACTTTGAGACAAGAGTTGGAATGTTTAATGAACGTTCTGGTTTTAAGTTCCGTGTGCAGGTATTTACCATCACCATGAACTTGTGTGCTCATGTGTGCGCTCGGAGCAGTAGTTCATTAGAAGAATGTGAAGGGCAGGTGTTATTTAGTGTCCTTAAGAGGAGCTCTGAAATCCTGTGACTCTGAAAACTGGCCAATTACATCAGCATTACTACAGAAGAGAACTAAGAACTACAATTTATGCTGTGATGGGTATCACACAGCAAGATTACTAAACGGTTTCTCCCAGGTTTTAACAATGTGATTTTCAGAGGAACCATCCATTGTATTTCAGGAAAAAAAAGGACCGGAGAAACTTTTTCACAAAATCGATGACTATTCTTTATGATAAAAAAAGTATAATTTGTGTCTAATTTTCAGTGGAAACGAATATATATGGAATTAAAGGAAGTAATGGGAAAATCAACAGGAGACACATGACAATAAAAATAATCATAGTAATAATAACTATTATATATAATTATGTATAATTAAACTATAATTATAATAGTCATATTATTATTTTAAGAGAGAGGCCTGAGTTTCCCGTGCTAAGAGAACCTATGCAGTTAGTAGTTTATTCAGATTGAGAAAGAATATATATATATTTGAAGGGACGCATGTGAGAGCACACACTGTTTATAACTTTAATGCCTATTTAAAATCTGAGAATATAGGATGTCTCTGAATTAACTGAATAGATGTTTCCGAAATATAAGAGGAAACTTCAAATAGCATTTCTATTTATTTGGGTCCTCATAAACAATTGGGAAGACTTAGAGTTAAAAGCAAACTGGGGTTGGGTATAGAGCAAATGGTTTTGTGTGTGTGTGCGCGCGCGTGTGTGTGTTTAAATAAACACAGCAAACAAACTCATCTGCTTTCACCTTGGAAGGACCAGTCCTTCAAAACAAAACAAAAAACAAAACAAAACCACCCACAACCGCTTTGGCATCTGTAACCTCGAGGAGCTAAAGCTGGAGGCCCTGAACTTTTCTTTCCAGAGGAGTCGAGAAGGTGGGCAAGGTGCTCATCTGCTTTGCTGCAGGGGGAAGCACAGTCTGGGACCCCTCTTTTTGTGACACTCTTATTTGCCCCTTCTTCCCATCCCTTCCCCTAATGTCAGAACAAATCCGAGGCTTTTCTGGAGCGAAATAGGCAGGCGCAGTGGGGCCGGGTGCTGAGAGCGGCTGCTGGTTTGCATGAGGCAAGCTTTGTGGAATGAAGCAGCTCCACCGCAAACTGGGGCAAGAGATGTGCTCGCGCTGTGGCGAGTGTGCTCCTGGGCTTGGAAAAGGCTTTCTCCCCATTCTCCTTAAGCTTTCGGAGCAGCATTCGCAGCCGAGTGCAAACAGATCGCATATTTGGCGCACAGAGCAGGGACAATGAGAGGCACGGAATCACTCCCCCGTGTTCCCCCGTCCGGGTCTTAGGTAGTGGGGTCTACAGAGGAACTGTCCCCGGTCCGCGAGGCCGGCCAACGCGGCTGCAGGTGGCGAGCGGAGCTGTCCAGCACCAGAGCGGCGCCGGCGGGAGCCCCGAGCCCCGCGCGCCCAGCCCGCGCACGCTCAGCAACAGGGCTTTCGCCCAGCAGATGCTGTCCTCATTCGCTGCCTCCCGACCCTGGGCTCCCTTCGAGCCCACGCGGCCTCGACCCAGGCGAACGCTCAGCCCCACAAGCGGCTCCAGCAGGATGGGTGCCAATACGTCTCCCCTTCCCTTCCCTTGCAAACGTTTCCTCTGGAATGGGCAGGCTGGAAGCACTGGCCTCTCCCCTTCACCTCAGAACTTAAATAAACTCGGAGGAAGGCAGGGAAAGGTCAGCAATGGACCGTAACTCCCCCACTTCGCGCCCTCAGGCTTCCCCGAGGTGGCTCCAGAGGGAGGTCTTCCGCCCTCGCCCCGCGCCCCTCTCCCGCACAGCACCCAGAGCGGCCCGACCGCTCCTCGGCTGCCTCTCCAGCGGACCAGGGCTGGGGTGTTTGGGGCTGGGGCCCTTTGGCCTGATCCAAGCCACCGTGCGCTCCTCCTCGGAGGAGGGGAAGGTGGGAGCGGGGAGGGCGCACAGAGGACGGCAACCAAGTGTCCTCGTTGCTCCTGAAACGTGGCGACAGGCGAGGCAGAGACTCGCAATGAGTATGATGGCGACACGTGATGCCGGCGGAGGGAGCGCATGGGGGGGGGGACGATAAAGGGAGAAGGAGGGAGGCGGGCAGCAAGGGGAGAGAGGCGGGAGGCGAGGGGCGGGAGGAGAGAGGGGAAGGGGGGTGAGATCGGCGCGCGGGCGGCAGAAGCTCTGCCTCCCGGACCGCACGGGCCGCAGCTCCGCCGCCCCGCCGTCCGCGGTCGCACACTCGCAGCCGCCCTGCGAGCGGGAGCGCGGCGCACTGCCAGGCGCCCAGGCGAGCGCAGAGGCGGCGCCGCGCGAGCAGCAGCGGAGGCGGCGGCGGCCCCTAGCCCAGCCCGGCGCCGCCGCCGCGCCCGGGCCCCAAGTTCCCGCCATGAGCAGCCGCCTCTGCGGGCTCCGCGGCTCCGGGGACTCCCTCCCGGCCGGGCGCGACCGCAGAGCCCCGGGGCCCCGACGCGCCTAACGCCGCCGCCCGGCGGTCCCAACGCCGCTGCCGCCGCCGCCTCCCGCGTCCCCGCCGCCGCTGCCGCCGCCTCGGCCGCCGCAGCGCCGCCCGCAGCATGTCTCGGAGGAAGATCTCGTCCGAGTCCTTCAGCTCGCTGGGCTCCGACTACCTGGAGACCAGCCCCGAGGAGGAGGGGGAGTGCCCCCTGTCTAGGCTCTGCTGGAACGGCAGCCGGAGCCCGCCCGGGCCGCCCGAGCCCCGCGCGGCTGCCGCCGTCGCCCCGGCCCCGGCCGCCTCCGCCGCCGCTGCCGCCGCCGCCGCCGCCGCCGCCGCCACGGCCGGGGCCAGGAGGGCGCAGCGCCGGAGGCGGGTCAACCTGGACTCGCTCGGCGAGAGCATCAGCCGCCTAACGGCGCCCTCGGTGAGCGGGGCCGAGCGCGGGGATCTGGAAAGTTGGCGCCGGGAGAGCGGGGGCGTGCGCGCCGAGCCCGGCCGCTGGGGGGCGAGCCGGCCGCGCCCCTGACCTGGGTGCCCCGCGGCCGCGGCCGCCCCGGACCCCTGCGCCCCGCCGGAGGGGGGCGTGAGAGCGCGGCGGGCGCGAGGGGGAGGCTCGCTCTTCCGGGGTCCGGATTCAGGGGCCTGGACGCCCACCCCTAAGCCGTGCACCCGGCCTGGTGTCGGTCACCCTGGCGGCCCCAGGGCTCCTTCACACCCACCTGTTCTTCCCCCAAACTTTCCCAGGCGCTGTTCTGCACTTCCCCTTTCTGGGTCTTTCATCGCTGTTCTCCAGGATCCCAAAGGAGCCCCTGCCCCTTCCAGGAAGCTCTTCCGCTCTTTTTTTTCCCCCCCACACTCTTGGTCTTCGTGTGACCTTCTCTGACATCTTTGCATTCCACAGGCTCTCTGCCTTCTGTGTTGCATCCCCTTTCTCAAGAATCTTCAGGAACTGGCTGTCAGATACTTTTTTGAGTTGCCTTCAAATGATGAAACCTCTAGCCTCTTGTTTTCTCCCCACCCCACTGCCTTTTTTCTTTTCACCCCTGAGCATTTACGGGCTCAGCTTTCTTCTCTGGGTAAAGCAGGTGTCTGCTTTTCTAGGTAGGTTTTCTACCCCTACCTCCTCCTTCACTGCCTTTTCCCTGGGCTCTTAGCTGCTTTCTCCCTCATTTTGTCGTGGCTACCTTCTGTTAGACTCTTCATAACTATCTGTTGAATTCGTCGCTGCCTTCTTGGCCCTCTCTAAGCTTGTGCTCATTCGGGATGTCTGTATCACAGTTCAAGGTGTATTCCAGACTCCCCGGCGTTCTAGACCTTTTCCCAGAGCACTCCTGCCTCATTCCTGCTCAGGCTATTCAGCTGCTCTAGACTTGTACCTGTTCGGGGTTGCCAGACCTGCGTTCCCGTCTTTCTCTGACCGACGAGCTCTGTTTTGAAGGAATCCACTCCACTGCAGACAGAATCTTAAGGAGATTCAGTGTCAAACCTCCGTCCAGCTTTTAGTCTCATGCTGGTCTTGGGTCCAAGGGCTTCAGTTCCTGACGGAACTTTTACCTTTGTGCCCCCGGGACTCCTCTTACTTTTCCCAAGTTTCTAAAATGAATGGGAACATTGATCTTATTTGACTACTCTGGAGTCTCACTTTTCAAAGTCCTCTTGCAGTTGAGGGTAGGAGGGACCTGAGAAAGAGTGGGATCCTGAGGGACAGGGTATTAGTACCAGACAGTCCTACAAATATCTCCGTGGCCCTTGCATTAATGAAGAACGACCTCTTCTTTCTTTTAGCAATGAAGCTACTCTGAGTCATCTTCTTTACCTTGTGCATTTTCTCTTCAAGGTATCTTTTGCCACATCTTCCACTGATAACCTAGTAACAAAACTCAGAACGGGTTGGTTATTGTTTGCTATTCTTTACTGCAAATATTTCCCAAGAAGCATAATCTTAGAAATTATTTGATGTTGCAAATTGTTGAAATTATAAGGCTTTATGAAAGCAGGACAGTAATCCTGCAGGTCTGTAGTTTTGTGTTAGTATCTAAAGCAACGTTTGTACAATGTAGTAATTCCTCAATACAGCAGATTTGTATCTGATACAATGATTTCACTGAAGATAATGACTAGTTTGGGGAGGTGGTTTTTATAATCTCTGAGTTTTCTTTTTGCCTACAAATCAGAATTTACAAGTCTCTGTGGCGTGTGCCTCTGGGAATGCCAGTGTAACTGAAGGTTATTCTCAACAACTTATGTGAGAGGTAGAGAAACGAAACCGAATCCGAGTATTTACTGCCAGAATAAGAGGGAGGAAATAGTTTCTGGCTTTTACATTTTATAAATCAAATTTAAATGAGACTAGCTTTTTGACGGATACAAAGCATGTACCCACATAATGGTTATGGTAAGATAAGGATAAGAAGTCTATTAGCCGGCATGCTGACAACGTACAGGTAAATACAATATAAATCTTTTCAGTCTCATAAGGGATGGATAAGCAAATTTGGATTGGCTAACTATATCACCTCTGGACTTGGTAACACAAAGACGACGCAAAGATTATATTTCAGAGCAGTGACATTTCTGTGATCACCATCCCTGTGTTTTCATTTGGCAATCTAGAACATTGCTTCAAGAAGTTTCAGTAGATTCATTTTCCTACGTGGTCAGTACCCTAAACTTCTCTGAAAACACTTGGGGAGACAAATGATGTCTTCGCCATTCTCTTTCATTGGAGCTGAATGACTATTTTTTTAAAAAAGATTTTATTTATTTATTCGACAGAGATAGAGACAGCCAGCGAGAGAGGGAACACAAGCAGGGGGAGTGGGAGAGGAAGAAGCAGGCTCATAGAGGAGGAGCCTGATGTGGGGCTCGATCCCAGAACGGCGGGATCACGCCCTGAGCCGAAGGCAGACGCTTAACGACTGCGCCACCCAGGCGCCCCTGAATGACTATTTTTTAAATGAATAATTTCACGAAGAATTGTTCTAATTCGGAGGTGGGAATTTCTGGCTGTTGGAGTGTTGGGAAGCTGTTCTACATCCTGTCACAGTATGCTTCGGGAGAAACTGTCCTTACAGGGCAAGCTCCTGCCTTCTTAGTGGCTCCATCATGGAATGTCGTCTCAGTCACTGGAGATTGGTCCTTTATTCAGAATAATCTGCAAGGAGGAAATGAATTTAATAAACACGAGGATATTGCCAAGTAATTAAGCTAGTTGTTTGATCATTGGAAAATCCTAACTCAGGTTTTTGATATTTTGACAGTCATTTTTAGATGCATTGGCTATAAACATTAAAATACATCGTACCATTTTAATAAGAAAAGTAAATTGAATTGATGAAATTGAAAAGATTCCAGAATTCGGGAGACCTGGTTCTCGTTCCCTGTGCCTTGGATGACTAGCTACTTACATATCTCTGTGCACATGACTTTCACTCTCTAGAAGACTTGTTGTCCATAAGGTGTCATACTTACAATCCTTCCCTGCTCTTGCATTCTGTGAAGACATATTTTTCAAGCTTTTGGTAAACAGTTATAAGGGCATATACAAGAAAAGCAGGCACCTATGAGTTTTAAAACTTTGAAGAGAGTAGATTACTTTCCTAAGTAGGGACATCAAGGTACTATTTATTCCATGCAATCATTAAAAAATATTTGTGGCTCTACTGGGTGGCAAGTATTGTGCAAAGTGCTGGTAATACAAATTCCAAACAAAACATTCCCCATCTTTGACTGATGGAACTTCTTTAATTATAAGCCTTTATTTTAAGGAAGCTGTATTGAAGGAAAATGTAAGAACTCCAATTGTCTTGGAGCTGTCTAGAGGAAGTTCATTTATCATTCACTTTGGATAATTTTGTTCCCTGTGAATCTCTGGGGCACAGCCATAACAATAAAAATAAACCTTAAGGCCCTGCTGAAGGTGCATAATCGCTTATTACATTATTTATTTGGAAATCATTTACTTGGGAACACATATGGAGAAACAGCTGGGGATTTTACATCAAGGGTGAATTTAGTAACTCATTTATTTCTATTTTGTTCTTATAAAAGGGAGTTGCTGAGAACCCTATCACTTAGACCCCTGTTACTTATTGGTTTGGGGTTTGCTAATATCGGCCTGTCAGTGAAGATATTCCAGGAGACCAATTTAAGGCCATGGCTTCCCTAGTTTTCTTGTCAAAGAACTATGGGCTGTTACAGCCTTGCAGGTGGCTCTGAAGACTCCAGAAGCTATGGGGAGCAGAATGGCAGGAAGAAAAGTCACAAGACTGGAAGGGTGGCACATAAGGGGAGGAGAGCTACTGATGGAGAATAGTCCAAGGAACTGAGAGAACAGTGAGGAAAGAAAATGGAAGGGAAGCCTGGATTCAAGGAGCAAAAAAAACAGACATTGTTTAATTATTTGTGGAAAGAAAATGATATTGATACACGCTTAGGAAAAAGTGGAAGGATATAAAAAATACATGTTTAACCTCCCCCGATATTAAATAAAATGAATTCTCTGACATGGATAAATCCTTAAAAAAACCTTAGAATGTGACCATGTTACTAACATGTAAATAATGAAAAATAAAGTATATTTGTGAGATAGGATGTTTCATCAATTTACATATCTTATTTTTACAATTTGGGCCTCAATTTAGGTAATAAAGTTCTGAGCAACACATTCATTAGAATTAAAAAGTTAGACAAAAGGTATTCTAGTAGTTCTAGGTTTTCATATTTGTAGAAATTAGATGCTATAATCTGAAATCAGAACTTAATGGCCATCTAGGGCTTTTTTCTACCACCTCCCTAATCATCGGAAAACAATACGGCAGAGCTGAAGGATTAAGAATTCGACAGCTGTGGGTTTGAATAAGTCTCTGATGAGCCCCTTAGTACGTGTGAGACCCTGAAAAGGCAACTCCTACCTTCTCAGAGCCTTGGTTGCATATTTTGTGGCATATGAATAATAATTACCTTGTACATTTGTTATGAAAGAGGAGGACTATACTTTGTGAGACTCCTCAACCAGTAAAACGTTAGCTTCAGACCAAAATCCGTTAATTTCAACCAAAGTTGAATGTCTCCAAATGATCTAAAATTTTTCTTTCGTTTCTTCTCCATCCTCTTCTTCGTCTCCTCCTTCCTCTTCTTCTTCTTCTCCTTCTTCCTCTTCTTCTTCTTCTCCTTCTTCTCCTTCTCCTCCTTCTTCCTCTTCCTCTTCTTCTTCAATAATTCACTTGCTAGTAACCTTATGGAAAGAATTTATGGGTTAACTGGTGTCATATACCAAAAAAAAAAAAAAAGTGATAAGAAGGAGTTTATTTTGTTGGCATTGCCCAGCCAATCCATTAAAAAAATTAAAGCTGGAATCCCATTTTGGCTCCCTGGCCAGGACTCCTGTGTGTGCAAAAGCATATGTAATCATTGCAGATTCAAATATTTCCAGCAAACTGCTGAATGCTATGTGGCAAGATGAAAACCATTCTTGTAAATTCTCTAAAAATACAAGGACATATATTTGGTGGAATGTGGGTATTTCACAATAAACTACTCCAAGATTAGAAAGAAAAGAAAGAGGTGACAGAGAAACTGCTTATTTTATTTGTCCGAGAATTTCAAGCTCCCCCCATCCATTGCATTCAAACTAGTTTGTACACGTGTTCAGGGGTTTAGGCAACTGTGAGGTGCAAGAGTGACCCAGCTAACGGCATTTGTGTTTTGTATACGGCGCTCTATTCATGTTTGGCTACTGGCTCAGTTGTTAAGCCTTTATTCTGAAGATGAATTTGGACAATGGGACGTGCCCTTGGTGATTATTAGTTTGTGGATAGAGATGATAAGTGATTATATATTACTTCTTAGTATGTGATTTATCTACTTGAAATACTCGGGCACATGTGGGGAGAGTACTGTTACATGTTTCTTTCTACATCGTCATCACTCTTCTCATTCTCCTTTATTTTGTCTTGTTCCCTGTATCATAGGGAGCTGAGGGGAAAAACTGAAAAAAAAAAAACCCACGTATTTCATTGAGTATGATAATAAAATAAATGCATTGTCTCTAGATATACAGGTCATTTGCTGTGAGTTAGCAAGAAGATAGAATGATCTCTTTTGGAATTTCAGACCTATCTAGGAGGAAAAAAAGAATTAACGGACGTAAGTGGAGAGAATATTTGCTAGGGCTGTCTGGTGACTAGGTTTCTCTGCAGGTGCTTATTTGATGCATGAGCTAGAGAGGTGGCTCAAAATTTAAAGTTCCTCTTTCTGAATTCTCTTACCTTGAGACTCTTGTGTTTATCCCATATTTAGTACAGTGCCTGATACCTGATGGGTGTTCCATAAAATGCTCTGAACAAATGAGTGGACGTTCTTTGTTTAATCGTCCAATTACATTATTTCTTTTGTGCTTGATCTTTCTTGTGTTATATTTGGTTCCATCGAAACAAAGTATTTAGATTTTGTGAGGGATGCTTTCAAGTATGCAAACCTGTTGGAATTTTACTTACACCTGCCATGTAAAGCCAAACTTTGTAGCGCAGTCGTGTTCAGAGAGAGCAGATGGAGGAGTTTCTTCCTCCTGGAACTTGTGGAGTGGCCCTTTTGTATTTTAAGGAATTAGGTAAATGTGATGACTCTCTTCCACTTTCCTTATATTTTCTGCTTAGACTTTTTGTACAGTTTTCTCCAAAACGAGAGAAAAATGTTTGTCAGCAAGTGGGCTACTGCTGCCAAAAATGCAGTGTTAGGGGATGGGATGACATAATCTTGCTCCTCAAATATCGCTTCGGGACAGGATCTGAAGACCTAAAAGTATGTGCTGTAAGCAAAGAGCACCTCATAAAATCGAAAATTCCAGACTAGAGTGATTTAGGAAGTAGGGGAGCTGGAAATATCTCCGAAGCTTGGAGATTTGTTGGGCTGTCATGGAGAATTGAGAAACAGTGAACATTCCTATAAATAGAACAGTGAGAAGTCACTTTCTGTACAGGCTTTATTTGACGCTTATTAAACAGTTCTTCCTTTAAGCTAGTGGTTATCAAACCTCAGTGAACATAAGGAATACCTGAAGAAAGGTGTGAAAATGCAGATTCCCCGACCCTTTCCTCAGAAGGTCTCCTTTGTAGCTCTGGGGAGGGGCCGGGACTCTCAATTTTGAACCAAACTCCAGGTGATTTAGGCACACCAAAGTTGTGCCAAAAGGCACTGAATTCTGTACCTTCGGGGTCATTGATCTAGGCTCAGTGAGTTCCGCAGACTGATTTTTTTTTTTTTTGGAAGGAATGAATCTGGAAGTGACTCTTTTGGGGTGAATATGTCCCAGGCAATTACTACCCTAAGAGGGACAGAATAAAGGTGGTGACTTGGAGTCACATCTTATGTTACATCGTTTGTGTTCAAAATAATCTTATTGGTCATGTGGTGAAAGGTATCACTGTTTGTACCTTCGATTATTTGTGACTGTCTTCCCATTTTTCCTGAGGATGCTTTGTTAGCTTCCCCAAGTTCATGTTCAGTAGGTCACATGTCATTGCCGTCAGTGTCCTGTGCCCTCTTGCCTCAGAAGACAGAAACAGCTACTCAAAACTGTTAGGAAGAGTAGAGGAGAAGGGAGGGGAAGGGAGGAGAAGGGTTGTTTTGAGGGTCCACTTGACATTACACTCAGTGTCTGGTTTTCCAAGTGAGACTGACATGGCATTTCTCAAATGTTCCATCTACTGGTTCCTTTTGGAGCAACGACTTGTTTGTATGCCAATACATTTTCTTTCTTAAAGGTGAAGGGAGAAAGAAACAGATCTGGATGCCAGGAAAAGAATATTTTCCTAGAAAAGAAGCAATAGGACATTCAGATAGCAGACATATAGAACCACCCTTCAAACCCTACCAAAACATGGCAAATACCGTCATGGTTGCATATATCTACATCTGTAGCCAATTAGCCATTCTCCCTCATTCGGGGGCTAAGTTGGGTAGGAGTCCAGTTGAACTCTCCAAATAAATGGTGATCCATAGAACCAGTCTGTCATAAGAGGAGACTGTCTGTGTGGAAATCCTGATGCTATCTTAATTGTAAGTCCTTGAAGTCACCTTGACTCCTTTTCCTTTTACTGTACTATATTTGTTATGTGTGAGTCTGCTGTGTCCGGTGGAGGAAATAAAAATGTTCTAAAACATGCTTCCATTTCTTGTTGCTTTATGCCCTTGATTCTTCATGCATGAACCCTCCAATGTAATATTGGGAGAGAATGGTTTTTCTAATTAGTTTTGTGCACACACAACCACAGACAGACAGACAGACATGCATCCATCTTGTGTCTTGTCACTGCATTATTTTCCCTATGGAACACTAAGTTATCGCTCTATCTCTATAATAGGACTTACTGTGTCGTAATGTGATTTTGGTTTATTCTGCCTCCTCGAGACAGAGATCTATGTATGTCCGTGCCTAGCAGGAAGTCAGATTTATAAAGGCACTCGATAAATGTTAGGAGAATGAATGAATGTTGAATAAATCCTTGTAGAGTTTGTGGTGTATCTGGTAATGCTTTGTAGGCTACCATGATTTTGTGCTGCCATATTTTATTTTGTTTATTTTACTTTATTTTATTTATTTTAAAAGATTTTATTTATTTATTTGACAGAAATAGAGACACCCAGCGAGAGAGGGAACACAAGCAGGGGGAGTGGGAGAGGAAGAGGCAGGCTCATAGCGGAGGAGCCTGATGTGGGGCTCGATCCCATAACGCCGGGATCACGCCCTGAGCCGAAGGCAGACGCTTAACCTCTGTGCCACCCAGGCGCCCCTATTTTATTTTATTTTTTAAAAGATTTTATTTATTCATTTGACACAGAGAGCATGCGCACAAGCGGGGGGAGGGGCAGAAGGAGAGGGAGAAGCAGACACCCTGTTGAGCTCCCAGCCCCACCGGATCCCAAGACCCTGGGATCATGACCTGAGCTGAAGGCAGACACTTAACTGACCACCACCCAGGTGCCCCTTGTGCTGCCATATTTTAGTTGATTATTTTAATTGTTCTGACTGTAGTTTTTGCTCAATCACAAGTAAGAGTAAATATAGTATCAAAAATCAATGATGTACTGTATGTTGGCTAATTGAATTCAAAAAATAGTAAATATAGTTATAACACATTTTAGAGTGCTTTAATATTTTCAGAACACTCCTGCATTGTGTGTTTTATTGTGCTTCACAGTAATCTATAGATTTTATGCCAGTTAGTAGATTATCTTTAATTATCTTAAATGCACGTAGACGCAGTAACTGTGTGGGGGAGCATGTGTGCCCTCACTTATAGGCATTTGTATATTTTCTGTTAAAGAAATGTGGATCTCTATGAGACACAGAAATAGTATCTCCACTATGCTATTTTATTCATTATTTCAGTTGCATAAGAAATCCTGTGTTATCAAACATTCTATTAAATAAAAATCTTCACAAACCAGCACATCCACATACCTATCCTACAGTAACCACTATAGACATAATAATTGCACTGGGGGTGCCTGGGTGGCTCAGTTGATTAAATGTTGGACTCCTGATTTCAGCTCAGGTCATGATGTCAGCATCCTGTGATCAAGCCCCACATTGGGCTCTGTGCTCAGTGGGGAGTCTGCTTAAGATTCTCTCCCCTTCTCCCTGTGTCCCTCCCCACATTTGTGCTTGGCCCTGGAGGGATAGAGTCCTTGAGAAAGTGATAGACTTAGAAATTGTTGATAGAAGGAATGGAGAAGAAAACTGACCAGGATCAGGTAGATGTATTATCGGGTATTTTTTGAGGGCCCAGCTGAGGTTGGAGATAATGAATTTGCAGCCTAAACTGAGATAGTGAGTATGACTTGGAGAGGTGTGAAATGGTGAAGGTATGCATTTTATATTAAAGGTATGCATTTTATATTAAAAGGCCTATATGTCAGATTGAGTTTGAGGTGTTGGGCGCAATCATTGTAGTGGAGGGTTTTTTGTCTGGGGAAATAATGAGAGTGAATATCAGTGGGGCAGACTGTAATATCCAAAGGCATTTCTAGCCATCCTGGATTGAATGCAGATCTGATATCAAGCTTATTTAATTTATATCTGGGTTTTATTCTTTTGCTAGTGAATTCATTCTGTTAGAATAGCTGATGGTCCCCCCAGCTCATCCTCCCTCCCCTCTCCCCCCCAAAAAAACAACAAAAAACAAAAACCCAAACAAACCCAGAATCAATAACTCATAACGAGTTAGTGAGTGAGAAACTCAGTCTAACTGCTTGATTAGAATTTACATGATGTTTCCAGAGTTAGAATTAATCCTTGAAACATAGGAGAACATTCAGTTACATCATTCATTGCATTATTTATGGGCTCCTAGTTGCTACACAATAAGGTCTCCCTCTGCTCAGACTTGATACATTGCTACTTGAGTAAGAGAGCCTATAGAACTTCGAGTAATGGTGGCTACCAACACATTTCCTATTGTATTGGAGAACACAGTATTTTCTCTCTCTCTCTCTCTCTCCCTCTCTCCCTCTCTATCTCTCTCTCTTTTTCTTTTACCAGCAGATATTTTCTTACCTGAAAAAGTAAAAAAATACTTTTGGTCAACCAAACATTCTAAGCAAACTGTTACATATGCAGTAGCAATTGGTGAATAGATGAAATTCAATAAAACACTCTTCAGGGTTGAGCAATTCTTGTTGTGTTAATCAGTCTTTGATAATCCCAGAGCCTGTCTCGAGGGTTTCAGTGTCATCATTATGCATTGTAATGACCGCCGTGCTATAGTGTGTTGGACATTCTGCCAAGTGGACTGTCCTAGATGATCAGATGTTGACTAACAGGACAGTTCTTCCACGTGGAGGCGCGGGAGAGCTCAGCAGGGGTCTCTTAGGCAAGGGGAGGCTAGGGAGGGGTGGATTTTGAAAGAAAGTTTTAATGTTTAGAGTTCTCTTTATCATTTAGCTAATGTGCTTGTCTTGTTTTCTTGACAAATATGTGTGTGTGTGTGTAAGCTACAATTCAATAAATGCTGCATTCTGATTTGTGTTTTAATTTGACTTTGGGGAAATAACTTCCGTCTCTGTTTCCCATCTCTGAAATCATATATAATAATATGAATTTCTTACTTAAGGGTAAATATGTAATAAAACGTGAATAGTGAATTGGAGACATTGCGTTTAACTATTATGAATTACTTCATTGTGCTGCTATGCTGAATTTTTGAGGACCAAGGCTTGGTTTAGATTCTTTATTTCCTACATTCTGGGGAAAGAACAGGTTTCGGTGTCATACACAAACTCCGGTCGTTATTTGCATTCTTGGATAAGCCTCTGTGAGACTCAGTTTCTTAACTGTAAAACGACAGTAACGAGTGGCTGGTTAGCTCAGTTGGTTAGAGTATGGTGCTAATAAAATGAAGGTAATGATTTATTAGATTATGAAGATGAGAAGGATAATGATAGCATAATATTTTGAATACCGTAAATAATCAATGTTAGCACCTTTCTCCAACCCTTACTTACTAGCTGTTTTACCAATCTGCATATTGTTAATCACATGTCCTGATACGTTCAGCCACAATTTTTGGCGAAACCTATAGATACTCCCTTTTGTTACAGGTAGTATGTTGTTCAGCATTCTTGTGTTTTCTATGGGAAATATTTTCAACATTTTGGGGTATGCAACCTTTCAGGGTTATGAAATCTTCCAGGAATTCTGTCCTAGAAATCTAAAAACCAAACGCAATCTCATTGGCCTCTTGTTCATTCATGCATTCCCTTACCTCTCACATTCATTCATTCATTCATTCATTCATTCATTCATTCATTCATAGAGCATGTATTTAGCAAATGAGCACTTAGTGATTCATTCAGCATGCGTTAAACATTCATGAAGTGGGACATTCAGACAGAAATTCCATATGGTCCTTTTGGATTTAAAAAACATAAAACCACATTTAAGAAATTACCAAATGATGTACATGACAGCTACTTCGGCCCCTCCCTCTGTCTTTCCTTCCCATCCTACCCCAGCCTTTCCTTATTTGGCATGATGCAGAAGATACATGGACAAAGGAAGGGTTTGTATATAAAAAGGCCATTTGAAGCTATCATGATGTTGATGATGAGGATGATGATAGTAATAATAATAGTTTTCACTGATCAAGCCCTTACCACATACCGGGCTCCATGCTGAGTGCTGTACACATTTTGTTTAATTAGATACTCGTAACAGTGCTGCAGGAGAGACGCCCCACCTTGGTCTACAAGACATCAAAGAACCTACCCTCTGACCTCTGACGGAGTTTGGGTATAAAGAGGAACAACAGCTTTATTGCTTTGCGGGGCAAAACAGGCTGCAGCAGGCGAAGGTGTTCAAAACTGCAAGCCCACCCATGGGGAAGGGACTTGGGGGGGTTTATAGGGAAATACAGATCTAGTCGGTTTCTTTCTTTTTTTTTTTAACTGATTTTTATTTTTAAGATTTTATATATTTGACAGAGAGCACAAGCAGGGGGAGCAGCAGAGGGAGAGGGAGAAGCAGACTCCCTGCTGGGCAAAGCCTGACCTGGGGCTCCATCCCAGGATCCTGGGATCATGACCTGACCTGAAGGCAGACACTTAACCTCCTGAGCCCCCCAGGCACCCCTGAGATCTAGTCAGTTTGACAGGAATTGTGTATGTGCTGTGTTAGTCATGTTTTTAGGGTGGTACTGGGTCCCTGAAAGAAGAGCATAAGGGGGGAGGAAGGGAGGTTTGGGAGGAGAGAGGGAAAAGGTTCATTTGAAATCAGGCTTCCCGGAAGCATCAGTGCAGCAGTTTTGCTTTTGCTTCGCTTTCTGTTCCCACGGGGCTGCAGCTCCGCAGACGGCAGCCCTCCCCCGCCAGGCGGTCTCGCCTCACCGTCGGAAGTCACCCTCTCTGTTTGCCTGTTGCACATGTGCATCTGTAATTTAAGCCCTGCTCCAGCAGAGGTGGCATCTGGGGTGCTTACGGGGTCTCTGCAGTGCCTTGAACAGTCCTGGCTGGCTGGTGGTTCAAGGTGCATCTTTATGGACTGAATGAGCAAGTGTCCTTTTAAAGAAGTCAGAGCACTTGGAAGAGAAAGAACATAGTTAAACAAAAAACAAAACCCCACTAAATTCATAGGGTGGGAGAAGAATTAACAAGGGTTAGGCATTTAAGTTTTCTACTATATATCTGTGACTTTGTAAAATAATGTTATCAGAGATTTGGAGAAGTTGAGTAACTTGCCTATGATCACAGTGAACGACTGATAGACATGAGACTAGATTCTTGGGGTGTTTGCCTGCGTACTCTGTATTCCTGCCGCTATATTGTGCGAGCGTGGTGGACATTGGGTGCAGCGCCCAGATGCCCCTTTAGAAATGACGGGCTTATTCCCCTCGATGCCAGCCGTGCTGCTAACAGCCACCCTCCGCTGTCAGTCCCCTGGATGCATTGCCTGGACTGAAGACAGCTGCCTTGCTCACGGCCATGCCCCATTCCAGGGACTATGAGCATGAGGCTAAGAGGCTTGATCTTCTGTCCTCACTTAGCCAGCTCTGAAGGGAGAGCTCCATGGAGCGTCCCTGGAGGCCCTGTCCTGAGCCTGCATTACAGTCCTGCTCCTCCCTCTCTCCCGTTCTGCCTCCTTCTATACTCGTTCTTGGGTGTTGGTCCCAGGAGCACCTCCTCATAAGCTTTCTACACGCTGATCTTCCCGGAGCGTGCTTCCCAGGGAGCCCAGCCTGCGGCAGGGGGTCTGAGAACCGTGATAGCGTTAATGTGAGCGCCACAGGCAGCAATGGGGACGTGGCATTGGGAGAACTATCACGATAACCTTGGATTTGGACTTTTTGAATTTAGGTGCAAATGCATGGCTCTCTTTAAGGGCTTGGCGGGTACCCCAGCACCAGCCTCGGCACACACAGTGCCTGTCACATGGTAGGCAAGCCGCTCAATAAATGGACCGTTAGAGATTTTGGGATTCGGTTTTGGTAAGAGCTTGTGGAGGTAGTAGCTAATATTGTGAAAACTGACAAGCTCTCCGAGTGAAAGAGAAAAAGACACAATAACAGAGCACTGAGAAACACGATACAAAGAGAACCCGCAGAGCAAAGGTGCCCAGAAGCTTTTTCATTTGTTTGCTTGCGGGTGTGGGAAGTGGCTGGAGAGCCGCTGGGAGCAAGGGCTGTCGTGGTTGATATTTGTGAAATGATAAGAATTTAAGGATGGCTCTTTCAAGCCCAGACCAAGATTCTGCTGGGGGCCTTAGAAAAATGAGGTCCATCCCGCCTCTGAGATAGAAACCTACTTAAAGAGGGAATGTATGATGAGTATACGAAGGATCTCATAGGCAGAAATCTCTCATCCAAGACTTTTGGCAACACAAGTGTAAAAAGAGAAACAGTTTTCTGTGTCTGTGAGACCAAATCAAAGTGTATTAAAGAAGTAGAGACTCATACATATATACAATGGAATATTACTCAGCCATCAGAAGGGGTGAATACCCACCATTTGCACTGACATGGATGGAAATGGAGGGGATTATGCTAAGTGAAGTAAGTCAAGCAGAGAAAGACAATTATCATAGGGTTTCGCTCATATGTGAACATTAGCAATAGCACAGAGGACCATAGGGGAAGAGAGGGAAATCTGAAGGGGGAGAAATCAGAGAGGGAGATGAACCATGAGAGACTATGGACCCCGGGAAACAGTCTGGGGTTTTGGGGGGGCGGGTAACGGGGTGATGGGTACTAAGGAGGGCATATGTTGTGTTGAGCACTGGGTGTTATACATAACTAATGAATCATTGAATGCTACATCAACAACTAATGATGTACTATACAGTGGCTAACTGAACATAATTAAAAAAAAGGAAGTGGAGACTCGTGTTAGAAGGTAACAGAATAGTCAAAAACGGTTGGAGATGGATGAGAGAAATAGGCTTTGGCAAAGGATGGGATTGATCTAGCGATGTTTGTGAGCCTCTTTGCCAAGTGTGAGGATACTTTCTCTCTACCCAAGGGGAAAGCAATATGGCGGGCAGACTAGGGGTATGGTGCAAAGGCAGCGGGCAGAGTCTGGTTTTACTTACACCTACTTTATTATAGTCTCATCCTGATTTTATAACTCAGTGATTGGTCAGTAACTTTTTACACCTAGTGAGTATCGAATTTAAATTGTCATGCTATTTGCAGTTCTCTAGGTATATTTTAACTATGGTAGCTGCACTGATGATGGGTTGTCAAATGAGGCCAGAAATGTCACTAATTCACCCTTTGGAAATTTTATACTCAGATCATAAAGTACATTTTTCATTTGTGTATTCTACTGCATATAACTTTTGGGTTGTTTTATCAATCTGAAAACATCAGATTTCTTTTAATACATTTAAGGATAAGATTTTATGAGCCAAATAGCTTGTGGCAGGAGCTGTTTTTTTATTTGTGCTTGTATTAGTGTGTTCTCTTTCGGTTTTAAAGGTAATTTGAGATATATATTTTATATATATATAACCCCTATTCTTACCCTCGCCATGTCTGATATGACTTTGTTTAGTGTTAGAGCTCTTTTTGACCCTGATGGAAAGGTCACTAATGGAAGGAACTCTCCGGGGATTAGGAGCCAAGTGAGTAGGACTGTACTTTGTTGTTATATCAAATGTATTTCACGCAGGTGAAAGGCCGTGTGGAAGGTAAAATAAGGCCAGCCAGGGCATACACAACCCCATGTAGCTTATTGGCTCTCTCCTTTTCCTCTTCTGGATGAATTTTGCTCCATTTCATCAATCAAGGATTTTTGTCTATTTTATATACTGCCATATCCCCAGTTTTCTAGTGCCTGGCACACAGTAGCTTGTCAATAAATATTTGTTGAATGAATAATTTTACAGTGCACATAAGAATATTCATTCTAACCGTACCACACAAATGTTGTGAGAAACAAATGAGGATTAAAGTCAGTAGCGGTAACAAAAACAAAATAAGGCAGATTATACAGACGTAAGTAATTATTATGTCCTATTATTTTTATTCCTTCATCGTCTGTTTACTATATGTGCGCTGTGCATGCTTGACTTTATTGTGTCATGAGCCAAAACACAAGATCTGTGCAGGAGAAAATGGTGCTAGTAATCAGCAGAACGGAAAACCAAATAGTGTTGGGTTTTCCTTAACTACTCTGATAATCTGCTATTCCAGTCTGTTTACGTGAGGTACTGGGAAGGAGGAATAAGTTTTTTCTATATGATCAAACCATATTAAAAAAAAATTTCAACACTACTTCATTGAATAGATATTTGTTGTTGGCTTTTTCTGTGCCAGAAATTGGCGATGTCTTAGTTACACGGGAAGGCACTTATAATCTCCCCGCCCCACTTTTTTTTCTGCGATTCTGTTGCAAACATTTCAGGATTGAATCTTCAAAAAGATTTTATCTTTCTTCCAACCAGTTTCTTGAGTCAAGTCTCCCCAAGGGAAAGCAAGAACTTTTGGAGGAAAAATTCCCATTACCCCAACAGCAAATTTAAGGAGAACCTGCCACTGTGTTAGCGAGAAGCCTGTCATCCTAATTCAGTAAATTTCTGGAGACCTTAACAGAAGAAAAAAGTATCTTGTTTAAATGCCTGTTGACTGAATTTTCCCAGGGCAGGATTACTCTGTCTTCCAGCTTCACATTTTCCTTGTGTAATTGGTTTGATTTGTATATGAGAGATATCTTGATTTTTGAATGTTGTCTTATGAAATATTTGATTTTTAATTTAAGGAATTTATTTGCTTTTCAGTAAGGAAAGGATGCAGGGATTGTTTCAAATTGTGTTTTCATTATGGTATTTACAGATGAATTTATTTGAAGAGCATTTGTGATAGTTACCTATTTATTTCTCTGTATCTATGTAACAAATGTATGTATGTATGTATGTATGCATGTATGTTATCTGTGCGTCTATCTATCTACTATTGGTTATGTAGGGCAGAGGAGAAATGGCTCTGTCATTGGATTCTGAGTTTAAAAATGCCATTCAGTAGAAATCTGGAGTCGCTATAATTACTATCATTGTGTCTTTTAAAAATTTGCCACAAGTAGTGAAAATGTCTTTTACCTCCCTAACAAAAGAATCTGCCTCTAAAGGCATTTATTGTAAGGAGTGATAATGATGAGATAATTGTGTTGTAATGGAACACAGACTGAGGGAAAGAGTAAATTTTAGCAACTGACTATTGTGGTTTCATCTGAAGCTTCAGACACATATGAGGGAGTTTCTAGCATGGATGCTGGAGAAGAGAAGTTTATTGTTTCTTCCTGATATAAAGATCAATAAACACTTTGTGGACCTGACAGTGTTTGCAAGCTATGAAGTCTCCTTTTTCCCCCTCTCTCTTGTGTAAACTAACTGCCATTCTAAACACATTTCAAAGAAAACCAGTCTTTCCTTTTGTTCTGAATTAAATTCTTTCTCCAAAAGTGTGCTTGAAAAGTGTGAACCTAACTTTGTTGCTGAAGGAGAATGGATGGGATTTAACCTCAGCCTGCAAGGAGCCTGATGTATGAGGCTGCTGCCTGCTGGTATTTTAAGCACTTGGGTACTTCTCTCCTTATTCAGCTGAGTTCTAGGGATGGGAGTCGGGGGAAGATGGAGGAAATCAAATACTAAGTTAAGTTGTAAGTGTAATTTTCCACCATTAGCCTTGGATTCTTGACTATTGAGAAAAATCTAGGTCTCAAATATCTAGTTAACACAGATATCCAATTATTCTGATTATAGCAGTGGGATATATCATCTTAATCAATGGCATTAATGATGACAGTAATGAAAGAAATTACCAATTCCATTGGATATGTAATTGGGAAAAGCATTTTACTACAAGTTACCCTAAATGACATAATAATTTTTCAAAGAATATACATTAGTAAGTCACTTTCAAGTATGGGTCAATAAAAACATTACCATTTTTATAGTAAAACTATAAAATATGAGGCTAAAAGTGTGATTCTAAAAATAAGATCAGACCAACAATTCTTGGCCATTAAATAAGGTATTCAGCTACTTTATGTGATTTCTAAGCCAAATCAAGATATGCCTGCCTGGAAACATCTTAAAAACCGAAGATAACAAAGTTTATTGTTTTGTTCTTCCAGAGTAACTAACAGAAATGAAAGAGAGGGCATATCAAAATAAAGCCTATCACAGTTTCTGCTTTGGTGTTTCGTAGCAGTTTAAGCCCTGATATGTTAGGGGTTAAGGTTGAGAAAAATTGTGAAGTAGGGACATTTATCTCTGGTTGTCCCTATTCTCAACTCCTCTCTCTCTATTATCCAAACCTCATGCCACAAAAATCTGCCATGAGTCTCTCCCACCTGACAAATTAGACTGTGTGAATTTTAAATATCTTATATTAAATTATTAGTTGAAAAGTTCCTCTCTTGATCTTAAGCGCCTGGAAGGAGTGGAAAGTAAGTTTGGGGTGGAGAGGACTGGGAATGGACGGGATGGAGATAGCACTCTTGGTGCCCCTAAAATCCTCAGATCAAACCTGGTTGTCTGGTGCCACAAGGCTCCAGTATGCATTGCTGGCTCTAGAAGTGATGTCTGGCTGCTTCTCAGGCAGCCATCTGGAGACCTCCTGTAGCTACAGTAAATTATCTAATGTTCTTGGTCTGTAGAAATCAAGTAGATATATTGGGAGATATACATATATATATATATATATATATATATATAGTTTTTGATCATGTGGTGTTATATTTATTAATTTGGTATCATAAACTATTGCGTGTTATTACTTCAGGGTTCGTTTGAAATGAAGCTTATAGGGCCGAATGAGGCAGATGGTGTCCTTAGGCTTTATAATACTTAGAGATTGTGGAGATCTTGCTACTTAGACAAGTACATTATGGATTGATATGTGTTGTGCCAATTCTGGATGCCACTGCGCTGGTTTGCCTTGGAAACTCCAGTGAAGAGCCTTGTGTGTACAAGGAAATTAAAGTGTTTTTGAAGCTGGGACGTACTGAATGCTATCTCGTCAGTACCTTGCTCCAAAGCATCATATCATTAAAATTCTCCATTGTTTGGTGTGAATGTGTAGACATGACTTGTGTGGGTCAACATCTGAATGATATTTGTAAAGCTGAATGGCAGAGTAAGATATTTAAAACTCATGTAGTATTCTAGAAAGAATTTGAAAAAAATAATGCTGTGCCAGAAACATTTCTCTTCTTCTATAGGCAGCTGTTCCCAATATCCCTTTCTTACTCACATCCTTTTACCTCCCCCCCACCGCACTCCTTTTCCCAGTTACTAATTTTCCATTAAGTAATGAGACAAACAAATGGCTAAGAATTACTACATAGCTAAGATTTGGTTCTCATGTGAGCAAGTTTTGATGTCTTTTGTTGGCATTTTCCTAAAATGACCACAACAATGCTTATTATGATGGCCATTTTTGTGATAAAAGGCTTATTTTGATTAGTTTTTAGTATAAGCCGATATGAAGAGAATTTTTAAAAATCAAGGTCTTTCAGCAACTGTATTTTTTTTTTAACACCCAAGAACACAAGGTGTTGGTGACATTTTTTTTTCCTTCTTAATTTTCCCCACTTCACGGCTGTGAGGGAATGATGTGCTGACCTACACTTTCCATACCGAAAAGCCACTAGCAGTGAGTGACATCTGTTTAGAGTTTACAAAGCGTTATCCCACCCTGATTCATGCAGGAAATGAATGAGATAGGCAGGGCAAGGATGATTATTGACTCCGATTTAAGGATAAGGAAACCGAAGTTCAGAGAGGAGTAGTGACGTGCCCAAAGTGAAGAAGCGGGCAACCGCCTGCATTTTCGAGGCCATGATGTGTCTGCCGTGATGTGTGTGTCCACGTGCCCACGAATTGTTCCATCCTCAACATGGAGCGTAGGCACCGTGCAGCAGAGACTCCCTATTTCGTCCCGCGTATGTTTCCTACTTGTGACTCGCTAAGGGGTGGTTGGTAGCAATTTCCGGTTGGTTTTCCTGAACCGAACCTGCTCTTGCCCGTTGTTGAGTTCCTGCGCATTCTGTGAGCCCCGCGCAGACCTGTGTTAGAAACCACAAGGGCTCTTTCTTCCTCGGGGCTCTGCCTCCAGGCTGACCTCGTTCGCCGGTCCACTCTCATGTCCGTGCGCTCCAGCCTCCCGTGGCAAGGCAGCTATGAACGGACTGACTAAACCATCAGCACGGCCGACCGCTTCGCTTGTGCTGCTTATGAGCCTTCGAAGCGCAAAGACGTCACTTGCAGTTTGATTTCTGGATGGGAAGGAAGGCATGAGTATCATAGAAATCATTTCATAAGTGAGGGTATAGATTTCTCTTCACAGACTGCATATAATTGTGCATAACCCACACATACATGTATCTTGGTGTAATTAAGTACTTTGCTAGAAGGAATGGGGAAGCAATGTCATAGTTATTATTTAACGGAGTGATCCCTAGATTTAAAAAAATGTGCTCACGTAGAGTTCAGTGAAAAAAAGCAAGGCTTTTCACATCGGGCCATCTTAGCGTTCTCCTGCCTGCATGTGTTTTCCAGAGTGACGTGTGATAATTGTGTACCTCTGCTCAGGAAAGCAGCGTATCATGAACACTGGTGACGGCACCCTCATTACCTGCTGAGCACGGTTGCTGTCTGTGGGATCGTCAGATTGTAGTTAGCACTAGACTTGATGACAGTTAGGCCCTGCTTGAGTTTTATCTTTCCAGAGAGGTCGAAGCAGCAGAGCTGGGTCGTATTTGCATGGTTCTGCAGGGTTCTGCGTGGTTCTGCAGGGTTCTGCGTGGTTCTGCGGGGTTCTGCGGGGTTCTGCGTGGTTCTGTGGGGTTCTGCGGGGTTCTGCGGGGTTCTGCGTGGTTCTGCGGGGTTCTGCGGGGTTCTGCAGGGTTCTGCATCTGAGACTTCTGAAATCCTCAGACTCTCAGCCTTTGCCTGGGTGAACGGAATGCCCCGTGTCACTTCGGTTGGCCTCTGCACGGCAGTTTACTTATTTACAGTGAGCAGTAACTGGGAAATGAGGCTTATTACTCAAAGTCTGCATGGTCTGCACATTTCTTACCTGTTCAGGCTACATGACGAGGCAAGTCATCATTAAAAGTTTGCCTTAATCCACTTGGAGTCAAAGCAAAAAGAGTTTCATGCCACATTCTTCAGTTGGGTTGAAGAAGCTGGCTCTCTGGTTGGAGGGGTCAGCCTCGCTAAAGAGACCTGATACTCCATGGCTATTCCTAAGAGTCCCTTTTAGTTAAGGTGGTTGGAGAATTTCTTTAGTTTAGGAATAATCTTTCTCAGTGTGACAGACGGCCAGTATACCCCTGAACAGTGTTGGGTATAATGTTGCATAAACTATTCCCCTCCCTTCTTTTTCCATCGGGCAGCCCTCTCTAACTTTGCTTCTTTCCCTGCGTGCCCTATTTGCTTCCTCTTCACAGATGTTGCTTCAGTGGCCCACTTTGCCTGGAGCTGCACCTTCGGCTGGGTGATTGGAGAGAATTCTGTCACCTCTTTACAAATTATTGTTTAAACTGGTGCATTTAAGTTTGGCAAAACATTTTCCCGTTTTGCGTGTTAATTTTGTAATTTAACTGTCAGGCAGGAAATATTACTTCCCTTATTTCCAGGCTCTTGTGGGGAAAACACCACACTGTGGCTCCCCAGCACTGAAAACAATAGGGAATTCTTTGGAAATGCTCAAGCGGAGGCTGCAAAGAGGTTGTAAAGGGCTAGAAATATTTCCTGACATGAGGACCATTGCTGTCCGGTAGGGTTTTCAGGAGTTGAAACGGCACTAATTAGCTTCGCGGCATCTAATTGGCGTCTTTGGGCTGTGAGGCATGCCTGGCAACCGTCCTAGAAGTTAGACACGGACAGTTTAGTTCAGTTTAGCAATTTTTTGACTACTTTCTCATCAAGAGATTTTTTTTCCCCGTAGAATTGTCATATAACACAAATATGTATCATACTTTGCACTTTTATCTCATTTTGACCTTATAACAACCCTGAGCAATGGTTATGCTTGAAATTTCTCTATTTTATAAAAAAGGAAACTGAGGTTTAGAAAAATAAAATGCTGTATCCAAAATCACACCATCTAGCCAAGAGTTAATTCCTTTCAACGGTAACCTTTTCTGCCTTGAAGACAGAAGAAGGTATTTCAGTTTAGAAAGCAGATTAAAAGCTTGGCTTTTTGGAGGCAGGAGTACAGAGATGAGACGCATACATAGACTTAGACACTACCTACGTGACTTTGGGCACGTTTTTTTAACTTGTCTGGGATGAGTTTCCTCCACATTTATAAAATTGGGGTAATACTTCTCCCTCTCTCATAGCATTTTTGTGAGGACTAAATGAGGTGTCGCATGTAACATGTTGGGCTCAGCGTTTGACTTTTAGCAGTCAACAACATGTTTGATCCAGAAAGCCTAGCATTATTTCCCTTTGTGGACTGAGTCAGCCCTGGGCCCTCTGTGAGATTCTGTTTGGTGTGAGGGTTTAGGACTGGAGCCTTGTCCTCCAACGTTTGTAGGGACAGCATGACCTGCTGCCCTGAGAAGGGGTCTAGAACCAGGACCATTTGTCTCAGTATTTTTCCTGGGTCATTGTTTTTATCCAGACAGCCAAGTGGACCCTGAGGTGACCAAATAAAGCATGTTTCTCCCGCAGTTACCAGATACAGAAGTTAATGATCATACCAGAGCTATTTAAATAACAATAACAACATTTGTGAATTTGGGGAAACAATATAACATTATTTTCATATCCATTAAAAACAAATAAAAGGAAACAAGGGATTTCAGTTAGATACATGGAAGGCTATTTTAATAGTCAGCAGAGCCAAGTAAGTTACTAATGGGGGAAGACGCAGAGAAAAATCATGGGAGGCCTAACTCTTTGTCTTGTTGGTGGCTCTTCCCAGCTGTGTAGCTGAGGCAAGCACTGACCTCTCCAGAACTCCGTGTTTTCATCTGTAGAGTGTGGATAATTATATCTGAGACTCATGAGGTTGTTGTGAATATCTAAGGAGATGAAAGAAAAGAAGGTGATTGGTAAACTGTGAAGTGTTCCGCACTCTGAAGGTGCTGGTGTTATTCGTTGAAAACACCCAGAATTCTTGGATTACTTAAATGTGCTCTTGCCTGAAGGTAGGCGAAGGACTGAGTAAATCGCCCTTTGGAGTCTTTCAGTTGAAGGAATGTGCATTTTCAGTTTAAATGGGTGTTGTGGGTAACAGGTCTTATATGAAGTTGAAATTCAATGGCTATTTTTGGAAAGGGGTTAAAATAACAAAGGGGGAAATGCTTGGAAAACAAACATACTTTGTATAGGAAGACTTAATGATACCGTCGATTATGCGGTAAGTATATTCAGTTACAATCAGTAATTACAATGATGATAACCATGGTGCTTTGCTAATTAGAACATACTTCTAATAAGGCCAAGGTCATCAGTTTGAATCCCTGTATGGGTCAATTAGCATAATGTCAGCCTTCACCCTAAGCTCTCATGGGGTCACTCAGATGTGTACTTGTGTTCGCAAGGAGAATAAAATGGAGATTGGAGGAAATCATGCAGATTTTCAACCAGTATGGGTAGGAAGAACTCTATAGTGCATCTGTAGCTGGCTTGCTTTCTTTTTCTTTCTTTCTTTCTTTCTTTCTTTCTTTCTTTCTTTCTTTCTTTCTTTCTTTCTTTCTTTCTTTCTTTCTTTCTTCCTTCCTTCCTTCCTTCCTTCCTTCCTTCCTTCCTTCCTTTCTTTCTTTCTTTCTTTCTTTCTTTCTTTCTTTCTTTCTTTCTTTCTTTCTTTCTTTCTTTCTCTTTTAGCACACTTATTACTTTTGCTTTTTGTGATTAATTACCTGGACTACCAGTTTTGTTTAGCAGATTACTGGCGTCATTCACTTGAAACGGTAGTGCCCAGCTTCCTGAGAGATGGTGGGATCTCCAGTATGATCTGACCCTCTGTTTTCAAGTGCTTAACTTTGCAATGCTTTCCTTCAAAATGACCCTGAGAACTACGAACTCCACTAGTGTTTTTCAGATGGGAAAATAGAGGCATTTTTTTTCCCCCAAGGTTTCCTACTCCCAGGTGAAGAGATGTTGGCTAATTTTATAAAAAGGTCAGTAGCACAGCTGGGCTTGAAATACAGAGGTCCTGACTCAAAGTTCTATATTTAATTTGCCGTCTTTTTTTTTTTTTTCTTTTTTGGGGTTTTTATGTACTCGATTTAGTCAGAGGCTGGGAAAGTGAATATTTTGTCTGCATATTTAGCAAGATTGATGATTACTGCAATTACATCTCTTGAATAAGTAGTGAAGCCGCTTGTCGGAAGTGACTTGTTGTTGGACTAATTTTATTAGTAATACCAATCATATCATTTGATCCATTGGTGTCTACAGGCTTAGTCATGAAGACAGGGTAGCTAACATTACAATTTTGGTTACAGTCAATGATGGAATTTGGTGTATCATGTCCTAATATGCAAAATGCTCTTACGTCCTGGAGAATGTGGCAGTCCCCGTAGTGTGTCTGGAGGATGAGAGGTGCTCTTGGACCCCGGTTTATCTCTCACTGAGAAGTCTGTTTACCACAGTCCCACTGTTAGTGGTACAGACCATGTTTTGTCATGTAGGAAAGCTCATTTTTTACCGTCATCTACCTTACTCAGGACCGGGGATTGCATTTTTGAGGAAATGGAGGTATGACTCCTTCTTAACACCATCTGAGATCAGAGTACTAAAGGGATTGACAATTTTGATGATTAAAGGAAGGAAAATATGCAATGGTGAATTCTGGAGACCTGTTTTGGGAGTTTAGGTGGTGGTGGTGGGGACTGGGCCCATCAGAACGCAGCACAAACGTACGAGACGCCCAGCTGGTCGGAAAGCGGTGAGCCGGACGAGAAGCAGCAGCTAAGGGACGAGAAGCAGAAGTGCATCTTAGGCAAGACCTGGCGATTTGCCCACCTTCTTTGTGTTTGCAGGGTTGGTGGAAAGAATGTTCAATGTGTTCTCAAGAAGCACACAACTAATTTGAATCCGTGTGAGTCTTTAACTGTACGTCGACATAAAAAAAAATGCTCTCTTATTGAAGACAATTTCCTAAGGGAAGAGACGCTGCCTTTGTGAAAGAGGACTTGTAATGTCTCTAACTTGGGTTCTTTTTCAGTCGGATGGTGATCGTAGCACCAGCCGGACTCTGACTGGACTGGTGCAAGGATCAGTTGGGGTAACGTGCCTTAGGAACTGCAACCTGTCAAGTGCTCAGCCAAGTACCGTTTTAAAGGTGGTGCGCTGCACAGGTTGGAGATTACGTGCTTGAATTCTGGAGCAGATCACCCGAGGCTCAACCCCGGTTTTGTCTCTTTTTACATGTGTGACATAGGGCGACTTAAACTTCATGTGTCTTGGTTTTCGTAGCTGTAAAATAATAACACCCATCTCATGATGATGAGAATAAGTGTCCTACTAGCTGTTATGTCGTATGTGCGCGTCTGTGCAAAATCCAATGCTGACATAATGCATGGGCGTGAAATACGTGGAAACTTAAAAAATCCCGTATTTATTCCTCAAGCAGTATAGCTCTTTGTTTATCTAAGAAATTCATATTTGATTATAAGCCTTCAGTGACAGTTAATGAACGAACGGGGTTGAATTTTGGCGGTTACGTTTGAACACGTCTCAGAAGCTTACTTCTCTTGATATTTGAGCAAGGAAACTGTTCTCCTGAATGCTCACTTACTCAGTTCAAGTAAGGTTTGTATGGATTACTGGTCTTATTATCAGGCTTATACCTTAAGCAAAAGGTTTTCAACCCTGACTGCTCATTAGAAGCCACTGGGTCTCCCAGACCAGTTGAATTGATAAATTTGGAGGTGGAGCTCAGGCACTGGTATTTTTAAAAAGCTCCCCAAGGTGATTTTAATGTGCAGACCGAATAGACAACCACTGGCTTAGAGCATTAGTAATTAAATGTATATCCCTATCATTTAGTTTCTGACATTGATATTTAATTTTCTCATATTTAAGTAAATAAAATGACATGGCTATTTACAGATATTTCTACAAAGGAGGACGTTTGTATGGTTTCAGTTAATTCTGTAGCCTGCGGGTCTGTGCCATAAAGCAGAAATGAGAAGTTTGTTTTTAAATTCTCCGTGAAGGGGTGTCTGTTTTTGTCAGGGGGAAGTGCTGTCAATATTACACAATATAGAATCCCAGAATGTTCAAGGTGAGAGGGACCCTCAAGGCATCTAGTAGAAATAGGGTACACTTTGCAGCCAGTCCTGGCCTGCGATGGCTTATTCGCTCACTGGCTTTGTGAGCGTGGGATGTTCACTTAACCGGTCCGAGCCTCAACTTCGTGATCTCTAAAATTGAGGTGAGCGTGTGCTCTATCTGGTGACAAGCGTGTTTCCTGCGCACGTACGCATGCACACACGTGCACACGCACGCACACACGTGCACACGCACGCGACTTGATTCGCTGCCTCCTGCCTGATCCCGGGATCCATCTGGAGTGACCTCCGGAGCAGGGGCTCCGCCAGAGGCTCCGCGGGGCTGTCTGAGCCTGCAGGACCAGCTGCTGGGAACTGCTTCCTCCCACTCCTCAGGGACCACTTCTCTGGCTCTGCGGGGACTGTTCCATGGCTGGCTGTTTGTCTCCTATGACCTTCCGTGAGCATAACATTTTGTCCGCGGGGTCAGCCGTGCTGGCCAAGCAGAGTGAAGCTGTTCCTGAGACTAGAGAGGAAGATGGCTTCTGGTGGCTACGTGATGGCTGCTTTCGAGCCCCTTCTGTCTGCGCCCCAGACTACCCGTGTGCAGGACCCAGACGGCTGCCTTGTGTGTGCAGCTGTCTTCCTGTCTGGTGCTCCTTGCTGTTGAGCAGCGACAATAGGAGACCACTGTCTCTGTCTTAGTTTGGGGTGAGCAGAGGAGAATCACAGAGCTCTTTGATTGTCTTTTTATGAGAGGAAGAATGGATTTTTGTCTTTTTCCCCACCCTTGTCTCAGATCCTCCAGCATTTGGCTATGACATTATAAGGCCACCTGGTTCTTCTGTTGCACATTCTTTGTGCCTTAGGAAGGAGATTCATGGCTGTTTCTTATTCCTTGGGAAACTTAATGCCTGGGGTCCTGATCTCAGCTGTGGTGTCTCAGTCCCTTGCCACTTGTAAGCCTGCTTTCTAGGTCTGTCCTCAATCTTCATTGTCAGGATTCTGCGTTTATCGCCATCTCTGGACTGATCTCAAGTTTTTGTTGGACATATTTATACTTTCTGCTGCCACTTTTTCTTATTGTTTCTTCTGTCTACTGGAATCTGCACCCTCTTACGAGTAGCGGTAATGGTAGCTCTATTGATTTTTGAGGTGATCGGGATCTTGAAACATTACACTTGGGGGATGGACGGTCTGACTTGTGCTCCTCCGCTAGATTACAAGACTCCTGGGGGTAAGAGCCATGTTTTTCTGCTGAGCATAGTCATAACTATCATTCGTTAGGTATCCACTGTGCACCAGAGGCTTTGCTTTGTTTCAATTAATTTCCATTAAAAATTATGTCTGCATAAGGAATCATATCTCAGAGAGCTTAAGTAAGCTGCCCAAGGTCATCTTGCTAGTGAGTCACTGCGCTGGATTTTGAATGCACTTTGATATTAAATCTTATTTTCTAAAATCTTGTTTCTAAACTCCTTAAAGGAAGGGACAGATACAGATAAGAGGAATGAGATCTTGGCCTGTGGAACTGTTGAGTAGGGGACAGGTGTGGAGTTGCATTCTTCAAGAAGAGGAGAGAGGTCTGCATATCTTCAAAGCCCCCGTTTTCCCCACTAATATGCTGGCTTGCATCCCTGGCGTACGTGGACACTGAGAAACGTACCCTCTGGCTCTCCAGGCAGAAGTCACCCCTGTGGGAGGCTTTGACCCCCATGTGGGTCTTCACGCTATTTTGTTCAGGTCTGAGAGACCCTGAGAGTCCGCAAAGATGTCCCTCACTGATCAGAGCCATTGGTTGAGCAGTCAGGCAAACCAAAGAGGTTTCACTGAATCCACGGTGGTGAGATATTCTGGGGAGTCAGGTGTGTGTGGGTGTCAGCCGTGGCTTGCTGACGAGGAGACACTCTGTGCTCAGCCTCCACGCTTGTGGTTTAGACCCTCAGAACGTGCCCACTGGCTTCGGCAAGCCACAGGAAGTATATAAATGCTTTCCCAAGTTGAAGCTTTGTCGTATATGCCCAGAGAATGTTTTCTTTTTAATGTATTTGGAAACTATAAATTTAACTCCTGCTGGGGAAGAAAAGTAATTGCTTTACAAAAGAAAAAAAGTCAGGTCTTTAAAAGGCTCAACTCCTCTTACAAACATGTGCTTTTTAATGACTGGGAAATTCCTGGTGCAGGAAAAAAATGTCCTTTTTACAAATGAGGTCATTTTGGTCTTTACTGGCCCTGTGCACTCAAGTTCCTGCTTTCTGTTCCATGTTTTGTGACCTGAGGTTATTGGAAGGATAATCCCCTCTGTGCATATTCACTGCTTCTAGGGCGTGTTGCCAAAGAGAAAGTTATCTTAGCTCACCAACTGCCAAGCCAGTGCAAGAGGCCCGGGTCCCAGGGGTACTGAGCCAGTGACTGATAATGACTTGGTTTGGGTTGGCCGCGGGTCGAGTTTTGAAAGCACATTTTTCTTCTGCACTAGGACTGCCGTATCTCCTTCGTCCTCAGATTTCTCAACAGTTCTGTTGGTTCTCAGTTCAGACATGATTTTTTTTCCTTAGGTACATTCTATTTACTCTGCTTTGATTCCATCCCGAAGGGCAGAGACATGCCGGTTCGAAGACTCCTGTTCATCTTTTTAATGTGGTATAAATGAAAAACAGCAGTTGAAAGCATTGACCTCGGACCAATTTCCTTGAACATTGGGAGGCTGATTCCTCCTAAAATTAATTTCTGATTTGGTTTGGCCGAAGGGAAGCCTTAGATGTGCTCAGTGAAGGGGCTTTCCTCAATGGTAGCCTAGAGTAGATTTCAGGGAATGCCCTTGATTTAATCAAAGTTCACTTTCCGCTAGCTTTAGACTAACGCTTTCCTGCCGAGAAGGAGGCGGAAACTTGGAACAGTATTGGGTAGAGAGGTTGCTACCTCTGTCTGGGATGTTTTCATAGAGAGGTGAACAGGGAAGGAGTTCAAGGGAACCTGGACAACAACCTTTGTAGGTTTTTTAAAATTACCAGTTTTTAAGACCTTTGAAGACCTTTCTAGAGCTCATCCAGGTTTGTGTGGTTGATCAGTGGCAGCCCACGAGATTGCCGACTGGCTGCTGCCTCACATCTCGAGAAGAGCATGTCAGAGTCCTTATCGCCCCTAAAATTCCTCCATGGCTATGATGAATCAATCTTTTGATAAGCCCGTGATTGATTATGCTCTGCCCGAGTGACTCTGCGTTTTTATATTTAAAAAAATTCACACTCTTGACACTGAAAATGAGGTTCTTACCATAATTTCTTAATTAAATCTATGTTCTGGGATCTTCACGGCTCCCTGGGTCAGAAACTCCAAGCTCAGGCTCTGTTGCCTACATAAGTCTAAGAAAAATGTCTTGATCTGGAATTAAGAAACTCTATCTTCAGCTGTCATGGAGAGGAGAGGATTCTATCGTTCGATCAGAAACGACTTAGTTATTTGCCGCAGACCCTATTTCTTGCCCGGACCCCATTTCTTGTGGCCCCTGCACGAGGCTTTGGAACCCTTGCTTGGAATCTCTTGGGTCCTTGAGGAAGTCAGGTTTGACTTGGGCACGGCCCAGGTTCCCTTCCGTCACCTCCTCTTCACTGCCCAGGCCGTGGTTTACTGTCGGCAGCCAGTGAATGTTTTATTGAACCTAAGACCCCTATGAAAGAATTGGAAAAAATATAGCCAGGAAGTGCTATGCTACTTGAAACTGAGAAATTCTGGGTAATTGCTGAGTGCCTCATATTAGTGCCTATGGGGAAAATACATGGCAAAATGTGTGATGGGTTAATATGGTAAAGCGAACCGCGTATGAGATCAATCAGAAGCTACGAATCTGCCTGTGATGCTCAGAATGGAAATGGCACTGATTTGCTGATAATGTATTGTCTTCTTCTTCTTCTCCTCCTCCTCCAGCCTCAGACAATACAGCAGACTCTCAAGAGGACCCTGCAGTATTACGAGCACCAAGTTATTGGGTAAGTAAAATAGATTTTGGTCATTATTTGGGGGCAAATTAAAGATAATTACTCAAACATAGCTGTTGAGCATTTGTTTTCTGCCACCCAGGTGGGTCTCATTTCATACTGGCTGTGCTCCTAGTGGGGGCTGGGGGCCCATCAGGACCCCTGCAGTGATTTCCTTTGGCCTGTTTGTGTTTAATCCTTTTAAATGAAATTCCCTTTTGGCATTGCCTTTCCCTTTTTTCCCCCCTTGTTGTGTTCTTACCCTCTTATTCCCATCCACCGAATCTGATGATTTTGCCCTGGGAATACGGTAAGGTTTAATGGTACCAACAGAAAGGCTTTAAATGGGATTTTAGAATCCTTTACTAAAGTTTACTCAAAGTCATTACAAGCCTAACGGTTCAGTGAGAGGCACTGGTTTAGAGTCCCATGCTACCTAGTTTTCTTTATTCTTCTGCTTCTTGCCATTGTTGTGATACGGTGTAAAGTAAGAGGGCAAGATGAAGAAACGGGGGCTCTCGGTCTCACCAGCACGTAGAACTTTAAAGTAACTTTAACTGTTTGCAAAGGATTATGGTAACAACTAATCGAGGAGTAGGCGCCATGGATAAATGAGGTAATTTCAGTGATCGTATTCTGTACATAGAAAGCTCCAAGTAAGTGTGAGGTATGCTTTCGATTGCCTATGGGAGGAAGCAGTTGGAAATATAGAAGCCTAAATTCACTTTCTGAAGCAATCTAGCTTAAAATGAAGGAATCAAACTCATGGACATGAGAGACAGTGCATATTTTTAATTCACATCGTTGATGGTCTCGTATGCGCTACTGTGATTTATTTGTGTAAGAACTTGAAAGAACTTTTGAGGAGTTAAGATTCAAACCCTGGTACTTCTTGAAATGCTGTCGAGCATCATTTAACATTTGGGGCTAATAGTCAATGCCATGGGGATCAAGGATGCACTTTTGGTTATTGGGATGTAGTGTGGTTTTTTTTTTTTAAACAAAAACAAAAGAAAGGAAAATTTGGTGGAAAAATAATCTCGGTACCTAGTACAATGCCATATACTTTAAGTGCTTGGTGATTATGTTAATTGTCATTTCAAAGGGAATTGCTTTGAAACGTTGTCACATCAATTCTCAAAAGTGCAATACTAGGAAAAGCATATTATTTAAACTCATGAGATGGCTTTTAGTTTGAGGCCATTAGTGATTTTAAATGGTTTATCCTAACGGAGGTAAATGATGTCAAATTAATCTCTCCCCACATACTCTAAAATAAAACTTAATCACTCTCATTGGACCTGCTGCTTCCACCGTGTGGTATTTGGATTAAATTAGTCAATATACTTGCAACAGTGTCCTGTGTGTGTTGAGCACTATATACTTGTTTGCTCTTAAGTTTATTATTATTTTTAATATTTTTAAGACAATACCAGTAATCAAATGCAAAGCATTTCCTGGAATAGTGAATGCCCTCTCTGTTTTGTTTTGAAATCCTAACCGGTCCAAGTCTTGTTTGCGAACCGAGCTGTGTCTTCACGGCAAGTTGGAATGGGAGTCGTAGAATGATGATCGGAAGAGGTTAACTAAACTAGATTACCGTAATGAGCAGAAAATTCTTTCTTCCATTAGCAAGATGTGATGTAGGAAAAGACATGAGTGTTTGAAGCCAAGGGCCAAGAAAGAATTCTTGGGATGTCTTTGGTGCAAAAAGGTGGTTTTATTGAAGCACGGGGCCAGGACCCGTGGGCAGAAAGAGCTGCACAGGGGTCATGAGGAGTGGGCTAATTATATACTTTCAAGTTGGGAGGGGGTTGGGGAGAGTGGAAGTCTCTAAGGAAGTCTGGAAGCAAGGTTTCCAGGACCCTGAGGGGGCTAGCTGTTGTTAGGAAAAGGGTGTTTATTATCATCTAGTAAAACCTGAGTCATGGGACCCTTCAGATGTATATCAGTGGGTCATATGCTTGGGGGGGGTGATTGCCAACACGTATCTTGGTGCGTAGAGATAAAGGAAGTTTCCAAAGGAATTTTTATATGTTAAAATAGACTCACAGTGTCCTGGGGGTTGGGCTAAGACTGCCTTTTGTCCTTAGCAAAGCATTGACATCCAGGCAGCCAGGTCCCTAGAGGAAGGTCACTCTGCTGCTTTCAAGGACTTGTCAGTGGGCTGTACGTAGTAAGGAAATTTAATACTTTCTCTTCTGCCTTTGTTTCCCACATCAGGATGGAGTTCTCTAATTTAAGTCACTGCCTCAACTCCCCTGTTTGCTCTGTGTAGACCGAGCGTGCAGTGATTCGTGGCCCTAGAAGGGTCTTCCCTAGTTCTGCCTCTTGCAGACACAGTATAAAGAAAACGGCACACGACTCGAATATGAAGAGGTTCTTCATGTGCGGCTGGTTCCAAAGAGACCCGCGACCCCATTTTCACGGGGTGTGGGTCCTACTCAAAGCACCTGTGCTCACTGCCTGTATTCATGCTGCTCATGAAGAGAGAAGCGCGGGCTGGCAGCAGTGCTGTGACGTGTGCCTTTCGCGACTGTCTTCCCTCTTCCGCCAGTCCTGGCGCCCCCTCCCTCTCTCCGCTCCCTTTCTCTGCACTACGGCGGGGCCTGCGGTCGGAGAGCATCTACTATGATGCGCTCTTGAATGAAGTATCCACACCTGCGTGCCGTGCCTCTGAGGAACACACGGCTCAAGGCTCTTTATCTCTAAGGACAAGGAATGTGTTTCTTCCAGTTAAAGGGATTTCAGGCAATTGATAAGACCTGCTGAGGATTAGTTTACGTAGTTCTGGGGGGCGGGGTGAGGAGGGGACAGAGGTGGTTTTCCAAATCCCTATAATAGGGCTTTGCCTAAGGTTTGTCTTGAAGTAATTCAGCTTTTAGGTGCCTTAGGATCAGGATGGATAACAAGGAGTACTAGCCCTTTTTTTTTTAATTTTTAAAAAAATTTAAATTTTTTAATTAAAAAAATAGAAAGTTTTTTATTTTTTTAAAGAAAAAAATAAATTCATTAGCAGACAGTGTAATATTAGTTTCAGGTGTATAATACAGTGATTCAAGTTTTCCATACATCATGACAGGTGCCCCCTTCATCCCCATCACCTGTTCCCCCATTCCCCACCCACCTCCCCCTGGTGACCATCTGTGTGTTCTCTGTAGTGAAGAGTCTGTTTCTTGGTTTGTCTCTCTCTCTTTCCCCTTGGCTCACTCGTTTTGTGTCTTAAATTCTACATATGAGTGAAATCATATGGTATTTGTCTTTCTCTGACTGACTTACATCCCTTAGCATGATACTCTCTAGCTCCATCCATGTCCAGAAGTGCACTAACCCTCTTTTTTTATTTCTTAAATCAGCCTCTAATCTCTGGCCTCCCAGCCTCCCTTTTCTCTCCTTTAAAACTGCCCTTGGGCCTGCTTTATTTATCAGAGCCTTGGGATTGTCTGCTGCTCCTTGATGCGTTCTTACACCAGTAGTTTGGAGAAACTCTCTGAGGCTTTTTAGTCTCCATGATGTTGACGTGAATGCAGGGAGCAGCTGCTCAAAGGACCACATAGAGGGAGGATTGGGAGGGAGTAACCCCGGGAGCCTCTGTCAGGGAGTGAGACAGACTCTCTGCGCCCCAGGAACTTTGTCTTCAAACATCTGTTCTATTTCTCAACTTGGCCATTCATTCACAGATTTACTCACAGAGACCCATTCAGGTTGTCTCCACTGGCACCGTGGCTTCTAGATTCTTCCCACCCCCAATCTAGTGCTGTGGTTTCTACTCCTCTCAACGTGGTATGTCCACCACCGTGAAGTGATTAAACTAATTAGATCATGCCACTTTCTCACATCTGACACCGGTTTTCGGATGTTAGCGTGCATCAGAATCACCAGCAGGCTTGTTAAAACCCAGGTGGGGGGACTCCACCCCCAGGGCTTCTGACCCCATATATCCCGTGCGCGCAGCAGTTGGCGTTTCCAGCGGGTTCCCAGTCAACGCTGCTGCCGGACGCTGTGGGGCCAGGTATTATTTTGTGACATCCCTGCTTTCAACATGTTGTGACTTAACTACGATAGAGCAAAATCTGAACTGCTCTTGCAATCTGCCTCCGCTCCCCTCTCGGACTGTAACCCTCTCTACTTCCCCTTTTCACTGCATGCCTGCCCCGCCAGGCGTCCGTGGGTTTCCCAGCTCCTACTTAGCCTCAGGGCCTTGGCACGTACCATTGCATTTTCCTGGAACGCTCTATCCCCTTGGGTGCATGGGTTACTTTTCTTCTAAGTTCAGGTCTCTGTTTAAACGTCTTTATCTTCAGAAAAATGTACTCCCGCGACCCAATCTAGGGAAACCTTCCAGTCCCTACTTCATCTCCAAAACTGATCATTTTCTTTCTGTTCCTCTTGGTTATTCCTTTCCCTAGTGCTCATCAGAGCTTATATTGTTGACTTATCTAAATGATTTACTTCTACGTTCCTATGCCTTTGTAATTGCTTGGTTCGTGGGAGGGACTAACACGGGTTTTTTTGGGGTGAATAAATGAAAGAAATGCACCCTTCAGGTATGTACACGAAGATATGCATACAGTGGAGAAAAAGAGCCGATTGTGCTTGGAAGGGGGTATGAAAGGAGGGCTGGAAATTCTCTCCAGGATCTCCTGCAGTTCTGGTGCCCAGAGCCTTTCCTGTGGAGCATAAATTTTGCTGATTTATTTGCTTAATTTCTCATTTATGCTTAATGTTCTGCTGCTGTGTGTCAGATTGACTTCGCGGTAAGTTTCTTTTCACATTTTTTTTTCCGGTAAACTGCACGAGCGCACTCACCCGAACAGCGTCCTGTTGATGCAGAATCATCTTCTTGCCTCCATGTAAAATGAGGAAAGGGGCGCTGAGCGAACATCTTCACGCTCGTCTCTGTAACTCAGGCTTCTAGGGGATGGGTTCGCTTCTTGGACAGTGTGGCTTGGAAAGAACAGTGGGAAACAAGAGGGGTGGACAGGAGGCAGGCCGGGTTCACCTTCAGAATTCAAAGGCACCAGGATTGAGGGAAGTCTGGTCTATGAGGACTCTTTCCTCTGATGTCATTTTTACCATTATGCTGTGTCCCTCCGTGTCCCTGTGCATCTTTGTCCTGTGGTTTAGAGCTGAGGGCTGGGAAAATGTGCCTCTGCAGTAGACAAAGCATGTAGCAGGTTAACTAGATTTAAAGTCAGATTCTGCCTTTGAATGATTTAGGGCACATGACCTAACCTTCCTGAGCCTCCATTTTCTCATTTTTAAGATGGTGGTAATAGCGGGGTCGGTTGGGCTGACACGAAATGAAATGATGGTAACATCAGGTCCTATGGTCACGTAAAGTACTACAGTGCCTGGTACACAGAAGTAATCCGTATGTTCACTGAACCATTATTTTTGCCACTCTAGTCTCTGACTCCTCTGCCCCTCGGTGTTTGATTGTCTTTCCCTGTGCCCTCCCACTGCATTATTGCTCTGTCCTCCTTGAGTCTGTAGAAGTTTAGAATCCTTTATTTACCATCAGGAGCCAAACATGCTCTGTTGGTCTTCTAGCTGCGGCTTCTTGGTATAGAGAGTTTGGATATTTTTTTTTTTCTTCATTTAAATTTCTGCCTCTCGAGTGCCTCACCAGCCACTCTCACTTGTGTTTACGTGACCCCTGCCCATCTGAAGCTCCCAAGGATGGATTAGCACGACAGTGCAAAGCAGAGATGTCTTTAAAACTACGATTGGAAAACACATGATGATCCGGCTTCCTGGGATGTAATGTTCAATCATTATATGTTTTAAAAACTGAAGTATGAAGAAATATATGTTCAGAATCATGCTACCCCTTTTGTACTTTTTTTTTTTTTTTTGCCAGAATAAGGATCATTATGCTGATATCACAGGTGGGCCTGCTGCCAACCTTCCGTTAGTTGGGGACGACATTTCCTCTAGTCATCTAAACTTAAATTCCGTTATTCCAATTATCACTGTGGGCCCCGTGTTTGTTTTGTACAGCCAACCTTCTGTTCTTTTTCTCTTTGGACGATTGAATACGGATTAAGCTACAATAATTTCCATACAATATGAGAAGTGGGTGAACCCTGATTACTCTGGGAAACAAACTTTAATGGTATTATTTTCACTGTCCTGGTCAGATTCTGTGGCTATCAATATGTTATCTAAAAAAGGCTCTAGCTTCCTTGTCATTTACATAGAATATCTATCTGAATGAATAAAAACAATGTTAGATAGAAGCTATTACCTATTGATCACTCTTTGAAGCAATGTACTGGGCACTTTACATCTCATGTTTTAATGTAATCCTGACCATCTATTTCATAAGATCATGGTATAAAGCTCATTTACAGATAAGGAAATTGAGGCTGTGAGAAAAAATACTTTGTCTAAGGTCATTCCAGTTAAAATGAGGGAACCAAATTTTACAAATAACCCTGTATTTGTCTGTTTTTAATATCTGCCTTCCCCATTCCACCATATATTGAGTGATTCCTGCATTCTGGAAACTAATAGACATTTTTGCCAACCTGGTTTATTGGGGTCTGATCTCGGTGAGGTGTGCAAACACAAGGCCATGTTATTTTTTCTCTTCAGTCACTTCAACCATGCGAGGATGGGTCCCCTTTGATGCTAGCTTGGGCAGATTGCCCTGATTTCTGGGAATTTCCAGGGAGTATGAAGTCCACTCCAGAGGAGTTCACATCTTCAGTCCCGTATCCAATCTCACCCTTCCACCCCTCTCTGCCTGTGTCGGCCTTGTCCTGAGGGACTGGGAATGCAGTGTAGAGGGGGTATCCTGTGGTTTTTCACTCCTGGGGCCAGGCTGCCCCTTTCTGGGTTCCTCTATCTTCTGATGGATTGTATCAGGCAGGAATGAAATGGAAAATGGCAGGAAGCTTGTTAAATTCACTGATGGTTGGAACAGTCCTGTCTTGGCTGTGGTGTCCTTAGGTGCATATATGGGTTCTGCCTTGACTGTGTCAGATGCCCCACTCTTGGCCCTGAGGATTGGACCCCACAGTCTCGCTGGTGGGATCCCTCTCCTGCTGGCAGCCTCTAGATAGGGAAGGCAGTCAGCGGGGACAACGAAAGCGCCCTCTCTTTCCTAGTATCTCCCTCACCCATGGGAAACTCCTATTGTTTGCCAAATAGAGGTATGGTAGGCTGCTCTCGTTGGCTTCTCTCTTTTCCCTGTTAATAACTTTCTGGAACCACCTCCCTCAGCTGTTCATGGTGGGATGTGATACCCAGCCCCCAATCTCAAGCAGGGGTGGACCCTCTGTCCCCAGCTGGGCTTCTGCAGAAGACTTGTCCTTTCTCTTTTTATTGCTTTTTCTTGGAGGAGAGGGGAGAGATGATAACAGCAGTATCTTCCTAGACCAGTTCCTCTTCTGAGGATTGCTTTTCAAATTTGTTTCATTCCTTTGTCTTTGTAATCTGGCAGCGGCAGTGAAACGGCTACTCTTGGGGAACGCGGGAGCCTTAGGTCCCTAGTATTTTTAGCGTTGGTGCCTTAGTTCCAATCCGGAGGCAGCTAGAGAAGTTCCAGGCAACACCTGATGACACAGGCATTTCTTCATTCTGTCCTCTCAAGAACTCATGGCGGGGGGGGGGGGGGGCGGGGGGATCTCCATTTTATGAGGGAGGCAAGTTAGACCCACAGAGAGCAGGTCACCTGCCCCGAGTCTGAGATAGACAGTGGTAAAACCATATTCAAGTTCTGTCGGACTCCAAATGCTTCCTTAGTGAGTTTGTCACCCATGCGCCACATTCCTATCTTCTTGGCAGTGCTGGAGGTTAAGACGTGTTGACTTTTAACACCGCGCCCGTGCACCAAGTAAGTACCGTGAATCATGCTCTTTGCTCAAGGAAACCCTCGCGGTGGAAACTGAGGGATCTTCTGGTTCTCCTCATTTATGTTTTTTCACACACGGCTTCCTTATTAATGACGGCCTCCGGTTCCCGGTCCACACCGCTAATGCTGATGTTAGCGGTGCCTTATGCCAGAAATGGAGTCTAAAACCTGCGGTTATTTTAAAATGCGATTACACCGGGGCACAGACCGCGTGTGCTTGTGTGTACGTAGACAAGTGCATTCGCAGATGGTTTAAAAGTGGTCTCCGTATGCTAATTTTGTTTTCTTCTTAGTTACAGGGATGCAGAAAGGAATTTCCACAATATCTCCAACAGATGCTCCTATGCAGACCATTCCAACAAAGAGGAAATTGAAGACGTCTCAGGAATTCTTCAGTGCACTGCTAATATACTCGGTATATTAACTATATATTAATATGGGTGAGAGAATGAGGGGAAGGGGGAAAGTAAGGTATAAACGTTTCGTTTTCTACTAACGGGAGGTTTAGAGGCGAAGGCAAATGAAGACGAAGACCTTGTCTTCAAGTGGTTTAGTTTTGACAATCCTGGGGTTGTTTAAGTGCGGATGACACTCCTGCCACTGACTTGGAGGTTGAAACACGTAACGATAAGAATACTCACACCCCAGGGAGACCTGGAATTCGTATGTTGGTTTTAGCCTCCTGTGATCCATATTTTTCTGGCTCTTACACTCGACTTAAGTTGGGGATCTTCCTTTCCGAGCCCATGATTTCTAATATGTTAGGATTTCTAAAATTACTATCGCTCTGCTGTTGGTGAGAGGCCGTGGTTGGAGCGGGAGGGCGAGGGGGGCTCGTACCTTCTCACAGCGGACTCGGCAGCTCAGAGGCAGCCGGGCAGGTCATCTACTGAGGTCTTTGTCCGTGTGTGTGTGTGTGTGTGCCCGTCCGTCGTCCGTCTTGAAGATCCTAGTGTTCACGACAGCAGGACGGTTGCTGGGTGTTCCCGAGGTGGCTGAGGGGTGGTGTTAGAAGCTGCGCTAGCTTACTGCCTGATGTTCCTGGTGTGCGAGTTACGTTGCGTTGTGTGCAGACTACATAGCCTAGCAGGGGTATTTTTTGCCCTAATGTCTTGCGTGAGTTTTTAGTTAAAAAAAAAAAAAATCAACAAACTTTTTCAGTTTTGGGGGGAATTCCCCCCTTTTCCTTATTACTCAGACAGGAATCTGTGGAGGGTTGGTAGGGAAAAACAAATCTTAGTGACCGGCTCCGGGTAGACCTCAGAATCCCCTTTCCCTCAGGGTCCGATGACGAAGACTGGGCAAACTTGTTTGCCTGATTTTCTTTTCCCCTCAGAGTAAGTGCTTTCTTGGGAGACCTTGGAGTCCCTCCTACAGATTCCAGGTGACCTCAAACCATGAGTCTAGCAGATTTTTCTAAACATACTTGACTCCCAGAGGTAGATTTGGCTTTTACACTGGAGCCTTGATAATATCTACCCATTGATAATACTTTCATTCTGGGTAAACACAAAATATTCTATTAAGAACATGGACTTTGGGATGCCTACATGGTTCAGTCAGTGAAGTGTCTGTCTTTGGCTCAGGTCACGATCTCCGGGTCCTGGGATCAAGTGCCACATCGGGCTTCCTGCTCAGGGGGAGTCTGCTTCTCCCTCTCCCTGCTGTTCCCCCTGCTTGTGCTCACTCTTTCTCTCAAATAAATACATAAAATCTTCAAAAAAAATGGACCTTTTGTGAGGGCTGGTTTGTCTATAATACAAGCAAAGGAGTGATGGACAGTGAAAAGGAGGAAGCCCAAGGTTTTACTTACCTTAGTCTTACTGCAACTGCAGGGATGTCCTTCTACCTGAGTGAACTTAATTATCACAGAAGAAGAGGAATGAGAATAAATGGGGCATGGGGCTCGGCATTACCCAAGAGCTGTTCACAGTTTTCTGATTTTTTTCCAAGAATTGTCCATCAGTTTTGGAAAAAAAAAAAAGAGGACCAGAATAAGGTTGCTAACTTTATCAAGTAAGGATAATTTACCAAAGTAACATTCATTTCTCTTGAGACCTGGTGGGTTAAGATGATGCCCCATGAAGGGGTGCACGAGCATCTTGGCGGACAGGTTTACTATTTTGAAAAGCGGTTTTTGACTTCCTCAGTTTGTAAATATTTCACTGCGCCTCACATCTCCTTGCCTTATGCTCCCCACCTTGCCAATGAGAAGGGGTGGGACATGTTCACGATAAATCTAGGAGGGTGTTAAAGGCATCCGCACTGGCTCGTACCTGGTTGTGCTCAAGTCCCACAAACTGTAGGTCCGACTGTTGGATGAGGCAACCCCCAGGGGGCACTGTTGGCCCAGCACAGCTCTGTGGCCTGGAGCTGCCTGGAGTAGCAGATCAAGTAGTGAGAAGAGCGCGTGCAGGGTGCTTGCTGCCTGATGGTATTAGGGGAAGAGTGGTTTTAAGTTAGGTGCTTATGGTTTAGAAGGTGACTCTACAGCAGGGTTTGGGTTTCATAAATACTGAGTTTGTCTAGACAAGAGAGTGGCAGGCAGAGTGCTATCTGATGATATTAGGGAAAGAGTGGTTTTAAGAGGTGAGAGAGATTAGATTTTTTTTAAAGATTTTTATTTATTTATTAGAGAATGAGAAAGAACATGAGCCAGGGGGAGGAGAAGAGGGAGAAGCAGACCCCGCTGAGCTGGGAGCCTGACGTGAGGCTGTACCCTGGGACTCCAGGATTATGACCTGAGCCAAAGCCAAACTGATGGACAATTCTTGAAAATTATTTAACCAACTGAGCCACCCAGGTGCCCCGAGACATTAGATTTTATTTTCCCCTTAGTAATAACGCATCGTTCTTAAAATGTAAAAAGCATAATCTTGTAGAACATAAATTTCTGAAGAATAAAACGAAAGGTCTGCCATCTGTTGCGCAGAGACTAGCGTGGGCCAGACAGGCGATGATGTGCCTGGGCGTTATCCGTTGTCTCCTGAGTAATGGTGTTTCATGACCCTTGCAGTGTAGACTGCCAGAGGACAAAGGTAAGAGCTTTCCTGGTCAGAGTCCATGAAAGCTTTGTTTTCAACAAGTTGCTGAACCATGATTGATCTCGGCTTGCTCAGATTTCCTCTTGTTAAAGGACGTTTACATTCCCTTGTGCAGTCATTTATGAGGTCACCTCCATGAGCGGAAAAGCACGACACAAGAAAGGAGGCCATCTTTTGAGTGAGGGAGTTTGGCATGAGACGAGAGCGTCTCAACCAGGGTCAGAGAATCCTTCTAGGTGGATACCAGAGGGCGACTTTCCAACAGTATGGTTTACAGTCCTTGCCTTTGGGATGCATTGTTAGAATACGGGTGGATTGGGATGGGGGAATGCATCCTTCTCTCCCCTTCTTAACAAGGAGGTTGTGGTAGAGATGAGAAATGCGTGTGTTCACTCATCTGTATGTTACTTACACTTATTATCAAGAAAGATCGAAAGTCCTTACATCAGGAGCTAGGACTAGGAAGTCAGTTTTTCTTCTTTCAAGATGACCTTAGCTATCAGCTTAGTATGTATTCCGCTACAGGGTTTGATCAAATGCTGGCTTTCTAGGTTGAAGTTTGCACTGAGTGGTTGGCCTGCAATGAAAAGAAGGACCTGAGAGTGGGAGGAATCTTGCTGCAGAAAACCAGCTTGGCCTCTGTCCTGCATTTCTTCTGTTGCTTTCTCCCTAGGACTCCCCGCAAACGCATGTGTGTTATGGAGCGGTTCATGCCCCTACTGGTAACGGGACAGAATTGTTTCCAGATCAACATGTTTCCATTTATTTCCCCCCCCCCTTTTTTTTTTGGCTTAGAAACTGGTTGTTGCTATTTTTTTGTCTTCTCATTTACAAATTAGGGATATTAAGTACAGACTTCTCAGGGTCCGCTATTCGCCTTGTTTTGGCGTTCCGGCTGTCCCTTTGGTGATGTAGGACCATTCTCCAAAGAGGCTTTTAAACTCTGGGAAAGACTATACAGGGAAAGATAGCTGCGAACTCTGCCCTCCCTGCTGGAGGCTTTCTGTGTGAAATTTACTGCTTTATTTGGAATACATCTTCTGCTCACCAAAATGATCTAATTTTAGTTGCCTGAAAAATTATGGCTTTTCCAGTCGTAATCTGCAAAGCCCATTTTTAGCTCCAATTAAAAGTAGTAAAATGTATTTATATTCTTAGGTGTGACACTGAGTATTTTCTTGGATATCGAAATGCTTGAATGGTGCAAGGGAGTATCTATGAAAAAGCATTAAAGCATCAATATCGTGTTTCCGTGTTTGTTGCTGAAGTGTTAGCTCCTGGTCCTGTGGCTTGGACGTAGGTGATGTTGGGGGACAGAGACGGGGGAGGGAGAGTTAAGGGAGGACAGTAAATTGCGTAGCTTTCTTATATAATGCACTGCAAAATCAGTGAAGGTTTCGGTCATTTGAGTTGTTTTCTTTTGGCTTTTTCTTATCAACAGAAGGACAGACCCCAAACTACTTGTGTGCGCTCGGTTGTTTCCTTGCAACAAAGTAACCCTCTCTGTTCAGAAGGGCATCAATGGTGTGTCTCCCTAAATAGGCAGGGTGACAAGGGCCTTAATCAGCTTGGAGCAATGCCTTCCCGTGGCCCCCTTTTAGACTTGGAGATAGCAAAAAAGATGTTAACGTGGCCTTAAGTTTGGTCCTGTACTTGGTGGGGCCATTTCAGTTCTGGCCAGTTTGACTTCTGTTGAAGGAGTTGTGGGTGTGGCGGTTGGAGAGCATCTGTCTGGTGCTGTAGGACGGAGGAGATGGTGTAGGAGAAAGGTCCTTGCCCAGCAGGCTAGAAATCAGATCTGAGTGCTCTGGGTAATTCACTTACTGGGGATGGAGAGCAAACTCGGGGTTGCTGTTGCAGGAACAGCAGTTACTTAATGAGTATTTGCAAAGTGTAGTTGCCTGCTGCTTTTGCCAAGTGCATTTTCTCTCCAAATACTCGCAAGGACATGAACGGTGAAAGAGTATTCATCCAACTTTTCTCTCTTTTAAAGGTCTAATGGGAGAGTGGGGCTTTATTGTATCCAAAAAAACCTTAGCATGTCTCAAGTCAGAATCAGGAGCGATGTCATGGTGATACTCGTTGGGAGAGTGCTAATGAGGATGGAGGATCTGGCCTTCGGGGCTTGGACCTCGAGGCTTCTTTCTGGCATCAGGGACTCCAAAATACTTGGAATGCAGAGCTCCCTGTACGGCGGATGTCATTCCAGAATTATTAGCAGATATAGAGATTTTTGGTGTTTTTATAAGCAATAATTTGTTGTTTATAGGTTAACTTGTATGTGCTTTCTGGTTTATATTGTGATTTGGAATGTGCATTTAGCAGCCTTCTAAATGACCATAAAACTGCAAAGGATTAGTTAGCCTTACTTAGGGTTAAGATTACTTTGGGGGTTTTCTTGGAATAACTCTTACACATACTCCCATTCACTAAACAATTATAGGATTAATGTATTTAGAATCTTGGAGAACCAGTTGGTACAATAACCACTTAATATTTTCATTGATGAATTGAAATCAATAGCAACAGATACATTCTAATATAATTCTTGCTGCTGTAACTTGATAACCGATTCTTTCTCTTTTACTAAAAGTAAATCATGTCAGTATCTTTATGAAATGAATTAGAGTTAGGGTGTTTGGCGGAGACTCGATTTATTGATTGATTTAATAATGGTATTATAATATAGTAGTGGTTCAGAGCAAAAATGAGCCAGAGTATTTGGGTTGAATTTGCAGCTTAGCTACTTAGTGGTTGTATGGATTGGAACGGATTACTTAATCTTTCCCATACTTCACATTTCTCACTTTGTAAGATGGTTATAATATAGCTACTTACCTCCTTTGGTTGTTAGGAAGACGAAATAATTTAATTTATACAAAGTACTTAAGGCAGCCTGAGAAATAACAAATATTACACAAGTGTTTGCTCTTAGTATTGGATATGCACAGAATGAAACTTGCATCAGCCCTGGGAGGTCTATATTGCTCACTTCGTGGGTGAGGAGATGGATACTTTGGGATGTTAACTTGTTAGGTTTCTTTGTCTGCTGGGAGGAGCCACAGAAGCAGGATTTAAACCCAGGTCAGTGTGATTCCAAACCTCTTGTTCTTTCCAGTGCTTCATGCTGCCTTCCAGACAGTCCTTGGACAGAGACGCACTTTCTATCCCCTCTCTCTTGCCAATTGCACAAGTCTCGCTGGGTCTGTGAACTGTGCGTATTTGACTTAGTTCATTACTGTTCGAAAGTGTACCTGGGATATTTGCTTCTGTGCGACAGGGAGTATCCAAAACATTTCTCGCTGGTACCAAGGAGAGCGCAGTTTCTTCGTACTTTGGATCTTTTTCAGTTTAGAAATAGTATTTTCCTTTAGATTTCACGTGTTGACAGTGCAAATGAGGGGTGATGTGTTTGTCCTCAGGACACAAACAAGGTTTCACAGTTAAGCTGTTGTAAACAATATGCCAGTTCTGTTGGCTACGATTGCAGGCTCACCTTGGTATTTAGCTGGCTTAATATGTTAGACCTCACTGGCGGGGTTCAAAGCCTAAAGGTTGTGTTTCTCATGCCATTTTTTTTTTTTAAACGGATGTTGCCTATTAAAGTTTAGGAAGACTGTCACACTGTCTCATTAAGAAAGTTGTTACAGTATCTCATTTAATAACATGAATTAGTAACACAATTTAATTCCTAACCAAAGTCTTGAGGAGCAGGTCTATGTAAATTAGAAAGAACTTCCGTTCTCTGTTCTCTGCTTGCATACTTTGCCTGACGTGATTAGCTCGGGCAGGTAGGTCTGAGAAGGAATGAGACTGCTCAGGGGGGACGCTGGCTCCAGCATGTGTAAAATAAACACTTCCATAAAAATGGAACCTCACTTGTGCAGATCCGTTTTAGAAGATGGAAGTATGTTGAGAACAGAGACGTGAAATGCATTCTCTCCTCCCATAGATGATTCCTTTTATTTCAGGAGCATTTTTTTTCTGAATCTTATGACCAGCCTTTTCCCAATTGTCCTTTTTGTTCCTTTTTAAAAATTTTTTTTGTCGTCTTTGTTTATCTCTATTGCATTGTCTCCCCATCACAACCAACTCCATCTGGCACTTCTTCTTTGCATGGGAGGGCAACTTCTCACATCCTAAATTCCTCAGACTGTTACTGTCATATCTCCTTAGACTCCTCTTATCTGTGACAGTTGCTCAGATTTTCCTTGTTTCTGATGACCTTGACAGTTTTGAGGAGTACTGGTCAGGTCTTGGAGTTGTCTGCCATGTCCTTTGACATGTGTGTGTGTGTGTGTGTGTGTGTGTGTGTGTGTGTGGAACATTTCTTCGCTTTCTAGCCTACAAGATGCTCGAGGTTCATCTTGTGTATCTTCTGTTCCAGTCTTAGAATCAGCTCTTTATCCAAGGAGTCATGGTTCCTTTTATTGGAGAATGGTGTTACAACCCAAAATCTGGGTGCCAGGAGTACTATTGCTATTGGGGTATTCTCGTTTCCAAGACCTCTCAGCTGACAGAGCAGGGAAATACGTATGTGTATATAACTCACGTATATATGCTTATCTGTAAGTATTTCTGCCTGTGTTCATCTGTAACTACATTTTGCTAAATGTGCATCCATAATGATCCGACTGTAGCGATCATTCTAACTTTGCCCCCTTGCTTGTCTGTAACCTCCTACTACACCAGTGAGAAACTTGGCTCTCATTAGCCATCCCAGCAGTCCACTTAATAGCTGGATTGCAGTGTGCATGTAGAGTTGTTTCAGATTTGTTAATACGTACGCCCACGGGAAAAGATTTTATCAACTGGAATACAGCGTTAATGTCCATTTTTGGAATATGAAGTTACGTATGGAGTTTTAGGGACTCCACTCACTTCCAGTGTTACTTAGGTCAGCACCTTTCTCCTCTGCCACCTCCAGTGAGGTGTTTTTCATACATTCATAATACAGTAACATTCTTTTTTTTTTTTATAATGATTTTTTATTATATTATGTTAGTCACCATACAGTACATCCCCGGTTTTCGATGTAAGGCTCGATGATTCATTAGTTGTGTATAACACCCAGTGCACCATGCAATATGTGCCCTCCTTACTACCCATCACCGGCCTATCCCATTCCCCCACCCCCCTCCCCTCTGTAGTCCTCAGTTTGTTTCTCATAGTCCATAGTCTCTCATGTTTCATTCCCCCTTCTGATTACCCCCCCTGTTTTTATCCCTTTCTTCCCCTACCGATCATTCTAGTTCTTATGTTCCATAGATGAGAGAAATCATATGATAGTTGTTTTTCTCTGCTTGACTTATTTCACTTAGCATTATCTCCTCCAGTGCCGTCCATGTTGTAGCAAATGTTGAGAACTCGTTCTTTCTGATAGCTGAGTAATATTCCATTGTATATATGGACCACAACTTCTTAATCCAGTCATCTGTTGAAGGGCATCTCGGCTCCTTCCACGATTTAGCTATTGTGGACAATGCTGCTATGAACATTGGGGTGCATATGGCCCTTCTCTTCACTACGTCTGTATCTTTGGGGTAAACACCCAGTAGTGCAATGGCTGGATCATAGGGTAGCTCAATTTTTAACTTTTTAAGGGACCTCCACACTGTTTTCCAGAGTGGCTGTACCAACTTGCATTCCCACCAACAATGTAGGAGGGATCCCCTTTCTCCACATCCTCTCCAACAATTGTTGTTTCTTGCCTTGTCTATTTTTGCCATTCTAACTGGCGTAAGGTGGTATCTCAGTGTGGTTTTGATTTGAATTTCCTTGATGGCTAATGATTTTGAACATTTTTTCATGTGTCTGTTAGCCATTTGTATGTCTTCATTGGAAAAGTGTCTGTTCATATCTTCTGCCCATTTTTTGATTTGTTTGTTTCTCGTGTATTGAGTTTGAGAAGTTCTTTGTAGATCTTGGATACCAGTCCTTTATCTGTAGTGTCATTTGCAAATATCTTCTCCCATTCCGTGGGCTGCCTCTTAGTTTTTCTGACTGTTTCCTTGGCTGTGCAGAAACTTTTAATCTTGATGAAGTCCCATAAATTCATTTTATCTTTTGTGTCTCTTGCCTTTGGGGATGTATCATGAAAAAGGTTGCTTTGGCCGATGTCGTAGAGGTTGCTGCCTATGTTCTCCTCTAGAATTTTGATGGATTCCTGTCTCACATCGAGGTCTTTCATCCATTTGGAGTTTATTTTTGTGTATGGTGTGAGATAGTGGTCAAGTTTCATTCTCTTGCATGTAGCTGTCCAATTTTCCCAGCACCATTTATTGAAGAGACTGTCTTTTTCCCACCGGATGTTTTTTCCTGCTTTATCAAATATTAGTTGCCCAAAGAGCTGAGGGTCCATTTCTGGGCTCTCTATTCTGTTCCATTGGTCTATGTGTCTGTTTTTGTGCCAGTACCATGCTGTCTTTGTGATCACAGCTTTGTAGTACAACTCGAAATCCGGCATTGTGATGCCCCCAGCTTTGTTTTTCCTTTTCAACAGTTCCTTGGAGATTCGGAGTCTTTTCTGGTTCCATACAAATTTAAGGACTATTTGTTCCAGTTCTTTGAAAAACGTTCTCGGTATTTTGATCGGGATAGCATTGAAAGTGTAGATTGCTCTGGGTAGCATGGACATTTTAACTATGTTAATTCTTCCGATCCATGAGCATGGAGTATCTTTCCATCTTTTTATGTCTTCCTCAATGTCTTTTAAGAGTGATTTATAGTTTCTAGAATAAAGGTCCTTTACGTCTCTGGTTAAGTTAATTCCAAGGTAACGTATGGTTTTTGGTGCTATTGTAAATGGGATGGATTCTCTAATTTCTCTTTCTTCGTTCTCGTTATTCGTGTACAGAAATGCAACTGATTTCTGAGCATTGATTTTGTATCCCGCCACGTTACTGAATTGCTCTATAACTTCTAATAGTTTGGGAGTGGCTTCTTTTGGGTTTTCCAAATAGAGTATCATGTCATCTGCGAAGAGAGACATTTTGACTTCTTCTTTGCCGATTTGAATACCTTTGATCCCTTTTTGTTGTCTGATGGCTGTTGCAAGGACTTCTAGTACTATGTTGAATAATAGTGGCGAGAGTGGGCATCCTTGTCGTGTTCCTGATCTTAAGGGAAAGGCTTCCAGCTTTTCCCCATTGAGAATAATATTTGCAGTAGGCTTTTCATAGATGGCTTTTATGAGATTGAGAAATGTACCTTCTATTCCTACACTCTGAAGGGTTTTAATCAGGAAAGGATGCTGTATTTTGTCAAATGCTTTTTCTGCATCAATTGAGAGGATCATATGGTTCCTGAGTCTTTTCTTGTTGATATGATGTATCACGCTGATTGATTTGCGAATATTGAACCACGCTTGCATCCCAGGTATGAATCCCACTTGATTGTGGTGGATAATCCTTTTAGTGAACTGTTGGATTCTATTAGCAAGTATCTTGTTGAGGATTTTGGCGTCCATATTCATTAGGGAAATCGGTTTGTAATTCTCCTTTTTGAGGGGGTCTTTGCCTGGTTTGGGGATCAAGGTAATATTGGCCTCATAGAATGAGTTTGGTAGCTTTCCTTCTGTTTCTATTTTTTGAAATAGCTTTAGGAGAATAGGTATTATTTCTTCTTTGAATGTTTGGTAGAATTCCCCAGGAAAACCGTCCGGGCCTGGAGTTTTGTTATTTGGAAGGTTGTTTATCACTGACTCAATTTCTTCATAATTAATTGGCCTGTTTAAGAAATCAATTTCTTCCTGTTTCAATCTTGGTAGTTTATAGGTTTCCAGGAAGGATTCCATCTCTTCCAGATTGCTTAGTTTATTGGCATATAGCTGTTGATAAAAATTTCTAATAATTCTTCCAATTTCAATGGTGTTCGTCGTGACCTCTCCTTTTTCATTCATAATTTTAATAATCTGGGTCCTTTCTCTTTTCTTTTGGATAAGTCTTGCCAGTGGTCTGTCAATTTTATTGATTCTCTCCAAGAACCAGCTTCTAGTCCTGTTGATCTGCTCTACTGTACTTCTGGTTTCTGCTTGATTGATTTCAGCTCTAATTTTGGTCAACTGCTTCCTCATGCGTGGATTAGGCCTGTCCCTCTGTTGCTGTTTCAGCTTCTTGAGGTGAGAATATAAAAACTGCATTTTAGATTTTTCTATTCTTTTGAGTGAGGCTTGGATGGCTATGTATTTCCCCCTTAGGACTGCCTTTGCAGTATCCCATAGGTTTTGGACCGTTGTGTTTTCATTCTCGTTGGTCTCCATAAATTGTTTAAATTGATTTTTTGATTTCCTGGTTTATCGAGTCATTCCTGAGCAGGATGGTTCTTAGTCTCCAAGTGTTTGAGTTTCTTCCAAATTTTTCCTTGTGGTTGAGTTCCAGTTTCAGAGCGTTGTGGTCTGAGAATATGCAGGGGATAATTTCAATCTTTTGGTATCGGCTGAGATCTGTTTTGTGTCCCAGAACATGGTCTATTCTTGAGAATGTTCCATGGGCATTAGAATAGAATGAGTATTCTTTGGTTCTGGGGTGTAGTGTTCTATATATATCTAAGAGGTCCAACTCGTCGAGTATGGCATTCAAAGCCTTTGATTCTTTGCTTAGTTTTTGCCAGGGTGTTCTGTCTGTTTCTGAGAGTGGAGTGTTGAGGTCCCCTACTATTAATGTATTTTTATTTATATGTCTCTTTATTCTGGTTAAGAGTTGGCTTGTGTATCTTGCTGCTCCCCTGTTGGGGGCATATATATTTATAATTGTCATATCCACTTGTTGAATACTTCCTTTAAGAATAATATAGTGCCCTTCTGCATCTCTAACTATAGTCTGTAGTTTAAAATCCAGTTTATCTGATATAAGAATTGCTACCCCAGCTTTCTTTTGAGGTCCATTTGTGTGAAAGATGGTACTCCATCCCCTTACTCTCAGTCTGAATGCATCTTTGGGTTCGAAATGAGTCTCTTGTAGACAGCAAATGAATGGGTCATTTCTTTTTATCCAATCTGCAACCCTGTGGCGTTTAAGCAAGAATTTAAACCATTAATATTAAGACTGAGTACTGAGAGATATGCTTTTAATTCTGCCATGTTGTCAGTAAAGTCTTTGTTTGTATTGGCTGTGACTTTCTGTTTTGTATCACTCTTGGGGCCTTTTTACTTTTATAGAACCCCCCCGTAATACCTCCTGTAGGGCTGGTTTCGTGGTTACAAAATTGGCTAGTGACTGTCGATTCTGAAATGTCTTTATTTCTCCATCAATTCTGAATGACAGCCTTGCTGGATAAAGGATCCTTGGCTGCATGTTTTTCTCTGAAAGAGCTTTAAAAATGCTCCCCCAACCCTTTCTTTCATTCCAGGTCTGTGTAGACAGGTCTGACGTAATTCTGATGCCTTTGCCTTGGTACGTGAGAAATTTCTTTGCCCTGGCCACTTTCAATACTGTATCCTTGGATCTAATATTTGCGAAATGCTCTATGACGTGACGTGGTGTAGGTTTGTCATGGTTGAGCTTGGGAGGGGTCCTCTCTGCCTCTTGGACAGGAATTTTTGTTTCCCTTGCTAGATTAGGGAAGTTTTCAGCTACAATTTGTTCAAATATCTCTTCTACACCTCTGTTTTTCTCCACCCCCTCGGGGATGCCGATGATTCTAACATTGGATCGTTTCGTTGAGTCAGTAATCTCCCATAGCCAACATTCGTGGGCGTGGATTTTTTTAAGACCATCTTCTATTTTTATTTTTTCCTCTATTAACCCATCCTCCAATTCACTAACCCTTTCCTCTGCTTCGGTGACCCTGGCCGTCAGAGCCTCTAGTTTTGCCTGCATTTGGCTCATAGAATTTTTAATTTCTGTCAAATTCACTCTCATTTCTGTCCTTAGGGATTCTATATTCTCAGTAACATTTTCCTTAATACTTTTTTCAAGTCTACTCATCATCTTGACCATTGTTACTCTGAATTCCATTTCTGATAATTTGGTTACATCCATATCCGTTACTTCTGTGGCAGAGGCCACAGACTCACTGTCTTTTCTTTGCCGGGGGAGGGGGGGGCTTCTCCTTCTTGTCATTCTGATGAGGAGAGGTTGTGGGGTTTTCCAGAGCCCAAATTATTGACTGGGTCCCAGGCCGTGCCCCTTGTTTTATAGGGATCTTAGAGATGTGGGCTTCTTCTTTAAAGATTTTATTTATTTACTTATCTGAGAGAGGGAGACAGACAGTCAGCAAGAACGAACAGAAGCAGGGGAGTGGGAGAGGAAGAAGCAGGCTCCCAGCGGAGGAGCCCGATGAGGGACTCCTTTCCGGAACGCCGGGATCACGCCCTAAGCCGAAGGCAGGCGCTCAATGACTGCGCCACCCAGGCGCCTCGGGTTGTGGGCTTCTTGATTTTTCAGCCTGCCTTCTGTGTTCTGGGGGAGGGGCCTGCCGCGCCGATACTCAGGCAGCCCTGTTTGGTTAGAGTCTCCGTGTCCCCTGCGAAGGAGGATGGGGATGGGCACTCTCTGAGCCGGTATTTCCAGGCTTTTGTTCTCTGGCGGCTTTCCCTGGCGGCCGGCTATGCCTCTTCTGAGGGTCAGAGCAGCAGAGGCTGCATTGTCGCAGAACAGAGGGATTGCGGCCCGTTCTCCACTGATGTTCTGGCCACTTTAACTCTGTTACTGTTGGTGCTGCTCAACTCTGCAGTGTCCCGGGATGTGCGCACCAACCCCGCGTCCCTGCCCTCACTTCCAGGGCCGGCGCGTCTCTGTCCTTTGTGTTTCTAATGCCGCCAGCCACCGGCCGCCGGCACGCTCCCGGGTCTCCCGGTCTCAGTCTATGCCCCGTGAGCACACCTCGATTCCGGAGTTCCGTGAGAAGCCTGGTGGCGCGCGCACCCGGTTCAGGGTCTCAGTCTGCTGTTTCGCGGGTGCCGACCGCGAGTCCGCCCGCTCCCCCGTGCAGGTGGCTGCCGCTTCCCGGAGCCCAAACGCGGCGGCTCCCTCCCCGTTCCGTTTATCTTCTGATATCTGTGCACAGTTTACAGCTCCCCTCTTCGTACCTCAATACTCAGCGCTGGAGATGTTCATTTGTAGAGATCCAGATGCATCATCCTGCGTCTCAGGCTGATTCCGTGGTTATTTAGGCTGGTCTGGTACCTATCCAGCTCGACTCGGAGGACCGGCTGAAAAAGGGGTCCCCTACTCCTCCGCCATCTTAACTCCGCGCATAATACAGTAACATTCTGTTATCACATACTTAAATCTGTCCTGTGATTCTGTGGTATCCTAAAATATATATAAATATAAATTATATAACAGTATATAATGTATTTATATAAATGTATATATTAATATATAAATATAAGAAGTATATATTTAATTTGCATACATTAAGGTTTACTTTTTGTGCTGGAAAGTTCTGAGTATTGATCAATGCATAATGTCATGTATCTACCATTGCAGTATCCTATGGAATATTGAAGGGTCCTTAAAAAAAAAAAAAAGTCTCCTATGCTTCACCCATTCAACCCTGCCTTCCTCTTTGCATCAAAGCCCTGGCAAATATGGATCTGTTTGCCTCCCTGTAGTTTTGTCTTTTTCAGAATGTCCTATAAATGGAATCACACAATATTTAACCTTTTGACATTGGCTTTTTTTTTTTTTTTTTTGCTTAGCAGTAGGCATTTTAGGATGAAGACACGACTTTGTGTGGCTTGATAGTCGATTCCTTTTTGATCTTTGAATAGTATTTCATCATACGTATATACCACAGTTGGCTTATCCATTCATCTACTGAAGGATGGCTTAGTTGCTTCTGTTTTTGGCAATTATGAATAAGCCTCCTGTAAACATCCAACTGCAGGTTTTTATGCAGACTTAAGCTTTTGAATTAGGTCAATACCAGGAGTGTGATCACTACACTGGGTCTATTAGCTTTGCGAGGAACTACTGAGATGTCTTCCAAAGTGCTTGTACCGTTTGTTCTTCATCCTATCCAGAAATCGGTATTGTCAAGTTTTTTCTGTTTTTAAAATTTTAGTCCTTCTAATTGATGTGCCTTTTCCCTTGAAACTTTAATAAATAACACCTGCTGTCTGTCTTCTTAGAATTTCAACATATACAAAGGAGAGTTAAGAATTTTGTTTTCTTGCTTTGTCACCCTTTTCCAAGATCTTATGACTGAATGGACACAACACATTGCTTGAAAAATTCTTAATCAGGGCAGAAATTGTCCATGGTACTAATAGGTAGAATCTTTATGTTTGGTTTGGTAAAGATAAGTCCCTGGAACAGAGTTAGTTAGAAATTTTAGGAATTTGGGGGTAAATTTAAGTGCCATCATTTGTAATCCTGTTTGTTGGAGCTGTTCCAAACTGAAGATGCCCACAGGCAGTCTTAACATCTTACGTGTTCCCAGCCCCCAGAGGGCTGTAGTTTGAATTCTCTTCAACACTAGCTATGGCCAGTGAGTAATTTTCTTAACTAAACCTCCTATTCATCGGTCATTCTCAGAAGCAGGTTTCTCAAGCCTCTTAAACAATCTCCCATTACTCTTCTCAGGAGATAGTATCACTTCCAGTTAGTGTCTACAACATTCCTAACATGGGAACAAGTTGGGTCTGACTTGGCATAGAAGAAATGGAAGCACAGATGTCAGCTGGTTGCAGAGGGTCACCCTGTTAGTGCGTGGGGACGGCCGCAAGATTGTGAGGCTCCCACGTGAAAATCTGTGGCATTGTTGACTGACCCCTCCACTGCCTCTCTGAGAAAAGAGTAATGGCTATTTTTGTTGTTCCTCTGAGTTAGAAGCTTATTCTTTCCTTACTGTGTGTGAGAGAGGAGTGCGCGCCCATAGCATTGCCTATGTCAGACTCAGAGCCCATTTTTGTTGCCATCCTTGAACCCATTTCATCGTGATTTGGCACAGTTCCTTTTTTTTTAATCTAAATACTGTGTTCGGAGCCTTTTCACCCGAATGTACACACCACCTCCCCTTCTGCCATCGCTTTTTCCTTTCTATATGATGACTTTTATTCATCAGACCTGTAGGTCTACCTTTTTTTTTTTTTTAATTTTTTAGTACCTTATGTTCTGTTTTCATTGCACTTTGCTACAGAACTCTGACTCAACTATACAATTTGATAACATGCCCTTTAATTATCCTGAAAATTACTGAGAAGTAAGATTAGAATGAAATTCAAACATCCTAGGTTCTATGCTGGAGAAGTTGTCATTCTTACTGCCTTGAGTTCAGATCTTGAGTCAGTGTTAGGTGTTCCTGACAGTATTTCCATGAGTTATTGAAATTAATTTGGTGAGTAGAGTTTTATGAGTCACGATAAAAATGTTACTCAAATTAAAGCTTTTTATGTATGGTACATTCCGTTCATTATCTCACTGTTAGTCTATTTTTAAAAACCAAAAGTATTAGTCTCTCTGGATTGTTGTTTGTGAGCCTGCCCAGTTAGAGATGCCCATACGTTTTGTTTTCCATGTGGGGATCTAGGGAGGATTCTGGATCACAGATGATTTTTTATAGGTGCTTAGAGTCCTTTTTGCCTAATTCCGTTACCCCTAATGATAGGTCGAGTGATAGGAGATCCATTTCAGAGGTAGCATGATGGAGCCCAGAATTCCAATTTCTGGTGTATCCTGGCTTTTTCCTCTATTTTGACCAACTCTGGTCTTAACTTTGAAAGAAGAAATGGTAATTTCCCTGTGTGGAGAGAGAAGATGTATACCTGGAAATACCAGCCCCCTGTGATAGACATGGATTTTATTGTAGCCCTTGTGGGCAGCATGTAGCTGTTGGCCACCAGTGTTACCATCCAGATCTGGTTGGGGTGGGTCCTTGGGGGAAAAGTGGTTGGGGACTGGAGGATTGGGCTTTACTTACCACATGGAAAATGGGAGTCAGAAGAACCGCGGTGGTGATTTCCCCATGGAAGAGATGAATCATGATGGCGTATGGATAGAGTGTTACTTGAAGTAAGGGACGCGTTAGTGACAGATGCAAAAAGAAGCCAACAGAGCACTATTAGTCCGTTGAAGAAAAAGCAGATGTGATGCTCACGAGCAAGGGCACTGGGGTCATTCCTGACTCCTACACACCGGCCAAGATTGAACATTGTCCAGAGCTAATGAGGAAACAAAGAGGAAAAGCCAACTCTGAAAGTATTTTTATTTTAACATTTATGAATTTATACTTTTGTCTTTGTTAGGGGGATGTGTTTTGCATTATTAATTTGAATCCTAATCCCAGAAGCGATTATTTCTACTCCAGAGTCTAAAACAGTGGATTCCTGTAGTGATGGCACAGTAGGGTCATCTGGAGACATTAACCAAAAAACAACAAAAACAAAAAACACAACAAAGAAACCGGCCTGCAGACTCTGATACTCTGTAAACTATATACTCTGTAAACACCAGATACTCTGACTCATCTAGGATGGGGACCAGGAATTTGTATGTTTAAGAATCGGCTCCCCAGAGAGTTCTTGTGTGCAGCTATGTCTTGATCCTTTAATTCCAAGGCTAACCCTGCTCCTGGGCAAGTGTGCTTATTAGGACACTTTGTTGAATTCATAGGGACTTGGATACCAAGTTACGTTTCTGCTAGCCGAGGTTCTAGGATCTGGGTGTCTCTTTCTGTCTTCTCTCTGAGAGTGGTTGCGGCCTTGTACACCACTCGGTTCTTCTCACTTATTCTGTTTCTCTTTAGGACTTTGAATTCTGCTTCTGAACCCTAAACAGGAACCGGGCGCTGCTTCCATTCTCTGTCCTTTGTCTTCCAGGTAAAGGTTTAATGCCTCCTGCTAGATGCTCTCTGCTCTAGTCAAGCTTGCTTTCTTTTTTCCCTTTATCTCTTTGCCAGATCTCTTTGATGCTGAGGGCTGCTGGCTTCCACTGCCCCATTTGCATCGCACGTTGATGATACCCTGTTTTTTTCCCCGATTGTTCTCCTGTCTCTGTGTCAATGTGCATATGAGTTAAGGGTCAGTTCTCCCTTTCTTCATCCTACATCATTAGCTTTGCAAAGCGTGTGGTATGTTGTTCATCCAATGTCAGAAATTGTAGGTTTAGTAAATGCCAGCTTTAGTAACCTTTTTCTCTCCCATCATACTAGGGCCAGAAATCCTAATAATCACCAGAGGACAGAGTGGGCCTAGGGGGAGATTGAGTGGGCAGGAGAGTGAGTTCGCAGCTGCCATGGGAAGCAGAAATTTACTCTTGTCTGTGAGCTTTCATAGAGCAGAATCATCGTAGGGTCGTCACAAAGAAGAGACCGGGAGGGATTTCAGCCCCAGAAGCAGCAGAACGCAGTGACAGATGATCCTGATTCTCAGGCATTACTGGCCGAGCCACTGGTGCCCAGAAACATTTTGACTGGAGGTGCCCCCCGATTGCCATCCATTTTCGACTTTTCCTTCTGTTGCTCCCGAATCTGGGTACCTCCTGCAGTGTCTGACACCTTTTACTTGTCTGTGCGTCTGGTACACCACACTGTTCTGCATTGATCTGTTTGCGGGTTTGCTTTCACACCTTTTCTTCATTGTTCTGATTCTTGGTCCTACATATTCACGAAAAGAAACAGTGCAAACCTGCCAAGCATTTAAAAATTCGCTTCTCTTAATTTGTCGTTATTTTCTGCTTTCGTGTCTGGCTTAAGCTTATTTTAGATGGCAGATTAATCAGGAGACTCTAATTTGTTGCGAATCTATAAAACTTGTTTAAGATTCTCCGTGATCATTGGTATTTGAGCTGGGCCAAACTGTCTTGTTGTTGAACTACAGGAAAGGGTTTACTAATCCAGAGATGTGTATAGAACATTGTAGAAAATGTTTGTCTTATGCACGAGTTTGCAAGTATTTTGTTGCATCAGTGCGAATTTTTAGGTCCCATTCTAGGTGCTGGCGATCAGGAGGAAAACGAAGTGGGGAGACGGACTACAGAAACACCCAGTTAACAAAAACAGTACCTTCAGAGTGATACGTGCTGAGAAACAAGACCATGGAATGTACAAGAGGGTGGGAAGGGCTTAAATTATTAATATGCTCATAATGATAGTTTTTAATTCATTTAAACAATTCTAATAGAATTTCTCTGTGACTAGAGGGTTTCAATAATATTTCTGGATTCAAAGTTTCAGGAATGAACTTTTTTTTTTTTTTTTAATCTTTTACCCTAAAGTAGAGGAGGGTGATAAAAGTTCAGGTTTCTCCACTCATGTCTCAGTAGCCATCACCTCGAGAAGGAGGCAGTGATGCTGTGTCCTAGTATTTGGGCAGGAAGCGGTCCCAGCGGGTGTCCCCATGCCACAGATACTGGGTGGGTACTCTCTGCCGTGCCTGTGAGGCTTCTAGAGATCAGACCGTGATGAAGGTAAACATGATCTCTGCTCGCCTGGCACCGTCCGTCTTAGGAAGCTTGTGGCCAGACCAGATGATGTGAGGACTAGAACTTCTCTACTGAGTGAGCAGAATGAAAGGCTGCTTGTGTGTGGCCATTGGAAAACAGCCATTCCAGGAAAAGTGGGAACATCACCCCCAAATAGGCTGAGAAATTTGGAGTTCAAAACTCTTCTGTGTGGTAATAGGGGGAACCCCATTAGAAAAAAAAATCATAAATCAAATGCAGCCTTAGGCTTTCTTCTACTCATTCTGTCTCTCCACGCACAAATACCCATATACACCTATGTACGTACTAGAGCGTATCTGTAGACACCCATGTGTATACACACATACATAAATTATACAGTGCTTTACTGTTTAACAACATAAAAAAATAGAGGAAGTTTTTATGAACTTTAAACTCTACAGTTGACTAGTATCATCCCATTTTACAGATGAAATCATTAAAGCACACATTGTAAGTGACTTACCCAAGATCCCTTAGCTAATAAATGATTGAGGTTGGATTTGAATATAGCTTTTGCAACTATAGAAAAAGAAACCTCGTTCTTCTTACCATGTCACATTTTTTGTTTTTGAAAATAGTAATTTCATTTTATTCTTTTAATGTTTTTTTATTATGTTAGTCACCATACAGTACATCCCCGGTTTCCGATGAAAATAGTAATTTTAACACATCTATTTAAAAGAACCGTCCGTTTCTTAAAAAAACAAGAACAAAAATGAAAAAACCCCAAATCAACGTGTGTGTGCACACATGTGCAGTGCAGGTGTGTGACTGTAAACTGCAGTATAGTGCTCTGTATGACTTTGGCCAACTCCTTGAACTAAAAGACGTCTTACAAATAACCTTTGCTAATGACGATTCTGGCTATGGAAGTATTTTCCTATTGAGATAGGAAAAAAGGGGGGGGGATCTGGAGAGCAGAGGTTTTGAACTGGTAAGAAGGGAGGAACCCAGCTTATCCTTCTGCCTTTTAGCACATCTCATGTGTGCTTCCTTATCTCGGCACATCCTCCTCTTCCCCTGGACTGCGGGTGCCTGGTGGTTGGGTGCTGTGCTTAATCTTTTGTAACCACCCCAACAAGCCAGGCGGCTGGGAAGGGTAGGTGTCTGTAAATAGTGCTTGAAGGACAAAGACTGAGGAATTGTTCCAGAGGAAGGAAAACTAAAGACACAAGACAAATTCAGTGAATAATCCTGTATTGGATCCTGTACTAGGAGGTAGCTGTAGAGAACATTATAGGGACAATAAATAAAATTGGAATGTGGACTGTACCAAAGTTATATTTCCTCATCTTTACAATTGTTCTGTGGTGGGCATCCGGGTGGCTCAGTCAGTGACCGTGTTTGCCTTCGCCTCAGGTCATGATCCTGGTGTCCTGAGATCGAGCTCTGTGTGGGGCTCCCTGCTCAGTGGGGAGTCTGCTTCTCCCTCTGCCCCCTCCATCCCATGTGCGTGGACTCTCTCTCTCCTTCAAATCTTAAAGAAATAAAAAATGAAATTGTACTGTAGTTATGTACAGGAGTTTCCTTGTTAGGAAATACACACTGAAATATTTAGGGGAAAAGGGGTGGATATGTGCCATTTACTGTCAAATTGTGTGCGTGTGTGAGAGAGAGCGAGAGAAGAGAGAGAGAGGGGCTGGGAGGGAGAGAATGAGAATAAAATGGGATAAATTGTTAACAAATTGGCGAATCTTGTTAAAAGAATATAGGAGTTTTGGGACTATTCTTGCAGCTTTTCTCTAAGTTTGAAATCCTATCAAAATAAAATATTTCCAAAAGCTGTGGAATAAAATTATAATTAAGATAGATAAGTCCAAAGGGACTTTCTATTTCTATTTGGTTGTAGTTCCAATTAAAAAAAAATCCAAACCTAAACTAAAACACATGAATGAGTTAAGAGCTTATAGTCTATTTTCATATTTCAGTGTGTTCTGTTTTTTCTAATATCAGCCATACAAGCACCAAATTTTATATGTATAATCAGTGTCCACATGGAAGCCTGTCTATGGAAGGTATTTCCTCAACTTTTGTGGTCTTACTTATTAACCTGATGTAGTCCTAAGATAAGGACCTTGAAGATGAAATTAGAATAGTTATCTGAACATAATCCCACTCTGTTGATCTAATATTGCAGAGAATTGAGAGCAGAATGGGTGATTCATGCCTCTGAATCCCAGATCATTTTATTGTTTTCCCACATAGAAAAATATTCAAGAATGAGAGCATCCGTTTCCAAACAATGAAAATGATGAAAGTGCTAACTGCTTGTATGGCTTGTTACGTACTCTCCCGGTGCTTTAGCAAATGACATCTACACCAGGACATACTCCTTTCTTCTTGTAATCCTTTTACTCTTATGACATTTCTGGACTTCCCAAATACTTCAACTGAATTCAAAAGCCTCATCTATCATTGACATAATCTCTTCTGTAGACTGTGATTTTTTTGATTGCTTCCCTGACATTTTAAATACTCAGGGTAAATTATTTTTCACAGTCTGTCATCAGTCATTAGATACTATTGCCTGTGCTATACAAGTGTTTCTCTATTTAGCAACAGTGCTTTCTGTCTCTCTCTCTGGCAGTGTAGACCGTGAAACAGAATTTTCACCTGAAGCAGGACATCACACTAAGTAGCTGTTGAATGTTTAAGTAGAGTGACTAGGAGTTTAAAGTGAACTATTTAGAAGGTGGTGGAAAATCCTGTGACCATAACTATCTATGGTTACGATTCCCATGGCCCAGTTGTTTAAATTCATGACTGTAGATGCTCATTTTCTTTATTGTTGGACACATGGAATACTTTCTGAAAACTGTATCCATATTAAATATATATCCATTTAATTCTTTAAACATCTTAATTGTTGTATAGAAGTGTACTCTTATAAAATGTAGTGATTTATTCCCAAGTGTGAAACTTGTTTAGGATCATAAGCAAACTTATGAGGCAGATACCTGTCATTTCATGTTTTCTTGGGTCTTCTTAACCATCCCCTCCCACCCAACACCCACACACACATTTTCATGCTGTTAAATTCTCACAGTCTTGATCCCTAGGGGGGACAGGTTTTAATTAGATGATGGGCTGGTGGGAGGCGGAAATCCAGGTAACAGTAGTACTCACAAACCAGTGTCCTGTCTCCATGTGAGTATGGAGGGAAAATGGGAGGGACCTGTGGGGTAGAGTTACCACGGAGGAGCTGGCCTGCTCTTGGCTTCCTTCTTGTGTTATTTACCCAAGTATTTGGATAGTTCTGGTAAGTGAAATAGGGAGGTGAGCAAGCTTTACTACAGCATAGGTTCTGTAGACAGCAGAAGTTAAGTTTATTGGTTCACTGTCTGTTTTAAAAGATCTCCCACATTGTGAGATTTGCACTTAGAACAAGGTTGCCATGGTCACACAGCTTTAAAAAAAAAAATCTATTGCCTTTTACGGCACCAGGCCAACCACTTCATTGTCAGTGGGATAGAAAAAACAAACTATGTTGACCGTTGACATCCTTCTGGAGGCTGGAAAGGAAATAGCAGTATTCTGGCAAGTCCTGGGAATGGGACGGAGAGAGAAAAGCCAGTATTGGCTTTTTTTTTTCTTTTGATTATGACTTTTTCTACAGTGCACTAAAGAAGTGCTTTGAAAAGAACGTGACATCTTTCGTTGAGGAGAAATTTGAGATCTTACAGCTCTGTAATATCTTCTTCCTGTGAACTACTGCATTTGGTTGACCTTTGGATAATGCATTTTTTGTTTGCTTTCAAATATTAAGAAAGATTTCTCATATAACTTTTGTTTTCTTTAGGAGTTAAGGAGTGGTGGGGAAGTGATAAACATTTATGGGAAAAAGAAGAGCTCTGAATTCAGACGTTTTTGTGTTACATCTCCTTTGGGTCGAAGAGCCCCTAAACTGCTTATTAAGATATCTGTAAGAATAAGCCTTTGCTGCTCTTTTATTCCTTCTGTGTCTCCTACATCACGTGGTTTTTCCTCCCCTCCCCTCCCTAAGGAGTGGCGTGTCCTCTTCTTTGTGCTTCTCTGCTCTTTCTTGGTGACCCCGGTGACAGGACATGGGATGCATGAGCAGGGCACGTTCGCGAGGCACTGATGAGACCTGCCTGATTTGGGAAATGATTCTCACTGGGACATCTTAAGAGACTAGAACAGGACGAAATTCTTACACTATGTTTGTAGAATCTGCCAGTGCACGTCAGTAGATGTGCCATGTTCAACTTGGCCTCTTCGTTCCCATCTGCCCCAAATATAGTGAGTTGGATTTTCACTAAGATCTTCCAGTCTCTGGCCCTCCTTTCCATGAATTGATGGTATGTGACCTATTGTGATAGTAACAAATGTGGCTTACTGTTTTTTGCTTGACAGGGTGCTTTTATTAGCTATTACTTTATTTTATTCCTTCTTAAATTTTCCTCTTTGGTCCCTCTGCTAATTAGTACATAAAAGAAGATCTAACACATACCCACACAGGCTGTCACTGTTAATACCACCGTCACTTTGGCTTTGGAATGGGAACAAGAACTTAAAGCCAAAGGCTTCTCAGTATCCAGTCCATGTTTTTTGCACTATCTACATTTCTCTATTGATGAACCCCCTTATATGTCAGTTAAAAATACCAAGCAATCTAAATATTCATTTATTCATTCATACATGTATTGAACAAATATTTATTGCCCACTGGGTACATTGTGTAAGTTCTGATTTGCTCAGCCAAGGGTAGTAGAATGCTACGTAAGTTAATTGTAGACCAGTCTGTTCTCTTTTTCTCTTTGGGCCTCTGAAGCATCCTCTTCTGAGTCTTGGGTCAAGATACTATAATATAGGGGTGCCTGGGTGGCACAGCGGTTAAGCGTCTGCCTTCGGCTCAGGGCGTGATCCCAGCGTTATGGGATCGAGCCCCACATCAGGCTCCTCAGCTGGGAGTCTGCTTCTTCCTCTCCCACTCCCCCTGCTTGTGTTCCCTCTCTCGCTGGCTGTCTCTGTCTCTGTCGAATAAATAAATAAAATCTTAAAAAAAAAAAGATACTATAATATAGAAAATAGTCTACCCCGATTTCTTAGTATATCTTAATATTAGACTTAGGTGTCCAATGTTATAATCTATAAAGCTTTAGTATCCGTAGACTGTAACCTTCAGATGTTCTTAGTAATGGCCCACGCTTGAGATTTTTGTAAAGAAATAATTCAGGAAGTAAAAACATTAAATAATGGCTTGATGGTGTTTATTGAATGCTCTTCATAATGGCAAAATATTGGCACCAACCCACAGTCTAACTATGAGGAAATGGTCAGTTAAAATATGATAAATCTGCTTCCAAGCCCATTGCACAGCTGTTGCAATGAGAGCGACATGGTAGGGTTATGCTATAGCATGGGGGACTGTTTGTGATGATGTTGTAGCTCTGGTTCCCCAGGAAACAGGCTCTGATGAAGATTTGTGCTCAGGATCCCTCGGGATCAATGACCCAACCAGGCAAAGTTCATTAGGTTTCAGGTCCTGCGAGAAATGCTATGTGGCTCACAGCTCCACCGACGGGTCGTCCTTCTTTCTGAAAGTTAGGTAGCACATGTTTGTATCTTCTGCGTCTCCCCTTGTGAGGCTGTGAAGAAAACAGAGTGGGGGTCGGGGTGGTGGAGCTGGTGTGCACGTGCAGTCACAGCCAAGGTCTCGGCTCAGCTTTCCAGAACCACCCTCCAGGAGGCAAGGAAGCCTCAGCTGTGTATTCCAGCTCACCTCCGACATAACCGTCTTTGGAGACACGCTGCCCTGGAGAGGGGACGGGCCAGAGGGCCAGAAAGCTTTCTTCAGCTGAAGGCAATTTCCAGAGCAAGACTCAGATAAGAGCTGACCGCTACAATGACCTCCTGCCTCTGCTAGAGAGAAAATATTACACGAAAAGAAAAAAGCCAAAACGAACTGTTTTGGTGTATGTATGAATCCAACTGTGTGGGTGTATACAAAAACTGGGGGACACAAAGAATGAACACAGCTCTGTTGTAGGGGTGAAAGAAGTCGTAAGAACATAACCCTTTCACCAAATAAACCATGAATCCAAACAGATTGCGGGTTTGCTTACGATAATGGAAGAACTCGGTGTATATGGTCTCCTCTCTTGATTTAAGAAGATGACCATTTTTGTTAATTCTTGCGTGAGTCAGGTTTTCCCTTGCGTTCTGTTTGTGGAACATGGTGAAGAGAGCTCAGGGTTCTGTCAGGTTCATGTCAAGATGGTAACACATGTGAATGGTCGCTGTGCTTGGGGTGCTCCCCCCATCCCTTCCCAGGGTGGCCTCACCCGTGATGCAGGAGAGGCGGTGGTTATGCATTCAATCCCTACATGTGCCATCGGTACTATTTCCCCCCCCGCCCACAGCCCTAAATTGCTTCCCTACCCAGCCTAACATCTTATGTATGCATGATCCAAGGAGAGCTGAGTATGAAAAATGTGGATGGAGCAGGGCAAATCAAATACGATATCGAAAAACAGTTTGAAGTGTATGTAGTGTGGAGGAATAAATACAAACCTCTATTTCCCCAAGTTGGAGCGCACGTACGTGCAAGACCCCAAGCCCGGCATAAAGGCATCTCACGTCAGCTCCTCTTTTCGGAAGCAGACCTCCTCTATCTCTGCTGCTCACCTGCTTCCTTCCCCATCATAACTTGTAATGTCCTTCCAGATCCCACCTACTCTCTCTTCTTTCTAGTGTACTCTTGCCTTTCCTATCTATTTAAAATAGTTCTTTTGAGCTGCCTTTAATGCATTTTGAATTAGTTCTTTGGAAACAAGATGGGAAGACAAAGGAGAGCATGTGAGCTATTTTCAGGTGCTTTAAAGGATGTCTGTGGGGGAGAGCAGAGGACAGAATAGAACCAGTGGACTAAAGTTATAGATTTTGCCTCAGTGGAAGAAGGAAGGAACTTTGTGATTACTAGAGATACTGTTGGGGGAGCAAGCTTCAGGAGCTCCTCATCGTGGGTGGTGTTGAAGTAGAGGAAAGGGGACTATTTATGAGGACCGTTGTGTTTTGATGGAGGTTAGACTGGGTACCAGTGCAATTCCAATGTACTTGGTGACCTCGTGTGTTGATCTTCTGTGAAACAGTATAGCTAGAAATTCTCTTTTAAACAAACATAGACCTAATCCCATGCTATTATCCTCCAGAAATATAAACCCATTAGGATTGCTTCTTTGTGAGTGCTGTTAAGTCTGCCATATGTTACTGTAAAAGCCACATTGTGGATGTATGATGCACTAATTTCTGTCACACTTAAAATCTTTTTTTTTTTTTTAAAGATTTTATTTATTTATTTGACAGAGATAGAGACAACCAGCGAGAGAGGGAACACAAGCAGGGGGAGTGGGAGAGGAAGAAGCAGGCTCCTAGCGGAGGAGCCTGATGTGGGGCTCGATCCCATAACGCCGGGATCACGCCCTGAGCTGAAGGATCACGCTTAACCGCTGTGCCACCCAGGCGCCCCTGTCACACTTAAGATCTGATGCTATTTGGCTAAGGAAACACATATTTTAGCCGTTGGCTAACTATTTATTACCTAATTTGTTTGGAAAGTTGTAAACTTTTCAGATTCCCATCAATTTTATTTCTTTACTACAACACAGCTTTCATTCCAAAAATGAATCCTTTCTGTACAGATTGGACAGGAGAATAGCTCCCAAGACTGGGTTGGAGCCTTCGAGGAGGGGAATCACCATTTAGCGATTGTAGAAAGCGTAATAATTAAAGAGGCATTAACGGTGATTAACAGCTCTGAGTCAGCCCTCTGAGGATCCGTCCCAGTGGAAGTGAGGCTCTCCTGTGGCCACTACTGTGGCCTCCAATCTGAACATGGCCAGTCGTCATCTACAGAAGCCAGAGTGCTCGCATTTGCATCGCAATTCCCTCCCCTACCTTCTTAGCCATCGGGTGAAATACTAGTAGTACAGGTGTGAGAGGGAGGTTCCAAAGCCTGCCAGCCACTGCTGTATTTTTGCCATGTGGCAGATTGCTTTTCAGAAGCGGGGGGCCCAGGGCTGAGGCAGGTGCACGTCCAGCTCCTCTTGGTAATCAGCTTGTGTGGGGGTGTTCTTTGAATCTGTACCACATCACTGCTGGGCTTTGGGCTTAGGTCTTCTACAGCCACGGGCCAGGGCACTTGGGGAAGAAGGCTGGAAAATGCGGTGAGACCTCTGTCACCAGATGGGTGGCCAACTTGTGACAGCAAACATAGCACAGAGCTCTGATAAGGTTGCGTGATCTAGCAAGTGCTGCCCTGAGTCTGTCCATTCCTTGGTTCTCACCTGTGGCTATTTGTTGGCAGAGGAACAAGAATTCGTAAAATAAGCGTTCACACTGATTAAATTGCTCATTTAGTAGAATTTGACATGCTTGCGTAAAAAGGCCTGCCAGCAAGTATTGAAGGGTATGAAAAACAGCAATGGAAAAATTACACATATACAACATAGTACAGTGTACTTATTATATGTCTTATCTAATATATTCATCATGTATTCTATATATATATGGGTAGTTACACACAGCTGTATTTCTTTGTTCATTTATTCTTTATTCTTTTATCAGTCAAAAAAATCCACTACAGTCAAGCCAGTGTGTAAGTGATTAGAGTTCCAATAGTCATCTTTACTTTGCTTCTCTAAAACTCCGTGTGAGTTCCTCTTCCAGGAATTTTGCGTAATGTTCTTTCGGTCTGGAATGGTTTTCTTTCTGTCTGTTCCTTCTTGGCTGCCTAGATGACTTTTATTTATCCTTCAGATGTGTCACTTTTAAAGGATGCTTTCTTTGACCCCCTAGATTACATTAGGTCCCTGAGACATGCTCTCAAGCACTCTGCCCCTTATCACTGTAACACTGTCATCATGTGGTTCCTTTTGGATTATTGCTGGATTATGTACTCAATTTCTGGATTATTTAGTCTTTCATGTAGCTCAGTAAAGGCAAGACCTATGTCTGTTCCAGGCACGATAGTATTCCCAGTACTCAGCACTGAGACTGATACTGGCCAGGCGCTCTCTCTCTTTTATATAAAGGAATGAATAAATGTTGAATGGGACATAACTCTTGTCTTCAGAGAGGTCAAGTCTGGCTGAGGGGGGGACAAACCAGCAGGTGTTGTGTGATGAGTGCTAGGGGGTAGTCACACTGTGCTTGAGAAGCCACAAAAGCAGAGGCCGCTATCTCAGTGTGAGTGTCCAGGAAAGCATTCTGCAGGAATTCAGGTGTGAGGATTTGCAAGATGAGTTTAAGCAGATAACTAGCTAAGTGGGTTAGGAGAACAGAATTCCATTAAAGAAACAAAACAAAATAGAAAGCTACCACATACAGGAGCCTGTAAGCGAGGGAGAGATTGTTGGGCATTTGAGGGACATTCCAAGCAGTTCCTAATGACTTGTGCAGGGATGTGAATTGGGCAAATTGGGGGAATGAGAATGGGCTTGGAGTAAAGGCTGGATCAAACTTGCTGAGCTTGTATTTTATTCTAAAGGCCATGGATAATCCTGGGAGGGCTTTAGGCAGAGAAACGATATGTAAGATTTATGATTTTGAAGAGTGTATAGAGAATGGATTGCAGAGAGATCGGAAAGTAGACACGATGGTTAGGAGGCTGTTGAAATAACTCTAGTCTGTGGATCATGGTGGCCTGAACAAAGAGACAGGACAGACAGACAGGGGAGGGACGTCATGCACACACACACATACACACGTATGTTTTTAGTAAAATAAAATCGTACTCTATACATTATTCTGGCAGTTTTAATTTAGCTTTGTACCTTACCAACTCAAATATGTCTTTATGTCTTTTTCTGTGTTGGTTCGCCACTTTTAATTAAGGAATACATGTACTCCTCTAGATTTTCTTCTACAGTATTTATTTGGTCTTTTACATTTTAAGCTTCTAATTGATCTAAAATTTGATTTTGTTTGTGATGTGAGATGAGATTTAATTTTGTTTTCCACATGGCTAGTGCCATTTATTAGGTAAACCATTCTTTCCCCATTGAATTAAAATGCTATTTTGTGCTGCATTAAAACTTCTCGCATGCACGGATTTACTTCTGAATTCTCAGTCTCTTTGTTTGTTCCTGTGGAAATAACAAATGTAGTTGGAGTCCATTTCATTTTTTCTAGTATCTGGTTCCTCCCAGTAGTCTTCCTATTGAAGCATTTTGGGGCTATGTTAGGCATTTTTTGTTACATATGAATCTTAAAATGATTGTACTGGGAAGAAACCTTGTTGAGACTATAACAGGAAATGCATTAAATTTATACATTAATTTTGGGAGAATTGATAGTTTTATAATAGAAAGTCTTCATATTCTAAAATATGGAATATTTTCCCATTTGTTAGGTTTTGTTTGCTGTGTTAAGATTTTATGGTTTTCTTAATATAAGTTCTGTGCCTTTCTCATGAAATATATGACTTTACAGTTTTTATTTCTACTTTGAATATTTTCCCATTTCTACTTGTGGATTCTTACTGCTAATACAGAGAAAAGCTATTGATTCTATCGTTCATATTCTGCTACTTTACTACAGTTTTAAAATTCTAGTAGTTTTTTTTCCTCTATAAAATGTGTGTTATAAATGTTTTAAGCACCAAAGGAGGGGGGGAAGAAAGCAAGTCAGCAAGAAAGAGCCTCCAAATTAGAAGACTTTGTAGGTTTTCTAAATGTACAATCTTCTTCATTATCAAAAAGATAATTTTATTCTTCTTTCCAGTGTGCATAGCAATTATTTTATTTGCATATCTCCGAAAATTTGCTGGAAACTCCAACATAACATTGAATAATAATAGTGATAGCAAGCACACTGATCTCATCTCTGATTTTAGTTGAAACATTTTTAGCGTTTTATCCTTTAAAAGAAGCTTTGCTTCTGGTTTTTGGAAAGCAGCATTATGTTTGAGCAGTTTCTTTATATCTCTATTTTACTCAGAATTTTTATTAAAACTGTTAAATTTTATACTTTTCAAAAACTACTGATACAATAATTTTCTCAGTGTTATGAATGTGATAATTTTTATTGGTAGACTTTCTGATATTGAACTACTTTTTTTTTTTTTTTAAGATTTTTTATAAAGTAATCTCCACACTCAACGTGGGGCTTGAACCCAATGCCCCGAGATCGAGAGTTGCGTGCTCCCCTGGACTGAGCCAGCCAGGCGCCCCATACCTTTTCATTTCTGATATAAACGCTATTTGGTCAGAATGTATTATTCTGTAAGTTTATAGAGTCCGTTTGCTACTGTTTCAACAAATACTCATAAGAGAAATTGGTTTTAGCATACTACATCAAGTTTTGGCATTAAAGGTATGTGGTCTCAATAAAAATAATTGAGTAGTTTTAATTTTTTTTTTCTATGACCTGGAAATATTTAAATAACTTTCTAATTATTTATTTTAAAGACCAGGCAGAACTCAGATTGCCCATTTCTTGGTGAATTTTGGTCATTTATATTTTGCCATGAAATTATTTAACATTACATTTATACATTTGGTGGCAAAACATTGTGATTTTTTTTTTGATCCCTCTATTTCTTAGTATGTACCTATGTTATCTTTCTCTTTCCTAAGTATGTATCTTTTTTTCTCTTAATTTTGGATTTTACCTGTTAATTTTTTAAAAGCTCAACACAGTTTTCTTAATTTGGAAGCTTTTTATTTGCTTTTTGCTGAAAACGTTGATGACCTATTTTTTTTTTTGAGTGGAGTTTTTACTGTGCTTCAGGATTTGTATGAAGTAGTCTTTGATTTCTAGAAGTGATAATTCCAATTTTGATTTTCTCTTTAATTGAAGAGAGTGTATTGCTTAACTTTTAAACAGATATGATTTTTTGGTCATCTTTGTTATTTGTAAATATTTGTTATTTTTATTACTATTAGAAAATGTGATCTGCAAAATCTTTACTTCAAAATATGGGAATTTTCTGGCCCAGTATTTGAGGAATTTTTATAATTCTTCACACGCGTACAAACACATATATGCAAGTGCATAGATTTATACATTGTGTACGTATACATGTGTGTTTGAATTTTGCTTATTTTAATTTCATTTTTTCCCTTTTTTATTTTTGCTCTTTGTTAATATGTATTTAATCAGTGACTCTGCTTTTTTAATCTTTGATCTTTTTGGTTCTGAAAAAGGCACATTCAAGTTTTCCAGTATTTTATTTTTGTTAAGTTTGTTTATTGTATATTTTTTTAATTTAATTTCTCTATGACTTTGCTTTTTTGTCTATTAGATCCATGTGATCCTGAGAGACGTATATCAAAGTTTCCCAAAAGAATTGTATAGAGTTCTTTCATTCTTAATTTTTTAAATATGTAAGAGCTTTAGTTCACATACCATACAAGTCACCCATTTAAAGTGTATGCTTCAGGGTTTTTAGTATATTCATAAAGTTGTACAACCATCACTAAAGCAATTTTAGAACATATTTGTCACTCCATAAAAAGACATGTATGCATTAGCAATCAATTCCTACTTGTTTTTGCTTCATGTATTTGGCTGCAGTGTTGATTGGTTTGTACAGGTTTGTACCTCTGAGGTCGTCTTTATTTGTGATTTTGTTAGATAATGTCTCTCTTTAATCCTGATTCACATTTTTAAGTTTAATTCTACTTTGTTTGATATTAATATTGCTCCTCGCTGTAGTTTCTTGGAATTCTTTACTGTCCACCTTTTATTTTTTAAATTGCTTCTTGTAAGTGCCACTCTCATGCAGTAGTCAGAGTTCCTCCCATTGGACGGACACATAATTTACTTCATTTTCTTTCTTCTGTTTTGATTTCTGATTAACTATTTTTCATCTTATTTTTTTCCTGTATTGATCCAGTTGAATCAAAATATATATATTTTTACCTTCATAATTTGAAAGTTCTCTGCTTTCCCATTACTGGTATCTTCCTTTTGCTGTTATTTAAATTAGACCCACATGTTCTCTCATTACTCTAAAACAAATTATTACTTATTTTCTTCCTGAGACTATATTTTGCCTCTACTCACCCAAATTCCATTGAGAAGAGACTTTTAGAATGCTGATACTTCCTTCCTTTCCACCACCTCCTCTATTTCTCTCCAGCCTCCCAACTCCTGGATTTTCCTGAGATGGTTTAGTTCCAGATGGTGGATAAAATGCACCTCGCAGGAGTCGACAGTTTCTCTTTCCCTCTGTTTCATTAATTTTTATTTAACATTTATATTTCAAATGTATAATCTGCCATCCATTACGTGTGTGTGTGTGTGTGTGTGTGTGTGTGTGTGTGTGCGCGTCCACTTGTATCAAACAATCCTGACTGAAACTTGTGCCTTTCCATCTGTAGATTCAGGATTTTCTACAGTTCAGGGGCAAATTATCTCTATTTTTGGTTTAGTTACATTTCTTACTCCATTGGTTTCCTTTTCTCATTCTAGACCATGCTGTGTTTAGAGGTTGTACTTTTCATGAGTTGTCCTACTAAATCTGTTTGTAGTCAACAGAGGAATCACAGACAAACATATAAATAGAAAGGATTATCTGCTATTTTATATATGCTTTGCTATCTGAAAGGAAAGAGTAAAAACTGATAATACTGGAGTGTAATTTTATGATGCTCTCCTTTTTAAAAAAATACTTAGATTAATTACATAACTTACATAATAAAAATTTCCAATCATACAACATTCAACACCCAATTACCTCTACTTCATCATTTCCATATGATGTTCTACTTTTTAGATGTAGTTTCTGGGTGAAAAACATATTCCAGACTATTCAGTTTGGCTTCATCTCCATTATGCCATGTTTCTCACTATTAAAATTTATATGCTATGCATATTTTAAAGCATATCTTAGCATATTCTCAAAATTAAAAACTTGAGGTTTAACCATCACAAGTACTTTTGTCCCTAAAGTACTTAATATGCTTCTGATAATGCCTATTCCTTTGGGTATTCAAGAATTAATGTTCAATCTGTTAGAGGGACCCTGTTGTTATTAGCAAATTCTTTGATAGCTCAAAGATAATAAAACCCTGTTTTAATTTTGAGTCTGAATATATATCCTGTTTTCTTTATATCATAAAATTTAAAATTATTAACTAATTTTATTTTATTTTTTTAAAGATTTTATTTATTTATTTGAGAGAGAGAGAGACAGCCAGCAAGAGAGGGAACACAAGCAGGGGGAGTGGGAGAGGAAGAAGCAGGCTCCAGCGGAAGAGCCTGACGTGGGGCTCGATCCCAGAACTCCAGGATCACGCCCTGAGCCGAAGGCAGACGCTTGACAACTGAGCCACCCAGGCGCCCCTATTAATTAATTTTAGTTCACCTATACTTAAAAATAAATATCTGACATAAGTTGTGTTCTTTTTTGGAGGGGCACAGAGATGCCACAAAGGCAGTAAAAGGAGAATGACATGCCTCTAAAAGAGTGCAAAACCTTGTTTAACTCCTCATAGATTAAGACCAAAATTGATGGGGATCATTCTTTGCATTATTATCCTACCACTGAAACGACAAAGGTTTTATATCACTCCAACAGCAATTCCAATGAAACTGTATTGATAGATCAGATTGAAAACAATTTTCTTTTAAAATTAGAATTCGGGCAGTGAGATTTCTTGAGAGCCTTTCACCTTTGTTATTATTTAGACCCATATGTATAATATTTACCGTGAAATCTCCTCTGGGTGGCTGAGACGAACTTCAGTCATTGCTTTGTAGATTGGCATGACACTAGAATGATAGTTTTATAGAAGAAGTGCCATCAAACTCGCTGACCAAACCTTAGGGGCTTGCTAGATGAAAAAGTTGTTTCTGGACAAATACCATCTACTATCACTTATATATGTGGAATCTGAAAACGCCAGCCTCATAGAATGTGGTCACCAGGGCTTGGCAGGTAGAGGAGTTGGGGAGATGTTAATCAAAGGGTACAAACTTCCAGTTAGAAGATGAATAAGTTTTTGGGATCCATTGTATGACTTTGTGATTATTGTTAATGTATTATAATGTATTATATACTTGAATGTGGAGAGAGTAGATCTTAAATGTTCTCACTACAAAAAAAAAAAAGGAGTTATGTGACCTAATGAAGGTGTTAGCTAACAACACAAGGGTAATCATTTTGCAATATATAAATGTATCAAAAGAACACTCTGTGTACCTTTAAGTTATACAGTGCTATGTGTCAGTTATAGCTGAGTAAAGCTGGAAAAAGTTGTTTCTCTAAGAAGATAATTATCTCTTTAATAGATATTGAAATCTCTTTGCAGTTTGGACTTGAGATAGAGTTGTGCTTCAGTTACAGTATTTAGATATTAGATCGATGAAGCCTAAATAATGAAAAAACAGTTATGGGGGGTCTACAGCTCACAGAAGTGTGAAGTTGGCAAGTATTCCACTCCTCAGTTGATCTGTATGCCACTTTAGGACACACCTGTTGCTTTGGTGTTTTTCTGTGTTGGTGGAGACCAATGTCCTCCTTGGGTGATAAGGATGGTCTCTGGATCTAAAAACCATCTTTTATTGATTTTCTCCTAAAGGATCCAGGACCCTAGTCAACGCTGTATCTTTGGTGCCTTCTCTCTCTATTTACTTGGTTCTCAATGAAGGCAATATTTTCCAGAGGTCTATAAGCCTAGAGGTCAGATTTATTACAGTCTTACAAAGTAAGTAATTTTAACACCCCAATAATATTAATTCACCTGAAAACTATTTCTTTACCTGCCACACACTCCTTAACCACCCCTGACACCCAGTATTCTGCCTTTCCCCTGCACTGAAACTGCTGTCCAAGGTTCCCAAAGTGCTGACCGATCCAACTTACAGTTTTCTGTCCTTACCTTACTCGACTTTGCTCTGGCATTTGTAACCGTTGACTGCTCCTTGTAGCTCCTTTCTGTTGACTTTAGTGGATGCACTAATTCATTCAACATCTAGCAATCTTTAGTGAGCACCTACTAAATGTCATGCGGAACGCGCAGAAGCTGGGCATTGATCATAGAACGCTGAGCCAGGCATGCGTTTCCCTCCCACCCAGATGTTTTTCTCTTTTGATAGTGTGCTTATTTCACAAGATGTAGTATTAGGCGGAGTTCACCTTGAGACCTACCTTTGCTACCTACAGTTGTGTGACCTTGGGCAAATTTCTTAACATTTTTCACTTGTAAAATGAGGACAATTAAAAATACCTACTTGATAAGAATATTTTAAAGTGTAAAGTGATCTATGTAAAATGTTCAGCACATTGCTTAACACTCTTCTCACTGGGACTTCTCTAATTCAGGCCATATAATCTTTTAAAGACATTATAGCATCTTTCTGGTTGGTGTCTTTGATTCTGGTCTTGGCACCCTTAAGTCCAGCCTCCGCATTGCTCATCAGCTAACAACTCATCCCCTCACTCCTGTTCCCCAGATGTTATCCACTTACTGTTTGCGCTTCCCTGACCACGCCAGGCCCTTCCATTTCTCTGGCTCATGTGTATTCCATTACTGTCAATCCATTAACGTGATTGTTCCTTCATTGTTGGGTTTTTGAACACCCACTTTTTCTTTCAGTCTCCCTTCTGACATTCTCTCCCTGAGGAGAGAATCATTCTTTTCTTCATACCTTCATAGGTATTCCCATGTGCCTCTGTTAAGCATAATCCCACTGTGATTTAATTATCTGTAGAGTCTCATGTCAGAAAAGAATGTGTCTGGTTGTCTAGGTATCCTTAAATGTGGCACAACTGTAACTTTAAAAGCTTGATTATATTTATCAAACAAATATTTAGATGAGAGCTTAGTTTCTATGAATGAAGTCTTAGTGACTATGTGCTCATGATGGGTATGTAGACATAAAGGGGATAATGTCCTTGTCCTCAAGAGGTGCACAGTGTGAAGTCAGAAGGATAGTAGATGAGGGACGAAAGGGTCGTATCACCAATGAATAGATTATTGTATTTTCATCTAAAGGACACCACGTTTAGGCTACTCATTTGTCTAAAGAGGTGAATTAACGGTAATTTAAAATTCTAGCTTCTAACTTACTTGTTAATGAAAGCAGATGTGTTATAAGTTTTGCCCCTGGAGGAACGTATTCTTACAGACCCAGATGTTGAGCTGTCGTAGCATCTTCTGATGTGAGACGATGAGCATTGTCTGTATGTGTCAAATGATTTACTGTAAGTAGGGGGTTCGCATCAATGGTAGGTGCAGCCTTGGAAGTGAACACCAATTGTCTGAGCTGAAGTGCTTTCTCTGTGCTTTCTCAATTTTGAGATAAGGTTTAAAATGTAAGTCTTGGCCATTGATTTATGGCATATTTGCAAGAGTTACAGCGATCTTTCAATAGTTTTCCATGTTTCCAACTTGAAGATTTTTCTTCTTTTATGATCTTGTACAGTTTGTGAGAAGAAAAATCTTTATTAGTTAATCAAGGATTGTGATTTTATAGAATTGCCATGTATAGGATTTGAGTGTAATATTCAAAATATTTCAGCTTTTCTTTATTGATGCAAGTCACTCTAGCATCCTGGTAGGTCTTGCTGTCGTCATTGGAGAATTAACAACCCTGTGCCTTAAGGTATAGAAGTACTTTGTAAGACAGTGAGGATTTCTAGCTGATGGAATGCTGTATTCACAGAATAGTTTTTAGTCTGTGCCCCTGGTGAATTTACTTGTTATTTTCTGGATGATTCTGGGGGATTCTGTCTTTGGGAATAGAACATAAGCTTACTGTATTATGTTTATATCTATGTTCTTTAATAACTCAGAGGGCATTTTCAGTGTTATGAAAAAAGCAAGTTAGGAGAAATTCTCTTTTTCTTTTCTGTGCATAAAGACCCTGAGTCCTTTTAAGATATAACTCTTCAAAGGATAGAAGCAAGCCATGAAATATTTGTAGTGGCACATGGAATTCTGTGGTTCAGCAAGTATAGTCAGCTTACAGGAATTTTTATTTATTGGGACTTTAGTTTTAATTAGACTTTTGCAATGAAAAAAAAAAGCAACCAAGAACATTGTTTTTGAAGGGACATCCATATAATTTGTATTAGGACCTTTTAGTTACGTAGTGATGGTGGTACAGGTGGTACTTCCTTTGACGTAGGAAGACATTTTTGTGAAGGAATTTTCAGACAGTCATCAAACCAAGAGAGCATGGTTTTAGAAGCCAAGAGAGAAGGGGGATTTAGGAGGAGGAGATGATCAGTAGAATCAAAGAAAAACAACAAACAAGGTTGACTAAGGGATCGAGCAGTATGTTTTGACTGAAGCATTTGTAAAAGTAGTTTCAACAGAGCAGTTGGAACAGGAGCCAAATTGCAATGAGTGTCATTCCCCTTGGTTTTTTCCTTCCGCCCTGGAGAACTGGACAGATGAACGCTGTTACTGTCAGTTTGGGCTGGATTATTGTCAGTGAAGGCAGGACATGCTGAAGGGCAGTCTCGTACCGCGAGCACGTAAGATGCGCAGTCACGGGTTTATATCGATAGGTGACTTTCTCCGTTTGGCTTAAATGTCAGATCTATGAGACTAAAATTAATGTGAAATTCTTCCTAAGAAAAGGACTCTTTCCCACTTAGATTTTCTACTGCTTTTCGTTTCACATTGCTTTTAAGAACTTTTTTGGTCAAACTGACTTCTTCACTCGGCTATTACAATGTTCATACTCTGTAGTACTCTCTCAAAAAACATTTGATGTGTTTTGACTGTTTTTCAAATAGTATTGTTCATTGTTCTGTTCCCACATTTCTGCACGGGGAGAGCACTTAGGGAATGCTAAAGGGAGGAAGAGCAAGCCATGTCATAGACAGCCCAGACTGCTCTGCACTTGAACACGACACGAGCAAGGTGACCTCTGTGTCTTCCCAATCCCACCTTAACTTCAGGACCTCCTTGTAAGATGCAGTAGACGAGGCAAGAAAGTATGAATACGTAACTTACACGTATTGTTTTCAGCCAAAGTCAAAGGAGAAGCCGTAGAGTGACTCCATATAGAAGTTTCCTTTAGCATACACACTCAACTCTCACATATGTATTGTATTCTTTCTCTTTGGACCATAAATTCCCTCCATATTTTTCCTCAGATCTTCATTATGAGCGGATCTAACTAGATCACATGTGACTGGTTCTAATTTCTACATCATGCATTTTGTGTGTGTGTGTGTGTGTGTGTGTGTGTGTGTGTGTGTATTTTATGTTATAATTCCATTGCTATCAGATAGAGTTCCTTTCGCCTTGGCATGTGGAAGTATGAACTGGGAAAACAAAGGGTTTTAACTCTTTCTGGTAAGATTCCTACTCCACTCTTAGCTACACTCATTTTTGCGGGTGAGAGAATGCAAATCAGCCCACAGTTCTGCCATTTTTAGTTCCTTGTTTGGTGTGTCTCTAACTGGGTTCTAACTTAATTCCTTCTGTTGGCCCTAGATAATCTTATGCCTTTCCCCACTCAGGTACCATCATTTCCCTCTCTGGGTGATATTTCCCACTCAACAAATGAACTTTGATAAGTAAGATAGTAATAGTGGATGGGTGCAATAGAGAAACAATGTTGAGTTGCTTCTAAGACGTTGCTTCAATGAAGAGGGGATCATTAAGATGATCTTATTTGCTGAGGACCGCAATTGCAGTAGGGTGTTGACAAGTGCGCAGCTAGGTTATCAGCGTTTGGAAGGTTTGTGCTGTAGGGGTTGAAGGGTGGGAGGCATGAACTGGCAGAGCACAGAGGATTTCTAGAGCAACAGGAGTACTCTGTATGTTGTTCTAATGGTGAACACATGTCATTACACTTTTGTCCAAATGCAAGGATGTCCACCACTGAGAGTGAACCCAAATGTAGACTGTGGCCTCTGGGAGATGATATGGTGTCATTGTAGGTTCATTGATGGTAACAAATGTACCGCTGTAGCACATTGAGGACGTGGGGGGGGGGGTTGTGTGTGTGTGGGGAGAGGGTTCTATGGAGGATATCCATACTTTTTGCCCAGTTTTGCTGTGAATTTAAAACTGCTCTAAAAAATAAGTCTATTTAAAAACAAACAAAAATACTAAAAGAAGTTGATGCTCATTAACATCTTAGAAGCCTCCAGAAGATGAAGTGAAAGTTACTTTCTCTAATTCAAAATGAATTCACTCTTTGGGAATTTGTGGGCCCAAGGGAAATAGCTCTCTTGTCTCACTCACTGGTTATCACATTTGATAAGCACTAAAGAAAGCTGTAAATTCGATTATTTCATTATGCTTCTCTAACATTTCCTTCCCATTCACCTCCAGGTTTGAAGTTTGAGGAAATCCAAGAAAGATTTGGCGAGGAGTTCTTTAATATATGCTTCGATGAGAACGAGAGAGTCCTTCGAGCTGTGGGCGGCACGTTGCAGGATTTTTTTAATGGCTTTGATGCTTTGTTGGAACACATTAGAACTTCTTTTGGGAAACAGGCGGCTCTGGAGTCGCCATCGTTCCTGTGCAAAGAGCTCCCTGAAGGCGCGCTGATGCTCCACTATTTCCACCCTCACCGTACCGTGGGGTTTGCAATGCCGGGGATGATCAAGGCCGCAGCCAAGAAGATCTACAGGCTGGACGTGGCGGTGGAGCAAGTTGCCAGCGAGAAGCTGGGCTCTGATGCTTCGAACCCGGGCAACTGCGGCTGTCTTACCTTCCTCCTCAAAGAATGTGACGACACCAACATCACGAAGAACCTTCCCCAGGGCACCTCCCAGGTCCCCGCAGACCTCAGAATCAGCATCAGCACCTTCTGTAGAGCCTTCCCTTTCCACTTGATGTTTGACCCCCACATGTCTGTGCTCCAGCTGGGGGAAGGCCTGCGGAAGCAGCTGCGCTGCGATACTCACAAAGTGCTCAAGTTCCAGGACTGCTTCGAGATCGTGTCTCCCAGGGTTCATGCCGCCTTCGAGAGGGTCCTGCTGCGCCTGTCCACCCCATTCGTGATCAGGACCAAGCCCGAGGCTTCTGGCACTGAACACAAAGACAAGGTAAGTGGCCACGGGCTGGAGCTGGGTGATGGGAACTGGAAGAGTGCATAATTATTTCAGTAAATTACATGCTGGCTGCTGTCCTTGTAATTATTTAGGCAAGAGAGCTAAAGTGCCATTTCGGAAATCACTGGTGCCTGGATGTATGTAAAAAGATTTGGCCTTCTTCCCAGCCATTTTGCATAGTGTCTGCCTCTTCCATTAATTTATTTGAGCATATAAAAAGAAGACACTTATTAATACCAGCCATAGTAATTACAGAAATGATAGGACTCCCTAAAAACCTGGTACTGTAAACCCGTGACTGTTTCCACCGATGGAAGTCAAACTACAAGACAAATGGTAAGACTGAATCCCACATCGTGGGGCCTGCTTGCCTTCTCCTAAAATAAATAGGGGTGAATCGAATGTGCTCTGCTCTAAATTTCATAATCTAGGAACATCTGGTTTACATCCTATTTTGTCTCTCTTTGCAGAAGAATGGATTTTCTAAAAGTTGGAAAATTAAAGGATGATCTCAAGACTTTCTAAATAGATTTTAGTATTGAAACAGATTCCTTCCTTCAGAATGTGCCCACTGCTTGGAGAACACGGTGAACACTAGGAATTATTGCAAGTTTCTTTGAATCCCTTTTTGGAAAGTCTGGGTTATAAATTATAAAGAAACAAAAACTAAGTGGTGAATCTTAAATTTGTTTACACAAATATGTTTCCTCAGGTTAAAAAAAAATTTTAGGAGAAGTCAACATTAAAATTACAAAATGTAAAGAAAAGTTAGTCATTGCTGTCTTAAATACAGTAATAAATAATACAAATAATACTGTTCCAGGGCAGACCTTTGCGTGTTGGATGTTTACCGTCTAGTAGAGCTATTCAGTGTTCTGTATCGAGGACGGTAAAGTTCTTAGAGGCGATTCATTTTGTTCCCAAGCATGTTGGGGAAAACTGTTGGCTTTTAGAAATGAACAGGCTGCTCTGGCCTAAAGGAAGAGTTGTAGAGACGACTAAAGCCTTAGTGAGTGAGTAATCCCATATTTGGAGCACCTGCCATCCTAAGTAAACGAGGGAATAGCCTCCTGGAAGCACAGCCAAAGACGTTTTTGAGGATTTTATACAACATTCGTATTAGAACTGAGTTTTATAATTTTGAAATTCAATGGAGAAATTTTCAACAAAATGCCTGAGAACTAGGGAACGATGCCCATTTATTCAGGGTGACTGGGTCCTATGATTTATCATTTTTCATTTACGTTCAGTGATTTCAAAACCTCTACAGATAAACCTGAAATTCTAGCTAGGCACAGTTGGATATTTTAGTCTGAATGAATTGTTATTTTTTTCTATGCGATTACACACGTTTTAAATAATATTTTTCACATGTGCATGTTTTATATATATATTTATATGTTCAGTGATTGCTACCCATTTTTAAGTTGTTTAGAAAAGAGGAAAGCTGTTAAATGTGTGTTTTTGCCCCAGTTGTAGTTGATGTAAAATTGGAATTACTCTATTTTTATAATTTAGAGAATATTAAAGCTGTCGGTTCTGTTTTACAGAAGTGAAATGTTTGGCTAGAAGGGTTTGAGGAGTTTTGGCCTCTGAAATCGAAGTTAATATTTTTGAAAATGTGCCTGAAGTGGAATATATTATTTCCCATGTTAATTGCTCTATAGATTTTGTAGATTTGAGGAAAATTAATTCAGTTTAAAATGATTGCTTTGGGTCCCCCCCCCCCCCCATATATCATCTGGCTTGTATTTCTGTTTAATTTGTAGACCAGGGTAAGGAATAGGCATAATGAGATGATGACTCAAATGTCAAGGCCCCCTGCCAATTCCAATAATAAGGCACTGTTCTCATTGAGAAGATGCAATTATAACTTAAACATGGCAGTGACAGCTTAAAAAGAAGCAGTAGGCTGGATTTTTAGTTTAGAATAAGGATAACAATCCTCCCATCTGTATGTTTCTGTTTCTGTCTGTTCACCTGGATTTGCCACGTGGGACACTTGGGAAGCCATTGTTGTCCCAACTGGAACTGTAGTCAATAAAGTTAGGGCATGGAGTCTTAGCCAGATGAGTCACATGTTTGAATTACCAAATTCAATTTCCAAATCCCAAACTTGTATTTTCTGAACACATGGAAAGAGGGTAAAAATTACGAGTCTGCTGATAAATTTGACCTTGACCTTGATATTCATTATTTTCCCCATAAGAGCTCTTCTTGTTAATAAATAACTCCACGTTGTCTGAAGTTTCTAATTTTTTACTGGGCCTTGATAAGAAAGGGCTATTTTAAAAATGATTTAGGATATTCCTTGGCCTAACAATGAAGGCTTTTGTGATAATTTAAGTATTTTGGCTATGCCCTTAATACCAATGGACCACCACTCCTGCAATCCAAAAAAATTAAAAAAAAAAATTAAAAAACCCCAAAAAAACAAAACACCCAAAAAACGAAAACCAAGAGCTAATCATGCAGCTGAGTGACAGTGAATCATTTGCAGAATGAACTGTAATGTTTTTGCTAAACCATGATCTTTGCCATTTTGTGCCGTCAGTCGTTGCTTAACTATAGACGGGGTGGAACACGCTTGTGAGCAATTTGGTGATACACGAATGAAACAGAAAGCCAGCATCCTGGTTCCAGAGAATTTATATCTTGATTGTGCAGTAATGAGTTACAAAGACAGAAGCGTTGGTTACCAGAAGGGAGAATGTCACTGAGACACATCTGATGCAGTCATCGGGGGCAGGTTTCAGTTCAACAGAGTTCTGAGGTCAGAAGGGACTCTTCCAGATGGACTGACCAAGCTTCGAGTCCCATTATTTGGCTCCCCATGTGTTTTCTAAGCAATCACCCCAGCCTTACATTGTCTTCTGTCTCTCTTTCTCTGTCCTCCCATATGGCATTACATTCCTTAAAGCTCAACCTCTTTTCCTCCTCTTTCCTTATCAGATGTCAAGCATTGCAGGTGAGTTAGTTCATTACTAAAAAAGAGCACGTTCGGCATTGGAATTAATGGTGAATTATGAATCTAATTTGTATTGTGGGTCCTTAGGTCATTTAGATCTCACTATTGTTCTGAAAACTTGCAAGTTTATCACCTAAATCTTTTGAGGCATCGTGCTGAATTTAAGAAGAAATTTGTTACAGTCTGATGTGCAGTTCGGGGGTTCACGTCTAGTCATAGGAATCTAGTATTGACATAGATTCCAAAGCCTCGTTGTGTGGAGGGGGCTGTGTTTGTAAATAGGGCTGTTGGAAACCAGAGGAACGGCACAGATCTTCCTTCTCTGCATTGCAAGGTGACGGTGTGGGGGGTGGGCAGCCTGGGGGAGGAATGTCTCTGACAACCATGATTTTAGCAAGTCCCTCAATCCGAGCCTCAGATGAATTCATCTGGAAATTAAGGAACCTAGACGAATAATTACTATTTTTACCCCTTTACAAGTCATCTCTAACATGCGTAAGTTTATAGGAAGTCATTTGGTCATAAAACTTTCTATCATCCCTTTGATTCAATGAATTCAGGTGCATTTCAAAGAGAAGCTAAAGGGAATCTGACTTTCCAACCATGACGAACTCATCCTATTACCAGGACTAAGTTAAAGTAATTCTCCCACAGCTTAGGCTGCCTCCCTCAAGCACTTACTTTGAGGATTAAATGACAGTCCATGTAACATTTTTCTATCCTCAGCCCCTGCGTCGATCACTGAATAAATGTTGATTATTACTTCTACCACTATTACTGTTCTTCTCACTCGTAACCGTGGTCCTATCCATCTTCCTCCTCACTTACTGCCTTAAAGGAGAAAGCACTGGACATCAGTAGCTTTAATAATTTTAGACAAATATCAAACCTACCTAGCATCTTCCTAAAATATGACATGGGGATCTGCTTTTACTTTACAGACTATTATTGTTTTAAAATCACTAGTCTCCTTTTCAGATTTCCTAAAGTTTGGAATCAAGTTTTTATTACTTGGGGCTATGCCAGTCACTTCCAAACTCAAGTGGCCTGGTTTGCTTAGGCGTAACCTGAAATAGCAGTAGATTTGAGAAACAATAAACAACATGAGTTCTTTTGACATTTTTTTTCTTAGTAGCAACGCTTCAAAGAACTTTAATAACATTGTGGAAGGAGTCCAGCTTTTGAAATACATCATTCCTACAGTGGTGCGATGGCCTTGTTATCCCTCTTACCTTTGTTCTCAGGGTGGGAACTGGGGAAAAGCATTAACAACACATTTCTTTGTCAATCCCTAGAAAGATTCTCACATTTGTCTTATTAATTAGAAGCTGTAGAACGGCTGCTGGGAAATAATTTTCAAAGACTAAGGGAGGAATTAACCTCTGATTTTCTGTGGTCCTATCAGGTTCCACCAAACTAGTCCTTTCTCTTTCCTGGACATGGGCCCGTCTTCTGACATGATGATCGAAAAGTTGAAAATGTTTTTATTAATCTTACATTCCGTAATGACGCCGTTGAAAGACAGATTTCATCTGGCTGTCAAGAATACATATTTGACTTCAACGTAAATGTAATTTAATTTGGGAAAATGTCAGCATTTCTCCTCTGTTCAGGTCAAAACATTCTGTTAGAGAATTTCAAATATTGAACGATAATTTTCGTGATGGGCAAAATGCCATTAGGGCCTTCTCTATAAATTAGCATTAGAGAACATAGACATAACTTCATGCCAATTTATCTGGTGTTTTCTTTGCTTTTGTAATTACAAATGAGATCTTTACTATTTTTTGGTGGTGGGGGGGGTTTCTCTGGAACTGTTCCCTGACCTTAATCTGCCTTTTAAAGTAGGTTGGTACTGTATGGTGAATAACATAATAAAAATATTATTATAAAAAAATGAACAATATCTTGGCTATTGTAAATAACGCTGCAATAAACAGAGGTGCATAAAAAAAATAAAGTAGGTCGGAAAAATTCAGATGCAGGTATTGCTGAGGTTCGTTCTGGTTCTTTCACTTTGTTTTTTTTAAATACCTATAAGGTTAAAATCCCTGTATGGTGCTATGTTACTGTATAGTTACTGAATTCCGTATAGTCAGAGGACAAGGTGGATGTTACGTGGTGAATTGTATATTCCCTACGGTGATCTTCATGCTTCAAGTGCCTGTTTTACCACGTTTTTATTTTTGTTCGCCGGAAAGTTTGCACCCCTGAGCTTACAAAGCAGGTTCCTGGTACCATAGATCAGACATCGTTGAGTTCTAGTGTGGTGCGTTCTGGGTGGGGAGGATTGGCCCTTTTAGTTTTTTTACAAATTGTTCAGAATCTTTCTTTAATTGCTCCTTTGGTTTTTAGCTGGTAGCTTTCAGTCTCAGTAAATTAAAAGCCGAAGAGCTGTTTTGAATTCATTGCCTACCTCCTCATTTTTAATGGTGCTCTCTTGATTCGCATGAACGTTTTTCATAAGGATACAATGCAGTGATTTTTAGTGAATGAATATAATTGTGCAACTATCACAACGATACAGACTTAGAAGATTTTATCGCCCTCCAAAGTTTCCTGTACCCCTCTGTGTCAATCCGTGCTTCTTCTCCTGACCCTCAGCAACCACTGGCCTCTTTGCATCTGCATAAATTTGTCTTTTGCAGCCATTTCTTAAAAATGTAACCATACAAATATGTCATCTTTTCAGGTCTGGCGTAATGTTTTTGAGATTTATCCGTGTTGTTGCATGTATGAGTAACTTGTTCATTTTTAGTACAGTGTTCCATTGCACAAATATACTGCAGTTTTGTTTTGTTTTTTAACTCACTCACCAGTTGATGGACACTGGATTGTTCTCAGATTTTGGCTGTTAGGAATAATGTTGCAGTGAACATTTGCATATAAGTGTTTGCGTTGAATATATTTCCATTTCTCCTAGACAGATTCCTAGCAGAGGGATTGCTGTGTCATATGCTAAGTTTAACTTTTTAAAGGAATCACCACACTGTTGAACAAAGAGGCTATGCCGTTTCACATTTGACCAACATCGGTGGGTTCAGTTTCTTCACGTTCTCCCCAACACTGGGTGTTGGCACTCTTCTCGATCATGACCATCCTGGTAAATGTAAAGTAGAATCTTGGGTTTTAGTTTCCATTTCCCCAGTGACCAATGATGTGAAATGTTTTTTTCTTGTGCTTATTAGCCATTGGTAAAATTTTTTTGGTTAATTGTCTAATTGAATGTTTTGCCCATATCTGTGTTATTTGTCTTCCTATTGTATTTTTTTTTAAATATATACATTCTGGATATTATGTTGACTTCAAAAGTAACTGTCTTTTGAAGCACAAAGGCACTGTGATGGTACTATTTGCTTTTGGTCTAAGAGCTAACAATTCTTTGTATAACTGAAGGCCACAGAGATTTTCCCCTTTGTTTTCTTCTAGATATTTTATAATTTTAACTCTTATATTTAGATTTGTGATTCATTTTGAGGCATATTTTTTGTATGCCATGAGGGCCCAAGTTTTTATTTTTTGTTTAATTTTTTTGCACTTGGACATCTAGTTGTCCCAGCACAGTTTTTGAGAAAACTGTTTTCACTATTGAATTGGCTTTGCAACTTCATCAAGAATCAATTGACCATAAATTTTTTTCTAGCCTTTCTGTTCTCCATTTTTTAAAAATATCTAACCATATGGTGATAACACAGTGTTTTGATTATTGAATCCAAATAACTTTGGCAATGGGGTATTTTAAGTCTTTCAAGTTTGCTCTTTTTCAAAGTTGTGTTGCTATTCTTGGTCCTTTGTATTTCCATGTAAATTTTGGGATACACTTGTCAATTTCTAAAACAGCTTCTAGGATTTTGATAGCGGTTGCACTGAATCTGTAGGTTTATTTGGAAAGAATAGCTGTCTTAAAATACTGAGTCTTCCATTCCACGAAAATATCTCTTATTTTAGATCTTTAATTTTTGTCAGCAAAGGTTTGTTTTTTTTTTGTTTTTTTTTGTTTTTTTTTGTTAAACGATGTATTGATTCTAGAGAGAGTGTGCTCATGTGAATGGGGGAGGGACAGGGGGAATCCTCAAGCAGACTCCCTTTTGAGGGAGGAACCCAGTGCAGGGCTTGATCTCTGGATGCTGAGATCATGACCTGAGCTGAAATCAGGACTTGGAGCCTTAACTGACTGAGCCACTAGGCGCCCTGGTCAGCAAAGGTTTTATGGTTTGCAGTGTACAGGTCTTGCTCTTTTTTGTTTTGTCTTTTTCTTTTTGATGTAACGCAAAGAATGTTTTGAAATCGTATTTTTATTAATATATAGAAATACAAATTATTTTTGTATATTGATCTTGAGTCCTATGGCCTTGCTAAACTCATATTAGAATAGTTTAATATTATAGAATAGAAAAAATGCTATTTTTTGGGGGGGTAGATTCTATAGGATTTTTTACATGGGAGGCTGTGTAGTCTGAGAGTTAAGGTAGTTGTCCACCTTTTAAATTTATTTTTGTCTCTCTCCTTCCCTGTGTCCCTCCCTTCCCCCTGTCCTTCTCTCTCTCCTTACCTATTACACTGCCTAGAACCTTCGGTACAGTGTTGAATAGAGGTGGTGATTGTGGATAGCCTTGTTTTTTTCTGAACTTAGAAAGAAAAGCATTCAGTCTTTTACCATAGGTGTGATGTTAGCTGTAGGTTATTTATGTTCTTAATCAGACTGAGAAAATTCCTTTCTGTTTCCTCATTTGTCGAGATTTTTTATCATGAATAGGTGTTAGGTTGTATCTAGTCTATTTTCTCTATGTACTGAAATGGTCTATGGCCTTTCCCTTAATTCTGTTAATAGGACATATTAACAATTTCCAGGTGTTGAACTAAAAATAAATTCTTGGGAGAAATCCCACTTGGTGATGTTTATATGTTATAAACCTTTTTCTATGTTGCTGAATTTGGTTTTGCTAATATTGTCTTAAGGATTTTTGTATCTTTGTTCATGAGAGCTATTGGTATGTAGAATTTTTCCTTTATTTAAAAAAATTTTTTCTTGTGATGTCTTTGGCCTCAGAGAATGAGTTGGGAAGAGTTTATTCTTACTCTTTTTCTGAAAGACTTTGTGTAGGATTGTTACCATTTTTTTCTTTGAATGTTTGATAAATAGTTACTGTTTGCATGGTATTCCTTTTTTTTTTTTTTTTTTTTTAGTCTTTTCACTTTCAACCTGTGTTTGTCTTTGAATCTGAAGGTATTTCTTACAGATACAGTTGGCTTTCACTTTTTTATACAGTCTGATAATCTCTGCCTTTTGATTGGATTGTAGTGTATTCACATTTAATGTAATTGTTGACTTGGTTGGAATTCATCTACCATTTTGTTTGTTTATACTGTGTCTCATGTCTTTTTGTTCCCTGTTCCTCTTTTAAGAATTCTTTTTTAGTAAATGAATATTTTTAGCATGGCATTTTATTTCCTTATTGATTTTACAAATACATTTTTAAAGTTATTTTATTAGTGGTTTATCTAGAGATTACAATGTATAATTTAGCTTATCTATAATCTCTTTCAAATTCATACTGCTCTAGTGTTGGTAGATAGTTTTGTTCTTATGTAGTTCCATTCCTCCTCCCCACCACCTTTTATAGTATATTTTGTATGTTATAAACCTAGTTATTTATAATAATTATGATTATTTTGTGTAAGATAATAATTATGTGTAATAATTGTAACTATATATTTGTTTTTTAAAAGAAGTTAGAAAAAGAGAGGAAAAATATATTCCATTGTGTTATATACTCTTCTTAGAAGTTTGTATTTAAATTCCAGTTAATTAACATACAGTGCAATATTAGTTTCTGGTATACAATTTAGTGATTCAGTACTTCTATACATCACCTGGTGCTCATCACAAGTGCACTCCTTAATCCCCATCACCTATTTCCCCCATTCCCCCACCCACCTTCCCTCCGGTTATCATCAGTTTGTTCTCTATACTTCAGAGTCTGTTTCTTGGTTTGCCTCTCTCTCTCTCTTCTTTTCCCTATGCTTGTTTGTTTTGTTTCTTAAGTTCCACATATGAGTGAAATCATGATTTTTGTCTTTGACTCACTGATTTCACTTAGCATAATACTCTGTAGCTCCATCCACATCATTGCAAATGATAAGATTTCCTTCTTTTTTATGGCCAAGTAATATTCCATTATATGCATTATAGGACATCATCTTTATCCATTCATCATATACTCTTATATTTATCTATATATTTACCATCACCGTGCTCTTTATTTCTTCCCATGTATTCATATATTTTCTTTCAACTTGAAGGAGTTCCTTTAGTATACCTTGTACTATTAATACCATCTACTACCAACAAGTTTTGTTAGTTTTTGTTTATCTGGGAATGTCTTTATTTTACCTTCAGTTTTGATTGCTTATTTGGTTGTAGAACTCTTGGTTGACAGTATTCTTTTTCAAGCAATTTGAATATTCAGTTCAGTATCTTTTGGCCTCGGTGTTTCCAATGAGAAATTAGTCACTAATTGTATCATTCTTTCTCTCTATTTTTAGGGAGGATATAGCACATGGCTATTAAGAGAGTGAGTGTTCTTAGGGATTGAAGAGATCGATTGGGCCGAGAAGACCTCACTGTGAATGTGGCATGTGACTTTTTAAAGGAATATATCTATATACATATATATGTGTGTGTGTGTGTGTGTGTGTGTGTGTGTGTGTGTATTATATTCCTTTATATATTCCAGGTATATATATATGGCTCATGAATTTCTCTCATATCTTGGTACTAATAGGAGTCCCAAAGTTGTTACATCATTACACCATTTGACATTTTGTGTCATTATTAAATGTTCATTTTAAATAATATAAGCTACATATTTCCTTGGTTACTGCAGATTTTTGATAATTTTTTCTCAATCTGTTACTGGAATCTTTATATTAAGTTCTTTTATTATGAAATAATTTAAACTTTGTACAAATTTGGAAAATGCAGAACACAATTTTAAAAATCTATTTTTATTATTAGTACTTTGAAATATCCACCGATAACATTTTGATTTACCTATTTTTCTTTTTCCTATAAAACTCATGATTTACATAGTTGTAGATAATTGGATTAAAATTGTTTTTCTCATAAAAGAAATAAACTGTGCCAATTTAGTCTTCACAGTTTTTTTCAGATATTCTTTAGTAGTGCAGTTATTTTTTGTGTGTCGTGTTTTCTGGTTACTCAGCAGCAGTCTAACATATTTCGGCACATCTAACATGGTCCCTGTTAGTTCCCATGTAATTGTGTTGTACAATCTTTAATTTACTCTCCTGTAAAAAGTAGTCATGGAGAAACTTTTGTTCAGGAACTTCTGTACAGATGTAAGTCTAGCCTTTATCAGTCCACACTGTTCGTATATTTTAGTATCTCCTTCTCTTACACCTTGTCTTTTTAATTCATAGCACTGGTTGAAATGACAGGTGTATCTCTGGGTTCTTTTTCTGTGCGCATATGGGAACCCTGGGGCTGCAGTTGAACCACGAAGCCAGTATATACCTTTGGACTTCCTTTTTTTCTCTGAGCAGCAACTGAATTAGGGGGCCAGTGGAGTACTCCAAGATCATTAGACAGACATTATTGATGTGTCAGTGTTGTTACAACACCACCACAGGATGTGTCGCCTAAGAGAACATACAACAGTTGTAGTAAACTTCACCCTGTATTCATCAGACGAGGACCCCAGAGGCTGCCGGTTACACAGTTACCTGTGTGGTGGGAAGGTAGCTAGGATGGTCCTGATAAGTGCTCTGTCTTCCCGAAGATATCAGAGGCCTGGCAACACAATACACTAGGTTTTCTTTACTCCTTTAGATACATTATGTCTTTACTCTTCAAGGACTCTGAGATTTGTTATTATTGAGTTCCAGAACACCAATCACGACTTATTTCTTGATTGGGATAGCAACTTGTAAGTCGTTCTTTAAGCTATATTGTCTTTCTTTTTTCAAGTGGATTTTATGATAGTGTGCACTTATTTTGATTCTCACTGAAAGAGTTAGCTGTACGTGTGTCTTGGCATCTTCCTCGAGCAAGCACAGAATGGGTGCTGGGAGACAGTATTGCGTGTGATTAAGAATGTAGGCTCTGGAGCAGAATTTCCCAACTTCAAACACTGTCTCTGTCATTTACTAGCTGGATGACCTTGAGCAATTTAAATTTTAAAAACTTGTTTTTCTTGCCAGCCTCGTGGCCAGTGGGCCTTTCTTGTCCCTTCCCATTTTCCTTGCAACAACTATCACTTTCTTCTGATGTCTACAAATAAGTTTACCACTCGTTTCCATTTTACCAACAAACTTACTTAACATTTCCTTGGTGGTTTTCTGTATCTTTAAATCTTCGTTTTGATGTACTATAAGTTGGCGAATTAAAAAAAAAAAATCTTGGTTTTGATTAAGCCTTACTCCTGTTCTTAAATTTGAGTGTTATTCATTCTTAATGTGGTTTAATATTTAAAAAGTGTGTGTGTGTCCGTCCCCATATGTGTATTCATGCAAATCACTCAAACCCTATCTGGGATACTGAAAGATATTAAATGCCTTGCACGAAAATATTCATTAAGAAAGATATAGAAACTGCCTTCAAATATTTGAATAGCTATCAAATAGAAGAAGGATACGATTTATTCTACTTTATTTCAGAAGGCAAAACCAGGATCAAACTGTAGATTGTAAGGAAGTAGATTTAGCTTAGGATTAAGAGGAACTTTCCAACAATTAGACATATTTAAAACAGAGTGACTTGCCTTGTTAGATAGTCAGCTCTGCAATACTTGGGGGTTCCAAAATGTTTTAAATGACAACCTCTTAGAGATATTTTATTGAAGATTCAGAGAAGGAACCCCAAAATCTTCATGGGTAAATAATACCATATTATTTTTATAATGCTGTTTTAGGAAATAAGAGTAGTTCATCTTTTTCTTGTCTATCAGTAATACCAGCTGACATTTACTGTACTTACCATTTGACAGGTGGCACTGTGCTAAGTTTTGTTTTTTTTTTTTTAATTTTTAAAAAAATTTGAGCATAGTCGGCACACAATATTACATTAGTTTCGGGTGTACAGCGTGATATGACAAGCTTGAACGTGACCCTAGCTCACCACAGGGCAGCTACCATTAAACTGGACACCACAGCTCCCCCTCCCATCCACTCATTTTGCTCCCTCCCCTCCCCTCTGGCAACGGAAAGTTTGTTCTCCGGGCTTTACAGGTCTGTTTCTGCTTTGTGTTTGTTGATGCACTTGTGTTCATTTCTTGAGATCCCACATATGAGGGAAATCATACAGTATTTGTCTTTCTCACTCTGGCTGACTTCGCTTAGCGAGAGTAGTACCTAGCTTACGGGCTTTCTGTGCTATTATGAGGATCAACTTTGATGCCTTTTTTTTTTCATTGTAGATATGATTTCACCCAGAAAACTCATGAATTTGTGAAATAGTTTTGTAAAAGCTGTAATTCTATTTATCAGTCCTTGATTTTTTACAATGTAGTACACGGTGCCCTTCAAAATTCAGCTCTGTAGAGTATCTTTGAAATGCCATCAAGTTTAGCAGCCAGTTTCCACTCCTCAAAATGCATCGAAAATTTGATTTCTATGATCTGTTATGGATAGTAAAACATAGTAAAAGCTACCTTTACAAAGGTTTCAACTTACAGGAGTACTTCATAAGAAAGTTATTTATTTACGCTTTTTAGTATCTACGAAATCAAACCTTAGGCAATCTTGAAATAATAAGTCATTAGGATATGACTTGTTTTGTCGAGGCTTATTTAGTTATTAGAAAATAACAGTTTTCATTTTCTACTGTATTGGTGGTTAAAGACTGGTTTCTTATTAGGTTGATCTGTTTCTATGGTACTTTGGAAAGATAAGATGGGGAACCTTGGTCGTGTTTCATAGTGTTTCCTTATTTTGGGAGAGAAAGAGTAGAGTTCACCACACTGTGTTTTTCTGAAAAGAATCACAGTATTTGTGTTTGAATCATATGGTTGTCTTGGTTTGTTCTTACTTTTCCTTTGAGACAGCGTGTGTATTTTTCATGGAGGTTCAGAGGAGTCAAAATCCGATCTTGGCTCCAGAGACAAGCAGATAAAATTAATCCCGAAACCCTCTCCCTTGAAGGAGAGGTCAAGAACTGTATCTTGTCAGGACAGACTCATCTGTGATGTTGTTGATGGTGGATATCAAGAATGCTTATGACAACAGGTACAATTTCTTAAAAGGATTGAGATTTTAAGTTTTGTGTCTCAAAATGACGAGTGAATGGATGGAACAATTCTCTGTTGATCATTGAACACTGGCTTAGAAGTAACTACCACTTTAGTAATGATGTCCTAGAATCTATCTCCATCTACACATATGGAGAATTTATACTAGGATCTATGGTACCTTGCATTTCCATATTTTCTAATTTAGATGTTAATAGAAATGCAATACATGTACCTCTAATACTAGAATTTCAGTAAACAAGTGTTAGAAATTTTCATAAGCATTTTACATTGAAAGGATTCTTTGCTACTTGGTTGCATTTCCTAGGTAGGTTATACGTTATTCTAATCTTTCCGAGACTAGTCATGAAAACTATTTTCAGTGATTTAATTACCGTTCAACTGTGCTCCGTAGTTTTTTTCCCATACTATTTTATTTTTCTGTGAAATAATTTACATGTTATTTTATACATAATATTTACATTTTATATAAACTCAAAAGGAAATAGTTTTGTGAAGTTAGAGTCCTTATGTGTTACCCACCCCCATTTACAGGTAGAAATAATACGTAATAAATTATTTACAGGTTCTGTTTTTGGTTTCTCTCTAATCCTTTTGATATATGGGACTGTGTATTTCTTAGATTTTACATGTCTGTGTGTTTTTCCATTCACAGGTAGATACTTTTTAAAAATTTTATTTTAGTGTGGTAAGAACATTTAACATAAGATGTCCTCTCTAACAGATTTTGGAGTGTATGATACAGTATTCTTAACCACAGGACAATGTGGTACAAGAGATCTCTAGAATTTACTCCTCTTGCGTTACTGAAACTTTATTCCCACGGCTGTGCCTTTTTATACTCGAACCCGTATTACTAAATTACAGAGGAGAACAAATAGTTCTGTCTGTATGAGAAAAAGGATTCCAATGTTCTGTTCCTGATAAGGATCATTGGACACTATAAAAATGTGTTTGATTTTCTTGAAGAACATTATCCTGGAGACTTTGTATCTAGTTTGGTCTCCTTAGCTTTCCCCAGACATTTCTTCAAAGAGAACCGCTGTTCTGCAGTGTGACCTCGTGAGGGCTGCCAATATTCAATTTATATGGCTGCTTCTCACCACTATCGTATAACAATTTAAAGTAATTTAATTTAAAAAATGTGTTTTGAGAATCTTCTTAAAGTCTAAATATAGAGTATATGTACGTCTGCTTTGTTTCCCTTAACCACTAATTTGATAATTCCGAGGAGAAGAAATTATTAAGTGGGTCTGGTATGAAATGTTCTTTATAATCTGGACAAAGTTCTGGTCTCATGTTTCCTGCAGCAAAAAATTTTTCAGAAATTTTGAAATGCTTCTGCTATGTGTACAAAAATTGACTGAAGTACTTTATTATTTTCCTGTTTTTATCCTGGTAGTTCTTGAGTCATAATGCTTGGATTACATTTACTTTGACCTATTATAGTACCAAAGGTATGAGGATTTTGTGGGTTAACTTTTGGTTATATTCCCTTCACTCTCTATCTTAACAGTAATAGCTATCATCAAAATTTATGGTTTATTTTAAACTTTTAAATTTATTTTATCGGAGATACCCCATCCCCCATTTGATCTGTCTCCTTTTCCATTGTTTGTATTCAGTCTTTGGGTTGGTTTTCTTGGTTTGGCATAGCTGGGTTGACCAGGACACTATTTTTACATATTGTAAATTTGAGTCTATTTTCCAAAAGCACACTTTATGATTGAGAAGAAGCCTTGTAGTGTTGATAGCACAGATGCCAAAAAGTCAGTTATTAGACTGACCGTTGATTTAAGAACTATTATGTGCCATAGTGTAGAAGATATTTTTATTTTTAGTAAAAAAAGTCAAAAATCATGTCGTTCACCTTGTCAAAAATTAGGGTAGAAAATTATTCTATTTATTTTCCCACTGCAATTAATCAAAACATTAAAAAATCTATTTTTATTTAATTTAAAGTGAGGCCTAGAACTCCTGATATCATTTAGCCCATCAGCACTGAGGATAATTTACAATAGGTCTCATGCCTCTTGGTATAGGATAGGCTCACAGCAGGAGAGACAAGAATGTACTCTCAAATTCTAGCACCGATGGAGCAGATATAAAACAGGCTTTGTGTCACAGTTATTGTGAAGGATTTTTATTTGAAGATTTTTATTTGCTTATTTGAGAGAGCGAGAGTGAGCGAGCGAGAGCATGAGCCGGGGGAGGGGCAGAGGGAGAGAGAGAAGCAGAGTCCTGTGAGCAGGGAGCCTGGACTTGGGGCTCGACCCCAGGACCCCGGGATCATGCCCTGAGCCGAAGGCAGACGCTTCACCGCCTGAGCCACCCAGGCGCCCCAGTTATTGTGAAGGATTAATGAAGATAATTGAAGTTTAAAACTAATATGAATTTCTTTAAAATTAGTGACCTCCAGTTTCTGGTCAAAAATCTTACTATATTAAAAAAAAACCAACAACACAACATGCTTTTTGGGACTAAACGTTTTGAAAACATTCTCAGGATGTTAATGTACTTTGGGAAAACAGCCTGTCATAGCCTGATGGGTTACATCATAGTTCTTTGCTACCCCGTCGAGGACGAGGATTATGCTGGCGGTGAGGACGTGACATACCACGAGCTCACGGCCAGGTCCTTTTCTCAACATTTTCTGTGTACGATCCTGTTTACTTCCCGTAACAACTCTGTGCGGGAGGTACTGTTACAAGGGACCACTTCATAGACAAGAAAAGTGAAGTACAAAGATGCCCAAACCTTTGCCATGGTTCTGGAGCTAGTCCTTGGCAAAGCCGGTATTTGAACCCAAACAGTCAGGCCCCAGAGCCTCTCCTACACTCTATGGCCTGGACTGAACTCCATCAGTATATTCTGCTGAAGGCATTTCAAAACAGCAGATGTTTTTTGAGTATTTATTGCAAAAGGGACTGTTACAGGCACTTGTAAAGTTCATATTCTCATAGTTCAACTTGGGAAATAAATATTTGTGAAGGTTATAATTAATACAAAAGATATAAAGAAGTTCTTGACTAACCGAATGTCAGTGTGAGCTTATAATATTTTCTTTGAGAGATGCTACATATCACATTTAGGTAATTCTTTTGATTGTCCTAGGAGCACAAGTATAAATGATAACAAAGTAACTATTATTATTATTGTCATTATTACTGTTACTATTTTGTGGTATGAGCAAGCTGTGTGTGCTAATTTCTTTCTTACCTGTTATAAAATCATGCAGGAAATTCTAATACTACCTTGATGGCTTTATAGGATATCCTAAAAACCTTAAGTCTACCATCCACCTCTCTGTTTTATTCAGTAGAATTTTGATATATTGTTACTACCCCCACTTCATATTTTAATATTTGCTAAAATCAAAAATTTATTTTATTTTATTTTTTTAAAGATTTTATTTATTTATTTAACAGAGATAGAGACAGCCAGCGAGAGAGGGAACACAAGCAGGGGGAGTGGGAGAGGAAGAAGCAGGCTCACAGCGGAGGAGCCTGACGTGGGGCTCGATCCCAGAACGCTGGGATCATGCCCTGAGCCGAAGGCAGACACCTAACGACTGTGCCACCCAGGCACCCCCAAATCAAAAATTTTTTAAAAAGTCACTTTCAGTGCATCTTTTTGTCCTACATTTTTAAAAAAAGTTTCCTTAAGATTGGATTTTCTGCCTGTTCTTCCTGTCCCTTTGACAATGGCATGTTTAGGGGAATTGGGCTTTCCAAAGAAGTCCTGGCGTGTGAGTTCATCCGAACCAGTGACGTCTGGATGACCCAGCATCATGCCTTGTCTTCCCCTTCACGTTAGAGTCTGACCTGCCGGTGTCTTTCCATTGCTCCACCCCAGGGAGCAAGCCCTTGTCTAGCATACAGCAGGCCCTCAGGAGATGTTTGTTGAGGGTGGGAGTGAACAATTTTGTGATTTCTTCTGTTTTGCTGAGGTCAAAGTGTGAGGATATGTGTGATGGCATTTTGTAAAGTACCGTTGAATTGGGAAGTATTATTAGATAAAACTAATTCACTCTTTAATTTGTGGTCATATTTAAACTTTCCCTGTTAATGGAAAATAATTGGACTACTTAAACAATATTTCTCTAATTTACTTGTCATCACAGTCTGCCTGGCATAAAAGGAAAAGGCCAAAGAAGGATCACAAGTAAAATCGTAATAAAGTAATTTTCTGATAATGGGCCCCCATTTGTAGATTATTAGTCCAATTTCAATTATTGCCTAATACGTAGGTAATTCAGTCTTATTACATAATTCTCCTTCATCGTCTGGCATGTTTCTACAATGGGTGTTCCAAATTTTGACCTTATGTCCCTCGTCATGTTTACCTCCCTCTTTCCTTACCATCAGTGCCTCACCTGTTTGGTCACGATTCAGTGCAAGAGCGTTCAGTGAACACTTCGTTTCAAGCCTGTGGGTGTACGCCTCTGAACATGACAGTTTCAGCCCTTAAGGATTCTCTCTGCTCGTTATATTGCATATATTTTTTTTATTATTGTTTGTTCCTGTGTCTCCTCTCTCTCTCTCTCGTTAAGTTGTGAGTGTAAGAACGCACTCTCTTTTCTACACCTGTATTTCTTTAGTACCCAGTACAGAGCCTGACCTAAAATAGGCATGCCATCATCGATAGAGTGAATAAACTCAGAGACTTCATTCTTTATTAGGAGGGTACATGTAAAACCATTTTATGCATAAACCTCAGTTCAGATTCTTCTTTCACCTTCACATCTTAAAGAGGGAAGGTATTTGTTACCACTATTTGTGCCAGAAACAGAGGGCCCATAATAGACATGATTTACCACATGTTGTGCTAATCCCAGAATCATTTCCACGAGGAAAGCAGCCAATGCAAAAGCTAATTGTTCAGAACTTTTACAGGACAAATACCTTTTTTGGAGTTGAGTCAATGTGTTTCTGATGACAAGATTCTAACTGGGAAAAGAAATGAGCTGCTCCAATTCAGTAACTTCACTAATTCTTGAGAAGTTACTCTGTACGAGTCACCAGCTTGTGCTCGATGTGAAGGACACAGTGACGAAGAAGCCATCTGTCGCTAACGAGTTGCCATCCTGGAGACGGGCAAGACCAAATTCATGGTGGCAAATACCCAGTACATTGTGGTAGTCCTTAAATGGATGCGGGTTGTTTGTTCTGGCTTGTCTCCTTAGTTACTGTTTGTCAAGTGCTACCACGAGCAAGGCCTTGGACTGGACACGTTGTCTCCATGGTCTCATTTAATTGTTCCAACAGCCCTCTAAGGTCGAACCGCTATTCCCGTTTTACGGATAAGAAAATAGGTGAATATTATGTTGTGAGATCATCAAAGACTGGAAAATAGGTTCTTTATAGAGAAATTGGAGAAGGAAATTGGGAATCCAAGAAGGAGTTTATAATACTGGTCAAGGAAGAGCCCTGGGAGATTAATTGAAAGCATATTCTTGGGGCAACACGGGGCTTAGTCGACTAAGTGTCCAACTCCTGGCTTCGGCTCAGGTCATGATCTCAAGGTCCTGAGATAGAGCCCTGCACTGGCCTCCATGCTCAGCTGGGAATCTGCTTGAAGATTCTCTCCCTCTGCCCCTTCCCCCACTTGTGCTCTCTCTCTTTCCAAAATAAATCAATCAATCTTAAAAAAAAAAATCTTAATATGTAGCAGTTTTACACCAGAATTACTCTAGTCTTTTAATCATCTTCGAAGCCGTGTTTGGATCACATTTTGTCTTGAGGATCACATTTCTGGCACGCATCCCTGGGAACATGAGGAAAGGCCATCTTAGAATGTTCCAGTTGGCTGGAAGAGTGGAAACATCCGAGGGATTTTTCTGGTCAGGTCCAGAAGGAACAGAAATCATACTGCAAGTTCTGGTCTTGGAGCATTTCAGGATATGGGAAATTGAGTTCAGTGAACATGGAAATAATGATGAGAAATCCATAAACAAGATTTAAAAATAGGTGACTTCCATGCCCTGTCCCTGGCTTTTTCCCATGGTGTCACGTAATCACTTACATGGCACATGCACTGCGTAAGACAAGATAGATGGTGGTTGGCCTTATAACCTGGTACCTTTCACTGGCTTTGGGATGTATTATATATATCAAACTGATGATAAAATGCGAAAAGAAAAATCAGAACTAAGCTCATCATAGGATTCGAATAGAGTGCAAATTTCAGAGAAAGTAGAGGCTCCATTGTTTTTTATTATTAGGATGTCTTTGCTTTCAGTAGTTAATGAAGCACTGAAGTGTCATTGTTTGAGAGTAATTGCAATAAGGACAGTCTGAAGAAGGGACCTCATGAAATAGAGCTATTTTTAAAAAGAAAGGCAATTTTCTTACACTCAACTGTGTTCAGCGTTGTGAAAGAAACCAACAGGTTAATGTTCTGCTACTCACTTGAACTGTTAACAAGAAGCAGCTTGTAGGACTTGCTGTCAAGGCTATAAAAGTATCCTATGTCATTATATTCTACAAATGGCAAACAATTGGAAATGGTGAAGCCATTAAACATGGTTGAGTCTCTTTTAATAGATTAAAATTGCCCTGAAATAGCAATCTTGCTTACACTTTTAATGAGATTTAATAAATTTACACTTCACCCACACTGATATATTATACATTTTGAATTGATGGAATATGATTTAATGACTTTTTCATTTATTTCCAGTGGTAGAAGTATAGCATTTAGTCTGCATTTTTGCATGCTAATTAATTCAGTTCTGTTCTAATTCTGGGTACATCTGTCTGTCTTCAGTGTGTCTTCTTATCCTGGGTATATATAGACAGCCTGACCTATTCTCAAGTTACCTTTTGAAATATCATGAAAGTACTATAACTCCAAGTCATTTGGTGGGGGGGGGAGGTACTAAGGTTTGTAGATTTCTTAAGATCTTGCTCATGTGATAGGGTTTTAAGAGGTTGCGTTATCCAGCCTGCTTCACTGGTGGACAGGCTCTCATTTTGTCATAGGTCCTGAAATGAATGCCATAATCTAGATGTAGTCTGGGTTGGAAGGGTTGGGAGCTCTTGACATGGAAATCAGCCTTCTTCCATTAATGCACCTAGTGCTTCTTCTCTACCCCCGCTCCCCCAAAACATATGCTTTGGGCTCCTGTGGGATTGGTAGTCAATTTCCTTGCCCAGGTCACTTTGAAGTAAACTTGTTATAAATCAAGTCTTCTGTTTGCCTTCAAATTTTGTCTTTGTGTAAATTATCACTGTGAAATCTCATCATCTGAGTTTTAGCTTATTGCTGTAGTTATTGGAATATTTGTGAACATTGATTCTGTCATCTGTATATTAAAAATTCCTTCTGGAAGGCAGCGTTTTAGCATATCTTCAAGAAGGGAAGGGAAATGGGGGAAAATATAATAGGGAAATCCTATCAAGAACCTATCCAGTAATGGCATTGTGAAGGTTTTAAAAGTAATTGTTGGTATTATACAGTGTTTATTTTCCATTTCCAACATGGTAAAAATCTCCGTTCGTATTTCATGTGCTCTCAGAGGTAATTACTAGCAATAATGCATCATAATTACATGATATATCTATTCAAAGCATATACAACATCCTTGCTAAATATTTTTTCTTTCTACTAGGCTAACCTATATTCTCTAATTATTTACAAATATTTTTAAATGAATTTAGTAGATGCATTTATGTGGTTGTTGCCATGATTGACAGTTGCAAGCTCTTTTCTGTAATTACATTGGTGACAGATTTCACAGTGCTTTTAATTCTCTTCACAAAATGCTCATAAATTGTCAGTATTAAGCAATAAATCAACCTTGTTTCTCTATCGTCTCTGATTATATACCCTTTGATTATTATTTTTTTAATCTCCTATAATTTAGTCCCTAGGGCTTTAATGTCTGTTTCTATGGTCTCTGAAGTTTCAGGAAAAGACGTAAGTAAACTGGATTGGATTATGCTTTACCTCACCCGACCACATGGTGATGAATTGCTAGCCGTCATTCAATATTTAGGAGTCTCCCCCCCCCCCGCCCCCCCCCCCCACCTCACCAAGCTTTTCCTGACTCGGGCAAAACTGAACAACCACTCTGTCTTTAAATCCCATCAGTGCTGCCCACGTTTTCCCACAGAGTACCTAAGTAATACTTGATGTTACTCCTTGTACAGCTGAGTACAAACACTCTTGCATCTCTTTATGCATAATCTGTCCAGTGTCACTTCTCCGTGTGATGGGCCATGCCGTCGTCCTCTCTCTATGCCAGTACAAAGTCCCGTATCAGGTGCTGCAGAAAGAGTACATGTCATCGAATGAGAATGCGCGAGTGAGTGGTCCTTCCCCTGCACTCAGCTCTCTGTTCTAGAGCCCCGCTGACATGTTCCTCCCTCTCTACAACTTTCTCACTTTTCACCTCCTTTTAAGTCAATTTTACCTCATTTTCCAATAGGAGAAAATTATTCTTGCTTTTACTTGATAAATGTGAATCAAAAAGAAGAAAGTAATTCTTGGGTGGCCTTTTTTTTTTTTTTCTCCTAAAAGATTTACATTTGCTTTAAAATGTTACGGGGTCAATAAAGCTGGCTCAGATATATTTGTGGACTTGTGTTTATGACAATTAGGTTATTCTTACGAGCCATTGCCCCAAATAAACCAATGCACAGCTAGCCAAGAGGGAGATTACTACTTCTGTCTCTCATCTGTAGTATTTTTAATATAAAGGAATTTTTCTCCTTTAAAATAATGTCAGCCTCTTAAACTTTAAAAAATAAACATGCTGTGCTCTTGTTTTAAGGAAGGTTTTTCCAATTTTCAGGAGAAAATGAGGACTTCTCCGTTAGGAGTGAACAGACTAGGAGCCTGGCCAGCTGGCAGAATGGACGGGATGAGCCACTGCGTGCATGGGTTTCTAAGGCACACGTTTGCCCAAGTCGGCTGGCAGGCACTTGGCTGGAAGAAATGATCCCCAATATGTTGCAGGTTTTAGCAAATAGATATAAAAGTGCTGTTTGCACAGTTCAGCAGCCCTGTAGTGAACAGGGGCAGCAAACAGGCAATTTTCAGGGAGCCATAAAGACAGCCGGAGGCACTGTGGGGATGGTCACCAGGAGAGGTTTCTGAGTGACCAGGGAAGGTGTGTGCCGTCTCTTCCTGCCCAAGACACCAGCCATGTCTTTGAATCAGCTGTCTAAGGACAGTAGGTAAGGGAAAGGGCGTGACATAAATAGAAGGGAAAAGGATGGAGGGAGTGAAATCCTGTTAAAGGACTGTCCCCCGCCAGCCCCTTAATTCATTCAGTATGCACTAAATAAATCCTATGGGTCAAGAAATGGTAGCTATACAAAATGGGGTTAATTTAATTCTGACAACATTGCTATAGGTTTGAATTTCTTTATGAATGAGGAAATTGGAGCTCAGTGCACTAAAGGCGGCAAACTGTGGAGTGGGGTCTTAGGGCGCCAGTGGGGAAGCCCTCCCTCAGAGAATTGCAGGATTTACAAGCACTGACATTTGTGAGGAATCCTTTTCTTTTTTTTTTTTAATTTTTTTTTTTTAAGATTTTATTTATTCGACAGAGACAGAGACAGCCAGCGAGAGAGGGAACACAAGCAGGGGGAGTGGGAGAGGAAGAAGCAGGCTCACAGCAGAAGAGCCTGATGTGGGGCTCGATCCCATAACGCCGGGATCACGCCCTGAGCCGAAGGCAGACGCTTAACCGCTGTGCCACCCAGGCGCCCCAGGAATCCTTTTCTAAATTGGAGATGGAAGAGGTACTAACAGTGTAAACGTTTTCTTTTTGACTGCTGCGGAGGCAGTCAAATATCGTCCTGGCTTGGAAAATTCCGAAGGGCATGTTCTCCATTAGATCCGTCAATACACCAGCCTGCTGACAATTTCTAACTATTCAAGGGAACCAGATAGCAGTTAGAGAAGAAAGGACCCCGAATTACTGAGAGCTACTCTCGTTCTTGTGCCAGTTGAAGGTAAATCCTTGGCCAAGAGAAAGAAAAAAGTGTGAGGAGAAGAGTCAGGTGTAACTGATGGTGTAAGACCCGGATTGCATTCTACACACTGTGGCTTAGGGTGTCAGGGGGTGCTGTTGCAGGAAGGAATAGGGTACGCATCTCAAAGACCCCGTTGAGTGGGTTAGTAGCCCACTCAATGACCTAAACAAGAAGTTCTTTTTTTTTTTTTTTTTAAGATTTATTTTTTTTGAGAGAAAGAGACAAGAGAGCGAGCGCACGAGCAGGGGGAAGGGCAGAGGGAGGGCATGCCCAGGGCAGCCCATCGGTGTGTTCCTTGGAAGTTGAAAATACATTTTATTTTATTATTTTTTTAAATATTTTATTTGAGAGCGAGAGAGAGAGAGAGCTAGAGAGCACAAGCAGGGTGAAGGGCAGAGGGAGAAGCAGGCTCTCCGCTGAGCAGGGAGTGCAACTCAGGGCTCCATCCCAGGACCCTCGGATCATGACCTGAGCCGAAGGCAGATGCTTAAGCCCCTGAGCCACCCAGGTGCCCCCCAAGAGGTCTTTAATTGAAATTAAGGTGGCAATTAATGTAAAGCTTAGACAAGTTTTAGAAAATAGGGTGTCAGAAGGCAGAGAAAGAAAAATGCCTTTGCATCATAACTGACAGGAAAAAGCAGGGAAGAGGAGTCAAGAACAATTATTATGGTTCCTGATAGATACGCAGCCATACATGTTTGATGGGTAATAATAAGTTGAAATAGGAAGGATGATGCATTACAGTCCCATGACTAGCATCACTGATAGCAGCATTGTAACTCTGTCAAAAGGTAAATTTTGTTTTAGGAAACGGAAATAAGAGACACAGATGAACAAAAAAGTAGATTTCTATGTAAACCCATCAAGTAAAACATGAAAACATTACAGGTACAATTAAAAAGAGCGAAATCGCAGTGATGGTTTGATGGGAGTATACTCAAAAGTGGAAGGTGGTCAGAATATGTGACTGATGCTTCCCCTGGCAGAAGCTGTTAAATTAACATCCGTCTAAGATCCATTGAGGCACCTCCATGTTGACAATCTGTTGGCAATGTGGCTGGAAGCACAGCACATGGTGTAAATTCTTTTACCTTAGAACACGTCTATGAAAATATGGTAAAATCTGGATCAGTTCTCTAGACCTTTCTTTCTAGCAATGATGGTGGGTTATGGAAGCAAAAGTGATAAAAGTGATCTCAGAGGAACCTGATCATATCATCCTAAAATTCATAAGAGAGAGGAAAACTGGGTTGAGTAGAAAAGTACAAACCAGAAGTTCTAGAAAAGATGAAAGTATAATTTCATGAAATCAGGTTCTAAAATACTGTTCAATGGAAGATAGTTTCTCTCTCTCTCCCCCGCCCCTTTCAGATACATACACCCCAGTCTTAGTATTTAGGAAGACTTTACTTAATGGGAATATTAAATAGTGAATAAAAAGAAAGAATGATCAAAAATCATTTGGAAAGTTCGTATACACACTTTTGTGGTAACTGAAGCTCATTCATGAATTTTTCCTGTATTCATTCATAAATTATAGAGCACCTGTTATGTGCTAGGCATATATAAATTAAGATGTTCATCTTTTAAAAGTATTTAAGTCATAAATTATGAATTGCTATAATCTATTCATTTTAGTTTCCTCAAACTATTGTTAACTTGGGATTTAAGGAGTCAGTCTAAAATAAAAACATATATTAAAATTTAGTAAGTCTTAACAGTTATTAACATACTATCTTTAAACTGAAGAATTATTTGGGAACTTTGAATTCATTTCCTTTATTTGTGTAAGGATTTGCTCTTTGCCTAGAAGTGGGAATCACTGGATTGATTTTGTAAAATTCCCCCCAGCTTTAAAATAGTTTGCATGATTTCAGTGTTAAATCTGGGCTAGATTGACCAAAATGTTGAGGGATGGATTTTTCCCTGAACACTTAAATATCACTAAAATTTGTCTTTTTCTTTTTTTATATTAAGTAATTTTTATTAAATGATATTTTATACAGACAGAAGAATATAATGTGTATGTAACATTAATGCAAGTTTTAAGGCCTGTGAATCTACTCCTTAATTTGACAATTAAAACATTTCCAGTTTTCTACTGGGCAGTTTGATGAATTTACTCTCTTTGCCCCACTCTCCGATCCCACATCACTCCACCTGCTAGGAGATAATTAATCATCTTGGGTTCATTGTTACCACTCCTGTATGTTTTGGTTTTGTTTTGTTTTTAATGGCCTTCTAATAATACATATAAATACATTATACACACACATATATATATCCGTAGGGTATATTATTTCTGAGCTTTATTAGAGTGTAATCATATCAGAGACTTTCGAGTTTAGTAGTTAACTAGTTTATCTATGATTCTCTAAGGAGGAACCAAACTGACATCTCAAAATCACTTCCATAAAAATAACTGCTGATAATTGAGAGACTATATTGTGATCCAGGCTCAGGGCTCAATGCTTTGATTGATTATATTTAATAGAACAACAGAATGAGATAGGTTGTATATCCCCATTTTACCAATGGGGGATTTAGAGAGTCAGTAAATTATAATATTTACTTTGCATATATAAACTGATGACTTTGCAACAATGAGATTTTTCAGATTGAGTTTTTGCTAAACAGGTATTTTTTCCTGTATAACTAAAATGGGTCATGAAGAGGATTGATGTAACAGCTGCTGTCATTTATGATTTATGAAGTAGTCTAAATTTAATATTTAACTTAAAAAGCGATTTCTGTGTTTGACTAAGCTGTCAAATGAATCTTTCGTCTTTTAAGCTTTAATGAAAGGAATACTTCTCGTGCCCAGTGGTTAGAAAGCTGATTTCAAAAACAAAGTCACAACTGAGTGTTGATCTTGGTATATTTTTATCATATTCTTTATATATCTTAATTTCCCGAGTGCCTTTGTTCCCCTTCATGTATTTTTGCAGTGAGAGTGGTGTTAACCGTGATAGATTGAACGTACTGTGTGTGTAAAAGCTCCTCTACTTCAGGTTACGTTCCAGAAGGATCCACCACCCCCCCGCCCCCCCGCCGCCCCCAGTTGATAAGTCCAGTGTGGCTAAAGGGATTTCAGCTTGTAGTGCTCAAATGTGTCTCTCGCAAACACATATGAGATTTAAAGTGTACAAATAGTGGAAAATCTTAAAATCAGGCATAATCTTTGTTTCACTTGGTTTACCTGGTTTATCTATATTAAAACTGAGTTGAAGCAGAAAGTCGCCTTTTTGGTGATCTCCGAAGTGACTTAGAAATGTTTCAGTGGCTACCGAGTCCCCAGCAAGACTGTTACCACGCTTTTTTCATGTTCATGAATGTGTGTTTACCTTACCCAGGACTAACATAAGAACCCTACGGTATGCAATATTGTAGTCACACTTGAAAAAATTTATTTACTTGAGAGAGAGAGAGATTGAGAGTGCTAGGAGTGGGGGAAGGCAGAGGGAGAGGGAGAGAATCCTTAGCAGACTCTATGCACAGCGTGATGCCCCATATGAGGCTCCATCCCAGGACCCTGAGATCATGACCTGATCCAGAATCAAGAGTTCACTGCTTAACCAACTGAGCCACCCAGGGGCTCCCTTTAGTAACACTTCTAAAAGCTTGTGTGTGTGTGTGTGTGTGTGTGTGTGTGTGTGTGTGTGTGTGTGACAAATTGTTGATTACATAAACACTTTTCACATTTGTTGTAACTTCATCTTAGTGGTCCTTTCGATTTTGCAATATGTGTTTTCAACTAATCTTAAGTCCCCTTTCAAATAATACTATGTGCCTGCACTTAGCACAGATACGTTATAGCAGAGAATGCCCCATTCCTTCCTCCCCATCCCAGGTAGCATTGTTGTCATTCATTGCACGTACCCATGTGCTATATTCAGACAATACACTGTTACTGTTTTGCATACAGTTACCTATTAGGTCAATTAGGAAAACGAAAAATTATTTTACCTTTATTCTTTCTCTAGCACTCTTACTTTCTTCATATAGATCCAAGTTTCTGACCTATATCATTTTGCTCCTCCATGAAGAACATCTTTTAACATTTTCCTACGGGTCAGTCTTTTTGGTAATGAATTCCCTCAGTTTTTGTTGATCTGACAAAGTGTTATTGTCTCCTTTACTATTGAAGGATTGCTGGATATAGAATTCCAGGTTAGTTTTTAAAAAAAAAAATTGACACTAAATATTTTACCTTACTCTCTCTTGTTTGCATTATTTGATCCAAGAAAAGTTGTTGATTTTCAGTTTGTTCAGGTTTTTTCTTGTTGGAAGATGGGATGATTACATTCACAAAATGCAAGTCCCCTTGTGACTTACTCTTTTCCCTTCAAAATACTTCTTACTATTGGAAAATTCCAAACCTCATACAATAGTCTTAGTTTTCTCAGATTTTTCATGTTTAGATCTTTATTTCATCCCCCGGTACTGATTTCTCTTTTTATTAGCACTTTTAATGTTGTCACTGTATTTGCTCTTAATGGACATGTCATGGCTAGTAATATTTTCAAAATATCTCAAAATCAAACACAGAAATGACAATGCCAACGGGAGACTGCTGACTACATGGGAAGGATACTAACCATGAGCCCGCATATCTGTTAGCACCGTTTGCGAACAGCACCAGAGTCCTTCTGCAGTTAAATTTTATCTCTATAAAATTTTGAAATAGAGTCAATATCCTGTTAATTATGTTGATCATAGTGGAGCTGTGGACGGATGTTTGCTGAGAAGACCTAGGGGGTGGTGTGGTCTAGTAGGTTCAAGGGCGTGTCTCTGGCAGGAAATCTGTCTGGGCGCTGATGCCCTCACGGTACGTTAAGAGGCCCTGCTGTATGCTTTTATAGCATCTGGCGTGTACTGCCTGCATTGGATTTGCTTGCTTGATCTTCCTGTTTCCTGTACTGACAGTTTTTTGCCCTTTGCCTGTATATGACACGAATCGACAATTCCACAAGCATGAGCACTCCGCTAGTCTTTACCCAGTTGATCCATGATGGGCAGGCCTGAATCAGGTTTAGCACATTTTCTGTGTTGTGGCTGAGGGATATTGTGGCCCTCGAGTATAGGGCATTTTCCCTCACAGGAAATCTATTCGAAATTTAAGAATAATTTACTGGGATAAACTTTACTGTTTTATTTAAATAATTCTGAGATAAAGCAAGTCATGACTATCAATTTACGAAGTAGGTCTACATGTGTGTAGCCTCACATGGCTACTGGATTTGTGTTTTGAAGAACTGTATTTCATTGTGTATTTCGTAGATGATACAAATTGTATTGAAACGTTTGCTTATAGATATGTTTCTATTAAAAAAAAAACATTGCATGGCATAAACAAAGTATCAGTCTACTTCCGTAACTGTGTGCACAGTGCAGTGTCAAAGCCAACATGTTTCCCTGCGTTTGGCAAACTTTTTCACTGTGGATTTGCCAAATGCAAATAGAGTGTGTCTATATGATGCAAAAATATTGGGTTGTTAGGACAAATGTAATGGCAGCAGTCAGTGTCAGAAGCAAGCAGACCAAGCTCTTAGTTGATTGACTGTTTTTCACTGTTGAGGTGGTTCTAGTGCTGTGCAGACCTCATTTCAGTCAAACAGGGAAACAACAGGTATTGTTAGTGGGCACAGTTAACAGTTTTCTTTTTGCTTTTTCTCTTCCAAGGTTGGTATTTCATCTGCATCATTTTAGTATCCAAGTGCTGTTAGGGCTTGGAAAGATCATTTAATCTATTCTGCTGACGGGATTGTGCTGAGCTCCTTCCCAAGCCTTCACTGTGATTGAATATAGAGAATCACAGAGTCAAACCTCACCTCTACTGCAGTTATCTCAACTTGAAGAGGAGAATTTAGTTCATGAGTGTGTGCAGGTAGAAAACACTCAAGAATAGAGATTTACATTGTTCCCTATCCTTCAGAGCCATTGATAGAGTTCAGGAGAGAATATTCCTTTAAGCACAAAGAGTATCTGGGTTGGAGGGGAAGGCTTGGGTTTAATTGAAAATTTGGACTTCCTTGCACCAGTGTGTTTTCAAGATGGTGGGAAAATTTATGGACCAGTGAATAGCTCAAGTATTTTTTAAATATATATATATTTTTACATGGAGGGCAGCATTCTAGGCTGGGATGGGAATTGTTTTTGAGATGGAGTCACATTGAGAGCTGGTTGCGGAAAAAGATGGGAGTTGATGTAGAATTTAGGTATGAATTAAGAACCTGTGAGTTAATGTGAATTGTTGGGTATATATAAAGTGTTCAGGTGACTTATAGTATAAAACTTGTATTTTTATTTTTTCTAGAAGCTAGTTTGCTGGAGGAATAAGCAAGAATAGGCAGTGACTATAGAACACAGAGTTCCTGTGATTTTGGATTTCTGCACAGACTAATTCTTAACCATAAAGTTGTCACTTCTTTTAAATACACTAGATGGATTCAATAATTCGAGCAAATAATCCAGTGCAAGTGATTACTCGAAATACCAGGAATATTAGAATATTTGGTTATTTTTTCATCCAAAACATTATCTCAGTGACTATTGAGTAAAACTTTAAATTTTATTTTAGAAACCTCTCAAAAATATTTTCTTTTTTTTTTTTTTAAAGATTTTATTTATTTATTAGAGATAGAGACAGCCAGCGAGAGAGGGAACACAAGCAGGGGGAGTGGGAGAGGAAGAAGCAGGCTCACAGCGGAGGAGCCTGACGTGGGGCTCGATCCCACAACGTCGGGATCACGCCCTGAGCCGAAGGCAGACGCTTAACCGCTGTGCCACCCAGGCGCCCCTCTCAAAAATATTTTCAAAGCATAGTTCATGTTTGCAGAAATTAAAGTCTTCTTGATGGTAAACAAAAATAGTAAATGCTGTGCGCACAACTTGGTATCATCTTGTGAAACCCTTAGTCTTTACAGCCCTTGGGATTTTTCATATGATCATTTACATGCGAAAACCATGTTTGGGCATTTAAGGGATGATGACCAAATCTGAGGATTATCTAAATCCTGTACTTTAACTTCTGGTTCTGTTTATTGTTTATTTCTTTGCTAATTGGAATCATGTCCAAGGAAGAGAGAGGAAAAAATGGAGCCTGCAGTACAAAGTAGTTAATTTTATGACTGATGGTTAGTTTTCGGAGAAAGAGTTTAGACAAAGCGGATCAAGTGGGGATTTATCCCATCAACTCTGTGGCTTTCAGACAACTGATGGTTCTATTTTCCTGCATAGGAAAGAATTTGCTTTTACTTTGGGTTTAACTTCTTTGTAGTTTTCAGTAGAAGTGGCCGTTTTGAGATCTTGAAGCATTTTAAATATATTTTTATCTTTAGTATAAATGTTCAGGTTCCCCTGGGTAAACATTTTTTAAATTGGGCGTTTGTTTTCAGTCTGAACTTCTTTCCTGAGTGTGCATATTCCTTCTTCAAGCACCTTTTCTACCATTTTTTCCCTTCCCTTCCTTCATTCCTTCCTCCTTTCTTCCTCCCTTCTTTCCCACAACAAACACTGAATGTCATCCATGTGTCAGGCGTCTGTCTGCATAGGTCTTAATGGTGGACCTCCTGGAGGAAATTTTTTTTTCCATTGTAAACCAAGGCACAATCAAGTATCTGTCTCTGGATAGAACTAGCTGACTGGTTTCAGTGCACATAGAATCCTCTTCCTGCAGGGTCGTCATATTAGCTAGGCTAAGCTATATTGCTGTAACAACTATCACCGATACATGAGAGCTCAAGAGAAGTTTAAGTCCTCCTCAAATAACAGTGCCTGGCAAATATTCCAAATCTGGAGAATGGGGATCTGCTCTTCCTAGTCATGGAGGGACCCAGGTTGAGGCCCGGCTTTTGGGTGTTTGCCATGTCAGCCCACGTACAGGGGGAGAAAGCCTGGAGTGTCGTGCAGGGGAGCATTATGGAGCAGACCTGGGACGGCATACCTAAGTTCCATTCACATGTTAAAGTCACACATTCACACTAAGTGCAAGAAAAACAGAAATGGAATCCAGTTCTGTACCTAGAAAGAAGTGAGGACTGGATTTCGATCTTGTTAGTGGTCATGGATCACAGCTGTGGACGGCCCTCTTGAGCCAGAACTAATCAGTAGCTTTCACAAAGATACACTCTATTATAACTAGTTTTCAACCTAAAAACCTTAAAATATGGTTTCTGGCCTTTTTATTTCCTGTTTACAAAAGGTGCTCCTGCTCTTTGTCGATTTGCTTTTATAAACTATTCAGAAGAATGCTAAATCTCTCCCTAGTCATATAACTCGGAGGAAGTTACCATAATACTGTTCTAATTTTTAGAATTTTTCTAAATTTCTAATTTTTACATGCATTTAAAAATGTAATTAGGATTATACTACATGTGGTTTAGGATTCAAGTTTTTAATGTAAAATTAATATTTTGAATTTTTTTCTCATGCCAGTAAAAATACTTGCAAATATTATTTGTTATAGCTCTTTAGATTGTTATCATAAGAATGAACCATAGATCTTGGATACCAGTCTTTTATCTGTAGTATCATTTGCAAATATATTCTCCCATTCTGTGGGCTGCCTCTTAGTTTTTTTGACTGTTTCCTTGGCTGTGCAGAAGCTTTATTTATTTAAGCATTCTCTTATTGAGGGAGTTGAGAGTATTTCTATTTTTTATTATAAATATGTCTTTGGTGAAGAACTTTTTTACATGAATCCATGCCTGCTTTTCTAATTATTACCTTTGCATACTCGGTACCTCAAAGAACAGGAATATAATTAAGGTCCTTAAGGCATGTTAATTTTATTTTCAAAGAAGTTATAACAATTTAACTTCCCAACAGCAGTAATGAGCATGCCTGTATGATGCATGCAGTTACCAGATGACCCAGCCATTGCCCTCATGGGTATTATTCCAGAGATACAGGAACTTATGTTTATGCAAAAACCTATAGAGGAATTTTCATGCGGGCATTATTCATGCGAGCTAACAATGGAAACAACCCAGATGTCCTTCAACAAGTGAAGGTCGAACAATGTGTGGTGCACCCACGTCAGGGAACACTGTTCAGCAATGAAAAAGGCTGGAGCTGTACTGATATGTGCGGAACTTGGCTGAATCTCCAGAGAATTATGCTGAGTGAGCAAAAGACAATCTCAAAAGATAATATGCTCAGTGTTTATCTACATTTTTGAAATGAGAAAAAACCCCATAAAGAACAGGTTAGTAGTTTCCATGGGTGAAGGATTGGGGGGAGACCAGCAGGGGACTGGATGTGGTTATAAAGGGGCAACACAGGCCATCTTTGTGGGAATGGATGCTGTTCTTTGTCTTGACTGGTGGTGGATACAGAAACCTACACATGCAACGATATTGCATAGAACTAATCACACACACACACACACAGGCACTCACACAATTGAGGACAAGTGGGGAAATCAGAACAAGATTGGTGGTGGACTGTATTAATGGCAATATTCAGATTGTGATATTATATTAACGTTTTGCAAGATGTCATTGTTGAGGAAACTGGGCAAAGGGCAGATGAGACCTCTTACTTCTTACAACTACATATTAATCTATAGTCCTCTGAAAATAAAAAATTTTATTAAAAACAATGTGTGCAAATTTATCATGTAGCGTTAGTACTTTCCAGACAATAAAAGTTCTGTTCTTTGATGTCTAAAAGCTTTTCTGTAGTTGTAATTAGGAAATTGTGCCGTTCTCACTCCCTCCCTACTCTTCGTAGCTGGTAGTTAAGCATTCAACATACAGGCGAGCCCTTTTATTGTTTCTTGCTCCCATAGTCTTCTTTTACTTCTTAGCATTTTTTTTTTCTAATATTTCCTCATCCTCTAGCCCAGTTGTTTGACATGTGATCACAAATCTTTCACTGACACGTCTTTAGAGTAGCTCTGACTTCAGCCCGATTTTTAAATTTTTTTGTTTTCTTTAGACATAGAGTAGTTGTCAAGGGACTTCTGCAATGGTCCTGATTGTCTTAGTGCGTAATGAACCCTCTGTACCTCCTCATATGCTCTAGGTCAATAAGTAATGCTGTTAAAAGTGTCCTTTCACCACAATCGAATCTTATTTCATTCACTTTTTTGTTTTGCAAGTTGCTCTACACAGGAGAACTGAATTAATGATATTCCTTACATTCTCAGTTTATAACCCTTTTCTGTTATCAGTCTGTGCCAAGCTCCTCTCTGCATACTTTCTTGGTTTGATTACTTATCATTTCTTCTTTATTGCCGGCTCCGGCTCCCGTACTCCACATCCCACAGTCAGTTTTCTGCTTCAGCTTTGGACGGATTCTTGTACAGCCTGTAGTATTTCGTGTGTTTCACGTTTCCAGAAACGTTACTGTGCTGTGTGGCTTATATCTGTTTAAATGACATAATTATTTTGGGGTCTCTCTTATTTCATATAAATTTGAGTAAATTTATTGAGGCCTTTAAAATATTTATCTAGAATTTTGGTAAGGGTTGAACGGAATTTTTAGGTTAATTTGAGAAGAATTGAGTTTATCACTATATTTAGTACATGCCTCCTAAAGAAAGGTCTAAATGATAGAGAATACACTTGATAATGTCTCTTTTGTAACAAGGGAGCCCTAATGTCATTTGCTGAATGTCTTTTTGATGATGCTTTTAGTATCCAAGCTTGAATTATTCTTACTGCCTTTTTGGTGCATACTGTTGTACCTGCACTAACATTTAGGTAATTATTATAATAGTTACACATAGGTTTCTGTTAAAATGCTTGTAAATGTACCCTTATTATTGGGTTTTTTAAATACATTTTTTTTAAAGATTTTATTTATTTATTTGACAGAGATAGAGACAGCCAGCGAGAGAGGGAACACAAGCAGGGGGAGCGGGAGAGGAAGAAGCAGGCTCCTAGCAGAGGAGCCTGATGTGGGGCTCGATCCCATAACGCCGGGATCACGCCCTGAGCCGAAGGCAGACGCTTAACCGCTATGCCACCCAGGCGCCCCTTAAATACATTCTAATTATAGCATTCTCTCCAAAGGATTTGAAACTCTGTACTTTCCTGAAATTGCTTGGATAAACTTACTTGCATGAAGATAACCATTGCTGTGTCTTAACTGTGGCTAAAACAGTCCCACGCAAATGGGTCTTGGCTTATTTAGACTTGTTTTTTTATGCCAGTGATGTGTGGTGGTCTCAATTCTCTAGTGCCATGGACTGAATTATGTTGCCCCCCCCATTCATATGTTGACCTAGCCCGCTCCCATGTGACTGTGTTGGAGATAGAGCCTTTAAGTAGGTGATGGATGAAGTCATCGGGATGGAGTCTTGGGTCCCACATGACGGGTGCAGCTATAAGAACGAGACACCAGGCCTCGCTCTGCCACATGAGCACACGGTGAGAAGGAAGCCATCTGCAAGCCAGAAGGAGAGCCCTCACCAAGTGCCTGACTATACTGGCTCCCTGATCTCAGACGTCTAGCCTCCAGAACTGGAAAAAAAATAAATTTCTGCTGTTTACGCCACCCAGTCTATGGTATTTTGTTATGGCAGTTTGAGCTAACACACTAAGTCTGATATCCGAATGATTGCCATATTAATTAATGCCCTGGCAGACAGAGTAATGAGTCAGCTTTCCATTAGAAATCATTTTATTAGAGTCTATTTTTGTTCCAGCGTGTTTAGGCATTAAAGAAAATAAATGAGCCATGGGTTATATCTGTCCCTGTTTGCTGACTCCTAATGAACTACGTGAAATGGCAACGACATTTTCTAGCCGTCTTTGTGGCTTATATCATGGTTCGGCTCTATGCATCATTTCCTGGCTTTTCCAACACTGCAGCTATGAAATTATTTTGCTGTCTAATTTATTTAGGTCACCTGCGACACTTTAGTAACCTAGGCTTTTGAAGTGCAAAATAGTATTGCTTGTATATCTTTTTTTTTTTTTCCCAGAGCAGAGACCATTTCAAGAGTCAGAACTACCTAGAAAATTAGATAATTGCAATTATATTGTTTTTGATATCAATTGGTATTGTACCTATTTTTCCTCAAGGGAATATGTCATAACAATCTGATGTTTTCTCATATCTATCTTTGAGACCTCATTCTCTGAGTGAATATATTAAATTGGTAGTAGATTAGGGATTTGAATAAAACATGGGCTTGGGACGCCTGGGTGGCTCAGTTGGTTAAGCATCTTCCTTCAGCTCCGGTCATGATCTCAGGGTCCTGGGATAGAGCCCCACATTGGGCTCCCTGCTCAGCGGGGAGCCTGCTTCTCTCTCTGCCTGCAGCTCCCCCTGCTTGTGTGCTCTCTCTCTCTTTCGCTCTTTGACAAATAAATAAAGAAAATCTTAAAAAACAAAAAACAAAAAACCAGGGGCTTCGTTGTAAGTATGGTAAAGAAATTTTGTCTTTATTTAGCTTTCTTTAACACCTTCTTCCGTGGTTGAAATGTGTCAGGACAACAGGTGGATAGTTATGTTATACACATTAAACAACTTTAAAAAACCTCTTCATGTCAAAATTCTTATGAGAATTTGTAGTGTTCTGACTTTGAAGTGCTTCTCGCAGAATAATAATTATGGTAAGTTCTCCAAAGAAGTTTGTGAAAACTTCTGAGTTACTGCGATAGAAATGTTTGTTAACAAAATAATTGATGATTATGTCTAATCAACATTATGCAATATTGAGACATCACAGGAACTGAAACACTGCTGTTGTCATGGGGGGACAGGAAAGCAGGTGAGAAGACTCCTTGTGACAAACATTTTCTGGAGGTTACCTGTCTCCATTTTGGATAAGATGCAGGGAAAATCCTCCAGAGAAGGCCCTAGAGCTGAACTCTGCATTGTGGGAAAGTGACCATGGCGGTACCCCGAGGACAGCGTGCAGTGGGAAATAGTTTGTGTAGCGTTTTTGTCTGTTTTGAGACTACTAACATCAGTAGCTGTGGCTTTGTCTCACTTTCCAGTCAGTTTGATCGCTTAGAAAGAATCCGGTTCAGTAAACTATGATAGCTATGAGTGACTTGAAAGTTATCTGCAAGGCGGTGAGAATAATTCTGGTTCCTTCAGTTTGCCTTACGTAGTCAGTTTGTGATACGAAAAAAGGCTTTGAAGCTCGGATGGAAAAATGCCTCTAATCCTGTAAGAAATGTTCTACAATAGCTGTTTCATTTTTATATTATTACCTGGGAATTATGGGGTGCTATGTTGGGAGTGCTCTTATAAGAAGGCTCACCAGCAATTACAGACAATTTTACCCAAGTGTGACCATGCTATAGTTTGAGGGTAAATTAGAGGTAATACTTCACAGAAAACCTTTGTCTTTTTCCAGCATTTCCCCTGCCCTTGGGGATTTTGTTTCCTTTGCTATTTAGTTGATGATAGATTTCAGGATTTTTATTAAAAAAAAAATCCTACTCTCATTCATTGCTGGCAAGAGTGCAGAATGGTGCAGACCTTTGGAAGACAGTTTGGTGATTTCATACAAAATGAAATGTCATCTCACCGTCATTGATCCTGCAATCACACTCCTTGGTACTTACTCGAAAGAGTTGAGAACTTATGTCCCCACAAAAGCTTGCACGCAGATGCTGAGAGCAGCTTTAGTCACAGTTGATAAATTCGGAAACAACCAAGATGTCCTTCAATAGGTGAATGGATGAATAAACTTTGGTACATCCGGACAATGGGAGCGTATTCAGTGCTGAAAAGAAATACGCTATCAAGCCGTGACAAGACACGGAAGAAAAAAAAGCAAAACTGTGGAGACAGGAAAAAGATCGGTGGTTGTGAGGGGTTGAGGGATGAACAGATGGAGCATGCGGGATTTTGGGGACAGTGAAACTAGTCTGTATGATACCAGGATGAGATCCGTGTCATTATGCATCTGTCAAAACCTGTAGAATGTCAGGCACCAGGAGTGAATGGTAGGGAAAGCCATGACTTCGGGTGATGATGCTGTGTCTCTGTGGGTTCATTAGTTATAACGGATGGACCACTTTGGTGGGGGGCATTACGAATGGGAGAGGCTACAGATGTGTACCTTCCACTCCATTTTGCTGCCAACCTAAAACTGCCCTACAAAAAAGTCTAAAAAAAATCCCGAGTCTATGTTTGAGTTGGTATCTAGCAGTTCCAAACTAGGTAGCAGAGTCATGAAAAGCTGGCTCACCTTGGGGTGCTTGGCTACAGATTCCGTCAGGGCCTGAGGACTAGGAATATTTAAAATGAACCCTGACCGAACATTCATGGTTTTGTCTGAAAAGGAAGTTCGGTTCTGGTTAAGTTGAAATTCTTTGTGGGGAATTTTTGAGAAACAAATACTTCTTTGGTGTGGTAAACTGAAATTTACTGGCCTCCAGGGGAAATTCTGTAAGATTCTCAGTGGCCTTACTTTTATGTTGTGGTGCAATATAATGCCATCATGGGTCGTGCAAAGATGGAATGTAACACAAAGAAATTCTGTATCATTGTTTCTTTAGAGACAGTTCAGTAAAAGTCAAATTTAGATTGAATCAAGATAGGGAAGAGGTGCATTTGAACGGACAAAATTGGATATGGCCAGGCAACAGTGGAATGAAATGGAGTCTGGCCGTACAGAGCTTGAGAACTTGGTAATGAATAATCTCAGTGGATATAATCATTATGAAATACATTTATTTAAGACTCTCCTGTGTTTGGGACTTTGGTGGAATCAACTTCATATTATACAGATTTGATTTCTGTCTTTTGAAAGTTTACTTTCTAAAGAGTGAAATCAGTTTGAGGATAGGTCACTGGGCATGTGTTGGAGGTTGGGTTAAAATGTGTGTATCTGAACAGTCTTTGCAGGACTTGCCTTCGTAATCAAGATACATGTGAATGCTTTCATGACTGTGATGGAAAACGGCCACTCCTCGTCTGGTACAGTGTGCGGCCACTGCCTTGATTTGGGCTCAGGTGACGCAGTTTTATCCGTCATTCTTCCTGCACTATCCGTGAAAATGTCAACACAGGAAATAAGGCAAATAATGTCTTGGTATGACTTTGAAAACAAGTTTTACCTTGTGAGTTCCCTGAAATTCCTTCTAAAAATTCTGGAGGTCCGAGACTCACACTTTAAGTATGGAAGTTCTAGCTATAGGATATCCAAGGAGGAGGGAAGGCATATTGTTTCTTTTTAGCTATTCCTTCTGTTTCATTTTGAAAGTACAACTTTCTTCTTTGAAAAGTCCCTGAATTCCATAGCAGCAGGATTATTTTCCTTCATGCCTAAATTTCCGGTTTTCTCCTTTAGAAGTATGACAATAGCTTTTTGGAAAAATAATACTTGCACAGTGTTTTGATTAAGTGTAAGACTAAATAATGTTTTTTTGATTAGTGATGAAAATAAGTTTCATATATTTTCTTAAAGCATATTGTGTACATATAAGCATCTCATGGGAGATTATAGCATAACCTGAAAATACAGATGTTTTAGAGGAAAAACAAGCCTTCCCTTTAGAAACATCAAGATTCTTCTTCAGATTTCCTTTAGGTATTATGTGTTTATTTGAGTATAAATATATTAGTTTTTTTCTAAATTGAGACATGCAGTTATGGCTGACAGATTCGTAATTACGCATGGTTTGTTAAAATATAGCAGTTACCAAAATCATACATTGATCGACTACATATATCATAGGTTCTTAATCAAGGACCTACGGATGGATTTTAGGGGCTCATGAATTATTATTAATAGCAAAACTTGCTATGTAACTTTTTATGAGGGGAAGGTCCATCCAATTATCAAAAAGTTTTCTTAGAAATACATATTCCTGGCTATTGTATATTTAAGGAAGTGGCTGCATATACTTTATTTCAATTCTTTGGGGAAGAAAATATGATTTTTAACACAGAATAGATTAAACAACTAGTTGCTTGAATTTTCTCCATGTAACTCTTTGGCACTATGTAGACAAAGTACGAGTCCTTTAATTGTATCTGAATTAATTTACAATACATGAAATTCACCCACACTTGTTCTATTTATAGCTCCATGGAAACCGCATGCTTTGGGTTGCTACTAAATTTCCCACATGCAGGACATTTCCACTTTTATATTTAAAACGATATTCTTCTAGATTATATTGTTTTATTTAAACTCTGGAGATGCAGTAAAACTTAATTATCTTTTAAAAATGCATTTTGAATGATTCAGGTTTTCATTGTGTGGATTGATTTCCTTGTCGTAGCATATTCCAGTGTTTTTTGTTCTTAGGATATTTCCTGGTGTCTTTTCCTTGAAAAAATTCTCATTTGGGGGACTTAAGTACTTGTTTTCTATGTATATATTTCATGATGTATTTTTTATTTTTATTGAAATATAACTTACAGCAAAATGCCCAAATTTTAAATATGTGGCTTTATGTATTAATTTAATAGCCTGTTTTTGAGACAAATTTTAGGTTCACGGCAAAATCAAGTGGAAGGTACAGATATTTCCCATCTACCCTTTATACCTACACCTGCATAGCTTTCTCCATTAACAGCATCCCCACCAAAGTGGTGTTTGTTTTAAACAATGAACCCACATTGGCATATCATAGTCACTCGAAGTCCGTAGTTTACATTACCACTCACTCTTGGTATTGTACATTCTGTAGGTTTTGACAAATGTGTAATAACCTGTATCCCCCATTATAGCATCATATAGAGGAGTTTCACTGTCCTAAAAATTGTCAGGAATCTGCTTATCCATCCATCCATTCTCCTCTATCTCTTAGCAACCACTGATCTTACTGCCTCCATAGTTTTGCCTTTTACGGATGTCAAATAACTGGAATTGTACAATATGCAGCCTTTTAAGATCGGCTCCTTTCACTTAGTAATATGCCTTTATTCCTCTGTGTCTTGTCATAGCTTGATAGCTCATTTCCTTTATAGCACTGAGTAATAGTCCATTGTCTGGAGGGACCAAAGGTTATGCATTCACCTACTGAAGGGCATCTTGATTGCTTCCAAATTTGTCAACTGTAAATAAAATTGCTGTAAACTTTCATGTGTGGCTTTTGCGTGGACATAAGTTCTCAGCTCCTTTGAGTAAGTACCAAGGAGTATGATTGTTGGATAAACCATACTGTAAGTTTACATTTAGTTTTGTAGAAACCATCAAACTGTCTTCCAAAGAGACTGTGCCATTTTGCTTGCCCGCCCCCCCCCCCGCCAAGAATAAAATAAAGTTTTCGTTGTGCAACATTCTCGCCAACACTTGGAATTGTCAGTGTTCTGGGCTTGGGCTCTTCTAATAAATATGTGGTATATCAATGTAGTTATAATTTGCATTTCTCTAATGACATATGATGTAGATCATCTTTTCATATGTTTATTTGCTACCTGTATATCTTCTTTGGTGAGATATCTGTTAAGGTGCTGGCCCATTTTTAAATCGGGTTGTGTTCTTACTTTTAAGTTCTAAGTCTTCTTTGTGTATTTTTGTATGACAACTGTTCTCAGATATGTATTTTACGAGTATTTTCACCAAGGCTTGACAGGGTCTTTCGCGGAGTGGAAATTTTGTATTTCTAGCTTATTAATGAAGTCTAGCTTTTTCTTTCTTTCTTTTATGGATCATGTCTTTGATGTTGTGTCTAAAAAGACGTCACCAAACCTATGGTAAACTAGATATTCTCTTGTTACCCTTTAGGAGTTTTATGGTTTTGATTTTACATTTAGTTTTGTGATTCATTTTGAGTTAATATTTATGGAGGGTGTAATATCTGTGTTTTGTTTATTTTTTTGCATGTGGATGTCTAGTTGTTTCAACACCATTTGTTGAAAAGAATATCTTTTATGCGTTGTATTGTCTTTGCTTCTTTGTTAAAGATCAGTTGACTATTTATATAGAGGTGTGTTTCTGAGCTCTGTATTTTGTTCTATTATCTATTTGTTCTTTTTCTAATACCACATCGTCTTGATTACTGTAGCTTTATAGTAAGCCTTGAAATTTGGGTATTGTCAGTCCTCCAACTTTACTGTCTCCTACAATATTGTATTGTCTATTTTGAGTCTTTTGCCTCTCCATATAACTTTAGAATCAGTTTTTCAATAACCAAAAAATAACTTGCTGGGATTTTGATTGGTAATGCATTGTAGATCAAGTTGGGGAAAAGTAACATCTTGACATTGTAGAGGCTTTCTATCCATGAACATGGAATATCTCTCCATTTATTTCTTTGATTTCTTTGATCAGAGATTTTTCGTTTTCTTTATACATCTCGTATATATTTTGTTAGATTTATATCTAAATATTTTTTGGGGTGCTAATATAAGTGGTATTGTGTTTTTAATTTCAAATTCCACTTGTTTGTTGCTGGTATATTGGAAAGAAATTGACTTTTGTATATTAACATTATATCCTGTATTAACATTATATCCTTTCTATAATTGTTGAATCGTTCCAGAAGTATCCTTTTAATTTTTTGCAGATATTCTACCTGGACAATCCTGTCATCTGTGAGCAAAGACAGTTTTATTTCTTCCTTTCCAATCAGTATAATTTTTATTTACTTTCCCTCTCTTCACTAGCTATGACTTTCAGTATGATGTTGAAAAGGAGTGGTAAGGAAGATGTCCTTGTCTTAGTTCCTGAGCTTCTAATTGTTTACCATTGAGTATGATGTTAACTGTAGGATTTTTTAAGGTATTCTTTGTCATTAGTTAAGGAAGTTTCTCTCTTTTCTTCGTTTACTGAGAGTTTTTTAGCATGAATAGGTATTGAATTTTGTCACATGGTTTTTCTTCATCTATCGATACGATCATGTTATTTTTTTCTTTTTAACCTGATGATGTGATGGATTACATTAACTGATTTTTTGAGCTAAACCACCTTACATACCAGGGATAAATCCCACTTGGTTGTGGTGTATAATTCTTACTATACATTTTTTATTTGATTTGTCAATATTTTGTCCAGGATTTTTGCATCTTTGTTCATGAGAAATACTGGTTTGTGGTTTTCTTGTAATGTCGTTCTGTGGTTTTAGTATTAGGTATTAGTGTACTACAGCTTCATATTATGACTTAGGAATTTCTTCTGCTTCTGTCTTCTGAACGAGGTTGTAAAGAACTAGTATAATTTCTAATTTAAATGTTCGCTGAATTTATCAGTGAACCCTTCTGGGCCTGGTGCTTTCTGTTTTGGAAGGTTATTAATTATTCAGTTTTTTTAATAGATATGGACCTATTCAGATCATGTATTTCTTCTTGTTTGAGTTGTGTCTTTTAAGGAATTGGTCTGTTTCATTTAGATTATCAAATTTGTGGGCACAGAGCTTTTCATAGTATTCCTGTATTATCCTTTTAACATCCATGCACTCTGTAGTGCTGTCACCTTTCTCATTTTTCATATTAGTAATTTGTATACTGTTTTTTCCTTAGTAAGCCTGGCTAGAGGTTTATCGATTTTGTTGATTTTTCTCAAAGAACCAACTTTTGGTTTTGTTAATCTTCTCTACTAATTTCCTGTTTTCAATTTCATTATTATAAAAGATTATTTCTCTAGTTTTTATTATTTTGTTTCTTCTGCTGACTCTGGATTTTTTAAAATGACCTATTTATTTATTTTAGAGAAGGAGAGAGAGACCATGGAGGGGGGAGGTGCAGAGGGAAAGAATCTCAAGCAGACTCCCTACTGAGCACGGAGTCTGCTGTGAGGCTCGATCCCACACAACCCTGAGATCCTGACCTGAGCCAAAATCAAGAGTCAGATGCTTAACTGACTGAGCCACCCAGGCACCCCTGCTTACTCTGGATTTAATTTGGTTTTTTAAAATTTTTTTACTTTTCTAATGTGGAAGCTTAGATGATTGATTTTAGGTCTTTTTCTTTTTAATATATGCATTCAGTGTTATATATGTTTTCTATGCAATGCTTTCACTGTATCCCACAAATTTTGTTGTGTTTTCATATTCATATAGTGCAAAATATTTTTAAGTTTCCCTTGAAATTTGTCTGTTTTTTAGAAGTGTTTTTGTTGAATCTCCAAGTGTTTTGAGATTTCCTAGTTACTTTCTATTGCTGATTTCTAGTTTAGTTCCCTTGTGGACTGAGAGCTGACATCAATGATTTCTGTTCTTTTAAATTTGTTAAAATATGTTTTATGGTTCAGAATGTGGTCTATGTTAGTGAATGTTCCATGTGAGATTGAGAAGAATCTATATCCTGCTATTGGAGGAAGTAGTTTATAGATGTCAGTTATATCCAGTTGATTGATAATGTTGTTGAGTTCAACTATGTCCTACTAATCCTGTCTGCTGCGTCAATCCATTTCTAATAGAGGGATGTTGAAATCTCCATCTATGATAGTGGACTCATGTATTTTTCTTCATAATTCTGTCAATTTTTGCCTCATGTATTTTGACACTCTTTGTTAGGTGCATACAGGTTAAAGATTGTTAGGTCTTTTTACATAATTGATCCATTTATTACTATAATAATGGCCCTCTTTATCTCTGATAACTTTCCTGGATATGAAGTCTTTTCTCTTGGAAATTAATACAGCTACTCCTGCTTTTTTTGATCAGTGTTAATACGAAGTATGTTTTTCTATCCCTTTACTTTTTAATCTGTTTCTTTATATTTAAAATGGGTTTCTTGTAGACAACATAGTTTGTTTTTTATCCACTCTGCCAATCTGTTTTTTACTTGGTGCATTTAGATCCCTGATGTTCAAAATGATTATTAGTATAGCTGGATTAATATTTATAATATCTGTTACTGTTTTCTATTGTTGCCCTTATTATTTATCTGTTTTTCTTGTGGCTTTTTCTCCCTTTTCTGGTTTTAATAGAGCATTTCATAAGATTCCATTTTCTCTCTTAGTTAGCAGTTATGATGTTATTTTATTTCTTAGTGGTTGTTCTAGAGTTTGCAATATATTTTTATAAGTCCAAATCCACTTTCAAGTAACACTATATTGCTTTAAGGGTAATACGAATACCTTATAATTTCAAAATATTTCTAATTCCTCCATCTCATCCCTTGTATCATTGCTGTTATTCTTTTCACTTATATATAAGCAAACATAATCAGACACATTATTTCTATTATTCTAAACAAACTGTTATCAGATCAATTAAGAATTAAAAATTTAAGTGTTTTTTTTACCTCCATTAGTTGATTCTCTAATCCTCTTCCTTTCTTTATGTAGATCTGAGTTTCTGACCTGTACCATTTGCTGTCTCTCTCAAGAATTTCTTCCAACATTTCTTGGAAGGCAGGGCTACTGACAATAAATTATTCCAAGTTTTGTTTGTCTGAGGAAATATTTGTCCTTCACTGTTTTTTTTTTAAAGATTTTATTTATTTATTTATTCGATAGAGATAGAGACAGCCAGCGAGAGAGGGAACACAAGCAGGGGGAGTGGGAGAGGAAGAAGCAGGCTCATAGCGGAAGAGCCTGATGTGGGGCTCGATCCCATAATGCCGGGATCACGCCCTGAGCCGAAGGCAGACGCTTAACCGCTGTGCCACCCAGGCGCCCCTGTCCTTCGCTGTTGAAGGACAATTTCACAGGGCACAGAATCCTCGGTTGGTGGGTATTTTTTCTCTCAACACTTCAAATATTTTACTCCACTTCTTTCCTGCTTGGTTTCAGAGGTAAGTCAGATGTAATTCTTACCTTTGCTCCTCTCTAGGTTAAGTACCCCCCCTCTCCCACTCCAGCTGCTTTTAGGATTTTTTCTTTGTTTTTCTGTAGTTTGAATATGATGTGTATAGGCACAGGTATTTTTTTGGCATTCATCCTGCTTAGTATTCTCTGCGCTTCCTGGATCTGTGATTTGTGTAAATTCTTAGTCATTATTATTTTAATTTCTTTTTTGTTCCTTTCTCTTTGTTTTCCTTCTGGTATTGCCATTACATGTATGTCACATCTTTTGTAGCTATCCCTTGGTTCTTGGATTTCTTTTTTTCTTTCTTTCTTTCTTTTTTTTTTTTTTCAGCAATTTTCCCCCCTCTTCTCTTTCTGTTATTGGAAGCTTCTATTGAGATATTTTCCAGCTCAGAGATTCTTTCCTCAGCTTTGTCTGATCTACTTACAAACCCATCCTAGGCATCCTTCATTTATGTTACGGTGTTGTTTATCTAGCATTTTTGGGGTTTTTTTTTCCCCTTGATATTTCTCTGTCTACATTGTGCATCTGGTCCTGTGTGATACTTACTGTATCCATTAGATATCACATGGCATGTTAATCGGAATTGTTTTAAATTCCGGGTTTGATGATACCAGAATCCCTGCCATATCTGAATCTGGTTCTGATACTTGTTTTGTACCTGTAAACTGTGTTTCTTGCTTTTTAATATGCCTTGTCATTTTTTCCTGATAGCCAGACATGATGTCCTGGGTAAACTGGCCTTGAGTAATGTGGTGGTAAAGGGTGGCGGGGAGAGACATTCTATTTTCCTATGACGAGCGCTCAGTCTTTCTGTGAGTCTGTGCCTTGGGACTATGCACTTCACAAACCTCAGTTTCTATGTGCCCCCCTCCTACCTTCGGTGGAGCAGGGTGGTTCAAGGAGCCTGGAGTTGGGTATTTTCCTTTCTCCATGTGGAAGGTTAGAGTTGTCTGAAGTTGGGTCTTTCTCCCCCTGCATGTCAGTTAGGTTCTGATAAAACCGTAGCTGGCTAGACTCAGGTAAAGTAGTTTCTCCTGTGGGCAGGCCCTTGGTAAGAGAAGAATGCTCTAGTATATTTCAAAATGGCTCATTTTTCCTTTTCCCCACTGGAAGCACTGGGAATTTTTCTCTGATATTCACTATGAGAACCTGGTAGAGCTTCAGGAGGTAAAACTTACAAGATGCTCCCCCCAACCCTCCCCATGACCAGACTCCCTGTGGTTGTTAATCTCTCAGACTTGAACGCCCTGAGCCTCCGGGGATTCATCCTTTACAGTTCAGATTTTCCTACCCCAAAGCTGGTTCTTGGAGCTTTCTGCTTGTGGGTTTTTTGCTATGGTTTGTTGTGCTTCTCTGTTTTCACCTGTAAACCTCTCAAATCTGGGGAGCAGAAATTTGCCCTGTGATTTCACTTCTCTTATGGATCTAAGAAGAGTTGATTTTTCAGTTTGTTAGGTATTTTACTTGATGCTGGGGCAGAGTAGCAACTTCCAAACATCCCATAGGCTGGCCCAGAAACCAGGTGTCAACGTATATTTTTAAAGTTATGTATCTCTTGTTGTAATTTACAGTTTTATATTTCAATATAGATACCCCTTACATTTGGCTTAGAGCTTAGGGCTATTATATGATGCAAATAATAGAACGAAAAGAATTAATTGGAATATCGCTTCTCCCAGATATTGAAGAAGTATATATATATTTTCAAACACCAAATAGTTCATCTTTTACTCTGAGTTTGCATATTTAGAGTTTAGCCAAATGCCTTTAGCCAACACACTTTGGATTCAGCAATTATGAATGCACATGTGGTTCTTTCCGCTGTCAAGTCCCTTCCCGGCTTTGTCTAAGTTGTGTCATTCTTGTGATCCTAGTGCCTGAGAGCTACAGAGAACTTCAGGGGCGTCGTTAAAGATTATCTTTCAGGTTTTCGTTTGTGTACTAGAAATGTTGAAAAGAACAAATCACTTTCAAGTGCCCTTTAACTATTTTCCCTGCTATTTTCTGGGGAAAAGCATTTGATAAGTAAGTATCTTTGGGAATGCAAACTCATATCAATTAACAAAGACAAATAATGATTCTGCTATCATTTTAGAGTCGAGGTGACAATCCTGAAAGCAACAAATGGTTAGAAAATTTCCATTATCATCTGGCTAGGAGGATGAATGCAATACTTTGCCAGCCCAGATGAGAGAGCCATGAGTCATGGGGAACTATCCCTTAATTTGTAGTTATCAACTGCATCACTGTGGACAAGTCTATGTGCTGCCAGCAAACCGCTGGAAAATGCAATAAATAACTATAAATAATTTTTTTAACCCACCATTTTCAATAGCAGTAAATAATGTCTAGGAAATATCTAGGTATCTGGGATATCATAGGACAGAAATGCCTAGGAAAAAATTAATAAAAGATGTACAAGTTCTCTGCACTCAAGACTATAAAATTTTGGGGTGCCTGGGTGGCACAGCGGTTAAGCATCTGCCTTCGGCTCAGGGCATGATCCCGGCGTTATGGGATCAAGCCCCACATCAGGCTCCTCTGCTCTGAGCCTGCTTCTTCCTCTCCCACTCCCCCTGCTTGTGTTCCCTCTCTTGCTGGCTGTCTCTCTGTCAAATAAATAAATAAAATCTTAAAAAAAAAAAAGACTATAAAATTTTGCTAAGAGAAATAAAGGAAGACTTAAACAAATGTTGAGATATGCTGTTTCATGGATTTGGAAACTCTTATTAAGATGTCCATGTCTACACAGTGATCTATCAATTTAGGGCATCTCAGTCAAAATACAGCTAGAAGCAGGTGATTCTAAAATTTATACAAAAATGCAAAATGGCTAGGATAGTTAAGATAGTCTTGAAGGAAAAGAACAGCGTTGAAGAACCTGCCAGACTCAAGACTTGCTATGATGTAGCAGTAATTGTCACAGTGGGGTACTGGTACTATAATAGACAAATAGATTTATAGAACAGAATTGAAACTTCAGATATAGGCCCCAAATATGTATGATTTTTGACAAAGGGCACCCAGACAATTCCATGAGGAGCAGAAGAACTTTCAATAAAGTGGTGTTGCAGTAACTGGATATTTCATATGGGGAAAAAAATGAAACTTCACACTGATCTCCTATATAAACATAAATTAATCCAAGATGGAATGTAAGGGTGAATGTAAATTCTAACTTAATAAAAGTTCTAGAACAAACCACAAAAATAGTTTCATGATCTTAGGGAAGGCGAAGATTTCTTAAGGGCATAGTAAGTACTAACAATAATGGAATAGAATTTAAATAGGATTTCATCAAAATTAAAAACATTTATCATCATAAGTCAGAAAGTGAAAAGTCCATCCATAAGCTGGGAATGCATAGATCTGACAAAGGACTTGTATCTACAGCATATAAGGAATTCCTGTGTTGCAATAAAAAGACAACACAGTGAAAACATGGGCAGAAATCTCACACATTTTTGTAAGTTGACAAAAAGTATAGAAGACACTTAAAGTGGTTATCTTCAGGGAAATGTAAACTAAAACCACAATGATGTACCATAACAGAACGAATCCTAGTAGAAAGACCAGCAGTGCCGAATGTCGGCAAGGGTGGGGAGCATATAGAACTCTATACATACAGTAGAAAATGGAGTTGGTTCAGCAGCTTTGCAAAGCTTTTGTGGCAATGGCTGATAATGTTAAACGTATTCATATCATATGACCTAATGATTTGATTACTGGGAATATGCCCAAGGGAAATAAGTGTGATGTTCATAAAAGTATTTGCACAGGAATATTGCTAGTAGCTTTATTAACAACTGCACAAACCTGGAAATGACCCAGATGTTCTTTAGTGAGTTGTAACATTATAATGTCCTCTTTTCTGCTTTGTCCAACATTGCTCTATGAGGCAACGTCAGTGGTTTCTCTGGACTTAAAGAGCTTTCTTGATCAGAGGCCTCATGTTCTTCAAGTGGTGTTTTTTTACACTGTTTTTGCAGGTAGAGCTGAGAAGACTACAGTTACATGCTAGGTGGTGTTGCAGGTGACTTCACTAGATGAAATTTTGTGTAAGAAATGATTGGATAGCAAACTATGCAAGTGGTGCTGTTCTGTGGCCAGCCAAAATACCGACCGTGCTGAATGGTGGGAGGTTAAGATCGTGAACCATCACCTATACAGGAAAGTAGAATCTTGAACTTTCTAGAGTAGGGAACCAATGTAATGATGGCCACATGCTCACTCTTTTAGATAACTCAGGCTTTCGTTGGAAGGAGTGAAGAGGCGTGAGCCCGAGAGCAAGAACCAGGAAAGGATTGTGTTAGTGGTGCCCTCTTGCTATTACTATTAGGTAGTAAGATCAAGAAGCATAATAAACAAGACAGGATTTAGGGAGGATAGGTTGCTGGCTGTGCAAATGCAAATGCATTTAAAAGACCAGCAAAACGTTTAGTGGACGGTTGAGTTTTAATGGAGTAAGTTTATTGGGTATAGATAATAAATTAATGTATTTTGGCCTTAAAGACAAACACAATGGCAGATTTAATGGCAATGGATATCTGCTGGTAATTTATTATTACTTAATTGGGATGGTTAGAATTAGAAAAGACAGACTGGGGCAGGTTCAGTTGATGAACTAGGTGACAGTATTAAAGTGTACTATACAATAGAAACAGTATTGGCATCTAATTGGAGATGCATCATTTTAGCAAAGTGAGGGTCTGAGAGGTCGATACTTTTATTTACATAAGATGTGCTCCATTTGAAAGTTTCTGTGAGCTTGCATGTTTTGGTAACTGCTTTTCTATTAAAAGGAAAAAGATCTCAGTAAGAATCCTGTGAAGATAAGAAATTGCATAATGCTAAAAATTCATATGCTTTGTCATGCGGAAGAAGCTTTTCTTGTGACACGGGTTTCTGGGTTTCTGTTTCTTTCAACACTTTTCAGCCTTAATACAGAACCACACGTACAAGATGTTACTGACCGATACTATGAAACAACTGAAATTTTATTGGACAGCAGGAGGGAAAGCAACCAAGACAGAGGATCATTTTGTAGACATGTCAAGAGATTTTGAAATTAAAAAAAATTAGCACTTGAGTAAAATAAAAATCCTATGTTTCATCTTTGCTCTAAAATGTCTTCAGGTTTCAAAGGTCCTGTGTGAATACGTCAGTGCTGCAGGAGTAAACCACGAGATGGTAGAAATAGATTTTGAAATGCTTGAGACCTGAGAGGTTGGAGCTTGCCATATGGGTTGGATTGAGGCAGATCCAAGATTATAAAGCCAAGGTTCTACACCTCTTCAGAAGTTTTTGGGAATCTGTGTCATGACCAAGTTATTTATTTGCTGTCATTTGACTTTGATTTGTCCTTCTTGAAACTTCTTTCTGGACCTTTTAAAATGTATGAGAGCTCATCCTGGGAGAAAAAAAATACCAAAAACATGAGGCCTAACCCTTTGTGAAACGTATAACGTGAGAGACAAGAGTTAAAGTACATTTTATCTGGGAAATATTGTTAAATGACTTTAAATTATCAAGAAGAATAAGGAATAGAAAATGTAAACTCCAAAGATATGGCATTGAAAGACCTTGAGAGGACCCAGTTTTCATTTAATTTATATGTATGATGTGAAGAAAAGATACAGTGCATTGCTAATAATTTCTTTTTAGCTAATGGACAATTTGAGTCTTTTTTAAAAACAAAGAATACTAGATTAAAATACAACCTTATATGTTCTACCTTTGAAGAGAGCTTTTCTTGCTGTCTTGAATAGCCATTTTGTACTATCTATATAACTCATGCTGCTCTTCCTGTCCTCAATAAATCTTAAGAGAATTGGTTGTTCTAAAGTAGGGAATGGGCCAAAGTAGGAGGATACATCAAGATGCCAAACTGGAAAGGAAATCAATTGCTTTTCCAATGATCGAAGAGAATACAGCACCAAAGAAATGCACTTTTCCAACTATTCCTCAAGACAAGCAAAAGACTGCCGTAACCACACTATCCAGCAACCAGAAATGATGAATTAGATATTTACTAAATCATTATCCTTATTGTGGCAAAACACCTGTTGGCTGTAAAAGAAAAAGTATAGCCCTTAAACGAAGGCAAAAGGCATGGAAAATAAAAACAATTGTGTTACTTTCCCAACAGCAAACGGTGATGAATTTCCCGTGCGGAGCATTTGGACTAAAAATAGTGTGTTCATTCAGAATCCGCTTGAGGTCTGAGCATCTTTCCAAGACTCTCTTCGGACAACTTACCCTTAGAACATAGTGGTTAGGGAAGGTGACTGTTCATTTTTTTCCCCCTTCAGAGACAGGCTTTCTCAGGCAACTTTTTAAGTGATTTATCCAGAGTCAGTGGAGTAATAACCATCAGAGGCTGATGAAGAACCAGGCGGACTCCAGGCCTCCGGGCCGAAGATGAGGATGATCCGATAAATTGTGGCAGTTGACAATCTCTAGTGGAGAAATGAGAACATAAAGCTAGTATTACTTCTGACTTGAGAGACTTAATTCTCTGCCTTTTACTGAATGTCAGGATCTGAGAATATTTTTGAAAGGAGAAATGATCTGCTTTAGTTTTGATGCCTGCCACTTGACCTAAAAGTCCTTCTCTCTCTCACCAGCTACCTATTCTAATTCCGGTAGCACCTAGCATTGTAAAGAAACGATGACTCTGAACCAGGGGTAGCCATGAGGTAGGTGTGACACAACATGAAGATGAAAGGAATGAGGGCATTAAAAGTGCAGGGGAAGGTGATGGAGATGTTTGGTGTGAGGTCCACACTGGGCAGGAGAAAAGTGAAGAGAGTGTGGATATAGTGACTGGAGAAAAGCACGAGGTCTGGGGATGAGTTGCTTAAGTATATGCTTGGTGGCTCGAAGGATGAGTGAGACAGCTTTCAGCTTTTGAGATTTAAGATACCTTTGTCTGTGGAGGATTCTAAGTTGAGGTCACGTAAGTGGAGAAGGGAAGGGCAATGAAATAAGCGGAGTCAAGGAACTGTGACCACAAGGTACTGGATGGCCACCCAGTTGAAGAGCGAGTAGAGCTGACTCCGGTAATTAATTATTTAATCAATCACTGAACATCCGTATGGGGCATAAGCATGAAAGGAATCGGGAAACAGTACTTGTAATCTCTAAGACGGTTGGTAGCAGACTAGAGAATCAGTCACCATATGCTTGATGGTGACGATAGAGATAGATAATACCTGCTACTCAGTAGATACTTGTCTTTTTGTGGAAGGAATAAGCACAGGCCTGAAGTCCTAAGGGGCCGAAAGGAACGAACCAGCAAGGACAGCAGGGAAATGACTACGGAAGAGTATCAGGAAAAGACATGTAGTGGAGCTAAGATTCGAGCTGATTTTGAAGGGTGGTTAGCCATCCGCCGGCAACATTTAGAGGCTAGGAAGAATGCCTCTCTATGCACAGGTGAAGAGGTGAGGTGAGGCGGGGCTGGAGCACGGGACGCGTGCAGGAGTGGACTTGGGAAGCTTCCTTTGGAAGGACCTGTGTGCCTGCTATCGTATTGGACTTTATCTTCAAGGAAATAGAGCACCTTTGGAGGATTTTAAGATGGGTTGTGGCACAACCAGATTTGGAAATAGAATTTCTGGTGACTCTTTTATTGGCTGTGTAGAGATTATGTTGGAGAATTTAATGCTGTTGGCATTTTGGAGCCTTCCACGTTCGAAATGTCTGTTCCACTAAACAGTTGAATAGAAATAGTCTTTTGTTTTTGTTTTACACTAAGTGTGTACAGATATGTGTACATATATGTATTAATATTTGTGCTTGTGTTTATAAATGGTTGTGCCTGTAAATAGAGATAACGTAAGCACACGCACTAATACATACAGCGTGCAGATAGGCTGGTTTGCCCGAGAATAACTGAAGACCCCAAATAATGATTTATTTCTCTCTCACATGAAAAATGTGTAGGCTGTCTAGAGTTGGTTTTTGTATACCAGGAACCCAGACACCTTTTATCTTTTTGCTCCATTTCCCTCAGCTTCTAGGCTCTTCTTTATGGCCTGGATGTCAGCTTGAGTTCCAGCGTCATATACACATTCCAACTATCGGGAGGGACGAATGGGTGGAAGAAACAGATAACCTTTAGTTTAAGAACCCTTGTACTCTAAGGACATATTAAACCTGATGTTTCAACTTACATCCTATTGACCAGAATTTAGCCTAACAGCCTCACTTGGCTGCAAGAGAAGCTATAAAATGTTATCTGTTCTGGATGGCAGTATGCCCAGTTAACAGTGATGGCTCCCCAATGAGGAGGAAGGGAAGAAGGAATACGGCATGAGAGCGAGCACTCCTGCCCCAGAGAAGCGCTTTGTTTCTTCCCGTCCAGTCATTCTCTCTAGATAATATGTGACTGCGTGTACGAAGTTGACATGTTCTTGAACGTTCTTCCATTTGGAGACACAAAATCACATATTTTATGGACAGTAATAACATTTTGCAAGTACAAGCATTTTTTGGAATGTGTTTTTTTTAAAGATTATTTATTTATTTATTCATGAGAGACAGAGAAAGAGAGAGAGAGGCAGAGGGAGAAGCAGGCTCCCTGTGGAGCAGGGAGCCTGATGGGGGACTTGATCCCAGGACCCTGGGATCACGACCTGAGCTGAAGGCAGACAGATGCTTAACCAACTGAGCCACCCAGGGGCCTTAGAATGATTTTTTTTTTTGTAGTTGGCTTAGTATGTACCACATGAGGTGATCGTAGTAAATTGCATGCGTTATAGATATTTAAAAATGTTTACAACGTACATCCACACCTCACACGGCCACCTCATATAATCTATCATTTCTAAAGTACATAGGATGACAGCACTATCCCCATTTTATTACCAGAGAAATGGAATTACATGGGTTGATGTTGAAATTGGAATTAGTGTTCTTTGGCCCCCTACTCTAGGGCTTACTATAAGGGAATAATGGCATGGATTTTTGTAAACAGAGGCTAATTAGAAAATAATTTATATTTTAGTTTGAATGTGTGCTAGTAATGGACATGATGTTTTTGTCATTCGAAAACTTAGCATTCAAGAATCGATTTTTTCCCTCTCATTTACCTGAGCAGTGACGCCTCGACCACAGAGCATTGTGTTTTCTCATAGATGTGACTGTTTTCCCACCAGGACACATCAAGTGTTTGGGGTTGCTGTCTAACGTGAATATCGATCATTTCCCTGTCAGGGCAACACACAAAATGTATCTACATATTAATTGTCTTTTTGGTGTTTTCACTGTACAAGATAACCAGAAAATTCAACTATGTTTGTTTTACTACAATATTAAAACAGTACCTGGTAAATATTGTCGCCATTGACGTCACGTGCAGGGCACACTTGGGGTAACTGACTCAGAGCTGTGTGTTTCAAGCTAATGCCATGTATTGCTTAGGAGGGTATAGCTTATAATTTCTCGTCTGTGGGTCCTTCCAATTAATGCAGAGTGTTTTTAGCCTCTTATCTGTAGGAGTAAACTTTCTGAGGATACCTTTAAAAGTAGCAAAGGACAAGGGAAACCATTGAGTCACTGGCTAGGCCAAGAGTTGCATGGTTTTTGAAAAGACTGAATTTATAGTAAAAACCTAAGTGACATAGTTTAAATTTTAGTTAAAAATGTAAGCAACATAGTTTGAATTTTAGACTCTCCTTTGTTAAGGAGCAAACTGACAGCTAATCCAGGGCTCAAACAAGATGATCTGGCATGGAGTGCCTCTGTCTGCTTTCAGTAAGGTTATATATGGTAGAAATGAGAAGTACAGCTTCTTACTAACAATAAGCATCTTCAAGAACATTTGTCAGTCCTCATCACACCTCTCCATTTCCTAACATCAACTCTTACTAAATTCTCTGTACATCTTGAGATGCTTTTTTTCCCTTTGGTTTCTATAACTTTGCCTTCATTCCCCCCCCTTTCCAAAGACTTGCCTGCCCCTTCCTGGTTTCCTTTACAGGTTCATCCTTATCTTTGAAGCCATGGGATGGGGCTTGTTTCTGAGCCCTTCCTCCCCTTCCTGCTCCTCCCCAACTGCCTTTTTTTCTCTTGTCTTCCTCACCTCAGTCCATTTGTAATGCCCGTCTCTTTGCCTGATATACTCTTCTCTCAAATACTCACCTGGTTAGCTCCAGTTAGTCTTTTCGATGTAGATTCAACCAGGATGTCCGGGGAAGCCCTCCTTGTACTCTGGTTAATAAAATTGCCTGTTCTAGCTGTCGTAGCTCTTCCAGACATAACAGAGGGACATGTCCATGGAGACAGAATCCATATTGTCTTGCTCACCACAGAATCCCAGTGTCTGTAATCTTTGTCACACTCTAGGTTCACAATAATTGTTTGTCAGTGAGTAAGTACATTTTCGTGGACATATACTACCCATTATGAAAATATCCTTTGTGTAAATTATACATGTGGAGATAAGTATATCCAGAAGTCTCCTCTCTTGTTGGCCGAGTTGAGATGGATGGCAAATCTTCAGGTTCCAGGGTGAGATGAAGGCTTATTCTAAGTGTTGTGGGACTGGAAAGATGCTTTTACAGGTGCAGAACAGAATGAGTACAAAAGGTTAGACAGTGTCACCTTAGTCCTCTTCAGGAAGGACTTCTCTGGAAAGTGAAAGTGACGTGATCACTTTCTCTGGATACCTTCCATATATAATATCAAAGGCAAATATCATTTTTCCTTATCCAAATGCAGGCATATATACACAGAGATGACACAGAGCAGTCTGCCAGTTAGCTAGAATGGTGACCTCACATATGCAGTTTTCATGTGTTTCTCTGATGAGAGCCTGAGGGATTGAGTGATGAATTGTGCAAGCTTGAGCCTGTTTTATAGTTCGGGGTCAGAACTGATGCAGTCTTAACATCACTTCTCTAGTAAACATGTGAGTTGGTTACTGTCTTATACTCTTTCTTTACCAAGCATATGATGTTTTTCCCCCTAGAGACAAATTTTATTCTTTTGGGGGTAAGTATCAATGGCAAAAAAAAAAAAAATGCACATTGTTGACAAGTGTAATTTTCTGTGAAATGATAGTGGGAAGATTGAAGATACTGTCAAATGAAAATGAACTTCCATGCTCTGCCTTAGGTCCAAGATAGTTTCTTCTGTAGATTAGATTTATAAAGTCCAAAGAGAATATTTTGTGCCTGTTTTCACTAGATACTTTCAATCTTAAAATACACAGTCCATCTGAACCTAGCCATTAGGAAATGGTAATTTAGTGATTGTTTAAACAATCCTTTATCTTCCTCCCCCAAACCCCACCTTGTTTTAAGCTGCTTGTTATACATCTTGACTGTGTTAAATTCTTACGTGAGTATTTTGGGAATGGGAGCCATTAAAGAAAAGCGAAATGCACAGTTGACCAATCATCTGAATAATTTGTTTCATGTAAAATTCCATTTTGAACAAGGCAAGTCCTGTCCCACTCACTGTGTCTTCTCTTTCCCATCTCCACAAATTACGTAATAACCTTGAGTCAATTCTTTGGCCACTTGGATGATGGTGATGCGTTTCTAAACACCCCACCTCCAGGTATGATGTACTGACGTGGACGGTGGAGAGCTGAGCCAATTTTTATTCTCTTGTGGCAAATAAATAGAGAGCGGGAGGAAGGAAGAAGGAAAGGAAGAAATAGAGGAAGGGAGGGAGAGAAGGAGAAGTGTTGGAGAGAGGGAGCGAGAGGATGGGGAGGGAGAGAAGAAGAAAGAGAAAGAGAGGAAGGTGCTTGGCAAAAGTCTCCAGTGGGGGGAAGTGACTCATTGTGCTTCGCTGTTGATAAATCAGGGCAGAGTCTGGGATGTTCTGAAGGAGCTTCCAGCAGATGCTGTTCTCATACATGGTGATGACGTTTGTATTGCCCCTCACTCATTGCCAGGAAAGTTATGTAACAATATATAGCAAGTGCATCCTTATTAGTGATTAACATTTCTAAAACCCTACGAAACAAAATGTGTTCATGCAGAGAATTTTGAAATGAACAAAATTGATATGTCAAAAATTATTCTGGACAAATCCGGAGAACTGGTTGCAATAGTATTTACTTGAGAGCTTTCCATGCTTATTGCTTTGTCTTACTGTTGAACGTACGGTTGGTTACCTCTGAGGAGAAGAGGAAGAATGCAGTCTGGAAGAGGAGTCCTAAGGGCTTCATCCTTATTGTCAATATTTTATTTCTTTAGGTGGATGACGGGTAATGGGTATTTGTCGTTTTACCCTTTTCATGAGCAATAAAATTTTAATAAGAATACTACATTTTAAGGCAGACTTACTAGTCCCTAGTTTTGTGAATTCGAGTTAGCAAATTGTATAATCATTCTGGGTCATATTGGACTTCATGTAAAAACAAAAACAAAAAACAAAAAAACAAAAAAACCCAAAACAGAAACATGAAAAATTCATGAAGTCAGAAGGACTGAGGTATGGCCATCTTTTGAGGACTATGCCAGTTGTGTGACCAATTACTAGATCCCTTGTGATTTATTCATCCTTGGAGCCTTTATGGAGGAGCCAATGTTCACATGCAGCTGATGCCGTAAGTAACTCTGCTGTAGATGTACATAAAGTTATAAGACTTCCCACATTTACCGTGGACGTGCCTTTTCTAGAATCAAGTGTAATTGGAAATGAAAGTTGTTCGTTGTCTGAACACAATCCAAACCACTGGACAATTAGATTAATTCTGGGAAAACAGAATCATAGAAGGTTAGAGCTGGAAGGAACCTCAGAGATGATCTAATTTTCCCCTTCAATTATAAATGGGGAAATGATGAGACTCTCCAGAAGCTTTAGCCACACAGATAGTTAGTGGAAGAGCTAGTACTCTGAGATTTCAGAGCTTTCTTCACTGTATTGATAGTTCCCGAACTGTCCTCTCCAAAACTGTTGATATGAATGTGACCAAAACAAAACTAGCAAACAGCAACAATAAAACTAGGATTTTGTGGTGACGTCCCTTTTTGATACATTGCATCCTATACCCCCTTGGGGATTCACAGTGCACTTTTGTGTGACAGAGGCTCTGAAAGCTTATAGTAAAGGATTCTACAATTGTTTAATCCACTGTTCCCCAAATTTTTCAAGAACCGAACCCCTATTGTATGAAACAGCACATTTTGAAGAAGTTTGAATGACATAAAATTTGTCAAATCACCTTGTATTACGCACTCTAATCAAATGACAGATTAGTTTTTAAAATTCGGTTAACTGATAGGGACTTATGGATCCATCCTGACATACACAGGGAGTCTGTCAGTACAGAGGCCAGTGGTCCGTAAGGGCTTGTAAAACTGCGTTCATGGCATAGCGAGGGGACTGAGGTGAGAGCTCGAGGTTCTCGTTAATGAGAACTGAGCATGCTGATGAAGATGGTAGAAATGAGGATGGAAATATAGATGGTAGGCTTGGGTCGTGGAAACAGACCGAAGAGAAGGAGAGAGGGGAGGAGTCAGAACCATTTCAGAGGGATGGGTTGCTGAGCTCTGTGCTTTGCTCACTGGGGTGACCCCCAAACCAAATAAAAATAGTGGGAAGTGTCATGAGGAAGATGATTAGTTTGAGGGAAGTAGATAGGAAGGCGTGATCAAACATAGGTGCGAGAACGCGAAGCAGGACAATATGCCACTTCTTCTGTGAGATTATCTTGGAATCCGACGAGAAAACTCTCCCACATCTAAACTCCTATAACTTTTCCTTCTTAACTCTGTCATTTTCCTTAGCCTGTCCTGGATTCTCGTTCAGTTGGTCGAGAGTGTGTTTTATCACTCCCAAGATAGTGTTGTAGGGGACAAGGACATCAGTTCTTTGTACTAAGTCCCACAGGTTCGGGCACAGTACTTTGTATGACTCATATTCATCGTATTCTCGATGAACTTCGGCCGACCGACACCTGACAAGCGGCAAGCGTGCTTTGTACACGAGCGCACAACTCCAGCGGAGAACGTGCAGCATCAGCTCTGGTGATCCCTTCTGACAAGAGGTTTCGAGTTTACTCAAGACAGCACACTAAGAAAGAAAGAACATTCTGTATCTAAACCCTTGACAGAGGACGTGTGCATAAAAGAGGGAGGTCAGAGACGTCTTGGTAAAGAGTACGGTGTTGAAAACTGCTATGTCGGGGCGCCTGGGTGGCACAGCGGTTAAGCGTCTGCCTTCGGCTCAGGGCGTGATCCCGGCGATCTGGGATCGGGCCCCACATCAGGCTCCTCCGCTATGAGCCTGCTGCTTCCTCTCCCACTCCCCCTGCTTGTGTTCCCTCTCTCGCTGGCTGTCTCTATCTCTGTCGAATAAATAAATAAAATCTTTAAAAAAAAAAAAACTGCTATGTCATGAAGGCGGCGTTGGTGGATATATTCCTTTCCGACTGTCGTCGTAACAAACTTCACCAACGCAGTGTCTTAAAATAACGCAGTTACTAGCTTGCGGTCCTGGAGGTCAGTCTTACGAGGCTAAAATGAAAGTATTGGTAGGGCTGCATTCTTTGGGGACTCTGCTAGGAGAGAATCCAGTCCCTGCCTTCTCTAGCTTCCAGGGACCGCTGACATTTTTTCGACTTGTGGCCCTTTACTGTATTTTTAGTGCATATCCCTGCAACCTCTGCTTCTGCCTCGGGACTCTCCTGATCCTTGTTATAAGGACCCTGTGATTATATGGGGCTCACCCGGATAATCCAGAATGATGTCTTCATTTTAAGATCCTTAATGATACCTGCAAAATCCCTTTGGTCATCAAGGAAACATGTTCACGGGTGCTGGGGATTAGGACAGGAAAATCTTTGTGGAGACCTTGTTCTTCCTACCCTGGTAGGGAATCAACGTGAGCCAAATTCGGGAAGTAGAAAAAAGCACAGTGTTTACTTGAACAGTCGAATGATCAAAATAAGATGAAGAGTATGTGTTAGGGGTGGTGGTGAACAGACTGGCTACTGGGCAGGTCTGAGTTACAAAGGGCTTTAAAATTGAGGATGAGAGACTTAGGTTTAATGCACTTAATACCAGGGAGCCATTTCAAAGTTTTGTAAAGCAGCTAACATTGTGAAAATAGTATTTATAAGAGATGAGGTAGGTGGGATTTGTGGAAGAGCCTGGCAGAGAGGGAGTTGGAAGCAGTGAGGCCGGCAGGTACACACTTGGATGTTTCTTGCTGGATCCTTTACATGTATGGACACGTATAACACATTTATAGATCATTTGGTCAAAGACTTGAATTAGAATGGTAGTTGTTGAACTTCCCACAAATCCGTAATTTTAGGTCTTATCTAAATTTGGACACTAGTCATGGTTCTTTCAGGACCATGGTGTTCTCTGGAGCGAGGCTCTAACTCAGGGGTCCGTCTGTGTTTTTTCCTTGTTTCCCAATGGTCTGGGGTTCCCCCAACATCCATCTGTATTTCAATGGCTAGTCCAAAGGGGCTCTTTTTCTCAATTGGAGAAATCACCCGTGTTCCTGTGGGAGTAACTTGATGTAAAGAACGATCAGCTATGTCTTTTGACATTGCTATACATTTTCTTCATCAATTCTTTTTTTTTTCTTTAAAGATTTTTATTTATTTGTTTGACAGAGAGAGACAGCCAGCGAGAGAGGGAGCACAGGCAGGGGGAGTGGGAGAGGAAGAAGCAGGCTCCCAGTGGAGGAGGCTGACGTGGGGCTTGATCCCAGGACTCCGGGATCACGCCCTGAGCCGAAGGCAGACGCTTAACGACTGCGCCAGCCAGGCGCGCCTCTTCATCAATTCTTATCTTCATTAATTATCTTCCTGTAGAGTAACTACAACCCACATGGGGCTGTTTAATTTTAAATTAATTAATTGATTAATTCTTCATAGGTGGCAAGGTACTCGTATCAGACTGGATATTTAAATGCAACTTCACTGAAGCTTTTGTTGCTTTTAACTGGAAAAGTTCAAGAGTGAATTGATAAGAAGGATTAATCCTTCTAATTGTAATAGAATATCTTCTGTGATGTGTGGTGTTTTTTGTTTGTTGGCATTGCTACAAAGCCATGGTCACAAAGCCTGATTTCTATTTAACATGAACATGAAGGGCCACGTGGGCTCTGGCACCAGAAGGGACAGGACTTCACGTATAATAGATATTTATTGTTTTTGCTTACGTAGCATCTATGAGCTTTCCCATCCTTTTCCTATTGCAGTCCATGAGCTTTGCCCTTTCCCTAACCCCACTCTTGATTGCCAGTTAGTGTCAGAAGCATGAATTCTGCTGGCTTTTCTCCTAGTTTGAGTCGGTGAGTGTCAGACCTGAGACTTTTGCTAGAACTATTGAGGGTGAGGTGCCCAATCTCTACTGGGGTGGTCAAGCTGGTGTGGTCCAGGTCTGGGCTGCTGGAAGCTGCTGTGAGAGAGAGCTTCCCTTATAATAAAGCCAGTGCAGAGGAAAGCAAAGCTAGTGGGGGGAAAAAAACAGAAAAAAAAGAAAGTAAACAAGGAGTCTTAATCCTGGTGATATTATTTGAGCCCTGGGATCCAACTATGACTGAAGCTGAAATTTTTCCTTGCATTTTTGGTTTATAAACCAGTATATTTTCTTCATTATTTAAGCTGATTTTAGGCCTACATCTCTCAGTTTCAATCAGGATTCCACTCTAATACCATACACATACAGCACCTAGAATCTCACCTGGGCTCCGTGCTCTCTTCAAGGTTTTCCTCTGGAATGTTGACCAAGATCTTCAGAGTGTTTGCCCTGTTTGCTCACTTTGTACCCTCACTACCTCCTGATAATTTGCAGTCATAAAAGTCTCTGCAAATATGATACTATTATTAGTAGCACCAATGAAAGCATTTTGGAAAATAGAATTTCATTGTCTTACTGAGAGCTGGAACCTGGTTGATGATTCCTCTTCTCATATATTTCCTGTTTACAGAACTAGAAGAATAGGCACATATATCCTTGTTCAATTGATTTAAATTTAATACCGGTTTAGCACGATTGTGTGTAGACGTGCTTAAATATTCATTTTGTTTTTCTATGTTATCAACCCTTTATGTTTTTGAATCAAATGTGAGTTAAACATACTCTGATAATAAATTTTTGATAAAAACAGACAATTTCAAAGCATGTATTATAGCATCCTGCAGGGCGCTATAGACCACCATCAAGATTGATAATATGCAAAATATGCAATGTGCAGTATTTTGGGAATTTGTCTAATCAGTTCTGAATTCACCTAAACCAGCTAACTAGGAGGACAGAAATATGAAGTAGAAATAATGATAATGTTAAATGCCTTTTTTAAACCAAAGTACACTATGTCTTTGACATTACCCAGACCAAGCAGTGTAATAACCTTAAAGCAAAAGGAAATATTGTCAGTTTGGCATCCCTTTGTTCTTAGTGAACATTTGTTAAGTTCCAGAAATTTCCATTTCATTTTCCATGTGAACATGACCTTATTTGGAAATAGGGTCTTTGCAGCTGTAATCAATTTAGGATGAGGTCATTAGGGTGAGCCCTAATCCGGTGTAACTGGTGTCCTTATAGAAGGGGAAGAGACACAGAGACAGACAGACAGACAGGAGGAATGCCACGTGATGGTGCAGAGACTTTGTGATGCGTCTACAAGCACAGGAATGCCAAGGATTGCCAGTAACATCAGAAGCAAGGAGAAAGACATGGAACAGAGTTTCCTCCTAAGCCTTGTGAGAGAGCATGGCCCTGTCAAAACCTTGATTTAGAGCTTTTTGCTTCCAGAACTGCAAGAGAAAAAATTTCTGTTGTTTTAAGACACTGAGTTTGGGGTACTCTGTTATAACAGCCCTAGAAAACTAATACATCTAGGCATGGACGTAAGTGTCCAGAAATCACTTGTACCCCCTTTTTGAAATTAGGCCAATATATCCTTATCTTAATTCTTAATTCTTTTGGCAATGTTTTAATTCTCTGTAATTCTCCAAAGATTAGTGAAGATGGATTGATAATGACATTTTCAAAGTATTTTAATCCTCTAGGATATAATTTCTCTAGATGTACACAATTTTTGAGTTGTGATATCTAGCACTTTACTCTTCACTCATTTAAAACTATTTGTGGTTGCTGACTGTGTATCTGGGAATCAGCTAGGCACTGGAAATACAGATACCTTCCTGGGCATGAAGTGTTTATAGATAAATAAGGATGATAGGACAGTTAAAATATCAGTACGGTATGGAACATTTGAAAGAGGAATAGCAGTAGTCCCAAGAGAAAGCATGAAGAATATGCCGTCCTGGGAAAGCGGACCATAGCATAGAATTTAAGTTTGAATACAGGACGATGGGGGCAATAGTCTAAGCCATGAATAAATAGGTAGGTAGGTCAATATATTTATTAATTAAAAGTAAATCCGAGGAATGAAAGAACATTAGTGTGGAAATATGAAGAATAAGAAGCTTTCTGGGAATTTAGATAAGTAGATATGTTTGGAATGCGGGGACAGTGTCAGGAGAGAGAGAGGGCTGGAGAAGGTGGCCAGAGCTCGTTCATGATAGAGTTTGGATTTCTTCCTGAAGTTCAGAGGCAGCCATTAAAGTGACTGTCAGCCACTCCAAATAACTTGAGTACTAAGCCAAACTCTTCCAAAGGCAAAAAGTAACAGCGAAAAAAACAAAACAACTTTTTGTTAATCCCCAGTTTTGACTTGTTATTTTTGTCTTAGCCTTAATTAGTTATGCATAAACATAGAAGTGTCTGGAATTTGGGGGTCACCTGAGTGGGTCTGGCAGTTGAGCTTCTGGCTCTTGGTTTTGGCTCAGGTCATGATGTTGGGGTCCTGGCATGGAGCCCTGGGTGGGGCTCCGCACTCAGCAGGGAGTCTGCTTGAGATTCTCTCCCTGTGCCCCTCCCCCTGCTCCCCAGTTCTTTCTCTAAGGTGAATATATAAATCTTTAAAAAAAAAAAGTGTCTGAAATTTTTGTGCATGTAATTGATATATAATGAAAATATATTTATAATAAAAGTACCATATTCCCATAAAAACTAATCTATTTTAACTTATAAATATTGAGTTATGTGAAAATAAATGATTTTTTGAGGCTAAATCATACCTGCTATACTATAAATTTGTTTTTTAAAAAAATTAGTGCTTTTATGTGAGTAATATCTCCTAACCTGTACACACAACATATATAAAATCAGCATTCTCATGAACCTTGGGATGAAAATGTGCAGTTTCCCCTCTGAGATTTTCCAATCTTCCAATAGCCAAGAGCATATTTGGTATTTTAATAAAATTTCATGAAAATCTATGACAGAAATAGACTTCTTTTGTACTAAAACTTTTGTAATGGGACAAGAAGGACTAAAAACTAATGCTGTCCCAGGCAGAGTCTTGACTCATTAACAAGAGGATGTAGAAAAACCTAATAATTCAACAAAAGTCACATCTTTTTCCCAATTACACGTTTTAAAACCTGTGGCCAAACTAGTAGCATTATTAGCTGTGCTGTAAGTGTTACTGCCGCGTACCAGAGAATAACTCACTTCCCGCGCCAGCTTTTTCTCTTTGAGCCGCTGTGAAACCTTCACCATCACGTCCTTTCTCTTTCACTCAGCACAGATGTGATCTGTTTTCTTCTCATTAACCTATGGCAAGAAAACAGAAATTCATATACAAAAGCCTTTCAATTGTTGAACAATTCTTAATTGTAACTCAAAATATGCTTATACTAAATGTATTCTATAACATGACTCACAGTTTGTTACAAATAGTTTCTCAGTTGATCCTATTTAGAAAAATATTGTATTACAGGATTTTAAAGATTTTATTTATTTGAGAGATTGGGGGTGAGCAGGGGGAGAAAGAGGGAGGGGGAGAAAATCTCAAGGAGACTCCACCCTGAGTGCAGAGCTGACCTGGGGCTTGATCTCAGGGCCTGAGCCCATGACATGAGTGTAGCCAAGAGGGAGTTGATCGCTCACACCCCTGAGCCATGCAGGTGCCCATGCGTGACAGCATTTCAAAGCGGGAGATGCTGAAGCAGCATTTTAAACTGGTCTTGCCTGTTTGCTACGAGGTTCGTTCTCTTCTTCCCAGTTTGAAGACAATCCATATGGTTAGCAAAGACTTAATAAATAAAATAGGAGCGAAATAGGAATATTTTCCTTTTTTTCTTTCATCGTTTAGCATTATATATTTGTTCACGTATACAGTACTTACTCAGGCATTCTGACAGTTACTGACGATATAGTGGTGGGTTAAAAATACCAGGGGTGGGTTAAAAATTCCCAAAGTTTAAGTCTTTATAGGTAATGAGTCAATCACTTTCAGTGCTGAGCTTGACTATTATCTTTGGAGAGCAGAATTAACATACTTACATAATAAGTTATATAAGTTTTCAATGTGCAGAACTGTGCTGTCTATATGGTAACTACTAGCCACATGGGGCGATTTTAACGTTAAATGAATTAAAAAAAAAGTAAAATTAATTCAGCTCCTCAGGTACTCAAACCACATTTCAAATGCTCAGTAGCCGCATGTGGCTAGAGGCTATTATCCTGGACAGCACTGATTACCATAGACTTGATAAAACATAGTGAACTTGTAACCGGATGCAATACCTAAATTTGTTTTAGTGGACACCACAGATGAATTTTACTTGAAATTAAACTCTCTTATGTACTCAAGTTACTCTCAGTTGCACTGTTTGTACTCAGTGCTCCGCTTTGTTCGTTTTTTGACACTGAACAGTCTTACAGTTTTGATAACAGAAATTGGATTTCAGATTTTTTTAAAAAAGAACTATTTCAAATATATAATCTTTGTAAATAGCAGTAGCTATCCAGATACCGAATCAGAAGGGATGCACATATAAAAGCATTTATTTTAATGTAATCTTTCTTGAATAACAATATTAATAAAATAAAATGATTGCAACATAGGAGCTGTGTTAGAAAACTCTTGTTGAGAAATTCTTCCTTAGCAAACCTCACAGACCCAGACTTTGTAAATAACAGGGGATGTTCCTGAGGCAATATTGGAATTGTAGGATTAAAAAAAAATTATTTTTAAAATGTAAAAGAAAATTTTCCTTTAATTCCCTAGATCTTCATGGAATCTGATACTTCTCAATGAGCTTTACATCCCTTAATTAAATACTTATAAGTATAAAGATGTTCTAAAAGCCACCTGCCAACACTGTGCAGTGCTCACCAAGAATTTCAAGGATTGTTTCTATGATCATCACATTGTCTTTCAACATCGCTGTATTTCTGGGGACCTCTGCTTGTTCTTAAGCAGTGTTTATGATCCAAACTGCATTGCTTGTAAGGTTACATATGTGAGGTATAGTTTTCCTTAATTATAAATCATTCACTTTGATCAGTACGAATCACTTTACCTACTCAGTTTTGCCTTCTCCAAATACAGGCATGTCTTTGTAGCTCCCAGTTTTTATTTTTAGTTTTTTTTAAAGATTTATTTATTTATTTATTTATCTATCTATCTATCTATCTATCTATGAGAGAGAGAGAGAGAGAGAGGGGTGGTGAGGGGCAGAGGGAGAAGGAGAAAATTAATTTGCTCTGGGTATCTGTAACCAGACCAGGGAAAAGATTTTTATGGGGTGAGGGAGTGATGGTGAGGGAAGGCAATTCTTACATAGATTCAGGAATAAATTGGGAATTCATGTTACTCTGTATTCAGACTAGCTAATAAATAATCCTGTATTTATCAGCACTGGGCTACCACAAGATGGGCAGTAAAAACACGTTAATCCCCTCTCATTCTTCTCCTTTCTCTTGTGTTCTAAATGCTTCAAAAATTAGAAAAGGTATTCTTCAGATATGGTGGTTAAACCAATGCATGGATTTCTTGGTCTTTGGTATAAAATCAGCTGTATTTATAGTGCTCTGCATTAAAATTACATTTGGTCTAGCTCTGTTTTGGAACTTTTAGCTTATTCTGAGTAATCTAACTCAAATTTCGCTTGTAAAGTGTTACAGTGGCCCTTAACATTCATACTGGGACTTTGAACTGGGATTTAATTTGTTCCATTTTATGTTAAATGTGGTATAAGATGCTGGTTAGGAATTTTGAATCTTCAATGACACAATACTAAAAATTAGCCAGTCTGAGTAAATTTTGCCTCTAGAGTATTCTGTACACTCTGAGAAATTGAAATGACTCCTCCATTGATCTCTTCTAGAAAGTGATGATGTTTCAGTGCATACTCGGCTTTCTCCTCCTACCTGGGGAGCTTCTATGGCTCATGGTTCATGTTCCTGCCAGATGCGTGTATCTGTCTCCCCGATTGTGCAGTGTCTTCACACTGGAGGATAGTAGAAAATAAGACTGAGGTTGTGACTGCAGGCTGCTGAATATCTTTGTGTCTCTTTTATTTCCCTCTATCATTTTTTTTTTAAGAAGGCTCCACGCCTAGCATGGAACACAAGGTGGGGTTTGATCTCACAACCCTGAGATCAGGAGTTGGCTGCTCAACCGACTGAGCCACCCAGGTCCCCTCCCTGTGTAGTGTTTACCCCATACCATCCTTTGGATGATGTTTCATTTTTATAGGAAGCCAACTTTAGTAAACATCGAAAACTGCCTCCTTCTGCAAACTGTCAGATGTTTTAGCTTCCTAAAGGAGTGAGCCCAGTAGCACTTTCTTTTTAATTAATTAATTAACCAGTTCATTCATTTGGGGGAATTCAAGTTAGGTGTGGAAGGGCATAGGGCATCGTTGAAAGAACTACTGGTGAACATTTGAATGTAAGAGAAGAGGGTATTTAGGGTTTGTGAGAAATTTAGTGGACAGATACGATCTCGGCTGTCTTTTACAATAAATTTCACATATTGAAAAAGGTTTTACTACTATCAGCTAGTAGCAACATAATTGATTGCTGGAGGTTGTTACGGCAAGGTAAGATTCTTGTTATCTGCCTTTCAGAAAAGACTCCTGTGTAATTCTGAGGAGCAGTGGATAGCTGCTTGAAACCCTGGAAGTACACAGTCCTAGTGCTGTGCATTTTAATGCCCTGGTTCTCTCTTCACCGTACGAATTACAAAGACCAGGAGCTGGATGGATGCTCAGGCCTTAGCAAATAGAGAGGTTTCATACTTTGCACAGGCCCATTAAAAGGTACAGACGGGCTAGCTCCAGGTAGCAGGACCAACTCGCAGAGTGACTGGAAATCGGTCATTTTCACTGGCTCATCCACATTCTCTGTCTCGCATCTGGCGGGGATGGAAAATTTCATTCCTGGTCCAAATCCTTTTTTTTTTTTTTTAATAATTTTTTTTTATTATATTAGTCACCATACAGTACATCCCTGGTTTTTGATGTAAAGTTCGATGATTCATTAGATGCGTATAACACCCAATGCACCATGCAATACGTGCCCTCCTTAATACCCATCTCCGGCCTATCCCATTCTCCCACTCCCCTCCCCTCTGAAGCCCTCAGTTTGTTTCTCAGAGTCCATAGTCTCTCATGCTTCATTCCCCCTTCTGATCACCCCCCTTTCTTTATCCCTTTCTTCTCCTACTGATCTTCCTAGTTCTTATGTTCCATAGATGAGAGAAACCATATGACAATTGTCTTTCTCTGCTTGACTTATTTCACTTAGCATTATCTCCTCTAGGGCCTTCCATGTTGCAGCAAATGTTGAGAAATTGTTCTTTTTGATGGTTGAGTAATATTCCATTGTATATATGGACCACATCTTCTTAATCCAGTCATCTGTTGAAGGGCATCTCAGCTCCTTCCATGATTTAGCTATTGTGGACAATGCTGCTATGAACCTTGGGGTGCATATGGCCTTCTCTTCACTACGTCTGAATCTTTGGGGTAAATACCCAGTATTGCAATGGCTGGGTCATAGGGTAGCTCAATGTTTAACTTTTTAAGGGACCTCCACACGGTTTTCCAGAGTGGCCGTACCAACTTGCATTCCCACCGACAATGTAGGAGGGATCCCCTTTCTCCACATCCTCTCCAGCAATTGTTGTTTCTTGCCTTGACAGTTTTTGCCATTCTACCTGGTGTAAGGTGGTATCTTAGTGTGGTTTTGATTTGAATTTCCCTGATGGCTAATGATTTTGAACATTTTTTCATGTGTCTGTTAGCCATTTGTATGTCTTCATTGGAAAAGTGTCTGTTCATATCTTCTGCCCATTTTATGATTTGTTTATTTGTTTTTCTTGTATTGAGTTTGAGAAGTTCTTTGTAGGTCTTGGATACAGTCTTTTATCTGTAGTGTCATTTGCAAATATATTCTCCCATTCCGTGGGCTGCCTCTTAGTTTTTTTGACTGTTTCTTTGGCTGTGCAGAAGCTTTTTATCTTGATGAAGTCCCACAAGTTCATTTTATCTTTTGTTTCTCTTGCCTTTGGAGATGTGTCACGAAAAAGGTTGCTGTGGCCTTTTTAATTCACTGAAATCTGTCTTAAAACAGTGACAGTGATGTTCTCTGAAACCATTAACTGACAAGTATGCTTCCTTAGGGATTTTTTGTGATGAAACTTTGTCTGATAGAAGCACCCTTTCTCCCCTTACTCCCTCTAGGATTCTAGAGCTCAAAGTTGTATTAGAGATCATCCAGTTCCACTTTTTAAATTTGAGGCAATGAAGGCCCAGATAGGTTGAACAGGGCCAGGGCTAGAACTAGACCTTAAATTTTTCTGATCCACATCTTTTAGCAGCATACATGTTACCTCCTTACAACATCAGCAAATGCTGGCGGCCTGAGCGCCTCCCGCAGGTAAGATGCTAGAATCCGCGGAAACGAATGAAACAAAGGCTGTTTGCTCAAGTAGTTCACGGTCTACCAGGGGTGATAAGTCACATATATATTGATCATTGCCTTTGTTTTGTTTTGTTTTTAATCCCAGGTAAGCAGGATTTAAGTCTAGGGTCATCTTTACTTCCCTCGGCTTTTGTCTTATTACATATCTCTTTATGGCAAGCCTACCCTGGGGGCTCAGGCACAGAGAGCGGGTGGGCAGAGTGGGCAGCCCCCACGTGCACCTCAGCCCTTGGTCAGACATGACTCATAAATGCCCCAAAGCCGAAGAACCCCTCCCCCACCTGAGTTTCAAAAGAAGTCTTCCCTAGGAGTCAAAATAAAAGGGAGCTCCTGTGCAAGCATAGAAAAAAGAAGCTTTTGCACTGACCAGGTTCCTCATCCTCATGCATCTGAACGTGCAGCCAGAGGTGTCTGATGGTTTACGGAGCCGCTCTGAACCTCCCGTAAGTCCAAACCCTCTGAAAGGAACCAGAGAGCTTCCTACTCCAGTCCCGTCCTCATCCCACATTGTGCTCAAGGAAAGGACTGGACCAGAATTTCTAGTCGCTGTGGCAAAACTGTGTAACAGAGCATTAACTTTCTAAGGGAGAAAGCGATTACCGTCTTCGTCTGGGCATCCCCTAGATGCAGAGGAAGTCTTAGCTATTTCTTCCCTCCCTCAGGGAAGTACCGGTTCCTCTGGTTTTCACCAGAGGCCAACTCTTCACAAAGAGCTGCTTGAAGTTCAAGAGCTGTCCCGGGAAGTGTGAGCAGCCTCTGGCTGGGGTAGTGAGGGTGCTAACACCACCACCAGCTGCCATACCCTGTAATCTCCTTGCTGGCACTGGAAACTAATCCATTGTCTGTATTTTCTGTATCTTCCTTAATCCTCACCACAATTACATAAAAGTGCTTCTATTATATCTGTTTTACAAATGAGGGGTAAGTGACATTTTCTGAGGTTAGTAAGTAATAGGTCTTTGGTTCAAACAAGTATCTTCCCCGACTTCCAAGCCCATCTGCATCTCCTCCTTCCACTCTCGCCTTCTCTGTCTGCTGATGGCATGGGTGGGACAAGTCCTCTCCTTGTGTGTCGCTCGCGTGGTGCCCTTGAGGACATCTGTGTGCACTGTTGAAACCGCTTGCTTCCTTTGAGGAGGAAGAAAGAGGCCAACTACATAATTTCTCAATTTTAGCTAATTGTGTCTTTAAGCACAAATTTTTCTTCAGTGCTCAGTGAGGAGGAAACACAAATAAGATACTTAACAATTGCTTTTAGAAATTTTCCTCTTTTCAATATTTATCAGAGATGGATTTTATAGAAAATTCGGTATAAGAAAATGCTTTTCTGTACATACAAGGGGTGACTTTTACTATATGCAAATTATACTTCGATTTTTAAAAGTAGAGTACAAGCTAATTTTAGATAATGACAAGCATTGTTAAGAGAATAAAATGGGGAAATGAGATGGAGGAAAGAAAACTTAAAAAAAAAACCAACTTGGGAGATTTCCCTATATTTGTTTTTGAGCATTTCATTTTTTAATAGCTTCTTGGTTCAAGGGAAAAAATCGCAATTATCATATTTTAAGCTTCAGTACACAGTATATAAAAGGAAATCCCAATTTTAAATGCTCTTCTTTCCCACACATCTCTGCCTTCAGAATTAGTGAGGTATTATCCTAGAAACATGCTTACAACTTGCTAATGATCGCTATTAACGATGATGCACGGACTATATAGCCCAAATTTGTATCCGAAGTTTGGTGCTTTGGGGGAGGGGAATTATTTCAGGACTGAAAATTGAGCGAGATAGAGCTGACAAATGGAAGTTAATGGGTAAGCAAAACGTCCCACCAACAAAAAGAAACCCATCCACAACAGTAAGGGGGAAAAAAGAAACCATTCATTTTTGAGTGAATACAACAGAGTATGGGCATCTGGGTAGCCCACAAAAACCAGGAAGTCAGGATGACATTTTCTACAAATCAGCGAAGTAGAAGAAAATACAATAAAATTTCTCTTATTTTTTCTGTTATGTCTCAAGATAGGCTCCTAGATAAACTCTGGAGGTAATTTTACCTTCCAGCGGGGATTGAGGCCAGCAACCTTGGCAACACGTTTGCACTGTAGAATTAGGGGCTGGGTTTATCTAACCCCTGGAGGGATCCATTTTCATTCTAGTAGATTAGAGCAAGGACTCAAGTACCCTTTGTTTTCAAGGAGACCTTTTCTGGAGAGGGAGAGAAGGCAGCTCCCTCCTTTCCCTGAGTTACCAAAGACAATTCTTTGTTTTCCTTCTGCTTGTCCCCTTCTCTCGAGCCTCGATCTTCCCCTACTCCTCTCCCTTCTTCTTCCTCCTCTCCAACCTCTCCCCCTCCTCTCCAGCCTGTCCCTCCTCCTCTCCAACCTCTCCCCCTCCTCTCCAGCCTTTCCCTCCTCCTCTCCAGCCTGTCCCTCCTCCTCTCTATCCTCTCCCTTCCCCTTCTCTCAGCTCTTCCTCCTCCTCTCCACCCTCTCCCCCTCCTCTCCAGCCTATCCCTCCTCTTCTCCTTTGTCTTTCTCCTCTTCTCTCTCTTTTCTTCCTCTTTACTCTCCTTCTTAAGTTTGTCTTGACAGGAGGAGTGATGGAGCTTTTCTTTTCTGGTCTGTGACCCATCCCTTGGACTAGAGTCAAACTGAAATGAGGGTTGGCATGGATACTTTTTATTTGAGCTCTTCATGATGGCATTATACATCCAGTGGCAGCTAGACAATGCACTTAATATTTGTGGGTTAATTCAACCATTAGAATGATAGGCAAAAGCATAGACATTAACACTTTCAATGGAGCTGCGGTGTCTGACAGCCTCAAGTTTTCTGAATTCAGCTAAGTATGAGAAAAGGCGAATTGCTCTGAGAAGCCAAAATATAGGCCATGAAGTGCATGGCTCCCACATACTTGATTAGAGCCCATTAAGCTTTCACTCAGTCTCTTTGTACATAGTTTAACATGTTTGGTCATCTGGTTACTTAATCCTCAGTAGATTAGATAAAATATGTTGAAAATGCCCTATAGTGGGGGCGGGACTGTTTCTAATAACAAGACTGACTGTGGAAAGGCTGATGTCAGTGCAGCTAAAAGGAAAAACCTATAATCTGGAAGACAGGAACCCTAATGGTAGGGACATTAAAATATGTTATTTCCTGTAGACATAATATATAAAGTGCTGGGTAAATACTTGATACTTAATTTATGTTCTTTATCTCTTTCCTCTGAAAACATTATTGTATGACATTTCAGCCCCAAAATCAGGGCTCGTAATATTGCCCTGAGTTTTGAGAGAAGTTTTATGATGAGGGTACCCTATACAAAATAGCAGAGCAGTATATGGGTATATAATAAGGTCATTTTAACCTGAAATGTTAACATGGAAACATATTTTGGTATTTAAAAATAGGAACTTCAGTAATTCATAAAATTCAGACATGTTGAACAGTAATAACAGCTGCTTTTATTAAAAGCTATATTGGGCGCTTTACATGGATTAACACATTTATTTATCCTATTTATTCTGAATCAGATGAAAGTCTTCTTTTCCCATCAGAGCTAGATTATATCATTCTCTACCTTATATTATTATTAACGACTAATTGCTGAATTTTTTGATCACACCTTTTGCATGATGGAGGCTTAGTAAATTTTATGGGCTTAATAATTAATTAAATCCACTGTAAAATATCACTGGCACTCTGTCCTTTCTCGTAATTTATTTCTTAACAGCCTAGGGATAATATATGTATGAGATTTAGCAGAACAAATACATAAATTAGACATGGATGGCTAGCTCAAGTTAAGTATGAGACAATATTTATTAGCTTTTGTTGGTCATAAATTACTATTTTTTTAGGGTAGTTTAAATATTCATACAAAAAAAAAATAGGCCCTAAAACAAGACTTAATTCAGATTTAAAGCTGTCAATTCAGAACAACTTCGGTCACAATTAGGTGTCTGATAATCTAGTTTTAGATGTTCGCACATTTACAATTACTGCCATCTTACCTTTCATTTAATCTGAAATTGTTAATTTTACATAATGTCAGTAACAGGTTAAATTATTGTAACAATAATCTACAGTCCCTAAATTCTATGACAAAGGAGTCCAGAGCTAATGTTAATATAGACTTTTTAGGGGCGCCTGGGTAGCGCAGTCATTAGGCGTCTGCCTTCGGCTCAGGGCGTGATCCCGGCGTTCTGGGATCGAGCCCCACATCAGGCTCCTCCACTGGGAGCCTGCTTCTTCCTCTCCCACTCCCCCTGCTTGTGTTCCCTCTCGCCAGCTATCTCTCTGTCACATAAATAAATAAAAAATCTTAAAAAAAAATAATATAGACTTTTTAGATTCACAACCTACTTATGCTTATATGTGGTCAAGTACTCCTCAACTGTTGACTGGCTGTCGTTCCAGTAGATTTTAAGTCCGCTATTTGCAGTTTACATAGCAATTATCCACTCAGATGACGTGCTAACTTACTAGGTTCCAGGCTACTTTACAAAACCTATTATCTAAATAAGGGAATGTGCACATCTAAAATTGTGACCTCAAGAAGTGGGGGCAAGGAGTGGTGTGATACTTTGCTAGCTATTTTTAGATCTACGATTAGACCAACTTTGATACCAGTGAAGCTTGTCAGGAGTGGTTTCACCTTTCTGTACTTCATCTTTATCCATGTTCTAAATCCTAGCGCTTCTCGTCTTCAGCTTTTAGGTGGCCAGTCATCATAGAAGTTTAGAACTCTGATTCTGAGTTCACAGTGACCTAGGTTTAAATTCTAACTCTACCTCTTAGTGATGTGTCCTTAGACAAGTTTCTTCCTCCCTCCCTTCCTTTCCTTCCTTCCTTCAAGACATTTATTTATTTATTTATTTAGAGAGTGAGAGAGTGAGTGGGGGAAATGGTGGAGGGAGAGGAGAGAGAAAGGATCTCAAGTAGACTCTGCACTGAGTGCAGAGCCCAACACAGGGCTGGATCTCACGACCCGGACATCATGCCTGAGCCAAAATCAAGAGTCAGATGCTTAACCAACTGAGCCACCCAGGTGCCCCTTTAGACGAGTTTCTTAATCTCTCTGTGTCAGTTTTCTCTTCTATAACACAAAGATAGTTATCGTACCTATTTCGTAAGGTTGTCAAGAGGATTAAATGGAATACTTACTTGGAACTGTGCCTAGCACATACTAAGTATGTGATAATTGTTACCATTATGGTGCCCTAAGTCCCTTACTGTGCTATCCTGCCAAATCTTTTCAACTTTACAAATTGCTTCTCATTCTAAATGATCTTAATCTACCTTTTGTTTCCTGCCAAATAAAATTATTCATTCTTTCAATGTAATGGATAGAGTTCAGGTAGAACTTAGAAGGAAAGCAATTTAATTATATTAATTTTTTCTAAGCTGTGAGTCACTCAGAGCCATAGCCCTTCAAGAATTATTTGGTTTTAAGAAGAGATTTCTGATTTCCTTCAATATAATTAATTGTTGAAGATGCAGGCAAGGAAATAAATCAAAAGAAAGGCTGAAGACAACAGAGGGAAAAGGTAGTTCTGTGGCACCTTGCCATCCAGACCGATTGGCACGGCTCAGAGCCTTAGCTCATGGTCACCAATCAGAAGTTTCACCTTTTTGTCATAGTTTTTTTCTTTCTTCCTCTTCTTAAAACATACATTCTTCAAAAACTAGGACTTCTGTGGCAGAGGCAGTGAGGTCTACAACGAAGGGAAGGGTTGGGAGGGCGGGATGTGAGCAGCGTTGGCGTCTGGTTTTATGTAGTCACGGGTAAGTAGGGGACGGACTTTATTCTCAAGGTTAGAGAAATAAACACATTAATTCACTTCATGCTGGGTTTGGACATGCAAGTAGATATGTAGCAGCTCCTTGGGTAATCCTCTAGGTAGGAAATAGTCCATTTTAGGAAAAAACACCAGTTATTTGGAGATCGGCTTTGTTTTCTAAACAGTGAAAAACATGATGGGGATTAGTCTTCACTTGAGAGTTTAAGTGAAAAACAAATGTCCAGGTAATGGCTGATTTTTTCATAAAGACAATTTTATTGATGAGTGGAACTTGGCACAGCTCTGACTTCCACTTTTGTCAGTAACAGGTCTGGGAGAATGAGTACTGGGAACAAAAGAAGTCAGGTAGTACGTTGCCACAGGCACTCATTTCAGGACAGAGCACACTGTGGTTGCCATATTTGCCCCAGGGACGAAGGTGAAGGTACCAGGCTTGGTTTTCAGATGCTTCATGAAAATTCCAACTGTCTGCAGATAGAATTTTCTGTAGTAGAGCCAAGAAGTCCTGAACGGAATGGGGTCTGGTGGAATAGCACTTTCTGGTTACAGAAACTTCATACACCTATTGTTTTGCTTAATCTTCAAAAATAATCCTTGAATAGATAGAATGGATAGTTTTACCTCTAAATTACAAACATAGAACATAAGATTGCCAAAAGTCAGTTTCTCAACAGCAGAATCAAGGAAAAAAACACAGGTCCTCTCTATTCTCTGTGGAGCTTTCTATTACCATATTATTTTTATATAAAGCCAATGAAACAAAGCAATGCCTAGACTACACTGGTGAATTCTACTAAACATTCAAAGAAGAGCTAATACCAACACTTATACCCCCTTTTGAAAAATAGGAGGGAAAACTGAAATATTTTATGAGGTCAGTATTATTACCTTGATACCAAAATCAGACCAACATCTCAAGAAACTAAAAGTTTTGGCACAGATTAATATCCCTTACGAATGTAGATACAAAGTCCTTAGCAAAATACTAGTAAACTGAATGTGGCAACATTTAAAAATCATAATACACCATGACCAAGTAAAATTCATCTCAGGAATGTGGGGTTTGTTTAACATCTGAAAATCTATTAGTATAATATACCTAAGTAGTGGAATAAAAGACAAAAGCCTCACAAACATCTTTATAAATGCAGAGAAGGCATTTGGCAAACCATCGTCCTTCCGTGATAGTGATCTTGAGTAAGCTGGCAATAACAAGGCCGATTTCTCAACCTGCTGAGGGAATCTGGCAAAGTGCTCAGCTAGCATCATAACTAATGGTGAAAGAGTGCCTGCCTTCCCCCTAATTTCAGAAACAACACAAATGTATCTGCTTTTACTTTAATTCAACATTGCATGGCAAATTCTTACTAGGGCAATTATCTAAGAAAAAGTTATAGTAGACATTCAAATTGGAAAAGAAAAAAAAGTATAATCTCTATTCTTAGACGGTATGATCTTTTTTATAGAAAAACCCTAAGGAATCCACACACATACAAAAATTACAACTAACAAACAACTTTATCAAGGTTGCAAGGTAGAAAATCACTATACAAAAATCAATTGCATTCCTATAGATGACATGTGAACAATCCAAAAATGAAATAAGGAAGAGAATTCCCCTTATAAGAGCCTCGGAATAAATAAAATACTTAGGAAAAAGTATAACCAAAGAGGTGGAAGACTTGCACACAGAAAACTACAAAGCATTATTGAAAGAAATTAAAGACCTAGATAATGAAAAGGTGTCTATGTTAATGGATTACAAAAGTTAATATTGTTCAGATGGGAATAGTACGAAAGTGGTCTAAAAAATCCGTGTCATTATAACTCCAGCTGCTTTTGGGGAAGACCATGACAAGCTGATGCTGAAATTCATGAAATGCAAGGGACCTCTTGAAATGTGAAGGGCTCACATCTTGTGATTTAAAACTTATTACAAAGCCACAATAATCAAGACAGTATGGTTCTGTCATAAGAATGGAGATCAGTGGAATAAAACTGAGAGTCTAGAAAGAACCCTTACATTGATGGTGAATTGATTTTTGACAAAGGTGCTAAGATAACAGGGAAAGAATAGTCTTTTTCAATATTAGAAACAGCTGGACATGTGCATTGCAAAAGAATGAATTTGAACCCCCATCTCACACCATATAAACAAATGAATTCAAAATGGGTCTTAGAACTAAATGTAAGAGCTAAAGCAATAAAATGCTTCAATGATGTATTTCACACAAATGTAATCATTTGTGTGAAATATCCAGAAGAGGTAAAAGTACAAGAAGTAAACTAGTAGTTGTTTAGGGTGCAGGAGGAGGGAGAGAGGGATAGGGATTGACTGCTGCTGAGTTCAAAGTTTTTTAAGGGGGTGATGAAATGTTCTAAAATTGGTTTGTGGTGATAATTGTCCAACTCTGTGAATTCCACTATAAAATCCACTGAATTATACACTTTAAAGGGGAGAATTTTTTGATGTGTGGATAATATCTCAATGAAACAGTTAAAAATGAAGATAACGAAATCTCCTCACCTCTGTATCACGTACTTTCGGCTGTGAGTTTTTCCCTAACTTTTCTCCAATATTATGCCTGGTTGAGATGATTACTAGTTCTGCTTTTACTGAAATTATCAGGTAGATTTGGCTACATCAGGCATTTCTCAAAAGAGAGTCCTAAATGGGAGGTGCCTTGTCTTGGGAACAGTATACAGTTATTCTAAAAATTGCTGCAGACATTTGATCAAAGATTTAATTTTGGAGCTGGGAGGAAGGATGATTTACATTTTGTGGCACATGTTTTTCTACTTTATTTCTTAAAATACGGCCAAATAAATTGACCGTAATAGCTGTTTACTAACTTGCAAATACAATAGCTAAATTCATGAGCCACACTTTTGCTATGTCTTCAGAACCTCTGTGCCCTTTTGTCTCCAGAATTTGTCAGTTAGCGTATGTGGGCTTGTATAGACTTAAATATGCGTACATATATTTACATATCTTATATATAGTATGTATTTTGTGTGTGTGTGTGTGTATCCCTAGAATATATCCATATCCTATATATCCAACTACATTTTAAAATTGTAAGTCTGTAGAAAACAGAACTTTCTCAGTTTCTTGAAGACCTAACAGTTCTCTCTCTGAGCTAACCAGTAAGGTTTCAGTTGGATAGTCGATATGCCAGTCTCCACACCAGGGAAGAGGAGTTGAGTATTAATCCCTGTGAGTGGTCTTTTTGGTAATTCAGGAAATTATAGGCTGGACGAAGAATAAGGATGCCCTCTACCCTCTTACAAGGCTCATCATTTAGTGGCAGCTTTTTTATCTGGAAAATGGTAACTCTTTGTAAAATACATTTGGCCTAGAAGACTTTGACTCCTCAAATTCTAAATAAGGTTCAAAATATAAGTTTTCCTCCCAGATATTTTTCAAAGTGAAAAACAAATGCAGATAGTACTTCCTGTTGGTTAAGTTCCGACACATAAGTAAGGTGGTGTGCATTTCAATAAAGGACCAGACATTCACGTAGCCATCTTTCAGAGCAGGTCCTTGGCAGGCAACACACTTTTTTCACTAATGGTGATGCTAGAAAAGAATTTTTGAGTTTTCCTCTTGAAATTTCTATCAAAGCCAGTGTACAGATTACATGAGTAAGCCCTCTTAATACTGTTTAATCATATCTGGTTTGTACCCAAAATTACATTACTCAAGTCAGTCAACTACTTTATTCTAGGCTTTGTTCAGAATCACTTTAGAGCGCTTCCAAAATGATATCCACTCTCAAAGAAGGACGACATGCTACCAATAACCGTTTTTTAAAATGGGTTTTGAGCTCTGCCCTATAGCAAATGGGTCTCTTGGCTCACTGCCAACCACACGTTGTACTCAGTTCAGTGTTGCTTGAATGACTGACTGAATATCATGTTTATGTTACTTTGTATTACTTTGAGGAGAATAATACTCCTTTAACAATATCTTTATATGCTTCTCCAAAGTAAATTATTTCACATTCATAGTGTGCATGTACTGATTCTTTGCTAGCTGTTTGAACTCTTGTTTTTTTTTCCTACTCATGAAATGGCTCTCTACCTTTTTATATTGGCATATGTTCTATTCATTTACCTCCTTCTGCGTCATCATGAGAACAAAACCAAAGTAATGACTGAAAGAATGCTTGTTGCATAGTTCTCACCAGCCTTCTGCGCCTTCCCTGTCTGACTTGTAGAGCTGATGCCTTCAGCTCATTTCTAAATGTCTGCATGGCGAACATCATCGGGGCTACAGATTTGAATGCACTTAAGTAGTTCAAGTAGTCAGCATCTGTATCCTTCCCTATTCTGTTGTGGTTTCCTGCAATCTTAACAGCAGTAGCTGCGGTTCTGGTAATTAGAGCTGACCTTCACAGAGACAGAGTTAAAAGGTATTGCTGAAAGTCTGTAATTTTCTACAGTCATTTATCATGTTCCTCCTCCCCATTTAATAAATCGGTGGCCTTTCTCATTCTCAAAAAGTGTTTATTTCTTTTAGTGTCTTTCAAAACGTGTTATTTATTGTTTTGTCTAGCCTTTCCTTTAGCCTCTTAGTCTATGAAAAACAGACAAGTTTGCTAAAAAAGGAAGAAAATAAAATGGATTTACACGTCTTTTAAAATCTTCTAGGACTCTTCTTCCACAGGCTCAAACGTTTAATTAACGGGCCATCTTTGCACCAGTGAAATTTACGAAGGGTGTCTGGGAGGAAACTTCTCCTCTTGACCACACCTCCATTGATGGGGCTCCGCTGAAATGATCTGCCCATCCTTGGGATCCCCAGAGCTCTCTTGGTTTTTTTTAAACATTTTGCTTTATTGGAGTTATGTGTGTGCAGTTCTTAGTCATCCTAAATAATAAAAAATTAAGAATGACTATTGATTAAGCATTCCCTTAGAGCCAGTCATTGGTATCATAAGATCCTGTTTAATTCTTACAACTACCTTGTGGTGAAAGTGTTATGATCATTTTATCTTATACATATATATGGTTATAGATATTATATATAGAACATTATGTATATATAAATATATATATTTGTACATTTAAATATATATTTATAAACATGAATTATACACATATATATGTATATAGCATGGTATTGTGGTTTTTAGAAAGATTATTTCTGCCCAGAATGAAAAGTCAAACAAATTATTCTGGGCAAGATAACCTTGGGTCACATTTTTTTTCTCCTAAGGAATTTTTTTCCTGGAATCTAATTCTTTGCAGGGATGTTTGAAACAGCCTGGTTTTGATCTCTTGAAGGGACTTGCTTTTTTTCACTGCTTGAGTGCCTGAAGAATTTTGTGTTTAATCTTGAAGTTTAATGAGCTTTTTCCCTGATACATTGTGTGCCATTTCTGTCTGAAGATTGAATTATCTCCTTATTTCACCAAAAATGTCCTGTGTTATATCTTTGAATAGTTTTATATTTCATTTGTTTCATTCTCTATTTCAGGGAAATACAAAATGATTAGATGCTCAGTAGCTATTAGGCAGTAGAAGAAGCAAAGAGCACAAACAAGTATGACGGATAGAGTTTAAGATAATTACTACTGAAAATGTCAGACTGTCTGGGAAGCCCGCCCAAAACACTTCCCCTGAATACCTCTTAATGTGGGTTAACCATCATAGAATCCTTGCAAAGTACTAATCGAGGACTAATTCCTTTAACTGGTTTTTAAAATTAGTATATAACAGTCATTTAGTGTGAATTTTCTGTGTGCCAAATTCTGAGAATATACTAATACTCTAACTCGAAATCTGAAACTTTTTTCCACCAACCTTTTATTAGAAAGCTTTAAGCTTCTTGAAAACTTAGAAACTAGCAAAATGCAGTTTTGATATCTAGATTTATGGATTGTTAACACTGTACTACTTTTTTATGAGTCATCGTGAGTATTGATTTCACAAAACAATAAATACTTGGTGTCAGAGAAGCAATATCATTTTAACTATATTCATAATTTACATGTAGTTAGTGATTTCGCATGTAATTAGGGTCATTTTTTCCAATCTCTGGTTTACATGCTAGCATTTAAAAAATTTGTTATATATCAAAATAATTCTTTTTTTCTTCTTAAAAATATTAATTTTCTAACCTTATTAAATGTAATTTTTATTTTGCTTCTAATTCCTTTTGAATCCATAGCTAATGGGTATATTAATACTGTGACACTAGGAGTAAAATACATGTTTTAAAATTAATATTATATGGCTGAGTAATATTCCATTGTATTATTTAGCCATAAAAAAGAATGAAATCTTTGCCATTTACAACATGGCTGGAGCCAAGGAGTACGATGCTAAGCAAGATAAGTCACTCAGATGAAGACAGACACCGTATGATTTCACACATGTGGAGCTTAAGAGACAAAACAATGAGCAAAGGGAAAGAGAGAGAGAGAGGCAAACCAAGAAACAGACTCCTAACTATCCAGAACAACCTGATGGTGACCAGAGGGGAGGAGTGTGGGGGGATGGGTTCAGTAGATGATGGGGATTGAGGAGTACACTTGGCGTGACGAGTGCTGGGTGTTGTATGGAAGTGCCGAATCACTGTATTGTACACCTGAAACTAATATTATACTGTATGTTAACTTACCAGAATTTAAGAAGTTAAAAAATACTCTTAAATAGATAATAATAAAATAAAAAAAATAATATTGTAGCTTATTGTATCCTTGAGAACAATATTTTCAAATTAATTGGAGTGATTTATGGCATAATTTGCTAGATGTTTTTTGTTCTTTTTACATGTGTATGAGACCATTTTTTATATTTTCCCGATGTATCCGTTACAGGCTGTGCTCAACACAAGTCACTCCATATGGTGAGATTATATAGGGTCTTTTTATTTATTTTTTCATTTGTTATTTGGTTTATTTAAACTAAAACAAACAAAAAACAACATTCACCCATTTCTTCCACTACTTTGTACACCCTACCTCTTGGGAATACCTGACTGTTCTCTGTATTTATGAGCTTGGTGTTCTTGTTTTAAGATTCCACGTATAAGAAAGATCATATGGTATTTGTCTTTTTCTGACTTTTTACTTAGTATAATGCCTTTGAGGTCCATACATGTTGTCACAAATGGCAGGATTTCCATTGTTAATGGTTGAGTTACACGTATATTCCTATATTTACTCATCATATGTAGCTTGCATTCATCCATTGATGGACACTAGATTGTTTCCCTATCTAAGCATTAGAAATGTGAAACCTGCTGCAGTGAACATGGGGATGCATACATCTTTTTCAGTTAGTGATTTCATTTTCTTCAGATAAATATCCAGAAGCAGAATTACTAGGTAATATGGTAGTTCTATTTTAATTTTTTGAGGCACTCTATACTGTTTTCTGTAGTGATTGTACCAGTTTTCATTTCCACCAGCAGTGCACAAGGGTTCCTTTTTCTCCACATCCTCACCAACACTTGTTGTTTCTTCTATTTTTGATCCTAACCTTTCTAACAGATGTGATATCTCATTGTTTCGATTTCCATTTCCCTGATCACTAGTGATGTTGAGCACCTTTTCACGTACCTATCGGTTATCTGTGTATTTTTGGAAAAATGTCTATTCAGATCTTCTGCCCATTTTTTTAATCAGGTTGTTTTTTTGTTTTGTTTTGCTGTTGAGTTGTATGAGTTCTTCATAAATTTTGAATATTAGCTCCTTATCAGATACATGATTTGCAGTTGTTTTCTACCATTCAGTAGATTGCCTTATCATTTTCTTGATGATTTCTTTTGCTGTGCACAATCTTTTTAGTTTGATATAGTTCCACTTGATTATTTTTGCTTTTGGGGGTATTGCCAGAACAGCATTGCCAAGACCTATGTCAAGGACCTACCTCCCTTTTTTCTTCTTGGAGGTTGATGGTTTCAGGTCTTAAGTTCAAGTCTTTATTTTGAGTTAATTTGTGTGTCTCGCTAAAGTGATGGTCCAGTTTTATTCTTTTGCATATGGCTGTCCAGTTTTCCCAGCACCACTTTTAAAAAGACTGTCCTTTCCACATTGTACATTCTTGGCTCCTTTGTCGTAAATTAATTGACCATGTATGTGTGGGTGTGTTTCTGGGCTCTTTATTTTCTGTTCCATTGATTTATATGTCTGTTTTTATGCCAGTGCCTACTGTTTTAATTATTATAGCTTTTTTTAAAAAGACATTTTACAGGTTGATTTTGAAGGTCATTTAAAAAAAAAAAGTTAAAGACAATCTGAGAAAAAGTTGTACAGAATACACTAAGTAAGTATGGTGATTAAATGAAAATAAGGGAAATATGTTTCTTCTGCAATTCTGGAAATAAGTTCTGTTGTCCCGAAGGTTCTTAAACTTCCCCAAAGGGGAAAACTCATGGTAATGAAAGCTGCCTTTTAATCATGTAAATCTACAGTAGGAACCACATTTTTCGATTCTTACCAATAAGTCAGTTTCGATCTTCAGACTGTGCCTTGTTTTTTAAAAGGTACGATGCTATAAATTCAGTGGGATTTGGTGGTCTTTCTTTTGCAAGCACAGCAGGTCCCTGTAATAAAACAGACATAACTGTCTGATCCAGGTAGGCACAAGTTAGCAAAGACTGGAGATCCACCTTCTGTTTTGATGACCTTTCTGCATTAATCTTCTCATTGTCTACTATCCTCTCAATATTGTCTGTGAGACCATTCTCAGAGTGAGGGTTTTCTGCATCCTGCATCTGTCCCTTCAGATGCTGGCTCCATTGTGTTTGGTAGACACTGCTAGACACAATCCCCGGAACCAGTCTTGGGAAACAAGAAGAACCATGAGAAACCTGGGAGATTTCAACATGAAGATGCCAGGATAGAGTACAGCCCAGCTCCCGACCTTGCCCTTCACCACTACCTGTGCTCAGGAGCACCTGGTACAGAGAGGAGCAAGGTGGGACAGTCTAAGACCAGGCATCCACATCAGGGTCAGAAGCTCCAAGGTAGTCCCAAGAACCTAGAAGAAGTGGGAAAGGAGGGAAGGGAGCTGATTACCTGTGCCCAAGTTTCTTGTTTTCAAAAGCCCTGCCCTGCACCGCCAGCTCTTAATTACTATAGTTTCGTAATATAGTTTGAAACGGGGGAGCATGATGCCTCCAGCTTTGTTCTTCTTTCTCAAGATTGCTTTTGCTGTTTGGGTCTTTTTTGGTTCCATAGAATTTTTAGGATTATTTGTCTTATTTCTGTGAAAAATATCATTGGAATTTTGACAGGGGTTGCACTGAATTTGTAGATTGCTTTGGGTAGTATGAACATTTTAACAATATTAATTTTTCCGGTCCATTAGCACGGAATATCTTTCCATTTGTGTCCTCTTTAATTTCTTTTTTCAATGTCTGGTAGTTTTTTGTTTTGTTTTGTTTTAATATACAGGCCTTTCACCTTCTTGGTTAAATTTATTCCTAGGTATTTTATTCTTTTTGATTGCAATTGTAAATGGGACTGTTTTCTAAATTTCTCTTTTCGATAATTCATTATTAGTGTAAAGAAACACAGAGATTTTGTGCATTGATTTCGTATCTTGCAACTTGACTGAATTTATTAGTTCTGACAGTTTTTGGGTGGAATCTTTAGTGTTTTCCATTAGGGTGATGATATGCTCTCTGCAAATAGTGACAGCTTTACTTCTTTAGTATTTGAGAGTACTAATCCCTAAGGATTAGTCCCACCACCTAATCCCTAGGATTTTAGCATCTCTGTCCCAAAGACAATATTCAACTACACGGTCATAACAATTATCAAACCCTCAAAGTTTAACTTGGAAAGTATATTATCTAAAATATAATTTATATTGAAATTTCCCCAATTATCCCCCAAATTCTATTTCCCCTAGGATCCAATTGAACATTATATATTTGGTTTTCATTTAGTTTTAGCCACCTTTATTCTAAACAGACTCCCTGGGGTGCCTGGGTGGCTCAGTCAGCTAAGCGGCTGCCTTTGGCTCAGGTCATGATCCCTGTGTCCTGGGATGGAGCTCTGCATTGGGCTCCCTGCTCAGCAGGGAGTCTGCTTCTCCCTCTGCCCCTCCCCCTGCTCATTCTCTCTCTCTCTCTCTTGCTCTTAAATAAATAGAATCTTAAAAAAATAAAGAATAAACAGACTCCCATTATTGTTTTTATAACTTTAACATATTTTCAGAAGTTCTGTGATCCAAATTTTTCTTGTTTCCTCATGAATAGGATTAAGTTAAAGGTGTTTTTTGTTTGTTTGTTTTTTAATTATCACAAAGTTTTTTTAAGGCCAATTAAAGTGCTTTCACAGCATTACCTGAGTATATTAAAACTACAGAAGACTTTTTTATGTTTCTTTATTTAAAATTTATTTTTACTTTATTTTAATTCCAGTGTAGTTAACATACAATGTTATATTAGGTTCAGGAGTACAGCACAGTGACTCAGTGCTTCCATGCGTCACCCACCCATACATCACTCCATAATCCCATCACCTGCCCCCCCCCCCCCCCCCCCCCGCTGCCCACCTCCCGTCTGGTGACCATCAGTGTCTTCTCTGTAGTTCAGTCTGTTTCTTGGTTTGTCTCTCTTGAACTCTATATTCAAGTTAAAGTTTTTTGGCAAGAATATTGGTTTGGCAATATTGTATACCTCCTGTTGTATCACACCAAGAAGCACATATATCAGTTTATCCCATTCTTTGTAATGTTAACTTAGATCACTTGGTTAAGGTTTTGGCTGCTGGATCTCTCCATTGTAAAGGTAACTTATACTTGGTAATTAACACGTTATTTGTGGGGTGACACTGCACCATGTGAACACATCCTGTTCTCCAACAAACTTTCACTCAGTGGATTTAATATTCATTAATGATGCTCGCCTGAATCCATTATTACGTTGGCCATGGTACAATGGCAATTTTCTAATTCTGCCTTCTAGTCTTTTAAGCATAACTGTGACCTCATTAAGAAGTATCTCTGGCTGCCCCAAATATGCTGTTTCTCCTTTTTTTCTGTCTAGTGGATTAGCATGAGATCTCCTTAATAGAAAAGATGTAAGTGCCGATAGTTGTCTGCTGGACACCGGGAACACAGATAAAGTGTACCTACATTAATCTGTGCTCTAACTTCCAATATGGGAGGGAAATTCAACCAGCATATAAATAGTCTTAAAGGAAAACAAAGACAATCCACATAACATATTTTTCTTTGGTGCTAAGGCCTAGATATGTTTATCTTCCTTCAAGTAAAAAGTAAAGAAATACCCAGTGTCAAATATTAAAGCCATTCCAATAGATAAGGGAGACCGATACCCTGAGGACTCAGAAATTGATTTATTGCAGGGAAAATGGAGAGAGTATTTGAGAAAACATCTGCCTCAAGTTTTTGCTGTTGTTGTTTTGTTTTATTTGTTTGTTGTATTTGTTTTGTTTGGCTCTTTTAAATAAGAAGACAACGTTGCGTCCATGAAACATGAGCGAGCTGCTTTCTCATTTCCTTGGTCTGGTGAGGACCGTGGACCCTGGACACTGATGCTTGATTGTCTCTCCAGGTGATGTTAATGTGCACTGAGAACCATTGGGGGAAGAAGAAGAAACTCCAGCTTGAAAGATGGGCAGAAGTTGGACACAGAGAGATTGAGGGAGGTCCCTCCAAATGCAGAGAGGACCATGAACAGAAAAGATGATGTAATAAGGTTCACTCATTTGAAAGGCTCAGGCAGAGGGATTGCTGTGATTTTGTTATTTAGAGAAGATTAAGTTACTATTCTGGATAACATCCTCCCGCTTATCCTTTGTAGCATAGCAAGCCCTGTCACCTCAGTCCTGGTAGGTCCATTCACAGAAGGACATTACAGCCTTTGCTGGGTGGCAAGATAGTAAGCAAAACGTGGTTTATTGAAAATGTGTTCTGACATAGCCATGATATTATAAAAGATCAAAAAAGTCCAAGCTTGGTTTTCATGTTTCTGCTTTAGCCGCAGGTTTGAAAAGTGGATTTTAAGTTTGTAAATACTGGTTATGAGACACAAGAAGCAGAATGTAAATGTTTTGAAGGAATATTAATCAAAAGCAGTGAGTCACAGATAGCGGGTGAAAAGCATAAAACCAGCCATGTCAGGGCTTCGGATCAGAGTAAGGTTTCAATTTTGGTATCTACTGAAAATGGCCAAATTGAAGATGACTATGAATAAATATTGATAATATAAACTATTGAATGTCTCTAGTGATAAGTGTTTCTTGGGTTTTGCACATATTCCTAATGTAAATATATATATATATATATATATATTTATATATGTATATATGTATATGTATATATATATAATGTAAAAGTTGGAAAGAAACCGTTTGGAAATGTTCCCTGTTCCTCTCTTATATTTTCAGAAAAGCACAAGTTTTAGAGAATCAGATAAGCAGAATAACCTGAAGCTGAAAATATTTATGTCCGCATATTCCAGAATACAGAGGAAAAGTAATGTCAGCCAAATTTGAAACATAAGCACTGTTTTTTCTTTGTATTTGCCAGCATTACCTAGAATAACATGCACCTTTATAAGAATGTAGTTACTTTGAGTGCCCTCTGGCAGGATTATAAGGTGGTGACTCAGTGCCACACCCCATTCCCTGGAAAGTTCTCATTGCCCCCAGATGAGTCCAATCACGGTGGGACTCAACAACCCATGTAAAAATGAATAGATTTTTCTCACAATTTCTAAGGTACTGTGACATTCAAAAATAGAAATAAGAAAAAGAGAAGGAAGAAAATCAGAGTCAGTAGAGTGGTAAGACTAAGTGGCTGTGGTGTCAGGACCTAAATTCCAGTTGTCTCTCTCTCGCCAACTAGCTATGACTTTGAGTAAAGCATCTTACCTCTTGACGTCACTTGCAAAGTGAGCATCAAGCTAGTATGGTAATAGTTCATAAATGTTTAAGGAAATAGAGTCATTTCCCCCCTGGAATGAAATCTGATATGGAATCATAATATGTAAAACAGCTGAAAGTAAAGATGTGGGGAAAGAAATCCTTTCTCCCGGACTCCGCCATACTTCTGAGACCCACTCAGAGGCACGACCACAGACGCTGGAGGGTGTTAACATTCAGAGTGTGGTCTGGAGGCAGCATCAGCAGTCACTGGTTGGAGACGCAGAACCTCAGGAGCTAGTTAGGAATGGGGATCTCAAGCCCCTTCTGGACTCACTGAATCAAGAGTCTGCATTCTAATAGGTACACCAGTGATATGTTTCTCAGTAAAGTTTGGAAAGCCCAACTCTAGAGATTCCTGGAACTCCATTTGAAAACTAACTAGTAGACTAGTTAATCCACAGGGATTCATGGTACTCTTTTGCCCTTTGATAACAGCACACTGACGGGTCTTTAGCTGGAAGCCCCCTGGGCAAGAAGAACAAGTAGTGGTGGGAGCAGTGCCATTTTTTAGAGTCTTGGAGTCAAGAACGCAGAGCTGTATTTGATTTCACAGACAGCCCAGTGCTCTGTCCATTCCACATTATTTCAAGGAGGGACTATGTAATGGTCTTTACGTTATGCTATGGTAGTCTATCAGTCAAGGGCCCAGAAGAAACTTAATGACATGCTCAACTAAGATAATTGACAAGCCTTTCTAATAGAAGAGTTGTGGGCAGGGTTAAGAGAACCAGTAAGAGATGGTGAAGCACCCAGGGACTAGCAGTGGTGGGAACCACTGAGGCTCCTAATCTTGATGGAGCGGGGAAAGAAAAAGGACCTTAGGAGAGCTTCAGCTGTAGGAGGAGCCCAGTACGGGAGCTCTTGCCTTAGGCAGCAGGATACAACCACCGCCAAACCACACATCAGCGTGGAGCAAACCAGAACAATAAATAAACTATACTTTTTCTCCTCTCTTACTCACCTCCTGGTGGCTACCATTGGCCAAACCCAACTGGAAACCGGAGTGCAACTGGAGAGCCAATTGATAAGTCCGTATAACTCATCCTCCTGTGGCACAGAGCAGGGTGCAGAAAGTTAGTGAGTGATTCTGGAGAACACATTTAGAATGGCCAACACAGTAGCTAAGACGGTTGGATTTATAAATAGGATAACAGGAAATAGAGTAAAATTGTAATGGAAAGGTTTGTTTTGTTTGCATATATATTTGTACACAGATATCTATTTGAGTGATTGTATGTTATACATTGTAAAACAAATGTCTATTAAACAGCAAGAATTTTCTAGGAAAAAGTGAGATGTAGCAGAATGTCCACTTTGAAAAATATTTTTATACTTCTGTGAAAAGTTTTTAAAAAACAGAATGATGTTAATCTGTATTTAATGCATGCTCTTTGATAGGTACTGTCAAAGACACTCAGGTAGAAAATATGGACCCCATCTTCAGGCTACAATATAGGTTAAAAACAAAAAGCTAAAATACATCTAGAATATACATATGGTATGTATTTAGTTGCATTTATTCAGTTGCATTTATTCAGCCACTATTTATTAAGCATCTGCTGAATACCAAACAATATCTTTGTGACTAAATTTTACAAAAATAATGAGTCAAAAATGATATGGTCCCTATCCACATAGAACTTCTAATCCCATTGGGAAGATTAATAATAGTTATAGCTCAAGTACGATGAAAAGAGAAATATAGGGTTCCTTGGGACTTTATAACAGATACACCTAATTTAGATTGGTGATCCAAAAGAAGACATCTTGAGGCATTTGAGATCTGAAATAGAAATAGGAAGTCAGCCAGGTAGTGGAGGGTAGTAATGGTGAAGGGCAGTGGAGGGAAGCAGTGGAGATGAGGACGTGTGTGGGTGCTGGAGGGAAGGCAGCGTGGGGTGCTCCATCCAGAGCAGATCATAAGTTCAGAAGGCTTAGAGAGAACAGAGATTATGCCATATTTAACAACCCGAAGAGAATGTCTCATATGTGGAGCAGAAAGCAAAGGGAGCATGGTACCATAAAGCCATGTGAAGCTACTGAAATATTATAATTAGTGAATCACTTGATCAAATGGAAAATTATGAATGTAGAATATTGGACTTACTATTACCACTTCAGCTAAAACTTGAATTCATTGTCTACTGGAAGTTTTTCTGAAAAATAAGGGCAGAAAGGCATTTTCCTCAAAACCTTCCCCAAGTTTAATTTTTTCCTTTAATGTAGGAAAATAGCTGAATTGTTCTGAATTTTCTGTCATATTTTGCTGTACATCAACCTAATAAAACCTTTTTAAAGGAAATGCATGGCAGTGTTTTTTATTAACAGCCTTACGAAGAGAGAACCATGTTTCATTGTTTATTGCCAAAGTAGGATGAGAAAAGTATCAAAGAATCAGGTTGACAGCAAGTAAATTTCATGCCTGTGTGTGTGTGTATTTTATGCTTATTGTTGAAAATTCTTCTTCTCTTGACCGGTGATAGAGCTCACCTTCAGGGCCCTTCATCCACCCCCAGCACTTAATGTGTCTGTAGCAATGCAGTCACTTTGCCTTCTGGAGAAGATACCTTATGGCAAGTGTGTATTTCTCTGAATGCTAGCCAGCTGAAAAGGACATAGAGTCTCTCTTGTGCTAGAATCATCTGTTCAGACACTATTATTTCATAGAAATACTTATTGTAAAAATCCCTCCTAAGAACATTATCAAAAGTGTTGCAGATCCTGCCTGTCATCTTTCTCTCTCACTTTTCCAAGTGTTTTCTTTTACCACGAGAGTAGTCCTGATGGATCCCGACACAGGAAAATACATAAGGCAGTCAGTAACACTTTATTTCTTTCAATACCAAGACTGCCGTTGGTGCCAACGAGAGGTAATATATTATTCTCAGACCTATGAATCTATACATGGATGGATATGATTGAAGGAGTGACCTTCCCCTCCTCCTCCTCTTCTTCTTCCTCTTCTTCTTCCTTCTTCTTCACATTCAGTGATTTTAAATTTATTTGCAAGGTTATGAAACACCAGCAAAATCTAGTTTCACAACATTCCTTTTACCCCAGAAAGGTCCTTCTTGCCTTCTAAAATCAATTCCCAATGCTACCCAGCACCTGGGAACCATGAATCTACTTTCCAGCGCTATAGATTTTCTTCTTCTGGATATTTCACATAAAGGGATTTATACAATATGTGGCCTTTTGTGCCTGGTTTCTCTGGTCAGCTTAATGTTTTTGAGGTTCATTCATGTTGTAGTAGGTATCCGTGCTTTGTTCCTTATTCATTTATTCATCAGAGAGCACACAAGCAGGGGGAGCAGCAGAGGGAGAGGGAGAAGCAGACTCTCCACTGAGCAAGGGGCCTGATGCGGGACTTGATCCCAGGACCCTGGGATTGTGACCGAGCTGAAGGCATACACTCAACTGACTGAGCCACCCAAGCACCCCTTTGTTCCTTTTTTGGCTGAATAATATTCCATCGTATGGTTAGACCTCATTCTGTTTATCCATTCTCCAGTTGATGGACATTTGTGTGGTTTCCACTTTTTGACGATGATCAATAATGCTGCTGTGAACATTTGTGTACAGGCTTTTGTGTGGACATGTTTTCTGTTCTCTTGGGTCTATGCCTAGGAGTAGAATCGCTGGGTCATAAGTAACTCTACTAAAACGTTTGGAAAACTGCCCGGTTGTTTTCCATGGTGGCTGCGCCATTTCACATTCCCACTAGCGATGTACGATGGTCTCCATTTCTCCACAGAAGAAATGCTTTCTTAACCAGCTTATGGTGTTGTATTTTTCAAGCCTTGTGGATTCAGTAGCTCGTTTTAAATTATTTTAAGGCAGATGTTTTTCACATCATGAAGAGCACAGGAAAAGTTGTGTATAATAGGCTCTGATCTTGCCAAATGTGGGATTTCTCTAATACTATAGTTTATAATAGGTTGGACCATTTGCTCAGGGTCTCTGTTTGGTTATAAAGATGGACTCTTATTGACCCATTAGTTATTAGCTAAATATAAATATGTATATATGATTATACACGGTTATACACAATCTATATAGTTTGCAAGTGATTGATCCCTCTCATATTGTTTGTGAAATTTTACTTGTTTTAGAGATGTTTTCCATTTCATACATTCACGCATCTATTCATTCCACAAATGTTGAAACCCTACTCTATGTAAAGTCACATGCTAGGCTCTATTTTTAAAGTTTACTCTTAAACATATCTTGTTTTCAACAAGCATGGAGTCTACTAGGGAGATGAGACGTGAAGAACCATCATTAAGAGAGAATGAGCTAAGTCCCAAAAGAGAAGCTTGGGCGAAACTATGCCGCTTCTGAGGTAAGAGAGGTGGTTTCTACCTGAGAAGGTAGGGTTGGAGGTCAGGAATGATTTCTTAAAGGAAGTGACATTTGGAAAGCATCTCTCAGAAAGGATAGGACTGAGCCTGGTAGGATTGGAGAAAAGCATATTTCTGTCTGCACATGAAGTATTAGCGTAGCATATGTGCTTAGAACAGAGTGGTTTGATTTTGTCAGGAGCCTAGTGGAAGTAAGGACGCGAAGTGTGCAGTGAGATTGGAACCTGAGAAGGCTTGGCATGGTGTCTAGATTGCATGTTCTGCAACAGGCAAATGACCAAAAACTTAACTATTCAACAGAAATAACAGAAGTAGTTTTCTTAGGAAGAAACTGAGAATGCTCTGGGGATTATTTATATACTATTTATTTTACAAGAAAGAATTGCAAGGTAGCAGTGACTGTGAATTTACATGCCCTGATTTTTCACTCTACGTTTCTCATTCATACTATTTTATCTTTTTTTTATTACCTCTCTATGGTTTTTAAAACATTTTCCATTACATCATTGTTTCTTAAGCTTAACTAGTAAGAAAAAAAACACACACACAACATCTTGGGTGCTTGTAAAAAAAAAAAAGCATACTACAATTTCTATAAACATTTCGTGTCCTATTTCATAGACAGTATTTCTTTAGATTTACCTCCTTTTTGTTCACCATCTGTTTTTCCATCGTAGACCATCCTTCTGGGTTTGTTTTCCTTTTTTTCCCCAATAATACATTTTTTGTGTGTGTCAGTTTATTGTTCATAAACGCGGTTGGCTTATGTTTATCTCATTAGCATTTTTAAAATGTAGCTTTTTCTGAGTGCACCATTCTGGGCCGGCAGTTAGTGTCTCAGTCCATCCGAAACATTATTATATTGTCTCTGGCTCCTGTCTGTTGTGCGTCTGTCATGTGCAGATTATCTTTTCCGTTTACTTCCAGGATCTTTGTCAAAGCTGGGTACCCTGCAGGTTCATTACAAGTGTCTAGTTCTGGATTTCCACCTATTTCTATTTCCTGGTAGATATTGTGTTTTCAGAAACATTCATGATCATTAGTGCTACAAATATTACCTTTATTTCTTTTTTTTTTTTTTTTTGGTTAAAACTCAATATTTTTTTAAATTTTTTTATAATATTTTTTATTATATTATGTTAGTCACCATACAGTACATCCCTGGTTTTTGATGTAAAGTTCGAGGATTCATTAGTTGTGTATAACACCCAGTGCACCATGCAATACATGCCCTCCTTAGTACCCATCACCAGCCTATCCCATTCCCCCACCCCCTCCCCTCTGAAGCCCACAGTTTGTTTCTCAGACTCCATAGTCTCTCATGCTTCATTCCTTCTGATTACCCCCCCTTTCTTTATCCCTTTCTCCTCCTACCGATCTTCCTAGTTCTATGTTCCATAGATGAGAGAAACCATATGATAATTGTCTTTCTCTGCTTGACTTATTTCACTTAGCATTATCTCCTCCAGTGCCGTCCATGTTGCAGCAAATGTTGAGAACTCATTCTTTCTGATAGCTGAGTAATATTCCATTGTATATATGGACCACATCTTCTTAATCCAGTCGTCTCTTGAAGGGCATCTTGGCTCCTTCCACGATTTAGCTATTGTGGACAATTTATTTCTTTTTATCTATTCTCTTGCCCCAAGTACTCTGGTTAGAATTAGGTTAGATTTTTCACAATTTTTATTACATATCACTTGATCTGTTTTCCCTATTTCTTAACTTTTTGTCTCTCTGTGTGACGTATCACAGGATTTTCAGACCTGTGTTCCCAGTCTAGTTCACCAGTATTTTGGGGGTGGCATCTTATACTGTCTTTAACCCATCTGCCCTTTGGTTTTGTTTCAGTTTCAACCATTACATTTTTCAATTATAAACCTTCTATTTTCTTCTTTTTTTAAACCTTCCTCATCAGTTTTGGTCTTCTCTCACCGCATGTTTGTCATGCTACCCTCTATTTCTGTAAACATTTCATACCTGTTTTGTAATATTAAGTCTGAGACCTCAGTATCTGATGTCCTGGGTGGTCTAAATCTGTTTTTTTTTTTTTTTCATTTCTTCTGAGCCTCATTTGTAGTGGTTGGTTTCCTTGAACATTTTGTGATTGTTGACTGTTATCTTCTGTTTGACATTATTTTATTGTGAAGAAGAATTTGGAGCCTGAATGCAATGTGTGTTCCATATGAGAGAAGGTTTGTGTGTTTCCACAGGGACTGTGGGGGCGTTGCAGACCCGGGACCCCTTGTGCCCCTTCGAGGGTCTCTGGTATAATCCAAGCATCTGAGATTCAGCTCCCCATTCCCGCTGCTAATGGAAAGCTAGGTCTCCAGACCCTGGTGCCGATGTTGGCGTTTACCCTCAAGCTACTCTTTCCTTACTTTGCACGTGTAGCTCACGGTTAAGATTTTAGCTCAAAATGATAGATTTTGTTTTTGCTGAGGCCCTTGGAGCTTTACTTCACCTATTTAAAGCTCAGCAATACTATAAAAATTATGTTTTGTCCAGGATATGCTTTTTTTTTCTTCTCAAGATAGTCTTTCAGAGCCTCAAAATTGGCCTGCTGCTGGAAGCAAAATGATAGATCATTGTAGCCCGGTAGCAATATGGGAATTACCGAAATAGTTCGGTCAATATAAGTAGGACAAACAGGCATATTTTAGAACCAGCAAACACTAATTTGGCATTTTAATCTGCCCAGGTTAGTTACCTATACCAGTTCTTGATAGTTTGTGCCTTTTGGATATTACTCAAAATATTGTATTACTAAAATACTTGAAGTGTTCCCGTTCTGCAGAAGAAATAACTAGGCCCCTAGGAAACTAGGAGACTGCCAGTGGATTACTCTCCTTAAAATTTCTATTGGCCTTCTTTTAGTATGCTTTAGAATGTTCAAAGGAAGGGAAAAGAGGGAATTGGTCCATTAAGAAATCAGAGACCTGTGAAGTCAGGCCAGAGATGTCATATGTCCATTTTTCCATTAGGTAATAAAATCTGTATCCATTTATGCATGATTCCTTTCATATCAATTTATTTAATAATTTTATTAGTATTTGTAGATTGTCCACTTTATGGCACGTACTATTCCATACAGTAGAAAGCACAGGAAGGTACAATTAGAGGTCTCTATACTTACAGATCTTGCATTCTATTATCAGGACAGACACAAACAAGGAAGAGTAAGAAGATCGTATGGTAGGATGGTAAGGGCCAGGGAGAACAATAAACATTGCAGGGTGGGGCTAAAATAACAGACGGGTAGATGGATTTACTGGTTCTGAGCACTTTGCTAATGAACCATAGAACCTGGTCTCATGTGTCACGGCTGGAACGCTCCCCTGGTCAGGTGAACAGATTGCTTAGAAAGTTGGTGTTCTAGTTAAATCGTGTCCTCCAGAATAGAGGTGTTAGAGGCCTCACCCCCAGTACCTCAGAATGTGACCGTATTTGGAGATAGAGTCCTTACAGAAGTAATTGAGTTAAAATGAAGTCATTAGGGTAGCCTTAATCCAGTATGACGTGCTCAGAAACACGGAACAGTTTGGACACAGAGATGGACATACACACAGGGAAGGGAAATACCACTCAAGGATGAGGGTCATGCTGCCATAGGCCAAGACTCTACCAGAAGCTAGGAGAGAGGCATTTAGAGTAGCAGGGCCTTGATCTTGGACTTCTGTCTCCCAGAACTCTGAGACACCCAACTTCTGTTGTTCAGGCCACTCACATTTGCACTACTGTGCTATGGTAGCCCCCAGAAACCAATGCGATCAGTAATTCATTGTAATTAAAGCTTCACCGTGTGTACAACAATAGGAGATGACAAGCAAAAGGGTTCCTGAACTGCTGATAGCCTAGTATGAGCCGGGAGGTTTTTCTTTAACAAATATATAAAATGTCCGTTATATGCCAGTGACTATTCTGGGTATTTTGTAATTATTGGCCAATGTGTATCGGAATAGCAATCCTATTACAGAGGTTCATCCATTATTGCCATTTTAAAGATGCGGAGCCACATTTTGGCTGTGCCATCTATTTCCCGAGAGAAGAAAGACATTTGCACAAACATTACCTGACCATGCAGAGACGCTTGGGCCTTGAAAAGGCGATTTTCCTGAGGGTTTCCCACAACACTTGGAAACACGCAATTTTTTGAAGTCCTACTTTTGAAAGATGCAGGGAAAAGGCATGGCCAATACAAGGACACCCATATTCTAGTCCCACCTCTGTGTTTCCCTAGCCACAGACCTTGGCCACAGCATTTAGCTTTCTTCTTTTCCCATTCTTACACTTGCTCATATTAACTGGATAACTGTAAAATGAAATCAGAGAATAAATTTAGATTTAAAAATAAACAGTAAAAAGAAATAATGTCTCCAATCTGTGATTTGTCCTGGAGATTTTTATTTTTCAGGGAACTACCCCTCAGTGTCTCCCAGACAATGTATTAATATATATACTGTTAACATTTAGACCTAAGAACTCATTTCAGTCATTCATAGTATACTTGAAAGGCTTTGCTATCATCTCACTGGAATGAAAGATACACTTGTGATCTAGTTTCAAAGAGATAAAAAATTGATAGCAAGTTATGATTCATGTTGGGTGAGCATAAAACTAACCATATGTTCTTTACGGAAAGCTTTAGATTCAGAATTATAGATTGAACTATGTATTAATTTGGGGACTCTTATAATTCACTGATGGCATAGAACCTTAAAGAGAGAGTGATATTAACTAGACTTATAGTGAATAAAACCTGGTTTTTCTCTAAGGTCATGGAATGGAGGTGGTATAACTCTAGACAGAGTGGAGATGGGGGAAAGTGATCTTTTACCAAGACCTGGTGCATTAGTCAATGTAAATAACACTGTGACAATCTTCAAATTCCACTCCCTTGACACAGTGAAGATTGATTTCTTGCTCTCATCATAGGTCTGGGGGTGGGTTAGGTATCTAATGCTGGGTTGCAAAAGAGCCTTTGAAACCCAGGCTCCTTCTTCTTATTCCACCATCTTGGACATGTGTCCTCCATGGTTACAGAGGGGACAGGAGAGGGAAGACAGGAGAATCACATGGCTAGGCTCACATTCCATTGGTCATGACTCACTTGCATTGCCTTGACCTGACTAGACCCTTTTGCTCTCGCTGTGATCAGTCTGGACCTTCTTGAGTACCCTCAACGTGCTATGCTCTCTCCTCTCTCTGGGCCTTGGAACTTGCCTTCATTCACCTTGGAACATTTCCCTTGCGGTATGCCAACACCTCCTGTGCTTTCCACTGTCATAAACAGCCTCCACGGCACGCTTCTGCAGTTGAATGCTATTATCTTGACAAGGAATTCTTACACATGGTTCACGTTCCTGGCGATGTTTACAAAGACAAATACTGAGTATGTGTGTCTGAGAAATTTCGCTAATGCCAAGTCAGCCTTCATTGTGATATTTTAATTATGGTAACATTTTGTGTGATTTGTGAAACTTTTTTTTTTAATTGATGGGAGATAACTCATTTAAGTAGAAATCTATTACATTGAAGTTGTTTTCTATTTTTTTACTGTTACTGAAAATGCTCCAGTGAATAAAGGGATGTATTTGTAACCCCTATCCCATGCCTATTCAATACAGCTTCGCGAAATGTATTCTCATCATAATTTCTTCCACATAACTGCGTTATCATTTCTTATTTGTAGTGTGTCTCTAGCGCGGCCACATCATCATCATTGTCATAATGCTTAATAACAAGAGTAACAATAATTTAATAATCACTGAGTGCGTGCATATGTGGGTACTAGGCTAGGCTTTTTATGCATATTACCTCATTTAAACTTCATCCTACTGCTATTCCATTAGAATTGTTATTATTCCAGTCTTACAGATGAGGTTGCTATGGCCCTGAGGGGCCGTGTGATCTGTCTGTGGTTACTCAGCCAGCAAACGGTGGAGCGAGGCTCTAAACTATCATTTTTAGTTTCAAAGCTCTCACTCCTTTCATCCATCGCTCCACACTGTGTATGGAAAGAACATTGGTCAGGCTGTCCATAGGGAGCCTGCCAGGGCTCCCTAACCAACCCGCTGTGTGATATCTGGACTCCGGCCTCCCTGGTCTCAGCTTCCCTAATTATAGTAACCTGGGTTGTGCGCTCCTTCCAATGGCAGAGAGCAAAATGCAGCAGTGTCTGTAGAAACATTTTGAAACTTGTACGATTCCAGGGGATAATGAAGAGATGGGACCGGGTCACAAATAGGCTTTGTCAAGCAGACCCTTGGCAAACATTAAGGATACACCCGGAAAACTCAAATCTCTAAGCTGGATAACAAAACCAACATTCTTCCTGTAAAGTGCAGTCATGTGCCAGTGGGGGAAAAAAAAATTTGAGGGACCCTCTTCACATCTTCAATCATTCCACAAAAATGGAGGGAAGTCATTCATAAAGTTGTCAAATCACGTACTGTCTAGAGCGTTTGTTGAAACAGTTTTGCGATTCACCTCTGGTTAATGTATTTACGGGCTGTGAGGTCCTAGCTCTGAGCCACCCCTGAGCTTCACATTCCTTTCTGCTTCATTCGGAACATATCTTCCGCACTGAACTACCTACCCGTAGTGAGTCTGTGTGTGTTGAGGGGTCTGGTTCGAGTCCTTGCCCTTTTACCAGCCTGCCCGGCACTCTCATGCAAGCCGTCCTCCCCACGCTCCTTTTCCTCATTTACTTGTGTAAGATGGATGGATTGGTCAAGATGACATTTGAGACAGTAGTTCCCAAGTCTAGCCAACTTACAGAATCACATGTATGTCTTGGAAAAAAAAAATCCATTTCTGAGCCCAACAACAGGAGGGTTTCTGACTCAGGACATTTGAGGCAGGGTCAGAATCCACAGTGAGGTTGCCTAGCAAATACTGAAGGCTATTTTGTGCCAGATATTTTGCTCAACATGGTGTATAGGACTTTTTGTATCATTACAACAGTTTGGGGTAAATGCTATTCTCGTTCCCGTTATGACCTATGCCGGGTTTGTAACTGCTTGTTCATTCCTTACAGTCTCTAGGGGTTGCTCGTCTTTGTGATTGTATCCTAACTTCTACATATGTTGTGGCTCTGGGTTCTGAACCTGACAGTCCTGCTATCTACAGTTTTTGGAGACCTAAATCATGTGTTCATTGTTTCCATGCTTTTTCCCTTTGCTCGAGCTTATTCACATTGAGGATCTGGAGAGCCTAAGCTGGGGAGGGGTTAGATGCCTGTGACCAGGACCTCTCCAGCCTTTTCTGAGCGTGGAACTTCAGCTCGGAGTGTGTAGCCAGGGTCCCTAACCACGCACATGTCCCAGGTCTCAGAGTCCCCAGAGCAGTGCCCTCTGCCCTTGGCTCTCAGGGCAGCCTGGCTTCACTCTGCCCTTCTCAGGGATCCAGCTTAACATCTCGCTTTTTTGTTTGCTTGCTTGCTTGTTTCCTTTGTTTCGATTTGGTTGTTCCATTTTCTAGTGTGTGTCCATGGGAGCATCCTTGGAAACCTCTCCTACCTCTTAAGAGATCACCACGGCCTCAGCAAGAGGGTTTCCTCACGATCTACTTGTTCTGCAGCTGGGGGGGGGGGTGTCCCTCAGCTCTTCGTAACCTGTCCATTCTTTCCTCTTTCTTTCTTTTTTAAAATATGTATCTCGTCTGTTAGAATATAAGCTTTTTGAAGGTAGAGATCATGATTCTTTTAAGCTCAGTTCTATCTTTAGTACTGAGTAAAGTTCCTACGTGTATACTTTCTCAAACCTTGTATGTGACATTGTTAAAAGCAAAAACATCTCTAGACCCAAATACCAATTCATTTTTTACCCACAGAGAAATGAAAAATGATGTGTGGACCAAGTGATGGACTGAATATTGGAGCCAAGAATTTTACTTAAGCGCCATGGTGTCCAACACATTAGCAAGTAGCCTTATGTGGCTATATGCATTTTAGTTTAAATTAATGAAAATCAAGTAAAACTTAAAATTTAGTTCTTTGGTCACCCTATTTTCATCATTTCAGAAAGATCTCTTGGATAGCAATCCTCTATATAAAGGTTTCCATCCTCTGTACAAAAACTAGATTCTGCAGCTGTCCATGTGTGTTTCGCCATGGTGTATGCCCGACACTGAGCAGCGGCCCGGTTATTGCATTAGGAAATTCCTCCTTACGCCAATATCCTTAATTCTGCTTTTCCAACAGCCCGGATTCTGTTTGTAACAGTGGGTTTTGCCAACCTGAGTCTAACGCAAACCCTAGTTATTTCTTTTAAACGTTTAATGCAATTGAGTCAAAATGCAAAACGCTTTTTCTGTTACTAAAAATAGCCACCCTTGATCTTCCATTAGACCTCTGATTCACAGAATAAAATGAGATATAGGAGAAAAAATATTTTAACATAAATGCACACACACACACAGAACACACACACACACACACACATAAATAACATAGATTGGATAATTGGAAGTTAGGGTAATTTTTTTTTTTGAGGCCTTACCAGAATATTCTTATGTTAAATGGGCTGGGTCAGAATGGCTAATATTTTTTATAATCCAGATTCTTATTAATTTGTACTGTGTTACTATGAGGAGGCTTCCTTTATCCATCCTTACGTAACAATGAGTTAGTGCTTTGTGCAGGATTATTTTTCTAATATTTCCTTGAAGAGAGTATAGAATTTCCTGTCTTTGCAGAATATTTTAGTGGTGGTTCCAAAAATTTACTACAGCTTTCTGAAGTGTAGTTTTATCAACTCATTATATAGAAATGTAACCAAAATCTCATGGGACATGTAAGTGGCAGGGTGGTGACAGAGGCGCCGCGGGGGTGAGGCTAAGTGTGGGTGTTAAAGCAAGGAAGACAGTGCTGTTCCCTGAATGTGTGTCACTTACTGATTGTGTGAATGTGATGAAAGATAAAATCAGTTGCGCGCTTTGGGAGAAAAGGCAATGTCTGCACGCGAGGTTTTCAAAACCCTGTATCAATTTCATATTCCCCACATCGTGTGAAATTGTTAAATAAAAAAAATGAATCTAAAAGCAGAACATAAGCCTTTTACACTTGGAAAATTTGCACAACAGAATACCAAAACATTTGCTGATGTACTTCTTTCGACTATGAAGCATAAACCTATTTCCTTTAAATATTATATGAATCCTGCTGTGATTTAAAAAGAAAAGTGGCATCTAATCATGGAACATTAAATCGACTTTGTTGTGTGGTTTACTGGCTTATCTATCAAAACAGAATTCAAATCCATTTGTAGAATGAAGTTTTGAGATTGCAAGAATAGCAATGAAAGTAAACACAAACACATGGGAGGGGGAAGCAAGCGTTCCCATGCTAAGCATTTCTATTCTAAGATAAAATGTCTGGAGGGTTATGGTTTGGAGGTTTGGCTGATTTCATCAATAAACAGTATGAATTTTATTGTCTCATTGCAGTCTATAGAATAAGTATCATAATTAGCCTCAGATGTTAATATTCCCCCAGATACGTATACTTCACTATTGAATTTACTGTTTAATTCATTAAAATTGCAAAGATGTTCTGCTTAAATTCCTGCATATTTAAAGTGAGTAGCATAGTACCGATAGGTCGTTGATATTAAGTAAATATTTGTGAAACAGATGAATAGATAAATAAGTGAATGCTTTTAATTTCTTTTATATTTAGTATACTTAAGAATTTTCAATATTGCCTTTTTAAAGAAGAATATTTAATGAAGGATTCTTGTCAGAGAAAATCAAAACAAATTTTGCAGTTTTTAAAAATTGTAGCTATTATAAATGCAGATAGTAGGTTGGAATTTTGAAAAACCAATAACCCCCTGGGAGAAAATTGCTTTTATTTCAAAACACTTTATTTCTCTGGATAATTACAGTATAAGAATCAGAACACAAATGAATGATAAAAATAAGCAAAGCCAGGAAAACAAAAACTCAGCTATTTTATTAATTGAGCAATTTTTCATTTTGCATAATTACCTACAGATTAATCCCCAATTTTGCTTATGTCAGTAGAATATTCTTTATATTGCTAAATGGTATTCCACGTTAGCTTAACCATTTACCCACTACAGTACATCTGGATTGTTTCCAGTTTTGGCCATCGCGAATATGTCTTATGGTGATCGATTTTTACTTTTATTCGGTGTAGAACATATTATGTGTAATTTCAATTAAAAAATAGTTGTGTCTTCTTTTAGAGATTTCCCTTATTTATTTATTTAGAGAGCGTGTGTGAGCAGGAATGGGGCAGAGGGAGAGGGAAAGAATCAAGTAGACAACCCGCCGAGCACGGAGCCCGACGTGGGGCTTGATCCCGCAACCCTGAGATCATGACCTGAGTGCTGTGGTGGGTTGCTTTTCTTTGTGGCCCACGATATGGTCTGGCTTAGAGTATGTTCCATGGGTTCTTGAAAGACATGTGTACCGTATTGCTGTTACGTGGGTCAGCCTATTGGCTCATTCTGTTGTTTCAATAGGTAGTAGTTTCTTGTGGTTACTGTAACCAATTACCACAAACCTGGGAATGTGGAACCACAGAAATGTATCCTTGCACAGTCCTGAAGGTTGGAGTCTGAGACCACAGTGTGGGTAGGACTACGGTCTCTTCAGAGGGCTTGGGAGCGAATCTATTCCTTGACTGTCCTGGCTGCTGGTGCCTACTGGTGCACCTTGGTGTTTCTTGGCTTGTAGGGACATGGCTCCGTGTGTTTCTGCCTCCACATCCCTGTGGGGGGTGTGTGTGTGTGTGTACAATCTCCCTGTGCTTTTCTCTTATAAGGACACTTGGAATGAGTGCAGATGGTGTTATAATTTTTGTTTCAATCATTATGTATAATTTAGACAACTCAGGCGAAGGATACTCTGTGGTAATTACCCATATTTCTACTCTTTCCTTTTTTCTTTTTCTTTTTCCCCTTCCTGATGCTCTAAGATATCTTCTCTTATTATCTTTCTGTTTGAAAATTTGTCTTTGGCCATTCTTTAAGGGTAGGTCTGTTAGGACACAGACTTTTAGTTTTTCTTCAGCTGCATATGTGTTTATTTTCCCTACATTCTTCAAGAATAGTTTTCCCAGATGTAGAATTCACATGGACACTTCTGTTCTTTTGATATCCAAAAAAGCGTGGTCCTTTCTTCCGGCCTGCATAGTTCCACATGAGAAACCCACTTCCATTCAAATTAGTGTTCCCTGCAAGTAATGCATCCTCTCCCTCTGGCCGCTTTGAAGATATTTTTTTTGAATTTAGTTTTCAGAAGTTTAATTAGGGTGTGAATTAAAGTGGGTTTCTTTGCACTTATCCTATTTGAGGTTCACATAGCTTGTTGAACCTGCAGATTTATATTGTTCATCAAATTAGAGACTTTGTCAGCCATTATGTTTCCAAATGCTTTTTCAGTACTATTCTTTCTCCTTTCCACTTGGGACTCCCATGATATGAGGTTGGATTCCACCCCCCCCCGCCCCTCCCCCTGCAGGTCTCTGAGGCTGTTTGTTTGTTTATGTTTGTTTGTTTATTTATTTATTTTAGTTTGTTTTCTCTCTCTGTTCAGGCTGAGTAAATTCTCTCAAACTATCCTCAAATTCACTGATTCTGTCCCATCACGTCTACTCTTGTTTTGAGCCCACCCAGCAAATTTTCGATATTTGGGGCATTTTTCAGCTCTATGATCAACATTAAGATTTTTCTAATTTTTAATTCTCTTCAGAAGAATTTGTAATTGATTGTCGAAACATTTTATGGTGGGTTCTATAACATTCTTTTTTTTTTTTTTTTTAAAGATTTTATTTATTTATTTGACAGAGAGAGAGAGACAGCCAGAGAGAGAGGGAACACAAGCAGGGGGAGTGGGAGAGGAAGAAGCGGCTCCCAGCGGAGGAGCCTGATGTGGGGCTCGATCCCAGGACTCTGGGATCACGCCCTGAGCCGAAGGCAGACACTTAATGACTGAGCCACCCAGGCGCCCCTCTATAACATTCTTGACCGCTAATTCCAATATCTGATCCATCTCAGCCTTGGCATCACAGATGGACTTTGCTCATTCAAGACGTGAACTTCCTGGTGTGTATTATGATGCGTGGCTTCCTATGGTGCCCCGGACAGTTTGGCTCTTACATGAGAAGACAGCAGCGCCTGTTACAGTTTTTATTTTCACAGGCAGTCGCTCTGTGGAGGTTTGGCATGTGGGTCCCGGCTGCCTTCTGTGGGCAGTGGCTGCAGTGACAGTGTACTTTTCAGGGCTCACGTGGTGCTCTTTCCATCTGTTGGGTTTATTTAATGCGTCTGGGACTCCCACTGGCTCTTGTTAATGCTGCTTGAGGCGGAAGAAAAAGCTCCCAGAGGTGAGGCGCCCTGGTACCTTTATGCAAAAGAGTTTTTTCCCATGCATGTGGGAAACAAGTACTTCTTGACTGGGCGCTGCCTTATTCCTGCTCGCTCCAGCCCTGTGGGGCCTTGGGGGGGGGGGGGGCGCTTGAGAGCAGGAGAATCTCAGCGCTGTGAGAACACACAAGTTTCTCTGCCTGCCCACGTGTCTGCTAGTTGTATTCCTTTTCTTTCTTTCTTTCTTTCTTTCTTTCTTTCTTTCTTTCTTTCTTTCTTTCTTTCTTTCTTTCTTCTCTCTCTCTCTCTCTCTCTCTCTCTCTCTCTCTCTCTCTCTCTTCCCCCCTTCTGGATTTAATTCTTCAAAGTGAATGTTACTCTGTGAGAACAGAGGCCCACCTGGACACCAGGGACTATCATTCTGCCTCTGCTTTCGTAAGTTATATCCTAAAGATCTGAAATACCCGAAATCACAACCAGAAGTGACTTTCACTACACTGATGTAGGTGGAGAGGCACCCAGGCAGCTATTTAAATCTGCAGCAGCTTCTGTCTTTTCTCCTGCCTGTTGTGAGTATCTCATTAAGGTTGTTTTGCTCTCACATTGGTTTGTGTGTAGAATTATTACTGCCCCCACAGCCCCCGCCCAACACCCTTGCCCATCCTTCTGCTTCAGTGGTTAAGAGCACGTCCTCTGGAGTCCGTCCAACTTGGGTTTAAATGCTGTCCCTGCTGTTCATTAGCCTGTGCATTCTGAGCAAGTCTCTTACTTCCCCAAATCTCATCTAAAAATGAGGACAGAGGGTAAAGTAAAATTTCCTAACAACATGTGGATTAAGTACTCAGCACCGTACCTAGCTGGTGGCAAGCACGCAGCAGACGTGATGAGTTAGCCAGGGGCTCATCCCCATCAACATCATCATTTTGTCTCCATTTTAGAGATAAACCAAAGCTTTGAAAGTATAAATAACTGAACCTGGGTCCGTCTGACCACTTATGTGTCAAGAGAGCTGAATTCAAATCCAGGTCTGACTTTTTTACAAATCCTTCCTCCCTAACCATTGTGTATAACGGTGCTACCAACGGTTATCTGGCGAGACTTGAGTCTCCATGGGAGCACGGGTTCGTCCGTGCCTGTTCAGGATATGAAAATATAAAAATGCACAGTAATATGAGCTGGACATACTCCATTTTCAATCAATTATTGATTATAGTGGTAAATCTATGCAGAAAAATGAAAATAACCCAGCTCGTTTACTAGAACCTGACCACCACCACGCTTTGTAAAAGGCTGACTTTTAACCCTTTTGCCCAGTCAAATACTCCTTTTTATAATGCTTACCAGTTTCTGAAATCTGATGGATTTTAAGAACAGTTTGTTTTTCTTAGGCATTTTGCTCTTTCATTTAAATTTTAGTATAATTTGAGATGCAGTAAAAACTTAGACGTTTCCATTTTATGCAGTTTTCCACAAATCTGCTTCTTCTACATAAGAATATATAGTTTCTATAATAGTTCTGCACATTGCTAAATGAACAAATGAGGATTATGGTGAATTCCTGAATTTATAATTAGAACAGAACAAAAGCAATTCAGGAGGAATCATTTATGCTATTACCAATTAAAGTAAAAATCCATTTATGATAAAGACACAAATGCTTTAGTTGCATTTGCCCATTTATTAAGTAAGGGAAAAATTCACTGATGAAAAATATAAAAAAAGGAGGTCATTTACTGTGTACGTTGGGGCTTCTTTTATGAGTTGTCATTCTGTGGTGTAGGAGGTAAGCAGTTTCTTTTTCCTCTCCCAGGCTCTGCTGATTCAGAGATTCAAAAAAAACCAACTAATGGCCACATATAGATCAAGAAACTATTTATGTTTTATATTTTTGAGATAGGAATATGAGATATTCTACTCTGCTGCTTTGTAAGTTAAATGAAAACACTATAATTTATTACATGTAGCCAATAATACATAATGTTATTAGAACGTATGCACACATGCACATGGGCTGATTCCACATTTGACGGAAAGAGAGAGATGGAGACGAAGGAGAAAAAGAAGAGGGTCCATTTGTGATGGGACACATGGACGTTGATGCTTCAGAAGGGGAAGCAGAGAGAAAGGCATCGAGGAAAGGAAGGAAGAGAAGAGAGTGCACGAGGGAGAGGGAGACAGGCAGCAGGAGAGAAGACCAAGTGGAGAGAGGATGCTGGAAGGGAGTGTAAGTCCAGAGAACACAATGGAGGAGGGAGAAGACAGCTAGATGGAGAAGAAGAGAGTAACTAGGAATGGGAGGGGAGAAAGAGAGAGAAAGACCACACACAAGTCTAAATCTCTGAGCATCAGAGGTTTGCTTTTACCGTAAATCTTAAGAATAAATGGAATATACTCAGTTTCTAGCTATGATGTGTGTCTTCCCTATGACACCTTCGCTGTCCCAGCGTTGGGAAAGCATTTATCATTAACAACACCCCTCTCCCAAAAGCATCCCAGGCATGTAGGAAACCACCTGGAAAATCTTCTCAGAACAATTGTTTCTGTCTGTAGTCAGACCATAGCCTGCAGACCCAGGAGCCCACTTTGGCGTGGGGGGATGGACACTGGAAGTGTCTTCTGCAAGCTGTTACCCTGTTCTCCGGCCCCAGCCACCATCCTGTGGTATCTCTGAGAAGGGGAATCTCTTATCTTTTTATGCTTATCACCCAGAGCCGTGTGAGTGAATAGAAAACAATAAATATTTCAATGAACAAATGAGAGTATTACGTACCAGGGGAGGAAATACTAGCAGAAACTTCACAGAAGATAAAGCAAACATTTCATTCCGTAAAAATTACAGCATCAAGCAAGGACTCAGTTTTATTTCCTTGCCTGTACTGGATCATGATGAATGGGGCAGGGGCAACAAAGTACAACACGGGTGTAGGCTTCAAAATCCAGATATGTGCAGTTTGACCGCATATGTGCTCTATGCTTCTAGTTTCATCAACCAGCCTACCTGCTTCATGCTTATGAAGAATAAAGAAACATGGGACACCTGGGTGGCTCAGCTCAGGTCGTGATCCCAGGGTCCTGAGATCAAATCCCGCATCGGGCTCGCTGCTCAGTGGAGAGTCTGCTTCTCCCTCTGCCTGCTATATAAACCTCCCTGGTTTATACTCTCTGACAAATAAATAAATAAAATCTTTAAAAATAATTTGAGAAAAAAGAACACAGGAAAATAAATTTATGAGCACATTCCACGTGGCAGTGGAAGACAGATGAAGTAGGTTAAACTCATGTGCGGTCTTGGCTGGTCTACTCTGAAGCTGTCCTTTCTAGGTCATTCCACCCGTTCTCCTCTCCAGGTGTGCTGAGACACCTTACTCTGACCCAGGTAACTGTGTCTGTACGGCCACATACTAAGGGCATTTCCTCTCCTGCGGCTGCTCCTTGCCTTGGGGGGCCTCGTAGGGCTGAGCTGAGATAGCATCAGTCTGTTCGCTAAGGGAAAACACGAAACATCAGTCCCTCAAGTTCTCCAGTCAAAGAGCACGGAAAGGAGGGACCGATTTAAAGTACTGCCTCTTCAGGTTCTTAGTCTTCTTCCCTGAGTTCCTTTAGTGCTATTCTGATTTGGGGGACTAATTTTCAGCTTATAGTGAACATGCCGGCTGACTGATAGTTACTTCCTGATAATACTGACTTAATCACATCTAATTTAAATTTTTATTTTTAAGATCAAGTGAATCATTCCCTAGTCAATGCAAGAACTATATATTCAAAGGTCTGAAAACTGTTTGAAAAATGACTTACGTAATGCCAAACAATTATTTTGATTTATTTTAGTCTTCTGGACTTTTTTCCTGAGTGTTATTTTAATGACAGTTGAATATAGTTGTTTTGATAGATGAATTTGTCCTAATTTTATTATTAAGCAGGTTGAAAGGTGTTAAACTGACTCATGAGCCCATTTCATGATGAGCCTGAGTGTAATTTCATTTCGAATAAAAAATGTTTCCCAGGTTCATTTCTCATTGATCTCACTCTTTGTTTCATCATTGTCTTTAGAAAGTGGCAAAGTGGGGCATGATAACAGAGATTTCTGTTGAGAATGGTGAATTTTACATGGGCTGTAAACCATATTGAAATTTGCTCCTACGAATGCAGAAATTCAGCACAGCTCATGTACATTTCTTTGTTTCTCGTCCTCATCAGTAAGTTAACTTCTTTGTGAACCTACTAGGCGAAGAGCACAGATTAAAATTTCGTGTTCATTCTGCAGGTGATGGAAGTCAAAGGACAGATGATCCATGTCCCGGAATCAAATTCCATCTTATTCTTGGGCTCTCCGTGCGTGGACAAGCTGGATGAGCTCATGGGCCGAGGGCTGCATCTCTCAGACATCCCGATCCATGACGCCACCCGAGACGTCATTCTGGTTGGTGAGCAGGCAAAGGCACAGGATGGCTTGAAGAAGAGGATGGATAAACTAAAGGCAACTTTGGAAAGAACTCACCAGGCCCTGGAAGAAGAAAAAAAGAAAACAGTAGATCTTCTATATTCTATTTTCCCCGGTGACGTTGCCCAGCAGTTGTGGCAAGGACAGCAGGTGCAGGCCAGGAAGTTTGACGACGTCACCATGCTCTTCTCAGACATTGTCGGCTTCACGGCCATCTGTGCCCAGTGTACCCCCATGCAGGTGATCAGCATGCTGAATGAACTGTACACCAGGTTTGACCACCAGTGCGGATTTCTGGATATTTATAAGGTAAAGGGGTTTAGTTACTCATCCACAAATATTTTTTAATCAGAAATTATTTTAAATTAAAGGATACAATTTTCTTTTTTTTAAGAATTAAACTTGGTAGTAAATGATGGAAATCTCTTTAATTTAAGAGTTTTAGAATACAGGTATTTCTCTTGAATGAGTAAATTTCCATTATGAGTCAGTTTATAGTATCGACATGCTATAGGTAACTGAATCATACTATTGCTCAGTAAGGCAAAAGGCTGTAGGGTGAGTTCTTCAAGTTCATTATTATTACAGAATTGAATTGCTGAGTTCTAGGCAACTTTTCACAACATAATTAGTCTTTTTTAGAGAACAGGATTCCAATATAAACTAAGAATTTTCTTTTGACAGTTAATAATAAGAAGTGAGTTATGTTAAAATATGCATTGCATTATCAGTTAAATGATGATTAATCAGTGTTTTGCACTGCATTGTCAAATAAGGCAGGTCCCTCTAATTCTAAAGGAATACTTGTAAATATTCTAGCTATTACCAAATGACTGGTGGTCTCTAGTGGAAGCACTTTAATTTTCCAAGCTAAGTAGTGGAGGAGCTTTGAAAATGGGTACCCGTCACCATGTTTTGGGTCTGATTTAGTGAACTCCCAATGAATTTCTTACTAAAATCCGAGCAATCTCTTGAGTGATTTAGCCTCCTAATGAATAACTCTGTAATTTTAAATAATTTCACATGGATTACACAATGTTGGGGTATGGGGGTTTTCTAAAATATAATGGACAGAAAGTACTTTTAGTATAAACAGTAGTGAACTGTAGGCTTTTATTTTCTCTTAACCAATCCCTTTAGACTGCCCCTTCTTTTTATAGTGTGATCTACACATAGGAAGACTTGGAAAGAAACATGGTAGTTTCATCTTATTGTCCCAGAGGGTACTTTCATTAAGGTGTCTCTCCTTCAGAGAACCATGTTCCCTAGTTCTGTTATGTAGAATGTGTAGCCAGTGATAAATATTGTAGCGAGTCCCTTCGGAGGGGTGAACACTCACTGTGTGGTATATAGCAGGGGTTTGCCTTGTGCAAGATGAGTTCTTGGAAAGTATCTTCAACTTCCTTATAATTTGTTGTCGTATAATTTATGACAGAAGTAGCCGAATGTCTGATCCTAAACCAGAGAGACACTACAGTGAGTTTGTCACTGTTACACTCAGTCATTTCCAGGAAGGAGAGCAGCTTGGCCTGAATTTGCGAGCACATTCCTTTCTCCAGGCCGGGGTCTACCTCACTAATCTCAGCAACAACCAGTCCCCTTCCTCTGTGAACCCCTGATTTGCTGTGTTAACTTTCTTGGACTAGAATAGTCATGTTACTTTGGCCCTAAACGCTTACAACTAAATGAGAGTGATAAACAGATAGAGTCTTCTTTGGAAATCAAAGGAATCCCTAATTTAAATATAAGCATCAGGTTTTGAGAAAAGAAGAAATGTGATGTCTTCTGAGAATACCACAACAGCTTCAAGGTTTAAAAATACGGATTTCACAGACATCAAGTTTCCTTTCCCTTGAGATAAGCTAGGACACCTCACAGAAAAAGAAAATGCACGGCAACATCCAGCAGAATCCTCAGATTTTTCTGTATGTTTTTTCCACCACAGACAGTTCCATGTAGTGATACATAATTATCAGCAAGTTTTTTTTTAAATAAAAATTTTTTAAAGGTTTTATTTATTCATTTGTGACAGAGACATACACAGAGAGCATGAGCAGGGGGAGAGGCAGAGGGAGAGGGAGAAGCAGACTCCCCGCTGAGCTCAATCCCAGGATCTGGAGATCATGAGCCCAAGGCAGATGCTTAACCATCTGAGCCACCCAGGAGCCCCAAGAACTATTTTTAAAATTGTGGTAAAATTGACGTAACGTAGGTTACAGTTTTAACTATTTTGTAAAGAGGTATGCAGTTCAGTGGTATTCACGTTGTTGCACAATTATCACCACAATCTCTCTTCCCATCGTTTTTTGTCTTGTACAATAGAAACTCTCTTCTAATTAAACACTGACTCCTCTTTCCTCCCTCTTACCAGTCCTTGACAACTTCCATTCTACTTTCTGTCTCTGAATTTGACTGCTTTAGGTCATCTAAGTGGAATCCTACGATTTTTGTTCTTTGGAGACTGTCTTATTTTGTTCAATATCTTAAAGATTCATCCATAGCATGTGTCAGAATTTCCTTCCTTGTTAAGGCTGCATAATAGTCCCTGGTATGTACCTACCACGTTGTGTTTAACCGTTCATCGTTGATGGACACTTGGTTGACTTAGGAAATGGATTTACAAGTTCCCCGATTCTCAAGACCAGCTTTCCATCCTTCATGTAGAAACAAAACATTCCTGGTTCATAAATTCTGTTAAACAGAATTTGCTTATGAAATTTCAGCAATAAGTGTGTAAAGCAATACGATTTCAAGGCCAGGTGTTTTTAACACCCTTTGATGCTGGTATGTGTCTGCATCTCGAATAGGTGTCTGCGGCACCTTTCATGTTTACTCAGGTTTCTGGGGGTTGAGTTTAGGGTCCAGACAAGGAAACACATTACGTGCTGAAACAGGAGTGATGATGGCATGGCCAGAGAGAGGGAAAGACAAAATGGAGAATATTACCCTTGCATAGGATAAAACAACGTATGTTATAGGAAATGCATTAGGAGGAATGTAAGTTAGATATCCTCTGACATGCCTAATTTGAGATTTCTAATCATCATAGAGTAGCTTATTTTTTGGAAAATGTACACAGTGCTGTTTTATACCATGAGCTATGATATTTAATGGCTATTGAAAAAAAAATTCCAGAGTAGAATTTTTAAAGGACCATACACCTGCTGATTTCATAAAATAGACTTTTGCCAGACTTTAAGTGCATTTAGAATATTTGTGGAATAATCATAATGCAGAGAAAAATATGGTGGAGCCCACTTTTATGTTAGAAATGTGAAAGGAAACCAGGTGGAGTTGAATGCCAGGAAAAACCTAGAGAGAGTGCCCCGCAGGGGGGCATTTAAAGTCTGCTCCTGCCCAGTGAGACTCCACTTTCCAAACTGATGGTTGTCCTTTTCTTGATCATCTTATTATTCCATGTTTACCTATCATTAGGGAAGATGGTGCAGAGATAGGTTATAATTCTAGGGGTAGAATTCAGCTAAATTAGGCCATAATGAGAAGTACGCCGTCTATACAGAAGGCTGTGTAGGAGGAAGCTATAGATTTTACTGTGCCTGTTTCAGGCATGGAGAAAATTAAAGCCTTCACAATGCTTGGCTGCCAAGGTGTCACAGGTGTTTGAATACTAAGTAAAAGCGACGTAAATTGAAGGCAGCGTGGGTTCTAATTTTGTCCTCTTAGAATTAGAAAAGCAAATATTTAGTAAGAAGTCGACATAAAGAGTGTGCTGTATAATATTTTGCTCTTTAGATTTTATAGGGTATAGGGGATGAACAAAGAACCAGTAATTCTAACTTTCCTTATTTTTGGCATATAGATAATAATACTGATGATGAAGGCATTGGGTATTGAAGCGACCTAATGAGGGTTTTGCCTTATTTTATATTTTTGCCTCTGTCAAGCCCGTTAGTTAGAAATAAGGGAGAAGCTGGAAGGGTTCGTGAGTCCTTCTTGGTCCTCTCATTCCAGTGATCCAAGGGTACAGCACCCCAGTGCTATCTTAAATGCACGCCTTATGGGGGGCGCCTGGGTGGCACAGCGGTTAAGCGTCTGCCTTCGGCTCAGGGCGTGATCCCGGAGTCCTGGGATCGAGCCCCACATCGGGCTCCTCCGCTATGAGCCTGCTTCTTCCTCTCCCACTCCCCCTGCTTGTGTTCCCTCTCTCGCTGGCTGTCTCTATCTCTGTCGAATAAATAAATAAAATCTTAAAAAAGAAAAAAAAAACTCTTTAAAATAAAAAAAGTAAATAAATAAATAAATGCACGCTTTAGACATTTCTTCTTTATACCTTTAAAGACTTTTTACACCGCACTTATCTCCTTTTCTGTCACCTGTAAAGTTAAGATACTAAATGTCTCCACCTCAGAGTTCTCTTATATTTCAATGAGCTGAGAGAGGCCTTAGAACACCCGCTGGTGTGTAGGGGTGAATGGACACGGGAGCTGGCCTTGTTAGCTCTCAGGCAGGTGCGTCTGGACCTACGGGTGTGTGCATATGTGACTACTCTGTGTGTTTTTGTATGCGTATAACAGTGCACCCAGTGCTGATGACAAAAGAATAAAATATCCTCTCACTTAATCTCCCATGATTAACATGTGGGGTTGTTTCATTATGTCCATTGAGAAAGGTTAAATAAGCCAGGCAATGTGATTCATAAATCAGAATTGGAACCATGGCTTGTTTGATTCTAAAGCCTATAATATTTTCACAAGTCTGGGCTGTGATCTAGACAAAGATAAAATCATAAAAAAAGAAAGTGGAACCGGTTTTAAAACTCTGTTACATGATCAATAACTATAGTTAGGCTGTCAACTGTCGAAGAAAAATCCTATGATCACCTTGTCCAAATCTGCCTGTTTCCCTTCTAGTAGCAAATAGCTCAGAGTTTTGAGAAGGTGGGTTTAAATTTGGGGACTCTTGGGGTGCCTGGATGGCTCAGTTGGTTAAGCATCTGACTCTTGATTTCAGCTCAGGTTGTGATCTCAGGGTCATGAGATCGAGCCCCACATTGGGCTCTGCGCTGGGTGTGGAGTCTGCTTAAGATTCTCTCTCTCCCTCTCCCTCTGCCTCTCTCCCTGCTCACACACTCTCTCTCTCTCAAAAAAAAAAACAAAAAGTTGGGGACTTTCCCATCTGACATCCTCCTTTTTTGGATTTTAGAATCTTTTCTCTTAATTCCTTTTATGGAGAAATAACATACCAAGAATGGAAGAGTGGGATCAATGATCACAAGTGCAGGCAATAGGCAATATAATTTAAAAAAAATAAAACGAATAAAAGTTGATTTTTAAAAACCATTTTGCCCAGGGAACCCTTAAAAATGTTAGTAATAAAATCCTTTCCTCTTTTGTGGTGGGCGTAGAAAGAGCATTTCCGTTGCAAACCCCAAGCTTGGTTTGCAGATGACAGTGAAGTTAAACATTGAGTACCACTGTCAGACTTGGGTTGGGGAGAGTGGGTAGAAAAACGAGACAGAGCAGCCAGAAAATGCCAAGGAGATCTGTTAGATCAAGGAACCTGACGGTGAGCACCTGAAAAACAACACAGAGTTTGTATTGACAAGGGAACGCAAGTATTCTAAGTTCATGTGGGAAAGCCGGGTACAGCGAAGTAGGAAGGAGCAGAAGTCCAGACTCATTCTTAGGGGAACAGGACCTTGGCACTGAGCACAAGGAGACTGGATTCCAGGAACTGGAAACCAGGCATTGTGTCCAGGCAGCAAGGATGAAGACAGGCGTCAGGACAAACTGATACAGAACCAGAGTCTTCTCCCCCTCTGGGACCAGCCTGAAAGCCAGCGGATGCATAGGATCCCCCCCCCCTCGCCACGGTAGAGTCAACGGGTAACCAAATAATGGAGGCTCATAAAAGGGTATAGAGATGGGGCACCTGGGTGGCACAGCAGTTGGGCGTCTGCCTTCGGCTCAGGGTGTGATCCTGGCGTTATGGGATCGAGCCCCACATCAGGCTCCTCCGCTATGAGCCTGCTTCTTCCTCTCCCACTCCTTCTGCTTGTATTCCCTCTCTCGCTGGCTGTCTCTATCTCTGTGGAATAAATAAATAAAATCTTAAAAAAAAAAGGGTATAGAGATGTCCACTGAGCTTTTAAATGCTGAAACAGGAATTAGACCCACAGAAAAGCTGGAGTTAGCAGGTTAATTCTATCCATTCTTCAAAATGAATAGAACATATCTGGGGGCACTCTTGATATTAATATAATTTGAAAATTGCCAGATAGCTTGAGTTCTGAAAATCTCTGAAAACCAGTGGAAACACTGTTGACTTCATAACCTCCAAACTGCGATAAATACAATACCAATAAAAAGAGCTAGAAAACCATTAAGATCATATACGTTTCACATAATGTATAACAGTAGATTGTTCTGCACTGGTGTATGAGCTATAGACCCCTTTCAACTATAGCTTCTGAACGGTTTTGTGAGAAAAGCCTGTACGTCCTAAAAATGAGTACAGAATGCAGAGGTAAACGGTGGTGAATGTCCACAGTAGAAAGGTTTATGTATCAGGTGGACAGAGTTCAGTTTCGAGTCGCACGCGAATACCCCAGAGAAACAAAGTCAGGCTCCCCTTAGGATTCAGACGTCCTGGGGAAGACTGCGTATGCTCTGCACTGAAAAGCAGTGGTTTGCGAATTGGATACGGAGCGGCCCGGACTCGAACTGCCATCGGTAACCTACTTTGTAAGAGCTGAAAGCAGACGTTTCGCACATGAACTTACCAGGCTACAGAACTCGATGCCTCGAGAATTTTGATTTGTCTTTTCACAATGTGGAAGTACTACCGGCTTTGTTCGCTGGACCTCCAGCCGGGTTTCAGGAAATGAAGCCGAATCTCAAGGATATCGCTCTAGCGTGAATTGGACTCTGCAGGAAAAAAAAAAAGAAAAAAAAAATACTGAAATGCCTCCCTTCGCCCTAGGTTTGTTTTATGATAAAATAGCCTTTTAAAATACTTCAGTACTTAGGTTATCCTGGGAATTTTAGAAATATGTGTATATCATCTTCCTCCATTTCCCAGCAGAGAATGCCAGTTCCGTTTGGTAAAGAGTGAGTGACTGGTTTGTATTTTTTTCTCCAGATTTACATATTTTCTGCTTTAATGATCAGTGCACATACTTTTGAAGTTAGTTACCAAAAATTTGTACTAGTTCTTCTCAGTGGTTTCCATTGACATCAATGCCATTGACTTTTGGTAGAAATGAAGTCATAGTGTCTTCTCATAAGTTTAGAAAACGGGAATTTCTGAAGTGAGTATATATATATTCACATCATTCATTCACTTAATAAACATTTTTGACTCACTCACTTGGTAACAGGGTATGACTCCCGTGGAAGCCTATAAAATGTTATGGAAATTAGTATATATTTTTAGCCCAATTTTAATGAGAAGAGAAGAACTAATTTATATGCTTTATAAGGTAAGGTGAAAGTCACAGATAAGCGTTCTGTTCTGACATCTTTTCTACTAGGGGGATTGTATTGTCACTTTCAAAATACATTAATGCCCTAAAAATTACCTGACCAAGGTTTTGCCTCATTTAAAGTTTTGCCTTGGGCAAGTACTTAGGCTGGAGATTAGGGAGAAACAAGGGGAAGGGTGGATGCTTTTCCATGTTCCCGCCCCTGCATTCAGCCGGAGCTGCTGAACCCCATGCACCTTACCCTGCACTCCTCTGAGTTCCCGTCCTTCCAAATTTAACCCCTTACTTACCATCTCTGCTTGAGTTTCACCATCTGTGAAGAGACCAATTTTATCTACCTCATAGTTATATTTTATGAGCTAGTAAATGAAATACCTGTAAAGTGCTTATTGCAGTTGTCTGGTCCATGGTAGTAAATATACATGCTGTCTTTTCTCAAATACGTGTTTCTGGGCATAGATGGTGAGTGGGTGTGTGTTTTCTCTGCACATGCTTGTATGTGCGTGTGTTTGTATATAAATACTGTGTGGCTAGTGCTTATTAGAAACAGATGAAATGCTCATTTGCTCGGGTTCATTCTTCCAGGTTATTAAAAGTATACTGTATACCAGGGAAAGTATATGAAGGAGGGTATGGAGAGAGGCCAAAGGAGGGGCTGAGAGAAAAGCTCCCTGGAGTTAATTGTTTGCAGCATTATCACTGGCGCCTTGCGGACCCTCATGCCCGAAGATGAGTCCATAGTCTGTCTCCATTTTTATCTGAATAACCCACATTGCAAAATGGAATTTATGAAGATGACAGTGTTTCTTTCAGTGATATTGACTCATGCAATGTCTACGACCAACACTATGAAACTGAACCTAAAATGTTTATTTTTTTAATGTTTTGATCTGTCATCCTGAATGACGTTCCTTCTGTATTCAAACATTTTCTTTTGGTGTTGTGACAAATTCTGAAACAGAGAGAAGGCTACAATAACTTGGATAACCAAGCAGAAATCAAAATCAGTGAAGTGTCTTGTGGACTTTATCAAACAAAGTGTTCGGGGGTGGTTCTTTTTATCCCTATTGATTTTTTTATCTTCTAAAGAGTGGTAGAAGCTTCTAAGGGATTGACGTTTTTGATTTTTATATTACCAAGTGTGATGGACTGAATGTTTGCGTCCTCCCAAAGTTCATTTATTGAAACCCTAACCCCCAATGTGATGGTATTTGGAGGTGGGGCCTTTGAAAGGGTAATTAGGTTTAGATGGGATTCTGAGGAAAGGACCCCATGATGGGATCAGGGTCCTTATAAGAAGAGGAAGAGACCAGAGTTCCCTCTCTTTCTGCCAAGTGAGGACACAAGGAGGAGGTAGCCATCTGCAAGCCAGGAGACGCGCCCTCACTAGGGAACCGAATCAACCGGCACCTTGGTCTTGGATTTTCCAGCCACCATCACTATGAGAAAGAAAGTCCTGTTTTTTGAGTCACCTAATCTATGGTATTTTGGTACAGCAGGCCGAGTGGAATAAGACACCAAGGAAATGTCTGAACAGTCTGGAAATGTATGATACAAGTCTCTAGCAAGTTTTCTTAGCGTATGAAGCCCACGTTGCCTGTATCTATAAGGGTAAATGTTACCCCATGGAACAAGTGGAAGATTTTTCACTAGCCTTTATGGAGCTTATGTCACTACAGAGTGTTTGTTGTGTATCCGTAAACTGTAAAGAAGTTAAGCTCTGAGCTCACCAGCATGTTTGCCCTTGTCACTAACACCTTGATCAGAACATAGTGAGAAGCTAGCTTTTACTTCGTACGCATTTGCACTTTTAAGCTTACCACCTAGTCACTGAGTTACTCCAATATGTTTATTTAAAAATTTCATTTAAAAAATATCATTTTTTCTTTGTAAAAAGAATTATTGCAACTACATAATCATTTCCGTTACCCTGAGGCCATTAAGCAATTTCTGGCAAGCTTTAGAATGTGAATATGTCAGTTATATTCCCGTCAAGGACTGTAATACCTGGGTATTGGATGAGTTCACTAAAATGGAAATTGATCTTCTAGATAGGACAACTGTCTGTCACGTATCTGATAAGATAACCTTAGTGCAATCTGCAGATCTTTTGAATTGGATTGTTTCTGTTACCTTCCTCGCCAACCTTTAATTAATGTTTGTTATGTAGCAGAAATGTAGTACATAGTTCTCCCACTTTTTGCCACTTGAAACACAGTGATTTAGAAAATGAAAAATCCTGAAAGCAAAATGGAACTAAAAAAATGGAATTCACACAGACTAAATATAAACGGTGTCCTAAGCACAGTGCTAGATGCCTTAACTGTGATATCTGGTTTATTTTCCAGAAGAACGCCATGGCGTTGCTGTTCTTATGTCCCTTTTGAAGATGAGTTTTAGTAAGTGGCAGACATGTCATCTGAATTTAGTTCTGATTCAGCTAAAAGTTTATATTGTAGAAAACAGTGGTTGAAATCATTCATGTATCAGATAGCTACCATTCCTAATTAGATGTAGAAGTAGGATCAAAGATTGTTCCAGCTTTTATATGTGTGTGTTTCATAAATTGGTCTCCTGCATCCAGTAACTGACAATCACAAGACAAATTTCATATGTTTACAGCGAGACTATGGGGTATGTCACAGGACTGTTGGGAGAGCAAAAAGAACTAAGAGCCAAACCCTTTATCATGAACACGAGCCTCTTGAAATAATAGTTGAAAGATGAGTTTGAAATTTTAAATTGCCATTTGAATTTTATTTATCTTTTTTAATTTAATTTTTTTTATTTTGATATGTTAGTCACCATACCGTATTTGAATTTTAGCCTAGAGTTAAGAATATAACTAGGTCTCCTTTTTTAAGGCATTCAACAAATCTGTACCATTTTTTGTTATGTGTTGGACTTCATGAAGACTTGATCTCATTGGTTCTGGGAGGCTAAAGAGAATCTTTATGCAGAAGTTAAAAAAAAAAAAAAACCTGTAAGCACAGTACAATATCCTTATGAAAGTCAGTGTTTCCAAAAATGAAATAGATTGGCTAGAGCTGTATGCTCTGGTCACTGGAGTGATTCAAACACAAATTACAATCTTTTGATGGGATAGGTAGAAGGAAATCTCAAAAGGTCACTTCATCCCATGAGAGTCTAAGATTCTAAGTAATCCATATTAGAGCTGTATGTAGTTGGCTAGGAGGACGTTCCCAAAGTGAAAATCAACCCTGCTGATTGTCTATTAATAGGTTTTTCGTATATGGCAAATTTGAAATGATTTGGGTTTATTTTTGTAAAAGTTTTTTAAGGTGGAAAAATGAGAGTTTTAATTTGTTATCTTAAATTCAAGTATTTGATTATAAACATTTGCACATTTTGATGCATTTTTCAAGCTTTGAAATTGTTACCAGGACTTTTAATGATCTAGAAAACTGTAAGAAATCAGCTAAAGCAAAAGTCTTATTGGACTGCTGATCCAGCTGTGTGTCCAAATGTTGAAATGCATGAAAGCTGCCTCTTAGGATAATGCTATTCTTAAAATAGTCCAAAGCGGTATTTTTTAATTTCCTACTTTCCTTGGATATTCAAAGTTTGATATTGTATAGACTTTTCTTCTGTCATGGAAAGAAAACTTTGTGCTTCTCCCTCTTTCCATTTAACCTAATTTCATTACTCATGTCACTGCCTCATAGTAGGGCATACTTCAGCCCTCTGATGAAAGAAGCTTCTTTGACTCTCCCAGGGAGGCCAGATGAGACTGTTGAATTTGCTTATGACTGTGCAGGGACATTTAAGTGTAGGGGGAAGGGTACTGGATATCAAGCATGAAAAGCTCATTTTAATTCTTTGTGACTTAATTAAGTCACATCACATACCTGTGCCTACCTTCTGCTTCTACAAGTGGGAACCATAGTACTGGTCTAACATTTTTGTCACAGTCAACACATAAATTGTGCCCAGCAGATTATCGTTGTTGGGATTTTTTTTCTATCCATAATTCAAAATAATAACACTATCTGTAGTAAATACCTTGTGAATTAATGAACAGTGCTAGCAGCTGACTCCATCTCCATTCAAATGAAAGAAGATCAGGGCTAGAGAGTGTTATGGGGAATTTGCAATGAAAGGAGGGAAGAAGAGTGTCTGAGTCCACTTGGATCACTGTAACAAAAATGCCATAGACCGGTAGCTTGTAAACAACACAAGTTTATTCCTCCCAGTGCTGGAGGCTGGGAATTCCAAGATCAAGGTGTCAGCAAATTCAGGGTCTAGCGAGGGCCCACTTCCTGGTTCATGGATTACTGTCTTCTTGCCGTGTCCGCACATGGCGGGAGGGACAAGGATGCTCACCTTCTGTGGTCTCTCTTATAAGGACCCTAATCTCATGCATGAGGGTAGAGCCCTCCCAAAGGTCTCTGATCACTTCCCCAAAGTCCTATATCCCAATATCATTACATCGGGGATTAGGTTTCAACATAGGAATTTGAGGGGGACACAAACATTCAATCTACATTGATATTTGTTGAATGCCTACTATGTGCCAGTTACCATGCTAAATTCTTTATATATGCTTATTGATGTATTTTATCTTCAATAAGTAATTATCGATCACCTACTGTATTCTACGTACTAAGCTAATAAGCCTTGGGAGTGTAGTGGTACCTAAGATGGGCATGGTCCAAATTCTTAGGTGCTTATAATGGAGCATTGGGGTTAAACATTAAATAATTACATAGACAGTTAATGATTAATTAAAATTATGGTTATCACTAGAGAGGTACAAAATTATTTAATCTTTTCAGCAGCCTTGTAAAATAGATATTATCTGCCTTTCACAGAAGATGAAAATGAGACAAGAAGATTAAAGAACTCGTTTGAGGTCACAAAGCTAATAGATGGTGGATTGAGCATTGCTCACGCTTTTTCCATTCCAGAAGGGTGTTTGGAGGGGGGTCTCAAGACTTCATGATCTTAAACTTTCACCCATCTATACCTTAAAGAAATGTTTCTTGAGCACATACCATGTGTCAGGCACCACTCGTGGTAGTGAGCAAAGCGGACGTGACACCTTCCTCCATGAAGTTCACAGTCTGATGAGGAAGACAGTGTTTAATCACTGCTCAAAAAATATGTAATTATAAACTACCATAAGAATGACCGAGCAAAATTATATGGTGTTATGAGAGCCTGTGGTAGAGACACCTGATTTAGTCTAAGAGTTCAGGAAGGCATCCCTGAGAAGATGACCTTTAAGTAGAGATCTGAAGGCTGAGAAGGAGCTAACTGGGTAGAAAAGATGGTGGGAGTAGAGGGTTCCGTGCAGTGGGGTCAGGCTATGTAAAGGCTCTGAGTCAGAAAGGAACATGATGAAATTGGAACAGCTAAATGAAGATCACCATGGTCAAACTTAAATAATGCAAGAATAGCACAAGATAAAGACAGAGAGGTAGGTAGGCGCTAGAACCTATAGGTGTTTTTGCCATTTTAAGGATTTTGGTCTTATTCATCAGAACAAAGTGAAGTTACTGAAGTATTTTGAATAGAGGAGTGACACAAGTAGATTTGCTTCACAAAAATCAGTTTAAAAGTGGTGTGGGGTATAGATCGCAGGTGGAGAGTTAGTGAGCAAAAGCAGAACATAAAGATATTATGACCATCATTCAAGTGAGAAGTGGTGGTAGCATTCCTGGGGTGGTGGGTGTGTATGAGACGCTTGAGTCAGTGCTGGAAACCTGAAGGAAGTGGTTAATTTTGTCTACTTAATGGAAGTACTTCCATTAGTCATGCAAATCACCTGATCACCTGAATATGTTCTTGATTTGGCATTATGTAGGCTCAACCTGAGTTGATTGTTAACAATGACTTTGATTTTGAAAGGTAATTTATACATTATCTATATTGACCTAGCTCTTGATAGAGAAGTTTATAATACAATTTGATGCAGTCATAATTCTCTAAGCATGTACTATGCTAGCACTCTGTTAGCCCCTGCAGGACTTAAAAAGATAACCAAGATGTTATCCTTGCTTCAAAAGTAAATGACTTAGTAATCTAGACAGGGTGATAACAAAGAGATAACATACAGAGATGACTGCAGTGTAAGATATGCTGAAGCCAAGTTTTATTGAGTTTCTACAAAAAACAAAGATGACCTTCTGAAGGATTTGAAGGGTCAGAAAACATGTAGCATGAAAATGGACTGGGAAGCATGTGACACATTTGACTCCTGTAAGAGGGGTTGTGGAAAGCTTGTTTTCTAAACTAAATCTTGGAGGATAAAAGATAATAATTCCATTGATACTTGAGGCTATTAGGATTTAGGGAGATCAGATCATCTTCCTTCAAGAAACAAATTTATAATGACATATTTCCATTTGATTTGCTCATTGGGCTGCACTATTCACTTTAAAAAAAAAAAGACTTTATGGAGCAGCTTTAGGTTTACTATAAAATTGAGAGGAAGGTACAGAAATTTCCCATGTACTCCCTGTCCCTGTAGCCTTACCCATTATCAACATCACTCACCAGAACAGTACATTTTGACCAAGGATGAACTTACATTGGCATATCATGATCACCACCGTTCCACAGTTTGCCTTACAGTTCACTCTTGTATTGCACATTCTATGGGTTTGGGCAAATGTATAATGACATGTCTTCATCAGTATAGTATCATGCAGAGTGAACACTGCCTTAAAAATCCTCTGTGCTCCACCTCGTCAACCTTCTCCTTACCTGTCAGTCACCATCAGCCACTGATATTTTTACTGTCTCCATAGTGTTACCTTTCCAGAGTGTCACATAGTTGGAATCATGCAGATTCTTTTCAGATTGGCTTCTTCTACTTAGTAATATGCATTTAAGTCTCTGTGTCTTATTGTGGTTTAATCATTTCTTTTTATTGACGAATAATATTCCATTTCTGGATGTTTCACTCTTTATTTTTTTATTTACCTACTGAAGGACATTTTGGTTACTTCCAAGGTTTGGTAGTTATGAATAAAGCTGCTATAAACATCTGTGGGTAGGTTTTTGTGTGGGCATGAGTTTTCATTTCCTTCGGTAAACCCCAAGGACTGCGATTGCTGGATCAGTCGTATGGTATCAGTCATATAGTGTCTTTAGTTGTGTAAGAAACCATCAAAATGTCTTTCAAAGAGGCTTTAACATTTTGCGTTCCCAACAGCAATGAATGATTTCCTGTTGCTTCACATCCTCATCAGCATTTGGTGTTGTCAGTGTTCTGGATTTTGGCTCTTCTCAAAGGCGTGTAGTAGTGTCTCATTGTTCTAATTTGCATTTCTTTGGTGACCTATGATGTATCTTTTCATATGTTTATTTGCCATCTATAGATCTTCTTTGGTGAGTTGTCTATTAAGGTGTTTGGCTCATTTTTTTAAATTGGGTCATTTGTTTTCTTGTTGAGTTTTACGAGTCCTTTCTCACGTATGTCTTTTGCAAATATTTTATCCCAGTCTCTGGCTTGTCTTCTCATTTCTCTTGGTATTATCTTGTACAGAGCAGAAGGCTTTAATTTTAATGAAGTGCAATTTCAGCTTATGAGTTATTTCTTTCATAGATCATGTCTTTGGTGTTCTATCTAAAAAGGCCTCAGTCACCATCCCCAAGGTCATCTAGATTTTCTCCTATCTTCTAGGAGTTTTATAGTTTTCCAGTTTACATTTAGGTCTGTGATCCATTTTGAGTAAAGTTTTTGTGGAGTGTGTAAGTTCTGTGTCTCGATTCATTTTTTTGCATGTGGATGTCCGTTTGTTGGAAGACTGTCTTTGCTGCATTGTGTTACCCCCGCTGCTTTGCCAAAGATCAGTTGTCTATATTTATGGGAATCTACATCTGGATTCACTGTTGCGTTCCGCTGATGTATTTGTCTATTCCTTCACCAATATTATTGTGCCTTGATTACTATAGCTTTATTGTAAGTCTTGAAACTGTTTTTGTGACATCAACTCAACAATATTTAACACTTATTATGTGTTTATAAAAATATAGCAGGCATTCACTGTTCTCTTGGGACAGTGTTTAAAGTTCTGGCAAACTAGGAATCCCAGGAAAACTTTTCTTGAAAATAATAGACTCAGTAATTATTTTATAAAGATTGAATGGATGATTCCAAGTGTAACAGTAGCTCAGTGTAAACATGGTGGTGGGATGTACAGAAAGTTTGCAAAGACCTTTGAGTTATTCATTTTGATTGGAGCATAGAGTAAAGTAAAATGGTAGTGGGGGATTAAAGTGGAAAGTTGGGAGCCGTGTCATTGATGATCCTACAAGACAGACTACTGGACAGCAGAAAGAAATTTTCGGTTGCCCGCATCTAACTTGAAGAATTAGAAAGAAATTTTGACTGGGTATTTCAGTGTATTTTTCTTTGTTCACATGACCCAGTATTTGATAACTTATGTGGTAAACAACCTGGGGCCTGACGACAACATTTTCTACATGGTTGAGATTCCTGGGAAGAAAGTGGAGTTTACATTGGGATCTACTGAGCATTTTATCAGGAAAAGAGCTTTCTTTGATAGGCAGTCATTTGGAATCTATTTTCCCTCATTTGGGAGTAGTTCCCAGGCCAAATCACTGTTCTATTTATATCCATGACCTCCTTTCCAATGCTGTATCAGCTGAGCACTGTAGAGACATCCTTAAAAGAAGTAGTATTTGGGTCAGAAAATCAGCCAAAATGAATATAATTGGATTTTTTAAAGAATGAGGGATTTTTTGAAGTGGCTTTTTCAGTAAATCCTTAAAGTTGTTTCCATTTGAATTGCTAAACCATTATACACAATTGACTTGGATGTATTTAACTGAGCGCAACAAACTTTCTTTGGGTCGTTGAATACCTACTGTGCCAGATGACTCTCAGCATTTCGGGTGCGTTGGCTGGGTGGAGGGTATGTCTGGGCTAGGGGTTGTAGTTTAAAGTTCTGGCAGATGAGGAAATGTCTGGAGAAGTTTACTGCCCTGTGGACAGGGTAGAAGACAGAGCAGGCGTGTGTGGGATGGCGGGGGTTCAAGAGCAGGAGTGTGTGGGATGGCGGGGGTTCAAGAGCAGGAGTGTGTGGGATGGCGGGGGTTCAAGAGCAGGCGTGCGTGGGATGGCGGGGGTTCAAGAGCAGGAGTGCTTCCTTTCTTTCTTCCTTTCAAGAGCTCATTGGGTCTTGAAAAAAAAGTGAGTATCTGGGTGAGTATTGTAGTGTTTCTAGCTCACATAATATACCGGAAGTCTTCAAACTTCGGAAACCATCAAATATACCTGAGAGCATGTGAAAACGCAGGTAGTAGCTGGGCCTTATACGCGTATTTTGATTTAGTAGGTCTGGGTGTGAGGGTCTCATTTCGGGGACCTCATTTTTAACAAGTACCCTCTGGGTGATTTTTATGTAGGTGGTCTTGAGTTTTGCATTTAAAAACTTGGCAATTCCAACCTATAAATGTAGAAATTAGACACAATTTAAAGCATTCAATAAAACTCCTAAAGACCATCCTGCTACTTGCTAGGATTCAGGCATATAAAAAGTTAAATATCTAGTAGGGGGAGAATATAAACACTCTCTCTCTCTCTCTCTCACATACACCAACATGATACCGTGCTAGAGAGAGAAATTTATCCATTGGATATGCATGTGCCAGTTACAGTCCCAGAAGTAGGGAAAGAAAACTTGAAAGTGAGGGCTCCTTCTTGAGATAGACTTTGTTTGTCTAGTTTGCTGTGTTGGGAACGTGCCCTAAAAGCTGTGTACCCAGCGAGGCAGAAATAGTTTTTCTTCTTCTCTTTGTGAGACATCTTTCAAAATAATGAGCGTATCCATGAGGTTTTCAAGGCTTCAAAAGAGTAAATAAACCTGGTTTCAATCCACCCTCTGAGTCCGGATCTCCGAGGATAATCAGACTGTGACTTTAAAGCTATCCTGGGGAAAACAGCAGTCCACTGGTAGCAGTGACAGCGGACTTTAGGAGCGGATGACCTTTTATTTTCATGAGAGTGTGCAAAGAGTCGGTGTCTGTGTACGGAGACTCCTCTCTCTGAAGTGCCAGTCTGCTTAACGACTCTGCCAAACGAGGACTTTCAGTTCCCGGGTGACAAGGGGTAACATCGATAGAAAGTTAGAAATATTATGAGGTCACTTTAATGACTCATCACACCTTAGTTCTTGCCAATGACGGCACAAGGACCAGTACAGAGTGCTAGCCTTTGCAGCATTAACTCATTAATACATCAGAATAGTTTCCAGAATATCAACCTTTACCATCATAAAATAGGACCCTAAAATGAAGGTGCTCATATTGGATGACTGCAAGATTATTTACAAAAACTAAAAAGGACAGCTTGATAATTTTGCTTTCTGGTAATCATATTGTACAGGAAGGGGATTAATATGCGGTGGTGGATTCTCAATATAGTGTCTAATTAAATGCATATCTGAAGGAGGTGTAGGCTGCTTCTTGACCCCCCATCCCCGCCCCGTGGGAGATGGAGCCTCTTGTTGCTGAGTTGAAGTTACTGTTCTGTCTAATCCCAGGAAGTGGGACCAGTGGTGCCCCCTCCTTTAGAGCTGGGATGGCAGGGGTGTGACAATATCCAGGCTACCCCATCGTGCCAGCCATCACCCGTGAAGCCTCGGTTTTGTCCGGCACCTCTGGTCCCGGTGAGGACCTACTTACAGGAGGGGGGCTCCCCACCACACCCTGTTAATGTGAGGGGGAGTGCTGCAGAGACCTCGTTCACAGTGTCCTAGAGCTCTCAGGTGACGACTGAGGTATGCCCGCCTTCTCCATGGCAGCAGAAGCAAGTAGTGGATGAAAAGCTGGAGGAGAGACGGGAATGCTGGAGAAGGAAAGAGTAAAGGAGGACATAGAGGAGAAGATAAGGGAGTGATGTTCATGACAAGGGACTGGGATGGTGAAGGAAAATGAAGTAATAAGAAATGAAGGGAGTGGCAAGGCCCCAGCCCCTGAATGTGGTGTCTTCAAGGGCTTTCTTGAGTGTGGAGTAGGGACAGTGGGTGCTCAGGCTGACAGGACCTTCCTCCAGCTGGAGCCCAGGTTGGGGTGAATGCAGTGGCACTTGGGTGAGGCCACAAGATTCATCAACCAAAATATACCCGTGTTGTGGAACCCCGCCTTTTGAACCAACCCCCGCTAACAGCCATGCTTAAGGGCTGCAAAGCAGATTTGGTAAGGTTTATACCAATTACTGACAAAGGAGTTCAGACATCTTAGGACAGGCTACAAGTTCAAGGTCTTCTTTTGAACAGACTCTTACTGCAGAAACAAGGTGATCGTTAAAGAATACAATGAGGTCATATCTTCTGGACAAGTGTCATTTATCTCCATTCTAAACATAGGATCGGGACCCCACGCTCCACATCCTTCAGCTGTAGGAGTGGGACGTCACCTGCAGCTTCTTCAGCTTCTTCCCCTCAGGCTACAGCCTCCTGGAATCTGCCAGAATTGCTGTTATTACTAAAGGGGAGCTGTGGCCCAGTTCCTACAGAACTACCTACTATGTGTAGGGAAATCAGACTACTTTCTTCAGGGCAGCCCACAGAGATACTCAAGTTATCTGGGTACTAGTGTGAATCACCTTTGGAAGTTGTTCTTGCCCCCGATGACCTGCCATCAGTTATTGGACCTCTGCGTGGCCAGCAGTGATGTCTGCGTGCTGGCCTCTCTGCACCGCGGCACCGCCGTCATCGCATCACCGCTCCTTCAGCGCTCTCATCCACAGGATGAAGCTTTTCTGGACATGGCCATCGTTTTGTCTAAGCCGAGGAAGTGGTGCCGGAGACAGCAGTACCTTCGTCTACATTGCTTGAACCTTTCTTCGCGTCAGGGCCTTCCCACCTGCTCCTTTTTTTTTTTTTTTAAGAGATTTATTTACTTGAGAGAGAGCATGTGCATGAGCCCGGTGGGGGGGTGGGGAGGCAGAGGGAGAGGGAGAAGGAAACTCCCCACTGAGCAGGGAGAGTGATGCGGGGCTCAATCCCAGGACCCTGAGATCGTGACCTGAGCCAAAGGCAGACACTTAACCCACTGAGCCACCTGCCTACTTCTAATGTAGGTACTTAAGAGTCATATTTAAGGGGGATCATTGCGTCTTCAAGAATGCCCAGCCTCAAGAACAGTGAAAGCTGGGTTCATGTTTAATGTCTGTGGCAAGTTGCTCATATTCCAGGGATAATTCCATGGTCCTAAAACCTCTGGTTGGGGACTACCACCAGAATTTTCCATCTTTGGCCAGGAGCCCCTTTCACCACACTGCTGAGTATCTGGGAAACCAGGGGCATAAACAGTGGAGAGCTGCTGGGCTGTATGAGGCTAAGGGCAAAATGTACGGGACCTCTAAATCTACCCAAATCCAAAGTTTTTCTTGATTTTTTGCTACTGATAAGTCTTCATGAAGGCCTGTTCCATGCTTTGCCTTTTCTGGCCAGCCTTTTGGATACTCTGTGTCCAGACGACCAGCAAACCCATTGTCTGGTTTCTATGTGACAGGGACCTTCAGAATGTGCTGTGGACTCAGGCTTCCTACCAATCACTGGAGAACTCCTCCGTCTAGTCCCCTTTCACTGTCGTTTAGGAACGATACCTGATGACAGGTGATGGGGCTGACGGCTGGATCCATGCCCTCAGCAAGGGTGAATAGGCTCTCCTCTCTGGGAATCATGTTCTTAGCCACAGCCAATGAGCCCATGAAGAATGTGGCATGTTTCTTAGCCCCCTTTCACCCATGTGACATGACAGGGTGAGCAAGTGCTCTGTGAGATCAGGAGAGAAGAGATGTGTTTCATTTGTAGACTTCTTCTGTCTGCCTACACCTCATCCCAACACCTCTCTTCTCTTCTCTGTCTCACCTTTTGTCTTCATCTGTTTGTTTTTAATGACTTTAGAGACCAAAAACAGCAAATAACTAGGCGGCAGACTTTCCCATTTGCTTGTCCTCTTGATGCTGTCTACAGGGAGAGAGGGAGGTTGTCCAGTAAGATAGGCTCTCAGAGCTCCATGACTCTGTCTTAGAAAGGTCAGGAGAAGACAGACCCAGGACTGGGGGATTGAAGGACTGAGGTGAGTGTGAGTCCTGTGGGACAGGGATTGTTCATTGCACACTGCTGCCTCCTCACTGTGCCCAGATTCCCAGGAAACCTCGTAGATATTTCATGAGCATTAGCCTGGAGGGGAGGGTAAAGAATGTTACCGGAGTGAGATTCTATTAGGAACTAAAGTAAATTCTTTTAAATGATTACTTTAAAATAAAAATAAAGTCAATAAAAAGGACAAGTGTGCAGTTCTAAGAAGTTTATCTATATCACCTTTATTCTGGAATAATGTGAGGACTTTTACTATAAAGGATTGAAAAGATGATAATCCAGAATGGGTAAATTTCTTAGGATATAAAAGCATCTATAATAATGCATGGGGCAACAGTCGTACATAATATTTTTAGTGCCTAAGCCTCCTCTTCTATGTTCAGAAAAGGAAGCAAGGACTATCTTTTCCATCTCCATGACTAGGTTAGCCATCTTTAGTCTTCTCTAATGTCGTTCAAGAACAGGTTGGAGACATCAAAAATAACAGAGATGCATTATTTTAGACGGTGTCTGTTGTATTTAAGATCTTATTTAAAAAACACCAAGTCAGTTGTAAAGGAATTCAGAACGTAGTCAACTTTTCAGACAGGTTTTTGTTTTTGTCTATTTAGTATGTTAACCATGTCCACCTGTTTGGTTTAACTCAAGGAAACACCTCAGGAGCAAATATAATGGATGTATAACGTTTTCACTTTTTCTGCTCCCTGTGAAGCAAAACCAACTAATGTTTTTGAAGGGAATCCACTCAAATTTGCACATATACTTAATTCTGCTAAACTTCCACAGACTTGAATTAGATGAAGGGAGAGGAGAAGAATAGGACTGTTGTGGAAAGGTGTATTACTAAGGTGGTAGCATTTTTGTAGAGATTTTCAGGTTAAGATACTGAATATATCTGTAAGGAAAGAAAAACATCATAGAGATCTATTACCTGCACTTTACAGACATCTAGATGTTTGAAAAATTTTAAGCCATTACCTATTCATTCATGTACTTGTACTACTCACCAAATATTTCTGGCTCGTGTCTGGGCACAAGGGTGGTTGAGTTTTCCCATCCCCTTCACATTAAGCATGGCCCGTGTGACTTGCTTCGGTGAATGAATCTTGAGAAGCTCTGTGTTACCCCTGGGAGAAAGCTGCACGAGCTAGTGCACAGTTGGTCAGAACCTGTCTTTCCCTTCATGGGAACCAGCCCCAGGTGGGGAGGTTCTGTTAGCCTCGTTCCTAGAGTGAAGAGACTTGGCACCGTGTTTCTCCCTCGTCCTCCAATCCTTTAACCCACATGAATTCATAGCATGAATAAAAAATAAGCCTTTGTTATTTTAGGGCATGCAGATTTGGAAGTTATATTGTTATTGCAACATAATCTAGCCTGGCATGATGGAGCCATCTTTTAGGTTTTTTCTATATGTTGGGTATTTATTAAGAGAATTGCACATCTTGATATGGGCCATTATTTTTTGATGTTTGTGTTTTGCTTAGTTCTTGATCCTATTGTTTCTGAGAGTTAAACTGACTTCAAATATTTGGGAACTAAGTAGTATAAAAGCTTGCATGATCAATATAGATTTTAATGTGAATTTATCCTTTTGCGTACACATTCATCTTGCGCTTTATTGGATTCCTGTGTCATATCCGTTGGTAACTTATTGGTGCATCTTCTCCGTGCTACTACATTACACTTTGCTAAAAGAGAAAGTGCAACATATAACTCACCTGTATTCTTATGGCACAAATTCTAGAAATACACATTTCGTGGAACTCAATAAACTTTTGCTGAAATGATAATGAGGATGATACTGACTGAGGAAGAGGAGGAGAGGGATTTCAAGAAGTGGTCATGCTCCAGAAACATGCGTGTTCACAGGGACTGTAAAGGAGTTTGTTTATACAAATAATTTATTGCCTGTGCCTTCTGGTATCTGAAAATCAGAAGTTAGTTTCAGAGCACATAGCTCATAGCATGTGGTGTATGTACATAATGGAATATTACTCAGCTATGAAAAAGAACAAAATCTGGCATCTGCAATGACATGAATGGCGCTAAAGAGTATAATGCCTAACAAAATAAGTCAGTCAGAGAAAGGCAGACACCATATGACTTCACTCAGATGTGGAATTGAAGAAACAAAACAAGTGAGCCGAGGGGAAAAAGAGAGAGAGAGACAAACCAAGAAACAGACTCTTAGCTACAGAGAACACACTGATGGTGACCGAAGGGGAGGTCGGTGGGGGATGGGAAAACAGGTGATGGGGATTAAAGAGTGCACCTGTCGTGATGAGCACTGGGTGATGTATGGAAGTGTTGAATCACTATATTGTACACCTGAAACAATATTACACTGTCTGCTAACTGGCATTTATGTAAAAACTTAAAAAAAATAGAAGTGTATAGAAATACATAAGGATTAGTAGAGGTCATTGTGTTTCGAGGGGGAAAATGGTAAATTGACACATTTTAGACATTTATGATTTACTGGATGTCTTTCTCAGTGGGAATTCTCTGGGGGAAGTATGTTTCAGGCTTTGGAGTAAAACTTTGCTGACTCACACTGCATTGTCTTTCTTTTCTTACCCTATGATTTTATTTCCATTTTTCTGGTGCAAGAAAACAGGTCTTGAAGTAAAAATGTTGAAATTCATGATAGATCTGAGGGTATCAGAACAATTTTTGATGCATATTTCCTGATAAGATTTTGGTGATCACATGAACTTTTTGGCATTCCTAGTCTCGTGAGCTTAGTGTTCTCTTCATATTCCCTAAATTAGCACTCTCCGAATTTAATTCAGTACATCTTTTTAATACTATATTGTTAGAATGCATTCAGCATGAAATGTAATTATGGCTATTAAAGATTTAATAGCATATTTTGTAAGTTTGGCTGTATTTATGATAGAAGCATCTCTAGTCATTCATAGGCAATTTTTTCTGCACACATGTACATGGTGCTCATGAAATGAATGGTGAAAATGAACACACAATTAGAATGACTTATTAAAATCATGATAAACATGGTTGATTTTATTTGTTCATATGGTAGATGTTTATTAAATAGCTATATTTTAGACACCATGATAAGCATTATGAACATAGAGATGAAAAAATCATGGTCCCATTCTTAAAGAGCTGACATCACAGTTGGGGATACATCTTGATTATAACCTATGATGAAAGCCTGTAGCAAAGAGGTATGAAAAGTGCTGTTGAAACAGAACAGAAAAATGGTTAGTTCTGCTAAAAACCAATGGAAGGGCCATGGAACATTTCTAGAAAAGGTGACATTGGATTTGGACATTTAATATGATATTTCGTTACTTTACTCTAGTTGAAATATTAGAATTACTGGGCGCCTGGGTGGCTCAGTTGGTTAAGCGTCTGCCTTCGGCTCAGATCATGATGCCAGGATCCTGGGATCGAGTTCCGTGTCGAGCTCCCCGCTCTCAGGAGAATCTGCTTCTCCCTCTGCCCCTCCCCTCACTCATTCAATCTCTCTCTCTCTGTGTCTCTCAGATAAATAAATAAAATCTTTAAAATAAAAAAAAATATTAGGATTATTGAGGGTTTTATCACCATATACTTTTTTAAAAAAAATTTGAGCGTAGTTGACACACAATGTTACATCAGTTTCAGGTGTACAGCTTAGTGATTTGACAAGTTTGTACATCACGCTGTGCTCAGCACAATGCGCCTACATTGCTGTCTGTCCCGTTACGTTGCTATTACAGTGTCATTGACTGTCTTCCTTATGCTGTTTTAATTCCTTTGACTTACTCATTCCACGACTGGAGGTTTCTATCTCCCACTCCCCTGCACCCATTTTACCCACCTCCCTCTGCCTCCCCTCTGACAACTAACAGTCCCCTGTATTTATAGTTCTGCTTCTGCTTTTTGTTTGTTTATTCATTTTTTAAGATTCCACTTAAGACTGGAATCATGTGGTGTTTGTCTTTCTCTGACAGACTTATTTCACTTAGCGTAAGACCCTCTAGGTCCATCCATGTTGTCTCAAATGGCACAGTCTCATCTTTTTTATGGCTGTGTAATATTCTGGGGTGTGTATATCCCGTGTTTTCTTTATCTGTTCATCTACCGACGGACACTTAGTTTGCTTCTCAGTCTTGACTGTTCTAAATAATGCTGCAATAAACATTCAGGTGCATATATCTTCTCAAGTCAGTGTTTTCCTTTTCCTTCAGTAAATACCCAGTAGTGGAATTATTGGATCATATGGTATTTCTATTTTTAATTTTTTGAGGATCCTCCATATTGTTTTCCACAGTGGCTGTGCCAATTTACATCCCCACCAACAGCGTATGAGGGTTCCTCTTTCTCCACACCCTCACCAATACTTGTTACTACTTGTCTTTTTGATTTTGGCCATTCTGACAGGTGTAGGTGATGTCTTGTTGTGGTTTTGATTTGGATTTCCCTGACGATGAGTGATGCTGAGCATGTTTTCATGGGTCTGTTGACCATCTGTATGTTTTGTTTGGGAAAGTGTTTATTCTGGTCCTCTGCCGATTTTTTTTTTTAAAGATTTTATTTATTTATTCGACAGAGATAGAGACAGCCAGCGAGAGAGGGAACACAAGCAGGGGGAGTGGGAGAGGAAGAAGCAGGCTCATAGCAGAAGAGCCTGATGTGGGGCTCGATCCCAGATTGCCGGGATCACGCCCTGAGCCGAAGGCAGACACTTAACTGCTGTGCCACCCAGGCGCCCCCCCTCTGCCGATTTTTAACTGGATTATTTGGGTTCTTTAGTGTTCAGTTCTATGAGTTCCTTATATTTTTTTGGATATTAACCCCTGATTAGTTATATCACTTGCAAATTATCCAAAGTATACCCCCGTATACTTAGAGAACTTTCCCCTGAATGTAAGTTGTGCCTAGTTTTTATACCATGCTATATGCTTTGGAAATTTGAAGATTTTAGCCTGGGGTAAATACTTAAAGTAGTTAACAAAAGCGGTGGCTATTTAGAATGGAATGGATGCTGACAATACAATTAGAACAGGGTCTGAAAAGACTCTGATGGTGTCTGTTAGCTCTTTAATTGTAAGATTATGGGTGAGTTTCTGCACATCAGTCTCTCATCTCTCAAATATAACCAATATTGAAAGTTTGAAGGAAGCAAGAGGGTGGCTTTGTAAAAGGTCATTATTTGGAAATTGTTTAGGCAAAATACTGGCAGTTCTTTTTTTGTGGAGGATAATTGTTCTATATTCCGGTTGTTCCCAATTTCAATGATCATCTTTGGCGATAACGTTGATGAACAGCCCTAGAGTGTGATGTCGGTATTTGTGGCTGTTTGCAAACTCTGCTGTGATTACACTCAGTTGTCTAATTGCTTAATTTATTGATGTTTTGCTGACATGTTTTCAGCAACATTTGTGATTGCACATAACTAATCATTTCTCTTCTGGCTCATTATCATATGTTTGCATTTGATTTGTCTGATGGCTGCAGGTGGAAACAATAGGTGATGCGTACTGTGTTGCTGCAGGACTCCATAGGAAAAGCCTCTGCCATGCTAAGCCCATTGCTCTGATGGCCCTCAAGATGATGGAACTTTCAGAAGAGGTGCTGACACCTGATGGAAGACCAATTCAGGTAATCTTCTCTGTAGTTTGGTTTGAGTAGTAGCATACTTTTAACTGAGGGGGGCAGGAAATTCCATTCTGAGTTCTACTTATGGAACTTACACATTTAGATAAGTAGGTTACTCAAGAAGGATGAGCGTTGACTAGGGATAACTCATAAATCCAGGAAAAGAACAAATGGAATAAGGTCCAAATTGGGAAAATGTATGTGAAAGGCTCATTGCCATGGAGAAAAGAAAGAGCTAAAGGATTAGACCAAGGAAAAACTTGGCAGTGACCAACTCAACACTACCAAGCAAGGACGGTAGTGAGAATCAGAGTTGCAGAGATAATCCAAAAAGCATGAAACGAAGAGACAAGAAAATGGCGGATCTGAACAACTTCCTTCGGGTAATGTTCCTTACGAAGCCTCAGCACTGAGGGTTACTTATGCATTTTTTTTTTTTTTAACGTGGCAGAGCTTGAAGGTTGGAGCCCAGTAACTGAGGAGATTTAAAAATGGTAGAAAATTAGCTCCTGGTATGCTGTACTCTTTTTGATACTGATGGCTCTCTGCAATCTAAGATCTACCTCTAAGAATGGACGAGGTCACCTACCTATAGTCTTGCCAGGACCCAGTGGATCCCAGGAGTGTTAGTACTGTGAACTCTTATAAACCAGAAACTGTGTATTTGGAGAAGTAACCATGAATGTAAGGCGGCCCTTTTACAACAGCTCATCAAACTTGAGCTAAAAACATAGAGAAAAGAAAGCCTCAAAATGTGGTATGTTCCTAAATCTGGAGTTAATGGAAAATTAGATATTCTGAGTGTCCCTTCTTACTAAAATTATTAAAATGCTGTGTTAAAAAATTTTTAAAATATTTAACACTATTTAACATTTTTAAACCTATTGAGCACATCACTGAACTAATGAGAAAGAAAAAATGTGTCAGTTACATTATGTGTGTAAACTGACAAAATCTAAGTGGTGGATTTAAATTAATTGCTCCGTCAGGAGCATTGATAACAGGAAACTAGGAAATACTACTTCTTTCTGGAAGATGTCAACGTCAATCACATCTTCAAAGAATTTCCACCGGGAAATGAGGAATGAATGGCTAATACTAAAAAAAAAAACAAAACCCACACACAAACTCCCCCCCCCCCAAAAAAACCCTGAACCCACGCATTTACATAAGAAATCAAAGTATTATTGGTGAGAACTGATGGGAATAGTAAGAAAAACAGTGAAGTGTTGTCAGATATCAAAATTTTCAGATGGAATCAAAATGACAATGTTTGTTATAATTAAATAAGAAGTTTAATAATGTGAGGCAGGGACGGCAGATATGAAAAAGAACCAGAGAACTCCTAAGCCAGCAACATAATACTTCAGACAGAAAATGGTCAGTGGATGAGTTTAAAAGCAGATCAGATACAGCTGAAGGAAAAGTTAGTACACTGAAAGTTAGAACTAAAGAAATTACCCATAATTAGGTCCAGAGAGTTAAAAATGTGGAAATAAGAATATGGTAATGTAAGATATAAAGTATGTGGGAGGTATAGAGGACAGAGTGTGGAAATGTATGTTCAGTTGGGCTTCCAAATGTAGGTACAGAGGGAATGCATAAAAGGGATTTTTTTTTCTGTAACAATGAAAAGACATTAATCAGTTCTCAGACACAGTAATCCTAAGGGATTCTATGAAGGTAAATCATAGGAATTCAAAACTAAACATGTCTTGATAATGCTATAGTGCGTCAGAGCAAAGGGGGAGTGGCTAAGTGACAAAGGTGATAAGTGGGGAAAGTTGGGGACAACTGGTTATGCACATGGACAAATTATTAAAACTGGATCTCTACTTCATGCGTCTGCACATAAAGTAATCCCAGCTGGGTTAAGTGTGAAGGGCCATACTATGAAACGATAAATCTATAATTTGGAGTTTTAAACTTAGTGGAAGGAACAATTTTTTTTTTGTAAACCAGTCAAATCAAAAATTATCAAACCATAAAGGAAAATAGATGTAAATTTTACCAAGTTAAAACCTTCCGTTTATCAAATAACACCTATAAAGAGTAAAAATCACAGACGAGGAGGATGGTTTTGCAACACATTTAACCATTAAAAGTATCTTTGGTTAACCTCATGAGTAACCAGCTGAATACATACTGATAGCACTGTGCTCCAGGTCTCCCACCTATTGGTTTGGTCCAGCTTTGAAACTCGGACCGCACCACTGTTAGTGACGACCTAGGGCAGCAGGAAATCACATACAGCTGGTGGCAATGTAAATGGTCCAGTGTCCTTGGCGTTCACCGGTAAAGTTGAATTTGTACCTGGCTTACAACCCAGGAATCCCTCCCCTAGATGTTTGCCCAGGGAAGTATTTGTGCAGGTGTAGCAAAAGTCACAAGAGTATTCACAACAATACTTTGATAAGTGCCTCGAACTGGAAATAAATCAAATAACCATCTGATAGAATAGATTAACTATGATAGATTTATACCGTGGTATAACACACGGTTGGGAAAATGAATGACTTTAGCTACTGACATCTGCACAGGTGGATGTCAAAAACATAATAGTGAGCAAAAGAAGCAAGTCATAAAAGGCTGCTGTAGTATTATTCCATATAATTAATTATTCCATTAATTTAATTATCCAATTAATAAACTGGGGAAATTGAAACAATAGGTCATTTAGAAATATCTGCATTGATGGGAAAAGTGTAAAGAAAAAAAGGGAATGGTTAATATAAATTCAAAGTGGTGCTTCACTCCAAGGAGAGGAAGAAGATGGTGGGAAGAGGGAGGATGAAATCAGGAAAGTGCGGGGGGGGGGGGGGGCAGGGGGGGACCGTAGAGGACAGAATGACTCCTTTTACTGCTATTATGTGTACATAATACATTTACATTTGGCAATTTTAAGATGTGGAAGAAGAAGGAGTTTTCTAACCACTCCTATCAATAGTGAAAATAAGATAGCATGGAGAGTTAAAAAAGAAAAACTTTAAGTCCCCTCAGGACGTAATTATCAAGTTATTCAGGTATGTGCCTGACACTTCTCCAGCTGCCTGAGTTCTGCTGCAAACTGCAAATATACATGGTCCAGATCGAATTCCTATCAGTTCTTAAATTTTCAAGTCTACTCGCTGGGCAGTCTTCTCGTTTGGGGTTGTTTTTCTATGTTGGATTTTCTTTTATAGGAGATAGAAGGTTTGTACTGATTCAGCCCTGTCAAACCAAACTTAAATTACCATAGAAAAAAAACCAGGGAATTGTGTTTTCGCATGGGCCCGTCCGTGTTTTCATTTGCGGGATATAACATGACTCTGTCTTATGAATCAGATAGTCTTATTAAATCAGAAGAGGAAATGTCTATAAAGATTTAATAAGAATGCAGAGAGAATTCAAAATCATAAAACCACCTTAATAATTTCAGCTTCATTACTAATTCCTATTATTTGCGTGGTTTGGGATTGTTTTTGGCATATTAATTTGACTTTGAATTGGCTTCTAACTTGGTACCATGGGAACATTTCTAGACTTATTGAGAGAATCTTTTATTAAAAACACTTGGGTGTGCAATAGGGTTATTATGTGATCAGCTGACTGTTTACTTCAAACTGTGTAAGTTTTAGGCTGTTTAAAATTTAAGCTATTTGAGCTGTGATAATTTTCAAAAGAAAACTCCCCCCAACCTCTCATATTTTGAAAAATAAATTGATAATGTTTATATGACTTTATAAACCTTCCAGGCACCCCTCGTGATAGGAAATAGGTACCTGAATTATCAGTTATAATTGCCTGCAAATGATTGTTAATGTCCTTGAATCACTAATTGTAAAATTGAGTTAACTTAAAAATTTTTTAAAGTAACAAAAGAACATAATTTCATTTACTCACTTTATAATAAGCAAATTCGTTTTTATAAATGATGAAATTCAGAGGCTAGTTATAGATTGTATCTACAAAGCATACACAAACATGGTCTATTTATGTAACAGACCTGAAAAATCAGCCAAAATGACTTTAATTAAGACTGCTTTTAAAAATAATGATTAGAATGTTTAACACTTTCTCAATACAATGTTTATTCTACTGGCTGAATTTATAGAAATATCAGCATTATGCATATTCCATTTTTCCCCTCCCTAGAGGAAATCTGATTTTCTTACATCTTCAACAGTAGACACTTGAAGAAAAGTAATATCAAATTTGTATTCTTGCTCCTTTGTGCTAGCCATATTGTGATTTCACTAGAAAATGGTATGATTTCATGCAGTTCTTTAACCTTGGGCTCCTAATCTTACCAAAGTATTTTGAATAGTTTTTAATGCTGAAAGGCTAACTTTTGCTAATAATTTAACCACTCTTTAATGAAAATAACAAAATGTGTATTATTTCCTCTGCTTTATTCTGTGAAAATAAAAATATTGATAGGGAAACAGAAGCTGAGCTGAGAACTGACTAGGGAATGTGATTAAATATATATTGGAAAGATAAGTAGCATTTTCATGATTTAAGGCTTTTGAAGAAGATTGAGTAAGTGTGCCCAAATATCTAAGTTTTACTTCAGGACTTCAGTCTTTAAAAAATATTTTCATTGAATTTTATCACACAGGCACACAAATTCAAATTTGCTTCATCAGTTTAGAGAACAGTACATTTTATATAATGAGGCAATTATACAGCGATGGTGAAGGAGAATTAAAAAAAAACAATGTATAATCATGTTGTAATACTAATGTGCTTAGCAATCTTAATTGCAAATCAGGGAAACACTGTGAATCTTTTCTAACCGCATAGTCCAAAGGCAGGAATATTAACACACAATTTACATATCCTTACAATTTGCATGTAATACATTAAATTGTAGCTCCTTTAAGCTTCAATTTAGTCTTCTAATGAGCTTACAGGATTTTTTGAGATTATGAAATAATTATTCTCCAATTAATTTTTAAATACTTGTTATTTATAAAGGAAACCTGATGTTGTTACTTTAATATTTGGAGGGATTTGTTCTTTGCAAATATTGAGGTATTAAATGAACCCCATGAGAATATGACCCAAGATTGTATTTAGAAAAAAAGAAAAACTAATTGATAATTGTTTATGGATAAAATTCAAATTCGTACTTTTACCCTGAAGTATGTATACTTACCTGAAATGTTCTATCTCTAGAATTTAAACCTAAGGGGTCAGAAAGAACTATTTGGGCATTATATGAACTCACTGTTAAGACACTGAGCCCAGCTATTCTCACATCCCATGTTTATCCAGAAGACACATTTGAAATTACTTTTAATCTTTTAGGTAATGCAAATAGTTGTAATTTTAGTAAATTACTATTTTATTGTAGCAATAATATACAAAATTACTATAATATTACTGGTGAAATTTATGGCTTAATATATTTTCTAATCTGTTCTGTATAGTGAATTTATTTGTTACTAGAAAGGTGTTTCTTTTTTTTATAAAGAATATGTTTTAAGTGTTCACTGAGAGTTTACCAGTACACGAGATGATAATAGGTTCTCCTCTGTAGTTTACTTCTGTTTAATTACTAGAGTATGGAGTCTATATATTCTGTCCAGATCTTCTCACTAGTACTCCCCTCAGTTGGTTATGAAAATCATCCATTAAACCCATCCACTTGGTACTTAATGTGATAGCAGTTGATAGTTTTTTAAGTTTCCATTCATCCGACAAAAATTTTCATACTGTTTTTACTTTTCCTTGACTGTGTCAACCGTAATTAATTTTAAATCCTTTGCTTGATAAATCCCTTCTCTAGATTCTTGTCGTCTAGTATATGATCTGTCCTTTCACTTCATTTTTGGTCATGTTGCGTCTGTGTGCCTAATTATCGTTATTTTTTTGTTTGTGTGCTAGAGATTGTGTATAAAAATATTATAGAAATAATTCCCCTCCTGTAGGGAAATTTTGTGTTCTTCCAGTGGGAGAAATTGTAGGAGCTCTAGCGATCAGGGATCAGATGATTTAATGCTGGGATTCATTCTCTGGGGGGGCCAGTTTCAGATTCACCTTGTCTTTCTCGCATCACCCTTATACCTTTGGTGCGGCTGTCAAGGTCTCATCTCAGAGTCTGGAGGGTTTACTAAGGCTTCCCCCTTTGGCAGTGCTCAGACTCCGGGTTTTGTCTCCATGGTTCTGTAAGTACTGTTCCGGTACCAAAGGTCCTGCTCAGCTCCTTCACCCTTCTGAAGTCAGAAGATGCCTGCGGTGCACAGACACCTTCAGATTCAGCACTCACTTCTCCTTGACGTTCATTTTCCTCCCGATCCTGGTGTAATATTTTTTCATTGCCTTGTGAGCGGACCTACAGAAGGGTGCTCAAATTATATAATCTGCTCTTACTAGAAATAGAAGTTCAAAGTCATGTACATTTTTATAAGAGTTTTATTTTACTAATAATGATTCATCCTCACTAATCTACATTTGTGCCTATTTCCGACCCAAGTCACAGATGACATTATCTTTAAATAGAAAAGACAAAAACATCTAACTGTATTTCAACTAGCTACCACAGAGCAACAATAAACAAACATCTATTGAAACACTTAACCGGGAGCCAGGCAGCCCTGAGCCAAGCCCTTGCCATGTGAGAGCTCTTCGGAGTCTCACAAATCTAGGAGGACTGTGTTGCTATTCTTTCCATTTTACGGTTGAAGAAAAGAATAAAAAAATTAGCCCGCGCTCCTAATTACTGCACTCTATAGACTTATTAAATAGAAGTGGGGTAAATAAATTTCAAATTGTCAAATTTTTCTCACTGCTTGAGTGTTCCATTGCCTAATAAATTAGACTTTTCATGGCTCTAGTCAAGAAAATGTAAACTTATATTACATGTTCTTTCAAGGGAATGGAAACGAGTAATGTGTTTTACAGATATTCCATCCCAAATGATTAATTTTTAGAATTATAAAGTGAGAGAGGTAAATTCAGTGATGTGTGTGTGGGCGGGGATGGCGTGCATCCACCATTATCTCAGAAACTGGCATCACCAGCCAGACTGATTGGGCCAGTGCACTGCAGCCTTCTCTCCTGTTTACCTTCCCTTTGTTTATTGTGGATTTTAATGCAGAAGATCCATATTTCAAATTGTTATATTTACATTTTTTTCATAGCCTTTGAATTTAAAGGTTGTGTTTTATACTCTAATTAGTTATTTTTATGTATTGCACCAGAAATTTGTTTCCATCATAGAATTGCTCTTCTGGCTGATGCTGAGGTATTGAGCTGTCATAGGGCACATTTACTGCCTCCCGATCCTTCCATAAAATGTTGTCCTAATGATTTAATAGACATTATTTATGCGATGTGTACGGCAATGAGCTAGAATTCCCTTGTGAGTTGATTTTAGCTTTTATCTTTAATCATGATTGATTCTAACGTAATGTAATTAGACTGTTGATCACCTTTTCAGTCTGTGGAAAAAATAGTTTACGAGGCACACACTTTTGAAAGTGCTGGTCTTGCTGGAGAGTTCTGTTATGATTTTTGTCAAACAGATTTCCAAGCAGTCTTTTTGTGAAAGTATTTGCCTGATTTTGCTACGTGAAGAAAAATAGCGGTAATAAGTCTGAGAAAGGGAAAACAAAACCAAGCAATGAAGGGAGATCTAAATCGATTTGCATGAAACTGTGCATGAAAAATACAAAACTGCTTAGCTTGTGTTTGTGTACGAGTCTTCACACCTGCACGTTTTCAGAAGAGATATGCATTCTTCAGTGGAGGCGCAGTTTAAATGTTTTATAAAGTTACTCTGTTAGATAATATCACCGCGGGGTATGCATTCCTCAAGAAGTTATAATGTTTCATTTGCTTTAGCCTGTCGGCAGAGAGGGTCCCTCCCAGGAGTATTTGTACAATGTCTTAAGAGGAGGCTAAAAATTAGATTCGTAAAGGTATTCATTTTTATTTGATTCTCGTGTGGTATGTTTCAGAAGTGTGAAGCCTCCAAGTAGTTAGCTCATGTTTCTATTGATCTGAGTTTTATGTAAAGAGTAAGAATCTTTGTCTGCCAAGTCTTGCCCCTAAAAAGACATTAATTTGTGATTTTGCCAACCCATTTTGGGGGTAGGTTAGCCCATTGTGTTTTAGAATATGGTCTCTTTCTCTGGCATTATTGAACAAGAGAGCTTTTATCTTCTATTGCCAGTTTAACTTAATCTCTTTTAGAGTTAATTGGGACACGTACATATGCCAACACGAGCAACTCGAATCTTTTAATACCAAAATGATGTGAAAATAGCAAGATGGAATAATATGCAAGAGAGTAATGTGCTGTCTGCATGCTAACCATATTGTTAGGACTTATGTTTTTGGTTTATTATGCTGTCTTGAAATCTAATATCTAGCTCCAAATAAAAATTTAAAAATTATTTCAAAGTAATTTTTTCATTTTCCAAACTACAAAAGGGAAAATGACCTCTGCAAACTGACGCACAGAAGAGAGTCAAGATCACCTATAATTTACCAACAAACCATAGCCACATATTAAATTTTGTTGCATATTCTTAAAGGCTTTTTTTTTTCCTGTGAATATACAACGCATAGATATAGAGTTTACAGACTTGAAAAGTAGATTCTTTTAAAAGTCGAGTGGACTTCATTCAGCGAAGTGAAGTTAGGTGACTGCGTACCATAGACACACCTGCACCCTAACTACACGGCAGGCTTGGGAAGTCCAAGAAACATCTCGTATTGTTCTTAACTCACTTTGATTTTGCATTTTCCTGTTCTGACAGTTGAATTTTCAAGTCACAGAAAGACAACTCTTTAATCACCTGAGTTGCAAATGTGGTGAGAACAATTCAATGTCACGAGTGCTTTTAAAAATCTGTTATGCTTTGTGTTGATGTCATGTCAGGCATATGGTAATGGTCTGGGTCACCACTATCATATGCCTTATTTGGAATGTGGTTTCCTAGCAACTCTTGCTTTTTCCTAATGGCTGAATTGATTTCTGCACATTTGTCATGCTTCCTACTGCATCAGAAATTGTCACCTTGTGTGTAAATGTTACAACATCAAATTTACATGTAGATTCAATTCTAAGGAATTACTCTGCTTTATCACTTGCCTTTAATGTGCTCATTCAAAGGTTAATCCAACCATAAAAAATAGATTTAGTAAAACCTGATTAATTCAGATTGGACTCTTTGGGGAAATATGGTGATTTTGACTACAATGTCCGAAATACTTGCAAATAGTTCCTGGCGGGAGGCCTGACGATGTTGAAGAAACAGACTAATTCTGATGGTCAGATGACCGGGTAATCAGCAGGTTGGTAGGAACATAGGCCTGGACTCTGCTCTGAGTATCTCAGCGGCCTAAAGACTTTTTCTTTGGAGGCAGTTTGATGATTCTGAGTGGTTCTGGCTGGAGCGTTGCCAGGAGTGACTTTTACTCGAGTACGTGTTCAACAAGTGTTTTTTGAATAGTTACTATTTTCTAGACAACTGGCGAGGCATGAGGGATGCAAGGGCAATTAAACCAGATATGGCCCTGACCCTCTCAGAAATTACAGTCTATGAAACCAAAACCTATAAATGAACGACTTAGTTATCGAGTGGAAATAGACACGTGGATTTTTCTCAGTACTGTTTCCATCTTGAGTGAGACATTTTTGTTAGGTTCTTGAAAATATTTGGCAAAGACCTTAAATTATTTTTAGAATGTTAAAGATATTGTTGCTGTACATTCGGACCTACATTATTTTGGTGTCTTTGTAGATTTTGTATGTGTCTAGGGAAATATCTAGGGAAGTGGAGTGGAAAGATAAAACCAGGTATGTATGGTAGCTGAGTTCACAGCCTCTCTATAATCTCCTTCGGTCTACACAACAATCCTATGAAGCGCACAGGTGCAGTTTTTGTATATTTTAAAGATGAAGTAAAATGTCAGCAGTTAAAGAATCTGTGTAAGATCATGGAAAAAATAATATATAAATTGTATATCTTCTGTATGTTACACTTTGTGCCAGGTGCTTTATATACTTTATCTCTTTTAATCCTGCCCACCCCAAAAACCCCACAAAGCAAATTTAATCTTATAATTTCTTTTTTTGAAGATTTTATTTATTTACTTGAGAGAGAGAGAACGAGAGAGAACGAGCAAGGGGAGGGGCAGAGGGAGAGGGAGAAGCAAGCTTCCTGCCTAGCAAGAAGCCCAATTTGGGACTTGGATGTGGGACTTGATCCCAGGACCCCAGGATCATGACCTGAGCCAAAGGCAGCCACTTAACCAACTGAGCCACCCAGGCGCCCCTAATCTTATTATTTAATTCTTTAATCTTATTTTACATTTAAAGAGTTCGAGATTCAAAAGTTTAAATGATTTGGGGCACCTGGGTGTCTCAGTTGGTTAAGCGTCGGCCTTCGGCTCAGGTCATGATCCCAGGGTCCTGGGATCGAGCCCCGCAATAGGCTCTTTGCTCAGCGGGGAGCCTGCTTCTCCCTCTGCCGCTCTGCCTGGTTGTGCTCTCTCTCTCTGGGTCAAATAAGTAAATAAAATCTTTAAAAAAAAAGTTTACATGATTTGACGAAGATTATGCGGCTGGTCAATTGCAGAACTAAATTTGAACATGGATCTGTCTGCTTGGGAAAACAAAAATCCTTGAACTTCATGATACCGAGCTGGCCAGAACCTCGCCAGAATGCCCAGACTACAATTCTGTGACCTCCACATCTAGCAAGAGCTGCTTCTCACTGAGTACTTACTACGTGCCTGCGTTGTGCTAAGCTGGAGTGTGTGCGTGCTCACTCTTTCTCTCATCTGTCTGTCTGTCTATACACATACATGTGCACATATACATATATGTGACTTCCATGTATGCAGGTATGTTATAAGCATGTCTTCATATTTGTGAAATATGCAGATACTGAATTTTATCAGGTAAGCCCTACAACAATCATGGACCATGAAAAACATGCCATCCTTATTTACAAATGAGGAAACCAAGACTCAGAGAGGTGAAGGGACTGACTGTCAAATAAGAGTAAATAGGTAAATAAGAGTAGATTCCAAATTAGAATTTAAATCTGTTTGACTTCAAAGTCCGTAATCTTTAACCATTTCCCTACACTGCCTCCACAATATAATGAGAATGTATGATTTCTTATGTTACAACTAAGCTAATAACTTTAATCTCCCTTGAAAAAAAAATACTGTCTTTCTGTCTTCCTTAGATCTGTTCAGATGCAGTAGCCGTGCAATGACTTGAGGGCATTCTAATTCGGGGCAAACTCTATTGACTATAACTGTCCATGAAGATGTTGAAATAATGAGGGTAATTATGTCTGCATTTAATATATAGGGAGCCGAAATTGGTAGTTTTATAAAATTTTAAAATCTCTGAAGGAAAAATTAAGTTGGGAACAATATTGAAATATGAACTTCTGTAATATTAGCTTCCTCTGAAAAAAAGATGTGATCTCTTTTTTGTGACAATAATCCCAAACCAGGAAAACAGAGGTTTAAAACCATAGCAGAGAATCCAAAAGAAATATTGTTCTTCAAGACATATTGTTTTCCAGATGGTATCAGTTGGTTCTTTTGTATATTAAGTTGTCCACGATCGCTTTTATATTTACAATAACCAAAGCACTGATGGGGAGTGGAGAAATGTAGTAAGATGGTTTGACCACCTAGCCAGCAAGCATTTACTGAATCTCTCTCATGTACAAAACTACATAATTGAGTTGCAGACTGAACTGCGGGAGTGCCAAATACTAATCTGCTTTTTTCTTGGCTCTCATTAAGTAAAAATTCTGTCTACATAATACCACAACATCTGGTCACTTAAATCCGTTCAGTCAAAAACGCAATCAGCCGCCCAGATTTTCAGACTCAAGGTTTCCATTCAGCTTGTTTGCTTTAATTATTAGTTTATCTGAAAGCGATGTCAAGTAGTTAGTAGCCTGTGTGCTCTTATTGCGGCGTGCGTGGCAGGCACCTCACCTAAGGAAAGGGACGGACGTGGAGGAGAGTGCAGGTCCTGCTTCTCAGGGGCCCTCAGGCCTGTGTTTGCACAGACCTGTGTGATATTCTCCACCGCCTGTTCCGTTCGCCTGCTTGTTTGTTTCCCCATCCCTGCCCACCCGCCCCCCGGGCCCCCCATGTTCCCATTCTCTGCCTGTTTCATAAAAGTGTTCATCAGTCTCCCATGGGCTACGGTAGGATTACACAAAATAATGTCCTTATGACTTATGCACGTAAAGCTGTTGATACTGGCTCATTTAGGAGAAGGGGCCTTTTCCACCTTTACCCTTGAAGTTTTACTAGATTTTCCACATGTGGGCATGGACTACTTTATTCATTTTTAGTGTCCATAGCAGTGATCCAGGCAGTGCCACCGTGGACTGCTTTTCTTTCCTTCTTTACAGGTATCTAGAATTTTAAAAACATAAATACAGTTTAAAAATGAAGCAAGCACAAACGTTCACCTATATATTCAATTCATAAGGAGTAAGCAGCAGATCATGCCTAAAACTGAACAGGGTAGAAAATTTTTATTGGCTAAAAATTAGTAGGAACATCAAATCTTTGGCAAAATTGTGCACTAAAGCATTTGGCCAGGAAAATGAGGGTTGGTAGAAATAACGGTCATAAAAGAAAACTATGCTGACAGAAATTAACATAAGCAAAGATCTGATGACTGAGTCACAAATCATCAGTGTAAATTTTAAATGGGAAAGAATCGATGCCAATTAAAATATTTTCAGAGGAACACAACTAGAAATGTAAAGTGTTAAGATCAGTGTAACTGTGTTATATAGAGAACAGGTCAAGGAATTAAATTTACTTAATGGCAATTAGTTCAGAAAATAAGTCTTCATGATAAACTTCATTGGTAAATTGCAGCCTTCATTCGTTGTCTTCCTTTGCTGGGATCCAAATGCCTCAAACTATAACTGTTTTATTAGTCATAGGAATTATTTGATTTCTAGACAACTGTGTTCAATACGTGCAATTAAATTTTACCACGTGAGGAAAGGAGAACGTAGAGAGTGTAGTTGTTACGACATCAATAGCTATCTTACCTTTGCTTTTATGTATATAGTTTCTTCTCACTGATCCTTCGTGGTACAAGTCCACAGACTTTTAGATTTGCTAAGTGTTTGCCATGTCATCTCCCTGGGGGACAAGCAGATGCACTGACTATTGGTGTTTGCCTGCATTTAGAGCGGTCTCCATTTCTTTGATATTCTCATATTCCTCTTTTGTTTTCTAAGTTTTTGTATTCAGAATCACATCTTTTGAAAAGTGCTAACTGAATCCCGGGCTCATATTTCTTTCGCCCTTACCACTTCAGGCAGAAATGAGTAATTGAGCTATCAAAAATACCAGGAAACAAAGCAGAGCTTCTTCATCGTGCCGATACAGAGCATACGTTATGGGTTATGACCCAGTGTGATGATGGGTCTGCGCCATGCCGCGGAGTGTCCCGTGCTGTACTGAAGTCACTTTACTCTAGCTATGCTGTTACAGTGAGCTATATCCAAACTTTATTGCCTAGAGATGTTCCTTTCCTTTTCTTTTTTTTAACTCTAATTTATGAAAATGCTTATTATCTTATCATTAAAAAGGCATGCCCAGGGAAGCAGGAGTCATACCATACCATACATTCTATCAGGAGTCTAAGCATAGGGACGCCCGGGTGGCTCACTTGTTAAGCATCTGCGTTTGGTTCAGGGTGTGATCCCAGAGTCCTGGATCAAGCCCCGCATCGGGCTCCTTGCTCCTTCTTCCTCTCCCACTCCCCCTGCTTGTGTTCCCTCTCTTGCTGGCTGTCTCTCTCTCTCTCTCTGTCAAATAAATAAGTAAAATCTTTAAAAAAAAAAAAAGGAGTCTAAGCATAATATATAGGCCATAAACAACAATGGCAAAGCTTCCTTCAAAGGTGGGTGCTTCAAGGGTTGTTTATGACTTCAAATATTTGCTCCAAAATGACTGATCTTTATTTTGAGTTGGAAAAGTTAGTAGTGCGTTAAGTAGATTAGTATTCTGATTTGTAAAATTATTGAAAGCAAACGTGTTTCTCTCCAGCTCTATGGCATTGTTTGGATGGCTAATTAATGCCGGATTCTAGAGCCAAATACATTTGTCTGAAGATTCCAGATGTTTTCTGATTTGCTGTTGCTGTCTGGTAAAGCCATACAACTATTAATTTAATTTCAGCTTTTTGGCTTTAGTAAGCTGGGGATAAAATGACCTTCCTTTTTTTTTTTCCCCTTTCTTCTAGTCTAGTTTAGCCAGAACTAACTAGAGATAATTTACAAAAGGATAATTATATAGGAGCTTGGGAAATTCAGTTATGAATAATTAACAATTGGTAATTGTTAAGATTTTTAAAATTAGAAAATTTGGAGGACAATTCTCTCATTCCACATGCAATGAAACAGGTATAAAAAATTAGGTAACTAGTTGGCAGTAGAATCTCAACATTTGAGATTTACCAAGAAAATTAATGAAGAAAATAAGGCCAGACAGAAGCAGGAGAAATAATTTTGCAGTTTCTGGTTTTTGTGTCAGCAACTGCTCATTGTGATAGAAGAAATATCACTTGGAGTGTTTTTGAGGTTATTATATTAAAGAAGTAGAAAACATTGTACAAAGCTGTGTCAGGAAGTCCAATTATTTCAACCTCTTGAGTGTCATTTCTGTCTATTAACAGAATATTGCCATTTTTACCATTTCATTTAATTCTTGTAAAAACTATTTTCTCCCGGTTCCTGAGTCTTCCTTCTGTGAGAGACCCTCATTATGATTTTGGGGACAATTATTCCCATAGAACTCGGTCAAAGTTGACAAGTAGACTTCTTCTTTTAGCCTTCAGCGTTCCCTCCTGTTAGGCTGGGTCGGTTGTTAGTCTGCAGAACACCAGTACGTGAGTGCCCTTCCGAATCTCCCGTGCCTCTTCCATCTCCTCTCAATTTATTTTTGAAAATAGTAGTGTTGTGAGGTGTCTTTGGGTATGGACGTTTTTCGTATTTCTTATATTTGTTGTCTTCTAATTTATCAAAGAAATTAATTACAGAACAATTATTTTTAGACACTTCGCCTACGTATCAAGTTATAAATACTATGACCTTATTATAAGAAGCTAGTCTAAGGAAAAATTATGGCCATTTAAAAAATGTATGCTCGCGTGAATGATAATTCTACGTTAGCCTGTTGTTAGAACCCACTGCAGAAATCCGCACACAGCCACGCGGTCAGGACTCATCAGAGCCTGGAGCTGCTCCACCTGCTGCTGTTCTGCTCTGTCACAACCTCTCGTTCTTCCGCCATTTTGTATTCTCCCATTCCCATGGTCACCGTGACCTCCAAGCCCTATCCATTCCTAGCTTTTCAGTCTGTGGTTGTCCTCTGGCTGTTTGCCTTCTGTGTTGGTTTGCCAGGGCTGCCATAACAAAACACCACAAATCGGGTGTCCTAAATACCAGGATTTTATTGTCTCACCCTTCTGACGCTAGCAATCTGAAATCAAGGCATCAGTAGGACCAGGAAGTCCCTCTGAAGACACTGGGAAAGGGTCCGTCTGTAGTTCTTCAGCTTGTGACAGCATAACTTCAAGCCTTCACATGGTGTTCTCCCTGCTTGCCTGCCTGTCTGTGTCCAAATTTCTCCTTTTTATTAGAGCATCAGTCTTACTGGATTAGAGGACCCTACTCCAGTATGACCTCATCTTAACCAGTTCCATGTGTGGTGACTCTATTTCCTACATTACATTGCATTCTGAGGTATCAGATGTTAGAATTTCAACATATGAGTTTGGTGGGACACCATCCAACCCATAAACACCTTAACTAGCCAGGATCCCATTGTCTCATATCCCACTCAACATTGTTCCTAACAGCCTTCTGGTTTTACTCTTTTTTATCCCCTGTCAAGCTGGACTACCGGCATAGACCATTCTGGGTCTGGAATTAATGAGCAATATTGGAGAAAATGACACAATCATGGTAATTAAATATCCATTATAAATGCATCCCTTTGAATGTATCTGGTCCCTAAATTCTCCGGGATGTCACTTTACTATCCATTCTCAGTGACTCTTGCTCATATTTTTCACTTTTCCAAAGGGTTTGTCTCTGACCTTTGTGGCTTTGAGTCCCCACAGACTGTTGCTTTCCCGATTGAATGAAATGGCAGAAGATCTCAATATGAAAGATCTCCCCTTTTCTTCCACATTCCTCTCCAGTCCTTTCTTCAAGTGTTTTCTCCCTTGCCTCTTTCATCTGTTGTCCTTAACTGGTCTCCATGTGTCAACAAAATCTCTTCTATTATTAATGTAAAATTTTCGTTTTCTTTGAAAGCTTTCCTCTCTAACTATGCCATACCCCACTTCTCTGTTTGTGACCAAACAACAACAAAGCCATTCGGTTGGCTCTTGATTACCTGTGAAGTAAGGACTGTATCCTCATCAGTACCTTCAATATGTCCGCCAACTATCTTTGCATTGTTTTGTTTGTTTTCCTATGCTCTCCATCCTTCTTGGCCCAGCTTAACTCCTGTAAAGTCATCGCTTACGCTCACATTCTCTTTAATGGCAATTATTTGCTGCTGCTCTAGGAAATCCATAACTTTCGTCACATTTAACTAGTGATATTTATCATACACTGTCTTGCAGATAAATTATTTATGTATATTATAGTCACTGATTCTGGGCTCTGTAGTAAAATGTCCTGTTACATAGCAAATTTAAAATAATAAATTTTGGGATTTACCGTTAAAAATTGTTTACATAGATTCCTATGTATAATGAATTAGACTGTGAGAATGTTCATATCTGGAGGGGTGTCTTTGTCTTTGTGCATGATACTGCAAGCAATTTATAATGTTTGTTGAATTAAGTTAAAACTAATATGCTAATGCAGAATGTTCATTCTGACAGACAGGGAAAAATAATATCCAGTTTATACTTATTCATTCTTTATTCATTTTTTCATATGTTGTTATTCTGTCTAAAATATTTATCAAGATACTATTCTGTGCTTGATACCAGATACTCAATAAGTATAGAAAACTGCAATTTATTATGTACTTTTATTCTATAAGTAAATCCATAATGATAGTATTTGGGGAACATATATGACTATATACTTTAAATTAAAACAAAAAAAGTTTATCATTTTTTGTAGACGTGCATCTAATTGAATATATTTGTGAACTTTTATAATTTTATCTTGAATATTTTAGTAATTCTTTTGCACAGCCTCTCTTCCTCCTCCCCCATATTTTTCTTTTAAATTTGTGTTCAAGTACAATTAGTATACAGTGTCATATTAGTTTCAGGTCTGTAATATGATAATTCAACAATTCTCCATCACTCAGCGCTCATCATGACATCATGACAAGTGTGCTCTTTATGCCCATCACCTATTTACCTCCTCTTCCCACCCACCTCCCTTCTGGTGCCCCATCAATTTATTCTCTGTAGTTCAGAGCCTTTCTGGTTTGTCTCTCTCTCTCTTTTTTTCCTTTGTTCATTTGTTTTGTTCTTAAATTCCACATATGAGTGAAATCATTATGGTATTTGTCTTTCTCTCATTTCACGTAGCATTTTACCCTCCACATCCATTGTGCTGTTGGAAATGGCACTCATTCTTTTTTCATGGCTGAGTAATATTCCATTGTGTATATCTTTTTTTATGATTCAACTGTGGACAGACACGTGGGTTGCTTCCATATCTTGGATTTTATAAATAATGCTTCCATAAATATAGGGATGCAGATATCTTTTCAAATTTTAATTTTTAAAATAAAACAGACATTTTTTGTGATTTTTGCATGTGGTCTATTAATAACCATAGCTCAGGACCCTGGGTTGTAACATCATACTACTCATTTCAGTAGTCAGACACATTAGAAGCCAGGTCCTTATGTCAAGTCCAAGGAAGGGAATCCCAAAGGGGATAGAAAAGTGATGTATGGGTGGTGATGTTTGGAAGTACCGAATCACTGTATTGTACACCTGAAACTTATATAACACTGTATGTTAACTAACTAGAATTAAAAGCTGAAAAAAAAGAAAAATTATGCAATCTAATGACCAGATGAATGCCACTAACTGAAGAACAAAACTTCATAAGAGAGTCTCATAGAAACTGATCATGTCCATTTCTACGTATATCCTTTACTGCCCAAGCTGACAAGACTCTAGAAATAGAACACATTCTTCCTTTTGATTTGTATATATTGTAATGTCTTGAATCTAGAGGCTACTTGTGAAATTCATTGACGTTACCAAAGACTGAATAATTAGTCTTTTCTCTCATTAACTATTATTAGAGTCATTATCAACCCTTTGCGGTGAAAAGTACAAAATGTACCAATGGTTGGGCTATTCAAACATTTTACAGGGCAACATTATCCTATTAGGACAGTATCCTTAAAGAGGAGACATATGAATTAATATGCAAGGGCACAGAGGGGGAATTAACCAGGCATCATCTTTTTATTTAAGGAGTACTCACATGATTAAATCTCAGAGTTAAAAATTCATCCTTAAAAGTTAAACTTTAGCAGAATAACTGATTTTATTTTATAGCTGTCAACTTGATTGACAAGCAGGACCCATCAAGTATGTTTCTTTTTTTTTTTTTTAAGATTTTATTTATTTATTCAACAGAGATAGAGACAGCCAGCGAGAGAGGGAACACAAGCAGGGGGAGTGGGAGAGGAAGAAGCAGGCTCCTAGCGGAGGAGCCTGATGTGGGGCTCGATCCCATAACGCCGGGATCACGCCCTGAGCCGAAGGCAGACGCTTAACCACTGTGCCACCCAGGCGCCCCATCAAGTATGTTTCTATTCTTGTAATTCAGGGACACCTTGAAAATATTTCCTGAGAGAAAAGAAAGAAATATATGGAGGAAAAAAAAAAAAAAAAGGAAACAGCCTTTCTGATTAAGAACATATTCAAGAAAAAATATAGACATTTTTCTATATCCACTATGGTGCTAAAACCACTAGACTGGAAAATGCCTCAGTTGTGGGGTGACTGGTACGAATCAAATACTTCATTCTTACTTGGCAACCATTTATAGTACTGCATAATTCATTTAATTTTTAGTGGTGTCATTCTGTATGTTCATGCAGTTGGAATTGGTACTTTATTTTGTATTTGCAGGAAGGGCTTATCTTCCCTGTACAAGAATTCAGAATTTTAGTTTTGTAATAGCTTATTGAAATAGTCAATATTTTATTAGGTTGTTATTACTGGTGCCTTTAGCCCCCAGTGTTTGCATGTGGCTGTGCTATGTTGGAGGTCATCTAAGCCATGCGAACAGATGTGGTTTTCATCACCCAGTTCCTCAGTGAGATAGACAGACAGACAGAACTGAAGCTTTGGAACCTATGTCCTCTGTGGATTTTACTGCTCCACGTCTTTCTGTCATGGTGTAAGAAAGACTGGAACTTTGATACTATATTTTTTTTAACGAGATTTAATTAACATATCATAACATTCATCTTTTAAAAGTATACAGTTTGGTGGTTTTTAGCATACTTAGTTAGTATTCAACGTTGTTTGACCATCACTATCCAATTCCAGAACATTTTTGGCACCTCAGAAAGGAACTCTCTACTCATCAGCAGTCACTTCCTATTTTCCCCGCCCTCTCCCTGCCTCCGATGACTATTAATCATTCTCTCTATGAATCTGCCTCTTTTTGACATTTCGTATAAATGGAATCATACAGCTAGTGGCCTTTTGTGACCGGCTTCTTGCGTGAAGTTTTCAAGGTGGATCCATGCTGTGGTGTATATCAATACTCCATTCGTTTTCGAGGCTGAATGGCGCTCCATGGTATGGCTATGCCTACCGTGTGTTGTTTAGTAATTCATCCATTGATTGCGCCTTTGGTTTTCTTTTTTGTTTGTTTATTTTTTTGCCACTATAAATACTGCTGCTCTGAACATTGCTGCACAAGCTTTGGTGTGAACGCGCATTTTCAACTCTCTTGAGCACATGCCTGGAAAACAGTTGCTGGCTCATATGTAACTGTAACTTGAGCAGTGGCCACACTGTTGCCCAAAGCAGCCGCACCACTTTGCATTCTGACCAGCAACGTTAATGTTGGCTCATCTTCACCAACCTCTGGGGTTCTTGTCCATCTTAAATGCCATATTTTTATGTTTTTTATATTTTTATTTTTATTTATTTATTTTTAAAGATTTTATTTATTTATTTGACACAGAGAGAGACAGCCAGCGAGAGAGGGAACACAAGCAGGGGGAGTGGGAGAGGAAGAAGCAGGCTCCCAGTGGAGCAGGGAGCCCGATGCGGGGCTCAATCCCAGGACCCCGGGATCACACCCTGAGCTGAAGGCAGACGCTTAACAACTGAGCCACCCAGGCCCCTAAATGCCATATTTTTAAGTAAAAACTTTATTTAGAGCTTGCATGGTCTTTTTTTGCATGTGGACTTTGAGGAATTCCTAGCTTCCTATAGTATACATTTCTTTTAGAGATTTTATTTGATTGGCAGTTATCTTTTCAATCCTTTTGAAATATAATATCACTCTAAAAATGGTGACGCTGTCTCTTCCATAAAAATTTTTGAAGAAAGGCTAATTGTGCATTGTTTAAGATCAATACTTTGGTGGATCTATGAAGAGCTACAGGTCAAACTGATGAGTACATTTCTTTACCTCACAGATACTGAACTTTTCCCACCTGCTTTTCAAATAAGAGCAAATGGTGATATAATTCCAGTGTCCCAGGCTTCACTCTCCTGCACTTATAAGAATAGATTGAAGGAAACGTATCATTTCACATGAACAAACAAACAACAGAAACCTTCAGGCCTCCTTTATGTTTTTCTTATTTCTACTTATTAGTGGCAATAATAAGTAGAAAGGTAGAGTTGACAAGAATATTTCCATAAAGATTAAGCTGCATGATAAGTACTTGATGAAAACCGCGTGTGGTCCTTTCAGACATTTCGGAAGTATTTACTACTAAATATCAGTGCAACTGACAGATGTATGTGTATTAATTGGAACTACAGCTACTTCGAAGATAGATAGAAAACCCTTTGTCAGTGAAGTTAACACAAGTTGGATCCTGGAAATAGATGACTTCTCAGGAAGCTCCCAAACTTAATACTTGATAATTCTAGGTTGAAATGTCTATATAATGGCATGAGTTCTTTGAAAGAAGAGTCTAAGATCTTAGGTGTCGGTGGTTTGTTTGGAAGGTGATACCAGGAGTCAGAATTGAGAGTAGAGAAAGGAGACCAAGAAGGAGGAAAGAACAGCATAAGGTTACATTTTCAAGGTCACACTCCTGTGTGCAATGTGGACTGGATTCTGCTGCAGGTTCCTCCCAGGAGGCATAGGGAATGCCTCTGAAACTGTCTAGAGAAGGGCAGGCAAAAGCATATATCCACTGGCTGCATCCTATATGGGTTGAAGGTTACCCCAAGGGCATTAACCCTTTCACTTCCAGGCCGCGCTAAATCACCCCTGTGAATGCCACAGCATTAGAAAAACTTCCAGAAAAAAACAAAACAAAACAAACGTGGATAGGTGTGAGGTTAGCAATGCAGAGTGAGTCTAAGAGCTACTAGAAGTGTCCACTAAAACTATGGCTGACCTCAGTAGTGGCCCAGAGGCTACAAAGCGGGGGGCATTGGAAGGATCTGATAGGGATTGTTGCTGATTCCACAGCACAAATGAAAACTTGACATCCAAATATCACCTAAAACAACAGATTCCAAATATGTTTTTTCCTTATGGGCAATAGTAAGAGATATATATCAGGAATCTACTGGGCATACAAAGAAAAAATTTATTAAACAATGTATACCTTTAACTGTGTACAAAGCAATCTAATATGTTCTGTACTATGCTGTTATTTTGTTCTGTTTTGTTCTTCTTAATTTAAAACATGCTGTTCATAACTCTCTAAATTAATTTTTGAAATTAACCCATAGTTTGGAAAACACTGGCTGAAAGATAATTAAACTAATTTACTAAGAAGTTAAAAAAAAATAGCATGCTAGTATAATTACAGTCATTTGAACTGGAGCCACATACAAGGAAATTTTTAGAAATCAAGGTCATACTGTCAAGGTCAGTTAGAAGAGTAGACTGAATTCTTAAGAAATTAGGAAGTAGGGTTGCTTGCGTTCATGTTCCATGGTTCTAAATTTCATGTCAGTGTTTCAGAATCTATAAATGGGTAAAGAACATCTAGCTCCCTGAGAGAACGAACAGGGTGGGAACACAGAAGGGCTGAATAATGAGGTGCCATGTCTCCTGTTTTTCCCTTGGCTGCTTTGTTTCCTGCCATCCCAGTGTGTGTATACAGGAGGGGACACCGTGCACATTCTGCGTAGGTCTGTGCATCTATTCACAGCCAGCTGTATGTTGCTTACCATTAGAGCTGGCTGGGATATTATCTCAGGATCCTTTAGCATTTTATGTTTGTTTCAGGTTTATTGTTTTGACAGTTGTCATTTTTTAAGCTTCTTTTCTCCTCTCATAGAGGAAGAGCTTTTAGTCTCATAAGAGCAGAGCTCTATTATCATAATCACCTTTCAGAAAGGAGAAAATTACCTGTAATTTTTATGCTCTGAAGGTGTATCATAATAATTCAACCACCCACCTTACCCTCAAAATCAAATGGTGCTTTTTTTGAAACAGAAACTACTTCCTTCTTTCCTGTTTCTTCATGTTCTTTGGAGCAAATGAGAGATGGGGAATCTGGGAAATCCCACCAAGCTTCCGCAAGCTCTGGCTGCCTCTTCTCGCTGTCAGCTGTTGCGATTAAGAATATGGGGGCGCCTGGGTGGCTCGGTCGGTTAAGTGTCTGCTTCGGCTCAAGTCATGATCTCGGGGTTGTGGGTGTGGTGGTGGTAGAGGCAGAGATCTCCCCTGCCCCCGTCCCTACGCCCTGCTGCCTGTGTGTTCTCTCTCTCTCTAAAAAAATAAAAATAAAAAAATCATTGCCTTGGGAATCCACAAGCAACAGCAGTTATAACACATTCTAATAAAAGGGCACTGTTAAAGGGGATAGTACCTCACATGAGCCGTAACCTTTCCATAAGGTCTTTCACATATGGCAACACTACTTTGCTGGTGTAGACAGCCCCTTCTGGGAGCTCTCCCCACCAGCACTCCTGTAAATCCGCCTCATGGAAAGATAGCACATACGGACCCGGACACACACACACACACACACACACACACACCCCCACACACCACTAAATCTGCAGATTACTTATCAGTATTAAGAGCTCACAAAATTCCAGTTGTAATCATCCAATATTGGAGAAAAGACAAAGGCTCGGTGGGGGAAGGGGCAGCCCCTTTGACCATGTATTGCTGGATGTCCTCTGCAACTGGGGTCACACCTGTTTGTAAGGAACACCTTTAGTAGAAACCCTTGGGCAGCTGTTGCCTTCTTCACATCACAGTGGAGCTTTGACGACAGCAGCCCTGAAACGGAGTTCATGGGACATTATATGGGTGTCATTTGAAACGAGTTTGGTCCTGCAGCAACTTGGGAGGGGCTGCCTACTGCGTGAGCATTTGCAAAGCAGGTGAGCATTTTCAAGATTCTGACAAGTCTCAAGGTTAAGAAATTTGACTTTTTAAACCCAGTATTTCCCAAATATATCATTTCGTAAACCATCTTTTGATATCTTGAAAGACAGTGGTTATTTGCATAACTCAGTTTGGAAAACAGAGTTGGAACCGGGGTGTCATTTTGTTTTTTTCCTGAATGACCTTGCCATCGCTTTTCTGCAACGCTTTCTTATCTTCAGTTCACTTGGAAACTTTCTCATCCCTTCAAACAACAAGCCTTCCTCTCCTGGATAATTGCTTTATTGTACCACCATAGTCTATGTCAGTGTTCTTGACCATAAACTACACAATCATGGCTATTTGTATATGCAGATTTAGAAAGTTCCAATATTGATTCTTGATTCTTGTCCTTCACTTGGCACATTGGTGTAGCTTTTCACGCTCCAGACGAGTGAACTCCTTCTCTGCTTCCCCCGTCCACCCAGCAGTTTTGGATCAGTGTGAAAGCCATGCGGAGTCTGGGTGCTGGAGGGTAAGGGGCTACACTGATGAGAAGGAAAACAGGGAATATAGACGTGCATTTGGTTATTACCTTACTCCGTTGATGATGACCTTTATTTATCTGTTCAGACATCATCATCATCATCACCATCATTTTGTTAGTGGGAGGACTAGTCGTTGGTTGAGTGTTCACTTCATGCCAAGCATATGTGAGAACATATGTCAGTGTTAATTTTCTTTAGTTCTCTCAGCACCCCCATAATGTATGCCTTGCTTTTCTCACTTTACAAATAGAATAGGCTCAGATCAATGACGTGACTTGCCCACTCACATGGTAATAATAAACGGCAGAGCCAGAAATCAAACCTAAGCCATTAGAGCACGGAACCTTTTCCCCCACCGTGACCTGCTGCTGCTCCCCGGTATTGATCACCCCTTAGGTGCCAGGTGCTGACATGCTCCCTGATTCCAGTAGCTTACCTCACGGTTCTGCTTTACCAGGACTGCGCCTGAACTTTGAGCCAAAAAGAAAACACTTTTATTCTTTAATCTTAGCCGTGGGGCTAAAGATGAAAACTCACCATGTGTTTCTCTAAAAGGTACTGATGATGACTATCAAAATAATTGAAAATATGCAATTTTGAAAACAAAGGCCTAAAAAGGGGTATAATTTAAAGTCACATCAGATGATAAACGTATTTTCTGAGCTCAAAATATATCCCTTTGATTGTTGTTGGTGCAGAACCATGATAGCACTTAAGGAATGCTTGAGGAGCTTATGGCAAAAGATAGAAATTGTTATCCAGATGCAAGACATCACATAGACCATGAGGGGCCAAAGTTGCAAATACAGTTTATTCTGACAGGAGCTGTGTTGCATATTAGGGCAGTCTCCATGTATGGCTACTTATTATTTATTGAGTATCTGTTGTGTACAAATGGGTGACTAGTTAAAAGGAAGTATCCATTAGCCTTTATCGTTATGGCATAAACACTGATTAATGTCTATGCCATGTCATAAAAGGCACTTTAATATTAAAATCTCGATCCACTGAAATACTTACCAGTAGTAACAAGGGATAATTAAAATAAATATTTGATAGGATTTTATTGTTTAAAAATGGGATGCGATTTAATGAGGGATGTAATACACAGTGGTATAATAAAATGGCTAATTACTATATTTTTTGGAAGAAGGCAAAAACCAATTAGACAAAACATTAATCATTTATTTTTTTAAAAGTGTGTGTGTGTGTGTGTGTGTGTGTGTGTGTGTGTACAACTCTCACTACCTGTTACCTAAGAATTGTGGAGTTTAGTAAGACTCTTTTAAGTACAGATACCATTAAATAAAAATACAAGAGCTAAATAAATTTGGATGTTGTATTCTGGTCCTCCTTACTGTGAACTATGTAGGATGAGTGAATCTGTGCGGAACAGAGCAATCCTTCCTTTACTTCGTACATAGTCTGTTAACTAATGGAGAATTTAAGTCACTTTTCTCTTTCCACAATCTAATCATTTTTATTCTTTTTCTTTATGATTAACAGTGTTTTAGCATTTTAAATAATTTTATACCAGGTGGCTTACCCCCAGGAGCTTAACAAAAATAAGAGAATATTTGGTTAGGCAAGTTTTTGGAAACGTCAAAGTGGAAACATTATTTAAAATGTGGCAGTTTAAGGACAAAGAAAAGTCAGTCCTTATCCACTTTTGACAACATAAGTACATACTGAAATACAGTTTTTGACGAAGTATGTAATTAGCTGCTTTTCCGTGGACCATAAAACGAGTTCTGCCCCTAGCCCCCAGGTCATCATTCTGTGATAAAGAATCACGATCTTCAAATGTTAGAGAAGTCCTAGCTGCCTGTTTTCACTCAGAAATACAGGTTCTCAGTTGCTCTTCCGACGGCTCGTAGAACAGGCTCATTACATGACATGACAAGAAGTCTTCTACTCGCTGCCTGTCTTAAGCATGCCTTTCAAATATGCCTAAGAAAATGTAAGGGTCACAAAGAAAATGCTGGGGAAAATGTGTACAAAATAAAGTTAATCCTTCAGGGAGACAACAGATCTGATCATTAAAAAAAAAGACTTTCATTTTGACGATATTTGCAAAATGAAAGGTTCCAAAGGTTCCTACACATTCCCCAGATGCCTTGTTTTCGGTGCTCTTTTCAATCCTTAGTGATTGCGAACCGTATTTCTTCCACTCAGTGCAGTAATGGATGACGGATACGTATCCTCCTTGTTTAACAGTGACGTACATTGTACATACAGGGTTTTCCTGGTAGTTCAGTTCTGCCCTAGTTTCTAAATTGGAACGTGATTCATCTAAGGTTGGGGGCGATTCTTAAACTAGGGACCTAGGAAAACAAAAAAAAAGGTAACCTTTTAGTTTCCAGAATATTATATTAAACTCTGGAATTTTGTCCCCAACTCTGGGCATGTTCATAGATTTAATTCATTTTGACAAACATGTACCTAGTGCCTCTTAGGGGTGAAACACTCTTCTGAGAAATTAGGTTCTTGAATGGAGAGAATCTTGGCATATATTAAATTATGTGAGGAACTAAAGATTAAAAAACAGTAACGACTTTCCCTGACCTCAGTGAGCTCACGAACAAGGGAGAGAGACAGACGTATAAACACACGATGATGATGTACGTAAAAAAGTAGTGTGTGGATAACATAGGAGAGATCAAGGAGGACCCAAATCCAAGCCATCGTCAGGGAAAGCACAGGCTCGATGTTAGCACCGAGCGGATGGAGGGTAACCGAGGACGTGAGACATGCGGAGCAGACGGCCCGTCATGGGGGTCGGCAGTCAAGCTGACGAGCACGACTTTTCCCAGGCAGGGAAAGGACCACTCTGACAGCTTTATGGCTCGTGAGTTTGAAGGGAGAAGCCCGAGAACAGAAGAATTAGATTACTGCAGGAGTCCTGTGAGAGACGATGTGCGTCTGAACTGAAGCGGCGGTGTTGGAGGAAAGGAAAAAGGGTTCAGAACCACATATGCCTCTGACCCGACAGCAGTCACGGCTTGATGAGACCGGTGCGTGCGGGAACAGAGGACTGCTCCCAGGGTGCCGGCGTGGCTGGCCGCCACTGAGTGGTGCGAGACTATGACCTCAACGGGAACCTAGCAAAGGCCAAAAGACCATTTTTATTTACTTTTCCTTATTATTAAAACCTAAAGAAAACTTTTCAGTTAACAAATACAGAAAAAAAAATATCAAAGAAAAATTGGATCTTCATGGAAAGAGCACCTTCAGAAGCTCAGAGTGTTTTCAGTATCTCTTTACCTATTGAGACCTCACCCAGTTGAAGTTCCGGGTGCTGTTTTGTTTTGTTTTCTTTTTCCTCCACTTATTATTTGATTTTGCTGAATGTGTTTTGATAACAACATGACCTGTGGTAAAATAGCTCAAACGACAGTCACTGGAAAGACCATAAGCTCTAAGTAAGTCATACTAAGCAGATGTGGTCGGGTCATTTCTTATCAGATAATAAATCTGTTAGTCTGAGGAAGAAATAATGAGCAGGTTTCTCACATATTTAAATGTCATAACTTTATTCAGACTTGTCTCTTTAGCCATATGCACTATGTAGAAATGAGTATTAGTCCAATTCAGAAAGCCGTTATCTAGATTAAGAACTAAAAGGATTCAGTGCACCTGATAGTGACATTTTATTTAATGGCAAAATCCATCATGTTTGCTGTAATTGCTTGTGTTTGCCCAAGGAGAGGTCACATGTGGTGTCGTGACCATCATAAATTTTTTTTCTAAATGCCTATATGTTTGTGGTGATAGAAGAGGTACCAGACTTTCACTGAGCGCGTGGTATTTCTTTCCTTCAAAATACTTTGACAATACTATAGAACTTACCCCCTTTTATTTTAGTCCCTCAAGTCCTCTGGTTCCAGTAATTTCTCCGTTTCTACTAAGGAAACACCATCTCTGATTCTTGAAAGCTCATTTTGTATGATTATTTTGTTTCTCCTCCTTCTTCTCCCACGAGATACGAGGCCAGCCCACCTGCTGATCGTCTCGGTGCATTGCCGTTTCCTTCGGTGAACATGCACGGTCTGCCTCCTCCTGTTCGAGCTTCGGTGTGTGGCTCTTGAGCTGCTCTGCCCGTGCTCCAGCCCTGAGCCACGGTGGCGAGTGGGCACTTTAGACAAAGCCACTCTGAACTGAGATGTGAAGGAAAAACACCAGATTTCAAATACTTCCCATAAGGGGCGCCTGGGTGGTCATTCAGTTGAGCCTCTGACTCTTGGTTTGTGCTTAGGTCGTGATCTCAAGGTTGTGCGATCGAGCCCCACATCAGGCTCCGTGCCCAGCGGGGAGTCAACCTGAGATTCTCTCTCCCTCTGCCCTTCCGCCCTGCTCACTGTCTTTCTAGAAAAAAACAAAAACAAAAACAAAAATATTTCCTATAAAAAAAGGAATATAAAATCTCAGTTTTCAATTTGATTACACTTTGAAATGGTTGTATTTTGGATATAAAATATACGATGACCTATTTCTGATTTTTAATATGGCTACTAGAAAACTTGAAATTTCATATGTGGCCTGCGTTGCATTTCTCTTGCCCAGCATTGCAATAGATGTTGCTGGAGTTAAAGAGGTCATGCTTTCTGCTCCGAGGTGACCCCCTAGAGGTGAGGGGAACATCACTCTCATCATGTGGTAAGATCCACCCAAGGGTGGGAAGAGGCGAGTGAGTCATCCATCTGAGGAGGGATCTTGGACCATCCTAAGAGCAGGACACTAGCATCTCAGTTAAGAAAGCCACACTGGTAAAGGCCCGGTGACCAGAAAGGCTGCTACAGTAGGCTCCTCAAGTGTTACTCACCTCTCCTTAGAAACTGAGCCTGTGTCTGGAAGTATTTCCAGGCCTCAGCAGTGGCCCCGAGCAGCAAGTGTCTCCCCTGCCCTGCCTGCCTCCTGCTAGCCCAGCCCTGCGGGTGAGGACGAGGACGGGGGACTACCATCTGTGGCCCGCTGCGGGGGTCAGTCCCGCTGGTCAGGGAACTACTCAGAGCTCACCTTCGGTTGTGGGTCCTGAAGGGGGGCGGCAGGATGTACTTACTGGACACCTGTGGGTGACCCCAGCAGGGCACGGGAAGAGGAGAGCAGGGCTCCTGGTAGGGTGTCTCCTGAGGATGTGGATAGCTGAGGGTTCACCACCAAGTCTTTCATGAGTGAGGAAGGTGAGCACAAGAAACAGAAGGGAATGAAGGATGTTGGAGGGGGGACGGTGAGGAGTTTCCAAAAGGAATGTTTTATAGACAGAGATAAGCCCGTGAGCAAGGCTGAGGGTAAGAGAGAAGTGAGGGTTACAGCCGAGGCCGTGGGGCGTCTTCCAAGGGCTTGGGTGAGGGCTCTGGCTTGATCGTGGCCACGTTGCTTCATCTCTGTGGGGCTGTTTCCTGATCTGTGAAATGTAGAACAAAGCCTCCCATGCAGACCAGTAAGAATTAGAAATAACATGAAACGCAGTGTCTGGTACCTTGTGGTATTCAGTAACTGTCAGCTGTTATGTTTGACCACTCACTCTTGGTTAACGGATTTTGAGTATTTTTCTGACTTTGGCTGACTCCCTAGAAGGAATGGGGCTGGTTAAGTGTCTTCATCCAAACCTGTCACCTGTTATTTTTAAAGGGAAAGTAAAAAGACAATACAAGGAAAATATATTTTATTTAAGGATTCTAAAGCACATAGTATCCCCCCCCTCTTCCATTTACATCCGTGAAGCTAGGAGCCATCTTACAGTGGTGATGTCGTACAAGTTCGCCAGGCTGACATCATTGGTGCTGTCTGCATATGCGGAGCGTTGTTACGGTTCCTGGTGACGTGTCTACTCAAATACAACCCGAGATACTTCGATAAACCATTTCAAGATGATCTGAAGAAAGATTATGAGTCATAGTGATTGTTTGCAAACGTTCCTTTGTCCATGTTTTGGTAAAACCCAGACGTTTCAACATTCAATCTTGCTGAGGAATGGAATTTGTGGTCACAGAGGACGACACAGATGAGGAACCATGGATAACAGTAGTTTGGAAAATGAGTCACAAGAGTCTTACTCTGAACATGAGGAACTCTTAGGAATAGCTTCACCCAGTTATTTTGCTTCTACTTTTTTTATGGGCGTGCAAAGTGAGTGTGATAAAAAATGTATATCTAAATAAGTGTAAAGAAATATTTTGGTATTTGTTATAGGAAATTCTAAGAGATAGGAAAGCATTATGCTATGGTTTACTTGCTTGTGGTTGTTTTTTTCCTTTCTTGGTACATAAAATAATCATGCATCTTATAATTTATGGAGTCTTAGAATTTATGAAATACAGTACTTTTTTCCCCATCTTTTGTAAAAGAGAATATAAGTAAACAGATGAAGCCCCAAATAATATTGCCAGGTTTACAGGATATTCTTAGTGTGACCAAATGCCATGGGAGGCCAAGGGCAAAGCTGCAGAGTAAGGAAAGTCTATCTTTGATTTTGGCTCCTTTTGTTCTTTCTCAAATGGAAAAGCAGGTCAGTACAATCAAAGGGCAAATGATTCGGAGCGCAAAGACTCAGGTTTTTAGTTCTTGCTTCAATAATTGCTGGATTTTTTAAAGTTGTGTGGGTCATATCACCTCTGAGTTTTCTCTGGGGAAAATAATATACGTGCTCTGTGTTCTGTAGAGGCTGGTTACATAGAAACACGTTTGTAAAGCTCTCTACAGTATTAGTCACCATTAAACGGTTCTTCTTCTTATTTAACAGATAAAATACGAACTCGGATCGATTTGTCTGGAGGAGATGGGGTGGAGGGAGATTAGTATATTGTTATCTGTTCACACCCACAGTCATATGCTGGGACTGACCACTTATCTACAGGCCGTATGTGGCCCAATGTCTTAGTCTCCAGGAGTTGGAGGAATACTCCTCTAGGAGCTGATGAATGCATTTTCAGGAGAAGACTGATAATATTTCTAAGAGATGCTCCCTGATTTCCTCTGCGACTCAAATTAGGGCTTCGCTTTGCTAAGTTTCCTCCTCCGGACCCGGCATTCTCACTGTTTCCTTCTGGCTGTTGAGGAGTCCAGGGTCCCTGTCCAGGGTCCCTGCCCCTTCCTTTACCAGTTAGTGCCCCTTGCTGGGCCCCTACCACTCCATTGGCTCTCTCATGAGGAAGACGTGGTGTTTGTGCTCAGTATCTCTTATTCCCTTGGAGCCAGGCTTTCTGTGGCTTCAGTCGGTTAAACAGCTAATATCGTAAAGTAGACTTTAGAAATCATTTCATTTTAATAAAAATAATTACCTTAAAAACAATCTTGAAGCAGACTTTTTTTTTAGTCTTAAAGAAGTATTAATGGAAGTGGGGAGATATTGCTCAAAGGGTATCAACTTTCAGTTATAAGATTAATAAATTTAGGGATCTAATACAGAGCACGGTGATTATAGCTAACAGTACTGCATCGTGTACTTGACTTGTTGGTAAGAGAGTAGATCTCAAATGTTCTTATCACAAAAAAGAAATGATAACTCTGTCTCTGAAGCGAGATGGCAGCTAAGACTACGGTGGTGAATCAAAGCAAGGTGTTCCGCATCTTTAAGTTGCAGTGTTCTGTCAGTTATAGCTCAAAACTGCAGGGGGCGCTAAGGGCGAGACTTTTAGGTGAGGGGGAAAGAGCATGGTGCGTTGGTCAGTGTTGAGGAATTAACTTGCTGAGGAAATAATGCCTAGAGTCTTCCACCAACTTATTATAAGCCTTCATTTAGTTCATTTATACCTTGAGTTAATCTTGCCTCAGGGAATTTAAACATTTCCATTAAACACAGTTAATATATTCATGTTCTTTAAACATGGGCGAACTCTAAGGCATAATAAATAGATTTTCTACCCTGACCCACAGCACACATAAATGTCCATGCATGTATGTAAGGTACGCATAATTAAAAGATAAAACTTAACCCTACAACTTGCTAAAAGATTGGGACCAGCAGTTTAAAAAGCACTGATTTAGAAAATAAGTTCTTTTGACAAACTTGATCAGAAATACATTTGATAGCCTACAAACTTTGTGGGAAAATAAGTGTTTCAGAAAGCATTATAGTGCTAAAGTGTAACAATCTTAGATCACAGTCGTCTGTGACTATCCCAGTTCCGAATTTTCCATTCCTGCATTACTTTTGCCTCGGGGACTAAACTTCTACACGTGATTTTGTAGCAGATAAATGAGAGAGAGTAAGGATATTGTTTTTATAAAATCTAGTCTATACTTTCTACTCTCTTTGATCCTATCTTGGGCTTCCTTCTTACTCACCTTTACTTAAGTGATTTCTGGATCCATTTGCCTTGTTCACAAATGAGTCCTCTCTCTCTTACATTCTGTAGTGAGAAAAATCATCCATCCTCAAGTCAGAGCTTGAAGGATTTCCTGCTCCCCATTGGTTTTTCACGAAGTGTAATCCCATCAAACATTCCGTGGTTAGGGATAACATATTTTTTTTCCTTCAAGGAAGTGCTTCATCATCATCATTTTTGCCTAAATATGTTGGTGGTGGTATGGAGAGGCAGTCATGGTATTTGATATTTAATATCATAGGCTAAAGACTCATTATTCTATTTTGCCATTATGAACAAGTTCAGCAGAGGTGGATAAATGTCTTATGAAGCTAACTGTATGTACCTAAAATTGAAGTATGTAAATACAAAAGTATACCATTTTGATTAAAGGAGGTTGTTTAGCCATTTAAGGAGTGACTTCTCTTCCTTATCACTTTAGAATAATATGCTTGGTTAAGCCAATGTAGAAAATACAGAAAGATAGCTTCTGGGATTAAAGGTATACGTAGGCACAAGAAGATTACAATCTAGAATAGGAAGCAGGCTTATAAAAATAATGAAAGTACAATGTGATCAATGAACCCGTTGAAATACGCACAGAGTACAGTGGTACTAAATGTCATGAGAGAAGTGCTCCGAAGATGGGTTCCTTAAGCTGGATCTTGGAGGAATGTAGAGGAAAAATGATTCCAAAGGGGAAAATGGGTGTGAGAAACTATCAGGCTGTTTTCAATCTTCCTAGCCGTGCCTCAATTAACTGTGATGATTCTGGCAGGTATGACACCCCCTAAATTTATAAAAAGAGCTAATTGAAAGACTCATCGAAGGAGTCATTTTTCCCCTGCTGATTTTACAATGATTGGCTGGTTTGTGTCATCGTAGAAAATGGTCTCTAATGAAATTTTACTGAATTTCTAAAGGTCAGTTTCCACTAAATGACTGTGTATTTTTTCCCTTTGGTTTCCTCAGCTAAGTCTCTCCCTATGACAAAAATAAGACCTTTTCACCTCTCAGTTTCCTGGCACAGCTGCTTGTTTGCAAAGTCATACACCCAGCCCAGGGAAATGAAAAATCGTTTTAGTCATTCAGTTGGCAATGCTATTTATACAAATAGGTTCGGAACACTACGAGGATTTGAAAAATATGCAAGATCTGAAGTTGCAAAGCTTGGAGTTGGTATCATGTAGTGTGGCAGTAGAGAACAGACCGGTTCTTCCCTCATAGTTTCAACCCTGACGTCTAGGTTTTTATTGGGTCTTAAAAAGAACAGACGCATTTTTAAAAATATGAATTTGTGGTAGTATGAGATTTTATTTGCTTCTTAAATGTCTATTAGAATGCAGATGTCATCAGAGACTTTATCTCATTGTATTTATTCCTGTCTCTTCAATACATAGAACCTTGTGTAGCATATATTAAGAACTCCACAAGTATTTGGTTCGTGAATGAATATATAAATGAAATAAATCAATACTGAATGAATTATATCTTTTCTTCTAGCAATAATATTATTTATAAATAGGAAGACACAGCTATATTTTTCTCAAAACCAGGGGGGAAGGAAGTGAGCATTTTGTGATTATTTTAAACATTGCAATTGAATTTCAGGTATTTGGTTCATTTATTCATTTAAAATTCATTGAACATTTACTGTTGCTCACACAAAAATAAATAGACACAGTCTCTCTTCTCATGGAATGTAGATTTAGATGGGGTGGCAAATGTTTAAACAAGTAAGTGCTATAGTTTTGAATCTTGGTATTTATAACATTTACATTCTCAGTTTCAATTATTCACTAGTGAGTACAGAGCAGGGATATGTCGTAAATAATGTTTTCACCTAGACATATATTTAAATCACCCATGCCACAGGAGTTTTCAGTGAGCTTTAATTGTTCGCCATCCATACATTCACATGGCATTTGTTCTGTCTCCTTTTTTAAAGGTTTTTTTCTTTTAATTTAAATTTAAATCTTTTAGGGGGGAGTGTCAGAGGAAGAGAGAGAATCTTAAGCAGGCTCCATGCTGAGTGTAGAGCCTGACACAGGGCTCAGTCTCACAACCCTGAGATCATGAGCCAAAATCAAGAGTCAGATGCTCAACTGACTGAGCCACACAGGTGCTACCCCCCTCTTTTTTGGGGGTGGGGGGCAGAGGGAGAGGGAGAGAGAGTTTCTCCTTAAATAAACATTTTCAGGAGAAATTATCTGATGCTCTAATACTGTGAATTTAGGGATTTCCAAAGATTTGTTTGGATTTTCAAAGAAATGCCCTCTTTATCTCTTCAGTAAAATTTTAAGAGTCTACTATTATTTATATATGGGTGAAGTAGAGGAGTGTACCAGAAACCAAGATAGCAGAGAGGATGGGATGATAAACCATGGCTAGTGAAGGGTGGGAAGAAGGGAAGTCAAGAGAGCAGGGAAATCATCATTAAGAGGGAATTTGAAATGAGTATTGAGGATTAAATAGAATGAATAGGAATTTCTCAGGTAATTGAGGTAAGAAGGACAGTACACGTAGAAGAAATAGCGTATACAAAATCCCAGAAAAGCGAAATTATTCAGTGAATTTAGAAAACAACAAAGCACAGAGTGTTTTAAGAGCAAAAATTATTAGTATCAGATGAAATGGGACCATTGTTGAGGAGCCAGGCCATTAAAAAATACAAATTCTTTGCAGAGGAGTTTGGATATTACTCAGGGGGAAGTTAGGAGCCATGAAGAGATTTTAATTGGGGAGAAACATTTTCAGATGAATGTCTTAGAATGTTTTAGAAAGTACCATTGACAGCTATGTATTGGAAGATTGAAGAGGAACCAGGCTACACACAGGTAGACAAGCTAGGCAATCAACACGTGACAGTCCAGGTAAGAGAACGACAGCCCCAGCTAAGGTAGGAACAGCAGGAATGGAGAAGAGAAGCCACAAAGAGATAGATTTCTACATAATTTCAGTGTACCACGTCTAGTTTCTGAATAGGAGTTGTTTTTCTTTTTAAGAGGTCTGTGATATTTTTTTCCGTAAGTGTTACAGTATTTTTTTTCTTCTTGTTGAATTCTTTTAAAATGACTGGGGCAAAGGAACAATTCAAAAATGTGACCTTAGTGCTGTGTTTAGTAGATTGAAAATTCTTCTGAGGCTTAAGAAATTAAGAATGTCTGTGGTTTCCTTCCAAGATCAAGAGATGAAGGTCATCTAATTGAGAAGCTCATGTCTTCCATTGCATGTTCTCATCTTGCGGATGTGGGAAAATGCCAGTGGCTGGGTTTTGTTCGCCAGATTCAGTGAGTCTGGTTCAGGGGACTCTGAGCAGGGGAATTCTCCAGATGGGCTTTCTCAGGACATCTCTTGAATTTGATCTTCCGTTGTCAGAGTGGGTCCCTGAGTCTTTGCTCACCACAACATGGATTTCTTTCCTACCTGCCTTCTTCTTTCTCCAGAACTTAGGCAGGCTGAGCTAAGGGACTGACTCTTGTTTTGACAGGTTTTCTTTATTATCAAAGTCCCCTTTCTTTCATTGCTTCAAACTTCATTACTTGACTCCTCATGTGTCACCAGCTCTTGGTTTTGTCCTGCCATTTTGCTCTGATCTGCGACTCCTACGTATGTCTGCTCTACTATTTCAGAGTCTTGACTTGGATTCAGATCCTTGATTTTACTTTGATTACGAATCTTTTAAATATTTTTGTTCTTCAAAATTATTTAACCAGCTCTTTTTTTTTTCTTCCCCCATGCTTCACTGGTCAATCTACCAAAGCCAAGCCTTCTAGAACTGCTTCAGAGCTGATATATCCCATTCAAATCTAACTCACCCTTAATGCTCCCATTCAAACCTTCATCCCACCCAAAGGAAAGTCTTCTTTCTTCTTTAGCCCTTATTTCAATCCATTACACTCAGCACACTAATCTAGAGTTTGGGGGCATCCTGCCCTATAATTCTCCTTTTATCCTTACCTGCATTCATTCACCAAGTCCTGTGAATTGGCCACCTACATGTCTCTCTAAGAGGCTTCTTCTTTCCATCAGCATCATCACTCTCACATTTCACTAAGAACTCCTCTAGCCTGTGTTGCTTAGCCAAAAGCCTGAAATCATTTTCCATCCTGTAGCCCATATTAATACTTGAAATCAGGAATATATCTGCTAATGTACAACTTCAGTTTTGCTTGTTTACCTAATACATATTTATCAGTCACCTATTTATAAGACAGACATGATTGAGTCTCAGTCTCTTGATGGCTTTCTGAATCACATCAAAGGTCCTTAAAATGCTTAAAATCCAGTCTGTTCTTGCCTACCTATTGAAAAAATGGGAATCATACTGAATAAGATATGCTTTTATTTGGCTTCCCCCCCTAAAATTGCAGCATCGTCCATGCATGGCTATATAGAAGGGACAGAAACAATCCGATGTAAGAAGCTAGGGCCCACTGCTGTCACTGTGATAGTCACTGGAGATTTGGGCACTTAATTAAACATGCAAATGTCTGTTACCAACTACCTCTTAAGTTCATAATATAAATTGGTATCTTAACATTTCTGATATTTGGTTCCGAGTACTCTGAAACATTTCTAACTCCTTTCAGCGAGAATATACTCTTCATTCTTATTGTGACGGAAAGTTATTACCTATTGAAATGTGTTATTTTATACTAAAAAATGGTATTCTACCATGGCTTGATTTTTTTGTTTTGCTAATACCCTTCTCTGATTGAAATAACTTTAAAATACATATATGTTTAAAATTGCAGTATTTGGTATAATTTTGGTAATTGTAGGATATCTGTGTCCTCTGGCATACATCAAATAGATATCACAGCCCCGTATTTTAGTGGCTAGTGTCAATAAGAAGGTAGGTGTTGGCTGCATTTGGCTGTGTTCTTGGCTCCTGGTTACAACTCTCACAGGCAACCCTTAGATTATTCCACAGAGCAAGTGTCTTTGCTCAGATATGCTCACTTAACCTGACTTAGTTACTTCTGTTTGCTCACGTGATTGTTTTTAACTTGGTAGAAGAAGTAAAGTGAAAAGGAACGGAAGACTACCTTAGGCAAGTTTCTGGCAAATTATTCTTTACTTAAATCCATTTTTTAGGGTATTTCTTTTATGAAGAGGAACAGTTGAAGAAAACAAAATATATTTCAAATATCTAATTCAGAAGGCGTAGTAAGATTCTGAGGTGTTTAAAGAAAAGATTTATTCATATTTCACTTCAATATTTATTGAGCCACTACTATGTGCAGGAACGTTCTGTTAGTTGCTGGGCTATACAGATGAGCTAGACAGATGCTATCCTTGCCTTCCCCGATTTACCACCAAGCAGAGGAGATAGATAATGAAAAAAATTAATAAAAAGTAATAACTGTTAGGGGAAATACAGTGACTACAGTTCATGCTGGGGATACATGTCTTCCTGAGGAAAGGCTACCTGGGAGAAGTGATGTACAAGCTATGGGCCGAAAGATGAGAAGCCATCCAGATAGGGCAAGAATTCCGGAAAGCAGAGGGAGCAGCTTATGCACAGGCATGGGGCACAGGTGATAAGGGGTGTATAAAGATGGTGGGAGTTACCCCAGAGGAGTGGGGGAAGGGAGTCCAATCAGGTAAGACCCAGCAGTAAAGGCCCAGGGGAGTAAAGCAGCTTGGTATCTTTAGGAACCTCTAGGTGACTTGGTACCGTAATATACCAAAAGATCTCTCTCTGTATTTTAATAGTTTTATGAAGCCATACATTGATAAACACAAAGTAAGAATCAGAAATCCTTTTTTTTCTTTTAACTAAAATAATGGTTTAGTTAAAGCTACAAGTTCTTATCCTGCATTTCGTGTGTTCAGAAAATGGGTTCAGAACAAATCCATAAAGACTAACTGTTCTACGTGTGAAGAGATTCCTTACAGTTAACGTTGTGGGCATCGCGCATGCGCACGCACACACGCGCACACACACGCAGACACACAGAATTGGTCTTCGATGACTGCTTTGTATAGATTCTTCATTTATCAAGTTACCTTTTTGAAGAAAAAAGTTTCCTACTTGTTTTTCTTTCGCTGGCTTGGATGGCATCAGTGCCATGTAATTAGAAGTAAATATTGCAAAGCCTTTCATTTCAAACCTCAGGGCTTTTTCTCAAAGCCCAGGTTAAAAGCAGAGCCCTAGTTAAATCAGATGACTTTAGTCCGTGGGCTCATTGACTCGTGAGAATCTATTATCCTTGTATTTTGGATGAGAGAACAGCATCAAAAATAAAAACATCACAGCTGGACTGAAGCAGCCCTAAAAGAACAATCTTGACATTTCAGTAGTAATTTTAGCCCCAGTTGCTGAGCTTTTTATTTTCTTTTTGCAGCCATTACCTAGTTTCTACTCATTTCTAGCCAGATTTGCGATGACCTAAAGATACTTATAAAGTTCTGGGCTGATGTTACTTTATCAATTACTAGACTAAAAAGACAAGTAGAGGCAGGATCAGATATAAAACATGGATTCAACGTCCCTTGTTTAAAAGACACTTTTCATTTGTGGTTTGCAAGTATGGATGATGGATACAAAGGTAGGTAAGTATCCAGTAACTTGAGTGGTAAAAAAATACTGCGGTAAGTTATTCCAGGAAGGAAAGGGTGACATTTGCGCTCAGCACAGAATTTCCTTTCGTTCATTCTTCTGCTCAGTTGACTTAGTCAGTCAACAAACTTTTAAAGATTGTGTACTAAATACAAAATTCAGTGGTAGATGTTGTAGACACAGACATGGTTTGAAACTGAAAGGAATACTAAGGTCATGGCTCTCAAATATTGGGGTGTCCATGCCTGCTTTGGGAAGCTGAGAAAGACGATGGGTACAGCATATATGCACATCTTAGGGAGATCTGTAGATGCCTCGAAGTCTACCATTGGACCCCGTGGGATTTAGGAATCCTGCTTAATGAGTTCTTCATTTCTAGTTTTGTTCATTGTTTGAATTTAGCCACCCAACCCAAGGTTTATTTAAACTTTATTATGGGGTTAACTGTGTTTATAAAAAGTTTACCTTTAAAATGAATATTGGGCCAAATCTTCCAGAAACATCCAGAGAGATATCTTGCTGACATTCGAAAGCCAACCTGCTCAGTAAAACGAGCGTGAGCGCCATCTAATGCCCAAATGGAATAAATGTTGGTAACAACCGTAGTAACACAACAGGATTAGGGTATGTAACATTTGTAAAGATAAAACGTTTGTACATTTGTCCTTTTATGAGTGGAAGATCATATGATTTACGTTTAAAAATAAACTTTTTATTTTCTAACACTTTTGGATTTTTGGCATCATTACAAAGATAGTACAAAGTTCCCAAAACTCTACACCAGTTTTCCCCCCAAAATAGTATGGCACTATCAAATTAATAACCTGACATGGGTACGTTATTATTAACTAAAATCTATAATTTATTCAGATTTCCTCACATTTCCCCTACTGTCCTTTCTCTGTCCCAAGAGTCCATCTACAATAGCATATTGCATTTAATGCTCACATCTCCTTAGGCTTAGTTATGACGATAGTTGTTATATTTGAATTTTATTGTAGCTTTCTGTTAGTTTGCAAAATATTTCTTGACAATTTTCAGAGAACACTTTCCATTGTTTTTTTCCTTTGATAAGACTGTGTAACTAAGCAGATTTTATGGAGGTTTGTATAAGTATAAATTATCATTGTGCATTTTCATCTCTTGTAATGATGAAAAAAAGATTGAGAAAGAGAAGTACCGGGATGTTATTATACAAAGACTAATGCAGTAGAAATTGTAAGAATTATGTTTCTATTTGGAGTCTAATCCTCACTAGTTGTGTTCTTTAGCAGGCCATTTACCCTTTTGCTTTAGTTTCCATATTTGTGGAATAAGGTCTGTGAACCAGGAAATTCCCCAGCCCTTGCACTATGAGAAGATTTCAAAAATATTTTTCCAGTGCAAGTTAATAATCCTAATGTTTCATATTGGCTGTGAGTGAAGATTTATTATGTACCTACCCAAGCCGATGCATTATCTCTATATTATAGATGACAAAATTTAGAGAAGTAATTTGCCCAGGACCATTTAGCCAATAAGTAATGGGTCAGATTCCAAGTATGACAACTTCCAGAGAGACAGCACCCCTTTCAGTACCCATAAGCCCACAGTGCTCTCCATCCCAGCTGCCGTGCTTACGCTGGGACTCTTCTAATGACCAACACTCCAAGAGGAGATGGTTTCTCTTTATGGTCCTATTGCCCCTAGCCATGCAAAACTCTGTAAAACGCTATATATGGGCCTGGGTCGCCGCCCACCCACAAACAGATGTGATGACCTCTCAAAGAAATCTTTGTCTCCAACCAGCTGAAATGCATTAAGTCTGAGGAGTATTCACAGTTCTACCCTATTTGCTAATTTTTTAAAAGATTTTATTTATTTATTTATTTATTTATTTATTTATTTATTTATTTATTTATTTGACAGATAGAGAACACAAGCAGGGGGAGTGGGAGAGGGAGAAGCAGGCTCCCAGCAGAGCAGGGAGCCCGATGCAGGGCTCGATCCCAGGACCCCGGGATCACACCCTGAGTCGAAGGCAGACGCTTAAAGACTGAGCCACCCAGGCGCCCCCCTATTTGCTAATTTTTAAAAAGGTTTCATTGGGCACCTGAGTGGCTCAGTCAGTTAAGCACCTGCCTTCAGCTCAGGTCACAATCCCAGGGTCCTGAGATTGAGTCCCACATTGGGCTCCTTGCTCAGTGGGGGGTCGGTGGGGAGTCTGCTTCTCCCTCTCACTCTGCCTACTGCTCCCCCTGCTTGTGCTTTCTCTCTCTCTCTCTCTCAAATAAAATCTTTAAAAAAAAGATTTTATTTATTTCCACCCAGATGCCCCACTATTTGCTAATGTTTTAATTAAACATATATTTTTGTTGTTTTCAAAAGTCTTCAAAAGATACACAAGAATGTTGTCTTCTGGAAGCAAGATGGAATATTGTGTTTCCTTTTCAAAACTGAAAGGTATTATGTATGTATGTATGAAATGAAAGTATTTACACAGTGCTGGCTAAAACCATTTGCTTGGAGAGAGTAGGGCCTTTGGAACTACTTGGCTCCTGCAGGATGGATAATTTGTTAATATATCTGTGAAACTTAAATGATGTTCTGTACTTCTGGTTCTCAACTTTGGATGCACACTAGCAACTCGAGAGATGAAAGTCCCAATGCCCACATCTCATTCCAAACTCGTTAAATCAGAACCTCTGGAAGTGAGAACCAAAACAGCAATTGGAAAGCTCCCTAATTGATTCTACTGTGTAGCCAATACATTGTAACACAGGACTTTAATCGTTACTTTCCTTTTATTTGGGGGGTAAACTTGTCCATGCCATCAATTCTTATAAATGAGAAAGGTATGGCTTACAAAAAGAGGATAGTTATTAAAGTTTAATAATCAAACTCATTAAAGTTTTTTTTACTTAATACATCTATCAAGTGCATTTTTTCTGAGATATAGAACTTTTGAGACATGAAATGAACTAAATTTTCCCTGAAGAAATTTGATTATCAGCATTAAGAATGGAAATTACAATATAATATATGCCATTTCCTCATAGAGGAACTTTGTTTTAAGTAGTATCTAAGTGGAAAATCATGTATTTGCAAATTTTATTTTTAATTTTTGTAACATAGTAATTTTAATACCTAAAATTTTGAAGGTGATACTTGTTGACCACATGTATATTTTTTTCTTAAATAAGATTTCTATCTTTCCTTAACTTTGTAAGATTTGAGGTTCCTTGGAACAAATAAAGTCTTTCTGTCCTTCTTGTCTTCCGCAATGCCCAGCAAGTGTTTGAGATCGAATTGTTACATAAGAACCTTTACAAGAGAGAGAGGGGTATGAAGGGAAAGGAGGAGATGGGAGCTAAGGAAGGAATGGGGAATGGGAGAAGGGCAAACAAATTCTCACATATTGTGTGTTATGATTCCTTTGAGGTATGAAAAAGTAGGGGTTATTTTCTGTTCTTTGAAATTGTGCATTTCCCAGGTTCCTATTAAAAGGGCTCAAGCTTCAGGATATTTTTGTTGAAAGGAAAGTAATTCTATTGGCTGACTTTGGTCCTTGATCTTGAGAAAAAGATATAAATAAATAGATAAAAATATTTAAAATAGAAATAAAAGCATAAATATAAATTGTTTACCATTTAGATGGATTAATTTATAAATAGATAAATATACACTCCCTAGAATTCTTTGCTAAATCCCCCTTATCCCATTTCTACATATTTAAGCTTTTTTAAAATCATTTTTTTGAATCTACAATAATGTAAAGTTTCTTTTAGACTAGAAATTTGCTCCAGATTATCTGTTAAGATCTGCATTTTGACAGAAAATGATTTACATCAGTTAACAGAATTAGTAGCAATATTTTTTAGTGGTAGTCTTGAAATAGAAGCTTCTAAGAGCTTTGAAGTTTTAGCAATTAACAGACTTTCTGGGTTAAAATTGAAGCCATTAACAAGGAATGCCTTTATGATATTAGAAATAAGTTTGCATCTGTGCGATTAAATAGCAAAAATGTATGTAATACGATGATTTGATTAATATTATGAATATGATTAGTAGAGTGTTTCCTTAGCATCCCTGCTTAGATAACCAAAGATTGGATGTTTCTTGAAGAAGAGGTTTTGAATTCTTTTCTGCATATCAGAATGAAAATCAAATGCTGGTAGAAAATAATATCAATCACTTTCTCAAATTTCTAAAATACTCTTTTTAATTCTGCTATTAATCGTTATTATGATGAGCAGCTCCTTATGTTTTAAATTATAGCACTACGTTAAGTGATACATCAGCTGTCTATATTTCTGGCACAAAATGGTATGTTTCTCAACTGCTAAATTATATGTTGGTTATTCCTAAATATATGCACATTTAACTTAAATATGTCAATTGCTTTAAATCAGTTTATCCCTTGGAAAAACAATTCTTAAAGCATTTTTTTTCCTGCACAAAGGTAACTTTCAGACTCAACTTAGAGGCCTTAATAATAACTCTCCTACGAGTTCAAATTTAAATTTCTTATTAGACATGGAGTGTATTTAAATAATCACATACGCAATGGTTAGTGCCCCCTGAGAAGGTGGTGGTGATGAGCCGTATTGCTGAATCCCCACCCCACTCCCCAGTAACATTTTCAGTGGTCTCTGCTAGAGGATTCCAGGTGTGCCTTCCTAATCATCTTTTGTAAGGGCCTCTCTTTTCCCATCAAAAACACATAAACGAGATTACAAACTCACTTTCTCCCCTAACTCTGAAGTATCAATTATTTGAAATTTCACCATTTTATTTTATAGAAGTAACTATATTTCTTGTGTCTGAAACTACAGGTCACCATACCAGTGATGGGAACCATTTTTTTTTTTTGGCCAAATATTTTCTGTAAATTGAAACTTATCTATGAATGGTACTTCTGTGATGTTTAAAGTAAACACAGTAAGATGTTTTGCCCAAAGTGCTATTTGTCCAAGCATATTACTTGAGAATGTGACATTTTGACACCACCAGTTGGAGACTGAGTCCCCTGATAGAAGGAAAAATGTCACTTATCTACAGAGATTATTTCTCCCTGTTTTCTTGCACATGGGGGAAACAAGGAGAAATTGTAAAAAACTACATAGTTTTTATGAGTTGATTATATTCTGCCTAAGAATCTTGACTTCAAATTAGAATTTAAAACATTAATTGAGGGGCACCTGGGTGGCTCAGTTGTTAAGTGTCTGCCTTCAGCTCAGGGCGTGATCTCGGTGTTCTGGGATCGAGTCCCACATCAGGCTCCTCCGCTGGGAGCCTGCTTCTTCCTCTCCCACTCCCCCTGCTTGTGTTCCCTCTCTCGCTAGCTGTCTCTCTCTTAAATAAATAAAATCTTTAAAAAAAATTAAAAAAAACATTAATTAATATTTTCTTGTCAGGGAGATGGTGGTTATTAATAAAATAAGACAAAAATTTGAAGATAAATTTCATTTATTTCATTTTATTAGTGAAAGGAATATTTTATGATAAAGCTTATAATGCATGTTAATACTGGTAGAAGGATGAAGTATTGTTTCTCTCCCTGTTTCCTAACCATGCAAATCATGATTTTAGTGTTCTATTAAAATAGCTAATTAACTATTTTTAGCAGCTTAAAACCTTAACTATGTGAATCTAAGAATAACACTTACATGCAAACATGAGTGAAAGTCTAACTGGCTTTTTCTACTAGAAGTCCTTCTTGTTTTTTCTACTATAGACCTTCTGTTTTAATTTGGAAATTCTGTCTTGCTCAAATAGGACTATTTTAACACAAACCGGTATTTGTTTAACAACTTGCTGGCTCATAACTCATGTTAATCATGGTTTCAGTTTGATTTGGACGTTGGGGAATTAGTAAATCTATTTACTGAATTATAAATGGATGCGTAGTATCGTTCTTGACACCATAAGCAGTGTGATGGGTACCGTGAGGCATGGGAAGGGAAGTGACATTTTTGTAAGTGCCTACTATGGACTAAGGGCTCTTTTTCACTGTGCTCCTCTGGACTTTAGTTTGTAAAACGAGGAGCCGGACTAATGAACCCGTGGTGCCCTCCCAACCCGAAGATTCCTGCTTGACTAAACCACGGAGAGTTTTGGCTAACTGAGGTTGAACTGTATAAGCCTTCTATTTTTAGGAGTCGTGGGAGAAATGTTCTCTAAAAATGCAGTTTATGTGCCTCAACTGATGAAAGATCAGTATTTCGAGAATAACTACATCTTTTGATAACTGGGGACTCTGATGTTTCCCAGAGTTGTGTAGTATTTCACACTCATAGGTATAGGCAATGGGGTAACAGATATCCTAACCTCAGGATAGATCCAAAAGTTACTGTGTTTTTCAGTAAATCCCTAGGACAAACACTATTTTTTTTTTCATGAATGTTCTCTAAATAGTGAAGTCTGGTGTTACACATCGAAGCTTTGATCTGATTAACGCATTTATTATTTTGCATGTGTGTTGGTCTACTAAGTATCAGTTGCCAGAAGTCTGTTTAGCGCAGGGTTTCTCAGACTCCGCAATACTGGTACTTTGGACTGGAAAATCCTTTGTTGTGGGGAAGCTGTCCTGGGCATCTCTAGCTCCACTGAACAGATGCCCGTAGCAACTCCCTATCCCAGTTGTGAAAATAAAAAATGCCTCAGGACATTGCCAGATGTTGACTGAAGGGTGCAAATGTCCCCAGTTAACAACCACTGGTTTGGTGCAAAGCACCCCTCTTTAGTTAGGACGTACTGGGCAGATGCCAATGTTACTGACTGGTTTAATTATTTAAATAATGTTAAATCTTTTCAAGGTGAATCTAAATTCCTCATTGAGAGTTAAATGTATCTATTTTGTGTAACTGCTGGATGTTCTTGACATCTTCTGAGTGAGGCAAGCATTACTTCTGTATATAGGCAATAATTCCTTGGAAATCTCAATAAGTTGTCAGAGGAAATGCAAAGGAAAACAGTCTGATGATTCAGTTTGTAAGTTCCCAATGGTATCTCCTTACTTCCAGGATTAAATAATTCTCTGAGTTTTGTCTTATTATATGGTAGAGACGACAGCAAATTTGTACTATTTGTGTGGTGGTTGTTATTTTTGCGCATGTTTCAAGTGGCCTTTTAAAAGATAATTTTTTTTTAAAATGACCATTTCTCCATCCACACGCCCCTCCTCCCCCCGCAAGGATATCAGGGTTTTTATCATCAACATTTTTCAGGTTATAATAATTCTCATTTTACAATTTGGTTTAAAAAACCCTCAGGTCTTTTGAAAGGAGGCATTGGTGAAACCATATGAGCCTTCTACATAGTCGGTGTGGGGTGTTAGAGTCTTTTTCTCAAACAAAAAGCACAGAATAAAGAGGCTGCGAGATGTGTCAATGTGATATTCACTTCTTTTTGGCTTCTGCTTAAAGGGATCAGTACACCCGCAACCTCTCTTCATCAGAATGACAAGAAGGAGAAGCCCCCCCCCAGCAAAGAAAAGACAGTGAGACTGTGGCCTCTGCCACAGAAATAATGGATATGGATGTAACCAAATTATCAGAAATGGAATTCAGAGTAACGATGGTCAAAATGATGAGTAGAATTGAAAAAAGTATAAACGAAAAGGTTACTGAGAATATAGAATCCCTAAGGACAGAAATGAGAGCGAATCTGACAGAAATTAAAAATTCTATGAGCCAAATGCAGGCAAAACTAGAGGCTCTGACGGCCAGGGTCGCAGAAGCAGAGGAACGGGTTAGTGAATTGGAGGATGGGTTAATAGAGGAAAAAATGAAAATAGAAGATGGTCTTAAAAAAATCCACGCCCACGAATGTAGGTTACGGGAGATTACTGACTCAATGAAACGATCCAATGTTAGAATCATCGGCATCCCCAAGGGGGTGGAGAAAAACAGAGGTGTAGAAGAGATATTTGAACAAATTGTAGCTGAAAACTTCCCTAATCTAGCAAGGGAAACAAACATTCGTGTCCAAGAGGCAGAGAGGACCCCTCCCAAGCTCAACCATGACAAACCTACGCCACGTCACGTCATAGTGCATTTCGCAAATATTAGATGCAAGGATACAGTATTAAAAGCGGCCAGGGCAAAGAAATTTCTCACGTACCAAGGCAAAAGCATCAGAATTACGTCAGACCTGTCTACACAGACCTGGAATGAGAGAAAGGGTTGGGGGAGCATATTTAAAGCTCTGTCAGAGAAAAACATGCAGCCAAGGATCCTTTATCCAGCAAGGCTGTCATTCAGAATTGACGGAGAAATAAAGACATTTCAGAATCGCCAGTCACTAACCAATTTTGTAACCACGAAACCAGCCCTACAGGAGATATTACGGGGGGTTCTATAAAAGTAAAAAGGCCCCAAGAGTGATACAGAACAGAAAGTCACAGCCAATACAAACAAAGACTTTACTGGCAACATGGCAACATTAAAATCATATCTCTCAGTAATCAGTCTTAATGTAAATGGTTTAAACCATCCCATAAAACGTCACAGGGTTGCAGATTGGATAAAAAGAAATGACCCATCCATTTGCTGTCTACAAGAGACTCATTTCAAGCCCAAAGATGCATTCAGACTGAGAGTAAGGGGATGGAGTACCATCTTTCACGCAAATGGACCTCAAAAGAAAGCTGGGGTAGCAATTCTCATATCAGATAAACTGGATTTTAAACTACAGACTATAGTTAGAGACGCAGAAGGGCACTATATTATTCTTAAGGGAAGTATTCAACAAGTGGATATGACAATTACAAATATATATGCCCCCAACAGGGGAGCAGCAAGATACACAAGCCAACTCTTAACCAGAATAAAGAGACATATAAATAAAAATACATTAATAGTAGGGGACCTCAACACTCCACTCTCAGAAATAGACAGAACACCCTGGCAAAGACTAAGCAAAGAATCAAAGGCTTTGAATGCCATACTCGACGAGTTGGACCTCATAGATATATATAGAACACTACACCCCAGAACCAAAGAATACTCATTCTATTCTAATGCCCATGGAACTTTCTCAAGAATAGACCATGTTCTGGGACACAAAACAGGTCTCAACCGATACCAAAAGATTGAAATTATCCCCTGCATATTCTCAGACCACAACGCTCTGAAATTGGAACTCAACCACAAGGAAAAATTTGGAAGAAACTCAAACACTTGGAGACTAAGAACCATCCTGCTCAGGAATGACTCGATAAACCAGGAAATCAAAAATCAAATTAAACAATTTATGGAGACCAATGAGAATGAAAATACAACAGTCCAAAACCTATGGGATACTGCAAAGGCAGTCCTAAGGGGGAAATACATAGCCATCCAAGCCTCACTCAAAAGAATAGAAAAATCTAAAATGCAGTTTTTATATTCTCACCTCAAGAAGCTGGAACAGCAACAGAGGGACAGGCCTAATCCACGCACGAGGAAGCAGTTGACCAAAATTAGAGCTGAAATCGATCAAGCAGAAACCAGAAGTACAGTAGAGCAAATCAACAGGACTAGAAGCTGGTTCTTTGAGAGAATCAATAAAATTGACAGACCCCTGGCAAAACTTATCCAAAAGAAAAGAGAAAGGACCCAGATTATTAAAATTATGAATGAAAAAGGAGAGGTCACGACGAGCACCATTGAAATTGGAAAGATTATTAGAAATTTTTATCAACAGCTATATGCCAATAAACTAAGCAATCTGGAAGAGATGGAATCCTTCCTGGAAACCTATAAACTACCAAGATTGAAACCGGAAGAAATTGATTCCTTAAACAGGACAATTAATTATGAAGAAATTGAGTCAGTGATAAACAACCTTCCAAATAACAAAACTCCAGGCCCGGACGGTTTTCCTGGGGAATTCTACCAAACATTCAAAGAAGAAATAATACCTATTCTCCTAAAGCTATTTCAAAAAATAGAAACAGAAGGAAAGCTACCAAACTCATTTTATGAGGCCAATATTACCTTGATCCCCAAACCAGGCAAAGACCCCCTTAAAAAGGAGAATTACAGACCGATTTCCCTAATGAATATGGACGCCAAAATCCTCAACAAGATACTTGCTAATAGAATCCAACAGTACATTAAAAGGATTATCCATCACGATCAAGTGGGATTCATACCTGGGATGCAAGCGTGGTTCAATATTCGCAAATCAATCAGCGTGATAGATCATATCAACAAGAAAAGACTCAGGAACCATATGATCCTCTCAATCGATGCAGAAAAAGCATTTGACAAAATACAGCATCCTTTCCTGATTAAAACCCTTCAGAGTGTAGGAATAGAAGGTACATTTCTCAATCTCATAAAAGCCATCTATGAAAAGCCTACTGCAAATATTATTCTCAATGGGGAAAAGCTGGAAGCCTTTCCCTTAAGATCAGGAACTGGACAAGGATGCCCACTCTCGCCACTATTATTCAACATAGTACTAGAAGTCCTTGCAACAGCAATCAGACGACAAAAAGGGATCAAAGGTATTCAAATTGGCAAAGAAGAAGTCAAAATGTCTCTCTTTGCAGATGACATGATACTCTATATGGAAAACCCAAAAGAAGCCACTCCCAAACTATTAGAAGTTATAGAGCAATTCAGTAACGTGGCGGGATACAAAATCAATGCTCAGAAATCAGTTGCATTTCTATACACGAATAACGAGACCGAAGAAAGAGAAATTAGGGAATCCATCCCATTTACAATAGCACCAAAAACCATACGTTACCTTGGAATTAACTTAACCAGAGACGTAAAGGACCTATATTCTAGAAACTATAAATCACTCTTGAAAGACATTGAGGAAGACATAAAAAGATGGAAAGATATTCCATGCTCATGGATCGGAAGAATTAACATAGTTAAAATGTCCATGCTACCCAGAGCAATCTACACTTTCAATGCTATCCCGATCAAAATACCAAGGACATTTTTCAAAGAACTGGAACAAACAGTCCTTAAATTTGTATGGAAACAGAAAAGGCCCCGAATCTCCAAGGAACTGTTGAAAAGGAAAAACAAAGCTGGTGGCATCACAATGCCGGATTTCGAGCTGTACTACAAAGCTGTGATCACAAAGACAGCATGGTACTGGCACAAAAACAGACACATAGACCAATGGAACAGAATAGAGAGCCCAGAAATGGACCCTCAGCTCTTTGGGCAACTAATATTTGATAAAGCAGGAAAAAACATCCGGTGGGAAAAAGACAGTCTCTTCAATAAATGGTGCTGGGAAAATTGGACAGCTACATGCAAGAGAATGAAACTTGACCACTATCTCACACCATACACAAAAATAAACTCCAAATGGATGAAAGACCTCGATGTGAGACAGGAATCCATCAAAATTCTAGAGGAGAACATAGGCAAAAACCTCTACGACATCGGCCAAAGCAACCTTTTTCATGACACATCCCCAAAGGCAAGAGAAACAAAAGATAAAATGAACTTATGGGACTTCATCAAGATTAAAAGTTTCTGCACATCCAAGGAAACAGTCAGAAAAACTAAGAGGCAGCCCACGGAATGGGAGAATATATTTGCAAATGACACTACAGATAAAGGACTGGTATCCAAGATCTACAAAGAACTTCTCAAACTCAATACACGAGAAACAAATGAACAAATCAAAAAATGGGCAGAAGATATGAACAGACACTTTTCCAATGAAGACATACAAATGGCTAACAGACACATGAAAAAATGTTCAAAATCATTAGCCATCAAGGAAATTCAAATCAAAACCACACTGAGATACCACCTTACGCCAGTTAGAATGGCAAAAATAGACAAGGCAAGAAACAGCAATTGTTGGAGAGGATGTGGAGAAAGGGGATCCCTCCTACATTGTTGGTGGGAATGCAAGTTGGTACAGCCACTCTGGAAAACAGTGTGGAGGTCCCTTAAAAAGTTAAAAATTGAGCTACCCTATGATCCAGCCATTGCACTACTGGGTATTTACCCCAAAGATACAGACGTAGTGAAGAGAAGGGCCATATGCACCCCAATGTTTATAGCAGCAATGTCCACAATAGCTAAATTGTGGAAGGAGCCGAGATGCCCTTCAACAGATGACTGGATTAAGAAGTTGTGGTCCATATATACAATGGAATATTACTCAGCTATCAGAAAGAACGAGTTCTCAACATTTGCTACAACATGGACAGCACTGGAGGAGATAATGCTAAGTGAAATAAGTCAAGCAGAGAAAGACAACTATCATATGATTTCTCTCATCTATGGAACATAAGAACTAGGATGATCGGTAGGGGAAGAAAGGGATAAAGAAAGGGGGGGTAATCAGAAGGGGGAATGAAACATGAGAGACTATGGACTATGAGAAACAAACTGAGGACTTCAGAGGGGAGGGGGGTGGGGGAATGGGATAGACCGGTGATGGGTGGTAAGGAGGGCACGTATTGCATGGTGCACTGGGTGTTATACACAACTAATGAATCATCGAGCCTTGCATCGGAAACCGGGGATGTACTGTATGGTGACTAACATAATATAATAAAAAATCATTAAAAAAAAAAAAATAAAGGGATCAGTACAGTGATCGCAGGCCCAAACTGACAATCTTAGTATCTGAGGTCTGGGTGTTTTTCAGGAAAGCTTTTGTTATACAAGGGAGTTTAATATAAATAGGCCTTATAAAAGCAAAAAGAAACCTAAAGAAATATAATAATATTGCAAAATGCTTTGCTAACTTTAGAGAAAGGTGGTTTATAATTATCTTGATTAAAAGGACTATTCTTTGTCAGAGGTTTTTTTTTTTTTTTTTTACCTTTTTAAACCCAAATAGATAATCATTCATCAGAAACAGGCCTACATTTGAAAGTTAGGTTTCTTAAAAAAAAGTATCATCTCATTTCTGCTTCCACTTAATATAGAATAACAGAGACTAGATTTATACTCCTACCTTAAACGATAAAAAATCTGGAGAAAAAATACAGTAGAACAGTCTTTATGACACTGGCCACTAGGCAACAGAAAACAGTGATCCCTAAGAGACAGGAAACAAATATGATAAGACATATGATTTCCTTGGTATATTGCTTTGGGAACATCCAGGCTATGGTGCCAGGAGAAGCAAACCAGGAGGTATCCAACAAACTCCTGGAGTGGAAGAGATGGAGCTGAGAGTCTAGGGAGATCGAAGAAGTTAGAGGTCACAGACAGAGTCCTAGCAAGGAGAAACTTGCAGAAAGGCCACCAGAGATCTTTGCCAGGTGCCTCCTATGTGTTCTGCACAGCACTGATTATTGCTTGTATGTGAGAAGACTACCTGAGCCCAACAGGGAAAAACACCTGGAAGGATTAGAGGAAAAAGTTCCTGGCACTCACACAGGACCTAGGAAAAAAATGTCTATTCCCATCAGAAAGACTGGAGAAACTCCTAAATCATGGGCACTGGGTACAGGGTATTCTTGCTTCAGTAGTGGGGAATAACTAGCCTTACATGAAATACTGGTCAGGCCTTGCCCAACAAATCTTAAAAAGCAAGACTTTAAAAGAACAAATTATTTTCAAGTAATTTGACTGCATCCATAGATAGAAACTCAAGAATATTTACAAAAATCTCAAAAACAAGGGCACCTGGGTGGCTCAGTGGGTTAAGCGTCTGTCTTTGGCTCAGGTCATGATCTCAGGGTCCTGGGATCTAGCCCTGCTCAATGGGGAGCCTGCTTCTCCCTCTTCCTCTGTCACTCTCTCCCTCTTGTGCTTGCTCACTCTCTCTCAAATAAAATAAAATCTTAAAGGAGTATAAAAAAAATATCCAGCACTCAACAAAGTCAAATTTATGATACCTAACATCCAACCAAAAATTAGTAGCATACTGTAAAGCTGACAAATATGACCCATAATGATAAGAAAAACCAATCAAAATGGAAATAGACTAACAGATGTTAGAATTAGCAAAGTATTCAAAGTTATTTTAATACCATATTCCATATGTTCAAAAGGTATTTTGATACCTGAAAAAGAAAAAATTTCCAAATTGAACTAGAGATGAAAATCCCAATGTCTGAGATGAAACATGCACTGGATGAGGTTAACAAAAGATTAGGCATTACAAAAGAAAAGTTTAGTAAATTTGAAGACATTACAACAGAAGTTATCCAAAATAAACAGAAAAAATATTTTAAATGCATAAATTAGTCAACCATGGAAATAGTTCAAGTATCCCAAAAGACATGTAATTGGAGTCTCTGAGAGAGAAGGGTGGACAGAAAAAAATATTTGAAGAAGTAATAGCTGAAATTCTTCCAAATTTGATGAAAACTATAAACCCACAGATCCAAGACACCCAACAAACCCCACACATAAGAAACATGAAGAAAACAACATCAGGAGAAATCATAACTAAATTTTGCAAAACTAGAAAAAACAGAAAAACTTTAAGCAACCAGAAGATAAAAGATCTATTACTCATGAAGGAATGAAGATAAGCAGGGTGGCTGTGTTTTCCTAGGAAACAATGCAATGGAGGAGACAGTGGAGCAACATCGCTAAAGTACGGAAAGGATAGAACTAAACTATCAACCTAGAATTCTATACCCAGTGAAAATATCTGTCAGATAGGAAGGCAAAATAAAGACTTTTTCAAACATACAAAAGCTGAAAGAATTCATCATCAGTGGACCAATAGTACAAAAATTCCTTAAGAAAATCTTTTACAGGGCGCCTGGGTGGCACAGTTGTTAAGCATCTGCCTTTGGCTCAGGGTGTGATCCCAGCGTTCTGGGATTGAGCCCCACATAAGGCTCCTCCGCTATAACCATGCTTCTTCCTCTCCCACTCCCCCTGCTTGTGTTCCCTCTCTTGCTGGCTGTCTCTCTCTGTCAAATAAATAAATCTTTAAAAAAAAAGAAAATCTTTTACACAGAAGAAAAATGATAGCAGATGTAAACCTGGATCTTCTCAAAGGAATGTGAAGATCTCCTGAAAAGGCAATGTCATGACCTTTCCCCTGGACAGGAAGGGTCTGTCTTGCCCCATCATGAGCTCTAGAACATGGGGGTGCTCCTGATTCAGCTTCAAGTTTCCCAACAAGGAATACGTGACAAGCAGGAGGAGGAACATGATGAGAAGGAACTGGTCCCTGAGTGAAAAGAGCTTCCTGACAGTCTGGACCACTCACCAGGAAACTGTTACTGGGAGACTAAGAAAAGTATACTTTTTAGGGTTTCTGTATTTTAGAGTATTACTGAGACTGCACATTGACCTTTATGTTATTTAAAACAATGATTTTTAAAGCTGTGAAGTTGTGCCTTCTATATTGAGATCTTTAATCAACTTAGAATTTTTTTTTTCAACATGAAGTGACAGTTGATCCAGTGCATCCTCATGGAAATACCGTCTTTTTCTCACTAATCTGAAACACCAACTCTGTCACATATCAATCGCCTATTTATGCATGGAAGTCTTCCTGTGCTCTCTCTTCTGTTAGTCCGTTTCTCTGTCTGTCCACCAGTATTATGATATCCATGCACTAATTAGATACATTTATACTCATAGGGAAAATATTCTTTCTTTTTTCTGAAATGTACCTTGATTCTTCCTGGCATGTTGAATTTCCAAATAAATGTTAGGATCATTTTTTAAGAAGTAGATGAAGAGGTTTATTAAGAGTTGCAGCTCGATCACCTTGGTTTCAACCTGTCTTATTCATAGTTGATAAAGACTGAACTCTCCAGTCCATGACAAGGGTTAGTCACAAAATGACTTCTTGTCTTCACAACTGCAGGGGCAAAAGCAGACATGGTGGTGAAGGGGTGCCACGTTACTTATGTCGTAGGCATCTAGGGGTCAGACCTCCTCCTTCTCCCCTACGTTCCCCTAGCACTAAGGATATCATTTCCCGCTTGGTCAACATTAGCGTCGGTTATTTTGGTGTAGATGCAACTTCGCCGCTCTCCTCACATCCAGGTGTGTATCACCTGCACACGGAGGCCCTCAAGGCGCGGGCCGGACTAATGTTACCAGATTCACAGAGCGCACAACACACAGCACTTCATTTATTTTCCAGGGTTTTCAATAGACAATTCTTGACTGCCTCAAGGGTTTAAATTCTCTAAAACTCCATTTTAATATAATGTTGAAGAATTTTGACAATTTATCAACCTTTATCACTTACCGTTGAGGGCCTACTTTGCTCTAGGTACAATACTAAGTACTGAATATTCAGCAGAAAGGAAACAGATATGGATCCTTCTCTCATAGGACAAATAAACAAAATAAACAAATATAAATATTTAATTGTGCTTAATTCTACGAAGGGAAAAATATGGTTGTATATAAGAATAACTAGAGGGAGAATAATACATTTTTCATATATTAGAATATATTCTGTTCAAAAGGAACACGAGTTGGCTTGTAATATAACCGGATTTATGTAGCAAATTAAACATAATTTTTCCTCTAGTTAATTAATTTATTCATTTATTCCACAGCACTCATGTTCATTGCCACTATAATGATCCAGATATCATGCTTACAAAAATTACCAAAACCCAGTTCCTGTCTTTGGGGAGATCCAAGTTCACTGGCTTACAAAATTACCTTTCACTAAAAAAATTGCATACTGGAAGAAGGCATAAATACATCCTTTTCATTTTTTCTTTTTTTAGATGAGGATAGGCATTCACTCGGGTTCCGTGCTCGCTGGAGTTGTTGGGGTGAGAATGCCACGATATTGCCTGTTTGGAAATAATGTCACTCTGGCAAGCAAATTCGAATCAGGAAGTCACCCTCGGCGCATCAATGTCAGCCCCACCACTTACCAGTAAGTGTTCTCCGGCCTCCCCCCTCCTCCTGTCTTCGGTCTTACCTTGAGCTAATACCCTGTCATTGGTGAGACCCTGTCATTCTCTAAGGTAGCAGGAGTAAATCCACCCAGTCTGCAAGGTAGCAATTGTGCCCTACACGTTTATGGGCCCCCGAGAGGGCGCATGAAGAACTTGACTCGACTGAGAGGTAAACACAGCTTGTCACTCCCCACAATTGCTATCCTTCTGGTACACTCGTTTAAACACAGGAGAACAAATGTGGAAGATCTGCATCACACCAAAAGTCCTCACATTTTCAAGATGTTCCTCGATCTTTCTAAAAGTCAAAGGAATGAGGTAGACAAGGCATTCTGTCTGCTTTTATTCTTTGGAATAATTAAAGTAAATAATGAATCTCTAAAGTTAAATATATACTGGGCACAGAGTAAAACTTCAAACTCTATTTATCTTAAAGGTCATATTTAACAACTCTATGCACAGAGCTGACAGCTGCACGTGTCTGTATTTTGTGCCTGGTAGACGCCCTCTGGCCCATTAGTTGCTACACGTCCTGGGGCGGGGACCATGCCTGTTTAAGCTCATCATTATAGTCCCAGAACTTACTAAACATGCTTAACACATAATAAGCACTCTTTAGATATGTGTTGAATTAATGAGTAAATGCACTGGTAGGATGGACTTCTCTAGAATAAGACCGTATGACTATCTCTGATATGTGAGACTTTGGTTTTATGCTGGGCATTGGTGTGCAAGCTATTTGGTGCCATGATGTGGATAACTAAGAAATCGTATTGTAAAACTGTAGAGTGGAAATAGTGACATTGGTATTTTTTCTATTATTATTTATTTTTTTATTGAAGTATAGTTAACATACAATGTTATATTTCAAGGGTATAGCATATTACTTCGATGACTCTATGCATTACTCCGTGTTCACACGGTAAGTGTCGTCAATCATAAGTCACCATAAGATGTTTTTACGATGTTATTGACTACCTTCCTTATGCTGTAGTTTTCATCTCCGTGCTTATTTTATATTGGAATTGTGTACTGCTTTACCGTCTCTACCTATTTTGCCCACCCTCCCACTCACGTCCCTGATGGCAACCAGCGCTCGTTCCTTGTACTTAAGCATCAGGGGGTTTGTCTCCTTTCTTCCTTGGTTTGGTTTTTAGATTCCACATATAAATGAAATGCTATGGTGTTTGTTCTCTGACTTATTTAGTTTCATACGCTCTAGTGTGGTGCCTGGCTGGAGTGCCTCCCAATCACATGGGGGCCTCCAAATGTGGGGCGATGACCGGTGGAAGCCCGTGGCAGGGGAGGTGAAAGAATTCACCCCAGGCAGAACAAAGGAGATAGAAGTTTGCTGCCACAAGGGAGCAGTGGGCAGGGCAGCGAGGAGAGGCTGTCTGCCCCGAGGCACTGGCTGAGGGCTGCTTTCAGAGGGAAGGTGAGGACGGACGGGCGGGTGGCATACGGAGTTTCTCCCTTTTTTGGTCACTGTGCCTGGTTGTAAGCAGCCCGTTGGTCAGCTAGGGCCCTGGAGGTTTTGAGGTGGGGTGGGTCGCCTGATGGGCCTGTCTGTAGTCAGCCAGGGGGTCACTGTGATCCTTTTTGCATTCTGTTGCTAAAGCCTGTTTGCCTAAAAGCAGCCTCTATACTTAGGTCCATTAATGTTGCAAATGGCAAAAGCACATTCTTTTTTATGGTTGAATAATATTCCATTATATATATATATATATATATATATATATATATATATATATATATATATATACACACACACACACACACACACACACATATATATACACCCCATTTTTATATATATATATCATGATATATGATATATATAATATAAATATTATATATATAATATAAATATATATATGTATATATTTTACCCACCCTCCCACTGTATTTGTGCCTGATAGACGCCCTCTTGCCCATTAGTTGCTACGCTTCCTGGGGCAGCAATCTATCTATCTATCTATCCACAGACACATATATACACCCCATATTTATCCATTCATCTGTTGACGGACACTTGGGTTGCTTCCATATCTTGGCAATTGTAAATAATGCTCCCATAAATATAGGGGTGCATATATCTTTTCAAATTAGTCTTTTCTTTTTCTTTGGGTAAACATCCAGTCGTGGAATTACTGGATCATAGGGTATTTCTGTTTTTAATATTTTGAGGAAACTCCACATTATCTTCCACAGTGGCTGCACCAGTTTACATTCCTAAGTGACAAGGGTTCCCTTTCCTCCACATCCTGGCCAACACTTGTTATTTCTCAGCCTTTTGATACTAGTCATTCTGACTGGTGTGAGGTGATCTCTCATCGTGTTTGGGTGTTTGTTTTGTTTTGTTTGGGGGGGGGTGTTTGTCTGTTTGGCATTTCCCTGATGATTAATGATATTGAGCATCTTTCCATTTGTCTGTTGGTCATCTTTATGTCTCCTTTGAAAAATGTTCAGGTCCTCTGGCCATTTTTTAATCAGTTTATTTTTGTGATGTTGAGTTGTATAACTTCTTTATATATTTTAGATATTAACCCTTTATCAGATCATTTGCAAATATCTTCTCTCATCAGTAGGTTGCCTTTTCATTTTGCTGATGGTTTCCTTTGCTGTACAAAAGCTTTTAATTTTGGTGTAGTCCCAAGTTTATTTTTGTTTTTATTTCCCTTGCCTTAGGAGACATATGTAGAAAAATGTTGCTAAGGCCAATATCAAAGAGATTGCTGCCTATGTTTTCCTCTAGGAGTTTTATGGTTTCAGGTCTCTCATTTAAGCCTTTAATCCATTTTGAGATTATTTTTGTGTGTGGTGTAAGAAAGTGGTCCAGTTTCATTCTTTTGCATGTAGCTGCCCAGTTTCCTCAAAAATATTTTTTGAAAATTCTGTCTTTTCCCCATTGTATATTCTTGCCTCTTCTGTCATTGATTAATTATCCATATATGTGTAGGTTTATTTCTGGGTTCTATCCTGTTCCGTTGATCTGTATGTCCTTTTTTGGTGCCAGTACCATATTACAGGTTTTCAAATCTGAGATCGTGAAACCTCCAGATTTATTCTTCTTTCTCAAGACTGGTTTGGCTATTCGAGGCCTTTTCTGGTTCTTTACAAATTTTATTTGTTCTAGTTCTATGAGAAATGTCATGGGTATTTTGAAGGACATTGCATTTAATCAATATATTGCTTTGGGTAATATGGACATTTTAACAATATTAGTTCTTCGAATCCATGAGCATGATGTACTTTTACATTTGTTGTTTTATCTTCCATTTCTTCCATTAGTGTTATATAGTTTTTAGAGACTAGGTCTTTCGCCTCTGTGGTTAAATTTATTCCTAGGTATTTTATCCTTTGGTGCAACTGTAAATTGAATTGTTTCCTTAATTTTTCTTTCTGCTACTTTGTTACTAGTATATAGAGACGTGACACATACTTTATATTGATTTTGTATCCTGTCACTTCACTGAATTCATTTATCATTTCTAATAGTTTTTTGGTGGGGTCTTTAGGGTTTTCTGTATGTCGTAACATGTCATTTATAAAAAGTGACAGCCTTACATCTTCCTTAGCAATTGGATGTCTTTCATTTCTTTTTCTAGTCTGATTACTATGGCTTGGACTTCCAGTACTATGTTGAATAAAAGTGGCAGGAGTGGAACCCTTGTTTTGTTCCTGATCTTAGAGAGAAGGTTCTCAGTTTTTCACCATTGAGTATGATGTTAGTTGTGGGTTTGTCATATGTGGCCTTTATTACGTTGAGTTATGTTCCCTCTACACCCACTCTGCTGAGAGTTTTTATCATGAAAGGATGTTGAAAATATCAAATGCTATATCTGCATCTCTTCAGATGATCGTATGGTTTTTATCCTCTTGGTAATGTGATGTATCATACTGATTGACTTGCACATATTGAACCACCATTACATCCCTGGAAAAAATCCCACTTGATCATGAATAATTTTTCAAATATATTGTAGAATAGGGTGTGCTAATATTTGAGGATTTTTGCATCTATGTTCATCAGATACACTGGCCTATAGTTAGTTGTTTGTTTTGGACTTGGTTTTGGGTTTGTTTTTCTCTTTTTTAAGATTTTATTTCTCCAGGGTGGAGGAGGAGCAGAGGGAGAAGGACAAGCAGAGTCCACGCTGAGAGGAAGCCTGATGTGGAGCTTGGTATCAGGACCCTGAGACCATGACCTGAGCCAAAACCAAGAGTCAGACCCTTAACTGACTGAGCCACCCAGCTGACCTGATTTTGGTTTTTTTGTGGTGTCCAGTCTGGTTTTGGTATCACAGTAATGCTGGCCTTATAGAATGAGTTATGAAGTTTTCTTATATTTTTTGGAACAGTTTGAGAAGAGTAGGTATTAACTCTTCTTTAAATGTTTAGTAGAATTTACCTGTGAAGCCATGTGGTCCTGAACTTTCGTTTGGTGGGAGTTTGATTATTGATTCAATTTCATTACTAGTAATTGCTCAGTTCAAATCTTCTATTTCTTCCTGATTCGGTTTTGGAAGATTGTGTTTCTGGAATTTATCCATTTGCCTAAGTCATCCAGTGTGTTAGCATATTATTTTTCATAATATGTTCTTATAATTCTTTGTATTTATGTGGCATCAGCTGCTATTTCTTCTCCTGCATTTCTGATTTTTGAATCCTCTCTCTTTTTTCCTTGATGAATCTGGCTTAATTTTTTCAATTTTGTTTATCTTTTTAGAAAACCAACTCTTGGTTTCATTGATCTTTTACATTCTTCTTTTAGTCTTTCTTTTGTTCATTTCTGCACAAATCTTTATTTCTTTCCCTCTACTAACCTTGGGTTTGTTTGTTTTCTTTGTAGCTCCTCAGGTGTAAGGTTAGGTTCTTTATTTGAGAATTTTCTTGTTTTTTTGAGGTAGGCCTGTATTGCTATAAAATTCCCTATTACTGCTTTTGTTGCATCTCATGATTTTGGATTGTTGTGTTTTCATTTTCATTTGTCCCCATGTATTCCTTGATTTTTTTCTTTGCTTTTTGTAGTTGACCCACTGATTGTTGAGTAGCATGCTGTTTTGCCTCTGCATGTTTGTGTGTTTTTTCCAGATTTTTCTTATAATTGATTTCTAGTATCATACTGTTATGGTTGGAAAACCTACTTGATATGATCTCCATCTTAAATTTACTGAAAGTTATTTTGTGACCTGTCCTGTAATCTATCCTGAAGAGTGTTCCATGTGCACTTAAAAAGAATTTTTATTCTGCTGTTTGGGGATGGAATGTTCTGTATATATGTCAGATTCATCTGGTCTAACGTATGTTTCAAAGCCACTCTTTCCTTATTGATTTATCTATCTGGATGATCTATCCATTGATGTAAGTGGAGTATTAAAGCCCCTACTATTATCATATTATTGTCAATTTCTGTTTCTGGTAATATTTGCTTTATATATTTTGGTGTTCCTGTGTTGTGTACACAGATATTTACAATTGTTATAACCTCTTGATGAGTCGTTCCCTTTATCATTATGTAATGCCCTTTGATACAAGAATTGCTACCGTTTTGCACTTTAATTTGCATGGCATATGTTTCTCTATCCCTTCACTTTCAGTCTGCATGTGTTTTTAGGTTTGAAGTGAGACTTGTAGGCAGGATACATATGGGTCTTGTGTTTTTTATTCATTCAGTCATCCTATGTGTTTTAATTGGGACATTTAGACCATTTACATTTAAAATGATTGATAAGCAAATATACTTATTGTTTTCTGGTTGTTTTTATAGTTCTTCTACGTTTCTTCTTCTATTGCTGTTTTCCCTTGTGGTTTGATGGCTTTGATTAGTGTCGTGCTTGGCTTTCTTTCTATTCTTTGTGTATGTATTACCGGTTTTTGATTTGTGGTTACCATGTGTCCATATGTAACATCTTATGCGTATAGCAGTCTGTATTAAGTTGATAATTGCTTAAGTTCAAACACATTCCAAGCACTAAATTTTTACTCCTCCTCCATGTTTTATGTTTATGATATCATATCATATCTTATGCCTTTTCATTTTGTGTATTCTTTGACTAATTTTTGTAGATATAATTGATTTTATCACTTTTGTGTTTTAGCCTCAATAGTGACTTTATAAGTAATTGATTTATTTTTACTATATATTGGCTTTTACCTGTGAAATTTTTTCCCTTCATAATTTTCTTCCAGGTATGACCTTACGTTTTTACTTAAAGAATTCTCTTTAACATGTTGTATAAGGCTGGTTTAGTGGTGATGAATTCCTTTAATTTTTGTTTGGGAAACTCTTTTTCTCTTCTGTTCTGGATGATAGTCTTGCTGGATAGAGTACTTTTGGTGTTGGGTTTTTGTTGTTGTTGTTTTAACTTTCAGGACTTTTTTTTTAAATGTTTTTTTATTATATTATGTTAGTCACCATACAGTACATCCCTGGTTTTTGATGTAAAGTTCGATGATTCATTAGTTGCATATAACACCCAATGCACCATGCAATATGTGCCCTCCTTACTACCCATCACCAGTCTATCCCATTCCCCCGAACCCTCTCCCCTCTGAAGCCCTCAGTTTGTTTCTCAGAGTCCATAGTCTCTCATGTTTCATTCCCCCTTCTGATTACCCCCCCTTTCTTATCCCTTTCTTCCCTACCGATCTTCCTAGTTCTTATGTTGCATAGATGAGAGAAACCATATGATAATTGTCTTTCTCTGCTTGACTTATTTCACTTAGCATTATCTCCTCCAGTGCCGTCCATGTTGCAGCAAATGTTGAGAAATCATTCTTTCTGATAGCTGAGTAATATTCCATTGTATATATGGACCACATCTTCTTAATCCAGTCATCTGTTGAAGGGCATCTCGGCTCCTTCTACGATTTAGCTATTGTGGACAATGCTGCTATGAACGTTGGGGTGCATATGGCCCTTCTCTTCACTACGTCTGAATCTTTGGGGTAAATACCCAGTATTGCAATGGCTGGGTCATCATTGGGTAGCTCAATGTTTAACTTTTTAAGGGACCTCCACACTGTTTTCCAGAGTGGCTGTACCAACTTGCATTCCCACCGACAATGTAGGAGGGATCCCCTTTCTCCACATCCTCTCCAGCAATTGTTGTTTCTTGCCTTGTCAATTTTTGCCATTCTAACTGGCGTAAGGTGCTATCTCAGTGTGGTTTTGATTTGAATTTCCCTGATGGCTAGTGATGTTGAACATTTTTTCATGTGTCTGTTAGCCATTTGTATGTCATCATTGGAAAAGTGTCTGTTCATATCTTCTGCCCATTTTATGATTTATTTGTTTCTTGTGTATCAAGTTTGAGAAGTTCTTTGTAGATCTTGGATACCAGTCTTTCATCTGTAGTATCATTTGCAAATATATTCTCCCATTCCGTGGGCTGCCTCTTAGTTTTTTTGACTGTTTCCTTGGCTGTGCAGAAGCTTTTTATCTTGATGAAGTCCCACAAGTTCATTTTATCTTTTGTTTCTCTTGCCTTTGGAGATGTGTCATGAAAAAGGTTGCTTTGGCCGATGTCATAGAGGATGCTGCCTATGTTCTCCTCTAGGATTTTGATGGATTCCTGTCTCACATCGAGGTCTTTCATCCATTTGGAGTTTATCTTTGTGTATGGTGTGAGAGAGTGGTCAAGTTTCATTCTTTTGCATGTAGCTTTCCAATTTTCCCAGCACCATTTATTGAAGAGACTTTTTTCCACCGGATGTTTTGTCCTGCTTTATCAAAGATTAGTTGCCCAAAGAGCTGAGGGTCCATTCAGCACTTTGAATATATCCTGCCACTTTCTTCTGGCCTGCAAAGTTTTTACTGAAAAATCAGCTGATAGTCGTATAGGGTTTCCCTTGTATTTTGTTCTGTTTTTGTATTGTGGCTGTAAGATTATCATTGCTCTTTGATGTTTTAATTGTTGTTTGTCATGGTGTGGACCTATTGGGTTTGTCTTGTTAGGGGCTCTCTGTTTCCTGGACCTGGATGTCTGTTTCCTTCCCCAGATTTGGGAAGTTTTTAGCTATTATTTCTTCTAATACTTTCTTTTCTCTCTCTCTTTTTTTTTAAAGATTGTATTTACTTATTTGTCAGAGAGAGAGAGAGAGCACAAGCAGGGGGAGCAGCAGGCAGAGGGAGAAGCAGGCTCCCTGCTGAGCAGGGAGCCTGATATGGTCCTTGATCCCATGACCTGAGCTGAAGGTAGATGCTTAACTGACTGAGCCACTAGGCATCCCTCTTTTCCCTTCTTTATCTCTTCTCCTTCTGGGATCCCTAAAATGTTCATGTCATTATACTTGATGGTGCTGAGCTCCTTTAACCTTTTCTCATTTATTAATTTTTATTTTCTGTTTGCTGTTCAGCCTGGTTGGTTTTCATTACCCTTTCTTCCAGATTGCTGATCCATTCTTCTGCATCCTCTCATCTTCTGTTGATTCTGTATAGTGTATTTTTTTATTTCATTAATCGAATTCCTTATCTCTGAGAGATTATTTTTTCTATTTTCTGTCTTAATGTTGAAATTGTCACTTATTTCATCCACTGTTTTCTCAAATCCAGTGAATATCTTTATGATCATTGCTTTGAATTCCTTATTAGGCATATTCCTTATCTCTGTTTCGTCTAGTTATTTTACTGTGATTGTGTCTTGTTCTTTCATTTGGGACATATTTCTTTATCTCCTCATTTTGTCTGACTCTCTGTGTTTGTTTCTAAATATTAGGGAAGTCAGTTTTGTCTCCTGGTCTTTAAAGTAGTGGTCTTGTATAGAAGAGGTCCTGTGGTGTCCTACAGGGATATCCCCTTGGTCACCAAAACTAGGTGCTCCTGGGGTGTCCCCTTTGTGGGCTGTATGTACCTTTTCATCGTGGCTGAGCTGTGATTGCCTCCAGCCCAGCCTGCTGCAATGACCTGCTTTACCTAGTGTCAGTGCCCTGAGCAGTGTTTAGTTTCCTCACTGTTGAGAGACTTGAGGCTGCTGTGGGCTCATTTCTGGAAGTCCAGCTGACTGACTGCACTTATGCTTTCTGCCAGAACTGCAGGCAGTACCAAAGGGCAGGGTTTGCTCCCTGTTAGTCTGAGAGGTTCTCGACGGTGTGTGAGTGTCTCTGCCACGGCTGTTGGCACACTGAATGGCAGGGCTTACTGCCTCCACAGACAGCTAAGTGGCCAGGATGCTGGAATTGAGGGCACTGTGGTGTGTGGGGTTATCGTACCCCTTCCCCAGGGCAGTGGGAGTGGTGCTTACCCCTGCTGGAGCTGTTTACAAGGTGCGGCAGGGCAGGCGTGGCTTTGGAAGCGTGTCTAGGTTTGATGGGTTGGATTGTGGTGGCCACAAAGGAAAGTGAGGGCTGGGAGCACAATTCTAGCAATGTAGATAGAAAGCATTAGTGCTGGCTCCTGTAAGCGTCCCGCTACCTAGGCCGGGGGAGGGGAAGAAAAGTGAGGCCCATGAGCACTTTTCCTCTTGGTGAAATCTCTTGAAGATCCCTGCCCATCCAGAACATAGTCTGAGATTAGTAAATAAGTCTCTTTCACATCTACCCAAGCTCTTTTCAAGCTGCTGTTTCTGTGTTGTTTCTCAGAGTGAGTTATTAATCATTGTTATTCAATATTATTATTCAATATTATTATTATTATTATTATTATTATTATTATTATTATTATTATTCATATCGCTCTCCATGCTTGTGATGCCCTTTCCATTTGTAGTTAGTCTTGCTGGGAGTTGGGTTCCCAACTGCGTCTGCACCCCTACTACCCTATTGCTGTGGCCTGTTCTCAAGGATTAATTGGGCAGGGTCTGCTCTGCCAGGCTTCAGGTCGTTGTTAGAGTTAGTTGTGCAGAGGTAGCTGTCATGTCAGTGTGTCCTTAGGTCAGGCGAGCTCAGGATCCTCCTCTTCAATCTTCCCTGAATTTCCCTTGATTTTTAAAAAAAACCTGAAGCAAAAAATTTGTATATATAGATAACAGAAGTTGATAATAATAACAAAATGGTGATATTTTGAAAATTTTGATATATCTATAGAGGAAGTTACTCTTTTAGAAGAAAGATATATGCAGATTTCTGAGGTGAGGAGAAAGGGAACTGAAATTTCACATATAAATTCAGAAGAAAATTTGCTTAAGAACTACCTGTCATTTAAAGGGTATTTATATAAGGGTTTTGCCTCTTAAATTTATTCCACTTTTTCTAACACAATTCTGGGCAAAATACAGATGATCTGACAGTTTCCATGTTAAAATTTTTCTATTTAAAAAAACGACATGTAGAGAATGGAGTACGTGTTTGAGGGGTTCGTGCCCTGAGCTGAGACAGGACGGCTGTAGCTTTGTTTACACGTGGACAGAAGGGACGGCCTCAGGCCGCACAGGACCTGCGCACTTGGGTCGGACCTCCTTCATGGTCTTGTTCACGGTGAGCTCCTGATGACCCTCAGGGAGGGGTCAGTAAGGGCCTCAGGCTTGAATCGTTTCAACCCCCGTAGGCACCAAAACACTTTGTTGTGTTATCGTCTGCCCCCCACCCCCACCCACAAAAGAATCAAATGGAGCCATGGACAGACACACTGAGCTGCCATGAGGATAGATTCTAAAAGATACTTTTTCTGATCGGCCCCAAATCATGTCATTACTAGTAATACTTTATAAAAATATATTTACATTTACTTCATTTTACAATAAAGCCCATTTCTTCCCCTTTCCCTGTGTTCCCCCCTTCCCTCCTTTCAAGAAACACTTGTTGAGCCCTCGCGTATTCCAAGCAGAACGACAGGCACTAATGGAACCATGATGAACAGCATAAACAGGATCTCTGCCCTCAGGGACGAGACCAGAGACTAGATGACAAACGGACCTGAGTAAACCAATTAATTACAATAGACCGGAGCTGAGGTGAAGTGACCCCAATTAGAGTGCTAGAGCCAGAGGAGGAGTGGGCTCAGATGAGGCTGGTAGGTCACGTTAATAGTTTTCAGCCTAATACGAAGAGCAAGAGAAGATCCGGAAGACTTTTAAGCAGAGGAGTGACTTGACCAGGTTTGTGCCTTCAAAATCACCAAGGTTGTAGAAAGGAGACCAGGCGAGGGGGTGCGGAGGGGCAGCAATGCGTTGATTGAGAGCAGGGAATCTTACCCCATTTCATTGACGGGAGCGCAGCTTAATGATACTGCAGAGTCCTTTTGCTATTTCTGCTTGTCCTCCCATGCTGCAGAAGAGCAGCTGGACTCACCTTTGACATCCGCTTACCTCTGAGATACCATTAAGAACAGTGCCGCTTGGGTCCTGGCAATGATCTTGGCGTGACCATCTTCTGTTGGTTGAGTCTGTGCTAATCCGCACAGGTCAGTCACGTAAAATTGTTCTGTTCAACCCTGCACAGGGTGATTTGTGACCCTGCAAGTGTAGAATGTACCTCCCTTTTCCAAGGACGCTGAAAGTTAAACACCAGGATTGAATTCTCAGGGACATTCTCTATAAGGAGGCAATTTGCACATTTTTAAAGCAAATGGGAATTTGTCAAATAAAATTGAAAGTTGAGCTCATGAGAGCTTGAACTTTCCAGTTTTCTTTCCTGAATTAAATCCTCTAGAACGTCCAATATTGTCTGGTTATCTTGAAATCTTCAGAGAGGCTTGTGTTGACTTTATTTTTCGTAAGACTATGTGGTAATGATTGATAAACACTGAGTAGAATATTTGCATATTATGATAAACTGAAATAATTTTCTGAATTTTTCATTCAAACACATTTTGCCTGAAATAGTATTTTTTTAAATCCGTGAACTTTTATAAATATTTTGAAACACAACAAGACTAATACCCATGATCTCAGCACTGGTTTAATATTTTTTATTATATTTGCCTCAGATATTACTTAATAAAATACAACTTTTTCTTTGGAATTTTTACTCCCTTTCATTGTGACAAACACCCTAATGAATTTTGTATGTTTAAAGTTTACTGTTCTATGCATTAACTTTCTCAAAAATATCCATACACAATAGAAGTTTATAATTTGCATAAGTGATATCTCACTATATGAAAATTTCTCTAACATTGATTTTCATTTAAACAAAACTTTGTATGTTTAAGATCAATACTATGATGAGACTTGTTCATTTTAATTATTATACAATCCTCCATTGTATGACTACACCATATTCTAATAATTATTCATCTGTTCCTCTGTTGATCAACAGTTGTTTTTTCCTAATTTTTAACCATTACAAACCGTGTTCCTATGAACATTACTTACATGAAAGTACTTAAGTCACTTTACATTTCACATCATAAAATTGAGTTTCTTATACAAGAGTTGGAATGATTGGGTATTATCTCAATATTTTGTAGACATAAGGAGTCATAACTTCTAGTCTTCGTTTTTTTAGACTTTTCATGTGTGTTGCATGCAGCAATGGCCAAGAACCATTCCTTCTTCACGTAGAGCAGTTTATTACTTGTTTTATTTCTGGAAGAAAAGAAATAGTTCATGAGTTTTTAATTTTCCATGTTTGATGTCTTCTCCTATGAATGTGAAGGTCATACCCATCTTTATTCTCACTCATCCCAGTTTTGAAATAGTGAACACATAATGAACACTTGTCTCTTGTCATTATGTTACTGATCTGTGAAACTTAAATAATTGATTATATTAAGGGTAGTGTTAGCAAATTTTGAAATGGCATGAATTATCAAATGATTTGCCTAAGCAAAATTGATTTCCTTGCTAACTGCAAACTAAAAATTTGCAGAGACTACTGTGCTAAGAAGTTTTCCTTAACCTGCAAACAATTTGCTTTTCCCGCTTTGCAGTTGATCTACTTCTTGGCCTTTGAAAATACCTATTTTCACTCATGGTGAAAGTCCCCGTCTCACTACTGCCATACGAATAGCGCATCATATTAGGGGACCTATCATAGATAGCATAAGGTAGCGGACGAGTGCACAAGTCCCATGATCAGAGGGCCGAGGTTGGAGTCCAGGCTCTAAAGCTTAATGTCTGTGTGATATTTAGCAACTCAATTTCTTAGGTACCAAAGATGAGAAAACTGGCTCCAATTTCTAATGATTATTGTTTGGTTGAAATGTGTTGTTTGTAAATCTAATACTTTAAACATAGTCAAAATTCATTTATTGCTTCATCCCCTTTTTTTAATTGGAGTCGACACACGAAGCTACATTAGTTTCAGGTGTACAACATAGTGACTCAACAAGTCTGTGTTATGCTCACTGCAAGTGTAGCTACCACCCGTCACCATACAACACTGTTAAAATACCACTGACGATATTGTCTGTGATGTACTTTTCATCCCAAAGCTGGAAGCCTGTGTCTACCACTTTCCTTCAGCCATTTCCTCCATCCCCAACTCCTTACCCTCTGGCAACTACCAGTTTGTTCCCTGTATTTATGGGCCCATTTCTGCTTTTTTGTTTGCTTGTTTTATTTCTTAGATTCCACATATAAGTGAAATCATGTGGTATTTGTCTTTTTCTGTCTTACGTCCCTTAGCGTAATGCCCTCTAAGTCTATCCATGTTGTTGCAAATGGCAAGAGCTCATTATTTTTTTTTTCTTGGCTAAATAATACTCAATTGGATATATACCACATCCTCTTTATCCAGTCATCTATTAATGGACACTTGCTTTGCTGCTGCAAACATGGGGGTGCATATATCTTTTGGAATTGGTGTTTTCATTTTCTTTAGGTAAATACCCAGTAGTGGAATTACTGGATCATTTGATATTTTAATTTTTGAGGAATCTTGGTACTGTTTACCACAGTGTCTACACCAATTTACATTCCCACCAATAGCACACAAGTTCTCTTTTTCTCCACTCTTTGCCAACACTTATTTTCTGTCTTTGTGATACTAGCTACTCTGACAGGTATAAGGTGATATTTCATTGAGGTTTTGATTTACATTTGCTTGGTAATGAGTGATGTTGAGTGTCTGTTGTCCATCTGTATCTCTTCTTTGGAAAAACGTCCAATCAGGTCCTCTGCCCAGTTTTTAAAATCAGATTTTTGTTTGGTGTTGACTTGTATAAGTTCTTTATTTTGGTTATTAACCCCTTATTAGATATATCATTTGCAAATACCTTCTCCCATCAAGTAGGTTGCCTTTTTTTTTACTGTGCAAAAGGTTATTTTTGTGTAGTCCTGCTACTTTATTTTTGATTTTGTCTTCTTTGAGGAAACAGATCTAGAAAAATGTTAATAAGGTTGATGTCGAAGAGATTACCACCTGTATTTCTTCTAAAAGGTTTATGGATTTGGGTCCCACATTTAGATCTTCAGTGGATGGTATAAGAAACTGGTACAGTTTTCCCAGTATTATTTATTGAAGACACGGTCTTTCCCCATTGTATATACTTGCCTTCTCAGATTAACCGTGTATGTGCGGTTATACTTCTGAAGTCTCTATCCTGTTCTATTGATCTGTGTTGTTTTGATTATAGCTTTATAGCCTATCTTGAAATCTATGATTGTGATACCTCCACTTTTGTTCATTTTCAACATTATTTGGGTTATTCAAGGTCATTTGTGGTTCCATATAAATTTAAGGATAATCTGCTGTAGTTTTGTTTAAAAAAATGCTTCTGGTATTTTGATAGGGATTGCATTGAATCTTTAGATTGCTTTGGGTAACATGAATGTTTTAACAATACTAATTCTTCCACTCCACAAGCATGGTATGTCTGTTTATTTATTTATGGATTGTTTTGAATTTCTTTCATCAGTTTTTTATAGTTTTCAGAGTATAGGTCTTTCACCTCCTTGGTTCAGCTTATTCAGTATTTGATTCTTTTTGATGCAAATGTAAATTGAATTATTTTCTTAATTTCTCTTTCTGCTATTAGTGTATAGAAATGCAGCTGATTTATCTTGCCACTTTACTGAATTCATGTAATGGTTCTAATAGCTTTTGGTGCTGTCTTTAGGGTTTTCGATATGTAGTATCATGTCATCTGCAGTAGTGCCAATTTTATTTCTTCCTTACCAATCTGGATAACTTCTATTTCTTTTTCTTGTTTGATTGTGTCATTAGGACTTTACACTGAATAAAAGTGGCAAGAGTGGACATCCTTGTCTTGTTCCTGATCTTAGGCTCTCATTTTCACCATTTAGTATGATATTAGCTGTGGGCTTTTCATATATGGCTTTTATTTTGTTGAAGTATGTTCCCTCTAAAACTGCTTTGTAGAGTTTTATCATGAAAGGATGTAGAATTTCATCAAATGTTTTTTCTACATATACTAAGACGAGCATTCACTCTGTTATTGTGGTGTATCGATTGATGGGATTGCAGATATCGGACCATCCTTGCATCCCTGAAATAAACCCCACTTGATCCTGGCGAATGATCCTTTTAATGTATTGTTGAATGAGGCTTGCTAACGTTATGTTGAGGATTTTTACATCTACATTCATCACAGATATCGGCCTGCAATTTTCTTTTTTGTGATGTTTTTGTCTGTTTTTGGTATTAGGGTAATGCTGTCCTTGTAGAATGTATTTGGAAGGTTCCCTTACTCCTCTACTTTTTGGAATAGTTTGCAAAGAATAGGTATTACCCTTCTTCAAATGTTAGGTAGAATTTATCTGGCCCTCGACTTTGTTTTTTGTTTTCTTTGTTTTTAATTAGTAAGAAAATTGAATTGGTAATCAGTCTGTTCAGATTTTCTATTTCTCTCTGGTTCACTTTTGGAAGGTTGTGTATATCTAGGAATGTATCCATTTGTCTAGGCTGTCCAGTTTATTGGCATGTAGTTTTTTTGGCCTAGTCTCTTAAAACTCTTTGTTGTGTAGGTTATTTCTCCTCTTTCACTTCTAAGTTTAATTATTTGGGCACTCTCTCTGTTCTACTTAATGAGTCTGACTAAAGGCTTATCAGTTTTCTTTATCTTTTCAAAGAATTAGCTCTTTTACTGATCTTGTATTCTCTTTACTCTGTTTCCACTATGATCTATAGTTCCTTTAGGTGTAAGATTAGATTCTTTGAGATGGTAGGCCTATATCACTATTAATTTCCCTCTTAAAAGTGCTTTCACAGCGTCCCAAAGATATTTGCCTCAGTGTATTTCTTAATTTCATCTTGGATTTCTTACTGATCCACTGGTTGTTTGATCTCCATGTGTCTGTGTTTTTTCCAGTTTTTTTTCTTGTAAATGTTTTCCAGTTTCATATACTTGCAGTCAGAGAAGAGACTTGATATGATTTCAGTCTTCTTAAATTTATTGAGGCTTTTTCTGTGACTTAACATATGATCTGTCCTGGCGAATGGTCCCTGTGCACTTGAAAATAATTTATGTTGTGCTGTTTTTGGATAGGCTGTTCTGTCAAGTCCATCTGGTCTAATGTGTCATTTAGAGACACTCTCTCCTTATTTAATTTATTTGCTGCTAGATGATCTATCCACCGATGTAAGTGGGGTGTTAAAGTCCCCTACTATTTCTGGATCATGATCAATTATTTCTCTGTTTATGTCAATATTTGCTTTGTGTATGTAGGTGCTCTCATGGTGAGTGCATAGATGTTTGTTTACATTTATATCTTCTTTGTCTCTTGATATGGTTATACACAGCATACAGATGGGGCTTGTTTTTTCATTTTATCACACTGGGTGTTTGGAGCATTTCAACCATTTTCATTTAAAGTAATAACTGATAAGTATGTACTTCCTGGCATTTTGTTAATTGCTTTGTGGTTGTTTTGTAGTTCTTCTCTTGCGAGCGGTGACTTCTTTAGTGTTATGCTTGGCTTTATTTCGTTTGTATCTATTATAGGTTTTTGTTTTCTCATTACCATGAGGCTCGTATATGGCAGCCTATATTAAATTGATGGTTAAGTTTAACACATTGTAGAAGAACTTGATTTTTACTGGTAGCCTCCACATTTCATGTATATGTTGTCCTGTTTTACATCTAATTCCATCATACTAGCTTTATAAATTATTGCTCTACCACCTTTACTGTATGTTAGCTTGTATTCATGAAAGTTTTTCCTTTCATAATTTTCTTCTAATTATTCAAATGGAAAAGAAAAGGCTGTAAGTAAGTCCTTTGCTATTTCTGCTAAGGCATGTGTGTTGATGAGGTCCTTAATTTCTGTTCGCCTGGGAAACAATTTCCGTTCTATTCTGAATGACGAGTTCGCCATGTAGAGCATCCTTAGTTGCAGGTTTTTTTGTTTTTGGCTATATCATGTCACTCCCTTCTGGCTACAAAGTTTCTCCAGAAAAATGGGGTACTAGCCTTATAGAGCTCGTAGTATATAACTAGTTGCTTGTCACTTGCTGATTTTAAATTCTCTCTTTATGTTTCCTGGTGTGGACCTCCATCTTATTTGGAATTCTGTGGGCTTCCTGGACCTGGATGTCTGTTTCCTTTCCCAGGTTAGGGAAGTTTTCAGCCTTTTTCTCTCTTTTCTCATTTTGGGTCCTTTATAATGTGGATGTTTGTTCACTTGTCCTAGAGGTGCTTCAACCCACCCTCATTTCTCTTTATTGTTGTTCAGCTTAGTTGCTTTCCACTTTCCATTAGGCTGTCTTCCCAATAGCTGAGAGCTATGCTTGGTTCTGTGAACTAGTCGGAAAAGCTGCTTCATTGGTGTGTCCTGTGTAAACCGCACATGCCTGGTAACTTTGGTGAACTGGAGCTTTGGCTGTGATGGACTGGGGATCCTGGGGCACTCATGCTGGGGCATCCTCAGTGTGATGTACGGAGCTGCGGTTGCAGGCCGAGGTAGTTCCAGGCTCTGTGTGCAGAGGGTGCCCTGGCAGGTCAACTGGAGCTCAAGTGGTTGCAAGTGGGGGGAATCCTAAGACTCTCCACCCGGGTAGGAGTGCAGAAGCTGAGGTGGGTGCAAGGCAGGGTGCTGTCTGGCACTGTGGCTGGAACCATGGCATGCAAGGGCTGGGGGTTTCTGGGTGGCGCCACATAGCAGACACCCTGTGAGTTGTTGGGAGCCTAAGTGGGCATTTACTCTGTGCTGGGGGTGCCCTGGCATCCCCTCTGGAGCCAGAGTGGTACAGGCTTGCAGTATTCCATGATGCTTTGTGCCTGTGTCACCTTGGGCGAGATGCCTCAAGCTGTAGTGAGCACTGACCAGAGCTGCTCTCAAGGTGGAGGAGGAATGGAAACAGTGATGCTCTTCAGCCCTTTCAAACCAAAGAGAGTTCTAGCAGCACCCTCCCCACCCCTGCCCCCATGATTTTGCAGCTTCTAGGACTGATTTCTTTAGTTAGCCTTTTATATCAGGACTTTTTGTTTGTGGCCCAAGGCAGACACATCTGCTCCATGTCCCTCCCCACTGCAGTTCACAGTGTTGGGATTCCCTTCCTTACCATGTCTCTGTTTCTCTTGCCATTCTCTCTGCGGTCTGTGCTTTGATGTGCAGAAGCTGTTCAGTGAGGCTTCAGTTCTTCTGCAGGATGGATTACTCTGTAAGTAGGTGTAGACTTGGTGTGTTCGTGGTGGAGGTGAGTTCAGGGTCTTCCTACATCGCTGCCTGGGACCGGAATTCCATCCTGTTATTTCCATGAAGAAATAGATCATCTTGACTCTCATTTTATAAATTTAGCCATGTTGAATGGTAGTTGGATTACAGGCCTCATCTGGCAATCCCAGAGAAACACTGTGTTTGGTAATTTGGCCAAAGCCATTTTAAGCCATGACTCAGAACTGAGCTAGCAATCCGTTTATTCCTACAGGTTTTTATTAGCAAAGGCCTCTTCCTGATGACTAAGTTATAGTAATGTGATTTTTTAAAAAATACCTATTTTCTTTGCAAATCCCGATTTAAGCAGAGGTATGCAGATTACCACAGACGTTTTGGCTTAGAAGTATATTATCTTGCAGTTTTGTAGAACAGAAATCTAACATGGGTCTCACTGGGCTAAAACCAAGTTGTGATTATGGCTGCCTTCCTTTCTGGAAGTTCTAGAAGCTAATCAAGGCCACCTGTATTCCTTGGTTCTCAGCTTCCCTCCAGCGTCATGAAGCCAGGACCAGCACATCTTTCTAATTCTGCTTCTATTGCCACATCTCTTTAACCTGATTCTTCTTCCTCCCTCTTCCACTTTTGAGGATCCTTGTGATGACACTGGGTCCACCGGATAATCCAGCAACCTTAAATCATCTTTGCCGGTATTCTAACATACTCAGTTTCCAGACACTAGGACATGGGCATTTTTTTTAGTGAGGGAGTGGTTTATTCTGCCAATAAAAAGGGGAAAATCCGAGGGCTAAATCTGTCATTTCATGCTGCTATAAGGCAGTTTATAGACAACTGAACTGTGTTTCTCCAGCCATGGATGCTGGAAGTCCAAGATCATGGCGCCAGCGTGGTTGGTTCTGGTGAGAGCTTTCAGATGGCTGGCCTCTCCTTAGACCCTCATGCAGTGGAAAAAGAGGGGAAGCCAGCTCTCGTAGGACTCCTGTAGGAGCACTCATCTCATTTAAGAGGGCTCCACCCCCATGACCTCACCTAATCCCATCCTTCCCCAAGGTGCCACCCCCTGTACCATTATGCTGCAGGGTAGGGTTTGAACAAATGAAGTCAGTCCATAGTAAGGACTGACTAACACTTCTCCATTTAAGAAGTAGTGGAGACCTTTGCTTGAGGAGGAGATTAAGGAGTGGTTCTGAGAAACATGGAATTTTTATAAAGATGATGACTGCTGTCTCCTCAATCTGCTTGCAGACATAGCTAACCCCCATATAAGCTCTTAAAAAGCTAGGGACTTCCGAATTTGTAATCCTTTAACTTGCTTAAAGCTCCACCACCCGTGTTGTGGAGGCTCGAGGATGTCACAGCGCGTCGACCCAGTTCTCTGGAGTCCTGGGCTAGGAATCTCATCCTGGTTCAGGGATTAATTTGCTGTGTAATTTTTGGCAAACAGGGTGAGGTCTTTTCATGTCTATCAATCATGAGGGTAGTGACCAGGATGCCCTCTAAAATATCTTCCAGCTTCAAAAGTGAATAGCAAATGTTTATTGAATTACTTATTCTCTAGAAGCAATTCACTCACATCAATCTTCACAGCAAGCTTCTGTTTTTCAGGTAAGAGGAAAGTGAGACTTTGACTAAATCTGACAAGGACTCACAGATGAACGTGCGAGTCAGAATTCAAATTTATACTCTAGAGCCTTAACTCGGGGCCTGCAGTGTACTTACTTTTCATAAAGATAGTTAATGTGGGGGAAGATATCCAAAGGGCTTCAGAAAATTCCCATCTACTAGTTTGCCCGTAGCCTCCGTTTTTGCTCGTCTGTACCAGTCACTTGATGTTTAAGGAGAAATAAGGACTTGGTCTGTTATTTTATGCTGTCCGGTCAGCCTCGTAACTTAGAAGCACCAAAACAGTAACCACTGTGTTTTACAAAAGAAAAATAATCATTGAAGACAAATGGCTTAATAGTTTTCCCAGAAGGAAAACTTGAGTTGTGCCTCAAGAATTATATTTCTACTTTTCCAATTACAGACAGCAACATTAATATTGTCCTATTAAATATGCCAATAAAAGTCTCATCTAGCAAAATTGAATGATCTATGGATTCTCAACCTGCACTAAATGTTAGAGCCATAAATAAGCTTTGAAATAAGTTAGATCAAAATATTTCTTTTTCCACAAGGAGATCGAGAACAAGAGAATTTGAGTGGTTGAACCAAGGTTATTTGCTAATTCGCTCCTATGTCACCTGTACGGGGGAGGAGTGCTAAACTTTAAGCATCAGATTTACTTAGCTTCTCTACCAGCCTCTTCTCCTGCATCATGTCTGCTACTCCCTTACCATTACTTTCTCCCCACCAAAATTAGTGTTTTTGAGAAGCACGACTTTAGGGGAAGTTGCAAGGAATGTTTGCTATAAAATATTGTTCAGAGGTTAAACTCTTGAAGAAAAGAAGAAAGTTTGCTTTCATTTTTTAAATATCTTCTTCCTGCTGCCTTGCCTTCTTTGGATCTGAAGTCCTTAAAACTCTTTATATGTCTCCTTACACTTTATCTAGGCTAATTCTATATCTATCTGATTGGTTCAGGAATATTTAAAATAGAGAAATTGATTGTTGTATTTTTTAAATAATGAAATCAATGGAAAATTGTCCATTTTCCAAAATAAATGTACATATGTTCTTTCTGCTCTGTCCCTTCTATACAAAATGGCCAGTGTGATGATGGACTTGTTTTTAAGAAATAATTTTGGTCAGAGAGAAGTGAAAAAATGTGAGGCAATTATTTAATTAATTGACAAGAGCTGACTACAGTTATCTTTTCTAATTTCTCATTTGTCATCTCCTTCTAAAGTTCTGCTTTCAGACATGGGAAACTTTTGAGTGTTTTAAATCTCTTCGGTATTTGGTCTGTTAGATGGAGTTTTTAGGCTGGTAAAGGTCAGAATTGACAATGTCCACAGAAGCCACTGGGGCTGAATCATCTTTCGCTATTTAGCATCCTGAAATTCATGAACTTACGAGGCATTTGTTCTGACATTCAAATAGGAAATGCACGCCCGAATGTGCACTCTCGCAAAAGCAGCAGGCATGCAGACTATGGAGTCCATAGTAAGTGCTTTGCTGTCACTATTTAACTATGGGTGCTTGCAGAAAAGCAAGCCTATACTTTTCAGAGAACGTACAGGAACATAAAGGAAGGCTATCCCTTTTTGATAACTTTAATTTTAATACCCATAAATTGATAATCCTATAGAATTGCCACAAAATCTGCGATTTCAAACGTTTGTAACCTTAAAATGCATACAAATTTGGTGAGATCCTTCTGTTTTCATATTGAGCTAGATTCTTACTTTCCTTATTTGAACAGGAGTGTTATTTTCAGAGCATGAATTATTGAATTTCAAGGGATTTTAGGCTGTCGAGCTGACTCAATAACTATAGTTTCATTGGACCTCTCTTCAAACTGCATCAGATCATGGAGCAGTGAAGCACAAAGCAAAAATACAGAGCAGAGTTCCATTTCTTCCACTCAGTTGGAAAGAAGATGAATAGGAAAAATTCAAGACCTACAGAACACTTAGAAAAACACAAAGAATCTTCATCTTTTTTTATTTTCATTTTTCAGAACTGTCATTCTTCTCTCGCACTCAAAGGCATAGCATCAAAGGCCATCATAATAGAGTCCTTATCAAAAAGATTTTCAGATGACTACTTAGCAAAAGAGAGTTGTAATTTAACCCAGATCGAATTTATCTTTTTTTTTTCTGAAACAATAGTAAAATGATGGCAAGCATATGAAAGAGGTATAGCTCTCTCCCAATACACACGTACAAGGACTGGAAGATGGAAGGTGCCAACATGAGTGGTATTTGTCTTCGTACAGAGGAGAAAGCTGCAGTCTCAGGTTCCCGTGGAAAAGGTACAGATACGGAGCAACCATATTCACTCTAAATCTAAATATCGGTTGATTCACTCACACAGAATGAATGAAAGGAACTAATTACAGGATTAATCCGCCAAGTGCAACATAAAGCTGAGAGGATTTCTGGAACAAGAACAAGGAGTAGAAACCGCCCAGGTATTTTAAGCAGGAAGAGTTTTCATACAATGAATGATAATGCTTACAGAATCAATAAAAGAGGAAAAAAGAGCAGATTCTAAACTGAGTATCTCTAAATGATGCCCCTAAAATATAGAACTGGGTGGTTAGGCAAGCTCCCGTCACTGGAGCCACGGCCACCACCATACCTGCCTCTGAACATTAGGAAACTGAGAAAATGGATGCCTTATCTATACATTCCAGTGATTAGGAAATTAGTTGACTTTCTCACCTAATACTGGGCCATTTTATGACACTCCTTCTGCAAAATTCTAACCTTGATAGTGTTCATAGTTGCTAAAGGAAGATGGAGGCTACTTCTGCCGTTCAAATATTGGACAAATGCAACTAGAACCTAATAATTACACAGAAACAGTTGCAAGGAATTTGGGGAAGTAGAGTTTTTTGTTTTCTTTTTGTCTAGCTGGGTAGTTATGTGCTTACCTGAAGCTCCATTACTCATAAACAACAGATTTGAGGGGACTAGTAACTCTAGCAGGACATACGAGGTTTCTGTTCCTTGAGATATTGAAGCAAAATGGTTCTAAATTTAGGCGGGTGAATATAGGGGGATTAAATAAAAGTCCACATACTGAACAGTGACATTTCTAGCTCATTTCCTCCATTCCGCTTCCAGAATGCTAGAAGTTAGGTATAATGCAGTGGGCATGATTAGCACTTGGACAAATTAGCCCAAAGGAGAGCCAGTAAATAAATGTATTTCTATTTAGACATGGTCAGGGGAGACCTATAATTCCACACAATCTATCAATCAGATTTTAATGCCTCAAATAGAGACTTCCAACCATATTAAAGAGAAAGACCAAAGTAAACAAGAAAACATCTGGAGAAGCAGAAACAATACAGAGAAAACCACCAAAGCCAAAAATCAATAAAAAGATGATTAGTATTGTCATACGTTTCAGATGTAATTAAGAGCACAGCAGAGTAAAAAAGAATCATGTAACATGAATGAACTTGGGAAATTAAAAACGTGATATCTGAACTTTTAAAATTGTATAGAAGGATGAGAAGATAATACTGAAGGCAATCTATCTCAGAGTAGAAAGTAGATCACAGAGAAAGGAAAACAAATGGAAGAATCAATACCAAGTCCAGCATCTGACTAAGCAGAAACCCAGAAAAAGAACGCATACGGAATTTTCAAAGACTTTACAAAAAATTTCCCAGAACTAAAAGATATAACTTGCTATGTTAAAAGATTCCACTAGAGGTCATTTTAATGATTAAAACAGGTGCACTGATGGGCATTGTGGACCAAGATGGCGATGCAGGAAGACCGTGCCTCGCCTCCCGCACGGACGCACCAAACCTGCGTCAAGTGATAGAGCGGTTCCGCCTGAAGACCTGAGGGCCGACTGACCAGCACCTGCGCCACAGAAGATGGACCACCTGAGAGAATGGCACGAGAGACAGAGACTCGGCAAGGAAGGGATTCTCCGCCCCCAACACCACAACCTGCAGTGGGGAGGAACAGTAGAGAAGAAGGTAACCTAGAATATAAAGGAGCCAGAACCCACCCCGGAAACCTGCCATATGCTGGAGCCGCGGCTGGAACTCTCTCCGGGTTACAGGTCTGGTGAGGGCCACTGTTTTCATTCCCTCTCCAGCTTGACCATGTGGACAGGACAGTCTGGGCGTTAATAGCCAACCTGCTGCCCCACTGAGAGCTGGATCCCTACCCCTCACCAGCCGCAGATGTTCTGAGGCATGTTTCAGAGAACAACTAGAATATAAAGGATCCAGCCCTAGAGCACTGCCAAATGCCAGGGGAGCTGCTAGAACTCTCTTCAGGTGGAAGGAGCTGGCAAGTACCATAATTTACATTCCTATTCCCTACACAGCTTGACAGCAAAGACTGGAGCACTGTCCAGGCCTCCTCGCCAGCCTACCACCTCAGACACTCCTGGGCATCAAGTCCACACTAGCCTCACCTGTTTTACGTAGGCAGCCCCCACCTGGCGCACAACAGGACCCCCCCCCCCGGTCCAGCCATCTCCCCAAGATGACAGAGATGCAGCCTATAACGCTCCAGGTACACACCACTTTGGCTCCAGAGTACCCCAGAACCCCTCATGCATGCCTGTTTGGGCTCCAGCCAGAGGGCCCCTGCATGGAGTGCCCCAGGAGCTTCCCACCCACACACCTGCCTCTGATCCAGCTGTTCCAACAGGGCGCCCCCTGTGCAAAGCACTCCAACCACCAGCCCACACCTGTCTGGGCTCTAGCTAGCCCACCAGGGTGCCCCTGGGGCAGGGCACTCCAGGACTCTTGGCTTGTACTCACTTCAGCTTCACCTGTCCTCCCCGGGCAATGCCCACATCAGCTGTCCTGCCAGATTCCCTTCGTACAGAGAGCACTGGGACTCCCTAGCTTGCACCCACTTCAGCTTTACCTGTCTGGCCGGCATGCCCTTTGTGCAGAGAGCCCTAGGACCTCCCCAGCCTGCATCCAACTTCAGCCACTCCGCTAGTGTGGCCCCAACTCAGAATGCCCTGGAGCTCCCAGGGCATGACAGCCACAGTTCCAACCAGCTAGCCAAAGTCACCAGGCACACACAGTGTACACAGGAGATGACTATATAAAGATCATTCTTCAAATTTAGAAGTAGGTGTTCAACCTAATTCATAGAACCAAACACAGCCAAGAAAAATGAAGAGACAGAGGAATATGCTCCCAATGAAACAATAAGGCAAAATCTCAGAAAAATAACTAAATGAAACAGAGCTAAGCCACCTGCCAGAGAAGAGAGTCCAAAGTGGTGTTCATAAAGATGCTTACTGGAGGGAAGAGTGGATAAACTCAATGAGAACTCCAACCAAGAGAAAATATAAAAAAGAGACAGCGTTGACAAATACAATAACTGAAATAAAAAGTATACCAGAACAAATCGGTGGTGTGTCAGAGGGTGCAGAAGAAGGGATCAGCAATCTGGAAGACAGGGTAATGGAAAGCACCCGAGCTGAACAGCAAAAAGAGAAAAAGAATTTTTAAAAAATGAGGAAAGGTAAGGATCTTTTGCAGTGAAAAAATGTTTGCATTATAGAGGGTCACAGAAAGAGAAAGGAGCAGAAAGCTTCTTTAATTTACACCTAGGTTTAGGAAGCACAGAGAGTTCTGAACAAAGTGAACCAAGGGGGACCACACCATGAAACACTAAAATGTCAAAGATTAAAGATGGAAAAGCAACTAGTTGTGTACTGTGAAAACTCTTTAGGCCCATCATCTGATTTTTCAGCAGAATCTTTGCAGGCAGGCAGGGAGTGGCAGGATGTATTTACAGCATTGCAGAGAAAAACACCTGCAACCAAGAATGTTCTACACAGCAAGATTACCATTCAGAGTGAAAAGAGAAAGAGTTTCCCAAACAAAAATTAAAGGACTCAATCACTAAACATGCCTTAGCAGAAATATTAAAGGGACTTACTAAAGTGGAAAAGAAAAGGCCATAATTAGAAATAAGAAAATTCTGAATGGAAAGAACTGTAATCCCTTATGAAGCTAGTATGAAGGTTAAACATGAAAGTAGTAAAATCAGTTACATCAAAAAATTAAGAGGACTCACAAAATGAGATGTAAAATAGCACAACATATACACAAAATGTGAAGTCTGGTAGTAAACATGAAATTCTTTTGGAATGTGTTCAAGCTTAACTGAGCATCAAGCTAATAGACTGTTTGGGATGTCATATACGACCTCATGGTAACCACAAAGCAAAAACCTATAGTGGACACAAAAAACAGCCACGCATAACACTGAAGAAGCCATCACTCACAAGGAAAGAGAAGGAACAGTAACAACAACAACAAGCCAATAAGTACACAATTATCAATCATTACTTTAAACATAAATGGTCTAAATGCTCTAATCAAAACACACAAGGTGATAGAATGGATGCAAATACAAGATCCATCTATATGCTGCCTACAACAGACTCACTTCAGACCTAAAGACCTACAGACTGAAAGTGAAGGGATGGTAAAAGAATTTCATGCAGATGGAAGCGGAAAAAAAGTCTGGGAAGCAAAACTTCTGTCCAACAAAACAGACTTTAAACAAAGACTGTGACAAGAGACAAAGTACCACATAACGATAAAGGGATCAACCCCATAAGGAGATAAAACAATTATAAATATCTATGAACCCAGCGTTGGAGCACCTAAATACATAAAGCAAATATTAACATATATAAACAGAGAAATTGACCATAATGCAGTAATAGTAGGAGATTTTAATACCTCACTTACATCAGTGGTTAGATCATCCAGGCAAAGAATCACTGACGAAACAGTGTCTTTGAATGATGCATTCGACCAGATGGTCTTAACATATATCCAGAACATCCCATCCAAAACCAACAGAATATATATTGTTTTCAAGTGCACATGGACCATTCTCCAGGATAGATCACATGTTAGGCAAGAAAACACCTCTCAATAAATTTAAGAAGACTGGAATCATACCAGGCAACCTTTTCTGACCATAATCATAAGAAAAAACTGGAAAAAAGGCCTATGTGTGGAGGGTAAACAAATTTGTCAGCAAAAAACCCAAGAGGAAATTAAAAAAGAAAAAAGAAAAAAAAATACAAGGAGGCAAAATGAAAATACAAGGGTGCAAAATCTCTGGGATGAAGTCCAAGCAGTTCTAACAGGGAGATAAATAGTGATACGGGCCCACCTCAAGAAAGAAGAAAAATCTCAGATAATCTAAGCTCACACCTAAAGAAACTAAACAAAGCCCAAAGTCCGTAGAAGAAAGTAAATGAAAGACCAGAGTGGAAATCAGAGAAATAAGACTAAAGAACAATAGAAAAGATCAATGAAAACAGGAGTTGGTTCTTTGAGAAGGCAAAATTATCAAAATTAATAAAGCTTCAGCTAATCTCCTCAAGAAGAAAAGGGAGAGGAACCAAATAAATCTAAAATGTGGAAAAGAACCTATATCACAGAAATACAAAGGATTATAAGAGAGTACTATGAAAAATTATATGCTAACAAATTGGACAATTTCAAAAAATGGATAAATTTCTAGGAACATTCAATCTTCTAAATGGAATCAGGAAGAAAGAGAAAATCTGAATAGAACAATTACTAGTAACAAAATTGGTTTGGTAATCAAAAAACTACCAAAAAGCTGAAGTCCAGGACCAGATATATCCTCAGGTGAATTCTACCTATTACTTAAGAAGAAATAATACCAATTCTCTTCAGCTATTCCAAAAAATGTAAGACAAAATCTTCCAAACACATTTTATGAGGCCGGCAAAACCAAAAAAGGACACCACAAAAAAAAAAAAAAAAAAAAAAAAGAATTATAGGCCAATATCCCTGATGAAGACAGATGCAAAAATCCTCAACAAAATACCAGCAAACTGCATTCAACAATACATTAAGTGGATCATTCACCACAATCAAATAAGATTTATTCTGGGGTGCAAGGATGATTTAGAATCTGCAAATCAATAAACTATGGTAATAAAATGAATAAAAATCATATGCTCATGTTAGTAACTGTAGAAAAATCATTTGACAAATGCAGCATGCTTTCATGACAAAAACTCTCAAAAAAGTGGATTTTTAGAGGGAGCATACCTAGTGAAGGCCATGTATAACAAATGCATAAATAGCATTTACTCAATGGTGAAAACCTCAGAGCCTTTCCTCTAGGACCAGGAATAAGACAAAGACGTCCATTCTCACTGCATTTATTCAACATTGTACTGGAAGATCTAGTCACAGCAATTAGACAAGGAAGGAATAAAACTGTCAGTATTTGCAGATGGCATGATATATAGAAAATATGGAAAACACTAAAGACACCACCAAAAAAGTGTTAGAGGTAATAAATTTAATAATGTCAGATACAAAGTTGAGAAATCTTGTTGCATTTTTATACACTAATAATGAAGTAGTAGAGACAGAAATTAAGAAAACAATTCATTTACAGTGGCACCAAAAAGAATAAGATACCTAGGAATAAATTGAACCAAAGGGTTTAAAGACCTGTACCCAACAATGATCAAAGATTGATGAAAGTAACTGCAGAGGACACAAGGGAATGGCAAGACATACAACGCTTACGGATTGGAAGAATAAATATTGTTGAAACGTCCATACTATATAAAGCAATCTCTAGACTCGGCTGATGTCTATAGAAATACCGACAGCATTTTCCAAATAACTAGGCAAATAACTCTGAAAATTTGTATGGAATCACAAAAGGCTCTGAATAGCCAAAGCAATTTTGAGAAAGAAGAACAAAGCTGGAGTTATCACAATCCCAGATTTCGAGATACAGTACAAAGCTACACTAATAAGATCTGTATGGTACCGGCACAAAAAGAGACACAGAGATCAACAGAATAGAGAGCCTAGAAATAAACCCACACTTACATGGTCAGTTGAATATATAATGGGGAAAAGATCGTCTCTTCAACAAACTCTATTGGGGAAACTGGACCATTTTCTGACACCATGAACAAAAATAAAATCAAAATGGAATAGAGACCTCAATGTGAGACCTGAAACCATAAAACTCTTAGATGAAAACATAGGCAGTAACGTCTTTGACATCACCCTTAGCAACATTTTTCTAGATCTGTCTGTTCAAGCAAGGCAAACAAAAGCAAAAATAAACTATAGGGATGACACCAAAATAAAAACCTTTTGCACAGCAAAGGAAACCATCAACAAAACAAAAAGGCCACCTGCTGAATGAGAGAAGCTATTTGCAAATGATATATCCGGTAAGGGGTTAATATCCAACATATATACAAAACTTCATCAACCTAACACCAGAAAAATAGTCTGATTAAAATTGGGCAGAGGACCTGATCTGATACTTTAAGAAAAATACAGATGGCCAACAGACACGAGAAGATGAACATCACTCATCATCATCCAGAAAACGCAAATCAGAACGACAATGAGTTATTACCTAACACTTGAGCTAAGAGTTGATGAGGACGGCTATGAAAGAACCCCTTACACTGCTGCTGGGAATGCAAACTGGCGCAGCCACTGCGGAAAACAGTATGGAGGGTCCTCAAAAAGTTAAAATTAGAAATACTATATGATCCAGTAATTCCACTATTGAGTATTTACCCAAAGAAACCCCGTAGATTTTTGCAGCATTATTTACAATAGCCAAGTTATGGAAGCACCCTAAGTATCCATATGAACAGTAAAAAATATACGGCATATATAAACACCCCACTATGACTCAGCAGTAAAAAGGAACGAGATCTTGCCATTTGCAACAACATGAGTGGACCTAGAGGGTATTATCCCAAGTGAAGTCAGTCAGAAAGACAATATACCATATGATTTCACTTATATGTGGAATCTAACACATGAATAAAGATGAAAAGCAGAAACAGACCCATAAATACAGAGAACCATCTGGTGGTTGCCATAGAGGAGACGGTGGGCAAAAAGGGGAAGGGGGGGGCGCCTGGGTGGCTCAGTTGGTTAAGCGGCTGCCTTTGGCTCAGGTCATGGTCTCAGGGTCCTGGGATCCAGTCCCGCATGGGGCTCCTTGCTCAGCGGGGAACCTGCTTCTCCCTCTGCCTCTACCCGCCCCCTGCTCATGCTCTCTCTCTCTCTCAAATAAATAAATAGTCTTTTCTAAAAATGGGGATAAAGGGGAGTGGGTGGTACAGACCTCCGCTTATGGAATAAGTCATGGGAGTAAAAGTACAGTACAGGGAATGTAGTCGATGGTACTGTAATAGGATTGTGTGCTGACAGATGGTAGCCGCACTTGCGGTGAATATTGCCTAACCGTACAGTTGTCCAGTCACTGTGCTGTACATCGGAAACCGTTACATCGTGTGTTAACTGTACTTCAATATAAAAAAGAGAAAAAGATTCATTGAGATATATTGTCATCAATTTTCCTAACACCAGAGACAGACTGATGGACATACAAGGAGAAAAAACTGTATCCACTGGCGTAGAAAACAGAATGATATCTGAATTTCTAGCAGCAAATTCTGAGGGGAAAATAATTTCCAAACAGGAATTTAATGCCTAATGAAACCAATCAAGCTGAGAGTGAACTAAAGACATTTCAGACATCCAAAATCTTTAAAAGGTCACTTTCCAGACAGTCCTTCTGGCCCTGGGCTCTGAAAGATGCAGCATATCCTACTTCTTCTCGCCTTGGTCTTACAGCATCTTTTGGTAGCCCAGCACTTAGTGGACAAGCTAGTGAGCCCTCTGCTAGACTGTCTCAGAGCTCTGCACGTCGCACTGGCCCTTTTGGTTGTTGAAACAAAGATTTTCCAATCTCACGTGATGACTTCATACAGGCAGCTCTTAGAGAACCACATGTACTGCTTCGTCCCTTTCCGACGCTACAGCTAGCTGTATTCATTTCAGCAAGGTTAGCGATGTCTATGGGTTTGTCCACAGTGTCAACTCAGCTAAAACAAAACAAAAACAGACCACTTTATGGAAAGACATCTTCAGCAAAAATAAAAATTCTTCTTTCTCTCTCAGTCTTCTCCTGCCCCATAACGAATATGATCAGAAGCAGGAGTGCTCTGGCTCAGCACCCAGCTCATAGAAGGTGTTTAGTAACTAAGTGCGGCCTGGCCGACTGCTGAGCTCACTGACCAAAGACGGCATGAAGGTGGAGAGACTGGAATGATTGAGTATCTTCCCTAATTCTGTAGTCTAGATCAGTATGGGCAATGCACATAGCAAATAGCCATGAAGACCACCCTAATTCCCAATGACATCAGCGTATATAATTGGAGAAAAGTATAGAGAAGTGTACAGAAGAATAAAAGGCTGAATTTTGACCTTAGGCTCTAGAGGACCAAGCTGTACTTTATATAAGCCAATTTAAGTATCATCTGCAGAAGATAATAAATCCCAGAATAAGTTGCCTGAAATGTCACTGTTATAATTCCACTACCTTTTTAAAACTGCGAGTCTTGTGTTAAAAATGTAAATTACATTTAGGTCATTGGTACCTCAGCGTGAGTAAGTTTCAATTCCATTTATAGGATAGATACAGGATAGAGCACAGAGCTTGTTGCAAACGGGCAGAAACGGGCATGCAAACAAGAGCTGAGTGAGTCAGAGATGGGCTTCATTTTTGTAGCAGTGATGGTGCAGGTCCATGGACCTTCAAAGTATCAAGCTCCCTGCCACATGCTGGGGGGCCGTCCGGTGACCCAAAGCGGCAATGAATTCTCATTGTGAAAATCAATTGGTAGGAAAATCTTTGTTGAGAGGAGGAATAGTGACAGGCAGGTGAGCTAGGATTAGTGTGGCTTCCAAATATTTATTACACATGTTGCCAAACCCCCCAGGTTGTATATCAACCAGCTGGGGATTACAGCTGGGGATTAATTTAGATTTGTGTAGAATCCAAGCTTCCCTATCTGTCCTGAGTTGCTGAAGAAAGGGATTGTTAGGCAGAGCTTTAGAGCCAGCCCAGGGACTTGGACTTAATAAAGCATTTCAGAGGGGATCAGAGGTTCTGGGTGATCAGGGTATGCATTCCTAATCCCCGTATACACAGTTGATCATTTATTCAGCCCCACGACTCATCAGCAGCAGGCATGCTGTGTGAAATGTTTCCCCTGACCCCCTGCACAGCCCCACCAGTAGGCATTCAGATTGGCCTATTGGAAACCGTCTGAATATTGCACTTGACTGTTCATTTATACAAAGGCTGCTAAATCCTGGATGTCACAGGAGCTTGGATCACTTTACTTATGTGCTCTCATTTATATTATTGAAATTTAAAACTGCATTTAGTTTATTAATACGAAAATGCTTAGCTGGAAAAGAATAAAGCCCCATGGAAGCTGCTGTCCTTGTCATTTTTAGCACGGTAAATAGGAGACGTGTTTAAAATGTCAAGAGATCAAGTCATTGTGAAGAGTTTCCTACCAAAGTACAGTGAATTATTTGAAAGTCCTGGCCTCCAAAGCAGCTAGTGCGCCCGTCTTCCCAGTCATGTACCAATACTTCCACAGATGTCAACTCAGTGCTCGTTCTCACTGTGAGAACATCTCAAGTACAGCAGCATACAGAGAACTTGGTGAGTCAAACAAAGCATGAGAAAAATAGAGGGCTTAACATATAGGGAGAGAGGAACACAGCTCCTATGGAATCCTACCTGTTTCTTGGGTCTTTAAGGAACTTACTTGAAAGGTTGGGGTTTTGCTTTATTTTATAATTGATAAGCATGAACTTTATTTCTGTGGTTCTTGACCTTTGTACTAAGATCCACAGTCCTCATTTCCACATTGACCCTACAGAATTCACTCCTTTGGATTTTATCATATGTCTTCCTATATGCTGCCTTGCATTGCTGCTAATGTGTTCCTGTCAGTATCTCTTGCCCTTTTAGTTCTGTGTTACCTTGTTCTGCACATCCCCACTCCCTCTCCTCCACTCAGAGGACTGTCAGAGCATGTCACCAGCACTCAACATGTTTGTTGATTGACATTGATACCCAGATTTCACATTGATGATCATTCTATTCGAGCTAAGCAAAATTATTGTGGAATTCAGTGCTAAATTTAAGTATTGTTTAGGGAACTTTGCATTTTACTTCTGCAGTGACTGATTATATATTACACTGAAAGAAAACTGACATCTGTAAAACACAAAGCAAACAGTACGAACGACTTTCATTCTGATTGTCGTTAATGCCTTACCTCCATCTGGGTTTGATTGAAAGAAAGTGATCTTCGTGTAGCCTTACTATTACTGTAGGGCTGAGCTTGACGAGGAGTTAACAAACCCAGATTCTAGTTCCAATGCCATCGCTGTCCTGCTGCTCCTAGGAGCAAATTCACTCTAATGTATTCATAAATTTGTCAGAGAAGAGCATGTTTAGATTTTTGGATAGGGTGATACGGAGAAATAAGGTGTCTGAAAGAATTCTGAAATATCAGAACGAGCCCCTGTCTTTATATTCCAAGTTAGTGTAATCATTGTATAATACTTCTGAAGAAACGGTCAATTAAAACTTTAAACAAAAAATCCTTTATAAAGAAAATGGTTCAACTCCATTTGTAAAAGTAAATATAGATTGCTCCTACTATAAGAATTCTTAGTGCTACCAACTGTTGTTTTCAGATATTTTTATCAAGAATCAAAGAATGATTTTTTCCCCCTTCTTAGTGTAAAGGTGGTTATCACTGCTGGAGCAGAGATCTTGGGTTTCCACACATCCTCTGTTCTCCTCGCACCCCCCACCCCATTCTGACTCTGCCTCTGTCTCTACGGCTCCTCCCTGACCGTCTCTTACACGCACAACTTGCATCTGCTGTTAACATCCACCTGTCTTAGGAAAAGGAGTTGTTTTTAGGAAAAAGGGGATGATGGGTTTGGCTCCGCTGTGCCTTCCAAATAAAAGTCTAAACATTTAGTTTAGGATTTCAAAACTTCATCTTCCCCTACTCCGTCAGCCTCCACCCTCACCCTCTTCCCTCTTCCTGGAATGCTACCAAATGGTTGGACACGTGCTGATACTGATCCTAAATTTCTGTATTCCTGTGGGCTTTTGTTTGCTTTTCAGTCTTAATTTTCTACTTCTTTATTTCCCTGTTTCTATCTCCCTTGACAAAACCTGGTGTTCTCATCAACATTATATTCACAAGGGTGCCCAGGAGATTGATCTTGAGAAGCAATCCGTAAGAGCTGCTGAGTTAAAGTGCATTGCTGGGCCACATTTCTAGGTCTGGGTGTCACACTTGACGTGTCACGGGCCTGGACACGAGTAAGTCTGTAGTATTAGTATGCTAGAAAAGAGTCTTTAAGTGTGACTGGGAGGGAAGAGTCACGCTGTCTGACCAATAAATGCTGGAGCTCACAAAACACGAATTGCTAGAAATCAGTCGCCAGCTAGGACAGAGGCTCCGAGTTGGGAGTGTTGTTCAAAATGCTCAGTGATGACTGATGTCGTTGACGCACAGGATACACATTTAAAGCTTATGGAGTCTACAGAACATAAGAGGGGTGCTTCGGAATGTAGGTTTTAGGTTTTAAAAACAGAAAGGGTAAATACTACATGTTCGAACAAAAATTTCATTATACAGTTTTCTTCATCTTTTGCTTAGGAAAAAAAATCAAATTGGAAAAAATACTTCCAAGTGGGACCAGGCACAGCTTCTTTAAAAAAATTATAACATGAAGGTATTTCCCCTAGAAACAACATTTCCTAGCATTTGTAGCCCTGTGAAGGCCACATCTGAACAAAGAAATAGGGGTGTTAACTTGAGCCTTGTCGTTGATAGGCTTCCTGAGCCTTTAAATTTTCTGTCCATTTATTCTCATTTGCCCTGCCTATTTGATTCACATGGTCTGTATTTCCTCCTTAGATTATTAAAACGGGAAGAAAGTTTCACATTTGTTCCTCGGTCCCGTGAAGAGCTTCCAGATAACTTTCCAAAGGAAATCCCTGGGATCTGCTATTTCCTGGAGGTAAGGACTGGTCCTAAGCAGCCAAAGCCTTCTCTTTCCTCCTCGAGGATAAAAAAAGTTTCCTACAACATCGGCACCATGTTCCTCCGGGAGACAAGCCTCTGAGACCTACAGCAGATCAAAGACTCCTCCAAAAAGCACAAGCCCAGAACATGGGTCATGACAGGAGAGTGGAAAGAGATGGTTTCTCTTTCACTACTTTGCTGAGAACAAGCAGCAGAATTTCTGTGTTATGTTAGGCAATAATCCTAGAAAAAGGTGGATGATGACTGTCAATTAAGAAAAAAAAAATGGAGGGGGGGTAGCAAGATGTGTCCATTCATGTGAGTGTTTTTTGGTCATATATATATATATTTTAAGTATGGGCCCCCTTTCAAAACTAATAAATAGATTCCGTGTTTTCGTGTTTGTCACACATACAGGTATCTTTCCCCATTTATCTATATCACTTTTGAGAGCCAGTTTTGATGATATATTCCTACATTTAGTGAGTTGGTATGTGAAGAATATTTTCTAATTTTGTTTTTCTGAACAAACATTTCATACATACATCATGGCAGTGTGGTCAGCTTCCCAGCAGGAAGAACTATAACTCAGCAAAATATTTTAGGGATATTACCTATTTTTATACATCTCTCTTCTACTAGATAATTACATTTCACACAACATTACTCGATTTTCACAATCTGCTACTGTGTAGTTGGTATATTATGTAACTGTAACCTATTAACCAAATACAATTTCACTTATTTACACAGATTAGTGCTTGGACTGAGAATACATATAATCAAGGACTTCAGATGCTGAGAAAGCATTGTATGTCTGCTTAGTAAATATATCTTCTAGATTTAATTAATGTAGCATGGAATCCAGAGGAAATAGAATTTCCCAATAACAGATTTATCTGTAACTAGGATTACAGAAAGGTCTTGTTGCCATCTTCTAACAAACATCAGTTAAAACGAAATGCTTTGCTGCATTGGACCCGTTTCAACTTAGCACTTATAAAATAGGTAGCTTGTACAATGTACTCAACTGTATTCTAATGAACAGCATCCCTACTCCTCCCCCTACGTCCCCCCACTCCGCCTGCTGGATGCCTCCTAAGGGCTCCTGTCACTCTGGGAGCAAATGCCCAGATGCTGGCATTAGTGAGAAAGACGCTGTAGGATATTTTGCCAAGAATGTTGTTTCTTCTTGCAAAATAAGGGTGGGGGAACCCTGTGTTTATGGCTTTGAGATTGGGAAAAAAAAATTTTTTTTTCTTCTGCAGTTTGATCGATGTGGCTCTTAAATTCAGTGACTCCCTTCATGAACACTGAAGTAGGTCTAGCCCCCAGGCCCAGCCATTGCCACAGTGACAGATGGGCTTCTGTCGCATGCGGTGCTAAAATGAAGACCCGTTCCCCCTAATCAGCATGCATGACAATATCATCACAGACTCACCCTGGAATTAGCAGCACAGCACATCCAGAGTTTTTCTATTTTGAATCTAATATAAAACCCAAGTTTCTACTGAGGTTAATGAACTGGAAATACTTGTTTCCATGAAACCTTGGAGTGGCCGTTTCCTCCAGACGGTATACTCATTGAGAGCTTATGTCTCCTGAATGAAAGAGTGATTTCTCGGCGTTATGATTTGTTTATGCCATAACTCAGCTGCGGGGCGTATCAACTAGTGTCTACTGTAGTCTCTGAGGTTTGGTAGTGTTTTTAAGTTCTCTAAGCGTGTAGCTAGAAAACATTTACAGATATGCCAAGTATTTGTTAAAATGATGATCACTTTGGTAATCGTTGAACTCGGCTCTCACGCCAAGGCTCGTGAGGACACCAGTGCCACACTCAGTGTGGAGACAGGATCCAGACCCCCAGCTTTCGGAAGCTGGCCTGTCCCTCTCCTCCCTGGGTCTAGGTCTCTGTTTTTAACAATGTGTGTGTGGGGGGGGCAGGCCAGTGTGTTTATTTTAGGGGAGCTGAATAGACTCAGGATAGGGTGCTCTCGGGGGGGGGGGGTAATTACACAGGAATTTCTTCAGGGGGCTGGGAGATTAATCCAATTCCTTCATGTGGAGCAAGGGGGAGGTTGCAGGCAGTGTGGACGGAACAGGCTGGGAGCACCTCCGTCCTCACACCGAGAACAGATCACACTTCAGCCGTGGGTTCTGCACAGCACAGCAGTGGGGGGGGGGGGGGGGAACCGAGCTTCACTGACGTAATTTACGCCTATTCTGCAGAGGAACTTAGAGCTTATTATGATAAACTAAGTCAATAAACATTTTGGTGGTAAGCAATGTGTTTCATAACCATAAGGCTGCAAGGGGCTTCCAGCAATCATCCGACCTATTTCTCTGCTTTTTGTAAAGATTTGTCCAAGCGAGTATTCTAGATATATGATCATTCTCTCTATACTTAAGAATATCTGTGGGAAGCATATTTTAAAAGCATCATTGAAAATCCACTTCATTATCCAGTAATTGGTGATAGGGCCCAAGACATGAATTGTATATACATTTAATTTGTCGAAAGAATAACAAACTCTTTTAGTTTATATGGTTCTACTTAGAGAAGAAGTAGCCATTTGCATTGTCACAAATGTCACAATGGAAAATATACCAGACATCTATTATATATCACAGGATGTAAACTACACTTTTCAAACAATGTAATCCAAGTGTATCTTTGAAGCTATAGTCTGAAGCAATAGTCTAATCTGTTACCATTTTGCCAACCTACTACCACTGATTACCAGTTACACTGTTGCTATGTGTTTGCAAGTTACGGCGCAAAGTGGCTGTTCCCACTAGCTGCACTCCTGGAAGTTAGAAGCTGTGAAAAACTATGATATTTTTATTTGTCCTACGTAATAGAGTCTCTATAACCTCCACGTAGGAATTGTGGGTGCAACATTGGGTCACAGTTAGTATTTCGTCTAATATCTGTACAGTATTCTTACCTAAAAATTATTGCAAACATCATGCATTTTATTGTGGCAGATTAAAAGGAATGTGCATGGATGTCCTCTTAGAAGTCAAGTGGTATTAAATTAGGCAAATGGCTATAACCCACTCTAAAAGGGATACGTGAAAATATAATTTGGCACTTAGAGCTCCTCTGGTTTAGTGGTTTTTTAGGCAACTAATTTGAAGAAGTCACTTTGACTAGGCATCAGTACTAGAGACTCATATTGGCATCAGTATTATTTTGATAGAAACAAAGTCACTTGCAAATAAATCAGTTATCCAACAAAGTCACATGCCCCCATGTGTACCCCAAACAGTGCACGGTATGTGCTTTGGGAATCTTAATAAATAGGTAACATTAGCCATAATAAAAAAAGAATACTCGTCAACGCCTGCACAACATATCGTTGGGTCTCTCGGCTCTGCAGTGCGGTACAGTGAGAGGAAGAAGATAAAGCTTCTGTATAACAGGTGACCAGACTGTCTGAAACCTGCCTTGATGGTCATCTCTTCTACTTTAAATCATTTTGGATTTCCCTTTTAATATATGACTCTCGGGAGGCCCGTGAGCCATGACCTGCTACGACTCTGAGGCAGGCCCCTCTGCCTGAGACTTTGAGTGGGCCGTGGACCCGGCACTGCAAATGCAAACTCTCACGGTCTCACGCTCTCGTCCAGGGATAACAGTATCAGAGACATAGCGTTCTGTTGTTACAGGCAACGTGCGCCTCTCCAGGAAACACAGAGCAAAGCAAGGCGACAACTTATACAAAATCTCATTCACAAGTGCAGCAAGGCTTTTAGTTTTGCAAAATGCTTCCAAGATTTCCAGCAATAAAGCAAAATTAAATTGATACATACAAAAGGCAAAGCCTCAGAGTTTGGAAAACCACCAAGCTCTGTGTTTTGAATAGAAATACTGCTACCAGTTGAAATCATGTATTTGAGGTTAGGAGATATCAACAAGGAACTCCAGATCAAGACTGTCATTAAATATATTCACTGAAGGCTCCTTGGGGTCCTGGCTTGCTGAGGGCAGGTGTTATGGATCAACAGGGCAGAGGATAAAACTTGTACACATAGGTTTCTTATACATTTTGAGCACTCCTGAGCCCATGCCCAGACCCTGTCTACGCCATGCTGTCACTGGAAACCATCTCACTCCCTCAAACCCGGCCCCAGCAAACACTGGCCTCTCTCCACCTCTGAACCTAACGCAGCCACAGCAAGAGTTGCTGATGCCTGTCTCAGGCAGACTGGAAGACCCACAGAGCCCCGGGCCAAGTAACAATGCACTTCTGAAGTCAACTAACCATTTCCAGTTGTGCTGGGCCACTGCTAACATCTGCAGCTTTTCCCTGTGCTTTTTGTTCCAAATATAGTCTGACTCCAAGCACTTAGTGTAACTTTACTGAAAATTCATTCAAAATGAATTACATATATGACCATTATATATGAATCTGACTAGGCTTTGGGTGACACCAGAGCCTTGTAGCCAACAAAATACCTAGAAACTCAAGTCCAAGAACCAAGAACCAATCAATTGCAAACCAGGTATTGTTATTATTAGGTTACAGATCTTCAACTACAAAAATTATGTTATTTCAGGGACTTCTATAAGCATATCTTACGAGACACAGCTGGAAAAACATGGTGCATGAGAGACTGAGTACTGAGAATCTAACATAAGCCAGTCTGAATGACGATTCCTTATGGGCAGCTCTCGATATGAACATACTTCCTTCACAAGCAGCTGATTTCATAGCCACATAAACGGTGTTAACATGACTGAACAAACTTTATTGTTACGTGGATAACTTGTCCCCAGCAGTGGACTCAGTCTGAGGTTGTAAATGAAGAACAGACCTGATGTTATACACAGAAGAACATAAACCTTGGCGGAATATACGAGAGTGTGTGCAAAATTCCTTCCTCACACCTGAAACCTAAGTATAATCGTCCTAACACCTTTCTGTTTCCTTCCTTTGTTCCTTTTCCCTTTCATAAAAAAGAAAGCCAGTGATAGAGTCAGTCTCATGTTGTAAAGCAGTTCCGGTTTTCTAAAGGAATGAATCCTCTTTGTGGACGGAGGAGGGCTGTGTGCATGTGTGTGCTGCATGTAGATATTACCTGACTAAAAGGAGTGACATTTTGGAAGGAACTGGAATGTCGAGAAGTAAAGTTTGCATTTTTATTTCCAATATGTTGTGACCAGAACACAACTTCAGTCAAGTGCTTCATTGCCATCCCATCCTTACTAAGAAATGATCCTGTTCAACGGTTCAACTCATTAGCGGGGCAGTATCTGGCTGCCCTTGACAGAATTACCTGGGAAGCTTTCGGAGATACAAATTACTGAGCTTTACGCCTGTAGAGATTTGGACTCAGTAGGTGGCAGGTGTGGCCTAGGAATCTGTATTTAGAAAATCACTCAGGGTAATGAGAATATAAAGCCAGATCTGGGCATCACTGAAAAGTATTCAAATAATCCCAATTACCAGGAATAGATACAAGTTGACTAAGAGAGTAGTGCATTATTTCATTTGTAGTTCTTTTGAAAAGCTAAGTATCCTGGGCTCTGTAGCATTATTTCTTTCACAAGTTTTAAGTTGAGCTTTGGTCTCAAATTTACAGTCTGCTTTTGGAGCAGGAGACTTCCAACTTATTAGAAACAGAAGTCAACACTAATCAGCGTGAGGAATGAAGATCGCTCACTCTAGGGCTGTCAGGCACAGCTTCCGCCGGAGCCGCGGCGCATCTCACGCTATTTGCGGATCCGCACCACCACGCTAGAAACGACAAGCTTCTGGACAGAGAAGCGGATGTCAGAGTGACAGCCTGATTTCTGAATGCTTAGATTTTTATGTTATAAAGAAATCACCAACTTAATACTTAGTCTCACTCCGTACTTTTCACATTGAATTGTGCATTCATCTCAAAACGATTTCCTAGCAATACTTTATAACCACCTTTCGAGCAATAATTTAAGCCATGGTATGATGCCGTATGAAACCTGCACTTCTGTGCTCGTCATAGAACCTTTAGGGAAATAGAGACGTGTTTTATCCAAGCAATAATATAGCTGGTGTGGACTTTCAGAAGATATTCACGATTCTACGACAGCAAAATGAGCAGCAGCAAGTGACAACCTGGGTAAAAATGATCTGAGCAAACGACATGGTTCATCTGTCTCAGGAGCCGTTTGTCTGCACACAAGCTGTAGTCACAGACTCCCATCACATTATTTCTGTTGTATAATTTTTAAAATACCTATCATGATTTCAGTTCCTTCCAAGAGATCTGTGTATGTAATGTTGCCCAGACTCTCAGATCTTTGTAGAATAGTGAGGAGCAGTTAAGGATGGGTAAATGAGTAAAGGTACAGCAGAGGCTGGTGAGGTGACTGAGAATGTAGGCTTTGCAGAAACGTAGATGGATCTTGGGACAAGTTAATTCACCTCTTGGTTTGGTAAGGTCTTAGAAGATGAAAGATTAAAGTTAAAAAGAGCTCGTTACTACTGTTTTCTATGATGGCAAATGCTTAGTATGTATAACAGTATGTTGCCTCCAGAATGTGATTGGTTGGACATCATCTGTAGCATAATTAATAAACATCTGAAAATGATTATGTAGCCATATTGAAAATAACCTGCCCTTCCCAGCTATTTTGATGATAGCACTAAAGCTTATACATTTCAAAATGAGTAATTCATATTTTTAGTCTTAAAATGTAAGGAACTTCTACAATGAGGAACTTCTAAACATCAGATTATTATTTAGCAAAGTCATGTAAACGTAGGATCCATTCCTAAAGCTCTAAATAAGATTACAGCTCCTATTACTGCCCCCCTCCCTGGGGAAACCCTCTTCCAACCATGAATCTGAATATCATTGGAATGGTGGGTGGATTCGCTGCTGGTTTACCCTCCTGTTAACCATAGCAAAACGTAAGGTAGCATCCCTTTTCTCACAGTTTAGAAAATCCCCCTGTAAAAGTCCAACAGGACTGTTGATTCCCTGAGAAAGTTTTTGCTCATTATCCTTTTGCATATCATTGGATGCTTAATTCTTAAACATGATTTTCATTGTTAATAAATAATGGAAAATACTTAATTTGAACCCATTATAGTGAATTTATCCTTTTAGTTCATCTAGCTGGTGATCAGATCGTTCTAAATATTAGACTCACATACCATTCCTTATTATTTGAAAGCAGAAAACGAAATAGCAAGCCTAAGTAATCGCTTGTTTCTGATTCTTTCGATGCATAGTTTAAAAATACAGGAATCAGTTCATACTCAACCTTCTGTAGCCTTTTCACTACTTGGAGATAAAGAAGGGATTCTACTAAATACATTTTTACTGTGATCTATTAAATGTAATTAAATACAAGTAGGACCATAATGCATTAGTTGGGGTAAAATCAGAAATGTGCAAAATTCCTGCTTTGCATCACCCCACTTTTTAAAGACAAGCCCCTACTTTCCTGCCTGGCACTGTATTTGAGTCTCAGGACCCAGGGACCGATGGGGAGGGTGGGGTTGGGCAAGAGCTTTAGAAGAGAAGGAGCAAAATTTAATTTTTTCCTGCATGAAGGTATAGATATTCTTAAAGGAGAGGCAGTTTCCATAATAGACGCATGTGGTTGAATGAAAGCCAGATGACTTATTCGACTGCTGGCCATTCTTATTTTAAAAAGAAAAGAGGAAAATAAAATCCTTCATGAGCCATTTTCGGTTTTCTTGGGAGGCAGTGTGAGCCTCTCAGCAGCTGCACGGATCAGGGCAACTGGGATTAGAGCCCCCAGAGCTACGTACAGAGCAAGTCTCGGAAGGGGGCAGAGAGAACCAGCCTTGGTTACCATGAGGAAGGCAAATGAAGGTGTCAGAACATCTGGACCGACGGTACAAAGGAGGCCAAACGCCAGCTCTGCCATAGGTCACGGAATAGCGTGCTAAAATTAGCGCCCAAGAACCAACTACCAGTGTGCGAGTGATACTCATTTTTTTTCCCATTTATAACCTGCCTGGCTGAGCTAACGTTCAGTGAGAAGAATACAATTTGATCTCATACGTCCTTTTTCTGTGTGTTCTGACATTATAGAAATGATCTCTTTCCCTAGTTGGGAAATGTAATCACCAAAAATGAAAACCACCCTGTGTTCTAAAATCAGTAACCTCGGTTTTGGAGCTATAGTCTTTTCTGTATTCGTCACATCGTCCTCGAGTGGGGCTTGGGCTGCTAGCAGAACAAGTCTTGGACTTTAGATAGAAGCCCTTCTGACCCCGAGCCCCTCCCGGGACGCTGCAGAGGGGAAGCGGGGGGGTCACCCCAGAGGCTGACCGCGTTCTGCGGCAGAGAAGAGGTATTCTCATCTTCCGAAATTACAAGTGCTTAGTGGCGTCTTACCCTCACTGAAAGATGTTTCACTTACATGTAACAGGTTAATTCAGGCAGAGATTGTTTATAACAGAAAAAATTTTAAGGGAGGAAACAAATCTGAATAATTTTTAATCAGAATTATCAGCCAGAAACGGAACTTAGGACAAAGATTTGCTGTCTTGAGTCAACTTACATCCCAAATTTCAGAATGCTAGACGCTTTTGAAAGCTTTCTAAATGTATCAAGTTCTTCAGCACTGAGAAAGAAAAATAATTTTATTGATGGATTCCTTAAGGCTTTATCCCCTGGAAATAACATATAATCATAAAATGCATTTAAATTATTTTTTTCTGTTTTCCATTTGTGGCAGAAAACATATAGAGGACGTCACAGAAACAGAGTTACAAATTGTGGCATTAAGCCATGGTTTGCAAATTTGGCAACATTCTTTTACTTAAAATACTAAGCTGTATTTAATGACATAAGGGATAAGAATCGTCAATAATAATCACATTAGGATTATTCATATCCATATTCCTATTATTCTCAGAATAAAATCTAAGTCAAAGCTAATTTATATTCAGATCATTTGAACAATAAATATAGTCTACATCACCTCTAACAAGAATCCATACATTTCTGAGCCCAATAAGACATCAAATTCTAGAACTGCTCTACTTTTATGGTCTCTCCTTTATGCTCAGTATCACTAACTTTCAAGGCCAGCAAGAGAAGATAGCTTTCTTCCGAGGCTGTGGTGACCTGGATCAATAGATTTACATATAACCACTTAAAACACTTTTTTTTCGCTTTGTTCATTCGAATCTCCATGAAGTGAAGCAGAACTATTCCAGTGGCCGGATAGTTTATTAACAGCATGAAACCCCCTTCCAAATTTTACTGGTAAAAATTACCATGTTGAAATTAAAGCCAAAGCTTGGCTGGGAGTCTCAGATGAATTGTTTTTGTATTATTTGACTAGAAAGAACCTATCAGGAAAAAATTAACTCTTACGGTAGATCTCATTCTAGCTGGGAAGCTCTCAATAACCTAGGTGACTGTATAACTTTCTACATTAATTCAGAGAGCTGTTTTTAAAAATTCTTTGATTTTTGCTCTTCTTGTGCAAAGATAATTATTAGTGGATGACAGCCAAAATTATTATTCTTTTTTTTTTTTTTTGATCTGTTTCAAATGTGTCACTAGGCACTTGTAAAGCCCATCCCTTTCTTGTTATATCACTCAATGACCTGGAATAATGGGTACTCACTGCTTTTTCTTTTGATCCTTAAAATCACTTTGTTCCCTATCTAAAAGAATTCTCCTACTGACATGCAAATGGATACCTGACTACGGGAGGCATCCCATTTTATGAGCATACATGAAATACTTTTGACTGGATTCAGCTGGACTACAGGAAAAAGGACAGCAACAGGGAAGATGAAAAGAGACAGAAAAATCTAATTTTGCCTACATTAAAATTATGTCTATAGCCCAACCCCATTAACCCAGAAGAAAGCGGGAAAAAAGATGAACTGATTATAGATTTTTAAATACAGCGTTCGTATTTAACAGAATGTCAGAAAGTTCGTCATGCCAGAACTTTGATAAACAAGAAACTTTAAAAATATGCTCATCAGAATGAATCTATTTAGAAGCAGAAGAAGAACTTCTTGCCTTATAGATGCCCCCCCGCCCCGCCCCTGTACAGAGTTTGTCCTCTCTTGGGAAAACGTGGCACTATGTCTTCAATCAGCATTTGCCGCGTGTCCTCACTAAGCGCTAGTATAGTCTTTGTGATAATGAGAAAGAGCCAAAGGGTCCGAATCCGAAGTGTGGCTGTAACTGGAGCGCCAGGATTTGATACTGTTTCTGAGCGAGACTCTTGGCGAGTGTGACGGGCATGGCCTCTATGTCCAGCTGTTGTGTGCCGGCAACGAATCAGGCCCTCAAAGGAGGCCAGCACCCTTAGCTTCTCTCTTTTTTTCTTTTCATTCTTTCTTCCTCTCCCTCCCCTCCCCCTTCTTCTCTCCTTCCTACCTTCTTTCCTTCTTTTCTTTTCTTTCTTTGCAGCTCTAATGAAAGATGAGAAAATCGTGTGTCACTATTTTGGCTTGGGGCTCCTCTTGTTCTCTTGCAAATCACTGAGCACAGTGTGGCTTCAGGAGGTAAGGAGAAGAAGGTACACACTTAGAGATCGCTTGGGGTGGAAATGACTGAGATCATTGAGACCTGGGCTTCTCAGTTCAAAAAACAGGAGATTAAAATACATCTATGTTCCTTTATACTGAATTTGAACACTTTCTCAAGAAGTTTCAGGGTCCACCTTTTTGGACAACCTCCTATTTTTGCCCTTACAAAGATCTTCATTTAGCAAAATCCTCTTATTTTCAAATAGTAAATTTTTACTTGGGTACTACACTGCTCATCACTGAAATAGAAAAGAAGCTTCCTCCATTTGTAAGGAGGTTGCTTTTTAAAAACGACTTTCCAATAAGGCCGATACACCCAATGTTACTTGATTTTACTGGCTCTTTATCTAGAGATGACCGTTATACTGTCTTGCTTCCTGAGTACCCCTCTGTAACTCAGTTTGGCATAGCATGGTGTTTGGGGTTCTTTTTGAGGGTCTGAAAACATTTGCCATCAATTTTGTAAGTCTACCGTATTGAAAAAGCAATATACAATGTACTCCCTCTTAGCTCTCTGCCTTTGAGATCCTGGTGTACATATCTGAACGTACAGTTTCACTTATTCACCGGAATTAACTAATTACCATGCTCTTAAACACAGAAAGACACAGGTTGGATCATTTACAAGTCCCAGTTCAAAGCCACCCCTCCCCCCCGGGAAAATTCAATCATTTCTAGCAAAGTATTTTATTCTTAAGGGAAAAGAAGTGAATTATCTTATTTAAAAGAGTAAAAATGAGGAAGGCATTATGCCTTTTTATCTTAGGTATCCCCAAAACTAGAATGATTTGAGCAAGTACTAAGATTTAAAGACTCTTTAATCCCTGAACTGAAAATGTTGTCATTTTTTGTTAGTATATTAATAATATAGTCAAACTCCTTATCAAGTAGTCTCCATGATGTAAGTTTGTGTTCACTAACAGAAAATTATATAGAAATAATACAGCTTTTTTCTTTTCTGGAAAGATGTGCTTCTATAGGTCAAATATCTTTGAATTTTGGTTCTCACTTCTCATTTAGTTTTTTGTTTTGTTTTGTTTTAATACATCTCAAGGGTCTTTAACAGATCAGGTAGTCAGTGCAGGGAAGGGATATGACAACTCCAGAAAAATTAAAAAGTTGAAAAGGGTAAATTTCAATGTCAGTTGGCATTTATTTATTTCACACTGACTTACTGTGAAATTGTGAAGAAACAGGCAGCTACCATATAAATTGACACTTATGAAAATACAAGTACTTTCTTCCTGTGATTTTCAGTGTTAAGAAAGCCTGTGTCTTGAAATAATACACAATATTAATCCTTGTTCGCCTTCAATGCCTTTACCATTTTTGTTTCTTAATGGAAATATGCTTAATAAACACTGTAAAAATAGAAGAAATGTGGCTAAGGAAAACAGAAGAAATTAAGATCAGATGTGAACAACTGTGACCCACAGTCCTATTTTCTCAGTTTTGTTGTTCCTGCTGAGTTGGTGTCTAAGGCCCAGATTGGCAAAGTTTACAAGCTACTAATCACTGTCTCCTTTAAAAATCTGGAGATAAGCAAATATTATTCCAACTATGTGGACATTAATTCATGCCATCCTGGCAGGTTTTGACTACCATGAAAATCAGGTTAGGTTCAAATTAAAAAAGAAAAATGGTCCATGGAGAGAAAGACTTTCTGATTTTTCTTAGAGATGGATAAACAGCTTTTACCTTATTAAAAAAAAAAAAAATCTTCCTGGGAGTTTGGCCTTGGAAAAACTCCGACGTTTTATAACATCTGCCTGCAACTCCATTATAACTTTGGTAATCAAGTGACAGAACTGTCTCATTATGCTTTTAAAATGTACCGATTAAGTGCATTCCAGAAATAACACATATCATTCTTCATTTCAAAATCAACCTACCTGAATTCTGACTCTTTAACTGTGAGTAGCCATTTTACAAAACCAAAGGGTCTCATTTCCCAAAACTGTACTTTAGATTAAAAAAAAAAAAAAAGCCACCAAAAAACAAACAAAAAAACCCCACCTTGCCTGTTCATTTCAGTGTATAAGATAAATAGCCAGTGCGTTTTCATCAACCATTCTGGCCCTATATAATCATCAACAGGTCTCCCAACTCAATAAAAACACATAGTTACAACGTGCTAGGTTCATTCGCTTCCTCTGCCTCGGGTAGGTTTTATGTAACGAGATACCTGAATTATTTTAATCCTTTGGCTAATCCATTTGCTGTAATTTCATGGGTCTAAATTTTTGGTTTGGCTTGCAATGTGAATACTGTTGTACATCTGCTATTTTGCTATCAGATTATACTTTGTGAGTCATTTCTTTTAAAAATCTAGTGATCACAAACTTGAATTACAATGTCACTAATAATATCAGGTAAATATACTAATATATCCGTAAGGCATGGTTAAATTGCATATATTTTGAAATGTCAAGCTATTTTTTTTTAAAGATGAATGCATTTCTTAAACCTGTACCGTTCATTAAAAAGTTTCATTTGTTGTTTCATATTCTATTTTAAACTATTTTCCTTTATCTAGTAGTACAGGTTTAGAGGACCTTTTCTGAATGAAATGATAAAATATGCCTCATTTCACTCGAATTTTAAGAATACTAGTTCATGTACAAGTATATAAGCACTTACAGGATTATAAACCTCCACTGTATCTTCTTGGGTTTTCATGTAACACCACTTTTTACTCACGTGATTCTTTTTACTTGTAATTATTCTAAATCACGCACGTGTAAATCACGTGTAAATAGCATGTTTCATTATGAAAAATGTCTTTGTATTTGCAGACTGCAGAGTAAGGTAAATTTGTATACGAAAAATGGTTGATGAAAGCCTGGGATTCTTATAAAACAAAGTGGAAATGACAGTTGTGTGTTATATTTACATAACTCATTACAAAATTCAGTCATGCATTATTTACTTTCTAAGTCCAAACCGTCACTTATAAAATGTTTAAATCAATAAATGATACTAAAAACAGGAGTCTGTAGATTCTTTTCAACATATTCTTTCACACCCTGAGTGACAACAACTAAAAATACGAATGAAGAGTAAATGAATGACTGTTTTTAATGCATTATCATTATGGCTGCAGATGATGTTAATGACACAACTATTATTTATTTTTACAACATGAAATTGTAATTCTCTTACAAAACCAAACAGTGCAGGTCACCATTTCTGTAGTTTTATGCACTCTGAATATATATCACACAGAAAAGGCATGATTCACTTGTCTTATGGTCAGTTTACTTTCCAGAAAGGACAGAGAAATGGGATCATTTTATCGTCATTATTAAATGTCAACTGAACGCCCACAGGGCACCTCATCCCAGAGTTAGAGCAGATGCCGCGCAGACCCCAGAAGAAGACCATTTTCATCCCATGGTCCTAACCTTCTGCAGTGAGTATATAAAAGAATCGAGTTATATTTTCTTACGGTATTGGCCCTCTCCCCCATAACCATGAGATATCGACTATACACATCTATTTCTAGCTATTCTAGCAGTTCCCAAGGGGGTATCCATCCCTTGTTCACAAGCAGAGCTGTTGTCATCTTCTGCCCTTGTCTCCTGATAGACATGTGCTCTTTTGAAGTCATGCCACTGAGAATTACTTTTCTAACCCTGTGACACTAGGGAGGCAGAAAAAAGTAGAGGAAGTCTGTACACACACACACACACACACACACACACACACACGTGGGATCATTCCAATGAACACTCCCTCAGGAAATAGAAGAAAGTTCCTTGGGGTGCCAGGTGGTCGGTTGTAAAGTGACCGCCTTTGGCTCAGGTCATGATCCCGGGGTTCTGGGATCAAGTTCTGCATCAGGCTCCTTGCCCAGCGAGGACTTGGTTTCTCCCTCTCCCACTCCCCCTGCTTGTGTTCCCTCTCTTGTGTGTCTGTCTCTGTAAAATAAATAAAATCTTTAAAAAAATGAAAGAAAGAAAGAAAGTAAGTTCCTGGATGCGTAGCAGGACGGGCAGTCCTTGCTGTGGCTACACCTGGTGGCCGTGGGGCACCTGTCTGGCGTTGGCAGCTTGCCTCGCCCACTGCCCGCTATACATGGGTGTAGACTGAAGCACAGAGGTGAACTCCGGCTTTGTCAGCACGGGATCAGATTTGTCTTTGTTGCTGGACAAAATAATCCCCTTCAAACTTAGAAGGCTCTCATCTATTTGCCTCCAGTCAGTTCCGTTTGCCAGCATCCCAGCTAAGGTGTTCTCCCGAAGTTCTTATTCTTGCCTGATGCCCTTGTCCCCGTGACTGTCCCATCATACAATGGTAGCTCTCAGTGTCGCATCGTACCGGAGGGCAGGCGGCACTCTTACTCTGATCTCTGCCACAGGCTGTCCCTTTGTCCACCAAGAAGTCTCACTGGGTCTCACTTGCTTCGGGCTTAATCTTTCTCTTACTGTTTCAGTTTTGTTGCTTCTTTCCTGTTTTCCGTGTGGAAGTCCTTAGCATTCTCCACGTGTGGTGTGCAAACCACGCAGCCCGTACTAAGCTCAGGTCCTTCTCTTCCCACCTGGCCGAATACAGCGAGCAGCAGCCAACACCCACTCTTCGTAGAGCGTCCCTACAAGCACTTGTGCTGCCCACTGAAGGCGTCTAGCTACCTTCCACGGGAACCAGGGGCGACAGCTGTACCAAGCGTTCCAGTCCTACCGCGCACACGCCCTCCTCTTTCAAGCACACGGACCCCCTCGCCTCTGAACCAGGCCACGGAGTTGAGGCTTCCGTGTAGCGGCACCTGTGTTCCCGCTCCCCCTCTGCATATGCGGTAGGACAGGAGACGCTGCGCTTACCAGGGAAGCCGAACAGGTAAAGACCTCATGCAGTGATTATGCGTTTCGCACTCACATATCAGGACAGAAAGATGCTAAGATAGAGGGAAGCCATTTCGTGCTGGCGTTCAGAGACCTGTCTGAGGGTGGCCCTGCCTGGTGCTGTTCTCTGGACCAGCGCAAGCAATGGCCCAAGACCATCCTTATTCACATCCCTGCCTCTGTACTCAGCTGCACGGCCGCTACAAGAGAGGACAGAAAAGGCACTCCAATTGTGTATCTAGGGAAAGGGTAAGGATTTTGGTCAACAGCGAACCACTTCTGCCACGATTCTATTTTTAGTGTGAGATTTTTTATCTTATTCTCAAAAAACCTAAACCAACTCAGGCTTAAGGCTATGTCTCCCTATTTAAAACAGAACCGGAACCTTTTAGAAACCGTGCCTGTGATATTAGCCATGAGGATGTCTTGGTTCTCCAATTCTCACGGACAGAGATGTTCTAAACAAGCAGATGATTAGTATCTGTAAACAAATCCCCCAAATAAAACAGACTGACCACAGATTCCCACAAGGTTCCCAGATTCCTGTTGAGTGGCCTCTCCTAATCAGGAAGGGACTCCAGTGCAAAGTGTCATCATCACCAGGATCAAAGAAGAGGATGGAAGGTGACAAATTCCTCAGGACACAAAGCCCATTGCACACGTGCTATATGCAAAGTGCTCAAAGGAGGAGTTCCAACATTAGTGCAGATGGAGCTCAAGGACCAGGTCCAGGGAAGTGAGAAACCCCTACTCACTCCAGTGCTGTAAAGATCATGCACACTTCTGCTTTTTCAGGTTTGGACTCGGAGCCCAGGACATTTTCCATCATGAACAGGCAATGCCCATAAGATTTCAACTTTCAAAATACAGAAGTTATAGAGAAGCACTTCACCGAGTTCTGGTTTCACTGAACGCCCCCTACTGGACAGTTATAACTACAGAAGCACGTGCGAGTTACGTGCAAGCTCTCAGTTGAGTGTGTGGTATTTGGGATTATACAGACCTCGGGCCAATCCCAGTCATGCAACTTATTCGCTAGGAAATGACAGGAAAACACCCCTATCTAACTGGACGATTGTGCCTCTGTCAGCCTATATCTCCGTGGAAGGAAAAGTCTTTTCCTACGTCTCTGCCTAACCCCCAATGCGAGGAGACTAGCATGAGTCCCTGTTTTAAGACAAGGTAAAGCTCTTTTTTAGAAGAGCTTTATTAACTGCCTTATTTTCGCATGTAATTTATCTGATGCTCTCACTTCAAAGAAGGCATTGGATTCCATTTTTTAAATATTCTTTGATGATGGATCCCTGACTGATAGGACTTTTGTTTCTCCGTGCAGAATGATTAAGGGGCCAACTCAGAATCACATAGAAAGGAATGGGAAGAATCTGTGGGTTTCAAGTGAATTGGGGGCACGTCTCTTGACAACAGGAGTGAGGGATTCGGGGGACCACGGTTTCAGGATTCCTCTTCTGGTTTGTTGTTGTAATGAAGAGCTAACTATGCAAGACTAGACCAATTACATCTCCTTCCAAAGGCTAAAGTTACAATATTGGCTGTCTTTACATTATAATACCCAAGATTTATTTATGTGGTGCCCTCTGTGCAACCAAGGAAGCGTTGGTTAGCAGGAATTAACTGAGAGTAAATTCATCAGAATATGGTTGCTCCTCAATGCTTCCACACACCCTATCTTATTTGGATTTACCCCTTAGTCAACATTTAAATATTCTGTATTCGTCTATACATCATCTCATTATGTTCTTGGCTGTAATATATTAATGCATTTGTGCTAGACAAATGCTAAATACCCACTTCTTCAATTACATGAACTATGCCACAACATATCCCAGATAACCTTAAGAAGAAAGGGGATGAACCAGCCTGGCTGTTTGCATGAGCTGGTCCCTGTGACGAAACTGATTCACAGCCTGAGGGGAGAGAGGAGGTGAAGATGTGCTCTGAGGGGAAAGACTGGAACGTTGGAAAAAGAGAAACAAGGGGTTATCTGCTCCCCAGTCTGGCCCCAGGGAGTAAGAGTGAGCTCTTCCAGGAAGAAGCTCCCAAAAACCAGAGGCGAAGGAGCTGTTCTGCTCCAGACCCATGAGGTACCTGGACCACAAGCAGTGCGCCTTCGAAGTCCAGGTGAAGAAGCTGACAAAGTTGGGGGAGGGGACACCCTCCCCATTTTACCTGGAAAGCCTCTTTGACAGTATTGGAAAGGATTTAAGTTAAAAAACGTCACCGAGTCTGTGAGGGTGAGTTTACAGAAGCTCCGTCTGTGGCATAATTCCACAGAACCCAGAGCATGAGCTTGCGTCACCAAATCCTGAAGTATCCGCCTTAGACTCCTCTCCTCCCCCAACCGGAAGCACCTCTGTTCTCGCCCCTACAGATTCCGAACGTGCAATCATCTCTGATCTAGACCAGTCCTTCACAAGTACTAGTCTCTAAGAATTTTTCTTTGTTCATGAAAAAAAAAAAAAAGAAAGAAAAGGGAAACATTTCATGAAGCTAAATCAATTTAATTTGCAAAACTTTTTAATTTGGAGATCCACAGAAAAAGTAATTTAGCTGTATTGAGGGGTACTGTTGACAAGAGGTGGTTTGTGGCTTTCCCTGGTTTGTTTCACTTTTCAAGAACACTTGCCTTTCGCCCTGACCTGCCCACAGAACGTGTATTCGTTCTTCAGAGTGGCCACTCTCCTGCCATCCTCAATGAAATTTTCTCACCCTGCTCCCCTGATGCCTTTTACCGCCACAGTGGGGTACTACCGGAATGAGGTTATGCCCACCTTAGAACTCTAAAACAGAAGACAACCGTTATGCATTAACAACCAATAATTAAAAAGCAAATTCTCTCTTCTTAGATGGGTATGCTGGCAAGTAACAGAAAATTCAACTCAATGAGCTAGGGTTTTGTTTGTTTTTTTTAAGGTAAAGAAACCCTACTGGCTTATGAAAATAAGAATTCAGGCTTAAATATGGTAAACAGGCTACATTTCTGTGTGATTCCACCCTCCCTTGTGTACTGGCTTCGTCCTCAGACTGGCTTCCCTCGGGGAAACAAAGTGGCTTTGGTAGTACTTTTGTTCAACCACTGAAGGAAGAAAAAACCGTCTCTCTTCCTCTAGATAATCTTCTATGTAGATGTAAAGCCTGAAACAAATCTCGAGTAATGACTTTGACCGTCACTGTCCGCTAAACCCACCATGGTTTAAAGAGGGAGAAGACCGTACGGTTACCTTAAGGCAATAAGGAACGTCTTTTAGACTGGCTACTACCCAATGGGGGGGTGCAGCGGCTTTGGGGAGGCGGCCATTATGGTGCAAAATGTCTCAGGACCACGAACAGTACGCAGCCTCTTGTCCACCTCCAGTACCCCGGTGTAGCCAATTCCATGTACTAGAGACCTTCGCATCTGTGTTTTGAAAGTAGGAATCAGTGCGCTGGTGAGATGTTGGACGGAGGCTAACATTGCAGGATGAAGGTTAGCTTCCAATGTCCTTTCAGTCACGTCACGTAGGTAGCCTTCTGCTCTGTGCTTGCACAAGGTCACCTCTGTGGGCAGACATTATACAACGTGAGGTTTACCGTCACGGCTAACTCATACCCCTTTTAAATTGTTAACTGCACTGAGGACAGAGACTTTGGGGTAGGACCCACCATGCGAAGAGATACTAAACATAATCTCAACAGATGTTTGTAAAACGTCCTGTCCCTTCCGCTCACTGTCCTTCAGCTGGAAGAAGTCCTGCCTGCTCCCTGGGAGGGGTTCATGCTCGAGGGGACACCGAGCTCGTGGGAACAGCTGTCCCTCTACGGCCAGGAGGCTGTGTTTTCTCAGGACCACAGGTGAAGCACCTCATTATCAAGATGCCTCATGAAGAGAACGTAACTCTGAGCTTATTAGTGCTAATGTGAGAGAGTGAGAAGTGATTGAAATGCTTAATATTAACACTTTCAAATACAGAAGCAGCTTTTCCAGCAGTGAAATGCATGACATCTTCGAGGAGCCTCTGCTCTTCTCCCTGCTTAAGCACAACTTGTCAAGACTCCGAGGTAGGGAATATTGAAGTGGCCAGTGTATCCAGCCCCTGCATCTAGGCAGGGGGACTCAGACCCACGGGCATCGCCACAGTGGCCGCAGACGTAGGCCCCCAGCAGAAGCCAACAAACGCCCCCAGCCTCGCCGGTCCGCTCCCGCTCCTCTTTATACACAGCAAGGATTTCTTCAGAACCAGTCCACATTTTTTCACCTGAGGAAAATTCTCTTCTAAAGTTTCCCAGATGAAGAAGGGCTACAGTTATTAGTAAATCTGGACTATGTGCTGGTTCCCATCTATAGTCTTTAATTTGCTTATCCTCAGAGCAACCTTACCAGGCGAGCATTATTGTCAACGAATAGAGAAAGACGATGGGCAACGTTTCCAAAATCACTTGATAAACTATAGAGCTAACCACATGATTTAGTGCCCGTCCCTGTGTTTCTCCAACACTTACAGACGGACATTGTTTTTCCTTTATACATTTTTCTTCATTTTAAAATCAGCTTCAATTTTCTTCACCTTACATTACAGAACCTCCATTCCAGCACTTGAATATTATATGCTAACTTTTCAACATCCTCTGAGCGCTTCATTTATTCATCAAACAGTTCCTGAACATAGACCTAGTGCCTGAAACTCTCCTGGGTTCTGGCAGCATTGTGAGTCAGCAAAATACACGTGGTTTGTCTCGTGATGAAGCTGAGTAAATTGTGGGGGAGAGAAAGATTCATCAGAATTGCACAGTGATTCATAATTTAAAACTGCAAATAACATGGAGTGGAAAACTTACAAACTGCTGTCATGGCATATACCAGAGATGGAGAAATACGTCACCGAGGATGTAAATTTTGAGCTGAGAACTGACGGGTGAGTAGGAATTCTATAGAAAATATTAGGGGACGATCTCTAGCCCTGGGATAGAGGAGAAAACTAGAAACCACTCTTCTAAAAAAAAAAAAAAAAAAAAAAGCTAGAAATGAAGGATAAAGTGGATAGCGTGGGGAGTAAAGTAAGAAGATGAAGTAGAAGCCCGAAGTAAGAGGAACATGTGAGCGTGCTGAGAAGTCTGGGTGGTGTGGAGAGAGGGGCAAGGGGAAGGGGAGCTTGGAGAGGCTCATTAAAGAAGGTACGTTAACACGCAATAGGCATGAGGATAGGCCGCAGGGAAATGGATACCCTCAGCATAAAGCCAGAGCTCACATGGGACTGCACTACCAGGAAAAAAAAAAAAAAAAAGAAAAAAGAAAAGAAAACGACCCTCAGCTGGAAAACTGCATGGAGGAAGTTTTTCTTAGTATTGGTCAGGTGGGACAAAAATTATAGTTTCCTCTATGAATTGATAACCAGAAACCACAGTTAGGATTTTTAAATTCTTTTTTAAATTAAAGAATTGTATGTTTTAAATGTTAAACTGCTATAAAAAGCTTCCTGTCCTGGTGACATCCCTCGTGCTTCTATCAAGAGAAAACGCAAAACATCTCTGGAGTGACACCATTTCAACCGAGAGTAAGTTAATGCTTTGAAACAAAGCTTTCTCAAATCCTAGCTCACAATCTAAAATGTTAAAACATAGAAGCCGGGGGAAACTGCCACCGGGAAGAAACAAAACAGAACCAAACAATAGGGGCAGAACGTGGAGGGGGAGGGGTTCTCGATGTCAGTAAACATCACAGAATCGTACACAACCACAGAACTTAAAAGCAACTTGGAAAACTGGCAGATGTCCTCCAAGGAAATAAAAGACAAATAGCATGTTTCTCAGTAGCCGTTACATAGGCCAGAAGGAGGCGGCATATTTCAGGGTGCTGAGAGAGAAAGACTGTGAATTTAGAATTCAGGCAGAATAAAGACATTTTTACAGAAAGATGAACTCATTAGAAGAGCTTAAGAAAATACTTCTGGAAGAAAGCAAAGGATCTCAGAAAAACTTTGAGATGTAAGGAGAAAAATGAGAAAGCATAGCAATGCGTATGTCAGCAAATCCAAACAGGCGCTGACCAGATAAATAAATAATAACCATAATGCCAACTAAAGAGACTTTTAAAAGTCGGGGTGGAATTCATACAAAAAGCAGTGATATGGGAGGTGGAGTAAATGGTCAGAGTGGAGTGCATTAGGGTCTTGGATTGTCTGAGAAGAGGGTACGGGTGTTAGCGTTAGATTTTCTACAGTAGTCATGTTTGTCAGAATTGAAGAGTAAACTTGCAAGAAACAGAAATAACCTGTAAAACTGCCAAATATAGAAAGAAAAAAAAAGGAGGGGAGAAAAATACAAAGAAACAATGAAAAAGCATGGTCAAGAGAAGATCCAAAGTAGAATGTATCTAAATCAAATATGAGAGTAATGACAGTAATGTAATTCAGTATCAGTTTGACTAATGAGACCGTGCACCTTAGATAGTAAAGAAAAATGCTCAATTTGCTCAATTTCTGGAAATGTGACAGTTTAGGTACCTGAGCCCTCCTGTGGAAAACAAAAAAAATACCGTGATACATGTCAAAATCATGTATCTGTAGATCACACGTATATATGAAACAAACTCATATCTTAAATATAACCAACTTTCCTCTTGAACACATCACTATGCCCCATGAAAATGAACATTTGTAAATTGAAAACTTGCAATATCAGAAAACAGAAGATGAATCCATCCTTCGCTGTATCAACTCCAACACATAGAGCCGCACCATTAATGTAAGGACGACCTAATATAGGATCTCTTCCCCTCACCCTATTCTAGCGATCAGAAAATAGCAAACGCATCCGTCTGTCTCATTTGCTGATATTGACTGGAGGAGGAAATAAAAATCCCCTTGCGCAATTCAAGCCATATTGTGATTCATACACAGGTGTGCAAGCCAAAATGACTCTACTTGAGTCGGCTAAATAGCCTCAAACCAAGAGTTATTTTTATTTTTCTCAAACCAAGAATTATTTTGAGTCATCTCAGACTGGCTCTATCCCAAGCACCTGAGAAGCGCATGGAAACATTTTCTACGGGCACTTATCTTTGCCCTGGCCATGAAAACTTTTGCTCAGATAAGTTTCAAGGAAAGTATTTTCAGATAAAAATAACAAAATGCACAAGGAAATAAGACATCATGATGAGAAAGGAGCAGCAGAAAAAAGTGGTAAAGCTGATACTGTGAAACCTTTGGATGATGGAATTAATGCAAAACAATATAACATTAGTATATTTAATATATTTCAAGAAATTGAAAGAGGCTTTACAGGAAGAATAAACAACAAACAAAATTCAAACAAAGCTAAGAAAAATTTATAGAAATGCACAATATAATAATGTAACTTAAAACTCCATCTTTGGTCTAACAGCAGAATGGATACAATTAACAAAGAATAGCTAAGGGGAAAATAAAGAGATTAAGGGAAGGCAGACTAGAGAAACAAATAAATGGGAATATAAAATAAAGACCAGATGCATGGAGGACAGAGTTACAAGAATTAACATGTCTTAACTGGAATGACACCCAGGGGGAGAATGGGGCAGAAGTGATATAAAAACAAAATGGCTTAGAGTTTTCAGAACAAGGAGAAGCCAAACAATATAAAAAAAGAACGAATAAGGAGAAATCTAGAACTAGACGGAACTTTGGATACAATGGATTTTAAATTACTGAGAAAAAAAAAAAAAAAGAGAGAGAGAGAGAGAGGTTGTGTACCAAGGAGTGAAAAGCAGACTAACAGCAACAATGAAAGCCACAAGACAATGGATGGTTTCCGCTGCAGGCAGACGGAGGACAAATGTCAACTTACTGAGTTCTATTCAACACAAAGTGTTCTCAAGAACAAATGCAAAATAAAACCTTTTTATAAGGCAAGAGAAAAATGGGCCAAGTTTGTCTCTGGCAGAAATGTATTAAGAAAAATACTAAAGGAAGTTCTTCAGGTGAGAGGAAAATAAACCCAGAAAAAAAATTTGAGACTTCACAATAAATTTTTTAAAAAATGAAGTGATGAAGTGAGAAACTGTGGATAAATAAAAACACTTCCCACGTAAAGCAATTACAACAGTATTTTGAGGTTGTAAAACAGATAAAACCAGAATATCTGACAACAATGGCATATAGGCTGGGACAGGTTGATCAGAGAGATAATGTGGAGGATATTTATATATCTTTAAATGTTCTAACATTAGATCCTTGTGTTATTTGCTAGAGTCTAAATAAAGGCATTGATTAACCTGAGATTTTGGGAAGTTACACATTATCTTAAAATTTATAGAGTAACATTAAAATAATAAGAACAGATTATGAAATAACCAAATCAGCAGATCAAAAATCTAATGAAAAATGAAATAGTCAATCAAGGCAAGAATATAAAGAAAAAAATAGAAAATGCTGGACCAAAGAAAGCACAAAATAATTTAGAAATTAATCTAAACGTGTCAGTAATTGCAATAACATAAAATGAATTTAGAGGTCAAGTTAAAAGAAGAAATTCTCAGACCGGGAAAAGGTGCATCTCTACATTATTCACGTAAAATATGTTTGTAATATAAAAATACAGCAAGGTAGAGGTAAAAGGGCAGAAAAAAGATATATTAAGTAAATGATACACTTAAAAAATATAGCTATACTGTTACCTCCCGGTGTTCACTGCAGCATTATTTATGATAGTTACAGATATGAAAGCAACCCAAGTGTCCATCAATATAAGAATAAAAATATGGCACGTTCTTGCACGCACGCGTGCGCACACACACACAAGTATTATTCAGCCATAGAGAACGATGAGGTCCTGGCATTTGTGACAACATGGATGGACTTAGAGGTCCACGCTAAATGAAATATGACAGGGAAAGATAAATTCCATATGATTTCACTTATACATGAAATCTAAAAAGTAAAACAAATGAATAAACAAACAAGCAGAAACTGACCTATAAAGCAGAAAACAAACTGATGGTGTCACAGGGGAGCGTGGTGGAGGGAGGGGCAAAATGGGAGCAGGGCAGTGGGAGACAGAGGTGTCCGGCTATGGAACGAACAAGTCCTGGAGGTAAACGGGAGTATGAGCCCGCGTGACCGTGATACCGGGTAGCTATGCTCGGGAGCCCAACAGTGCACAGACTCGTTGAATCAGTACGCTCTACACTTGAACCTAATGTAACATTACATGTCAACTGTACTTCAGTAGAAGCTTTTTAATTAAAAAATTTAAACATAAGAAAATCTGTTGAATAAATTGCCAAATCAGATTTCAACAGAAAAAGTTTAGCTATATCTGTATTATGGAAATTCGCGATTTAGGCAAAAAAAAAAAATTTACTGGAGGTTGAGAAGTGATTTTCATAATTATAAAATGTTTAGTTACCTCAAGATAGTAAAATCATTAACTTACACTTTGTAAAAAATGGTGTTATATATGCTAAATATGATTATAATTACATATAAGAGAATGTGTATATACATTCCAATAAAATTGGCAGAAGAGGTAAAATAAGAAAATCGACAATTATGGTGAAAGACAGATGTTCCACAAGGATGTGGAACATTTAAATAACACACTTAACACCATATACGAACACTTTACCTAACTGCTGCAAAATATTCTTCCTTTTCCAGGGCATAAAACAGGTTTGAAAGTGTGCCACACCGGGCCATAGCATGTCTCGACAAATCCCAAACAATTAGTTTTCAGTTTTAAATGTTAGTCAAATTCCCTTATGTTTGTTCTCTGACCCATAAATCACTGAATTTTGTAATTTCAAAACTGTAAAACTTTTCTACTGATCCTTGTAACACTCGTGTTGCAAATTTAAATCAGACTTCATATCATACACAACGTACATCCCAGGTGGTTTAAAGATTTAAAATGTACAAGGAAAGACTATAAAACTTTCAGAGGAAAACAGAGCAGAAAATCTGTATGATCTTAGGTCAGCAAAGGATTTCCTAATGAGGCACAGAAAGTGTCATAAGGAAAAATACCGGTGCATTCGTCTGCATGAAATTCTGTTCATGTTAAGAATCACACAGTGGAAAAGCAAGGTCACATTGGAAGAATATATCTTCATTGCACAGAATCAACACACATTTATAACTAGCATATATTAACTCCACCACATGAGAAAATGGCAAATAAACAAAAGGGAAAGGAATTTCACAGAAGAGACTACAACTGACCGAAGCACAGGAAGTGTTAAATCTCGTGGACAGAGACATACAAATCCAAACCGTATGTGATCCGCCACCCTCCAGAGTGGCAAGATTTAAAAGTCAAACGTTATCAAGTGATGGCTGGAATGTGTGGAGAAATAGAAATGTTCATCCAGTTCTGATGAGAATGTAAAACAGTAAAGCTATTTTGAAAACCAGTTTGACATCACTAATTCAGTTGAAAATACACAATAAACCTATAACGTCAGACCCATTCATTCCACTATGGTGTATATAACCTAGAGAATTTTTTCCCATATGCAATATAAGTCAGGTTGAAGAATATTTACAGAAGCCTCGTTATAAAGAAAAAGAAAACTGTAGCTATCCAAATGTCCATCAACAATGGAAAACTTAAATCACTTATGGTATATTCTTAAAATTATTTACAACAAAATATGTAACATTAATGAAATACAATGGTGCAGCCTTGATGCAGGCCTAAAACATAATGTTGACCAAAAGACACATTTCAAAAAATTCATATAATGTGATTTTAGTTACAAAAACTTCAAAGGAGATAAATCTAAAAATGTATTGTTTAAGGATACACAAGTACGTGGTTGGGTTCTAAAACTACCGAGGAAACGCCAATTAGATAATGAAGATCGCCCATTTCAAATCCAGATGTTGGCAAAAATTACAAAGCATCACAAAACCACAATTTGGCAAGAATATAAAGCGAAGTTAACGTGTCATATATCCACATCCCCCAAATCCAGCAATTCCAAACCTAGGTTTATATCTAGGGGGAAATGCATACATATGGGCACAAGACGACAGGTACAGAAATAAAGGATGATTAGTTATACATAGCACTCTACTTAGCTAGAGCTAGAATTGTAAGAATCAACATGGTTAAATCTCAACTTCGCAACAGGGGCTACCTCGGGTGACAGATGGTCAGAAACAGATGTCCGTACAGATGCTCACTTTATCTGTAGGGTGTAGTATTTTCCTAAGAGAAAATGATGTGAAGCAGGTTAGGAAAAATGACAGGATGTGATAAAGTTAAATGATGGGACGGTACATGGTCTCCATGAGATTATTCTCTATATAATGCTATGTGTTTGAAATACACCTGAATAATAATTTTGTGCTATGGGTAAGGATAAAAATAGGATAGACACAGCAGGATACCATCGACAGGGATGGGCAACATCACAGACTATTCTGTACCCTGGTCTTACTCCTCTGACTTGTGAAATCTGACTCATCCTCAGAATTCACCTCAGGTATCTATCATCTCGTCTGTGACCTGTTTCTGAGGCCCGTATAAACAAATCCTAGCTATCCTAACCATCATCTCTTTGCAAGATGCACGGTAGCTTCAAGGAGGGGCTGTGTCCTGTTTATTCTCCTAGCGTCCAACGCAGAGTGCTTGGAACAGGGAAGACAGTCCATAAACAACTGGTAATGCAGCTGGGGATTATGGGGCTAGATTTCATGAAAAACAGTACAATTTTAATACCTGCATTCATCTTAAGATCCTAAGCCTGCTCTTTAAGTATATTAGGCAAATTAATTAATCTCTCTGGATTCCATTTTATCAATTAAGATAACAGGTTGTTGCCTACTTCTACCCTAGGAGATTAGAGGCAGATCAAAACGTTCAGGTCATTTAACACACACCACATTTCATAACTGGATGGCACAGCTACCTATAGGAAAAAATTAATCCTGTAATCGAAAATGTCTTGAACTATGTGAAATGTTTTTATTGAGATGTTGCAACATTGTGCCATTCAGTAATATATTTAGAGCTTAACAGGAGTAGCATGGGGGTTAGGGAAACAGCCTACTAAAGCTGAAAAAATGTTTGAGGTCAAAAGCACAAGAAGAGGCATACTAGAAACTCAGTGGTATGGCTCAACCTGGTGGCTCATGGCTGATGCCCGTTCTGATGGCGTTGCCGCCGGGGCTGCGCTGTTTGTTAAATACTGTGGCTATCTCTCCTCCTTGAAATGGTACGGTTTAATCAAACATTTTAGCTACCATAAATTCCTGTATACACCACTCAAAAACTGTCAAGTTATAAATAGGTCCAATGAGATATATTTAGTCCTAAAGCTTTATCCAAATAAACGCAGATTTCGCTTTTTAAAATTTTTGATGGTTCCAATATTTTTTCATTTCTTGAAGTGTTTCAGGGCTATCTCATGTAGCACAACATAATGGTTGAACAGAAAGTTAGGATGACAGAGCCTTTTAATTAGGAGTCCACTCTTGGATGCATTAAATTATTAATATCATCTTACCCCATACGCACATGTGAACAAATGGAAGTAGAAATAGAAATGAGTAAGATTTAACCTACTGCTTTGATTGAACCCTTAAGTTTTTTATGTTACATTTTTACAACTTCTTGGTAAGTATACATATCGGTATGTGAAGGAAAGGCGAAAGGTCAGCTGTCACTAATTCAACAATGGAAAGTTGAGAAATCGGAAACAGAAGTTTTCCTTCTAAAATACAGAAAAACAATGCTTTCCCCGAGGAGCTAGTTTAAGATGAGAATCTGACATTCTACAACTCGATGAACCGTAGGTCTCTGAAGAGAACCAAAGGACCAAAGCTTCCCGGAGAGGAGTTAATGGAAGAGGCTGGAAATATCAAAAACATATTAAGAGACAAGACTGGGAACACTAATACTATGAAAAGCGTTCGGAAAATACTTTGTGGCAAAGGGGTCTCCGATTTTTCCGTTCAAAGCAAATGCTCTACACTAGGTCAGTGGGTCCTATAATCCAAACCCCAACGTGCCCTCACAGGGACAGAGCGTGCACAGAGAAACACATTTTGAGGAAGCCTCCGTAGAGTCCGGAAACATCACTCAAACACAGAATTTTCTTGGCTTGACTGACTTCAGAAGTGCTGATAGCAAAAGGACCAATTGGAATAGATGAAATACCGGGAATTGGCCTGAAAGGATGATTGCCTCTCATTACTTCCCTCATCAAGCTCTAGAACTGTCTGCAAGAGAGAACCGAAGCATTTGAGTGGTGGAGAGGGCTGAAGATGAAATGGAACGTTTTGTCTCCCGCTGCAGGTCTGGAGCCTACGCAGGAGAGGGGGGGCTGGCACGCTCTAGGACGGCAGGGCTCACGCATTTGTTTTGAAGCATCATTTGTATACAATCACCCTGGGCTTATCCATTGCTTTCATGGTCAGTAGAGACCTACATCTTTTAACATTATTATCCTCATTATCACTGTCAGTATCATTAATAGAGGGAACTGGGGCACTGATGGAGATTCTGGGAGGCGCAAACCAACTCCTGGCATTGCCAGGAGGATCTCAGAACCCAAAAAGCTGCATCAGAGTCTAAGAGTGCCTTAGCATTCTAAGGCGACAGGCGAAGGAAAGTTAAAATCTGAATGTTGGGTAATGTGAATGCATGAGTCTCATCTTCTCTCAAAGGGGATGAGGAATAGTGTAACATTATATTTTGAAAATGTTGTGTCATTAGTGTTTTCTGCATATATTAGGTACAAGAAGTAATAATGACATTGGGTCTCCTTTACATGTTTATTTTAAGCATTTTGAACATACGAAAAACCAGAACACAGTAAAATGACACCCCATATTACAGCCAACTAAAATCAACAAGTTTTGTTCAGAATGGCTTCATCTAGAATTTTGTTGTATAAATTATACACAGTGAAATGTACAAATCTTATGTATAAAATTCCAGGAGGCTTGATGAATGCATAAACTCATGGGATTCACTGTCTCATCAATGAATTTCTATCACCCCAGAAGTTCTCTTATGCCTACTTCTAATCAATTCTCACTTCCCATAGGCAACCTCTTCTTTGATTGCCAGTGCAAGAGATTAGTTTTATGTGTTCTAAGATTAGCCTTCTTTATCTCACTTCTGAGCTTAGAATAATATTTGTGATTTATCAATACAGTTGCACATGTCAGTGACTCATTCTTTTATATTGCTGAGTAAAAATTCATTACATGAATAGTTAATTCATTCTCCGAATGAAATTTTGTTTAGATTTTGGCTAGTATGATAAAAGAGTTATAGAAACACATTGTGCAAGTCCTTGTGGATATACAGTTTTAGTTCTCTAGAGTAAACACCTAGAAGTGGAATTGCCAGTTGATAGGGTAGATGTATGTTGAAACTGGAAATAGTTTTCCAAGCTGGCTTTCCAATATTTCATCTCACCAACACTGTGTGGGTGCCTGACTGTCCTGCACATTCATCAACACTTGGTGATGCTAATCTTCTTAATACCCACCATTTCGGGGTGTGTGTAGTGGTGTCTCACTGTGGTTTTCATATGCATTTTCCTGACAATTAACGATGTGAGAAATGATTCCACATGCTTATTAGCCATTCCCTTTGGAAATTTTCTTTATTTTTAGTTTCGTTAGGAATTTTATTATTGAGTTTAAGAGTTCTTTACATATTGTAGATATAAATTCTTTGTCAGATACATATATCGTGACTATTTTCTTCTGATTAATGGATCGTCTACTCATTTTCTTGATATGTTTATTCCGGAACAGATTTTAACAGAGTTCAAAATACTTCTCTGTGTCCTAAGAAATCTTTCGCCTGTATCCAAATTTTGAAGGTATTCTCCTTTGTTTTGTTGGAGAAGAATGTTACAATCCATTTCAAATTATTTTTGAAAATAGGGGTTAAACTTTAGTTTTCCATATAGATATACAACCATTCTAGAATCTGTTTTGGAAAGACTGTCCTTTTCCATAGTTGCTTTTGGTGCCTTTGTCAAAAATCAATAGACTGTGTAAGAATGGGTCATTTTCTGGACCTCTATTCTATTTCACTGATTTATAATGTTTTCCTTACATCAATATCCCACTGCCTTGATTAATGTCGCTTACAGTAAGTCTTTTAAATTATGCAGCATAAAGTAGTGTAAATCTTTTGATTTTGTATTTAAAATTGATTTAATCAAGATATTTGAGATCATTTTGCATTTCCATATAAGTTTTAGAATCATCTCGAGAATTTCTACAAAAGGCCTGCTGATATTTTCAATGTGACTGGTATTGCTTTTAATTAATGGAACAACTTGGGAAGAATTAAAATCTGAATAATATTAACTCATCTAATCTATAACTATGATACAGCTCTCCATTTTTATAATTTTCTTTTATTTTCTATCACTGATATATTTAAGTATAAAAATCTTACTCATCTTTTATTAATCATTACTTAATAATTTTGATGCTATTGTAAATGGTATGTTTCTCATTCAATTTTCTAAATGTTGATAGTATGCAGAAATGCATTTAATTTTTGTATATCGACTTTATATCTTGAAATCTTGCAAAATTAGCACACATAAGTTCTAGTAGTTTTGTAGATTCCTTAAGATTTTCTAAGCACACAATCATGCCTTCTGCAAAAAGGAGAATTTTATTTTATTATCCAGGATTTTATTATACTTTTATTTATTCCTTTTTGAATATTAGTGTTTTCTTTATGCAGATCTAAGTGTCTGGTCTATATAGCTTTCCTTCTACCTGAAGAATTTAACTTTTCTTGCAGGGCAGGTCTGCTGGTAATACCCTTAATGGGGGGGGGGAGGGGGCCAAGAAAATCTTTTTCATTGTCTTCACTTTTGAAGAATTTACTGGGTATACAATTCTAGATTTCTTTTAACACTTCAAATATCTCCACTCTTTTCTTACTTGCACGATTTTTAAATGAGAAGTCCAAACTAATTCTTGTTCTTGGTCTAAAGTTACGGTGTTTCCTTTCTATGGCTTCATTCAAGATTTTCTCTTTTGTTTGGTTCTCCGCACACTAAGGATGCTATGCCCGTGTATAGACTTTTGATGTCTATACTCCGTGGTGTTCTCTGGACTTTCTATATCTGTGGTTTGATGTCTACCCTTAATCCTGGAAAATTCTCATTCATTATTAATTCAATTATGTCTTCTGTTCTCTCTTCCCATTCTTGTATTCTAATTATGTTTATATTATACTTTTAGAAAATTTCCCACAATTCTTGAATAATGTTATTTTTTTTCTCTTTTTCTGCTTTGAATTTCAGTTAGGAAATTTTCTATTGACTTCAAGGCCACTGAATCTATCCTTGTCTATGTCAAATCTACCCACGTGCTCATCAAAAGCATTCTTCACATCTGTTTCAAGGCTTCTGATGTCTGGCATTTTTATTTGACTCTTTCACAGAGTTTCCATCTCTGTGCTTACATGACCCAACTATTCTTACATTACTCAGCATGTTGCCTACTTCTTCTATCAGATCTCTGAACATTTTAACCAAAGTTATTTTTCATTCTTATCAGATAAGTCCAAGACCTGAATCATATCTGATTCTGATTCTGGAGATCACTTTGTTACGCTCAGATACTCTTCCTGCTTCTCAGCATGCTGTGTTACTTTTCTGTGGCTGCGGTAAAAACCACAACAAATTTAGCGGCTTATACCAGTAGACATGCATTCTCTCACAGTTCTGGCGGTCCCAATTCTGAAATCCTGCTGTCCCCAGGGACACATTCTGTCTGGCAGCTCCAGGAGAGAATCTGCTCTTCACTGCTTCCAGCTTTTGTCTGCTCTTGAGGTTCTTGGGACTTGTGGCTGAATTTCTTTATTCTCTGCCTCTGTCCTCATACAGACCTTTTCCTATCCTTTCTGTGTAATCCTTCTCTGCCTCCCTTTTTTAATGACACTTTCTATTGGATTTAGACTTCAGCCAGAAAATCCGGGATGCTTATTTCATCTTAAATTAATTACATTCTTCAATGATCACTGCTCCCCACCAAATGCAACATTTATGGAGTCTGGGAGTAAGGATATGAATATATCTTTTGGGGGGTCACCACTAATCCCATTACACATGTCTTATGAATTTGTTGAAATCTGGACATGATGTATCAGATTGTAGGAACTGAGTTTTAACGACCTTTAGGTGAGGTTTTATGTCAATCTCTCTAGGAGTTGGGTGGTTTTTATGTTTGCCGGAGCTCTAGGTATCAGTCTTCAATTCTCTCTCATATCTTGTTTTTCACCCCTGTTATCTTGGGGTTCCTCTAAGAACTCCTTAAATAGAGTCTGTTTCTTGCAGCTCATTCAGCTTTAATCTATTTTGCTTATACTGGAGCCCTATGGATATAGTGATATGGAGAAAGGTGTAGGTGAGGGACAGGGGCAGAGGAACATTCTATAAACTTATGACTACAGCTCAATCTTATAAGAGACCTGTGTCCCTGGAATGTGACCTACCCCACTCAGGTCAAACAGGAAGGCTTGAGCAAACCGAAGTTGGATACTTGCCCATCCCTCAAGTCAGGTTAGTCTCTGACAGTCTTTTTCTACAAAATAAACCTTGGTTATGGAGAATATTCTTGGTATATTCAAAATTGTGACTTTCCCCCTCCTCCTGCCAGAAACATGAGGGTATTTTTGTGTGTGTGTCTTTACTGAAAACTGGTTCCTGGAGGGAACACTCTAGTGCGGGGGCTCCCATAGACTGCAGCCATTTCTTACTTTCATGCTGGTCTAAACTAGCCTTCCGGCAATTTGTCAACTTTATTGTTTAATTGTCTCAAATACTTTATGCCTACAGTGACTTCTGTTCCAGGTCAGCTCTCATGGCTGTAATTCTCTGTATTCACCTGTCTTTCTAAATTGTCTATTGATTTTCAGTTTGTTCAGGTTTTTTCTTGTAATGATGAGCATAATGGCTTCTAAGTTCTTTACAGGTCAGAGCTGAAACTGATAATCTGATTTCTGATTTTACTTTCAAGAATTCATGTTAATTTTTTCTAACCTTTTGAGTGGGTATTTGTTTCGTTTTTATGCATAGATATTTAATACTATGCATTTTCCTCTGAACACAGTTACAATTTACAGATTCTGGTATGTTGTGTTTTAACTACTATTATTTTTGAAAGATTTCAGGGCGCCTGGGTGGCACAGCGGTTAAGCGTCTGCCTTCGGCTCAGGGCGTGATCCCGGCGTTATGGGATCGAGCCCCACATCAGGCTCCTCCACTATGAGCCTGCTTCTTCCTCTCCCACTCCCCCTGCTTGTGTTCCCTCTCTCGCTGGCTGTCTCTATCTCTGTCAAATAAATAAATAAAATCTTAAAAAAAAAAAAAGATTTCTACAAATTCTTTTTTCTTCAACGTTTGTTTATTTATTTTAGAGAGTGAGCGTGAGTAGGGGGAAGGGCAAAGGATGAGGAAGACAAGCGGACTCCCCGCAGAGGGGGAGCCCCATGGAGAGGCTCAATCCCTGGACCCTGAGATCATGACCTGAGCTGAAATCAAGAGTCAGACGGTTAACTGACTGAGCCACCCAGACACCCCAGATTCTACAGATTCTAACAGTTAAAAGTTCTTTCCTTGAATATAGAGAACTGTAAAATTTCCAGTTAGAGGAACTACTTTGCTGTCATGATTTATTTTGTTGGAAATTTCCCGTTTTAGCATTGGACAGGGGATGTTTTACGTATTCCTTCTTCTTTGTTCTTGAATGCTAGTGAGGGGTGTGTGTGTGTGTGTGTGTGTGTGTGTGTGAGAGAGAGAGAGAGAGAGAGAGAGAGAGAGAGAGAGAGAACATATGGTCAGTGTTTGAAAAACTTCCGTGTGTACTCAAAAGGAAAGTATACTTCCCATTACATGTATTTCAGGTTTTATATTTAACTAGCAGAGCCATTTTTTTAGTTTTTTAATATAATTACTATTCTACTACACACTCAAGCTTTCTAATATTAAGAAAAGTGTGTCAAAGTCACCTATTCGAGATTTGTCCCTTTTTTTCTTTCCTCTTTTGCATCTCAGCATTCTAGAAGTTAACTGCTGTGGGTTTTTTTTCCTCTGGGGGAGCATATTTCATATTAGTACTTCTTACATATTTTAATGAATCTAGCTCAAATTTTAAATAAATTCTTAGAGTTTAAATATTTTTTGCCCTTGGTACTATTTTTTAAAAATCAACAGACTCCCCAGTTCCAGAAATAATTCTTAAAGATTTACCCTTGAAACATTATTCTGACTTGCATGAAGGGTATTATGTGAACCACTTAATCTATTTAAATGACTAAGTGGAGATGACTGCATTCACCAGCCCTTCCCACTACTTTTTTTTTTTTTTAAAAAGAACACCAAGACTGCTTCTCTTATAAAGTATTACCTACGTAAGTCCCTGTAATTGTCCAACAAATCATCTGAGATCCCTGACATTGTTTGGTCTCAATAAACTGCTTGGTGAATCAGTTTCAGTCATGTGCTCTGTATCTCTTCGAATACTCTAGCCCCTCCTTTGTCACGGGCTGGTGTACGTAAACAAAACTCATTCTGTAAGTGGCAACAAATGGATCTTGGTGGCTGGCTGCAAGGAGCTGAATTTACATGTTTCCAAAATAAATGTTAGTCATATTAGATTTAACAGGATAGGTCTCTACCAAAAGGAATTGCAGGGAGCTCTTCTTTCATCTCAAACCAGCCGCTCAATGCACCTGTTACCTGCAGTACTTGTCATCTGACACAGCGCTAAGTGGCTTGTTAGAGGGATGTCCTTTTTCATCTTTACAGAAATATTCCTGAAGTAGTTTTCTTATGTTCTGGGAAATGTTCACATTTATCTAGATCTTCCAGACTGCACTGTGGCGATATGTTATTGCTGCTATTGCTGCATCACAAAAACGACGAATGTCTGCACCTCTCTCCCTTTCAGCTCGCAAGAAAATTCCTGGCTCACTTGATACCCTCTCCCTTCTGCCTTCTGACGCGGCTCCAAAATCCCAGGCCTGGGACTGCAGACAGCGTCTTGAGTAATTAATAGAACGTGGCACTCCAGAACTGGGATCTATCAAAGGAATCTCATTTCTATCAGCTCCATCTGTCCTTAACAGACACGTGAGACACAGAAGCAGAGTAGAGGCCAAAGCTTAATGCTGACCCGATCAGCACACAGGGCAGAAAGCCAAGAGCCACCCTCACCTCCAATGTCTTACTACCCAAAATTCTAATACTGACCGTTTATTGCTTTAAACTAGTTTTTGGCCACAAAGAACTAATATGTCAGTGAGTGAACAGAAGCAGTTCTCAAGAATTTTCACCTCTGTTTTAGCAGATTGTAAAATACTTTCTCAAGTGTTGGTTATAAAGGAAGTATCGTCCGACCTAACTTGCTGTTGACACGAATGCCAGTTTAAATTTCATATATACACACATATTTGTACTTCTATTGTATCAAACCTGTTCCATAGTTTTTTAAAACCATTTTTCACCCTGAAGGGCATGTATTATGAACATAGATGCGATGGTTCATTTTTTTCTGTAAACTTACCTGGGACACAGAGTGCCCAGGTATTTGACATTATTCTAGGTATGTCAGAGTATTTCTGGGTGAGATTAACATTTGAATCTGAAGATTAAGTAACAGATTGCCTCAATGTGTTGAAGGCTTCACTAGAACGAAAAGCTCAACAAGAACTGGCTCTCTGCCTGATAGCCTTGAGCTGGGGCAGAGGTCTCGTCCTGCCTTTGGACCCAGACTGGAACTCACACTATTATCCTTCCTGCTTCTCAGGCCTTTATACTGTAGACCTATTACTTATAACAAATCTTTCTTCTCTTTCTATATAAATGATAGATGAATAAATCTACCTATTGAGATTGCTCAGTCAACCGACCGACCTACCTACCTTGTAATTGTTCTATTTCTCTGCAGAACCCTGGCAAAACCAGTGGACTAGCCCCAGATCTTTACAGAGCCTGGAAGTTCTTGGTTGCACTTCCTGTTTGTGAATGTAATTGGATTTGGGGACTGGGGCGTAGAGTCAACCCCAGGAACTTGGATAACTTTGGGCTATGATGTTCTATTTCATTAATATCGATGACATTAAAGATGACAATAGACTCAGAGTAAGATATTATTTCATATTACAGCCATAGGATGTTGTATTTAGAAATGACTCAAGCCTGGTGTGGAAGCCCCTGGATGTAAAGGCAGCCATGGGAGCGTAAGGAAGGGTGTGGGGCACGCTATGCACCTGATGTGTTCATGAGATCCTTTGTTAGCATGGTCTTTCCATAAAAACATTTTTAATGACAAAATCATTAAGGGTGCACCAAATTGTCCATTTGTCAATTTGCTATTCTGTGGGGGAGAAAATGATATATAATACATGCTCATTATAACTACTGCACTCTCCCCCCAGCAGTTTTCAGGTGTGTGAATGCTATTTTGGGCACAAAATCACTGTTGCCTGTTTCCACAGAAAGTGCTCACCGCTTCTTATTGTCTCCACTGCCTGATTAGACGAAGGAACACATATTTTAGCCCACATTTAAAATCAGTTTGTAATGGGGAGAATAAAGGAAATGCTGCCTAGGAATGGCTAGCAGCACCTGGACGCTACCTGGACGTTTCCTGACAGTGGACAGAATTTAGGGGCTAATGAGCTGAGGAAGTCTGTTCCAGGACCTCAGGGGCAGACCGAGGTCTGGGAAACGGGGCAGGTGTGACTCTCTGCATGCTGGAAACAGGGAATAGGGGAACAACAATAACATGTGTGACCTTGTAACAGATTATCATAAGGTTTTTACTTGCCAGTAAGTCATAAATAGAAGGCAGACTTATTTGGGTGAATGTCCTGGATTCTCCTCTGAGAGCCAGTGAGCATGTAAGAATGTTTTGGAATCCATACTAGAAAAAAAAACAGATTTCAGGAGAGCTATGTCATCATATATATAGCTCATTTAATACCAGGATTTCTCAACCTCAGCCGAGGCACTAGTAACATTTGGGACTGAGTTCTTCCTTGTAGGAGCTGTCTCCTGCACTACAGGACGGTTACTAGCACCTTTGGCCTCCACTCACTCGTTACCCCCTTTGTGACAACAAGAAGTGTCTGCGGGCATTGCCAAATATCCACCAGGGGACGGAACTCCTCCCATTCTGAACCACTGTTCAACATGGACAAGATGTCTTCCCTTGAATAACTAAAATGTTTAAGATGTTTCTGAATTGGCTTTTTAATAAGATTTCTTTTTTTTTTTGCATGCCAATGGCCTAAGACTTCTACACATTTTTGCCTTATTTTTTTCAAGAAGGTTACTGTAAAAAAATTGTTTAAAATTTTATATTTTCTTAAAAGTTAGTGTGACGATGGATTAAAACAAGGGTCAGCCTTTTTTTTCTCTAAAAGGCCACAATTAAATATTTTGAGCATTCATGCAGTCTCTCTTGCAACAGCTTAACCCTGCTATTGTAGCATGAAAGCAGCCTTGTCACAGATAATATGTAAAAGAATGGGCATGGCTATGTTCCAATAAAACTTTATTTATAAAATAGGCTGTCCCTCAATTAGAAAATTAGTGTATAACTTAATTATTGAGGTATAATTGGCATACGACATTAGCTTTGTTTCAGGTGTACGACATAGTGACTCGATATCCATATGCATTGCAGAATGAGCATCACAATTGGTTAACATCTACCACCATACATGGTTACAGATTTTTTTTCTTGTGGCAAGAACTTTTAAGATTTACTTTGTTACCAACTTCCAACTATGTAATACAGTGTTATTAACCAGAGTTGCCATGCTGTCCATTACATCCCCACGGTTTATTTATTTTAGAAGTGGAAGTTAGTATCTTTTGACCCTTCACCCATTTCACCCTCCCACCCCACCCCCATCTCTGGCAACCACCAATGTTTCCTGTATATATGAGTTTGAGTTTTCCCCCCATCCCCAGATTTCACATGTGAGATCATACACTATTTGTCTTTCTCTGACTTAATTTCACTCAGCATAATGCCCTCTAGGTCCATACATGGTGTCACAAATGGCAAGATTTCATTTTTTTTTATGGCGGAATAATATCCCATTATATACATATATATATATATATACACACACATATATATATATAATTTCTTTATATATATATAATTTATATATATAATATATATATAATTTCTTTATCCATTCTCAATTTCTTTATTCATTTATCTATTGATGTATACTTAGATACTTAGTTTCCATATCTTGGCTATTATAAATAATACTGCAATAAACAAGGGAGTGAATATATCTTTTCGAATTAATGTTTTAAATTTCTCAGACAAATATCCAGAAGCCAAATTGCTGGATCATGTGATAGTTCTATTTTTAGCATCTTGAGGAACCTCCACACTGTTTCTACAGTGGCTGCCCCGACTTACATTCCCACCAACACCACACAAGGGTTCCCTTTTGTCCACATCCTTGCCAAAACTTGCTATTTCATGTCTTTTTGATACCAGCCGTTCTAACTAGTGTGAGGTGGTCTCTCATTGTCGTTTTGATTTGCATTTCCCTGATGATCAGTGAGGTTGAGCATCTTTTCCTGTGTCTGTTGGCCATCCCTATGTCTTCGTTGGAAAAATGTCTATCCAAGTCTTCTGCCCATTTTTTTTTAAGATTTTATTTATTTGTCAGAGAGAGAGAAAGAGAGAGAAAGAGAAAGAGCACACAAGCAGAGGGAGAAGAAGGCTCCCCGTTGAGCAAGGAGTCTGATGTGGGACTCAATCCCAGGACTCTGGGATCATGACCTGAGCCAAAGGCAGACACTTAACCCCCTGAGCCACCCAGGCATCCCCTGCCCATTTTTTAATTGGATTTTTTTTTTTTTTTTGCTACTGAATTTTATAAGTTCTTCATATATATTGTGGATATTAACCCCTTATTGGATATGTGATTTTCAAGTATTTTCTTCTATTCTGTAGGTTGCCTTTTTAATTGTTGCAGGTTTCCTTTGCTGTTCAGAGGTGTTTTACTTTGCTATTTCCAACTTACTTTTTCTTTTGTTGCCTTAGCTTTTGGTGACAAACCCAAAAAATCATCATCAAGACTGCTGTCAAGGAGCTTACTGCTTATGTTTCCTTCTAGGAGTTTTATATTTTCAGGTCTTACATTCAAGTCATTGATCTTTTTTGAGTTAATTTTTATGAGTGGTGTAAGATACGAGTCTGGTTTCATTCTTTTGCATGTGGCTGTCCAATTTTCCCAATGTAATTCGTTAAAGAGACTGTCCTTTCCACATTGTATATTCTTGGCTCCTTTTTCATAGGCTAATTGACCATATATGCATGGGTTTATTTCTGTGCTTTCTACTCTGTTCCACTGATCTGTGTCTGTTTTTATGACAATACCTTACTCTCTTAATTACTATAGCTTTGCACTATAGCTGGAAATTAGGGAGCATGATGCCTCCAAACATACCAAAATATATAGGATGCAAGAAAAGCAGTCTTAAGGAGAAGTTCACAGCAATAAATACCTACTTCAAAAAAACAAGAAAAACCTCAAATAAACAACCTAACTTTATACCTCAAGGAACTAGAAAAAGCAAGCAAATCTCAAAGTTAGTAGGAGGAAGGAAATAACAAAGATAAGAGAAGATAATAAATGAAATAGAAACTAAAAAGACAATAGAAAAGATCAATGAATCCAAGAGATGTTTTTTTGAAAAGATAGACAAAATTAACAAATCTTTACCTGGAATTACCAAGACAATAAGAGGACTCCCCACCAATATAATCAGAAATAAATGAGAAGTTAAAACTGGTATCATGGAAATGGAGAGGATCATATGGGACAACTATGCACAATTATATGTCAACAAATCAGACAATCTAGAAGAAATGGATAAATTCTTAGAAATTTATAAACTTGTAAGATAGAATCGTGAAGAAACAGAAAATCTGAACAGACCAATTACTAGTAAGGAGATTGAATAAGTAATCAAAAACCTCCCAAAACCAAAAATCTAGAACCAGATGGCTTCACTGGTGAACTCCACCAAACATATTCAAAGAATTAATACCAATCTTTCTCAAACTCTTCGAACAAATAGAAAGGGAGGGAACACTTCACTCATTTTACAAAAACCAGACAAGGACACGACAAAAAAGGAACATTACAGGTCAATATCCCTGATGAACATAGAAGCAAAAATCCTCAACAGAATATTAACAAACTGAATTCAATAGTACACTAAAAGAATCATATACTTGATCAAGTGTGATTTATTCATGGGATGCAAGGATGGCTTGACACCTGAAAATCAATGTGATGCACACATTTTTTAAAAATGAAGGATAAAAATCATATGATCATCCCAACAGATGCTAAAAAGACTTTTTTTTTTTTTTAAAGATTTTATTTATTTATTTGACAGAGATAGAGACAGCCAGCGAGAGAGGGAATGCAAGCGGGGGAGCGGGAGAGGAAGAAGCAGGCTCCCAGAAGAGGAGCCTGATGTGGGGCTCGATCCCAGAACGCCAGGATCACGCCCTGAGCCGAAGGCAGACGCTTAATGACTGAGCCACCCAGGCGCCCCTGAAAAAACATTTGACCAAATTCAACATCCATTTGCTAAAAATGCTAAAAACTCAACAAAATGGGTATAGAGAGAACATGCCTCAACATAACAAAAGCCTTATATGACAAACCCATGGCTAACATCTTACTCAATGGGGAAAAGTTGAAACCATTTCCTCTAAGATCAAGAAGAAGACAAGGATGTCCCCTCTTGCTGCTTTTATTCGACATCATATTGGAAATCCTAGCCCGGGCACTTAGGCAAGAGAAAGAAATAAAATACATTCAAATCAGAAAGGAAGAGGTAAAATTGTCACTATTTGCAGATGAAATACTATATATGGAAAACTCTAAAGACTCCACCAAAAACTGTCAGAATAAATGAATTCTGTAAAGTTCCAGGGTATAAAATCAATATATAGAAATCTGTGTTTCTATACACTACTAACAAATTATCGGAAAGAGAAATTAAGAAAACAATCCCATTTATAATTGCACTATGAAGAATAAAATACCTATAAATTTAACCAAGAAGGTGAAAGATCTGTCCCCTGAAAACTATAACACATTGATGAAAGAAACTGAAGAGGACACAAATACATGGGGCGAGACCCTGTGCTCATGGACTGGAATAATATAATTAAAATGTTATACTTTCCAAAGTAACCTACAGATCAATGCAATCGGTATCAAAATTCCAATGGCATGTTTTTCACAGAAATGGAACAATTTTAAAATCTGTATGAAACCATAAAGTGTAAAACTTTTGGAGCATCATATTTGTAGGGTAGTCTCTGTTAACACATTTGCAATAGAGAACAAAGAGCAGAAGAGATTTAACTTAGCATCACAGAGTACTTCCAAACGTGAAACATAGTATGGGAAGCAAAGGATTATTATTCATTGCCTACCTCATGACATGCACTACGTGAGTATTTTCACACAGATCTTCAATTGTGTGGGGGGGTTATTATCCTGAAATTACGTACAAAGATAGCGGCTCAGAGAGCTTAAGCTATTTGAATAAGGTCACACAACTAATCAGTGACAGAGCCCTGATTCAAACACAGACGTTCTGACCTAATTCTTGCGCCCTTTTCTTGCATGCCTCATTTCTGCGCTGAAAGACAATGCAGCGTGAAATCATCTTCTTTTAAGAACGCTGCTGAAAATAGTCTCCTCAGCCTGGATTTTACGATCTAGTAGTACTGTCATCAAGAGAGGTTTATAACAGACATCAATAGCATCTATTATACTATGTTATAGTCATTTTCTTAGCATTGCATTAGGGCACTCAGAGGCTTTGTTGTAGCATAGGAGTTAAGATACCTTTGTGAGACTTTCAGAATCAAGGTGGCTGAATGGGGGCAGTGCCTGAGTGGCACGGTCAGTTGGGCATCAGACTCTTGATTTAAGCTTGGGTCTTGATCTCTGGGTCGTGATGACAAGACCTGCCTTGGGCTCCCTGCTCAGGACAAAGTCTGCTTGGGACTTTCTCCCTCTTCCTCTGCCCTTCTGTCCCTCCCTGCCCTCACTCTCTCTTGGAAGGAAGGAAGGAAGGAAGGAAGGAAGGAAGGAAGGAAGGAAGGAAGGAAGGAAGGAAGGAGAGAGAGAAAGAGAGAGAGAGAGAGAGAGAGAGAGAGAAAGAAAGAAAGAAAGAAAGAAAGAAAGAAAGAAAGAAAGAAAAAGAAAGAAAGAGATAGCTGAATGAGGCTTTAATCATTACTTCTCTCAATCAATATTTATTAAGAACATGCAGGGTGCATTGCCTTGCTGTAAGTGTTGAGAATACGCTGGTGAAGAGAGACACAGAAATCCCTGATTTCATAGTTTTACATTCCAGTGCAGGAGAGAGCCAACCAAACACATGAAATAAGCAAGCCAGCAGGATAATTTAAAATAGTAATCAATCCTACTAAGAAGAAAATGTAGAGAGATATGGTGTGTATGTGTGCGGTGATGGGGTGATATGTAATAAATACTTTTCCCAGGGAAGGCATGGACGAATATGGGACATTTGAAGGGACACCTGAATAATCAAAAGAAACTAGGCATGAAAATGTATTTCAATGAGTTCCAGCTAGAACAGAGTTTTTTTGTTTTGGGGGGGGCAGAGAGAGAGGGAGAGAATCTTAAGTAGGCTCTAGGCCCTGCATGGGCTTGATCGTACAACCCTGAGATCATGACCTGAGCCGAAATCAAGAGTCAGACGTTTAACAGACTGAACTACCCAGGAACCCCACGTACAGAGTTCTTGGGGTGGGAACAACTGTTGGTCTTAAAATGAAGTCTTGCTGTTTGACAAACTCCATCTATGTTTCCAGTTAGCATTTTTATTGTCTATGTCTTAAATATAAATGGACAACCCAACATCACCTGTTATTTGGGGGAAAATTTCAACATGAAAGAAAAATAAGACACATACACAGAAAAAAAAAAAAATGACCCGAGGTAAAACGAGAGTTAATTCAAGGCAGGGGAGGGGAAAGTCGCTTTAAAGGCAAGTAACTCAAATAAGTATTTTTAGTTAGAGTAACAGATATCTCACCTATAAATCAAGAACAGCATGCTAGGTAAAGGAGTAATCAGACAAAGAGGTCCTGAAAAGGACCGCACAGTGAATGCCGGGAAGTATTCTCCAGGGATGGGTAAAAGTTAGTCATAAGTGAGGCCATATTCACTGCTGTAGGCACCTGTGTAAAATTCCTAGAGGCCTGGTCCACTGGGGGCCATTTTTGGAGACCAGCTTCCACAAGGATGTTATTTCTTGTGTCCAGGTTCTTTTACTGAAGAATGTCTGTGACATTCCTTCATGTGGTTCCACGCAGTTGGGGTTCAGGGTCTTTTTATGGCCGTGTTTTATTTCGTTGCATGAATACGCCACAATGAGCTGTTGAGGTCCTTCGGATTGATTCTAATTTTTGTCTATTATGCAGAATACTGTCATGAGTCTGCATCTGCCTATCCTTTTAGGCACAAGTTCACGCAATTATTTCTATACAGAACTAAGCACGGGATTGCAGAGTCTAGGATGCACTTACGTTCGACCTTAGGAGATAATGCCAAGCATTTTTCCAAAATTACCTGCCTGCTTCCAATCTGTCTCCCTACAATTTACCCTGCACATAGCAGCCAGTTTGTATTTTTAAACGTAAGCTTAGTTATGCTTCTCCTCTGCTGAAAAACCCTCAAATGATTCAGACATCATTTAGAATAAAGGCCACACTTCTTACCCCTGCTCATAAAACCCTCCACAGCCTTGCTCCTTCTGACCTCTGCAAGATAACTTCATACCATCCCCCCCCCCCCCCAGTTACGGGGTGCAAAGACACTAATCTTCTTTCAATTTCATGAAAATGCCAAGGTCACACCCACCTAAGTTCTTTTCTTTAATTGTTCTCTAACTCTGGAATGCTACTTTCCCTGACTTCTTATAAAGTTCTCTTTTTCAATTCATGCAAGAACTATTTACTGAACAGCCATTACGTATCAAGCACTATTGTGGGTTATCAGGATGCATTAATGAACAAAAGAGACAAAAACCGCTGTCTTCTCAGAGCTTACATTCTAGCAGAATAGACAACGTGAATAACACAGGTAAATTACGTAATTCCTTGGGAGATGAAATATTTTATGGAAATGTAATAGAGGAGATTTAGTGTCAAGGGAGAAAAATTAGAGCAGGAATAGAAATACAGAGGGAAGAGGATGTTATAGTTTTAAATACCAAGTTCATGACGGGCCTCTTTAGGAAAGTAAAAGGTGAGCACAGGTTGGCCAGAATGGCAAGACTTCAGATGTGGGCGTCTGGGGGGGCAAACGTCCTAGTAGAGGGCAGAGACTGTGTGCAATGGCCATTAGGTAGAAGCCTGTCTGTTCAACGAAGACCGAGAAGTCCAGCATCCATAGAGCAGACTGCAACAATTCGCGGGACAGACGATGTGGCTTATGTTACGGGTGTAGCAATGGGCTGGTGTGAAGTGTTAGACTGTTGAATGTAGAGCCTAAAAGTATGTGGGATACAGTAGAAACAGGTTTCAGGAGGAGCAACTGCAAAGATGCAGCTGTCATCCACTGGGATGGAAAAGACGGTAAGCAGGTCTAGGGGAGATCAGGAGATCAATTTGGTACATCTGAAACTAAAATCTGATAGAGACCAAAGCAGAGGCACTTGATAGGCGGTGGGATATAATAACCTAGTATTCAGAAGAAAAAAGCCGTCTGAGGTATAAATTTGGGGGTCATCGCCCTATCAGTGTTATTTATTTATTTATCTATTTATTTTAAAGATTTTATTTATTTGAGAGAGAGAGAGAGAGAGAGAGGAAGAGCATGAGCAGGGGGAGGGGCAGAGGTAGAATCAGACTCCCTGCTAAGTGTGGAGCCTGCAGGAGGTGGGGCTCGATCCCATGACTCTGGGATCATGTCCTGAGCCGAAGGCAGATGCTTCACTGACTGAGCCCCCCAGGCGCCCCATCAGTATTATTTAAAGGCAGGAGAGTGGATGAAGTCCTCATGGGAATGAGTAGAAAGGAAAACCAAGGATGTGGATTTGTACAGCAGCTCTGATATTTATTAGATTTCTGACCTCGAGTGTGTTACCATCTCTGTGCCTCAGTTTGTCTGTATAATGGGGCTACCTAGGGCGTACTAGAGAGTAAATGAATCAGTGACACGGAATATGTAAATACTTAGGACATAATCAGCAGAACAGGCGTTATACGTTATTACTTATTATCTAGTAGAACATAAATCCATTGGCAGCAGGGATTTTTCTTTGTATTTTGTTTATTGCTATGTTCTTTAGGACATAGGACATAGGACTTAGCACTTAGGACTTAGTGCTTATAATAGGATTTAGCACTTAGGACAGTTTATAATCCATAGTTGACATTTAGATATTTATGAAACGAATTTTTAGACCTGATTATAATGATGAAATCCAGGTAACTGGTGATATAAGGTGATGAGGGAAAATAATTTCTTAGATGTATTACCGTGATTTTCAAAGTACAATTGCTTCCACATGAGCATTCGTTTCTATCTGAGTTAGAGGTGAGGGAAAGATGGGGGAAAGAGGCGTAGTTCTGAACTGGCAAAGCAGAGGCTAAGCAAGGAAACCAGTCAGTTTGGAAGAGGGTCTGGGACCATAGAGTATTTGCTTAGAATTCTTATTCAATTCTCATTTGGAATCTCAATTTAAAGAATGTCTCTCATTCTCTACTGACTGATAGGATACTCAATTAATAAGCACATAGACATAGTATTTTAATTCTTGCTGCCACAGGCAGAACACCAACTTCTCTCAAGTTTACATGCTTATATTTTTGTTTTACTTGTATGAGAAAATCTCCAGCTCGAATTTATAGTATTCCCTGCAATAAAATTACACTCATGAGCTTTCTTTTTAAATTTCAGAACGCTTAAAGTGACTCTTGGAAATGAATTGATTTTAACTATGTTTGGAATCTGCAGGTTTGGACAATTCATGGACAGAGTCTACAGTGCTGGCCAACCTACTCAGTGGTCATTGGCCTTGGTTTTAGTAATTGAAACGCCAAGTTCAAGACTTTTATAAAACAGTACACGTGAAATTTTTGGCATTTGAACCAGAATCAAGATGGAATGTGAGAACGAAAGGATGGTCACCAGAGGGAAGGGAGAAGGTGCAGTAGGGGGGACGGAGGGTGATGAAGGAGGGCACTCGTGATGAGCACCCGGTGATGTAAGTAAGTGATGAACCACTAAATTCTACACCTGAAACTAAATTACACTGTGTTAATTAACTGGAATTTAAATAAAAAATACCACAACTAAATGAGTTTAGCAAGGTTGAAAAATACAAGATCGATATGCTAAAATAAATTGTATTTCTATATATTAACCAGGAACAACTGGAAACTGTTTTGTTTCTAAAAAATAAGCTGCTGAAAAAAAGACGGAATGTGGAGCCAGTCTGTTTCAACATAAGATCACAGCCATTATTTTGTTTCTCTCACTTTTGCATCTGCTTTAGCAAACATCTGTTTTTGGCAAGCTTATTTGATGTCAGGTAGTCAATTAAGCTATACCATGTTGGCACCCCAATCTTAATCTCCTTTAAAGAGCAAAAGACAGAAGAGCCAAAGGACTTGAACTACACCTGGCAGCATCTGAAACAACCCGTACCTCTAGTCGCCACTGGTGAGCGACCTCAGCAGCTGCCGTGGGAGCAGCTAATGAGCCACAGAAATGAATCTGGGAGTTCCCTTTGGTGCACTGCTGTTTGGGGAGAAGATTCAAATGTTCACCAAATAAAGTTCTATTTATGCACTAATAATCTGACTTCTGCTGTGGGAATGCCATCTCTGAGTGCCCTGAGGGGTAGGGAAAATACAAGATAAAGTACCAAGAGCCCTGGGTTCTAGACCAGGATCTGCCACTAGGATTTTGATCAAGTTACTTTTTCTTTCTAGGACTTTTGTTACCTAACCCGTCCAATGAGCCATGGAATTGCTCATCTATAAAGAGTTCTATACATTTATGTCCAACTCCTCATCACACATCTAGGCTTTCATGTCAAAATCTCAAAATATAGCAAGTCCCCAATCAATCTCATTCCCTTCCCCTTTCTTTACTGCAGTTAGACCCGTGAGCTAGCCATCTGGAATCACACTCACCTGCGTCATCTCGCCAGTCCTACCATCTGTCCTGTGGTCGCCACTGTCTGCGTTTGACCTCAGAAATGTGTCTCCATTCTGTTATCCTCCTGCTACGGTCTGAATGTTTGCTTCCCTTCAAAATTCATACCTCGAAACCTAATGCCCAATGTGATGGTATTAGGAAGTGGGGCCTCTAGGAGGGGCTTAGGTCAAGAGGGTGGAGCCCTCATGAATGGGATTAGTGCCCTTATAAAAGAGACCCCACAGAGCCAGCTTGCTTCTTCCAAGTGAGGTTAGGGCTAGAATGTGCCATCTATGAGCCAGAAAGGGGACCCTCACCAGATACCAAATCTGCCAGTACCTTCCTCTAGGACTTCCCAGCTTCTAAATTGGAAAGCAGTAACTGTCTGTTGTTTAAGCCAACCAGTCTCTGGAATTCCGTTTTAAGAACCCATGCTAAGGGGTGCCTGGGTGGCTCAGTCATTAAGCGTCTGCCTTCGGCTCAGGGTGTGATCTCAGGGTCTTGGGATCGAGCCCCTCATTGGGCTCCCTGCTCCATGGGAAGCCTGATTCTTCCTCTCCCACTCCTCCTGCTTGTGTTCCCTCTCTCACTGGCTGTCTCTCTCTGTCAAATAAATAAATAAAATCTAAAAAAAAAGAACCCATGCTAAGACACATTCCATTTGCACTAGTACTATATTAGACAAAGAAAAAAATATAAAAATATATGTATTTATTTTCTCTCCCACATTCATGGCAGACCTTGATAAAAGGTCATCTATTCTTTCCTGCTTCATCTCTGCAGCCTCAGAATTCTACTGAATATGCTCAGGCAGCCAATGCCATGCTTGCTTTACATGCTTACTCTTAAATCGGGCAGTACAAAATGTCTATCAAATGTAAGTCAAGCAGAGAAGGACAATTATCACATGGTTCCACTCATATGTGGAATACAAGAAATAGAGCAGAGGATGATAGGCGAAGGGAGGGAAAACTGAATGGGAAGAAACCAGAGAGGGAGACAAACCAGGAGACTCTTGACTCCGGGAAACAGAGGGTTGCGGAAAGGGAGGTGGGTGGGGGGATGAGGTAACTGGGTGATGGACATTAAGGAGGGCACGTGATGTGATGAGCACTGGGTGTTATATACAACTAATGAATCATTGAACACATCAAAAACGAATGACGTGCTATATGTCAGCTAACTGAGTTTATTTTTATTTTTTATTGTAATATTTTTTTATTATGTTAGTCACCATACAGTACATCCCTGGTTTTTGATGTAAAGTTCGGTGATTCATTAGTTGTGTGTAACACCCAGTACACCATGCAATACGTGCCCTCCTTACTACCCATCACCAGTCTATCCCATCCCCTCACACCCCTCCCCTCTGGAGCCCTCAGTTTGTTTCTCAGAGGCAGCCCACGGAATGGGAGAATATATTTGCAAATGACACTACAGATAAAAGACTGGTATCCAAGATCTACAAAGAACTTCTCAAACTCAATACACAAGAAACAAATGAACAGACACTTTTCCAATGATGACATACAAATGGCTAACAGACACATGAAAAAATGTTCAACATCACTAGCCATCAGGGAAATTCAAATCAAAACCACACTAAGATACCTCCTTACGCCAGTTAGAATGGGAAAAATTGACAAGGCAAGAAACAACAATTGCTGGAGAGGATGTGGAGAAAGGGGATCCCTCCTACACTGTCGGTGGGAATGCAAGTTGGTACAGCCACTCTGGAAAACAGTGTGGAGGTACCTTAAAGAGTTAAAAATTGAGCTACCCTATGATCCAGCCATTGCACTACTGGGTATTTACCCCAAAGATACAGACGTAGTGAAGAGAAGGCCATATGCACCCCAATGTTCATAGCAGCAATGTCCACAATAGCTAAATCGTGGAAGGAACCGAGATGCCCTTCAACAGATGACTGGATTAAGAAGATGTGGTCCATATATACAATGGAATATTACTCAGCTATCAAAAAGAATGATTTCTCAACATTTGCTGCAACATGGACGGCACTGGAGGAGATAATGCTAAGTGAAATAAGTCAAGCAGAGAAAGACAATTATCATATGGTTACTCTCATCTATGGAACATAAGAACTAGGAAGATCGGTAGGAGAAGAAAGGGATAAAGAAAGGGGGGGTAATCAGAAAGGGGAATGAAGCATGAGAAACTATGGACTCTGAGAAACTGAGGGCTCCAGAGGGGAGAGGGGTGGGGGAATGTGATAGGCTGGTGATGGGTAGTAAGGAGGGCACGTATTGCATGGTGCACTGGGTGTTATACGCAACTAATGAATCATCGAATTTTACATCAAAAACCAGGGATGTACTGTATGGTGACTAGCATAATAAAAAATATAATAAAAAAAAAGATACTTCACAAAGATATAGAAATGACCAGTAAGCATGTAAAATTCTGCTTAACCTCATTCATTACTCATCAGGAAAATGCCAGTTAAAGCCACCCATAGAGGATACTGAAGACCCATCAGAATGGCCAACATTTAAAAGACTAACAGCTGCAAAACTAGTGAAAATATGGAATAACTGGGATCTTCATACAATGTTTGGTGGGGACGTACATGGAATACAAACACTTTGAGCAACGATTTCACTGTTTTTTATAGAACTGAACATGAACCCTCCCTATGACCCTAAAATTCCACTCCTACTGAAAAGAAATAGACATATGTTCATTTAAAAATGATGACTTGCACAAGAATGCTCACATCAGTTTTCTTAGTACTAACCAGCTACTGGCACAGCTCAGGTACCCCTCAATAGGAAAACATACAAACAAAATGTGGTCTGTTTACTCATACAGAGGACTATTACTCTAGTGAAAAGGAAGGGGCTCGTAATACATACAACAGTACAGATAAATCTCAAAAGTTATGCTGATTGGAACAAATCTTACACAAAAAAGTACATATTGTATAATTCTACTGATATGAAATTCTAGAACAGCCCAAACAAATATATGGTCAAAACAAAATCAGAGCAGCCTGTGTCTCTAGCAGTGGACACAGGAGCTGACTGGGCAGTGGTAGGAGATGTGTTTTTCTGAAGTAAGGGTAATGTCTCATGTCTTGATAGAGGTTAAATAACTACAGGCATTTTTCAAAATTTGGCAAACGTACATTTAAGGGTGGTGTAATTTATTATACATAAACGTTACTTCAAAAGGTAAAAGTGTATTGAACACCAAACTCTGGGGAACAACAGGCATACCAGATATGCAGGGAGAGGACACATGTCTGGAATTTAGTTTAGAACGACTAAAGAAATAAAACAAATGGTTGAATAAAGGAACTGATGTATGGATGTGTAACAAGTTTAGTCAAATGTTAGTGATGGGGGCGCCTGGGTGGCGCAGTCGTTAAGCGTCTGCCTTCGGCTCAGGGCGTGATCCCGGCGTTATGGGATCGAGCCCCACATCAGGCTCCTCCGCTATGAGCCTGCTTCTTCCTCTCCCACTCCCCCTGCTTGTGTTCCCTCTCTTGCTGGCTGTCTCTATCTCTGTCGAATAAATAAATAAAATCTTAAAAAAAAAAATGTTAGTGATGATGTGTAGCTGGTGGACATATGGGTGCTCACTGGAAAATTCTTTCAACTTTTCTGTTTATTTGAAAAATTTCTAAATGTTTTAAAAGTTCTTAGCCACCAAGAGTTCAGGCCCTCTTTATCATTCATGTTGACTGCTGCCTCAGTCTTTTATCTGATGTCCTTGCCATGGACACCTACTTTCTCTGATCCATATTCAAATTGTTACCAGAGTCTTCTAACTAAAAAGAAAACTGTCCCATTCATTTCAGCTTGAGATAAAAACTCCTTCAAAAAACTAAGTCCTTTCTAACTCCTGCATTTACCTGACTGTACCCCACATGCCCTGTGCCTCAGCCATGTGGAACCTCCATGACTTCAGGGTCCATCACGGTTGTGAGGATAATGTAAGACAGCCCCCTACTTAACCTTCCCTGCCCAGAGCAAATGTTACCTTTGATGTGAAACCTGCTCAGCTTTTCTGGTAACCGTCTCATTTGGGTTTTTACATCATATACTCAACACTGTTCTTAGAGTTCAGATTACGTATGTTGTGCCGTCATCTGTATGTTCCTGTCTCCCAAATTAGCCCAGTTACTAGTCCTCAAGCTACAGCAGGCACCAGAATCACCCAGAGTGCTTGATAACACACAAATTGCTACAAATAATCCTTAAGAGTTTCTGATTCGGTAGGTCTTAGACAAGGTCCAGGAATGTACATTTCTTTCAAGATCCCTCATGATGCCGATGGATCCAGAGGCCACACTTGTAAAACCCCTCTGTCGAACAATCACTTCCTTGAAGGTAGATGCTATGGCGTATTCATTTTTGTATCCCTAGAATGTGGGGCAATGCTTGGAAGACTGCCAACACGGAATAAATCCATGATGATTTCTCAAATAGCAATTTATATGGTGAAGAACTTTAAAAAATAATAATAATGAATATATGGAATATATGGAATGTAGGGTGAGTTTTTGGGACATATAAATTCATTCCAGAGGGCTGTGAGCACTGCACATGAAACAGGCACCCAGGCTATGCCAAGCCAAGAAATCTGCAATCCTTCTTGACAATTTCTTTGTGGCGATGACTTTAGTTGACTACAGAAGACATTCACTTTTTGAGTAGTCAGACCAACACTTTCCAAGTTACGCAGACTAGAATAGAAGCAATATCACCCCTTCCCCCCAAATGTGGCCAGGCTGAATAAAACTCACATATGGGAATTGCTGCTTCATCTTCACAGGTCAAGCTGTTAGGTGAGTGTTCTTAGAGATGGCTGTTTTGTGAAGATCGCCACAAACTAGACAGCCTGCCCAGAATGGATGGACGGAGGTGAGGAAGTACCTGCGAACGGCTACCACCTTCCCCTCCACAGCACAGATTTGTCATGGGGGTGGGCCAGTCAGGCCAAGGCAAAACACTGGAAGATTTATAGCACCATCATATGAGGCTACATAATGCCCTTCCCCCAGAGAAGTCTACATCCCAATCCCTAGAATTTGTGAATACAATACCTCACCTGACAAAAGGGAATTGGTGATTAAGTCACCATCTGGAGATGAGATGATCCTGGATTATACAAGTGGGTCCAATAATATCATGAGGGGCCTTACAGAAGGAGGTAGGAGGATTAGAGTCAGAGATGAAGATGTGAGAAGAGAAGAGGTTGGCATATGTCAGGCCATGAGCCAAGGATGGCGGGCATCCTGCCGAAGCCAGAGAAGACACGGAAATGCTTTCACTGCTTGATCATTCAGAAATACTGCAGCTCTGCCGATACGAGCCTGCTGAGACTGATTTCAGCCTTCTGATCTCCAGATCTTCAAGATAATAAATTCGTTTCATTTTAAGCCACTCAATTTGTGGTTAACTTGTCACAGCAGCAGTAAGTAGCTAATACGCCCTGTCTGATAAAGCTGCTGATGGCACAGTGGTCTTCTTGTCAGGACATTTAATGACATTCACTGGCTTATATTTTAGCAGGTTTTAGAATTAACCCCAGGTCTGAAGCCAACTACCAAAAATTCAAGCTTAAACCCCTGGAGTTCCCAGTATTTGTCATGTAAAGTATAATCCATTTCTATGCAAAAAGAATCCCCGTGGTCATAACAAGAGCTTGGAATGAGCTAAAAGTGGAACAATCTCAGCCATCCCATCTTCCAAACACCTAAGTATTGGGGCAAATCATTCCTATTCCTAGACCTCCTCAGAAAATGTGGGGGTTAGAGTACAAGTAAATTATTTTTAATGGCACATCTAGCACATTTGTTTATCAGAAATGAGACAGATTATTTGCCCACATTTATGCCGGCTAATCGGGAGAATAATAAATACAGTCTTCTAATTAGCTCACAGCTCTATAACTCATGGGAAATAAATACCCCAGAATTAGAAATTCGTGAAGAGTGGTAAGAAAAGATATTTAGGATATTCCTCATTATCATTACAGTAGAGAAACAAGCTTACAAACCCTCCCAGAGAAAAGTGAAATTTATTTCAACATTACCACCAGCATAATTAATAAAAACTCTCTTAGCCCAGGGAAGAAAAAAATCGGGTATTTCATTGCAATAAAATATCAGTGCCGACCTTCCTACATTAGAGAAATTATATACTTATTCTGATACCGTTTAAATTATTCCATCTGTGTTACACTGTCGTTTCATTCTTCAAGTCCTTTCAAGTGGAATATTCATCTCATTTTCGTTCGCCAGGCCGAGGAGGAATCGCTCTTGCAGTTAATGACCCCAGTGCAGATAAAACTATTCCTCCCTTCTGTCTCACGCTTCCTTTCGCTGCTTCACAGACGTTCCCCAACTGTTCCTGGTGGCGACTACTTCCAGAAGCAGCCAATCATATCTGGGTACAGGACTGAGCTCTTACGTTTTATCACCTGGACAAGGCATGAAAGGCAGCTTGTTGGCGTTTTCCATCCACCTGGTCCCTTCACTCTTACACTCTGCCCATTTTGAACTGTGTTTCTGACCCATCCATCTGGTCGTCGCAGAATTTCTGCCCACAGGAAGAAGATAAATGTAGAGACAGAGGAAGGTGTGAGAGCACAGGGAGAGACCAATGGGGCATCTGAAAGATGTCCACATATATTTGTGGTAGGGAGGCAGCAGGAATGTCACCCCATCAGTCTGCTGACTCCCAATAATTCTGGTAATTGCTAATGTGTATCGATTGACTACAACCTGCAGGAAGGTGTGCCTGCCATGTGCACGGTGAAGCCTCATCCACAGATCCCATCTCTTCCTCACAACTCCATGAGCAGGGTCCTAACACTTTATACATCTTGCAGATTAGAGTACCAAGGGCCAGAAGGATTAAGTAATACTCCACAGTTAGTAAACAGCAGTAGTTCCTATTGTTATAACTAATTACCAGACAAGCCCAACGTCTACCCATAGCCCTCCAAAGCCCGTGATCTTGCCTCTGCAAAGCCACCTCCAAACTGATTCTCATCGACACATCACTCACTTCCTCAAGTTTCACAGATAATCTTGCTTTGCTCGCCCCCGCAATTCTCAACCTCCACCATTTTCCTGGTATTTTCAAGTGTACTGAAAGTGAACCATTTCAGATATCATGGCTAGATAACTGGTTATATTTGCCACACGCTGTGTTCCATACTCTGACACCCCAACTTCAGAAAAATAAATGCATAAACTACACAGGTTCGAACTCACAGCGCTCCAAATTTGCTATATGTACGTGAGCAGTTACCCTGCGCATTCCAGCTCGGATCATCCTTACCCGAGCTCTAGGACCATCATGCCACAGTAAAGAGTGCAGCTGTGTCTCAGGGTCTGTGAGACTCAGTGCCTCTATTCATCCTCTTTCATCATTCCTTTTCCTAAATGTGCTTTGGACCCATCATCTATTGGAGAAAATTGTCAGGGTCAGATTCAGAAGAAACTGAAGCTCAGAGAAGTCAGAAGGTGACATAATTATCAGGCCTTCTCTTAAGATCTTGATATAGAATGCTTTGGGTTTCCACAGACATGGTAGGCACAATCCAGGCCTATCAGCAACAGACAGACAAAGGTCAGAGGAAAAAGTGAGGATAAAGTAAGCAGCCACTATGTACGACAATGTACTTTAATTCCCGGTACCATCCTGGGAGGTGAATATCATTTCTTGACATAGTCAAAGTTATTTATTGACCATATACCACATATTAGGCACTGTTCTATGTACTAGGGATACAGCAATGGACAAGGTAGGCAAGATTCCAGCTCTCACAGTTCTTATACTGGGTGGAATCATATGATAAGAAAGGAAACAAAGGAAGAGTATCTCTGAGAAAGCAAATTTTAGGCTCAAACTCAAATGATGAGAAGGTCCTGGTCATGAGCTGAGCTAAGTGCCGGATATGCCAGGTTGAGAGCAAAGACCCTATGACGGGTCCTGCATTCTAGGATTGACCGAGTGCCTGGAGTATAATGAAGGGGAGGTTAATTGAGTCACGTCAGAGACTCATGGGGAGGTCAGGAGGGCCTTATAGGCCAGTGCTTCTCAAGGTTTAATGTGCATGAGAATTATCCGGACATCTTGTTAAGAAACACTAACTGCTTCGGGAGCTCTGTGGTAGGGCTTGCAATTCTGCTGCCAGGTGATCTGACGTTGCAGGTCTTGATAAGAAGTTCACATAAAATTACAAGTGTCACTGAAGACACAGAAGGGTTTTAAGTAGACAATGAGCTGACAGGATTTACTTTTCAAAAACGTACTCTGGAGGATGGCTTCTATGAAAGCAAAGGTAAAGCATGAGACAGGTAATAATGCGGAAGAAACCAACGCTTAGAGATGTTCAACAATGCCAAGATCTTCCTGTAGAGTCATAATGCATGTCCAGGATTACGTGACCCAAAGACTGGGGTCCTTTATCCCTGTGTCATTGACTGGACAGGAGAACGCTTGTCTTAGAAGATGCACGCTCACGTGATGGAAGCAGCCTAAGGCAAAGCCAGATGGGTTCGTCGGTGTTACGATGAGTGTTTTTAATAGTGATCTGCCAAACAGGTGTCACTCACCGGTGCTAGGAGCATCCTGGTCATTCTCATTGTTCGTGCTGAGACCATCCCATGCACGTGGCAGCGAGAGAAGTGAGAGAAGAGGCCCGCTTCTTCGCATGGGGAACCCAGTCCCTTTACCTGTCTTGGTGGAGGCAGATCATTTTCCAACAACCCCCAAAGGTGTCTTTGTAGCTGAGCTGTTTCCTTCTTTGGTGGCAGGACCACACGCAGGAACGAAGTCCACACAGACCCAGAAACGCCTGCATCGCTACTTCCTTTATGTCCTCCTTCTACATTTTCTCACTTATGTTCTTCCTCACCTCAAATAAATCGATGTAAGGTCTAGGATTATAACTTCTTTCTTTCAGTCCATTTTGGGCCCCTTCAACATGATATGTCCATCACATGAATGCACATTTCCTCCCACCTGAGAGGATTAATAATTAACATTTATGTAGTGACTACTCTGTGTGAAGCACTGTGTTAAATGCTCTGTAAACGTTATCTTATTTAAACTACACAGGAGCCCATACCCAAAAAATACAGAAACTAATTCAAAGGGGTGCATGCACCCTGATATTTATTGCAGCATTATCTACATAGCCAAATTATGAAAGCAGCCCAAGTGTCCATGGAGAGCTGAATGGACAAAGAAGATGTGGTGTGTGTGTGTGTATATATATATATATATATATATATATATATATATATATATATATGATGGAATATTACTCAGCCATTGAAAAGAATGAAATCATGCCATTTGCAACGACATGGATGGAGCTAGAGTGTTATGCTAAGTGCAATGAACCAGTCAGAGAAAGACAAATACCATATGGTTTCACTCAAATATAGAATTTAAGAAACAAAACAAATTATCATGGGGAAAAAAAGAGAGAGAAGCAAACCAAAAAACAGACTCTTAGCTATAGAGCCCACGCTGATGGTTACCAGAGGGGAGGTGGAGAATGGGTGAAATAGATGGGGATGAAGGAGGGCACGGTAAGGGGGGTACTTAACATCATGAGCACAGAGTAATGCACAGAATCGTTGAATCACTGTAGTGCACACCTGAGACTAACACAACACTGTTAACTAATGAAATACAAAATAAAATAAATAAAATAAACTTCATAGGAGCCCAGAAAAGGAGTTTCTGTCTATTGCATAGCTGAGGAAGCTGCAATTTTCATGAAGTTCTATAAGTCGCCTCAGTTCTCACAGGCATAGAGGGCAATGGTGAGAATTTTAAGGCTACTGCTCCCAAGCCACTTGTTACCACCAGACCAGGGATTTTCCAAATGTGGTTCCTGGATCTTCGGCATCAGCGTCCACTAGGAACCTGTTAGAAACGCAAATTCTCGAGTTCTGTCTCAGACCTTCTGAATCCAAACTCTGGGAGTGGCGGCCAGTTGTAGAAAACCCTCCAGATGATGCTGATACAAAATCTGACCACTTCTGATCTAAGCCAGGGTCTGCAGACCGAGGCCGGAGAGAAATCGAGCCCGCAATCTCACTGTACGGCCCTGAGACAAGAATGGTTTTAATGATTTTAAAGATGGTCAAAAATCAACAAGAATATGTGACAGAGAGTGTATGTGGCCAACAAGGCCTCAGATATTTACCATCTGGCCTTTAGAGAAAAAGTCTGCTAACCCCTGACTTAGATTATGCTTTTCAGGGGGCTGGACTTGACTTCTTCCTATTATTTAGTTTCCAGTAACTGGTAACAAGTAATTCCCGACACCGCCTCCCTCAGTTTCTCTCGATTCTACTAGTTTTCACCCTAATATTTTTAACAAAGTACCAGCACTGTTTTAGAGATCACTGCCCCTTTATACTGACATATCTTTACAGCTATGAGTCTCCAGAAAGTGTTCCAGAATTCGTTTACTTCCTCTGGGCACTTTGCTTTCAAGCACTCAACTTTCCTGGTGGATTGGACAACTTTTTTATGGTCTTCTCCTCGTCCCTCTAAACTCCCAAAGTAGTTATTAATATAGTTATGGAATGGCTCTATTTTTCTTATGTGAAGATACGCTTTTATGAAATAAGTACTCTTTTCATTGATTCTAAAACATGAATTTTTGATACATTTAAAAATCTCTGGAATAAGGATACATGTTAAAATCCATGGTGCTTACAGCAGCTCTTTGGGACCAGGTGGAAGTCATGCCATTGTCTTCTTTCCCTACAAGGATGGACGAGGTCACAGCTACTCACATTTCTTGAGTGATGAACATTGGCAATGTTACCCGTGTTGAGTTTTATCTAAAATGTATTAAAAGATTACATGGTGGGTTTTTATAGAAAAAAAAACCTTCTCTTTATTCAAAATGATAAAGAAATGAGTGAAGCAAATATCTGTTGTTTGGAGAATAACCACAATTTTGTATAGTCTTTCAAAATAATGACCAGTGCTGTTACAGGCTCAGAGAAAGGAAGACACTTATGAATAGATGAAGTTGTGGTACATTGTTTGTGAGAAACGTGAAGAATTGTCCCAAACGTGTTAGGCACCACAATGAAAGTTGGGGAAAACCACCATGATCCTTAGAACAGAGGAAAGTCATTTCCAAGCAATCGGAGGCTACGTCAACAATTCATGCATCACGGAAAATTCTCTTTAATGCACTGCGCGGTATTTTATTTGGCAGAATTTTTGTTTTTCCTAGTGGATCATAAAATAATAGTGGGCCTTGCAACTGATGTTGTGTTAAATCTTATGAAGCAGTCTTAAAAATTGTATGAATGAGGGTTGCTAATTGTGCAATTATTTGCTAATTAAAGCAATCTGAATTTCATAGTGTCTATTTTTAAAATGCCAATACTTGGATGCTGCTTAGCCTACATTCTGACAGTTAGACTCAAGGTCGCCCACAAGTGCAGGTATCAGCAGGGCTTGCTCCATTAACTGATCTCGTCCTAGCTTCACCAGAAGTTTTTTCTTACCCTGAATCTATTATGCTCTGTATTTTTCCCGAAGTGAAAAAGGCCGGTATGCTCTTGACGAGCTGTGTCGCACTCTTGCAGGTTGCATCTTGTTTTTGTTTTACATCCTCTTTTCAAGCAAGACTTTTTTTTTTTTTTTTTTGGAGTATGATCATTTTAAATTATCTCTTTTTTAATTTAAATTCAGTTAGCCAACATCATTAGTTTTGATATAATGTTCAGTGATTCATGAGTTGCGTATAACACCCAGCACTCATCACATCGCTTACAAGACTTTTAACCACCTGCCTACAATCCTGAAGAAAGGCTTAGATTACTTTTCCACAGTCGCCATTTTCAATTCCACCATCATCCCAGGGAGCAGAAACAAAGAAAAATAAAGATCGTTCCTGGTCACGGGCACGCTGGCTCTGGCTCTGGCTCACGATGATCTATCTCACGTTGAATATAAAGGAGGTGGCTCTCCATCCTCACTGTCAGGATGGCTTCATCCTTCTATTTGACATTTGTCCCCTTGCCAAACATAACATGACGACCTCTGAACACTCCTTAGCACTAGGAGGGAAAAAACCCAAATCAAAGGTCGAAATCGACCGATTTATTCATATTTAAATGGAGTATGCATTTTTAAATTAGAATATATTGTTCTTTGCAAAAGGAACACCAGCTTGAACCCGCTCAATGGCCCCTCCTTGAATCCAGAGAAATCCAAAATTTATTTCCTCCTTGACCCTCCAAATCACTATCGAGCAAATTGCAGCAGGAAAGCGGATGGGTGGTAATTTAAGATTCATGCACGGCCCTGCCTGGTAATGATCTAGTACCACGCGAGTGCTTCTAAGTGAGGGAAGATGTGTCCCTACACTTGCAATTACAAGACAAGTAGCACTTGAATTTTGTGAGCAGAAGATTGGCATTGGTAAACCAACAGCATCCTAACATTAGCTCCTCTGCCCTGAATTTCATTTAACAGTGTGCTTTGCAGAAGTTGTCCTGATGGAATTGCCACCTGCGGAATTAGCGATGCAGAGAGGAGGGGAACACCGCGTGAAGCCCAGCTCCAGCCGGGAAAAATATGTACAGCATTTCAGTGCTAGCTTTTCCATGATGAAAGTAACAGAAAAATAAGTCTCTTCCTGATTCAGGTACCTCTTGACTGTCTCACAAAAGCTTTGGGAGGGAGGTCATTTTCTCTGCTTAGTTTCCTCAACAAAAAACCTGTAATTTGAAGAAAACTGTGACTCTGAAGATACCCTGGTCTCTGAGGTGTGGGCACAGATCTACATTAGAATGGAGAAAAAGGCTTGAAACAGTCTCTATTTATTCATGGATGGTAGCAATACACCAAAGATTTGTCCTGTACTTTACAAATTTTTAGGTAAATCCTTTCAGGTTTCCTTGATTAGCTTTTAATGAATAAACTAAGTGGCCTGTGGGTCGCCTGGAGCAGGGGTGCCTTGATAAGATCCTGCCTCCTCATTTAGTATAAGATAACTGGTGTACACATATGTTATCACCATAGCACACATAAAAAAATGCTGTTAGGAAGACAGAAAGGGTAAAATGGAAGAAACAGGAGGGGGGAAGAGCTAAAAGAGAAGAAAGGAAGATAAGGAGGGAGGGAAGAAGAGGAGAAAATGCTAATTTAGAATGTGTTAGACAAATACTTAACATTTTAGCTGATTTTCCACAATACAGAGACTTATGTAACAACAGAATCAAAACTCAATTTTAAAAAAATAGAGCTTGCTTTGCCTATTTCAATAACTGATCATAGATTGGAAATAAGCCGCGGGCTGCTGTCTGGCAGGGGCCGGGGACTCGGAGATCAAGCACACTGTGAAAATTGAAATATCTCTACTTTTGGTGGGTGAACATGTCCTCTGGTGTAACCCTAATGAGATGTGCTAACTTTGTATCACCTGCTGGGGAGACTAAATCCAAAATTATACACGAGTTGAGGCTGGGTTTATTTCTGCTCCTTGAGCAAGACTAAAACTTGTTTTTGCTTTGGGAAATCTGCAGGGGGTCTACCAGCGAGGCAAAGACACCTACCTGGTACGGGCATGGGGAGCCCACTCCCAGAGCAGCACCCCTCACTGCCCTACACCTCCTCTCCTCTCTGTTATTCTGGGTCCTTCAGCGTTGGTGGAACCTGAGGGCTTGACAGGGTTGGGGGAGGGCTCACTAATTAGCAGTTCTCTGAACTGTTTCGGTGTAAAGTAATACCCATCGGTGTGGCTAGTTTTCTGTTTCTGAAGTTGAACACACACAGCAATGCTAAGAGTTACTTGCCATTTGAAATATAGCTGGCAAATTGCATGTCATCTGGCATAATTTGAAGTATTTGAAAACGGTGTTGGTTTTCGCTTTCATATAAAGTACTGAGTTCACCCAAGCCAAAACTGGTAAAGACAGAGAGGAAAACATTAAGATTAAGATATGAAAGGAGTAACAGAATATGGTGAACGTACGTCTATTTTCTTGAATAAGAAAGACATCTTTAAAAGGACACACAGGAATTCCTTGTTAAGCGGATTAAAAATTCTAACAGAACAGTCAGTTCTTCCTTATTTCACACAAAATGAGCAGTGGGTAAAATGGACCATCAGATAGAAATTTAAACATTGGACTCTGCTCACCGTTTGTAAAAACCTTTTTACTTTATTAAAAGTCTGATGCTTCAGTATATATGACATTCTCAGTCCTGAGTCTGCCACATTATGCATTTTATTGCCAGGTATATGTGGAACCTTGAGTATTTTATGAATTCCAAGATATTATTTTTTTTTCATTTCAGATTACTATGATTCTCAGAAATGATAATTTAAGAATCGCTAACATCCACAGTTTACCGTGTGAAATGACATACGTTATCACTGGTGTTAAAAAGAAAACCACAGGCCCCAAAATGGAGTCACTTATGTTTGGGTCCCTCATCAGCAAACCAAGATAAAACAGCCCACTTCACCGAGGTTTCAAATCCCTGGGAATGTGACCTCTCACCAGGCAGCCCGGGTTTCCTGCTCCTCGCTAGGAGGAGATCCAAGGAAAGAGCCCTTTCTGTTCCCCTAACACAAGGCATTCTGGGCTGATAATTTCCTTTTCTCTTCTCTGCCTTTAAAGACCTTTCCTTTCCTGGCAGCTCGACCGAGCTCCTTTTTATTTGCTAGATGGGATGCTGCCCGATTTAGGCATCATGTAATAAAGCTGATTAGATCTCCAAGTGTATTTGGTTATAATTAACATCAGTCTTCATAGTAACTGTGCCAAGTGAGTTTCTTTAGCCTTATTGACAGTACGTCGCACATACGGTACAGTGAAGAGCGTGAGGTCGATCGTCTCACAGACCTGGGTTCAAATCCTAGCTCGCCTCCTCCCTGGGATGCTGAACAAAGGTTGTGATGCCTCCCTCGTAGTCTTCATTCACGAAATGGAATGGTCAGTACTTAGTTCAGGGCTGCACTGTCAGAATCAAACTGGCAATGGGCTGGCAGAGAGGGACTGTGCAACATAGCTCAGCTGGGAGTTTAAGTACCCCGAGGAAGGCCCCAGAATTAGTAAGTAGCCCCTCCAGGAATCCAATGTGGACGTATTGACCCTCAAAATGAGAATCCCACTTTCTACTACACCACCCCGCTCAAAGCTGTACAAAGGGCTATTTCACGTACATTTAAGGTGTGCAATGAGGAAGACATAAATTCACCACCTGTCAAGTACGGAGTCACAGAAAATAAATTCCTATACACAGTCAGGGCTTTGTTATCAGATTTTTAAGAAAAAATAATATGTCTTAGAGCCCAAAGGCTTTCAAATGGCTTACCATGAGTCATATTTATTAAAACCTGAGATCGCCTTTAACTACACACCTGAAAATAAATTATACTGAGTTCATTTGCAAGCAAAACTTGTCAGATAAAATTACGAAGGGATAAATTCTTAAAATAATAATGAAATACAGTTCTTTTAAAGGTTCTTACTTTCTGCATGATGTTATGCTAAGGCCTTTAAATACCCTCTCTCAATTGAGCTTCCAAATAAAATTCATGAGGCAGCTCACAGGGTCTTTCCAGTTCATGGCAGAGCTTTAAGTCCAATAACCCAGCCAAGGGGCAAAGCCAAGATTTGAGTCCAAGTGGGCCTGATGCCTAACACTAGGTTTTTGGGTTTCTTGCTCATTGTTGGGTATTTCCAGACAACTTCTGCTCTGCTAATATATTTTGGTATTCATCGCAAGGTCACTTTAACAAAGAATTTTTTCGTGTGTTATTAAGTCAGGGTAGGGAACAATGAAAGCCTAGTTTCTAATCTTAAAGCAAAAGTGAATTCAATGGGACATTTTAACTAAGGCACAGGAGTTATTTACGGCTCTGGACAGAACCAGATGGGGATATGTTTAGATGTTCATCCCCAGAAATCTCAAAGGACAGAAGTTCTAAATTACCTATAAGGGGTGCCTGGCTGCCTCAGCTGATCGAGCATGCAATTCTTGATCTTGGGGTTGGGAGTTCAAGCCCCACGTTGGGTGTAGTGACTATTTAAAAATAAAATCTTTTAAAAAATAAAAAATAAATTACCTATACAACTCTCAAAAGAGAACTATTTCATGTAAGTGCTAATTTTACCCAGGCTGCTTCTAGGCTCCCAGCCATCTGGTGTTTCCCCCAGATGCTCTGGCCTCTCTGGTTAAACGTCATGAAGCTGTAGCCGACCCAGACACCATGGGCTGGGGAGGTTCTACTCCAGGTCAATGTCCTTTCCTGTCACTTCCTGTGGACAGTTTTCTTCACTGGCTGAAAATGGTCACTAAGCAACTTCCAGTCTACCTGCGAGACAAAGACAATCTAGTCATCTCACCTTGTGTCTCAAGTTCCATGGGACCTGAGCTCTCAAGGTCATCAACCACCTGGCAGCCCTACCACTGGCCACAGTGTGTGTTATCCTTCAGCTCAAGAAACACTGAGAGAGAGAAGCAGAGAACTCTTTCCAGGCTGTTAGGGCTGATCCTTGATGTTCTAGTCGATATCGTTGCCTACTCGGCCTTCCCTCAAAGTCTGTCTCAACCTCCTCCCCTCCCTCTGTATTGACAAAGCTCTCAGGACAATATTTACTTCTCAACATTGTTCATTAACTTTTAGATATGCTTATTATTATCTCCCTCATTGATCTTATCCATGGCCACACCTCCCTGCACTGCCCCCCATATATCCAACTGGCTGGAGTGGGTTGAGAGGACCACGTGCAGATTCTTGAATGTTCCATGATGTCTCCTAGCTCAGGTTCTCTCTCCCTGATGTGGAGCTTCCCTGCTCCCTTTTTTAATTTTCCAGTTTTTGAAACTTAGTTCCTGCATCATTTCCCCTTAAAAAGTCATTTCTGACCATTCCATATAAAAACGAACACTCCCTTCTTTATATCCTTGCTTAACCTTATGCATATTTCTTTTTTAGTACTCAGAACGCTTTATTGCACTTATTTTTACTCATCTCTTCTGTAACTAGACGACGAATTCATTAACTTCCCCTGGAGACCAACTAGAATCCGTATTTAGTGAAATTAACTCTCTCCTTCCTCCTCAACTCCACCCTCCAGTCTCCCCTCCAGATGCGATGAGTGCTACCAGAAATCTTCCACGCATATGCGTTTATATGGACAATATTACATTTCTATAGATGCTTACAATCTTAAAATAGTAAACATACAGGTGTGAAGCTTACTTTTTTAATATATTTAACACCATCGTGACTATTTCCCACGTACTATAGTGTCCTAAATAACTCTATGATATTCTATCATGTGCAGATACCTTATTTAAACAGAAGGACTAGATTGAACTCATTCTGTGCTCCTTCCACTTCGAACGGTGCTTAGTACCCAGAGCACACAACACAAATGTGAGGGGGAGATCACTAGAGCCATTATCCAACCAGAAACACAGGCCTTTTCCACTCCCATGAGGTGGCCTTGTGCTCAAACAAAGTCACAGCAGTGTACCCCTGGTTCTTTCTATATTCTGCCTTCCAATTCCTGACTATTTTTGGAACACGGTTTGGGACTGAATAACCATGACTTTATCCTTTGAATATCTGATTAAGCCTGGCTTTTTCATTTCTTTCTTTCTCTTTTTTTTTTAAAGAGAAATACCACCTGGACAAGCACAGAATACCTGATTCAGAAGCTGATCCGCAGCCTCAGGGCCACGTCAGCGCGACCCCCCTGAAATGAGGGCGTGCCAGGGAGTCGCCAGCGGCACTGGCTGGTCACCTGCTCTACTTGATCGTGGCTCTGGTCAAGGAATTGCAGATTCGACGTAGTGGTTGTCTTAGCTTAGGTTGCCGTGACTGAAAGCCACAGACGAGGTGGCTTGAAACAACAGGAATGGATTTTTCTCCCAGTTCTGGAGGGCCCAACACCAAGGTGCTTGCAGGGCTGCTTTCTGCTGAGGCCTCAGGCCCTGCCTTTATGACATTTCACCTCCCCTGCCTCTTTAAAGGCCCTGTGTTCAAATGCAGTCACTGTGGAGGTGAAGGCTTCCATTTAGGAAATTTGGGGAAACACAATTCCGCCTGGAAGTGAGAACATGTCTACAGTAATCAATGTCCCGGTTGCCCTAGACTGTTCCCAATTCTGCCTAGTACCTGGTGTTTCATTCACTGAGCAGCCCCTTGCACTCTCAGTAGCTACGGTCAGCCTACGCACCCCCTCTCTCCATCAGGCTGTGCTTTCTCTCCCCCTGGTGGGACAAGACATAAATTGAACCATGGGGAAGCATCATTCTGAGCCCTACGCACCTGCTTGTGTGGTACGAACGGTGTTGTTCTGGTCTGTAAAGGGGCTTGTAAAGCACAGCTGTAAGGCTGTCGTCCGTGCATGGCCTGTTATTTCTGTTGATTGCACTCGCACTGCCAATAAGTTACTGCTCCTTTCGTCTTGAGGCCTCATGTGGCTTTGCACTCACTCTGGCAAGCCGTTCCCAGGAAGAGGTCTCAGGAAGAGGTCTCAGGAAGAGGTCTCAGGTGTAACAGTGTAGACCAGGGGCTCTCTGTGAGCACAACAGGAATAAGACGTCTGCCTACATTCCAGATTCTTTCAGCACGTGATCCCCAATATCCCTTTAACACTCATGCATCTGACTTGGACTACGCGTTCCTCAAACGGTCTGCTGAGGGCTTCTTATTTTCTTCCTTCCTTTCTTTCCTCTCCTGTTCTTCTTCCTTCTCCTCCTCCTCTTTCTCCTCTTCCTTCTTCAGGGTTGTATTTATTTTGCGATTCTGAGCCATGCTATCCCTTCCCCAACCACAGCCCACCCTCTGAATACTGGCCTGGTGCCTAGGCCTTCCGCACTGTGCTCTTCTTAGATCTTTGCTTACAGGGACTAGACCGACGCTTTCCTCTGCGTCCAGCACTGAGCTCGAGCCTGAGCCTGTGCTGGAGACGTAGCTCCCGCTCTCCAATGACAGGAGGGACCACCTCTGAGGTCGACCCAGGCTTTTGCTTAGAACGTTTCTTTACCTGGACGACCAGTGCATTCTATGAGCTGGCTGCACCCGAAATGTGGTTAGTACGCTTGACGGATTGCCTTTTTATTTTATTTCAATATATTTCCACCTAATTTGAAAAACTGAAGCAGTATTAAATATTTTCAGCTAAACAGAAATTTGTTTTGATAGGACTCTACTTCACTTTAATTGTGGATATCTAGCATTTACACTGAGATGTGCTGTAAGTGGAAAATACCAGATTTCCAAATTTGGTATGAGAAATAATATTAATAATTACATTAGAAAATAATATATTAGTAATTGCTCTATTACTTGCTGAAATAAAATTTTTAGACATTAGATTAAATACAATATATTATTGAAATCAATTTCATCTATTTAAGCTTTTTAAAATGGGGCTACACCATTACCCCTACGGGACTGGCAAAGATAAAAGCAAACATGCTACATACCAAGCGCTGGCAACAATAGAAAACCACTGAAGCTCTCACACGGTGCCGTGAGAATGTAATACGGGGCAGCCATTTGGGGAAACGATTTGACAATTTCTTATGAAGTTAAATATAACACTTGCTCTATGATCCGCCAATCCTACCCCTAAGTATTATCTACGAGAAATCAAAACTTACGTTCACAGCAAAATGTGTATGAGAATGTCTGTAGCAACTTCATTCATAATCACCCCAACTGGAAATGACCCAATTTTCCACCAACAGATAAAGGAATAACTGCGACGTAGCCATATGGTGAACAAAAAGGAATGAACTGCTGATACACATTATAACGCGCATGAATCTCAAACATACTGCACTAAATGCAAGTAGCCGTATTCAAATAGCCTCGCACTGTGAATGATAGCTACGGGGAATGTGCAGAGAAGACTTATCTGTCGAGGTAGAAAGGAGATGCATGACTGTGCAGGGGCAGAATGGCGAGTGGCAGCTAATTGCTTGAGGGTTTCTTCTGAGGATGATGAAAATATTCTAAAACTGATTCTGGTGATTATTGCACAATTCTGTGAATACAGTAAAAACCACTGAATTGTAGGCTTTAAATGGGTGAATTGTAGGATAGGTCAATTATGTATCAATAAAGCTGATAAAAAAACAAATTAATAAACAAGTGAATAAAAATGAATTATTAAAGGACACCTGGGTGGCTCAGTCAGTTAAGCATCGGACTCTCGATTTTGGCTCAGGTCATGGTCTCAGGGTCATGAGATTGACCCTGAGTGTGGCTCCGTGCTCAGCAGGGAGTTTGCTTCTCTCTCTCTCTCTCTTTCTCTCTGTGTACCTCAACCCCTCCCCACACTCAGGCTCTCACTTGCTCTCTCTCTCTCAAATAAATAAATAAATCTTTTAAAAAATGAATTATTAAAGCACATGTCACTAGTAGAAAATATTAAATTTCATATGTGGAAAAATTTTTTTTCATTACATGTATGGCTTTTTATGTTCGTACCAGGCATAGCTCACCTAACATTTAATTGGTACGAGAGTGAAGCAAACTCTGGGAGTAGCAAGAAAAATGTAGTGGTAAATCTGATATTCGTTTCTCACTGTCTTTCTTTTCTTTTTTCTTTTTTTTAAAGATTTTGTTTATTTGAGAGAGAGAAAGAGAGCACAAGTGGGGAGGAAGGTCAGAGGGAGAGGAAAGAGCAGACTCCCCACCGAGCAGGGAGCCCAATGTGGGACTCCATCCAAGGACCCTGAGATCATGACCTGAGCTGAAGGCAGATGCTTAACCGGCTGAGTCCCCCAGACGCCCCTTGTTTCTCACTTTCTTAATCACATCACTTACTCCTCCTTCATCCGTGTTCTTCCCTATACTTCAGAGAATGTGATTCTACTAGAATCCAGAAATGGTAAATGGATTAAGTAATTGAATGACCAATGAGCCATTTATGAAGACTTTTTTCTCCCATTTGTAAAAAAGAGTTAAGTCACAAAACAGAAGGATGACTAGCATTTGAAACAGTGTTACAGAGTGTTCAAAGTTCATTAACTTCTAAAAGGAAGAAGTGAGACAGATTTAAGATGTTTTCTACTACTAGACTCCAGCTGACTTAGTAACACAAACAAAATCACAAATCTGAAAAGGCAAATGAAGCTAAAGAATTTCTTTAGGTCACTATTGGATAAAATAATTGTAGTCACCATTAAGCCAGAATTTTCCAGAAACATGTTAGAAAACTATAAACCTTCGTTAGGGAAATGGAAGCAATCCAAGCTCAGAGGCCTGTTGATAAAGAAAGGCATGGATACTGGAGACATCATCCAGTTTTTAAAAATATATTCCCATTGCAGGAGACTGAAAACTCCAGTTGTGGCCTCAACACTGTCATCTAAAAGCTGGTTATCTATTTCCTAAATTTCGTATCAATCTGGAAGAAAAGGGAAGAAAGAGCTAGCACTTTGGGCATCTCTACACAGGTCCATACCGGATACAACAATTTTAAATAATTTGTGTCAACTTGTTATGCAAACATTCTGGGAGCACTCACCCAGGCCACACTACGTTTTCTGGAATGTATCCCACTCACAGCCCCTTCTGTAGGAAGTGCCTCCTCACCAGGAGGACTTGGCTAGGGTTGAAAGCAAGCACAGGAAGACTCAGGGAAGGGACATAGGAGACACCGGGGCTGTGATTTAGATGATAATGGGTAACTGAAATGTCAGGGCAAGTAGAGGAATGTGGAACCACATGAAACTCAACAAGAGAAAAAAAAAGAAGCAGATAAAAGGGAGAAGCTCATGCTTTAAATAAAACAAAGAATGAGCGTGCAAAAGATTCTTCTATTCCAGTGTTTGTCTCCAGGTAGCAAGGCTCTATTTCATTTCTTATCCTTAAACTCCTATGGGGTTACCTATTTTAGGCTAAAACTAAATTCTCCTTACCTCAGGCTGGCTTAAATGGGCTTTATTCCTTGCAACCAGTGATCCTAGAGTGATACATTAATTTCCAGAAAGGTCTGTGACTGAAGGTAACTAGCTCCCCATCCTCTAACCACTCTGTGAGTGCAGACGTGGCTTGAATGTGTATAAATGGACTCTTGGGTCCTCTAATCAACCACATCATTTCTCCTGGCCAGTCCTTACACTTTCAAATTGGCCATGGCCATGAAAGAGAATTTTCCAGAATCAGGCAAACTGTCATCCTATTTCTCCCTCAGACAAAATTCAAGCAGCATCCTTCAGAAATAGCAGGAGCGAATTCTTGCATCTGGGTGTTTGGGGCTCTCGATGCCAATTTCCCAGCACCAGTAAGGTCTTTGAAGCTCCCTCCTAAAATGGCAGGGCTCTAAATAACACAGTGGAGACGTATTGAGATGGATTCACAACTGTCTACACAAGAAATCTCCTGCTGACGTCAACAGGAGTTTATCCCGAGAGCCTAAGAATTAGGCGAGTATTAATAAATTTTGCTGAGTTATTTCAATCTAATCTGAAAGCTTTAGCTTTTTCCTTCCCGAGAGTGGGTGGGAGCAGAGGAGGAGGTGACTACGTGGGAACACTTTGATGTTCCCTGTGTTTTACCGAGAGATTTTACTTGGGAAGTTCAAGTTGGAAGAAACTTAGCACAGGTGCTCAGGCCTCTAAGCTTTGAACCTCCCTCCCTCCCTAACCTCCTTCTGGTCTTGCATGATTTCAATTCTCAAGGATTATCAGAAAAACTTCTGAAAGTGACATCTACATTTAAAAGCAGATGGCTGTGCAGATGTTGAATCTTTAATCATTAGGTTTGGGAGTCTTGGTGTACTTGGCCTTTTTCTAAATTTTTAAAAAAATTTTTATTTTTTAAGAAGTCAACTTGTTTTTTGGCAGATTGGGCATGAGCACTCAAATTGAGTAATTTCAGTGGAACTATTAAATTAAACCAAACCTTATACATATAAAGAAAGGAGAAAACCTTGTAACATAAAAGAAAAACTATAGCTTTGAAAATGCATAGTGTTTTTTTTTCAAAAAAATATGCATATGAATAAGCCAAACTCCATTCACCCGGTTAGAATTTTTTTTTTTAAGAGCGAGGGAGAGAGAGAGAATCTTAAGCAGGCTCCACTTCATGGCTCTGAGATCATGAACTGAGCTGAAATCAAGAGTCGGTTGCTTAATGGACTGAGCTACTCAGGTGCCCCTCCCCCAATTGGAAATTCTTATTGCATAGACTAAATTTCATCATTGGAAAGACCTATTTCACTAATGTTTCAGGTGTCTAACAAAATAATGCTAAAAATACACCTAAACTTGTAATTTACTGCCCAGATAGGACACTTTGGGGATGAAATGGTGCTATTAAGAATGCACTGGGACAAGAGGTATAAACTGGTTTATCTCACAAATAAGGCCCTGGCTGTCATCATTTTCCCCTAAAAGATCAAAATCAATGACAACAGTTCTAGATTTCCAAACAAAATGACTGAAATATTCTCTATTTAGTTCATAGAATTGATTTCAATAAAATTTTCCTTACTATAGTCAACTTGAAATTCATCTTGCTTCAGTTTTTAATTGTTAATTCTACTTTTTTCTACTGGTGACTCAGCCTTCCTAATTTTATTGTTTGATGTTTGATTATGGTTTATTGTGAATTATAGACATATACAAAAGTACATAAAATGCAAGTGCTTTGCAATTATAGAAGAAAACACCTATATGGCCATCTCCCAATTAAAGAGATGGAACATTGCCATTTCTTTGAAGCCCCTAGAAGGCCCTTCCCAATAAAATCCTGTCACCCACAGAGGAAACCACGTCTTACACTAGGGAAATTAAATATTTGACTTTTTTTTGTACTTTTAACTCTGAAGTATAAATTCCTAAGTATTAGTTTTTTTAGACTTGTCCAGTTTATTTGAAGTCTATATAAATGAAATAATATTGTATATGTTTTGTGTCAGGGTCTGGCTTCTTTTGTATTCTTTTTATAGAATCATCTATATTGTGGTGTGTAGACATATAACATATATTTTTATATTATTATTGCTGTATGTCATTTCATTGTTTGAACACACCAGAAATTGTTTTATCATTCTACTACTGGTAGGTATTTGGGTTGTTTCTAGATTTTGGTCATTAAAAATAATACTGCAAAGAAACATTCTCATACAGGTTTCCTGGTGCATAAAAAATGAATTTTTGTAGGAAACATACTGGGGGAAAATTATTGGGTAATCATGTGTAACTACCTTTAACTGTTAGTACTGAATGGGTTTCCAAAGTGATCCTACCCAGTGCATTCCCACACTTGTGTTATCAGCACCACCTGGGCACTTGTGAGAACTACAGATTCAAAGACCCTTCTCCAGGACAGCTGAAACAGGAATGTGAGGGATGGAGCTCAGCAATACTGACCGAAGCTCAAGTCCCTCAACTCTACCGCATGGTGCCATTAGTTGGAGATCTTTGGGGAAAAAAACACCAATGCCTAGTTCCCTTGTTCCAGATATTCTAATTTAATTGATACAGTGTATATAACCTGGATCTCAGGACTGAGAGAGTAGTTCTCAATCTCCTCTGTTAAATTAAAATCATCCTGGATACTTTAAAAAGAAAACAAAAACCAGGAAACCTTCCCCTACAAGGATTCTGATGTAATTGTCCTTGGGGGGTGAGGAGTTTAGGCATTGATCTTTGTTTTGTGGTTTTGTTTCATTTAGAAATGGATCCCTTGGTACTTTTAACATGCAACCAGGACTCAGACCAGTGCCTTAGAGTGGTTAATGAGAGCCTATTAAATGCCCCAGTCTTCTCAATTATCTCTTAGCTCGCCACTCCCTTCCCATGAACCACTATGGCTTTCTTCAGTCTAGTTCAGCTCAGTTGGGAAAAACACTCCAAAAAAACCCAAAAACTAAACCATACAAATGTGTGAACCACAAAGAGATTCAGAGTCCTAGAGTTATTTCTTATTTAATACTGAATTATCTAAAATGAATCTCTAATTGGCAGAATTTCAGGTAGAATTAAAAAATGAAATAAAGGGTAATTTGGAGCAGAAACAGCTATTCAGCAGCTCTTAAATCACATAAAACATATTCCTTTTGAGAATGTGATCATTTATTTCTTCTTTACAGTGTCCTCTAATTTCTTCTGTAACCTGGTAGAGATTATTTTATCTCTCAGTCATCTATTTCCCATTGAAGGATGTCCCTATTTCCTTCAATAGGGCATTTGATGGAACATTTCGATAACATAAAGTACTTTAGGCACCTTAGTAGAAAAAAGAATCATGTAAATTCAGTCTATTTCAAAAAGATACGTGGGTACAACTTTCCACCATTTAAATCCAAGGTAATGATTTAAAAAACTAGATGCAAAATCAGCCAGGCCAAATTTTCGGTAAAGTCAAAAAATTGTTTAGTATTTGACCTATTGTTTAAAGTGGCTCTTAAATTCAAAATTATCTTATTTCTGCAATCCATGATCCACATAATGTTCAAAACTAAAGATAGAGCTCTATTTCAGCATGTTTGTCCCAACTTTGTGAGTTCCTTGTTACCTCACAGCAGTTTACAGTGTAGCAGGAAGTGAAAAATGTATCCAATAACTTTTTAAAAGGCTTTTTCACAGCACTGCTGGTTTAGTCAGCATCTTTCTACAGGATAGAACACTCAAGATTGTGAACCAAAACCATGTATTTCATAGCTATGGGAAGATCTGCTAGTGAGGACTGGTCTGTAGAAGCGGGATCACGTTCTCCTCTGATTTCTGCTTGGAAGCTCTAGCATGGGCCCAGATCCCTCGCCATTGTTGATGCAAAAATGCAGGAATGCAACAAAAGATTAGCATATTGATTATAACAAAGTATAAAAAGAATTATATACCACAACCAAGTGTGATTTACCCCGGGTATAGAGGGCAGGTTCAACAACTGAGAATCAATAAATGTAATCCATCACGTCAACAGACAAAAAAAGAAAAATCACATGATCCGATCATAGATTCAGAAAAAACTGACAAAATCCAACATCCATTCATGATAAAAACTCTTAGTAAACTAGGAATAGAATGGAACTTCATCACCTTGATAAAAAGTATCTATAAAACAACCTAGTTATGCTTCATGGTGAGAAACTCAAAGCTTTCCTAATAAGATCAGGTACATGGCAGGGATGTCCCCTCTCACCACTCCTTTTTAACATCATAGTGGCAGTTCTAACTAATACAATAAGAAAGAAAAGGAAATAAAGAAAAAAACTGACTCTGTTCACGGATGACATAGCTGTCTATATGGAAAATCAGAAAGAATCTACCAAAAAAATTCCTGGAAATAATAAACAAGATTTATAAATAATAATAAATAATAAACAAGGTTATTATAGCAAAGTTGCAGGATATAAGGTTAATGTATAAAAGTTAATTATTTCCCTGTATACAAGCAATGACAAGTGGAATTTGAAATTAAAAACAGAATACCATTTACATCAGCACTCCAAAAAATAAAATAAAATCCTAAAGTATAAATCTAATTGGATAAGAAGACTCAGTATTGCCAAGATGTCAGTTCTTCCCATCTGTCAATTCAATGCAATCCCAATCAAAATCTCACCAAGTTATTTTGTGGATACTGACAAACTGTTTCTACCGTTTACATGGAAAGGCAATAAAGACCCAAAGTCGCCAGCACAATATTGAAGGAAAAGAAAAAACTTAGAGGACTGATCTGACCTAACTTCAAGATTTACTATAAAGCTACAGTAATCAACACAGCGTGGAATATACATCAGGGGAACAGAATAGACAGCTCAGAAATATGCCCACATAAATACAGTTAATTTATCTTTGACAAAGGAGCAAAGGAAATACAATGGAGTAAAGACAGTTTTTTCAAGAAATGGTGCTGGAACCACTGGGCATCCACATGCAAAAAAAAAAATTTTTTTTAAAGAATGTAGATAAACACCTTACACTCTTCACGCACACACACACACACACACACACACACACACACACCCTCAAAATGAACCACATACCTAAATGCAAAATTCTGAAACTATAAAACTCTTAGAAGATAACATAGAAGAAAACACCAAAGGCAGAAACCATGAAAGAAAGAATTGATTAGCCAGACTTTGTTTAAATGGAAAACTTCTCTCATGTTAAAGACAACGTCAAGAAAATGGGAAGACAAGCCACAGGATGGAAAGAAAATATTTGCAAAGACACATCTTAAAGAGGATAGTTATTGAACATGTACGAAGAACTCTTAGACTCAACAATAAAAAAAACACCCAGATTAAAAATTAGGCTGAAGATCTTATCAGATACCTCACTAAAAAAGATACTATACCATATGCCATTAGGAAAATTCAAATTAAAACAATAATGTCATGCCACTACATACCTAACAGAATGGTCAAAATCCAGGACCCTGATAACACCAAACGCTGATGAGAATGTGGAGCAACAGAAACTTAGTTCATTGCTGGCGGGAATGCAAATTGTATAACCGCTTCGCAATGGTACAGCCAATGCAAAATGGCCCCGGCATGTATCTCCAAGTGGAATCATGGGAATATGATGGGATACTGCCTTCTCTTTATTGCTGGTCCTGGCCAAAATGTTGTAAAATTCATCTCAAACCCTGAACTTTATAAGGGAATGACCAGAAGAAAACCAAATGGAATAACATTTTTTAAAGAGCACATTCAGGTTCATATCAAAATTAAGAGAAAAGTATTGAAATTTCCTACATGCCTCCTTACTCCCATACTATGACGTTTTATTTCTTTTTTATTGTGGCAAAATACACCTAACGTAAAATCTACTAAATTGAAGTGTCCAGTTCAATGGCATTAAGTATATATACATCATTATACAACTGTCAACACTATCCATTTCTGGGCATTTTCCCCATCCCAAACTGTAACTCTGTATGCATTAAAAGGCAACTCCCCATACCTCCTTCCTACCAGTCCCTAGTACCCATCGTTCTAGTTTCTTTCTCTATGGATTTGACTATTCTATATACCTCATGTGAGTGGAAGAATACAGTAATTGTCCTTTAGTGTCTGGCTTATTTTGCTTACCATAATTTTCTTTTAAGGTTCATGCACGTTCGAACATACATCAGGATTCCATTCCTTTGAAAGGCTGAAAACATTCCAGCATATGCACATACACATTTTGTTTATCCATTTATCAAGTGATGGACACTTGGGTCGTTTACACATCTGGCTACTGTGAATAATGCTGGTACGAACACGGGTGTACAAATATCCGGGTTCTTGCTTTACGTTCTTTTGAGTATAAACCGAGAAGCAGAATTGCTAGATAATAAGGTAGTTCTATTTTTAATATTTTTTTGAGAGACTACCATACTGTTTTTCTTAGAAGCTGCCCCATTTTACGTTCTGACCACTAATGCACATGGATTCCAATTTCTCCACAACCTCACCAACACTTGGTTTTTAATTTTTTTTCTTTTTAAAAATAGGTATCCTAGCGGGTGTGAAATGGTAACATATTGTGGGTTTGATTTGTATTTCCCTAATGATTAGTGACGTTGAACATCTTCTCGTGTACTTATTTTCCCATTAGTGTATCTTTTTTGGAGAAATGCCTATTCACATTCTTTGCCCATTTTTTACATTGAGTTGTTTTTTTTGTTCAGTTTTGAGTTCTTTAAAGTATAGAAATTTAAAATTTTGAGGAGGTCCTAACTATTCTTTTTTTATTATTGTCTGTGCTTTTGGTGTCATATCCAAGAAATCATTGGCAGGGCCAATGCCACGTATGATGATTTACTCCTATGCTTAATTCTAATAGTTTTACAGTTTCAGCTTTCTGGTTAGGTCTTTGATTCACTCTGAGTCAATTTTTATATATGGTGTAACATAAGGGTCTAATGTAATGTTTTGCATGGTTTTCAATGTCCAGTTTTCCCACAACTATTTTTTTTTAAAGGTTTTACTTATTTGAAAGAGAGAGAGACAGAGAGAGCACAAGTGAGGAGAGGCACAAGCAGACTCCCGGCTGAGTGTGGAGCCCAAGTTGGGGCTTGATCACAGGACTTTGAGATCATGACCTGAGCTGAAGTCAGACGCTTAACCGAATGAGCCACCCAGGCGCCCCACAACCATTTTTTGAAAAGACTTTTCATTCCCAGTGAGTGCTTTTGGCACCTTTGTCAAAAATCATTTGACTGTATAGATGAGGGTTTATTTATGAATTGTTAATACTATTCCATTGCTCTGCACAGTGTTTCCACAAGTGTAGCTTTGTATTAAGTTTGAAATCAGGAAGTGTGAGATCTCCAGCTTTTTTTTTTTTAAGATTGTTTTAGTTATTCAGGGTCCTTTGCAACTCCCTATGAATTTTATAATAAAATTTTCTATGTCTGCAAAAAAAAAAAAGTCATTGGGATTTTAATAGGATTGCTTTGAATCTGTAGATCATTTCGAATAGTACTGACATTTTTACACTTTAAGTGTTCTAGTCCCTGAACATGGGATGCCTTCCCATTTACAGGCCTACATCATTTTATTGTGCTTCTCAGACAATTGCTTTTCTAAAATCTAAAAAAATATTGAGCTCTAATGATATATATACTGAAATATTTAGAAGTTATATTATAATATTTGCAGTTTACTTTGAAATGCATGGACAATAAGATAGATAAAATGATAGATGGATAAACAAAGATATAATGAGTGCTGATAAATGGTGATGGTAGAATCTATTTGCGGGTCTACAGGTGTTTACTGCAAAACTCATTCAACACTGCAATATGTTTTAAAGATTTCATAATAAAATCTTATACTAGCATAAATATATCAATGAACTGGTGCTTGCATATGCATCGAATACCTTCGGAAGCATATCTGAGAAGCCAGTAACTGTGGTTGTGTCCTGGGGGTGTATGCTAAACACCGGGGTGGAACAGAGAGGCTTTCTTTTCACTGCATGCCTTCCTGTACTTCTGAATAAATACCATCGTTATGTATGAGATATATCAAATGGAAGAAAGGATATCTCTAAGACCTCTCCACACCAACACATAATCAATAAATCACCATTATCTTACCCAACATTACCTTTATGATGCATGACGCTATGATGAAGAGAAAAACAGAGAAATGTAGATAAAATTAAATTTCCTGACAATTGCAGTCCATTGATAAATACCTGAGACACGCAGAGTGTGACATTCTTCAAGGAATTCACAGCTGCCTTACAGTTAATGCTTTGCTAGAGACTAAAATCAATCTTAGCTTGACAATAGCCAGATCTCCTGTGCAGCTCTTTCTGTCCACACGTCCTGTCCCTGGGCTATAATAAAAAAACCACTTGTTTGCCCTGTAAAACAGCTCCAGAATTCTCTCTTGACCACTGTGCTCAATAACCCTGCATCGTATGTTTGCTGGACCGTCCATAAAGAGCTCTGCATCTTCCTTCATCTGGACTTTAAGCCTCAGTGCAAACTCAGTGAGTTACTCCCTCTTCTCTTCTTACTTTCATTCAGGGGTTTTTCAAGGAGTACACACTTACTGGAACACTTTCATGTCGACTGTTCAGGCTGCAATGCTCTAGTCCATGGCTACTCTACGGGGAGGGGAAAAAAAGCCGGCCTTCTGTCTGGAAGCTGGTACCTTGGCCAAAATGTTAATAAGACCTGGAAACTTGATGCCTCCTCCTTATTCCTGTTCTTACAAAAAGCTGTTTTTCTTGGCAGTGGACACTCAAGTCACTAGGACAGTTGCCAGTCTCAAGACTCAGTAAGGTTTCCTCCTCACTGGTCTAATGTGAGCCCTCCACATACCTAGTCTAGCCACTTCTGGCCAAGAGACCTCCACTTGGAGCTGGCCAAAATGAGTACTCAACTGAATTAAAACCTAGTCAGGGAGCATTTCCTAGGGATATAGGCTGTAAGACTACATGTTTTGGAATGTTGTTTAGGCCATGGTGGATTTCCATTTTCACTATTATTTGTCCATGTCCCCTACTGACTACTTAGATTGTAACATCAGGTATTTCCTCCTGCAAATTCTTAGCATTTCCACGGGTTACAATGGCAGGCTCTCTTGGTCTACGTACCAGTACCTATTGTGTCCCAGAAAAAACAGTAAGGAAACAAAAGGACATTGACATCCCTTCAGTAGGACAGGTCAGTGTTCATAACAACTTTATGAGGCACACCTCTGGTTGCTTTCAACACTAGGGACCCTTGACATTATCCTGAGTGCGATACGATCCAGGAGTCAGGCAGGGGGTAGATTATGGTAATGGACTTTTTTCTTCTCTAGTCCCCAAGGAGTTCACCTTGGGGTGCCTCTTAACCCACTGGAGCCAATTTGGATTGCAAGATATGAAGAAGAAAAAACTCATTTTCTGCAATAACACATGGCCTTAGTACCCTTTAAGAGATGAGGAAAGATGGCCCATTAATGGGTTCTTAGACTCAGTATTCAGTACTCTCAGTACTAATTCTGCCAAGATTCTCTTCACGCCTCCCTCTTTTTCCTGAATTACTTGTCTCATCTTTGTTTCTTCTTAAGATCACAAATATATCTTGAGAGAACTAGATGAATGTGGCCTGACTCTTGTATGGGGGATTTTTCTCCCTCGCTCATTTCTCAGGTTGATGGCTATGATCATTGGAGCCAGTTGTCTCGTTAGTCTACCTTGGGATGGGGACTTTAAGGAATCTTCCCAAGCAGCTGCCAAAACTCCTTGTTTTGGGGATGTTCCCTGTCTTCTCCTGCCCAACACGGACTGCCTATTTTCACTTTTTGCTGGTGGGAAAACAGGTATCTGTTCATCTGTCGGAACTGACAAGCTCTAGGACTAAGAATCCTCTTTCTCTGCCCGTTAGGCTCTTCTCTGCCTCCAGCCATGCCGGCACCAGCTCACCTCTTCGGCCTCCCCTCCCCACATCCTGTTTCCGTACCTCCATGGGCGTGGCTTGCGCAACCTGCCCCTAGACCATCCTCTGTGCCTCTTGTGTCACTGGCTGTGCTCCTCCTACCCTCTCTATCAACGAGCAGAAAGCACCCCAAGCTGTTGGGCCACCTCCTAATGAGGTTCAAACTGGAACACCTCCCTGATCAACATGAAAGGGTCCAGGGACCCTTCCCAGGACTTAAAACACCCACTTCAGATTCTCCCACAGGCGCCCAGATAAAAATGGATAGTGGGGGACAAATTGAGTGACATTTTTTATATAAATATTTATTTAGTTATTCCAGAAAGAAAGAGCAACAGTGAGGGGGGGGTGGGGGTGGGGGAAGGGCAGAGGGAGAGAGAATCTCAAGCAGACTCCACACTGAGCACAGAGCCCAATGTGGGGCTGGATTCTAGCACCCCGAGATCATGACCTGAGCCAAAAGCAAGAGAGCTGGCTGTTTAACCGACTGAGCCACCCAGGCGCCCCAAATTGAGTGACTTTTAAGTGGACATAAGTGCAACATATTTTGTTTTTCGGCTAAATTTTGTTAGTTTAATTAAGACAGATATGTTTTTGGAGTTACCAGCATCAAATATAAAACTTTTATTCTACCAAGGTTTAGTAAAGGTCAAATAAGCTTGTGTTATTTCTGCTGCAATTTGTCAGCAAAAAGATGACTTAAAACGATGATTAATTTTATCTGTCTCAAAGTTTTCATGGGTAATTGTTAAAAAAACAAGTAGGTTGAATAAATAACAAGGTTCTCGTTTTCAAAATATTTGGCAACCTACAATTTTAAACTTCTGCTAAGTTACATGATAAATTGGATTGAATTTATTGGATATCTAAGTCTTTTCCAAATAAGATGAAATACTAAAGCACTGATTACTGAACGTAGGTTTGTGCTTTTGTCTGCTTATTGCAGAGAAGCTGAAGATTCTTGGGTCTGTTGGTAAACATGCTTTGTGCTTTAAGACTGTACTGGGGAGAAGCATGCTTTTAGGTATCATAAAATATATTTAGAAATCTCAGAATTCTGGTGTAATAGACAGTTCACAATTGTTCACCACTTCATTTTCACTGCAGACAGGTTTCTGAGAGGAAAAGTTCTGATAAATATGGTTGAGACTGCTGGAGACAATGGGGGAAGCAACTCTGTATGTAGGAAAATAGAAGATATATGAGAAAGATATGAGGATAGGAATTTATTTTGTTGAGGGAAAAAGGAAGTAACTTTGCCCTAAAATGAGACTGGTTATTTAGAGAGAAAAGGCTTAGGACAAAATGTGAACGAAAAAGAAAGTTGTAGAAGGTTTGTGAAGGGAAATGTTTGCAAAAGAATTTTATGTATGATCAGGACTAAGGTCGAAATGAATGGACTTTAAAAGTGTGCTAGTTTAAGACTGAAATTCTGCTTTTCTCTCTGTTGAAAAGGAGTCTTCTGGGACTGTTGGTCTGTTCTTGATAAAGAAAAAAGGCCAAAACAATACTTTGTTTGTAATTCATCAGCCCAGAAAACCAAGGTTTCTATGTTTTGTCTTTCTCAAGTCTTTGATTACTTAGTAAAGTCCAAATTTCCTCAATATTAGAGAAGCCAGGTTTACTAGCACTGTATAACTTCCTATAGACTCTTATCGCCACCTTGGTTAAATGTAAATACAAATCTTATAATTATCTGTAATCCTACTTAAGCGTGATCTTGGAAATTTTCTGAGGGCTTTCACAAACTTCACAAGATTTGAATTGACTAATTAGGCTTGTTTATTTGGTATGTTAAGTTACTTAGGGGAAGCACTGTCAAATAAATAATGATAAAGCTTAGGTTGTATTGTTGGAACAAATGGTAAAACTCCTAAAGTTTTAATATGTTCTGGTATAAGGTCATCACTTGATATTCTGGTTAGTGAAGTGTTATACATCACAGAAATAACCAGATTTCCTTGTCAGCTATATTATAATGAACTCTCATATCAGATCCTTAACCATGAACATCTTTGAATCTGTTGTCATTTATAGTTACTGTTCTTATTCTCTTGCAAAATGTGTTTCATCTTCAAGGAGATTCATGAAAATGACTTTTGACAAATACAGGTTTTTGATATCTTTAAAATCATCAAAGTAAATTGGCTAAGAATTTCCAGAACTAACAGAAAAAGCTGCATTCAAGTTGAATAAGAAATAGTAACGTGGGACTAAATGAAACGAGGGGGATGATTACAGTTTTTATGACTCTATTTGGAACACTGCTGGTTCTCTAATGTTTGCTCTTCCAGATTAAGGAAACTTTCTCTTAAGATATCCATGATATACAAAAACAAGACATAATACTCCTTTCTGAACAAATCGAAGCAGTTAACTTCTCTCCCTACCTGAACCCTCTGAAACTCAGAAACCCTCAGTGAGTGTTCTTTCTTCCATGGCAATTATGATTATTGGCAGAAGTTTAATGAGAATCTGTTCTCTTGGTAACAGGACACCATTGGAAACATTGGCTGTATTATGAAGGCTTTGACTAGACTGTCATATTTCAGAGACATACATAGACTCAGATATGACCAGACAGCTTTAAGGAACTAAGGTTGACTTTATGAAACCCGGAGCCATAAAGCCCCGTGGAAGTGTTGGCCTGACACCTTGCTTACAGGGATCCCAGCAGCCTCACCAGGTGAGTACAGAATGTCACTTCCTGGCTGTTGCAGAAACCTCAGGATATTTTGGGGGCCTTGAGAAGAGGAATTTGCCCAAATCTACAGGAACTCCAGGCAAGCCTGATGACAAATACGTGGCTTGGCTTCTGGCCTCAAGAGGCCATTAAGAGTTCAATCTAGAGATTCCTTATAAAAAGTTTCAGCAAACCAGATTTTTCAAAGATCAATATGATCAATCAATAATCTTGTTGAGCTTATGTAAATAATTAGGCCAAGTTTATGAAAACTGGACTCGTTTTATAAAATCAGTCTTGATTTGGCTATCTTGGATAAAAATGAGGATGATTATAGAGAGAAAATATGTTTCAATAACACGTCTTCGTAGATACTAGATTTGAATTACTGTTTATTGTAAACTGGACTAGATTCTGAATTCTTCTGGTTTCTTCAAATACCTGGCTATGGGTCTCCAAACTAAGGTTTCCTGTCTTCTTCCAGTCTCTTAATGTCATTAAAAACTAAAACTGCCATTTTTTCCTCAAGCCTTGAAAACTGATGCTGGACAACTTGAGGTCAGCTTCAGAGAAATTACCACTAAACTCAAGTATTCACAATCTTTGTGCCTGTTACTCTCTGGGCCATTCCAAAGGATCGCCAAAGACATTTGAATTACAAACCAGAAAAACCCATCTGATCCCCACTGCCTGTTCCCACTCCGTCGGAAGATGCTTCAAGCCTGACCTTTAAAATCTCACTGGCAGCACTGGTAACTCAGACACTGGGTCTGTAATTTGCTCCAACCATTAACTTAAATTTTTCTTTTGTTTCCATAGAAGTTCCTCTTAATTACGTGATCGCTTGCTAAACAAAACAGAGTCTGTACGATGGCTAACACCACATGCTACACAATTAAGGCCTTAAGCGACTCTCGAAATAACATTAGTAAACACCGAAATAACTCAAATGCGTTAAGCAGTTCTACAAAATCGAATGGCCATAGACGTATTGAAGGCAGCGCAAGGAGGAACATGAGCCGTTGTTGAAAGAGAATGCTGTGTATATTCCAGATTGTCACAAAAATGTAACAGGACGGCTAGAAGATATGGATGGGCGTCTTAAATGATTGCTCACTACTTTAGCGATCGGTTAAACTCCTGGACTGGGGGTGGGTTTTGGACAACTATCAGGTCTTTTTATGGGGCTTCTTTTTCTCATAATATATTAATCTTATTTTGTTGTGTGTGTGTGTGTTTTTTTTTTAAGATTTTATTTATTTATTTGACAGAGAGAGAGGCAGCGAGAGAGGAAACACAAGCAGGGGGAGTGGGAGAGGGAGAAGCAGGCTCCTAGCGGAGGAGCCTGATGTGGGGCTCGATCCCATAACGCCGGGATCACGCCCTGAGCCGAAGGCAGATGCTTAACGACTGAGCCACCCAGGCGCCCCATTTTGTTGTGTTTTCTGATGTCTCTGCCTGGTGCCGAGACTCCTTCGCTGCCATAACTTCCAGCTGACAGACGATCTTTCTACTCAAGGAGGTTCATCTCTGGATTTGGCTGCCTCTTCCTTTGGTAACTCCAATAAATTCCCCGCCTGACCAATGTTGACCCATAGGTAGGGATATCTCTATGCCCCTATTCAGGAGGAAGAAGTTGTAGGAGATAAGACCTTCTACCCCCAGCAACCTTAAAGATTTAAGGGTCAAAATTTCTCAGGAGGGACAACAAGGAGGAGAACAAAGCCAAGAGAAATGCAGATAAAATTAAATTTCCTTACAACTTGCAGCCCACTGATAAATACCTGAGACATGCAGAGTGTGACATTCCTCAAGACACTCACAGCTGCCTTCATGTTTACTGCTTTGCTAGAGACTAAAATCAATCTTAGCTTGAAAATAGCCAGACCTCCAGGATCCCATAGGGAGTCTTTAACATACGGAAATCCCTTTAGAGACTTAAGTTATCTCTGCCCCATGCACCCACCCCAACTTAAAAATATATAATCAGGTATCCCTCATAATCCCCACGGGGTCTTGTCCCTGGGCTATAATAAAAAGCACATTTTTGACTATAAAATGTCTCAAGAATTCTTTCTTAACCATTGAACTCAACGACCCCACATCAGTTATATATTTATGGTTAGTATGTTTACTGTCTGGTTTTCCCAATAAAATGGAGGCTCTGGGACGGCAGAGACCTTTTCTTGCTCAGCACCCTATCAGCAGTTCCTGGCACTATGCGGGGATGTCCTCGATGAAAACAAACAAACAAACAAACAACAACAACAACAAGGAAACCTATTTGCTATTCTCAAGAGAGCAGAGAGGGGAAAATATTCATTTATTCCGTGGCCAGCCCTGGGCAAGAAAGCCAAAGGGTACCGGTCCCCCGGATGGCTGCTGAAACAGGACAGAGGGGCACTGGGAAGGAACATGGGAGAAAACCAAACACAGATGGCTTTGCTGTCTCTGAAGTTGAAACTCAATTTTTATTTCCTTTTGACATTGATGTGTCTACATTAGGGCACATACTGGGTATAGCATAGGATCCCAAATATTCCACGGAGGGGTTTGGGGTTTTTCTCTCCCTCTGACTCATTCCACTGTGGATGCTGATTATCCCGTGTTACTATTCCAGGCGGCTGAAGCTACACTTCAAATCTGAACACTGGAGGAATAGTATCCCCTAGGAAGCCCGTCTTGGCCCCCATTTGAAAGAATCAAATCCTTTCTCTCTTTCTCAATATAGTACATTTCCTGAGGGCCACGTTCCCGTTAAATAAAGACCAAACCCAAGTTCTCTCTGCTTCCTATTTTCCACCTTTGCAGCCGCACGCTGCCCTCGGATTCCGGGATTTCCTCCGGCAGCTGCACAGCCTGCAGGGTGCGAAGACTTGCTCTCTTGCCGGCTAAACTTGAGAACAAAGTTTTGATTTCTTTGACAACCTGGGTTTATTTTTAGAGATATTAGGATGACTCACCTCTCCTGACATTTGTTTCTATAAAAACTAACTTTAAAATGTCACACTTCCAACTCCGTACAAAGAGCAAGAGGAAAGCTGCGAAAGCAGTCGAACCGAGGAGGACTCCGCTTCGGAGCTGCTTTCCCGGTGCCTCGTCTGCCCGCCCTCCCCTCCTCTCCTGAGATCTATGTGCCTCTCCTGGCCACCCCAGAGCCCCATCCCGCAGGTGTTGCTTAGTGTGAGTGACCTGGCCATGGGCCTCTAGGAGCAGGAAAACAGGTCTACAAGCCAAAATAAAGCGAGCCCATGTTGGCATCACTGCCTCTGCACATGCATTACTGACCACAGTACTATTCACAGAGTATACAAGTGGTTCACAGAAATATTAAAAGTAAGCGTTTGAAGGATGTACAACACAGAACACTGTTCCTGACAGAGTATTCAGTGCATTGCACCTTCCTTTTATTTCATTGAAACCTCTCAGGGGATGCTGACAGACTCCAAGCAAAGAGGATAACGAAGAGTATGAGGGAACAGATAAGTGCTCAGGAAAGATTTTCATATGAAGTGGAAAAGAAAAAGGCAGGCTCCAAAATGAACAGATAAAAAGGGGAGGGAGAAGTGGACACAAATACAATCCTACTAAAGCTGGAATTATAAAGATTTTCTTTTCTCCGGCAAAAATTTCTAATTTCCACATGTTACTTTTAAAATGAAAAAGAAAAAGTGTAACAAACTTGGAAAAAAAATGCTATTTTAACAACATTCTATAAATGAATACACGCGTGTATGTTTAGAACGTATTTACTTTTAAAGTTTGTGAATTCCTGGATCAGTCACATTAAAGGACTCAAGGTGTCCAGTAACCAAATGGTACAAGCAGAAATCTCCTCTGGCTTCGCGTGCCAAAGAGCTGCTACGGGAGCGAGCTGGGAGAACAGGAGAATGGGTTCTAGCTGGCAGACAGATGCGATAAAAGTCTGAAACTGCTGAGAAAGGTCTTCTCATATATCCAAATTAACCAGAGAATAAGAGGAAGAACTCAACTGGAGTTCTAACCTGGGGATAGTGACCCTGCTAAGCAGCAAATAGATTTGAAATATTTATCAAGTACTTACCATATTAATTAATTCTGGGTTTTACAATTCAGTTGTGAGCAAGACAGATATAAATTCTTCCTCATTCAATTTACATTCCAGTGAAGGAGAAGATGAGGGACACCATGATAAGTTTGGAGTTAAGTGAAAGACATCATTAAGGGGTGTCAGGTTCAGCAATGACACAATCCCAGTTACATTCTAAGGGATCACTCTCACTACTACGCTCAGGAGATGAGTCGAGGGGCCAGGAGTGGACGGTGGACAGCAGGTGACATTAAAGTAGACCAAAGTAGAAACGATGGTAGTTGGGACAGAGAGTGGAGATGGAGAGACATGAGTGTATTCAATAGGGATTTGGAAGGTATTTGTCATTGCAATGGATTTGGGTGACAGGAGGCAAGGACAATGATTCTTGGGAAATCAGAGGAGTCTCAGGGCATTACTGGCTTAGTGTTTGACTCACAGCAGCAAGGCAAGAGAGACCTAAGTATTAATATTACAACCAGTCAGTCTCCACCCAGCAAATTTTTCAGCGTAAGTCATTGCCCGCATGTAAGTAAGCCAAATTTCATCTCTCTGTAGTTTGGCCGTACTTAGACTAGAACTTTGTCCAAAACTGTGAACATACAGTGCCCAGATTCAAGACCATCTGGTGGGTGGGACACAACTCACTCAGAGGCAGACCATCGAGATTTAGCAGGGCCAGCTGCCAGACACAGATGAGACAACTACAAACCAACGGAAGCAGCTGGCGTTTCCCTGAGAGAGGTGATTTCTGAAGAAAGGTCATAGCAATTCTACTCTTTGAATTGTTTCCTCTAGTGACTTTAAAAAAAAAAAAAGTCAACAATTATAGGAAGCTCTTTGAAACAGCAGGGTGATGGCGCCTGTCTCGGTCTATGAAAATATTTTGGCAACCCGGCTGACTTTCTACTTAAAAGACAGTCATCTCCAGGCCGTCATTTCTGCTGAGAGATCATGACCAAATTTACAGATGTCAGTACACGGGCCTCCACAGTGGATCTCCATAAAAAGGCTACAGAAAAATTCTCTCGTGTATACTGGGGATACCGAATTTTTTCATGAAGACGCAAATATTGAACAGCTACGGGAAATTCTCTTCAGCTCACTTGGCCTATACTGTCAAAGCTGAACACGATTTCTTTACTTGTCCCTTCAGAAGTTCCAAAGAATACAGAGGAGATATGAGAAAACGTACTCTCCTTCAGTTCCAGGGCCCCACTATACAAGTGGTCACCTTTTTAAAAAAATTCTTTTTACAGTATTCTAGAAAGCCGATCAGGTAGAAAGGCAGTGATTATGGTGATCAGAGGTGGGAAAGAGCACTTTGAAGGACCAGAGGGTGGGAACACTACCTCCATTACCGGAGTGTCTGCTCTGCACTAGGGTAGGCTAGAAGCTTTATATCCGTTTTTCTACTAAAATTTCAAAGTAACCCTTTAAAATAACTGTTGTTCCTAGTTTATAAAAGAGGAATCTAAGGCTCTATCACTCTGTGGATCCAAGGACTGAAGAAAAATATTCTAGTTGAGTCAAATGAATGAGAAACATATGAAAAAGGCAATTTGCAGTAAACATTGGGGTTAGGACACCGATTGTTCTTTTGGAGCCCCAGGTAATCCTAAGACATTGAGAGAAAGCTACCTTTATGGGAATTCATGCCTTTCCGAACAAACTGTGCCACTAGGTCTTTATCACACAGATAGTTGAGATAATATGAACAAAACAACCTGGATTATTTTATTCTCTCCACCCATTTGCTTAATGTGTAGCAATTTGATAAGTGTACTTCTCCTCTCTCTCTAGTATGTAAATGTTCACGCTTGTCCCTGTAGCATTACTGTGTCTTGCTAGATTAAAGGTATTCTCCACTCCGGGTTTATTCAAATAAAAGCCATTGTTAATATATAAATGTTACCTTAAAAAAGTAAGAAAAGAAAAGATGCAATAGGTAGTTTTAAACATCTTGGTTCAATTAGTTTTAACAAAGGAAAGAACAAGAACAAGAAGCAGGGAATAGTGTGTGTTGGGGAATGGGGGCTGGGGTGGGTGGAGGAGCACATTATTCAGAATTTAGTATAAAGGCAAGGCAGGAGTGGAGGAGGGAGAGAGAGAGAGAGAGAGAGACAGTGACAGGAAAAGGAGGGAGGAGGGGGGAATAAGAAAGAGAAGAGGGCAGGAGGCAAGGAAACAGAGCAAGAGCACCGAGTGGAAGATGCACCTGGCTCACAAGTTCCGTGTCAATTGCTCACTGTGTGACAGAACCACACGAGTCTTGCACTCTTGAAGTGCTTAGACTCCGCTCTCTTCCTAAGGACCGAGATTACACGATCAGGGTGCTTTTTACAAAGGGTGTACTACTTTTAAAACAATTATCTCTGAAAATATATTACAATGGAGACTAACCTGTGGGGATCTAGGTTAAATATATCTTTGCTCCTTTGAAATTCCATTAGTCATTCTTGAGAATGGATGCAGCCATTTTAAGTTTGCACACCAGGAGAAGAGGAAGAGAAAGAAAGATGAATCATTAAGCTGCCTAGAATTACCTTGGGCAAGGTGATCCAATTTCCAGGACTGATGAATGTAACCTTTTTCTCCACTCATCTAAGACATAGGAAGATAGTCAAAGGAGAGGTTACCCTAGTGTAGGTAGCTTTAGTCTTGCGGTTTTTGTATTCTGCTAGAGAAAATGTGTTATTTCTTGAGATTGTTGAAGCCTTAGAGACCCACTTGTGCTGTCATGGGTTTCCAGGCTCACTGAAATGTGACTTACTGTTCTTTCCTTTCTGTTCAGGCAGGACTAAGAATTTCCTTCAAAAAATATTTATGGACTGTCACCAAATGCCAGGAGAAGATTCAGCGCTAAGACCGAAATAATCCATAGGGCATAGTTTCTGTCTTTAAGGAGCTCTGTGAATTATACCCAATATTTAAGGTTTTCTTCATGCCTAAGAACTACGTAAGTTTTGTTGCTAATTTATATTTTAGTGTTGCCATGGCAGCCTAAGGAAACATTATTTTCCCCTGGACCCTTCATTTGTAGTTGACCCATGGCCAATGGTTCTATGGTAGTACCATAGACATTTTGGTACACGGAATGAGCAGCAAAACCTGAACTCTCGCCATCACCAGTGCCATCCCCCAGCAGTGACCCTGAATCTAGTCTTTTCTAGCTTGCAGATATCTGGATTAGTGTCTGTTAAGTACAACTACGAGCTTCCATTGAGCAGGATCAGGAAAGTGGTCATTTCTGCCCATCATACTGTGTCATCAAGATAAAGTACAGCATAGCTATGATTATTTGATAAAAGATTGAAATGAAGAGATCTGCTTCATAACCTATTTGACTTTCACATCTAAAACTTCAAGGTGCTAATTTATGATGATGCTTATAATAATAAAGCAAACTAATGAAAAAAGGAAAAATTAAATGATAGAAGGAGAAATGTGCAACATTTGTAGTGGAATATTTTAGCACACTTTTCTCAGTAACTTATAGACCAAGAAGACAACAAAAAGTCACCAAGACTAAACATGGAACACCATATTTACAAAATTGACCTAATGCACTATGTACAAAACTGTATATAAATTTCTAGAATACTCGTTCTTTTTAAGTGCACATGGGACATTTACTAAATTGACAATATAAAAGATAGTAAGTCTGAACAGATTTAGGAAGATTCAATTCATACCAGGTATGTTCTCTGACTACTGTAGAATGGAATGATATTAAAAATCAAAACTAGAAAATGTTATCATATTTGGAAATTCTAAAAGGTACTTTTAAATAACTCATGATTCAATGAAGAAATCACAATGAGGATTAAAAAGTATTTTGAACTGAATCATAATGAAAACAACACATCTGAAAACAAATGATAAATACCTAAATCTATGCTCAGAGATTTATAGATGCACGTGGGTACATTATAAATTACAATCAATTATCTAAGCATCCATATCAAGAAATTGGGAAAAGAACAGAAAATTAACCCCAAAAAAATAGAAGGAAAAAAATAATGAAGGTAAGAAACAATAAGTAATAAACAAGTAATACTGTAAGGATAAAGTGAAAAACTTTCTGGCTACATGGATGGAACGGACAAAAATCCTAGAAAAACACAACTTACCAAATATGCTGTCCCCCAAAGAAAGGGAAAATCAGATTACTCTTATATCTATGAAATACATTGTATTCATTATTCAAAACCTTCCCCAAAAGAAAACTGCATGCTCAGGTGTTTTGTTGCAAATGTTTGATGATTTCTAATGAACAGTTAATGAAATTATGACATCACCATTATTAATATTTTCTAGAGAGAAGTAAGAACGGAACACTTACCAAATGTTGTATGTGACCTGTGTAATCTTGATTCTAAAACCTAGGGAAAAAGAAAAACACAGCCTCAATACGATTTCTCCCACAATTCCAGGGTGCGTGTGTGTGCGTGTGCGTGTGTGTGTGTAAATTGGCAAGCCATTTCTAAAATGTATATGTAAACTCAAAGTTCACCTATAACTAAGACAATCTTGATGAAGATGAGCACGTATGGAAGACACACGACGTCACATATCAAGATGTATCATGAATTACATTAAGTCATATGCTATTTCTGTAGAGATAAACAATAAGCCAGTGATTTAGACTGGAGAGTCTAGAAATAAGTCCATACACATATGGACATTTGATTATAAAAGTTAGTGTTATAGATAAAAGTTGCTCAGAAAATAATGCTGGAACAATTAGTTATCTATGGGGGAGGTAGAAATCAATTTTAGCTCATAATGAAACATAAAACTCCGTGTGAAATTAAATCTAAACATGAAGGGTAAAGCTTAAAACATAATATTTATATTTTTATTTTTTAATCTTAACAAAAAACATTATTTTGACTATGTTAATATTGAAATATCTCCATTACTAGAACGATTCCACTAAGGGAGTGACAAGGTAAATCCACAAATTAGAACACACTCTCAATAATTACATCTGATAAAAGGCTCATTTCTAAAAAGATATAAAGAACTTCCACAAATCAATAGAAAAAGTAAAATCATTTGAAAAATTGGCAGAAAAACCCCACAACAACCTTGAAGAGGAACTTCAAAAATGAGCACATCCAAATGGCCAATGAGCACTGAAAAGATGGTCTTCTTCCTCGCTCACCAGCACGACAATCTAGCATGAATTCACCAAAATGACTGACATTCAAACGACTGGCAATACCAAGTATATATGAGAGTATAGAGTAACTTAACTCTCATAGATTGCTGAGCAGGAGTGTAAACTGCTACAGCACTTTCAAAAACTCTTTAGCAGGATTTACTAACATTGAAACATACACATACCCTTTGACCCAGGTGTTTTAGTCCTGGCTCTAGCCAATAAAAATACATATAAATGTGCAGTTGTAATAGCACCAAACAGGATACAATTCAAAAGTCTATCAAGAGTAATTGGGAAAAAATGTTGTATATTATAAAGTATATTATACAGCAATGAAAATGAATAAATTCTAGTTTAATGCAATAATATGGATAAATGTTAACAACCTAACATTGAACAAAAGATGCCGGACGTCGGGGAAGGGCGCCAGGGAGACTGTGGAGTAGGATGGTCCTGAGATCAAATTGTTCCATGGACACAATGAGGTAACATCTACATCTACGCAAATAACTCTGAAAACAATGTTAAGATTCATAGAATAGACCTTCTACAATTAATCCTAGAAAGGAGACCACATCAAAAAGGCTAGGAGGGGCAGAGCTGGGGCTGGGAACCAAACCCCTGATGGGACTAAACACAGCTGGGAGGGGCACTATAAGCATGGAGAAGCAAGAGACTCAGACCCCACACCAGGCACCTCCGGCACAGGGGACCCACACTGGGAAGATGAGTCCCCATCTTATCTGGCTTTGAAAACCAGCAGGGCTTAACTGTGGGAGCTTTAAAAACCAGTGGAGCTTAATTGTGGGAGAGCTAGAGGGTGAAACGAAATGGTGCGCCTGCCCTTAAATAGTCAACATAATAAGTCCCTCAGCCCAAGACATAGCCAGAAGCAACAGTTTACAAAGTGCCCGATGTGACGTGAAGAAGATTTACTGACTAATCTAAGAATGTGTGCTGGAGGGCAAGGATCTTCAGGAAATTTCTCCAGGGACAATAGTGCCATGGGTGCCATTTCTCTCTGCCTCTCCAGCCTAGATAACCAGATACTTGCAGGGGGCTGTTCTGCCCTGCCACGGTGCTTCCCTGCAGACCTGCCCAACATCCTTGCCTTGGCAGGCATCCCTCCAAAATGGGCCCTGCACGCAGTCCCAGGAGGGACCAGCACCACTCTAAAGTAACTCCGGCCCTGGAGAGGGAGAGAGTTAACACCACACACTAATATCCCCCCATTCCAGCAGTGTGGCCTCTTAGCTGGTGGCCCAGAGAGCAAGCCCCGCCCTTCAGTGCTCAGCAGCTGTGGCAGAGGCTAATGTGGACAGCTAGTCTGAGTGCCAGCCCCACTCACCGAGGAGGGCCTCTCGGCTGGCCACGTACGGAACAAGCCCTACCCTTTGGTGTTCCAGCAACTGTAGCAGACAGGATACCTGCATAATCTAGGCTGACTGCTGATTCCACCCCTAACTAGAGTGTCTCAGTTGATGGCCTCAGACAGATCTCTCAACAGCACGGGCAACAAATGTTGTCGTACACCCAGAGAAGGCAAAGTAGGTCATTTCAGCCAGCTGGGGTGAAGGCAATGAAGGCTGACTACAGTAGTAGGGTGCAGGCAGCCCACACCATGGGCATCCTTAAGCGCCTGGTTCTGGTGACCGGGGAGGTTGCACTAGAGAGCACGACAGGACCTCTCCCACACAAGACCACTATTCTCAAGACCAGGCAACATATCTCACCTACCTAAGACACAGAAACACATACAGACAGACAAAATTGTAAGACAGAGGAATACGTCACAAATTCAAGAACAGGGCAAAATCACAATAAAAGAACTAAAGGCACTGGAGAAAAGCAATATGTCCTGATAAAGAATTTGAAGTAATGGTCGTTAAGATACTCACTGGACTTGAGAAAAGAGTGGATAAACTCAATGAGAACTTCAACAAAGAAAGAGAAAATATAAAAAAGATCCAGTCAGAAGGGAAGAATTCTAATAAATGTAATAAAAAATATACGAGAGGCAAGCAACAGCAGATTAAAATACGCAGAAGAACAAATCAGTGATCTGGATGGCAAGGTAATGGAAAACCACCAAGGTGAACAGCAAAAAGAAGAAAGAATAAAAAATGAGAATAAGTTAAGGGATCTCAGTGACATTGCCAAGAATAGTAACATTTGCATTACAGGGAACCCAGAAGAGAAAGAGGGCAGAAAATTTATTTGAAGAGATAATAGCTGAAAAATCCTCTAATCTGGGAAGAAAAACCCATAACACATCCATGTCCAGAAGGTACAGAGAGCACTTAACAAGATGAACCCAAGGACGTACATACCAAGACACGTATTAATTAAAATGGCAGAAAATACTGATGAAGAGAGAATTTTAAAAGTAACAAGAGAAAACATTTACATATAAGGGAAACCCCATAAGGCTATCAGCTGATTTTTCAGTAGAAATTTGCATGCCGGAGAGAATAGCATGATATTTTCAAAGTGCTGAAAGGAAAAATCTACAATCAAGAATAGTCTACCTGGGGGCACCTGGGTGGCACAGCGGTTAAGCGCTTGCCTTTGGCTCAGGGCATGATCCTGGCGTTATGGGATCGAGCCCCACATCAGGCTCTTCCGCTATGAGCCTGCTTCTTCCTCTCCCACTCCCCCTGCTTGTGTTCCCTCTCTCGCTGGCTGTCTCTATCTCTGTCGAATAAATAAATAAAATCTTTAAAAAAAAAAAAAAAAAAGAATAGTCTACCTGGCAAATTTATCATTTAGATTAGAAAGAAAAATGAAGAGTTTCCCCAGGCATAAAATTTAAAGGTCATCACCATTAAACCAGCCATACAAGAAATGTTGAAGGGAATTCTTGAAGTGGAACGAAAAGGTAAGAAATTATGAAAATTATGAAGAGGAAAAGTTAGTCAAGAGATATGCAAAATAAAAAGATGTACTATATGCAATTATATACACAAAATGTGTGTGGGGGGGGAGTAAAAATTTAGTGCTTTTAGAACGTGTTCAAACTTAAGCAACCATGAGCCTAATACAGACTGCTGTACATGTAAGGTGTTCTACACGAACTCACTGATGAGCACAAATCAAAAATTGTACTAGGTACACGAAACATAAAGGGAAAGGAATCTCAGCATAACACTGAAGAAAGCCATCAAACCACAAGGGAACAGAACGAAAGAAGATAAAAGGAATAGAGAAGAGCAAACAGCAACAACAACAACAAAACAAAAAAACAAAAACAAAACCAAAAACCCTACAAAATCCCAAAAAACAAACAAACAAAAAAAGAAAGCAATTAATAAGAAGGCAGTAAGTACCTACCTATGAAAAATTACATTCAATGCAATGGACCAAATGCTTCAACAAAAGAAATAGGAAAACTACATGAACAAAACAAAACAAAACAAGACCCATCTACATGCTGCCTACAAGAGACTCACTTCAGACGTAAAGACATACCGAGGCAATGAAAGGTTGGAGAAACATATACCCTGCAACTGGTGGGGGGGGGGGGATAAGAGAGTTGGAGTGGCAATACTTGCATCAGACAAAATAGACTTTAAAACTAAGACTTTTAGCAAGAGACAATGAAGGGCACTGCAAAATGATAAAGGGATCAATCATACAAGTGTATATAACAATTATAAATTAAATTATAAATTAAATATATATAAATAATATATATAACTATATATAGTTATATATATATATAGCTATAACTATAAATAACAATTATAAATAACTTCAACATTGAAGCACCTAAATACGTTAAACAAATACTAACAGACATAGGGAAAGAAACGTTGACAGTTACACAATAATAGTAGAGGACTTTAACACCTCACTTAATATCAACAGGTATATCATCCAGATAGAAAATTAACAAGGAAACCGTGGTTTGAACAACACATTAGACTGGATGGACTTAACAGATATATACAGAACATTCTATTCCAGACCATAGAATACACATTCTTTTTAGGTGCACGAAGAACATTCTCCAGGATAGATCACATGGTGGGCCACAAAACAAGTCTCAATAAATTTAAGAAGATTGAAATCACATCAAGGAGCTTTCCAACCATACGGGATGAAATTAGAAGTCAATCATAAGAAAAAATCTGGAAGAAAAACAAACATACAGAGGACAATCAACTGCTACTAAACAATGAATGGGTTAACCAAGAAATCAAAGAGAGAATCAAAAAATACATGCATACAAATGAAATGAAAACATGATGGTACAAATTCTTTGGGTTGTAGCAAAATACATTCAAATTGTGAATTTTATAACAGTATAGGCCTTTCTCAAGAAACAAGAACATTTTCAAATAAGCCACCTAAGCCTACAGCTAAAGAAGCAAGAAAGGAAGAGAGCCTAAAGCCAGTAGAAGGAAGGAAATAATAAAGATTAGAGTAGAAATAAATGAAATAAAGACTATAAAAATAGTAGAAAATATAATGAAACCGAGAGCTCAGTCTTTGAAAAGATAAACAATATTGATCAACCTTTAGCAAGACTCATCAAGAAAATAAGAGAACCTAAATTAAAATCAGAAATGAAGGAGAAATAACATTTGACACCACAGTACTACAAAGGATTTTAAGAGAATATTATGAAAAACTATATGCCAACAAATTAGACAACCTAGAAGTGGATAAATTCCTAGAAACGTAGAATTCTCCAAAAATGAATCACCAAGTAATAAAAAATTTGAACTGGTCAATTAGCAGTAACAAAATTGAATCAGTAATCAAAGAACTCTTGACAAAAAAAAGTCTAGGACCAGATTCTACCAACATTTAAAGAAGAGTTAATGCCTATTCTTTTCAAACTATTTCAAAAAGTAGAAGTGGAAAAACACTTCTAAATTCCTTCTACAAAGGCAACATTACCCTATTATTAAAACCAGACAAAGACACTACAAAAAAAAGAAAACTACAGGCCACTATCTTTGATAAACATAGATGCAAAAATCCTTGACAAAATATTAGCAAGCCAAATTCAACAATACATTACAAAAATCATTTACCACAATTAAATCAGATTTATTCTAGGAATCAAGGATGGTTCAATATTTGCCAATCAATGTGATACATCACATTAATAAGAGAAAGGACAAAAACACATGATCCTCTCACAGCGCACACGAAGAGCATCTGACTAAATACAACATCCATTCATGATAAAAACGCTCAACAAATTGGGTTTTCAGGAAACATACTCCAACATAATAAAGGCCATCTATGAAAAACACAAAGCAAACATCATATTCATTGGTGAAAAATTGAGAGCTTTTCCTCTAAAGATCAGGAACAGGACAAAGGATGTCCACTTTCACCAGTTCTATTCAACATAGTACTAGAAGTTAAACTGAGCTACCCTATGATCCAGCCATTGCACTACTGGGTGTTTACCCCAAAGATACAGACGTAGTGAAGAGAAGGGCCATAGGCACCCCAATGTTCATATCAGCATTGTCCACAATAGCTAAATCGTGGAAGGAGCCGAGATGCCCTTCAACAGACGACTGGATGAAGAAGATGTGGTCCATATATACAATGGAATATTACTCAGCTATCAAAAAGAACGATTTCTCAACATTTGCAGCAACATGGACGGCACTGGAGGAGATAATGCTAAGTGAAATAAGTCAAGCAGAGAAAGACAACTATCATATGATTTCTCTCATCTATGGAACATAAGAACTAGGATGATCGGTAGGGGAAGAAAGGGATAAAGAAAGGGGGGGTAATCAGAAGGGGGAATGAAACATGAGAGACTATGGAGTCTGAGAAACAAACTGAGGGCCTCAGAGGGGAGGGGGGTGGGGGAATGGGATAGACCGGTGATGGGTAGTAAGGAGGGCATGTATTGCATGGTGCACTGGGTGTTATACACAACTAATGAATCATCGAGCCTTACATCGGAAACTGGGGATGTACTGTATGGTGACTAACATAATATAATAAAAAATCATTAAAAAAAAAAAAGTCCTACGTAGAGTGATCAGATAAGAAAAAGAGATAAAAGGCATCCAATTGGTAAGGAAGAAGTAAGGTTGTCACTATTTGCAGATAGCATGATACTACATATACAAAACTCCAAACACCAAAAAATATTGGATCTGACTACTGAATTCAGGAATATTGCAGGCACAAAATTATAATAATGAAATCGAGTGCATTTCTGTACACTACTAACAACGTAGCAGAAAAAGAAATTAAGAAAACAATCCCATTTACAATTGTATGAAAAAGAACAGAAAAGCTAGGAATAAACTTAACCAAGGAGGTGAAAGACCTACACTTCGAAAACTGTAAGACACTGATGAAAGAAATTGATGACTACACAAATGGAAAGATATACCATGCTCAAAGAATGAAGAAGGTGATTAAAATGTCCATACTCCCCAAAGCAATCTACAGTTTCATTGCAATCCCTATCAAAATACCAGTACTGTTTTTGATAAAACTAGAACAATTGATCCTTAAATTTCTATGGAACCATAAAAGACCTCGAATAGCCACAGCAAACTTGAGAAAAAAGAACAAGCCTGGCGATATCAAAATCTCAGATTTCAAGATATACTACAAAGCTATAGTAATTCAAATAGTATGGTACTGGCACAAAAATATACACAGAGATCAGTGGAACAGGATAGAGAGTCTAGAAATAAACCCATACCTATATGGTCAATTAATCTATGATGAAGGAGGCAAGAGCATAAAATGAAGGAAAGACAGAATCTTCAATAAATGGAGCTGGGAAAACTGGACAGACACATGCACGAGAATGAACCTGGGTCACTTCCTTACACTATACCCAAAAATAAACTCAAAACAGATTAAAGACCTAAATTTGAGACCTGAAGCCATAAAACTAGAAGAAAACATAGGCAGTAATCTCTTGGATACTGACCTTAGCAACATTTTTCTAGATATGTCTCTGATATGTCTCTTGTCTCTAAATACGAGGCAAGGGGAAATCAAGCAAAAATAAACTACTGGGACTAAACCAAAATAAAAAGCTTCTGCACAGCAAAGGAAACCATCAACAAAATGAAAAGGCAACCTACCAAATGGGAGAAGATATTTGTAAGTGAGATATCCAATAAAGGGTTAATATCAGAAATTCATAAAGAACTTATATAACACAAAACCAAAAAACCAATTCTATTAAAAATGGGTAGAGGACCTGAACAGACATATTTCTAAAAGAGACATTACAGAGAGCTCACAGACACACGAAAAGATACTTAACATCACCAGACATCAGGAAAATGTAAATCAAAACCACAATGATATATCACCTTACACCTGTCAGAATGACTAGCATCAAAAAGATAAGAAATAACATGTGTTGGTGAGGATGTGGAGAAAAGGGAACCCTCGTGCCCTGCTGATGGGAATGCAAACTGGTGCGGCCACTATGGAAAACAGTACGGAGGTTTCTCAAAAAATCAAAAATAGAATACAGTATGATCCAATAATTCCACTATCAATGAAATACACACACACACACACACACACACAGGAATATTACTCAGTCATAAAAGAATGAGATCTTCCTATTTACATCAGCATGGATGGGCCTAGAGTGTATTACGCTAAGTGAAATAGGTCAGAGAATGACAAATACCATATAACTCCATTTATATGTGGAACCCAAAAAATGAAACAAAAAAAGAAACAAAAACAGACTTCTAAATATAGAGAACAATCTGGTGGTTGTCAAAGGGGTGGGGGTGGGGGACTAGGTGAAACAGATAAAGAGATTAAAAGGTTATAAACTTCTAGTTATAAAATTAATAATAGTGGTAAAAAGTACAACATAGGGAACACAGTCAATAATATTGTGATAATGGTATATGGTGGCTATCCTTAGAGTGGTGAGCACTGACTAATGTATAGAATTATTGAACCAACGTTATATAAATGAAATTACTGTAACATTGTATGTTAATTATGCTTCGATTTTAAAAAAGATGCCACATATAAAAGAATTTAAAGTGAACGAATCCCTTTATAAATTTTTCATCAACATTTTAGTCCATAATTAACTTATGGAGTTACAACAATAAGTTAATCCATAGAGTTGCAAGAATTAAGAGGGTTATTGCAATATCTAATCCAGGAAACTATAAAGGTCTCCTCTCGAATCATAGCAGCTGGAAAACAAAAAAGTGCTAGTAATGGGGAAGAAAAGAAATTAAACAAATTTTAGGTTTCCCTGAATTTTTGTTTCTGTAGTGCTTTTTTTTTTTTTTTTTTTGGTCTTAACCAACACACTCATACTCAATATGTCTAATGATGTGTTGATAAACCAGCTCTCAAAATAAAAAAGGACCCTCACTTGTAGCACTTACTGATTTCCATACTGTAAATATTGCCAACATGGCCAATGTCAAGTTATCCAGTGGGATGTCAATGAACCCAAGGTTGGGAAGAGATACACGTAATCAGCTTGTCTGGGACCGTTGGAACGAGCTCCACTATGCCACTGAATGTAAACCATTAATAACACATTTAAGACCTCACAAGCGGTATCCCATAATTTTAAATTAATAATTGTTTCAGTGCAACCAGGTTACAAGCCATTTCATGCTGTTTGTAATGAAAGAATTTGTTGAGGAAATTCAGGTAAAGAATATTGAGGGGATGTAGTGGTAGCATAGTGTAGTGGAAAAGGCGAAATACATGGAGTCAAAACCCTGAAGCAAACATCGCTTATGATTTTAACATTCTCAACACTTACTCTATTTCTGGGAACACACCTGCAAGTTTCTGGCATGCATTGGCAGGTAATTTTGCAGGCATGACAATTTGTAATAACTATGTGTTTTCTTAATAATTTATTTCCTTTTTGGGTTTTAATTCCTTTTATACAATGTTTGAGCTATCCTTTCCTGTTAGTATATTGTTCTTAATGGCAGAGGAGAGAGAAGTAAAGTAAGGGTTGAGTCACTCTGCTTACTCTGTCATTTGCTAAAATTATAGTATTATCCAAGCAAGGGATCTATCCGATCTCATTGATCTGAAAGTAGTTGTGAGAATATTTATGTTGCATTCCGAGTTTTACATGTCTATTCAGTGCCTGGTGGAGAGGTCCGCACTTAGGATGCATTCAATGAAAGAAAATATTTGTCAGAATAAATACATGAGAGGAAATAAAAATAAATAAATGATTATATTCTGGGTTCTAGTATTCACACTATATTCAAGTAAGTCTGTGTCACTTAGCTGTAGTTTTTCTTAACCAACTATAACCCATGTTCTGTACATGATCCACTGAAATTTTAGCAATATGGACTGATCACTACTTAGTCACCAAGGACTCTTTCATTTATTTCTCCCTTCCAAAAATTATTAAGATAACACTGTTTATACAAGTATTGACTTCACCCTACTGAGCTATTTTCTATATTTGGATCTTTGCCTGTGGAAGTAGATAGAATTTAGTATCTTTATTTTTTCAGTCTGCTTTTCTAAAGTGTAGGTAAGTGGTTGAGTAAATTAGCAAATTAGATCAGTAATTCCAAGTCTTAGCACTTTATCAAAATCATCTTTTACATTTTTTGGCAATTCCTAGATTTCACCTCCGAAGAGCTGCTTCCAGCAAATCCGGCCTGGGAGCCTAGTAGTGGCATTGTTTTCGGGTGACTGGGATGTATGTAGTGGGACTTGTGCAGGGCTTCTCAAACTCGATAGGCATTTGCCTCACCTGGGATCTCGGTAAAGCGCACATTCTAATTTCGGAGATTTAAAAATTCTGGTAAGCTCTTGGATGATCTCTTCGAGAGCGAGAGCCTAAATTAAATATGTCATCTCATTGGTTTGAACTGGGGTGTGATTGCATGTGTTGTGACAGCAGAATCAACTGCTGTTTCAATTCTACATATAAGAGCACCTAGGACTCAGGGCACATGCAGTCATAGCTAATGGCAGGATATTTGAGCATAGGAGCATTTTTCTGTTTTTTTTTTTCTTTTTAAAAATTTTCTCTCAAGAAAAATACCAACAGATGTATGGATGGGTGGTTCAATATGACTCTGTCCAGCTAATGCATTCAATTATTACGAATGTAAAAAAATATTTATGGAATGCCTCAGGGTCCTTTCTCTGTTCAGATACAACTTGTAACTACTCTATGGTCTCAGTGGTTTCACAGAGGTAGTCTGGTTTTTCCTCTAGAAAATCAGTCTTGCTTATTGCATGCATTTCATTAACATGCAATGACTCTTAAGGAAGCTTTTGAGAACACCAAACCTTTTTTTTGGGGGGGGGGTGGAGGAAGGAAAAGAGAGAAATTATTAAAAGCCACCAAAATTAACACAGCTTCTCAGATTTAAATAGCACCAATGAAAATCATGCGAAAAGGAATTTGTAATTACTTACTAATTGTCTCAGTTGGAGGCATAATTAGAGGTGATTACTAGAAGTAATAGTACAATAGAAAGTGTAGAAAAAGTTTGCCTGTGACCGCCCAGCAACTTGCAGACAATGAATTATAACAGGAGACAGTGTTGTAGCATGTAACTTGAAATAAGGGATGGAAATAATTCACGCTCATGAGTTCCCACTGCAGAAAAGTGTGTGTGCCTGTGTGCTAGCCGGGGCAGGGTGGCGAGCAGGAATTTATCTTTTATCCTTGCCTTTGGAACAGTGATTTGTATACAGTGGCTCTGCATTATGCTTCTAGAGAACCTGACCAGTAATTAATAATCAAATATGTCTAGCATTCATTTGTCTACCATACCCATGAATTAAATAGACCGTGGGCTGGATCTGTGTACTCAGTGACAACATATTCCTTGTTCAGCAGCAGAAAAAACAAGAAGAAAGGAAGCAGAAAAAGCTAACAATTATGGAGAGCTCACTGTGTACCAAGCCGCACAGTAATACTTTACATTAATTATAACTTTTAGTACTTATAACATCCCTAATAAGGTAGTGGGATGCAGAGAGTATCGGGGGTTCTCTGGGTAAAAGGGTTAAACCAAAGAAACGGGGTCCTGTTGGGACAGTTGGAAGCAGGGACCTTATCTTCTCCATGAAAAAAAAAAAATTAACTCCTTTTTCTTCTGCAAGATAAGGATGTTGTTCTGTTAACACTTGTGGTTCAAAAACCAAGAGGATTCTGGATACCTGTAATATGTTTATTTAAAATATATTAATTTCTAACCACTTTTTACCTGGACATTTACAGAAGTTTCCTCAGTAATGATAATTTTGAACTTCACTCAAACCGTTTAATCCTTGAAAGTAGCAATCGTTAAAGGAATTCCCCTACCCCTTGAGTCCTAGGAAATAAATGATTGACCAGAAGAAGCCAAGATTCCTGAATGTCTTAGAAAGACTTGGGAATAACCAGGCCAGTCACTCACCTTAGGACAGGGCCAGGGACAGACCCTCCCAATTCCCAACTTTTACTTAATCAGTGATTAGTTGAATTGTTTGTCCCCACTGGTCAATACGAACAAAATGCTTGTGAATTTGACTTTGTGATTCTCCTCTCCCCACGTGACCCTGAACTTTGACCGGAGCCTGACCCAGCATCATAATGCAGAACGTTCTTCCTGAGGACCTCTCCCATGTGTCTTGGTCTCAGTTCTTTCTAGCTTTGCTTACTTCTCCTTATGTAAGAAAGGCCTTTTTCTGTCTGACCTTGAGACACTTACTTATCTTATAGTCAGAGTTTCTCCCTGTTACCATCTTGTTTTCAGATACAGTCTCTCATTTCTTTGGATTTGTTTTTATTTCAGAAGTGTCTTCCTATCTCCAGGAACACCTCTCCAATCTATCCGCCATGCTTCCATAAGGCACACAATTTCAGGGGGCACCGTTTCCACGGCAGCAATGTGAATGGCATCCCCTGGACCCTGTACAAGCGTAGTGTCTGTGGTCATCCGTGATAGTTTGGGCCTCAGGAGTGACGTCTTTCAGTCTCAAACTGACCACTTTATTCCCCTGCCTAAAACTATGTTAGTGACTCTAAAGTCTCAGTAGGAAAACTCCAAACTCTTTGGTTTGACTTACAGGGACTTTTACCACTTGGGTCCCAGTTATTTCTCTGGTTTCATCTCCTACCACTCTTTCTGTGTCCTTTAATAATCTCAGGATCCCTTATTCCCAATTTTTTCTGTCATTAAACCAGCTCTTCTCTCTGCCTCAAATGCCTTTTCCCTTATTTCTAAATTTCACACTCTTGCTTTTTACTCAGGGTTATGTGTGAGAATCGTCACCACAGTGAAGCCTTTCTTTAATCCTCTCTGTGACTTCCAGTCAGAGCTGGGCACTCTGTTACATGACTAGCTGTATCCTAAAACAGTAAAAATAATCCACAGATACATTATTAGAATTCATCACTGAATTTAGCAAGGTTACTGGATACCAGGGTAATATTTAAAATCAATGGTGCCTCTCTATATACCAGCAAAAAGTAAATAGAATAAAAAAAAATTAAAAATGTATTTTATAATAGTATTAAAAAGCATCAAATATCTATGAATAAATAGATTTCATTTGAGACCTCTGCATTCAAGACAAGTTGCGAGAAGATAAAGGAGAATTCCTTTCCAGCTGTGGTAGATTTTTTTAAAAGATTTATTTATTTGAGAGAGAGAGAAAGAGAGAACACAAGCAGGGGGGAGGGGCAGAGGGAGAAGGAGAGGGAGAAGCAGACCCCCACCCCACCCCCACTGAGCAGGGAGCCCAATGCGGGACTCGACCCCAGGATCCTGGGATCATGACCTGAGCCAAAGGCAGACAGATGCGTAACTGACTGAGCCTCCCAGGCGCCCTTCGGCTGTGGTAGATTAATGGATTTCTTTTTATATGTAAATAGAAAAATGAAAACAATTCTTAAAAAAAGCTGATTTCATAGAAACAGAACAGTATGCTGGTTTCCAACAGCTAGAGGGAGGGAGAGGTGGGGAGATTCAAGTCAAAGGGTACAAACTTTGAGTTATTATAAGAAGAATCCGTTCTGAGGACTGAATGGGAAGCCTGGTGACTACCGTTCACAATACAGTATCGCATACTTGGGAATTCTGAGATTAGGTCTCAAGCATTCTCACAGCAACAACAAAAATTAGCTATGTCAGGTGACGGCTGCTTACTTATCTTGATCTCGGTAATCACTCCGCCAGGGAGATGTGCATCAACTCATATTGTAGACTTTCCATATGTACAACTGTGTTTGTCAATTATCCCTCAAAGCCGGAAAAAGAACGAAAACTGGAAACAACATATACAACAAGAATTGGGCAATAGGCAACAGGATTTTGATCCCTGAGAGAAAATGAACTAAAAAGAGGGTTTGTTGCAGTGTATAACTGCAAACCAAATTACGCACACATTAGCGGCTCGCCTATATCCTTGGACTAAGCCCAGAGTAAAATATGTTGTTTCCTACAATCAAATGCACTACGTATTTTAAGAAGTAATGGGAACGCCAGTGGAATTTAGTATTGTCTAAAGCTGAACACATGATGTGGAAGAAAAGGAACCCTTGTGCACTGTCGGTGGAAATGCAAACTGGCGCAGCCGCTGTGGAAGACCTTACGGACATTCCTCAAAAAGTTAAAAACGGAACGACCCTATGATCCCGCAACTGCACTGCTGCGTATTTACCGAAAGAATATCTGAACACCAAGCCAGAAAGATACACGCACCTGACGTTGATAGCGGCATTGTTTACAAAGCCAAGATATGGAAGCAACCTCAGGGTCCATCGACTGATGGATAGATAAAGATGTAGAGCGCACGCACACGCGCGCGCACACACACACACACACACACACACTGAATATTATTCAGCCACAAAAAAGAAGGAAATCATGCCATTTGCAAGGTCATGGATAGAGCTAGAGAGATAATGCTGAGAGAAAGACAAATGCCATATGATGTCACTCAGATGTGGATTTAAGACACAAAACAAAGGAGCAAAGGGGGAAAAAAGACAGAGAGAGACCAAGAAACAGACTCTTAACTATAGATGGTGAGCAGAGGGGAGGAGGGTGGGGGATGAGTGAAAAACGTGATGGGGATGAAGGAGCGCACCTGTTGTGATGAGCACCGGGTGATGTATGGACGTGTTGAATCCCCATATTGTACACCTGAAAGTAATACTACACTGTATGTTAACTAACTGGAATTTAAATAAAACTTTGAAGAATTAAGTAAAACCCTTGTATTCCTAGAAAAGTAAAAAAAAAACCAAAAAAAAAAACCAAGTTAAACAACTGATAAGCTAATGATTCCACTCTTCGGTGTATATACAATAGGTTGTGTGTGTTGTGTTCACCAAAGACATGCACTAGGATGTTAATAGCAGTACAATAGCCCAAACCGGAAATACCCAAATACCCACTAATAGTGGGATGGATAAGTGAGTTGTTATATACTGTACAGCAATGAGAATATAGGCTACGACTATAGTCAGCAATGTGGATTCAGCTTACAAAAAGAGCATTGAAAAAAAGAAGTCTGCTACCAAAATACTGAATATGATTTCATTCCACTTATATAAAGTTAAAAAAAAAGGCAAAGTAATCAGGAAGAAGCCCAAATAATGGTCATTCTTGACAACAGATAGTAAGTAGAAGGGAATGCAAAAAAGACCCATTGATGCTTGAAATGCTTGACTTTGGGGTCTGGGTAACATTTACGCCGCTGTGTTCAATTTGTGAAATTGACTGTGAAATCCTTACCTTTATAATTAACGCAATCTCCTGTATTTAAAATTTGCTTCAACGATATAAAAAAAAACATAAGGAATTTCTACACAGTTAAAATTAGCTCTAGTAAACTTAATGCTGTTTTCAATAACTGAACTGTAAAATCTCTCAAACTTTTCAAAAGCAGGAAATTAACAACTCTGTGCCTCATATTCCAAAAGCCTGACAGGGATTTTCAGTCAGTGCCTAGTGAAGAACAAGAGAAATAATTTGGCACATGTCATCTACTCATTACAATTTTCCACCTTTTTATCCCTTTGTCACTCAGTTGAATGCTTAACCTAGAGAAGTCTGGATTGGATTGATCTCATCCCACATTTTTATTTTTTACAAGTCCAGTGTATAGTATAGAGTGGTGTCTTCCCTGTGCTGGGGTGTATATCCTGACGCTTTTGTCCCATAGTATACACTCCTTCTTCCAGAAACAACATCTCCCATGTTTCAGGGAGCTAATCCTCTCCCTCTACCTGAATGGCCAAAGAGAAAGAGACTGACAATGCCAAATATTGGTAAGGATGTAATCCATTCGAACTTGCACTGTGGTCTGAATGGGAGGCTGTGGAGAGCACCTGTCCTGGGAGAACCCAAGGAATATGTCCTGCAGAATCCATTTGAGTCACCTTGGAGCTTACATTTTAGTAAAAGAGAGAGATGTTGAAATAAGAAAAATATAGAGTATGTAGATGATAGTAAGTGCTATATTCAAAAAGCATAGAAGAAGGTTGACAAGTATACCTCTCATGGGGGACGCGGGTAACAGGACAGGTTATGTATGTGTGCAGATATGGCGTATATGGGAAATCTCTGCGCCTGCCTCTCAATTTTGTTGTCAATCTAAAACTGCTCTAAAAAAAAAAAGTCTTCAAAAAAATGGAAGAAGGAGAGGGAATGTTGGGGTTAGGCATGTGTGATTTTAAGAACTAACAAAGAAGGATTTCTTGAGGTGATATGCTACAGAAAGCAAAGGGGATGCGGGAGTGAGCTTAGGGATTGTGTTGGGGAAGAGTGTTCTGGTAGAGAACAGAGTAAGTACAAAGACTGAAACAGGACAATGCCTAGTGTCTTCAAGGACTACAAAAGAGGTCAGTGTTACTAAACAGAATGAATGAAGTGCATGATTACTTTTTTTTAGATTTTAATTATTTGTTAGAGAGAAAGAGAGCACGAGCAGGGGGAGGCGCGCAGGGAAGGGGTGAGAGAGAATCTTCAAGCAGAAGCCCCGCTTAGCAGGGAGCCTGATGCAGGACTCGATCCCAGGACCCTGAGATCATGACCTGAGCTGAAGTCAGACGCTGAACCGACTGAGCCACCCAGGTGCTCCTGCATGATTACTTTTATTTCTCTTGTTTGTTTCCTTGTTACAACAAGTATTTATTAAACATAAATTGTGTGCAAGTCTCCCAGCCAGGTGCTACTGATACAAGGATAACAAAGCCAACATCTGTAGTTCAAGAAGCTGCTTTAGAGCGTTCGAGTCTCCAAAAAGCCTTTAGAATCAGGTCCAAGTGCTTGGAGAAACCGAAAAAGCGGTTCACGTCTTGACCCTGGCCTCATCCCTCGCCAGGTTCATCAGTGTAAACAAGGTGTCCGCTCTGTTCCATCGATTCTAAGCTGTTATCTTTTACTGCCTCATAGTTGTTATCATTGTTGTTGTTGTTGTTTACCTTTACTAATGTTGGTCCAGTTCAAATTTCTTTTTGTTGCAAGAATTCTAAAAAAAATTGGCTCCAGTTAAAGGTTTGCATAAATGGTGGTGGTGGCAGGAAGGGTCACGAGGTAAGATGTGGAGGAAAAGGAGAGCCAGGCTTATTGGGAAACAGAAAGCTTCCTTCAAGAACTGCAGCAGCTGCTGTCTCAGTGCCTTTTGTTCTCCAGAAGCTTCTTTTTGCTCGTCTCTTCTACTTCTGACAGTTTCCTCTGCTCAAGCATGGTTTCTGATCCTACAGCAGGTTGGCTAACAAATGACTCTGGCTCCCTTCCTTCTCTCCAGTCTACGCCAGCCTCATCATGACGTGTCCTACTGGAACAGCAAGCTGTCCCCACAAGGACACCATCATGAATGTACTCTTGTTGCTGACATTCTTGGGAGACAATCTTTCTGACTCAGCTCTGCAGGGTGACATGTTCCTTGTGGGTCAGGTTGGCTACTTGGCAGTAGGGAGGGAATCACATATTTCAAGAGCTATCAGCAAAGCAGGTACATGAGAAAAAGTCTGGCATCTGGCAAAATGTGAGTATGCTGCACCCTCAAGGTCCCCTCTTTTTGGCTCGTTGGAAGGAGCGTGGTTATGAGGAGTCTGATACGGAGCCAGGTCTCCACTCTGCTCCTCATTTACACGGTAATCTTGACCAATCTATCTGATCCTGTTTCCGCATATAGAAAACAGAGGTGATGTACCATCCAAGGTTATAGTGAGGATTCAACGCGAAAAAGATCATCGTCTGGCTCATGATGAATACCGCTAAAATATGAAATTACTCTTTCTTTTAATCTACACATTTCAGCTCTAGTATCATCTGATCTTGTAAATCTGCTGGAACTTCTTTCCAACATCACACAGAATTACAAATAGCTTCTTTCTGTGTGCTATAACACTTATTTAAATTTATCTTAATGTATTAATTTATTAATATTTTATTAAATCACTATACTTTCTGTGGTTTTCTCCTCCACCGTTGTGAAAGCAATGTGCAGTCAAAACCCTTTTCTTATTCATCCTTATATCCTCACAGCCAACACATTGCTTAGCATATAATAGAAAGTCAACAAGCGCTTTTGAAATAAATATGTGAGTGGATGGAAATGAGTGACAGTGGAATAAAGCCAACCACCTACAGGGGAATGCCACTGGTCACCAGTGAGGTTAACATGCCTCTTCTGCCCACCCTGAAAGAAAGCAACTCCAAGGACCAAGCCCGAGTCCCAGTTCACAAACAGAATAATTTCTATCAATGGCTTCACATTCTGTTTGAAAATATTTTTCTTCCAGATGGAAGCCCAGGAGAAAAGAGGAGAAAGAAGCAGCTCCTTAGGCTATAAAGAAGAAACAGAAACTCGGAGTCATGAACTAAGCCCCATTTCAACTTCAGATGAAACACTAGTAAGACTTTCTGTGCTCATGAGGGAGCAGATTATAAAAACCTGGAGGCTCTAAAAATGTGATTTTTTTATTAAAAAAAAATCTTTTAATCCTCTAGAGATTTCAGCGTGGTTTTTTTTTTTAAAGTATTTGCTGTATTCCTACTTTATCTAAATCTGCTAGTGTCCTACTTCAGACTCAAGAGAGACAAACCACTGCATTTTCATGGCTGAAAATCTTAAAGCGATGAACACTGACCATCCTGTGCCTGGATTTCTCAACCAGCGCTGTGGCCAATTCGGGCTGGATCACCCTTGTTGTGGGGGTTTGTCCCGAGCTGTGCAGGATGCTGAGCAGCCCCCACACCCTCTGCTCGCTGGATGCTGGTAGCACACACTCAACCCTGACTTGTGAGAACAGAAAAATGACTCCAGACATTGCCAAGTACTTCCTGGGAGGCAAAATCACCCTCGGTTGAGAACCACTTTATCAAATATTTGATAGACAATTATTTAGAACACGATCTTTCTTTTTCTCAGTCCACCAAGTCATATTTTTTTGTGCCAAAATAGTCTTGAGATGGCATCGAGTCCCTCATTCTGATTTCCCAGGGTGATTGTACCAACATCACATCAGACCGCTGGTAATTTAATGTAACACTGGCCATGTTACTGAAGGATATTTTAATCATCAAGGATTTTGATAAAAGTAGTGTTTGAGAATGTTATGAGGAAGGAGCATGTAGCTAAAACCTTCAAGGAGTAAGGAGGAGGTACACAGGGCCAGGAGATCACTGAAAAAAGCAAGGTTTGTGGGTGGCGCTGTTTAATGACCTAAGATTGACAGTTGGTATGTTCGTGAGAAAAAGGACAGGAGAATAATGTGGATGAGGCAGTGAGGAGCCCCCGCTTCTAGGTCCAGAGGTAAGAGGGGTGTGAGACAGAACACATCTACTACTGGAGACGACCAGCAGAGAAGCTATGCTCAGAGAAGAGACAGGTTTATGTTAGAGAAGGAAAATGAAGATGTTGGGAAGAGAATATGGGAAATGCTGATGACTGATCCTGAGATCCAGGGAGTAGAGTGAAGGGATTCGGGAGACAGGTAAATGTGGAAGATGGGGTCAGAGAAAGGAATGTACAGAGCTAAATGGGAGTTACAGTCTGGAGGACGGTGCCTGACTAGGGAATCCTGGGCCTCCTGTGGTGACGTACGTAAATAGGAAGAAAAAACATGGTAAGTCTGGTGGTCACCAAGCAGATGGACATAGGGTCTGGCCAGGAGCACGCTCAAGTCCCATGGCTCTGAACCTCAGCTAAGGGAAGCAGAGAAGCTGGGGAAGAGGCAACTCAAGGGGTCCTTACTGAGCCCTACTGACTTTGACACTAATTTCAGTCCCTTGACCACTTCTCTTCCAATAATATTGTCCTCCACCCCACTTCAGGCAGTGCAACCCATGGACACATCCTATTACCATATAATTATCAATTATTGAAACTCCTCTGTAGGCTCAACGTCAAGTACCATACCCTTTAACCACCACTGCTTGCTTAGCTCCGTCCCTCCAGTTCTCCAGTTCCAGCAATTCTTCAACAAAGATGCTAAAATCCATTTATCCCCCTCAACTTTTCACTGTCCTTTATGCCTCACTCCCCTTTTCCTTCCACAACTTGCGAAACCGCTACCATTAACAGTATTATCACTCCTTGTTTACACCTTCCACTCCTTTGCCCGCCTTCACTTTGTTGCATCCACTTTTGTGAACCAAAACAGAAACTGAATTCACGTGATAACCTAGTTGAGGTCTACCATATCTGTGTACTCCATGCATTCTCTTACTGAGATGGCTATGTCACCACCTTTTCTCTCAACCTCCAACATCTCTTCCCATTGTCATACTCAGCTGATGACCTTCCCTTCAATTTCATTGTGAACATAGTAGAAATAATCAAGAGACGTGTCCACCCCATTCCCACAGTACATTTCCCTCCTGCCTATATCCGTGTCCAAGGAATCAGCTCCCCCTTCTCTCTGTATGGTATCAGTGATCCCAGTAAATGCCGCACTTTACCCTTGAGAAGCAGATCACAGCCCCTTTCCTTCACTCAAGGATACGGCCCCAGGGATTCATTGGATATTCATTATCAGCCAACAAACATACTTTTATTACCTGCATCTTTAAAAAATTTCTCTTTGATTTCACTTTACCTCTCAGCTATTGCTCCATTTCTTCTCTTCTTTCTACAGCAAAAATCCTTGGAAAACCTTTCTGTACTTTCTGTTTCCAATTTTCCAACTCTCATTCTATCTTAAAGCCATTCTAATCTTGCTTTCTCTTATAACATTCCACTAAATCCTCTTTGATCAAGGCCACCAGTGACCTCTACAGTGCTAAATCCAAGAGGAAATTCTCTCTACCTGATCTAGCTGTAGCATTTGACATGGCTGATTGTTTCCTGTTCCCTGTTTCTGAAACACTTGTTCCACAGGTCTGCCAGATCCCTCTTCTGGTTTTCTTTCTGCCCCTTTAGCTACACGGCCTTAATCTCTTTTTACTGGTTCCTTCTAATTCATCAACTTGTTAATGTCAGCATGTGATTGGCCTTAGTGCTTGGACCTCTACTTTTCCCAATATATACCCATTTCCTTGGTGACCTCATGATATCATAGCTTTAGGTACAATCTATATGCTGATAATTCTCAAATGTACTCAAATCTAGATTCTCAAATCTGGTTGTGTCCTCATGTGGCATAGAGAGAGGAAGCAAGCACCCCTGTCTGTTCTGTTTAAGAGCTCTTAACCCCATCATAAGAGCTCTGCTCCTGTGACATAATTACCTACCGAAGGCATCATCTCCAAATGCCACGATATTGGAGATTAGGGTTTCAACATGTGGATTTGGGGGAACACAAACATTCAGTCCATAACAAAATCTACCTCAGCTCATAGCATTCCTCTGCTGAACCCTTCCATTCCCCAACAGATTTCAAACGGACTGTGAGAAAAAGACTAAGTTCTAAGTAAGGCCTGAGAATCTTACACAACCAGCTCCCTTTTACTTCTCTGCTCTCATGTCCTATTATTCTCTACTATACTCATCTCTAAGCACAAACGTTCCCTGCTCTTTCAAATATTCCAGGCAAGCATCTTTAGACTTACTATTCCTCTGATTGGTCATCCCTTCCCAGGTAGCTGTAAGTCCCTCCCCTTCTTCAGACAAATTATATCACCTCAAGCGCCTCTGACCACACTAACTCAAACTTCCCCTTTATAAAACAATCCTTGTTTGTTTTCCTCTGCTTGAATTTTCTCTTTATCACTTGTGCTGATGTAGCATTTTATAAATTCATTTATTTGACTGGTTTTATTTGCTTTCCTTTCCAGAAATTAAAGTGAATAATATCGGCCTCTAATGTACGTTTTATTTAGGTTTAGTTTGGGTTAATATTTTCATCAGTAACAGAAAGCAGCCTAAAAGGGAAAGCTATCATTGCTGGCAAAACTAAGAAAAAAACACCCACTCATGTTGCCAAGGTTTTAAATTTGCCATCAGTGATCAGAGTTGCAAGTTCTACTTAAAAATACCATTTTGCATGTCATCATTTATAGAAGGCTTATGAGATAAGTGATTTATGCCGTCAGTTTTCTAATAGTATGGTAAAGTTAAATGCGGAAAGAAATCATAAGGAAGAAAAACATTTGAAGATGTAGGCTAATAAAAAAGATGAATTTTTTTGCTAAAGTTTTAAATAAAGCAAAGTAGAAAATATCAAGAAACAAAAAGAGAGGGAAAGAAATATGCTGTGTGTGAACTTTGTAAAAATAAAACAAGTTGTAGATCTGAGAAGCTATAGAGGCAGGAGAGCCTGGAAGAAGTTTGGTCTAGTTCAAATCACTGCTTTAATCACTTAAAGACAAATAGAAAAAAAAAAAACGGTAGCTGGACACAAACATCTAATAGGAAGACTCAGTTCAGCAGTAGACTTTCTTCACGTATATAAACATATAAAATATATACATATAATCCTATCTAAGGGAAAGCTAAAAAATTGTTATTTTAGTGTTTTTGTTATTTCTTCCTATAGTTTATATTAAAAAATATACTCTGCTATAAAACAGGTAGAAGAGATCAGATGAATGTGTTAGGCTTAAAATACACATTGAGACTCATAGCAAAACATTTTTAATATCATGATAATGAATGAGATCATCAAGGATATTAGTGAAGAGCAATGATCCAGAGGTGCCTGGGTGGCTCAGTCGGGTCCAACCCGTGATTTCAGCCCAGATCATGACCTCAAGGTCGTGAGATCGATCCCCACATTGGACTCCATGCTCCGTGTGGAACCTGCTTAAGATTCTCTCTCTCCCTCTTCCTCTCCCCTAACTTGCGTGAATGCTCCTTTTCTAAAATAAATAGGGGCGCCTGGGTGGCACAGCGGTTAAGTGTCTGCCTTCGGCTCAGGGCGTGATCCCGGTGTTATGGGATCGAGCCCCACATCAGGCTCCTCCGCTATGAGCCTGTTTCTTCCTCTCCCACTCCCCCTGCTTGTGTTCCCTCTCTCGCTTGCTGTCTCTATCTCTGTCAAATAAATAAATAAAATCTTTAAAAAAAAAAAAGAGGGGGGCGCCTGGGTGGCACAGCGGTTAAGCGTCTGCCTTCGGCTCAGGGCGTGATCCCGGCGTTATGGGATTGAGCCCCACATCAGGCTCCTCCGCTATGAGCCTGCTTCTTCCTCTCCCACTCCCCCTGCTTGTGTTCCCTCTCTCGCTGGCTGTCTCTTTCTCTGTCAAATAAATAAATAAAATCTTTAAAAAAAAAGGGGGGGGGCGCCTGGGTGGCACAGCGGTTAAGCATCTGCCTTCGGCTCAGGGCGTGATCCCGGCGTTATGGGATCGAGCCCCACATCAGGCTCCTCTGCTATGAGCCTGCTTCTTCCTCTCCCACTCCCCCTGCTTGTGTTCCCTCTCTCGCTGGCTGTCTCTCTCTCTGTCAAATAAATAAATAAAATCTTAAAAAAAAATAAAATAAATAAAATAAATAAATAAATAAGATCTTTAAAGATTTTTTTAAAAAGAGTAATGATCCAAAGACCAAAACTTCCGATCCTTGAGGTTGAGCCCAAGAGGCTGGGAGAGAGGAGACACTGGCAATGCAAACTGAAAAAAGACTATCCTGAGTGATAAGAAGCCTGGAGAACTGTGTTTTGGCAGGCAAAGAAGGTTTGTCTTGTTTTGTTTCTTGAGATTAGAAGCCAACCATGTGAAATATTGTTCTTAGTTCATGGAAGATGAGAACTGAGAACTTACACTTATTTTTGTCACTCTGATAATAGCAAATCTGATAAAGCCAGATTAGAGTGGGACTCAAGACAACATCAAGGAGAGAAACTGGAGAAAATAAGGAATTTGACTGCATGGGGAAGGAAAGAAATGTCCTTGTAGATGAACAAGAAGTAACTGTCAAGAGGTATTTTTTAATGGGAGTATTAAAAGTAGGTTTGTAAGCTGGTGCAAAAGATACAAGAGGAATGAAAAACTGTTGATGCAGGAAATTAAAAGAATTTCTGGGGCAATGTTTATGAATAGAAAGGAAAGTAAGTGATGCACAGAGTTTGGAATGTGTAACAGAAGAGAAGTCAGAGACTATGGGTACAGAAACAGGAAATTTAGTAGATGGAATGGTGGCAATTTGTGGACATTTTCCTAATGGTTTTCTTGATTCTCCTCCAAGAAGATATAGTTTGTCAGAGCTTAAGAAACCCATTAGTTGACTCTTATAACTCTATGATGATGCATTCTGTCATATTTATGTGCCTTTATATGTGATTTTATATTTTCTATATTAATATGAAAATACTTTCAGCATGGGAACATCTTTAATTGACCATTTTCTCTTTCTCTTTAGTTACTTGAGTCACAGAACTTAAAACACAGAATGTGATCTTCTGCATTACATTGCATGTGTAATTCCACTGCAGAATATAAATAATGTATCTTTTGAAATCCCTAACATATAATAAATGGGGATGCTGTCTTTGGGGGAACATCAGACATTGGTCTCTAAAAGACTATTATTTAAGGAAGATGGTACATGAGACAAAATGGATTGCTCAGCTAGCTGGCCAACAAAAGACCTAAATCTAAGGGGACAAAATAATGAAGCTCCAAAAACAGTGACTTCACTTCTGGTCAAGACAGAGTGACCAGGACTGGGTTTACCCTTCCAACTGCACAACTAAATGAACTGCACAAACTAGGAGAATCAATGGCTTGGACATGAGACAAAAAGGGCAATGATTTTGAGAGAGGAAAAATAAAGGAGATGAATCCTTTAATTGCCCCAGCTTAATGTCCTAAGTTTGTTTTAATGCAGGAGGACAGGGAGAAAACCAAGGTAGAGCTCGACACACAGCCAAGTCTGAAGAAGCCAACACAGCCTGCTCACAGGGAAGAGTACTGGAAATGAGGAAGGCACGGAGAGAGATCACTCCAGAGGTAGACACAGGGTCCTCCCAATGATCTCAGGTGAGAACTTATAAGTACAACCTTGTGGAGAAATCTTCTAAGGCCAGGGAAAGACCTGATGGAAATATTAGAAAAGGACATTTGAACATCCCATATGTTCAAGAAATCAGAGGAAACATGGAGAAGAAATAGCAAATATGTTTCAAAAGGAAACAAGCCAAACTTTTAGAGATAAAAACTATCATGTCTAAATTTAAAAACACACTGGATGAAATTGATGGCAGATTGAACATTGTAGAAGAAACAGTTAGAGGAGTTGAGGACATAGCAATAGAAAAATACCCAAAATGAAACACATAGAGAAAAAAAAAACTGAAGAAAAATGGAAAGAGAATCAATGACTCATGGGGAAAGTTCAAGCAGCCTAATACAAGTGTAATTGAAGACAAAATTATATGATGTATTTAAATAGGACTAAAAATTTTCCAAATTTAAAACCCAACAGATCCATGAATCACAGCAAACTGATTAGAATGGCTGAAATTATAAAGTGTAACTATGGCAAGACTTAGTGAGGATATGGAGAAACTGGAACTCTCATGATGCTCATGGAAATATAAAGTAATACCACCACTGTGGAAAACGATTTGGGAGTTTCTTAATATTAATGTGAAACATAAACCTGCCATAGGATATGTATCCTAGTATTTATCCTAGGTATTTATCCAAAAGAAATGAACGCTCATATGCTCAAACAAAAGCACATAAGTATTCACAGCAACTTATTTGTAATGACCCCACTGTCCATCATGAGCAAATGAATTTTGGTATATCTACAGAAAGATGTAGTTTCGGTATATCTATAAAATGGAATACTACTTGGCAACAGCAAGGAATAAAGTATTAATACAGGCAACAACTATGTTGTTTCTCAATATATTTTTACCACTTGAAAGTAGATAGACAAGATAGAGTACATACTTCGTGATTCTACTATATAGAATTATTGAAAGTACAAGCTAATTTACAGAAAGCAGATCAGTAGCTGCCTTGGAATCAGAAAATGGATGGTTAATGGTAATGAGGGATTACAAAACACCAAGAGTAACCTTTTGGCGGTGATGGGTATCTTCATTATCATGACTTTTGTAAGGTTTTCATGGGTGTATACACATGTCAAAATTGATCAAATGGCATAGTACACTGTATGTTTGTTAAATCTCAATAAACGTATTAGAAGAAATTAACATAACACTCCAACAGCACATGCAAACACACACACAGAGGCATCCAAATATCCATACCTGAATAACAATATACGAGTAAAAATAAGGAGGCTTGTATCAACTCTTCTATTACTCAGTGTATGTGCACTGTTCACCTACCTCGGGCTAAAAGCTATGCTATATATATTTAATATAATATAAATCAGACACAATTTACAGTCTTGTTGCCACTCTTGTAACTTTTTCCTCTTAAGGGTTACTTTAAACTAACCACAAGTTCACCGTAAGTAGAGGTCATCTGGAATGTGGGATTATCTCAATCTAATTTGTTGCTTTATCTCAAGATTTCTCAGCCTCAGCATTATTAATATTTGGAGCTGAATAATTCTTTGTTATAGAGAGCAGTCCTCTGCATTGTACGATGTTTAGCCTCATCCTTGGTTTTTACATACTACACGCACTAGCATTCCTCCCGACCCCAGCTGAGCCACCCAAACACCTATCTGGTTATTGCCAGTGTCCCCTGGGGGCAAGACTAGCTCTAGTCCATAGCACAATGAGGGAAACACAGGTGCTCGATATATGTTTTTACAATGGATAAAGGATATCGTTTGTATAAACTTCATAAATCTCATTAGTAATGAAACAAATGCATATTTAAACAATGCTTTTTAAAATATTTTTTAAAAAGAGATGAAGAAGAAAATACAAAATGTTAGACATTGTCAATATATAGATATTTGCAATGTAGATTGGTAAAATCCTTGTGGGAAGTAATTTTTTAATGCTATTGACCCATTTATATGTATCTTAGGAAAATAAAAAGCTTCAAAACTTAATATGTATGCACATATATATATGAGTACTATTAATTTCAATAAAAACAAACTGAGAAGTCCTATAGAAAAACGAAATCACTAAATAAAGCTATCTTTATTTATACTTATTTCCTATCTTAATATGAAAGCATGTAATTTTTTTGCATTTATGTTAATATGGTTTTTAATAAAATGGAGACAAAATTTTGATATGAGGTTAAATTAAAATTTTAAGTACACCTGTAACTAATGTAAACTATGTGGGGGGAAAATTTTTATAGTGATGTTTTCAAATACCTAAAAATTACATGGGAAGAAACACTTCAGCTGTGCATGCTTTAATTAATTGGGTTATTAGGTTATTTTTAAACTATTATTGGTAAACACATTTGGGGAAACTATTATGTTAGAAACTTAGTTTTTCCCCTTTAAAATAGATAGCTTATCTGAGTCAAAGGAGATTCTGTATTTGTCCAAATGAATCTGTAAGAGACTATATTTTGCTCTAAAATTCTACTATAAATATTAACTGATAGATCATTTCTAACAACAGCAAAAAACAGAGCATGGGAAAAGAGGAAATACTGACAGATTCATTTCCCTGGGTCTTGGGTAAATTTTAGACTTTAAATGTCACTGATAATATTAGCAAGGAGCTAAGAAACATATAAAAATCAATAAAGAAGCTCCAGAGTATTTCTAAAATACACAAAGTTTCTGAAAAGTTAATTATTCATTAGGCTACAATATGATGCATCAAAGGGTTGAATTAAAACTGGGTATTTAATAGCTGTAGTATAGACTTGTATCGACTTTAAAGGTCAAATTATTCCCTCTAATCTTCATGACATATAGTGAAGACTGTTTTAACATAGTATACGCTGGTATATGGTAACAAAATAGGTACTTTTTACTCCATGCAAAGGTAAGAATTGTATGCTCTGAAACAAAGAAATAAAATTCTGAACTTTATTCCTAAAATAAGCTTATCTTTAATTTTACATTCAACAATCTTTTATTATGCACATATTCTGTGCGAAGTGTGTCTGAGGGTCCACGGATGTCAAGGGGAATGACAAAGAGCCCAAGCCTGGGAGAAAGACGAAGATATAAACCATTTAACTATAGAATCCACCACAAACATACATGCATGGGATGATAGGGAGACATGTAATCAAAGCTGGTAGTTAAGAGGAGAGGAGAGGTCAGGAAAAGCATTTCCAGAGTTGAAGATAACTGAGCCGAGTTTATAAGGAATAGTAAGATTCAGTGAGGTCCAGATGAAAGGAAGGGCAGGAGACACAGGAAGAAGAAACCGCCCTAGCCAAGGAAGCGGGGAGTGGGGGGAATCATGGCACATTTCAAGCTTTGAAAATAGTTATAGGAAAAAGGTCTTTATTAGTAGTAGGATTAATTTTAGTGTTTGAAGGCTGGGGCAAGAACTAGCTTTATGAGCATGCAAACTACACAGTCACATTAAGCCCACATTTAGAAAGACCCTATGTTTGGTTTAATGCTTTTCTATCATCATCTGGAATTTCGTAATACTTTAACAAGTCACCTGCATTTTCGTTTTGTGGTGGGCCCCACAAATGATGTACCACTTCTAGCTGGAACGTAAGTTAGCGCGAGCAGGAGTGAGGACTACAAGAGCTCAGCCCCTAACACGGCTTCAGTGGCATGGTTCAGAATTTGAGTTTTCCTTCAACACTAGTAGGTCCCAATAAAAAGAATTTAAGCTGTGGGTGGACGCAATCAGTTGCACATTTTGTAACAAAAGCGTTCACTATAGAGGATGAATTGAATGTGGGCGAGGCTGAAGGTAGTGAGGTAATGAGGAAGCCACCACAGTGATTCAGAAAGGAATTATTACCATATGAAATCATGCAATGGCAATAGAAATAAAAAGAAATAAAAAATTTTCCAGAAATATTTAGGAGGTATAATTAAAAGCCTTGGTGACCAGCAGTGTAAATGAGAGAAGAGTTAGAAATTATTCTAGACCATGCCATTCACCAAAACAAAATACTCACGAAGAGGCGGACTTTGGGAGAAGACAATGTCCTTAATATTGCTGTTTTCCAGCTGCTCTCACAGTGCATGAGTGAGACAGTCCTACCTACATGATGTGGTCTCAGAGGCTCCGAACGCTCCAACTTTAGTCTTTCCCCACAGGGATGGGTGATGGCAGGTGCCACTATTAATCACTACCCTTCAGGTTAAGGCATTGGGAAAAGGAGGCCTCTGGCAAACTGCAGAGATGGAAGTAGGGGGGGATTTGATATGAGAAACGGCACAAGCATGATTTTGTTGTGTGATGGGATGCGTAGTTAGAGTTGGGAAAAAGAATCTAAAAGAGGTGCGAACAAAAGACTAATTTGTGTGACAAGGTGGCTCTTCATAGAATAGGTGTTTGGAGAACATGGTACAAGGACCATTTTAACGTCCTTACTAAATTACCCACTAGACTAATGTTTAATAATGCGCAACACAACCGGGAAGTTGAAGAGCTTTGTCCTTCCTTGAGGAAGCTTGTAACTTAGTTTCGATCCTAACACAAAACCGTAAGTATTTGGCCATTCTGAACAGTACACTACGAAGGAGCACCGGTGAAAGAATCTTTACTGTAGATGGAACTGAATTAGGAATGAGGAAGAGTTAGAGAATTTATAGAGGCATCTCGTTGGTAAAAATGGTTACAATCTATGCACTATGAATCTTATACACACAAACACACCCACATTCATCATGAATACCTTCCTTTAAGAGACTATCGTGGAGAAATCCCCAAGAAAATAGAATAACAAAGAGCAAGATTGAAAAAAAATGTGAGAAAAAAATTGAAAAAATATGAGATTGATTTTACAGTTTCTAAAAGGGAAAATAAGACTTCCAGAAAGATAGAACATCTATCTACAGGGAGCAAATTATCAAAATAATACATTAGGAGAGATTTCCAAAACTGAAAGATCAACGTTTCCAGGTTGAAAGTGCCCTTCAATTGTCCGGCAAAATGGATGAGAAAAGGCACACAGCAACCTACATCATCATGGAATTTTAGAACACTGTGGACAAAGAGAAGATCCTCAAATCTGAATAGAAATATACCTGAGGAGGGGAGGGAGGGAAGGATTATGTCCAAAGTGTCTAGAATTGAAATGCCATCAAATTTATAATGGTAAATGTGGAAGCTACATTAATATGGTTCAGTGTTTTCAAACTTTTGAGGAAAAATTATTTCAACACAGGATTCTATATATAGCCAAAGTAATCAAGGGTCAGGGGTAGCATAAGGATAATTTCTGTCATAAAAGCTCTTTACAACTAATCATCATGCATTTTGGGGGAGCTATATGGGAGTACATGAAGAGAAAGAAAGATACTGGAATTCACACTTGAGTGAAGGAAAGAGAAGCCCCAAGAAAGTGGTAAAGAGATGTCCAAAGGGAATAGAGTTGCCACAATTCTAGAAAACAGCCTATCTAGATTGTGCTCACAGAAAGAAGACTCCAGAAGGAATGTTTCAAAGAAAGAGATGAGATGGATACGTTATTCAATGCCTTTAAACATATCAGTGAGATTTATATCAATGGTAGAGAAACTGTGGATAAGTTGGTGATGACGTATATGCTGACGGGTTGTCGCAAGAAAACTCACAAGCATGTAACCATCTTGCAAGTATGGAGAAGAGAGGGAAAGTGTAAGTGGACAGAGAAGGAAGCTCCCATAGTGGGAGGCCAGGAAGTATGAATGAAAATAAAAATAGAAAGTAAAATGGAAGGATACAAATTTTATATGCGGCAATAGGGATATAAATGTCCTACCCAGCAGCCACAGGAGTTGAAAGCAGTTGCCTCTGGGAAGCAGAAAAAAGATTGAGGCGACCTCAGGACAATCTGTTTTTAAAATGATACTACTAAATTAAAGGAGAGAAATTAAAATTTTAAAATGAGGTGTCGATGGGACAGTGATGGATGTGGTTTCCCTGCAGAGGGAACAGTATGAACAGAGCAAAAAGTGTGACGGCAAATGGTATCATTAGTCGCGATCACGCCATACAGTGTGACCCAAATAAAGGGCTAGACAGGGAAAATAAGTAGCAAAACATGATGCTGAAAATAGCGGTTGAGACCAGATCACAGAGACATTTGAATACTGTCCAAAAGAGTTTGGACTTTTACTTACGCCCGTGATGGCCGCTCTGTGTTCTGTATCCTGCTTCTCCCAGAACTGCCCACCACCCTCCCCAGGAGAAGACTCCAAGAAGCGTATTTCTGCCAGTTAAACCTGTAACCATAGCTGACTAAGTGAAGGATGGATCATTGACCCTTTTTCCGTCAAATGATTCTTCTTAAGAATTCAGAATTTTAAATTTGGAAACACAGGGGTAAGAGTTATCAGTAACCGAGCAACATTACTTGCGATATTTAGAGGGGAAACTCTACAAACTCATTAAACTCCCATGGACGCTCTGATTCCTGTTTTCCCTGAGCCTGCTCTGGAGTTTTTGATACAGACATACTCCATCAATATATTGATTTTGTATTTCAGCTCTCAGAGTCTGTTTCTGTTATTTAAGTAATGCATAGGCAACTGAAAACACTGTTGTTTTTCATAATACAACATAAATATTGAACATAACTGAACATACCCTTCCTTTCAACAATAGCAGTTCCTTAGAAGGCTCAGAGCCCCTTTAAATGAGCTCCTGTTCACCAGAGGTATCCAAGTTGAAACAGGATGACCTCTTGTCAGGAATCCTGGAGAGGGGTTATTCAGAAGGAAATACCTTCAAAAGATCTCCAGGCATCCTTCAGTGTCTGAATAGATCCTGAGCCCCACTCACACCCCTAAAAAAATCAATGACCTGCTGCAATTTTTCCTAAGACTAACCCTGAGCTAAGCATCTCTTCTTCTCATGGTGGGTACTAAGTCTAGTCCTTTCAAACTTTTCATGGGTCCACTTCACAGGGATTGTGGTACATCTTTATTTCAAAGGTTTGGGGCTTCCCACGTCTACTTTCCCTCCAAAGAGAAAGAGCTCCACCTAGGGCACTGCCGAGGGGATAGTGACTAAATTTTGTACCAGAATATGCTGGTCCCTTAGTCATCGAATGCCAGACAAAGTTGGACACTTGACTAAAGTACAGTGAGTCAATTGGCAAGCCAAAAATTACTGTATAATCTATAATTTTAAATCCACGGCTTGGCATGTAAAAGTATACTGAGGCAATCAATTTCCTCTCTAGGAATTATTACATTGAACATACTAGAGAGAAGACAAAATTTGTCTAGAGGGAGCCCATGAGGAGGTCCAGGCTAGAATGGTCATGGTAAGGCAAAGTTGAAATTCTGAAGAATCAGAATTTTTACAAGTGTAAAATATGCTGACTGACACAGAGAGGTGCCTCAAGTAGATTCACAGAGTAAAGCAAAGAAGCTAAAAGAGGGTGAGAGAGAAAGGGAATAGCCAGTCCCTAGGGCAGCCTTAGTCCCTGTTAACGTTTATTTTCTAGTTCATTGGTATTTGTAGGAAAAGTATCCTTTCCTTGACTTAGTGTGAGAATATGTTTGTTCATTGCAAACAAATGAGCCATCAGCTTTAAGCAACCAAAGACCCTCTTAGGTTTACTGTAACCTACAGTTATTCGCTCATATTCCGGCAGTGGGCAAGACTGGTAGCATAGTGGGGCAGGGATGACGAAGAGTGCTTTGCCTGTTTGGAGTTAAGGATGAATTTAATGGAAATGTTAACAAAGTTTTGCATAATAGTAGATTGTTAAAAAGCAATTAGCTAAAAACAATCAGGGCCACTTTTCTTAAATCAGCCCATTTCAGGAAAAATGGTCATAGAGGTGAACTCCTTAACCAATTAAAACAAATGAGAAAATGGGATTCCACTGGACAGAGAAAAAAATAAACAGTAATGAGGAACATTACAAATGGATTTAAAAAAAAAAAAAGGAGCAGTGAATAAACGAAATTGACCTATATCTTAGTTTGGGAATGGGAAAGTCACACTAAAATTAGAAGTCTGAAGTCTAGATTTGTGTAAATAAATGTATTCAAATCTGCAGTCTTGACCACTTAACATCTGAGTTATATCAGGAATGGACTTGTTTTGGACGTTTCATGAATGACTTGCTTCTGGAACCCCAAGAGGCAAAGACTCAGGCAAGGTCTGGCTATGTTTTAGAAGCGGAGAACAAGGAACTGCTTGCGAAGAAAGTCCTGCGGTGTTCAGCCACAGGACTGATTCGCTGTTCTGCTGATAAGCCACCGAGCTACCTTGTTCAGCGTGCACCCCCGAGAGGACAGGATCTGAATGCTTAGGAGACGCTGTGTAAGGGACCCCAAGACGATATTACCAACCCACCTTTCCACTCTTAACTTCCACCGATTCCCTATTTCAGGGTTTCTCAGTCTGTGAACTATAGAATTTCATTGGCTGTTCAGTGTTTTCCACTTATCCTTCTTACTGTTTGGCATTCTCCCTGCTTTCTATCTTTTCCTGCCCAAAGCCAACATCAAGTCCCAACTCTTTTAGAATGCCTCTCTGGTCTCCTGGGATAAAATGGAATCTGCCCACTTCTAAGTTTTTCAGAACTCACTGTTCTTACTTCTCTTTTGAAAACTGTATTACTTTTCAAAGCATTTCTTAGTTTGTTAGTCTTAAAAGTGGGTAGGTTGTTGACTTTTCCTATTTGACCTTTTCATACAATCAGGCTTGTTTTATCTATCTAGTATGATTTTAAATACCCTTTATGTTAGGGGGTCCTAAACATAGGACCTAGCCCAACGCCTACTATCAGGTTACTAGTGTTGATTCAGAACCCAGGCTATGGAAGAAGGTAGCACACCCCCTATTACATTCCTTTCTAACTCCATTTTTTCTTTCAGTGTGATTCCAGCCCCATTAAATTCTCAGGTTAGAGAAAATGTGCCTAAATCTGTGATCCTGTGGGATATGTTTCAATGTCAGCTTTTGTTATTCAAGCAGGCACTCCTTAGACTACAGCTTTTGTTTCCATGGCTTCTAATTTTTTCTGTTGAAAAAGAATCAGTAGTGTCTAGAGTCTGTCTAATTCCCTAAAGTAACTGGTAATTTTGGTAATTTTGATGCTACTTTCCCTGGAATAAATTTTACCACTCAAATCTCAAACTTTACATGACAGCATGACTTTCAGAGCTTTCAGTTCAATTTAACTTAATTTCATTCAATTAAAATTAACGTAACTGGGAGACTGGAAACCACCTCCCCACTTCCATGCCAGACTGGGGAAAAGGTCAGTACCAGGTCTGGAGACATAATTGGGTCTTTACAAATTACAATTTTAAAGCCATGACATTAACTATTTATAGCTAAGGCATATGTCATTAAAGGGTATGTGGCTCACAGACTCTTTTTATTTTTTCGAGTATGTTCAACAATACTTATTTTGGACCAAGATGCCACTGAAGAGAGGGAACTCCCACCACCCCGCATAATAATATAAAGGACCCGCGGACCGTGTAGAAGCTGACTTGCAGTTATGAAGCAGTTAGAGAGGGGTTTTCCCCTCAGTAGACTACGAAACGGCAGAGTGTTAACGATAATCCTTGGGAGGAGGGCGTGTGTGGGTATGTACACATGTGTGTGTATGTGCACCTGTGCCTGCGTGTGAGATCCTTAGTTTTACTCAGTTTTAGAGAAATGCACTATGGTAGTTATAATTTACCATCAACTTTCCGGAACATGCCATCCCAGAATGTGCCATGTGATATGTAGATTATTTTAAGCTGAAGACAATAAAGGCCCACAGATTTGGGGAGAGCTTTTAACCTCCCCCTTTACTGACTAAAAGAATTTAGATGGGGGGCCTATACCAGGGAGAAAGCTATTATCAGCAATTTTTTTTTTATCAGAAAGAGATCTGCATTGCATGGCAAATATTTGTTTACCCAACATTTGCTCTTCTCATTTTCCTGTGAATTGCTTTCCTCTCCTTTCAAGCTCTAGACACCTACTCTCTACTCCTTAGCTCAGGATCAATCACGTGACTGGGAGGGAGTCTTATATCTCTATGGTGCTACCATATATTCAAAAAAATTTTTTTTCTCCTGTTAATCTACCTTATGTCAGTTGAATCGTTAGACCAGTCAAAGAATCTAGAAGGGAGGAGAAAGTTTTCCACCTGTACATGTGGAATTTTATAAAACGGACATCAGAATAAAAGCTAGGAAGGCATTATTTCCTGTCTTGCCATTCCATTTAGTTTCCTCTTCTTTCACCTGTTCACGAAGTTCGATATAACAGTACACCTTCGTGTGGTAGTGGGTAAAAATGAGATTTAAGGACTGCCCGTGGGAGCTCCCAGTCCACAGCCAGCAGCAAGGAGGCAGTGGTGGCCCGTGGCACAGTGCAGAGTGGTGGGAGACACGGAGAAACAATGTAGAGTTTCCACCAACCCTAACCCACCTGCCTTCCTTCAACAATCATCAATATTTTGCCAGAGTTGTTTCATCTACCACCCTCCTTTTGGGCTGCAGTAGTTTAAAACAATGTCCAATCATCATATTTTTACTCCCAGGTACCTCAACACCTGGAGGTGGCAAGGGACTTCTTACAGCATCATAATGTCATGGTGTCACCTCTATACTTATCAACAATCCTTTAATATCACCTAATGCCCAATTCATATTAAAATTTACCCAAGTAGTCCCCAGACGGCCTTTTCTTCAGTTAATTTATTTGCATCATGCTTTTTAAAAGTCACCTTACAAACCTCTTTAATCTGTTTTAGTCTCCTTTAAACCTGTTTTAATCATTTTCTAAAACACTATTGCAATGTTGAAGGAACTGCCGCAGACCCCATAGTCTGGATTTGGGTAAGTACTTTCCTGGTATCATTTGACTTGTTTTCTATCTCCTGTGTTTCTTATTGACTGGAGATAAGATTTAAAGTCTTGATATATGCATATATAGTATACATTATAATATAATGATATATTATATGGGATATATACATTATGATATATAATGAATCATATATAATATGTAATATAATTGGATAATATATACACACACATCTGTGTGTTGTTTTGCAAGAATGCATCATTGTGCTGAGTTCTTCATCCTACCTCACATCAGAAGGCACATTATGTTTGAATGTCTCCAGTCTGCTAAAACTGACCAGTGAATTCAGACAGTGACAGGCTGTTCTCTTCATGGTCAGGTTCCTGAGCATTGGATGACTTGACATACCTTTGCCTGGATTGTCTCAGTTCATGCCTGTTGTCTTGCATAATTATGCACAGTACAGCTTTCACTTGCAAAGTGTCTCTGTTTGGACAACAAATTACTCATCAGTCTCATATTTAATAATTTTATCATCTACTGATGATGATTACCTGCTAGTTACTTCATTAAGGGTTGCATACCGATTTTCTAATTCCATCATTCCTTCTGCATTTATTAACTGGGAACACTTCTATATGAAATTCTTTCCTACATCCATAGGACCTATGGGATATCCTGAAATACCATTTACTTCCAGATGGCAAGGTAAATGCTGAGTTCATTCCCTTCAGTTGCCAATTTTCAGAGTATTGAGTTGGTGCCCAGACAATCTCTAATGGATGTCCAAAATTCAATGAGTTTTGGTTTGTTTTTCTCACTTTTTAAGATACAATTATGAATGCATCACTTTTTGTACATTAAATGTGTTTTAATCAATCACAGTTATTATTATTTTTGAAACTCAAATTGTTCCTTCTTCGGACAGTGAGAGTCTGTTTGAGGGTTCATGTGTCATATTGACAATATCTCATTTCCCTTCACAGTCCTCTTATTTTATGGAAAATGATTTTCCAGGCTTATCTTTCTATATTTCTTCACTTCAACCTAAAATCTAGTATTTCACAGGAACAGTGATTAAGCGGATAAGGCAGAAGAGAGCTCCAGGCAGCCTCTCTCCTGCTTCTCCCAAATATTAGAAGAAAAAAGCCTTTAAGGAAAAAGAAAAAGAAAAAAATTGACTCTTGGGTTAATAGCAGCACTCCACTGTGAGAATACATAAAGCTAGAGAGTGTCAACAGACTACAAACAGAACAGATATGGTCTGTGTCTTCAAAAACTTGTAGGTTAAAAGGAAAATCAGACTTCTTCCAGTAATTATAGATGGATTTAGTGTGTTATAAGCTCTCCAGCATTGCAGAATTAGAAAAATTTTACTTAATTCATTTGTATATAAATAGCATACACGGTTTTGATTCTCTACTAATTGACTTAACAATCATTTTCCCCTAAACATATGGTTTTGATGTTTCCCTGGCTCAATTATTCGGTAGGGGATTTACAGCCTTCTCTTCAAACAGATGAGAAAATGTATATACTCACTTCCCTTCCTTATGACTTTTCCAACTCCTATAGATATTTACAAAGGAGCTACCAGCTCACACAGAAGAGGTCAGAGGTCTAGGAGATGTTAGGGAAATAAACAGATGCCTTTCATCATCTCGAAAACATTATTAGGACAGGAATTTTCACCCACCACACTTCTCCCTGAGAGTGAGTCCAAAACCTCAGATGAAAAATCTCAGAAATGACTGGTTTTTAATATTTAGAAAAACAAGAAAATAAAATACTTCCTTCTCTAGTAAGTCTTCAGTTCTAATGACCAAGAGCTTTGCAGTAGTCAAGGCTTTTGTGTGAGGGTGGGGAAAATCCGCTTAATAACAAGGAAAGGCTTCGGCTTGTTAAGAGTTAAAATATGCTCTAGTGTTTGCCACTAAACTCTCTGACTCTGCCCTGGACACGTCAGCTCAGAAGTGGAGTCCTCTTGAAACTTACAGGCATTTAGCAGGCTCTGAGGAAGGGGGTGTAGCTCTTGAATAATTGGCAGGGATTAGTACAGAGCTAGCCTCTCTTATCAGTCTTAGGTTCCCAGCTGTTTTATATTCATTCTTTGCTGTCCTTCTTACCATTTTCTCAGCAACACGGACGAAATAACCAATGCAAGTCTTACAGAAAATAAAGGGTAGAGCTCATAATGGAAAAATAGGACTGACTGCATGAATCAGTGTATTCCATTATTCACCCCACATGAGACAGAATTTTGCTCCTTGAGTTTTTTTCCTCACATTCATTCACTCAGATACCCTGTATCCACTTAAAAAAATATTTATGATAACTTTAGTCCGTTGCAGCAGATGCTATACTTGGCATTCAGAAAAAAAAAAAAAAAACTTTGTAATACACAATTCCTATCTTTGAGGTACTCACGGACATGTGTGAGACAGGCTCCTAAGTAATTATAGCATAACTCAGATAACTGAATTTCAGGTCTCCAGTTGTCAGCTTCCAGTACCTTCCTGCAACAGATTCCTGCTCTTCTAAGGCAACCAGGGTCAACTTCTGTTGCTTGTAAGCCAATGCCCTCACTGACGCACCCACATAGTCGGTTGAATAATGACTACCCAAGGATATGAAGATTCAGTCCCTGGGACTTGTAAATATTGACTTACTTGGGAAAAGAGTCTTTGCAGATGAAATTAAAGATTAGGGATTTTGACGTGAGGGAACAAAAAGTGTTCTCACAAAAGAGAGCCAGAGAAAGACACATACAGGGAACACTCTGTGAAGACAGAGGCAGCAATTGGAAAAAAAATGCAGCCAGAGGCCAAGGAACAGTGAAGCTGCAAGAGGTCAGGAATGCAGTCTCCTCTCGAGCCTCTGGAGAAGGTATGGCTCAGCTCCAACACTGAGAGTGGACTTCTGACCTACAGAATTGTGACACAGAATTTCTTCTGTTTCAAGACTACACTCCTAATTTTGATGTTATGTAAATATAGAGAGAGGACTAGGATCCAAATCAGAGCCTCTGGGCTTCAAGACAAAAGTTCTTTTCCCTCTAGATTTTCGTCCTTTAACTCCAGCAATGATGATGGAATCTGGAAGTTTGGGAAGAAATAGGTGATTACATAGAAGATTTAATCTGAGAGAGTAGGGCTGTTGAAATCTGAGACTTTTGATAAACCATGGCAAATTGAGCATGTTTATTTCATCTCTTTCCCAAAATCTCACTAAAGTGGTAGTAAATAAATACAAAAATCGTTAAGTCTTATAGACTAATTTGGGGAGAAAACAGCAGGTATGAAGTTATGGAGTATAGAAAATATATTTGTGAATGGCAACTATTTTGACAAAGAAAGTAAAACCTATATGACTGGGGATGGGTTGCAGACTTGGGTGGGGAAGTGGGATACTGTGAGAGAATGGAGCACCGAAAGTGATTTCTTCAAACCAAAGAGCCTAGAAAATCTCTGGAAGTGGTTTCCTGGGTATCTCTCAAAATTGGAGTTTGAAGTGGACTGAAATGTTTGGAACTCAGTTTCTTCTATTCTTACCAAAGAGTACCTTACTTTGTCTCCACCCCAGCAGAAGATGGAAGTTTACTGTCTAGAGAAGTTGAACCAAAGAAGCAAATGACTCAGGGAGACAAGATACAGAAATAGCTGTGGACAGGGCGAGGAGAATACTGACAACAAAAAAATTAGGTGGAATTTTACATGCAAGAACAAGAAATTAACCTTTCTCTCGTTTCCTCGGTTCCCAGAATGCAGATATTTCAACCTCAGTATTGGATGAAGTGGCACGATTTGGGTAAATATGGATATAATGGTAGCTTGGGTAGTAAATATATAGGAGATTTCCTTTTTGCATCAATTTTCTCAATGAGATTATATATAATATGAGGCAAAATCATCAAGTAAATGTGAAAAGGAAGGATCAGGGTGATAAAGTTTGAAGAGAAAAGGGAAGGCATGAAAATAGTCATTTGAAGAGTAGAAATTAGAATATAGGAGGGAAAGCTGGAAGCTGATTCATAATGAGGAAGTGGTAGATAAATAGGTCAAGTCTCCAGGATAGTACCCAGATCTTGGTTTATCTAAAATCATTCTCTAATACAAGAAACCAGGGCTACTTGGAGAAAAAGCTAATTCTAAAGCTAGAGCAAGAAATACACAGGATGAGCCTGAAACATCCTGTCGTGCTAGGAAGTAATAAAGTGCTACAAGAGCAAATAGAATGACGAGAGGTATGTCAAAGGGACAAAGAGGCCAACTGGAAGAGCTTATAATGGCCACAGCTAGAACAATTTGAATGAAATAAATACATGGCTTTGAGAGGCAAGAATATGGAGTAGGAAAAATTCTCTTCAGCAAATGTTTGGGAAAACTGAACAGCTACCTGCAAGAGAAAAACTGAAGCACTTTCTTATATCACGTGCAAAAATAGATTCAAAAAGGATTAAAGACCTAAATGTGAGACCTGAAACCATAAAACTCCTAGAAGAGGGCACAGGCAGTAATTTCTCTGGCATCAGCCAAAGCAACATTTTTCTAGATATGGCTCCTGAGGCAAGGGAAATAAAACCAAAAATAAACTCTTAGGACTACACCAAAATAAAAAGCTTCTGCACAGTGAAGGAGACAATCAACAAAACTGAAAGGCAACCTATGGAATGGAAGTAGATATTTACAAATGACATATCTGGTAAAGGGTTAGTATCCAATATATATAAAGATTTTATACAATTCAACACCCAAAGTGAATAATCCAATTAAAAATGGGTGGAAGACATGAACAGACATTTCCCCAAAGAAGACAGTAAGATGGCCAATAGACACATGAAAAGATGCCCAATCTCACTCATCCTCAGGGAAATGCAAATCAACACTATGAGCTATCACCTCACAGCTGTCAAGATGGTTACAATCAACACCACAAGAAACAGCAAGTGTTGGCGAGGATGTGGAGAAAAAGTAACCTTCGTATAATGTTGGTGGGAATGCAAACTGTGGCAGCCACTCTGGAAAACAATATGGAGATTCCTCCAAAAGTTAAAAATAGAATTACCCTACAATGCCGGACTTGTACTACTGGGTATTTAGCAAGGAATACAAGAACACTAATTTAAAGAGATACGTACACCCCTATGGTTATTGCAACATTATTTACAATAGCCAAATTATGGAAGCAGGTTAAGTGTCCCTCAACAGATGAATAAAGATGTGGTATGTGTATAAACACACACACACACACACACACACACACATATACATACATACACACACAATGGAATATTATTCAGCCATAAAAAATGAAATCTTGCCATTTGCAACAATACGGATGGAGCTACAGGGTATAATGCTAAGTGCAATAAATCAATCAGAAAAAAGACAAATACCGTATGTGGAATTTAAGAAACAAAACAAATGAACAAAGGAATTAAAAATAGACAAATCAAGAAACAGACTCTTAACTATAGAGAACAAAGTGATGGTTCAGATGGAAAGTGAGGGGGGGATGGGTGAAATCGGTGATGGGGATTAAGGGGTGATGTATGGGTGGGTGACGTATGGAAGTGAATCACTATATTATACACTTGAAAGTATTACTACACTGTATATTAACTATACTGGAATTAAAACACTTTAAAAAATTAAATATCTAGCTTTGATTTATAGCCCAAAGTAAAAAATAAGTATCTGTGGTTTACACTGGTGTAAACAAATGATTAAGTCAATATGGAAAAGAGACAATGTTCAGTACAGAATTCCAAATAATTTATATGGATACTCCAACCTCAAGGAGATGGAGAATAACTCCTCACTCCTTAAGTGTGGGTTGTGCATATTAACTTTCTTCCAAGGAGTACAGAATGGAAAAGGGAGAAAAAGGGAGATTTACATTAGAGGAAACTAACAAACACTACTTCAGTCAGGTGACCAAGGCTAATATCAACAGCAAAACGTCATGTCGCTAATAAGTATGCTTGATATGAAGTGATGAGAATGAGAACAATACTTCACCTCTGTGGTCTTCCTCCCCAAAAGTCATAGCCTTATTCTAAGCGGACAAATCTATATCCTGCAAAATACTAGACCAAGACTCAACAAAACTGCCAAGGAAAGTCTTAAGACCAAATGTATCAAGTTATCCTGTATGGAATCTTTAAAGAGAAAGTTAACACCAAGTAAAAACTAAGGAAATCTGAGAGTATACACAATGTTTAATAATATGTCAATATTGGTTCAATTACAACAAGTAAAATAATAATAATGGAAGCTAGGGGTGGGGTAGATGAGTACTCTTTTCTCTTCACCATTTTTCTATAAATCTATTCTAAAATTTAAAGTTCATTTAAAAACAAATGCAGGAAAGAAAAAAGAAAAAAGTCTCCAGAGAATGAATAATTGCTAGAATGAGACCAGTAAATTAGGTAAGCTGGAAGGACAGGTGGTGGTAGTTAGAGAAGTCAATATTGTAGAAGTGGTATGTTATTTGAAGAAGACAGTATCAAGAATATGATCCAGGGAGGAGTGCCTTATGGGGAGGCTACTGAGGACCAGAAATACAAAAAACTAAGAGGCTAAAAAAAATCATTCTCCTGAATATTGAAGCTGTCTAGAATGATATCAGAAGAGACGGTAGCAAAGACTGTGGGGCATCCCTGTTTCGCTGAAAAATGCTCTTAGAGAATCTGAGTGCAGCACACCGAATTGTAGGAGGGTGAGCTCTTGTTCCTTGAATGAAATGCTAATTCCTAATTAAAACTCATCCATAAGTAATAATGGATCCCCTTTTAAATAACTTCAGGTGGCCTTCAAGGAAGTGGGCAATATCTGATTTACCAGAGTAGCAGATTATCAAGAATAGCAGTGAAGTCAGCGGGTCTCCTCCATACGGGCTGCTGAAGCGGGAGCATATGTTGGTGCTTGATATTCACTCAGCCTTCTGCAATATGGCACCAAATTTAAGCTCTAGTGGTCCAGAGAAAATAAGATTTTTTTTCGGTAATTGTTTATACAAGGAGAGTCACAGCAGTTAAAAAGTCCTTTGAAATAGTTTTCCTTCTAACTTTCTGCTTTGGATCTTGGACAACCAAGAGTTATTAAAAAAAAAAAAGTGCCAGATTAAATTTATGCCAGAAGTTCAACTATTATTTTGTCTATTTTCTGATACTTTTTAAACAACTTTTCAATGGTGCCTCAATTTTAAAGCACCTTACACTTTTCATGGGTTTGGTGCGTAATACTTATCTGAGGTAGAAAGAATAGATATTATTATCCCAATTTTACTAATGTGAAAACAAAAGCTGAGAGGAGTTACATCACTCTATCAATGTCAGTGCAGCTAGGAAGGCACAGATTCAGACCTGGAATGCACAGCCTCTGATTTTTTTTTTTTTTTTTTTTTTTTTTACCAGATTACCAATTAACTGTAAAAGGATGTAACTCCAGGGACAGCCAAATGGAAGAGATGCCTAGAGCAAAGGATGGGGAAAGGGTGATGAACTTTCATACCATTTCTCAGTGCACCACTCTCCCCACCTCTCCACCTATTCACCAACCTGGAAACTCGCTGAACCCCATCCTTTTTGGGTTTTATGGAGACTTCATTACATAGGCATTGTTGATTAAATCATTGGCCATTGGTGACTGATCCAACCTCTAGCCCCTTCCCTGGGATTAGGGAGCTGAGGCTGCAAGTTCCAACTCTTCAAAAATATCCTCTGATTTTATTTCAGGCCTTTTTCCCCATTACAGTATAGACTCCCTCATTAGTCATGAAAAATTTCTACCTTATTAAGTGCTGATTTACTGTATCTTAATGGGCTCTTTTTATAGAAAATAAAACAGATTTTAATAAAAGATTTAGAAATGTTTATATGAGTCTCATTTTAAAGTCATTATCATTAGTCTACATAGTCCTTAATATAAAGAACCCTAGTTTGCTTATTATAAAACCTCCACAGTTGAGCTGTGACCTTCACATGGGAGCTCAGTAAATATTGAACAGATAAATAAATACATTTTCAAAGTATTTTTAAGAAATCCTTGAATATTCAATAACAGTAATTATGCCTTGAATATTCGGAGGCGGTGTATTTCTATTGGAAAGAACATTGAGCTTTGGTTCAGAGCTCCACTGAGCTCCAGGTTCCGTATGTTTTATCAGCTTCTCATCTAAAAAAAAAATCTTTAATATCTTTGGCATTAAATTCTACAATATAATAAAATAGGTGTTATGATTTCATCAATGTTTGTGGTAGATTGGATTAGTGGCCCTAAACCACCCTTCCCTATAAATGTTCCCTTTGTTATTTAACTTGGAAATTCCTCCCCCAAAATATTCTCTGATATAGGGCTCAGCTACGTGACTTGCTTTGGCCAACAGAACGTAAGCAAACATGGTACAACAGGGCATTGACGTTGGCTTGCACAAGACAGCATATCCGTCTGGGCATGTGCCATTCTCATAAGAACATCTCCTGGATAGATTGCCGGTCCCAGGAGGAAGATGAGCTGACGTGCTGCAATATTTTACTAGTAACCTGTTCTATCCTGCCCAACTCAAAAGATCATTCTTGGCTGTTGCAACATTTTTCTAGATATATCTCGTCAGCCAAGGGAAACTAAAGCAAAAATAAACTATTGGGACTACACCAAAATAAAAACCTTTTGCACAGCAAACCATCAGCAAAATGAAAAGGCAATCTACTGAATGAGAGAAGATGTTTGCAAATGATACATCTGATAAAGGGTTAACATCCAAAATATATAAAGAAAACTCACACAAGCTACACTAAAACAATCTGATTAAAAAATGGGCAAAGGACCCAAATAGGCATTTTTCCAGAAAGTTATACAGATGGCTGACAGACACATGAAAAGATCCTAACTGCCACCAATCACCAGGGGAATGCAAATCAAAACCAAAATGAGTTATCACCCTAAACCTGTCAGAACACTTCGTATTAAAAAGACAAGAAATTACAAGTGTGGGCAAGGATGGGGAGAAAAAGGAACCCTGGTGCCCTGTCGCGGGAATGTAAGCTGGTACAGCCACGGTGAAGAAGGGTAGGAAGGTTCCTCAAAAAAATGAAAAATACCAAATGATACAGTAATTCCCCTACTAGGTCTTTACCCAAAGAAAATGAAAACACTAATGTGAAAAGATATATGCACTCCCACGTTTATTGCCGCATTAATGATAGTAGCCAAGATAGGGAAGCAGCCCAAATATCCACCAACAGCTGACTGGATAAAGATGTGGCGTGTGTGTGTGTGTAATGAAATATTACTCAGTCATCAAAAAGAATGAGATCTTGCTATTTGTGACAACACGGATGAATCGAGAGCTATTACGCTAAGTGAATCAAGACAAAAACAAATACGTTAAGATTTTACTTACATGTGGAATCTAACAAAACAAATGAATAAACAGAAAAAAAAGTAGAAATAGACCCATAAATAAAGAGAACAAACTGATGGCTGCCAGAGGGGAGGGGGCCGGGCAGTTGGTTAAAATGGGTGAAGGGTTGTGGGAGGTACAGGCTTCTAGTAATGGCATGAGTAACTCATGGGGATGGGAGGCTCGCACAGGGAACACAGCCGATGGTGCTGTGACAGTGTTGTGTGGTGGCGATGGCAGCTGTGCTCATGAGCACGGCACGATGTATAGATTTGTCAAATTACTATGTTGTGCACCTGAAATTAATGTAGCATTGTGTGTCAACGACAATTAAAAAAAAAAAAAAAAGGGCCATTCTCCATCATATAGAGAATGAGAGGGGAAAGAAACCGAGCTCAGAACGTTGTTAGTTATTCTAATCTTTAATAGTATTCTCTCTGTCCCAAGTACTAGACCTTTATTCATGAAAACTTCAGCACTCCTCCAAGTTTTGTCACTATGTCCCTGGTTAAAGTACCCTTTCTTCCACCAGATGGACAAGCCCTTTGAAAATGTGAGTGCCTTTGACCATTCTTTATAAATCTCCCACTTCTCTTTCTCATCCAGAACCCAGTTTGAGAATCTCCCATTCCTCCCTATCTTCCCTTTATAGGTTTATGCTTTTCCATGACCTCTGTTATATTTGTTACTCGGCTGTCTTGGACACCTGCTTCATATGCTAGCTAATACACGGTTGACCTGGAAGAGTTTTCACGTTCAGACTCTTGAGCCATCCATACCTACTGACTCTCAGGGAACGGGATCAGAAAATCTCTTTTTGAACATTTCTCCCCAAAGGATTCTTATACAGCAAATTTTTTTCCCCTGACAATCTGGCCCAGTGTTCTTTTTCTTGTCTAACAAAACTAAAGAATGACATAATGATCCCTCCCCCCCACCCCCAATATTGCCTTCATTCCCTCTTTACTAACTGGTTCTTTCTTGTTTATCAGAGAAAAGACTAGTAAAGCATGTTTCTCCCTCTACTTTTGACCAAATTGTATTTCTAGTAGATACGTATTAATGGTTAAGGTCTTTAATCATTGCTCTAATTTCACTGTGAGATGTCTTTATTTTTATTTTTTATTAGAAAAGCCATGCCCATCGTGTCTCTCCAGTCAGGCATTCTGATATCCTTTTTGGATTATTTTTATCTCTGTTGTTTCTACTCTCTAGTTAGGGGTTTCCTCTCCCTCCAAAAAAAAAAAATATATATATATAGATAGATAGATAGATAGATAGATGGATAGATAGATAGATAGATTAGATATAGATATAGATATAGATATAGATATAGATATAGATATAGATATAGATATAGATATAGATATAGATATAGATATCAGGTCTTTTACCTGTACGCATTCATCTTTGAAAATATATAAGGACATACAGGAAAATTAACCCCAATTTGCAGATGAGGACACTGAGACTCAAACAGGTTGGTAGTTGCTTGTTCCATAAGGTGCAATTCACAATCAGCAAAGTTAGGTTTAAATCAGGGCCTGTTTTATTCCAAAAGACCATCTTTCTACCATGCCACACCGTCTATATGCTAAGTCAAGTTAAATAGAAATTACACTTGCAATCCCTTCCTTGTTTCCAAGACAACTTGTTTGATTTTAAATATATATGAAATAAAGTTTCTCTTCCTATATATATTATGAAAATTTTATTTTACATATACATTTACATATACTATAAAAATTCCAATTGCTAAAAATAATATTTAAAACCTTCCAGCTGAAATATAAAAAGCAACAGTTTGAAAAGAGCAGCATGCAAATAAAGGCTGTTAATATCAAAATCCCCCAAATAAGCAGATACTTTATATATTACTTCTACCTTTTAGTTGCCACGATTTAATTATTGCCACACAGCTTCAGGAGTCTATTTGCCAGTTTGACATGGGGGCTGTTTGTGTTAACATTCCAGATGAATGGTGGGTAGACCTCAATGTAGCAGAAAGGATATCCTTGAAAATTTCAAGTTCCTGCTTTCTCTAGTAGGTTCTCAAGTTCTAACATTTAGAAAATATCACAAACATCAAGAAAATTAGTTATTGACAGGGAAAATGACCTAAAGAATGACCAGTTTTCTAAAATTGTGAGGGCCTATTTCTCTTGGTTTGTTCTTTTTGAAAGAGCAGCAGTGACCCCATTAAAAATACTCATCGCTTAGAAATATGCCAAGCACTCATTGATTTAGCCCAGGCATTATGAGTCTGGTGGGTTATATGTTTTCCAAACTATTCATGCATCTAGTTTCTCTTTCTGCCTGATTCTCTCTCCCTTTGGTTCATTACCCACCTCATTAAAATTTCCATCAAGGAGAGGACACCCAATTCAACCCTGTCACTTGTCAACTGCTCTTCCAGCCGCCGCGCGTGTTGGCAAATTAAAACCATGGCTAACGTGTGTGTGAAGCCTCGCTTCTATTTTCATGTTTTCATTATGGGCTAAGGAGCAGCAAATGCTCTTTGAGTGAACGTTGTGTTCAAGGTGGTGAATTAAGAAAAACTGGATTTCCAGACTGCTCTGTCCATAAGGAGATTGTGATAAAGAATAGGGGAGCCTGGGTTTTATGCACCAGGCAATGAAAAGGCAAAGGTTTAACAGATGTGCTTACACATATGCGTTTGAACACGGGCTCTGAATGCAAATAATACCATCAGGCTTAATGTACATGCACAAGGATGGATGTATTGAGAAGAATTCCTCTAGTACCAGCAATGTAAATGGAGTGAGATGGTAATCCTGCCAAAGCAAAGATCAGACAAGGAAGATTTAAGGATTAATAAAAAGGAGATGGTAAACAGACTGAAAATTGCAGGCAGCCAACAGTTGCTGCGTGATCTTTGGGTCAATGAAGAGAACCTAGCAGAAGCGACTAAAAGCAACACATCCTTGCGGCTGTTTTTACCTTCTCTGCCCACAGCTCCTTATTTTCAGGGGTTTTAAACACATTTGATGAGGTCTGGGAGCAAAGGTAAGTAATGTAATCACCAGGATAGATCAGTCCTCTTTTTCCTTAAACCAAAAACCTACTACTAGGAAGGAATCTAGAAATTATCTGGTCCCAAATCCTATAAATTAGAACAATCCTTTGGGTGATGAAGAAACTTGCGAAGCCCACCCTTCTGGGTTCTCATTTCTTCGTACCTCCACCCTCCTCACCAGGGCACTGAAAACTCCTGCAACTGTGACTGCGAAAACTTTAGTAATCTCTGAGATACCACCAAAAATGACAGAGCAGCCAGAGATTGAAAACTGGTTGTTTTTCACCAGTTAATCTGATGTTGATCCAAGTCTCCTCCGTTCTAGAAGTAATGACCCAAGATAATAGGATCAAAGATGAATTCACTAACTGTAATTCAATTCAAACCAACCCTTTCTTCCTCCCAATTCTTATTATGTTAACAAAGAGCCTATCAAAACAAAGAATGCAAGTCCCTTCTCAGGTATGTAATTTGCAAATACTTTCTTTCAGTCTGTGGCTGGTATCTCATTATCTTGACGGGATCTTCAGGAAGAGCAGTTCTTTGTTTCGATGAAATCCAATTTGTCAACTTTTTTTCTACATGGATTGTTCTTTTGTGTTTTATTTAAGGAAACTTTCCCTTACCTAGGGTTAGAAATATTTCATATTTTCTTCTAGAAGTTTCACAGTTTTAGATTTCACGTTGAGGTCTAAAATACACTGTGAGTTAATTTTTGGATAGGATATGAGATGTAGACACAGTTGTGTGTGTGTGTGTGTGTGTGTGTGTGTTTTAACAAAAATGGACATGCAATTGCTCCTGTACCATGTTCTGAAAATGCTATCCTTTCTTCATAAAATCACTTTTGCGTCTTGATCAAAAATTAATTGACCGTATGTGCCATATTAGTGTGCTCAGACTGCCTTAACATAATGTCTTCGACTGGGCGGCTTAAGCAACAAAAGTTTATTTTCTCTAAGTTCTGGAGGTGAACTGCCCAAGATCAAGGTTTCAGGTGATTTGGTTTCTGGTGAGAGCTCTCCTCCTTAGAGCTCTCTTCTTACAGGGACACTAATTCTACTGGATTAGGGTCCCATCTGTATAACCTTATTTAACCTTGCTTATCTCTTTATAGGCCCTATCTCAAAATACAGACACACTAGGAATTAGGGCTTCAACATATGAATTTCAGGGATACATTCAATCCATAACATATGTGTTAATCTATTTCTGGACTATTTATTCTTTTGATCCGTTGTCTACCTTGATGCCAACACCAGCTGTCTTATTAAGTAGCTTTATAATAAATTTTGAACCTGGGCATATAAATCCACCAAATCTGTCCTTTTACAAAGTTGTTTTACATTTCCATATGAATCAACTTTGAATGTCTACAAAAATTCTGCTTGAATTTTTATTTATTTGCACTGAATCTATACATAAATTTAGTAGAGTTGGAATTTTAACAATATTGAGGTTTCTGATTCAGGAACACATTTAGTCTTCCTTAATTTCTATCAGCAATATTTTACAGTTTTCAGGCCTTGCACATCTGTAAGAATTTTATATTTTGATGTTATTGTAAATGAGTTTCTTCAATTGCTAGTATATAGATATACACTTGATTTTTTTTCTCATATGGACTTTATCTTGCAAACGTTGCTAAACTCACTCATTAGTTCCAATAGCTTTTTCTGTATATTCCATAGGGTCTTCTATGTAAACGATTAAGACATCTGTGAATGAACAATTTTATATCTTCCCTTTCAATCTGGATGCATTTTACTGTCTTCTTATCTTACCTTATTGCACTGGTTAGAGCTTCCAGTACAATACTGAAAAACATCGATGAGAACGGGTATTCATTCCTGATTTTAGGAGGAAAGCAGTGAGTCTTATATCATTAAATATGATGTTAGTTTAGGTTATAAAAATTCTGTTCAATTCCATTTATTAAATGATTTTATCATAAATAGATGGCAAATATTAAACCTTGTCAAATACTCCCTCTCATTCTATTGTGATGGCCATAGTTTTTTTTCTTTTCCAGAAAGATTGTTAATCTGTTAATGAATTAAATTGATTTTTAATTTTCAATCAGCCTTGAATTCTGGAAATAAATCATGCTTGGTTGTGATGTATTATTCTTTCTATACTTTTGGGTTTAAAGAGTTATAATTTTACTAAAAATTTTTATATCTATATTCATCATAGATGTATGCTTATTGGTATTTTTTTCATTTAATGTTTTTGTCTTGTTTTGGGAGTCAGAATATAATGCTGACCCTATTGAATTAATTAGGAAAAATTCACTTCTCTCCAATTTCTGCAAAAAAATGAGTACAATTGGTATCATTTCTTTTTTAAATGTTTGGTAGACTTATCAGTTAGGTACTGAGATTTTCTTTGCAGTCAAGTATTTAAATATAAACTCAGTTTTGTTAGTAGATACAGGACTACTCAGGTTATATTATTATCTTGAATGAATTTTGAGAGCTTGTGTTTTTCAAAGATATCTATTTCTAAAATTTTTTTTTAGTTTATTGACAAAATGTGTTCATAATACTCCCTTATTAACCTTTTAAATATTTATAAATGCTGTAATGATATTATCTCTATCATTTCTGATATTAGAATATTTTTTCTCATCAGTAAGGCTAAACATTTAATAATTTATAGTGAACTTTTCAAAGAACCAACTTTTGGTTTTATCAATATTCTCTGTTTTATTTTCTATTTCACTGGTTTTCCCTCTGATTTTTCATATTCATTTTTTCTGCTTTTTGGGGGGATATTTACTCTTCTTTTTCTAGTTTCTCGAGTCAGAATCTGAGGTCATTAAGTTGACACTTTTCTTTCTAGAATAGATATTTAATGCCATAATTTTCCATGTTTTGCTTCAGCAAGTCATAAATATTGATAGTGACTTCAATTTCAGTTAAAAACACTTTCAAATGTTCCTATTGATTCCTTTAATACAAATGTTACTTCAAAGTGTGTACCTTTACAAGTTGTTCATTTTTCAGAAATATTCTGTAATTTTTAAATAATTCAATTTTATTTTGGAAAATAACATATTTTGGGTGGCTTGAATATCTTTAAATTTATTGATACTTACTTTTTGGGCAAGAATAAGGTCATGTTAAATATTCCTTGCAGTTTTGAAAAAAATATGCTCTAGTTGGATGAAGGGTTCTGTAAGTGTCAGTTAGGTCAAGTTGTTTGCTAGTGCTGCCCAAGTTTCCTGTATAGTTTTGTAACATAGTTTGAAATCAGGAAACATGATGTCTCCAGCTTTGTTATTCTTTCTAAGATTGCTTTGGCTATTCATGGTCTCGTACAGTTTCATACAAATGTTTGTACTGTTTATTCTCGTTCTATGAAAAATATCATTAGAATTTTGATAGTGATTGTACTGAATCTGTAGATTGCTTTGGGTAGTACAGACACTTTAATAATATTAATTCTTTCAATCCATGAGCACAGAATATCTATTTATTTGTGTAATCTTCAATTTCTTTCACCAATGCCTTGATGTTTCAAAATGCAGGTCTTCTATCTCCTTGATTAAATTGATTCCTAAGTATTTCATTCTTTTTGATGCAATTATGAATGGGACTGCTTTCTCCATTTCTGATAGTTCATTATTAGCATACAGAAACTGTAGGGTTTTTTTTAGAAATGCAATAGATTTTTGTGTATTGATTTTGTATCCTGCAACTTGACTAAATTCATTTATTAGTTCTCAGGTTTCTGAGGGATTCTCTAGGGTTTTCTATGTATAACATCATGTCATCTGCAAATAGTGACAGTTCTCCTTCTTCATTTCCAATATGGATATGTGTTATTTCTTTTTCTTGCTTAATTGCTCGAAGACTTCCAATATAATGTTGAATACAACTGGTGAAAGTGAGCATCCTTGTCTTGTTTCTGAAGTTAAAGGAAAAGTTTTCAGCTTTTCATATTTGTGTATGATGTTAGCTGTAGGCTTATCATATAGAGCCTTTATTATGCTGAAGTACATTTCCTCTGTACCCACTTTGTTGAGAATTTTTAATCATAAAAGGATATTGAATTTTGTTAAATGCTTTTTATGCATCTTCGGAGATGATCATGTAATTCTTATCCTATATTTTGTTAATGTGTATCACACTGACTGATTTGTGGATGTCAAACCAGCCTTGGTCCCTGGAATAAATCTAATTTGATCAGATATATAATCCTTTTAATGTGTTGATAAATTCAGTTTACTAATATGTTGTTGAGGGTTTTTGCATTTATGCTCATCAGGGATAATAGCCTGTAATTTTCTTTTTTGTGTGGCGTACTTACCTGGTTTCGGTATCAGAGTAATGTCAACTCTGTAAAATGAGTTTGGAGCATTCCCTTCTATTTTTTGGAACAGTTTGATTAAGACTGGTATTCTTTTTTGAATGTTTGCTAGAATGCTCCAGTGAAGCCATCTGGTCTTGGACTTCTGTTTGTTGGGAGGGTTTTGATTATTGATTCAATATCCTTACTAATAATTGGTCTGTTCGGATTATCTATTTCATCATGGTTCAGTCTTGATAGCTTGTGGTGTTTCTAGAAATTTATCCATTTCTTCTAGGTTGTCCAATTTGTTAGGATATAATTGTTCCTCCTGGTCTTTTATGATTTTTTTTTCTTCTGGTATCATGTGTAACATCTCTTTCATTTCCGATTTTGTTTATTTCCATCCTGTTTTGTCTTGGTGAGTCTAGTCAAAGCTCGGCAATTTAGTTTATCTTTTCAAAGAGCCAATTCTTACTTCAATTTATTTTTTCTATTGTCTTTTTAGTCTTTATTCTTCTTCCATCTTTGTTATTTCCTTTATTCCACTATATATGGGGTTTATTCTTTTTCTAGGTATCTGAGGTGAAAGCTTTTTCATTTTAGACTTTTATTGTTTCTTGAGGTAGGCATTTACTGCTATGATTTTCTCTCTTAGAACTGCTTTTGATGTGCTTCATACATTTTGGTATGTCATATTGCAACTTTCATTTGTTTCAAGGTATTTTTTTATTTCTCTTCTGATTTCTTTTTGACCCACTGATTATTCAGTAACATATTGTTTATCTCCACATATTTGTGAATTTCCCAGTGTTCATTCTGTAATTAATTTCTAGTTTCATACCACTGTGGTCAGAAAGATTCTTGGTATGGTTTCAAATCTCTTAAATTTATTAAGACTCGTTTTGTGGCCTAACATGATCTATTTTGAAAAATCTTCCTTGTGCACTTGAGAAGAATGTGTACTGTGTTGTTTTTAGATGGAATATTCTGTAAATATCTGTTAAATTCATCTGGTTTAATATCCTGTTTAAGACCAATGTTTCCTTATTGATTTTCTGTCTGAATATTTTATGCACTGATAGAATATTAAAGTCTCCTACTATTCTTATATTGTGGTCTATTTCTCCTTTTAGCTCTGCTAATATATTTCTTTTTCTAAGAGGATTTTGTTTATTTTTTTAATTTTAGAGATAGAGACACGAGCAGGGGGAGAAGCAGACTCCCTGCTGGGTGCCAGGGTAGACCACGGGAAGATAGCAGAGGAGAAGGATCTGGAGCACACCTTGTAAGAAAGCAGCGACATCTATTCAACTACTCTAAAAATGACCTGAAGACTGGCAGAACAGACCTTCCACAGTTAATCATAGAGAAGATGCCACATTGAAAAGGGTAGTAGTCATAGAGATGCAGCTGGGAACCAAAGTCCAGGTGAGACCAAGCACAAATGGCAGCAATATCACAAGCATGGAGAAGGGAGATGACAGGACCCCTTCACTAGGCACTGCTGGCACTGGGAAGACAAGCGCCCATACCATCTGGCTTTAAAAACCACCAAGGCTTAACTTCAGGAGCATTTAGAATCAGTGGGGCTCAACTCTGGAAGAGTTGGAAGATGATAGGAAGCGGAGTCCCTGCCCTTAAAGGGCCAGCATAAAAACTTGACCTAAGACGCAGCAAAGAAACGGCAATTGGAAAAGGGCCTGGGGCATACATTATTAACTAATCTTAGGATATGTGTGCTGTAGGGGCAGGGATTTTCCTATTTCTCTCACAACAAAAGTGCTGGCTGGCACCATTTCTCTTCTCCTCCCACAGCCTAGCTAGAAAGCCAGAAACTCACAGGAGCCAGGACTAACACTCTTCCTCATCAACTTTGCTAGCACTGCATGCTCTGCCGCCATGTCTGCTGCAAAACTGCACTATCCGACCCACCCACCTCAGTAGGAATCCTTCCAAAGTGGCTCCTTCCCCACCACCTCACGCAGGCAGCCCTGGCAGAGACTGGTGCCGTTCCAAAATGTCTCCTTCCCTGGATGGTGGGGGGTGGGGGGTAGATAACTCGCACAAGAGCATACCTGAGTTCCAGCAGCTTGGCCTCTCATTTGGCCATGCAGGGAGCAAGCCCTGCACTTTGGTGTGCCTGAAACAGTGGCATTGAGCATAACTGCAGACACCTAGACTGACTGCTGGCCTCCCTTACTGACAAGCCCAATGGTGGCCTCAGATAAGCCTCTCAAGAGCATGGGGACCAAAACCTGCTTACTGTGCCATTGGCAGAATAGGCCATTGAGGCAGGCTGGGTTGGAGGCAATCACAGCTCAGCCAGAATAGGGCACATACAGACCCACAAGTGGAAAAGAAAGGCCATAAATAGAATTTTGAAAGAAAATCATTTCCAGGTAAAATCAAACATATGCAAAGGTAGCATCTTAAACAATTATAAAGCCACTAAAAAGGTTAAAACACCAAAGTTGTAAGATCTGTTATATCTACAAAAAATTAGTGAAGGGGTATACAATGTAAAAAGATTTAAAATATGACACTATATACTTAAAATATGGAAGAGGGAGTAAAAATTTAGTGCTTTTAGAAGCTAGTGTTTGAACTTAAGTGACCATCAATTTAATATAGACTGCTACACATTTAAGATGTCATATATAAACCCAAAGGTATCCACAAATCAAAAGCCTGTAATAGATACCCACACAAAACCGAAGAGAAAGGAATCCAAGCGTAACACTAAAGAAAGCCATCAAACCATGAAAAGAGCAGAGAACCAAAAAAACCAAACCAAAACAAAACAAACCACTAACCAGAAAACAATGAACAAATGGCAATAAGTACATACATTTCAATAATTACTTTAATTGTAAATGATCTAAATGCTCCAATCAAAAGACATACAGTGGGGGGTGCCTGGGGACTCAGTCGTTAAGCGTCTGCCTTCAGCTCAGGTCATGATCCCGGGGTCCCGGGATCGAGCCCCGCATCAGGCTCCCCGCTCAGCAGGAAGCCTGCTTCTCCCTCTCCCACTCCCCTGCTTGTGTTCCCTCTCTCGCTGTCTGTCAAATAAATAAATAAAATCTTAGAAAAAAAAAAAGACATACAGTGATTGAATGTATAAGAAAAACAAGGACCTTCTCTATGCTGAATACAAGAGACTCACTTCACACCTAAAGATTTATACAGACTGAAAATGAAGGGATGGACAAGCATATACTATGTAAATAGAAGTTAAAAAAAAAAAAAAGCTGGGCTAGCAATGAAGCTGGGCTACCAGCACTTATATCAGACAAAAATATACTTTAAAACAAAGTGTTTAGCAGGAGACAAAGAAGGGCACTATACAATGAAAAAGGCAGCAACGCAACAAGAGAATTTAACAATTGTAAATACCTATGCATAAAACATTGCAGCACATAAATACATAAAGCAAATATTAACGGGCACATAGGGAGAAATTAATAAAACAGTAATAGTACAGGATTTTAACACCTCGCTTACACCAATAGACAATCTAGACAGAAAATCAACAAAAAACCCCAGGGTCTTTAAACAACTCATTAGACCAGTTGGACCAATACATACAGAACACTCCATCCAAAAACAGCAGAATACACATCCTTCTTGAGTGCACATAGAACACATTTTTAGGACAGATCACATGTTAGAGCACAAAACAAGTCTCAATAAATTTAAGAAGACTGAAATCATATCAAGTATCTTTATCAACTACAATAGAATCAAAAATCACAAACATACACACACAAAATCTGGGAAAAACACAAACACACGGAGGCTAAACAACATGCTACTAAACAATGTACGAATCAACCAAGACATCAAAGAAACTAAAACATACATAGAGAAAAACAAAAATGAAAACACAGTGGTTGAAAATCCTTGGGATGCAGCAAAATTTCTAAGAGGGAAGTTCATAATGATAGAGGCCTACTTCAAGTAACATCTCAAATAACCTAACCTTACACCTAAAAGATCTCAAAAAAGAAGAACAAACAAAACCCAAAATAAGTAAAAGGAAGAAATTAAGATTAAATTATAGGAGAAATAAATGGAAGAGTGACAATAAAATATACTAGGAAAGATCAATGAAACCAAGAGCTTGTTCTTTGATAAAATTGATAAATCTTTAGCCAGACTCATTAAGGGAAAAAGAGAAATGACTCAAATAAATAAAATTTAAAAATGTAGGAGAAAAAAAAAACTGACATCACGGTACTAAAAGGGATTATAAGTGAATATCGTGGGGGGAAAAAAAGAATACGGTGAAAAATCACATGCCAAATAATTAGAAAACTTAGAAATGGATAAATCCTAAAAACACACAATCTTCCAAAAATGAATCAGGAAAAAAAAAAAAAAACCCAGAAAATTTGAACATGCTTATTACTAGTAATGAAATTGTAATCAGCAATAAAAAAACTCCTAATAAAAGTTCAGGACACATGGTTTCACAGCTGAATTCTACCAAACATTTAAGAAAAGATAATACCTATTCTTCTCAAACTCTTTCAAAAAATTTGAGGAAGAAAAACTTGAAGGTCATTCATGAAGCCAACATTACCCCAATACCAAAACCAAAGATACACACACACGCACATAGACAAACTACAGGCCAGTATCTCTGAGGAACATAGATACAAAAATCCTGAACAAAATATTAACAAACTGAATTCAACAGCACATTAAGAAATATATTCACCACAATCGAGTGGGATTTATTCTAGGGATCCAAGAGTGGTAAACATTCACAAGTCAATCACTGTGACACATCACCTTTACAAGAGAAAGAATAAAAATCATGTAATCATCTCAAAGATACAGAAAAAGCATTTGACAAAATACAATATCCATTCAGCATAAAAACTCAACAAAGTGGGCTTAGAGAGAACATGTCCTTAGCAACATATTTATGAATATGTTTCCTTAGGCAAAGGAAACAAAAGCAAAAAATAAATTATTTAGATTACCTCAAAATAAAAATCTGTGCACAGCAAAGGAAACCATGAACAAAATAAAAAGGCAACCTAGTCAATGGGTGAAGATATTTGCAAATGACATATCCAATAAAGGATTAATACCCAAAATATATAAAGAACTTACACAACTCAACATCATAAAAAAAATTTTGAAAAAAAAAAAAATGGGCAGATAACCTAAATAGACTTTTTTCCAAATGGCCAACAGTCACATGAAAAGATGCTCAACATCACTAATCATTAGGTAGATGCAAATCAAAACCATAATGAGATAGCCCTTCATAGTAGTCAGAATGGCTAGTTTCAAAAAGACAAGAAATAACAAGTGTTGGTGAAGAGGTGGAGAAAAGGAACCCTTATGCACTGTTGGTAGGGATATACATTGATAAAACCACTGTGGAAATAAGTATATAAGTTCTTTAAAAAATTAAAACAGAGGGGCGCCTGGGTGGCACAGCGGTTAAGCGCCTGCCTTCGGCTCAGGGCGTGATCCCGGCGTTGTGAGATCGAGCCCCACATCAGGCTCCTCTGCTGTGAGCCTGCTTCTTCCTCTCCCACTCCCCCTGCTTGTGTTCCCTCTCTCGCTGGCTGTCTCTGTCTCTGTTGAATAAATAAATAAAATCTTTAAAAAAAAAAATTAAAACAGAGATACCATATGATCTAGTAAATCTATTCTTTACCCAAGGAAAAGAAAACACTAATTTAAAAAGATAGATGTATCCTTCTGCTTATGGGAGCATTATTTGTAATAGTCAAGATAGTGGTCAAGAAGCAACTCTAGTGTCCATTGGTGGATGGATGGATAAGGAAGATGTGGTATTCATATATAATGGAGTATTACTCAGCCATAAAAAAGGATGAGATCTTGACATTTTTCACAACACGGATGGGCCTAGAGGGTATTATGCTTAGTGAAATAAGTCATCAAAGACAAATACCAGATGATTTCACTTATAAGTGAAATCTAAGAAACAAAACAAATGCAAAACAACAAAAAGAAAAAAGATTCTTAAATACAGAGACCTGGTCATTGCCATAAGGTAGATGGGTGGAGAGACAGAAAAAAAAAAAAAAAGAAAAGAAAAAGGGTATTGATAGGTACGTACTTCCAATTATAAAATAAATAAGTCATGGAAATGAAAAAGTACAGCACAAAGAACATAATGATTTGATATTGTAATCTTGTTGCATGCTAACAGATGGTGAGTATACTTAGTGTGTTGAGCATTGAGTAATATACAGAATTGTTGAATCAGTATGTTGTACACCTGAAACTAGTATAGCATTCTATGCTAACTATACTTCAATTTTTAAAAAGTCAAGGTGTCAGAAGGGTTGTGTTAATTTCTGGAGCCAGGAGAGAATCCATTTAATCCTTTTCTTCCAGCATCTAGAGGCCACCCACATTCTTTGACTCATGGCCTTTACTGTATAAATCAAAGCCAGCACTGTCTGATCATTCTTTCACACTCCCATCTCTCCTTTCTTCTCTTCCCCCTTCTACTTTTAAGGAAATCACGATTCCACTGGCGCTGCCCAGATGTAGTATCAGGTCAAGTGACTAACAATCTAACTTGTATCTATAAACTTAATTCTCTTTTGTCATGTAGTGTAACATACAATGTGGCTATCTTTGGAGAGCCATTATTCTGCCTATCACATCTACATTGTCTAATATAGTATAATCAATCTAGCTTCCTTTTGGTTTATGTTTGTATGCTTTATCTTTTTTTTTTCCTTTTACATTTTACCTTTTTGTGTTTTTATATTTATAGGTAGTTTCTTGTAGGCACCATGTACTTGGGTCTTGCCTTTTATATTCAATCTCACAATCTAGCCTTTTTTTTTTAATTTTATTTTTTTAAAGTAAGATCTATGCCCATCATGGTGTTTAAAGTCAACACTCTGAGATCAAGAGTCACATGTTCTACTGACTGAGCCAGCCAGCTGGCCCCTGACAATCTATCTTTTAAATGAAGTTTGTGCTATTTACACTTAGTGTGATGACTGATGTTTTAATAATACTATCCTACTTGAAATGGGTAATTTGGTCAATTGGACAGGCTTTGGGTAAATACTATTTCTGCATACATCTGTGAAGGTGTTTCTAGAAGAGATTAACATTTGAATCAGTAGACTGGGTGAAACAGATTGCCCTCCCACTGTGGCCCTACCTCATTGAATCCACTGAAGGCCTTAACAGACTAAAAGGTTAAGTAGGGAAAAATTCACCCTCACTGTCTTCAAGCTGGGACATCAGTCTTGTCCTGACTTTGGACTTGGACTAGAACTTAGATTACTGCCGCTCTCAGTTCTCAGGCCTTCAGACTGTAAGTGCTCCTGCTCCTCAGGCCTTTGGGTTATACCGTCATTTCTCCTGGTTTGGATTTCCCAGTTTCCACAACTGCGTGAGCCCATTACACACAGCACACAGAGATACTGATTAATACTCTGCTATATGTTTTCTATTTGTTATTCATTCCTTTTTTCTGCACTTTTTTGGTTATTATAATTTCAATTTTTCCTTCATTGGTATATTTGCTGTAACTATTCGTTGTGTCATTTTAGTGGGTTTTTTTAAGGTTAAAGTATAAACCTTTAATTTAGCTTAAATGATAGCATTCCACCTTACACGTAATTTAAAATCCTTAAAACCACGTATTTCCAATATTCCCTTCCAGCTCTTGTAATTTTGTCATACTTGTATATAAGTTTGCACATTATTTTTATTTTGAAAAGCTAATTTTCTTTTAAAGAAATTTAAATAAAAAATAGTCTTTGTATTTACCCACATAATTATCACTTTGGTGCAAGGACACCAGGCATTGTTCTTTGTGATTCTTTTGAGTGGTTCTCTCCCTGACTTGAGTGATTTTCTCATGCAGATGCAGTGACTAGTACTCAACTGGATACTCAAGGGAAATTACCTTCAGATGTCCAGAATTTTCTTTCCGTGTGGCTCTCCTCTCTGGGACTTTGTGAACTCGAGCTTCCTTGGCTTTCCTGGACATGTAAATCCTTATATCAGGGAGACCGTCCATACTCTGCCTCTATTCCCCTCCCTGCTCTGTGGCCTGGAAGCTTTCACCAAGTGGTAAGCTCCTGCAGGTGTAGGGCTCACTCCTTCTGTTTTCATCTCCCAGCTTTGGTATCTTCAGTTGTCTAATGGTCAATGTCTTGAGTGTCACTGTTTTATATATTTTGTCTTTGGTTTTAGTAGTTCATGCTAGAGGGTAAATATGTTCCCTTCTACTTTTGCTATTTTAAGGCTTTGAAGTATCAAACTAGCAAGCAGAGACTGAGAATAATAATTTTAACAATATTCCTCTTGAATAATTCAAGTATTTCTTGTTCCCGAATCATATTGTGTATCTCTTTCTAACGGAGTACTCCAACTCTGGACATAATTTATAGAGACCTAACATGCAATCCAAGAAAAAGTAATGTCCTAGTGTATTTTACCCTAGTCAGATCATTTCTGGAGCTTTATATTCTAGAAAGTCTGGTTTTAAAAAGAGCATTGACAGCAGGAGCACTGATAGCAGGAACAGTTCTGGAGAAGAATTGCTGAAATGGAGAGTGGTCTACAGAGTGGTTTACTATCTTTGTGGAATGACTGAAACAATTAATGACATTTGGTTTTAATAAGGGATGACTTTAAGAAAGCATAATATCATATCAAGAAGGGTTATGGACTTAGTGTGTACCATAAAATTGATGTAACTGCTTTTGCTCAGCATAAACAAAAATATACTAGCAGATTCCGTCACAAAGGTACATGGTTAAGTGAAAAACTCTGGAAATATTCAAACAGATGTTTATATGGTCATACATCAAGGAAGCAATGTAAAAATGTGAAGAAGCTAGCTAGAATGCCCTAGCGATTTTCTTCTTAGTTTCTGAGGTCTGGCGTTTTCTGATTTGTGTCAGCCTAGGAGTTCTGGGTTCTTTCAGAGACTACAATAAGGGCTAAAGGATGTGTTAAAGGGGACCTTCCCATCCTCACCTCTCACTCCTACTTCAGTCAGGGAAACAGAGTTTTTCATTGTTGTACAGAAATTGTAAAATTACAAAATTTTATCTGCTGGTTTTCTCATGAAGAACTGGAGAAAGATTTTGAAGAAAGTAGTGCATGGATACAAAGACTTGACAATCCGGGGGAGAAGTTCTGTGAATTTACCTTCTGATGCTTTAGTTAGCAATAATTCTAAAAACTTTTATATTGGAATGATAAAATGTTACAAAACCAGAAAGCTCAGTTATTTTGTGGTCACTTCTGGATTGGTGCTAAATAAAAATGTCACATCATTTAAAAGCATAAAAGGTACAATTCACACAGTACAATGAATTCGATTCTATGGTGGCACTTCCAAGAATAATTCTTTTGTTCAATTCAAAATAGGAAGTGAGGGATAATTTTTCCATTTCACCTCCATTTGAGAACACGTTTTTTGAAGTCACACAAGAAATGTCTACGATAAAAGGAAATAGAAATTACTCAGATGAATTCAGAGCTTGGGCAGGGAAAATCTCAAAGAAAGAGTTGAACCCAGTGTTGTGAAGATGAAAACCAAAGTTCTCTTCCTAACAGGATTGTAAGCAGGGATCCAATGTTCACTGGACGTCCTGCATCTCTACAGGTTATTTGTGTAATAAGAGCCCTCTTTAGCACAAAAGCTTTTGTTTGTCCAGTTAACAAGGTGTTCTATCTTTCTAATACACAAATTTCATCACAGCCAAAACAGCTTTGAAACTACAGAAGTAAAAACACAGCAAATGGACACAAGATCCAGCCTATGGATAACATAGCGCTTGTTTCAATGTGGCTGGATCAGAAATGGTCACCTACTGACTTAGAGGACACACTTCAACACTCATTACTGGCAACTTTTTTCTTGGCTTCTGCTTTTCAAATGTATCTGTTCTGTGGATAACAAAGGTTTTCTAACATTCACCAAGAGATGAATAATAATTAAAATATCTTATAATTGGTGCTTTAAAAAGTAGGGGAAAAACTAGATTTGCACTTCTACATATGTGGGTTTTGGGATTATATTTACTTATATGAAGATCAGTTTCCTAATCTATGAAAGTTTTGACATTTAAATGGATAAAATAACTAGGATATAATAAATGCCCCATGATTTCTAGTATTGTTATAATTAATAGTTTATTCTGTTGTTTTTGTTTATCTAAAATTCAAGAACTCTTTCTCTTTGAACATATTAATCTTTGAAGACTATACTCGCTTCTTGGACATAATGAGTGTACTTTATATTTTTGTTTGTTAGTGACCAATTTAGCATACCTTCAAATATAAATAGTACACTAGTAAGTTCAAAATTACAAAATTGTAAGTAAAACATGTATCTCTACCTTATTTTCAGATGATTCCCTTCACCATTTCAGGCAGTTCCTCCATGAGCCCGACACACTGAAACAAGACTTTGTCCACAGGCATGACCTAGTACCAAGTATTTCATGCCATCTCCTTTGTTTTTTTATTTTTAGGTGTGACATGATGTTGTTGAGGAAGAATACATGTAAACTGACACAACTGAATATGCAAAATGCCATTCCTGCTATATATGTTACCCGTTTGTTACCAGATTTCAATAGAATTAGAATGACATCGTACTGGATTGTATTATCATCCTTCCAGAACTATTTAGATACTTGCAGAGGATTTCTAAGAGTGACTAGACATTACATTTTGGAAGATACTTTGAATTACAGAAACACACACCTAAACCAGTCTCCTTGCTTTAAAATGAAATTGCATCTAGTGAGAAGGAACAGCTCCAACTGAGGGATAGAGTCCTGAAAATGTCTGAGAGCTTCACAAGAATCAAGAGTAGTGACTGAAACAGGAGATGACATTGGAGAGATAAAGAGCAACGAACGCTACGATGCACGGCTCAAACCTCATACCAAAGACAAAAGCAACCATTGCAGGATTTCCAGAGGAATGGAATGTGATCCAGTTTCCACTGTTGAAACCTCACCTCAGCAGTAATGTAGAAGATGGTGGACACAGGAAAACAGTTAAAGCCAAGAACAAAAATAATAAGAATGTGTTCTATGGAAGAAGCAGAGGGTTCTTGCAGGAGGGAACCAATTGAAGGATTATTTAGAAAATAACTTGAGAGGCCTTCACAAGTTGAAAATGATATAGAATGAAAAATCTTGGATTATTGTATGCTGTAATTCACTTAAATGGGAAATACAGAACAATAAAACATTTTTGTAGTGCAAGAAATGATGAATTTATGTTTGAATAAACTGAGCTTCAGATTCTGCTTGGAACCCTAAATTAAGAATGTCCAGTAGGCAGTTGGATGTATGCATCTGACATTTATATGAGGGTCTTGGGGTCATCAATATATAGCTAATATTAATAGGATAGTTCAGGAAGAGAGTAGTGTGAAAAAAGCCTAAAATAATTTCAGAAAAATACCAATGTTTAGAAAAGAACAGAGTCCAGGAAATAAATCTGAGGAGTGACTACAAAAATAGATCACTGAGGAAGAGCCACAAATACCAAAGGAAAGAGTTCCTAATCTCCTCTAAGAGGTAAGACATGGACAGCAGTGTCCACTGTATTTGACAGTTGACTGGTCGGTGGCCACTATAGTGAGAGCGGTTGGAGCAGTGCTGTGAGTGAAAGAGTCAGAGAACAGGGTGAGCTGAGGAGTGAACTTCCCTGAGAGCTGATCTAGGGAAGAATGGAAAGTTCACCAACACAGCTGGTACATAGCAGAGAGGAAGCTGAGAGGAAATGTATCAAGTATTCAGAACTGAATGGGTGACAAAAAGAAAAATCTTTCTATCTCTTATTAAAAAGAGTAAGATGGAAAGCAGGTACATTTCAAGGGGGGAACAAAGGTGTCTTAAGGGGCCAATCTCTTTAAGAGGTGAGGCACTCCGATTAATGTAGGCCACTGCTGAGCTTTCTATTTTCTGAAAATTTTCACTTTACATTAGCCAATACATGACCCCTGAAGATACTGTCCCATCATCAAACTCACCGTTGGTATCTTCCTCACAGAGGCACTCAGTTTTTTAAAGCAGCTAAAGAAAAAGGTGTACCAGTTGGAGGACTGTTCCTCAGGGTTTCTTGGGGGAAAGTAAAGGCACTTCTCTTTACAAGAGAGGAGGGAAAAAGCTATCGGCAGCCTCTGGTAACTCAAAGTACGGAACCGCTCAATGTTCAGCTGAAGGTCCTCCGCCTACCATGCCAACTCTCTGAGCCACAGACATGGCTGAGGGCACAGTGGCCGGTTCTGGGAAAACCAGTTCTTCTCATTTCTGCCCAGTTCTTGGCAATGTCAAATAGAAAACGCCCACACACTCCAAACCACTTGTTCCTTTGTGTATATAGCTTTAGCAAACTTTACGGCTTGGCTAATCCAACCATGAACAGGCAGGGGGCGGTTGTTCTTAGAGATGTCTGGATCCAGACACTAGGAAACTGCCCATCACCCACTTATATTTCTCTCCGTTTACTGGTCTTCAACCTTAAGTGTACTTTCTCCGTAACTTGATAACATGACCTTAGTTACTCTGATTGCTAGAGATACGTGTCTTGTGTCCATCATATCCTATCAAGGGAAAAGCACACAGGTGCCCCCTGCGGGTCATATATCTGCCTACCCCTGAGCCAGTCACTGTGTCCATGCACAGGACACCCGCGGTGGCCGGCCTGCGGCGTGATCCACTCTGAGGCGGCAGCTACAGCGTCTGCTGCAAGGTCACTCCGAGAAGCCTCCTCAGACAGGTCAGCCTCCATCTGTGTCTCGCCCAGGAACAAAGACTCATACGTGTACCACTGGTAATAGAGAACGTAGCCCCTCTTTTTTTTTAAAAGATAAAGGAAGCACTTGTAAGACTAAAAGTTGCTCACAAAGCAGATGCCTTCCATCAAGTGCCTGGTAAGAAGAGAGACCAAGAGAAAGCCCCTGATATGAATCAAAGAAGCCTGAGCTTTGTGCCTACTGCCTTTGAGATGTGAGCAAATTGTTTAATTCCCCTAAGTCTGTTTTCTTAAAGATAACAATTATTCATTAAATACTCAACTCCTTTTTTTTTAAACGATTAAGCAAATTAATGAATGTAAAATTTCTGACAGAAGCCTAGCCATACAGATGCTCCATGTAGCTCCTTTCTCTTTCTGACATGTCCCCTCTGGGGTGACGAGGAATCTAACTGTCTTGGGTAGCATTTCCACATACCATTTGGGATACACCGATAGAATCCATCTTTTCAACCTGTTCTAGAGGCAGCTGCCTAATACATTCACGCTGCCCGTACTACATGTATGTGCGTGAGACGCCGCTCAGCTCTGGACCTGATTTTAATCTCATGTTACCCGCCTTTCTCGTTAGAAAGAGCTGCCACTGCCCTCCTCGTGGGCGGTGAAGCAGAGAAAAGCAATGAGGAGAGGAAGCTTTCCAGAGACGAAATATGCTTTCCGTGGGATGTGAAGGGCTGCACTAACGTGTGTCTTCATAGAATCCTAGCCCACAGGATAAACACTTCGTATCTTGGAAGGGTGTATTAAGAAAGTGGAATGGCACAGACTTTTGAGTTTTTCTGCAACAGATTTAATACCTGGCTCCCTGTTACTAGCTAGGTGACCTTAAGAAAGTTGCTTAGCCATTTGAGACCCAGTGTCCCCATTTGCCAAAATGGATGTAATAATAACTATCTTAGAAGGGAGGGAAATAATAAAGAGATGCTGAAATAGAATATACGCATGACTTCTGAACTGAAATCCGGCAAAAGTTGCCAAGAGTTTTAATCCCTCAGGGACACAGGGAACCAGGACCCAAAAAGACCCACAGGTAACAAACAGAACCAGCCTCACAGGACCATGATTTCTGGCCCAAGTGTGGGGACTAAACACTTTTCTGGAGCTGTGGCCTTCACTAGGCTTCTGTATAAGTGATGAGAAAGAACCAGGTGCTGCTGGTTAAGAACCAGGATTTGTGATACACTAAAAGAAGAAAGCCCGCAAACATCAATTTAATACCTGATTTTGAGCTAGGGACAGTATCTACATGAAGGCAACCATCAGAGCAACAGATATGATAGGAAACTACAAAGAAGAAGAAAAAAATCCTTTCACTTAAGGCTCATAAAGAAAATCAACAAGCACAACAGCCAACAAAGTCAACAACTGGGAAGCTTTTTTGGAATTCTGGTTAAGAACATGATCTCTGGGTACGTTAGTTTTGCATCACAGACATACTACTCACCTAAGTCTTTAAGAACATCGTAGTTAACCCCCTTGTATCTGCGTTTTCTCATCTATGAAATAGACATAAAACAGCATCTACTTGATAGAGTTGCGGTGTTAAATGGGTTGATAGGAGTAAAACATTTAAAACCGTGCCTTGCTCACACTAGAGGCTATTATAAAACAGTGTATTGTTATAATTTGGCTTTGAGGAACTCTGCTCTGGTGTGCTATTTATTTATAGATATTTATTTACAGTGTTTTTATTTATATAACAAGCAGAAACTTAACTTAAAATTAATCCATTAAAAATCCTCATAGAAAAAGAATGAAATTGTAAAAGAAAATCAGAAAATAAAATACGTTATTATGTATTATAAATACAAAAAAGGAAAAAAATAGAGAAAAGAAAAACAGAAGGGGGAAACAGAAAACAAACAGCAAGAGGATAGATTTAAACTTAACAGTGTCAACAAGCACATAAAACCTAAATGGTCTAAAAACTAAATAAAAGATATTGTTTAACTAGAATTTTAAAAAAGATCCAACTGTGTCATGCTTCAGATGCATTATAAATAAAAACACACATAGGCTGCAAGTAGAAGGAAGGTGAATGATACACCAAATGTAGTAGATTGAATTGTAACACCCAAAGACACGTCCCTCTGGAACTTCAGAATGTGACATTATCTGGAATAAGGGTCCTTGCAAAGGTAATTAAGGTAAAGAAATTGAAATGAGATCATCCTGGATTAGACTGAATCTTAAATGCAATGACAAGCCCTTATAAGAGAGAAAAGGAAGCAGACTAAGACACAAAGAAGGGAAGGCCATGTGAACAGACTTAGAGATTGGAGTGATGTGTCTACAAGCCAAGGAATGCTAATAATGGCTAGTTGTTGGTAGCAGCTAGAAGCTAGGAGAAATGCAAGTAATGGATTCTCCCTCGGAGCCCAGAGAAAAAATTAACCTTGCTAACACCTTGATTTTGGACTTCTGACCTCTAGAACTGTCCAAAGAGTACATGTCTATTGTTTTAGGCCATCCTCTCCTTGTGGTAATTTGTTACAGAATTTCTTGAAAACAATATACCACATTAATACAAATCAAGAAAAAAGTTGCTGTGCCCATATATTATAAGACCAAGTGGATTTCAGAGCAAAGAATATAAGCAGGGATAAAGAAGTCGATTTCATAAAAATAAAGAGGTTAACTCATCAGGAGAGCCTAATAATCCTACACATTTATGCATCTAATAACACAGCTTCTAAATCCAAGAAAGAAAAATTGATGCAAATTCAAGGAGAAATAGGTAAGTCCATAATGAAAGTCAGAGATCTCATTATCTCTCTCTCAGAAATTGACAAAGCAAGCAGACGGAAATCATAAGCATGTGCAGAACTTGAAAAAAATCAACCAACTTGACCTGAATGACATTTATAAAATAATTCACCCAAAAATGACATTTACAGACTACTTCAACAACCTCAGAACATCTACCAAGGTAAACCATATTCTGTGTTAAAAAGAATTCAAATCAAAGTATGTTCTCTGACTATAATGGAATTAAATTAGAAATCTTTATCAGAAAGGTTTTTGGAAAATCTCCAGAAAGAGCTAAATTATACACATCAAAAAAACCAAACCAACCTAACAAAAAAATCCTACAGGTCAACAAATTAGCCTTAAGGAAAATTAAAAACTAGTTTGAACTCAATGAAAATGAAAATACAGCGTACTAAGATTTATGGGGTGCCCCTAAAGCAGGAGCTGAGAGGCGATTTTGAGCACGAGGTGCCTTATATTGGAAAAGAAGGCATCAGTCAAGGACCTCAGTTTCCTCTTTAAGAAACCAGGAAAGAAAGGTCAAATGAAACTCAAAGTAAATAGAAGAAAGAAAACAGGGCTGCCTGGGTGGCTCAGTCGGTTAAGTGTCTGACTCTAGATTTTGGCTCATGGCGTGATCTCAGGGTTGTGAGTCTGAGCCCTGCGTTGGGCTTTGCACTGGGCGTGGAGCCTGCTTAAGATTCTCTCTCTCCCTCTCCCTCTGCCTCTCCACTTACTCACACTCTCTAAAAAGGAAAAAAAAAAAAAAAAGAAAATAATAAAGATCTGAATGGAAATCATGAAACAAAAACAAGAGAGAAAATCAAAGAAAACAAAAGCTGTTTCTTTAAGACCAATAATTGATAACTTCTGGTCATACAGATGAGAGGAAAAAAAAGAAAAGCATGTTACCAATACCAGGGAGAGAAAGTGACATTATGACATACATTAAAAAGATAGAAAGGAAATATTATGAACAAGTTTATGCCAATAATTTTATTTTTTATAATAATTTTTTATTTATGTTAGTCACCATACAGTATATCCTTAGTTTTTGATGTAATGTTCCATGATTCATTATTTGCGTATAACACCCAGTGTACCATGCAATACGTGCCCTCCTTACTACCCATCACGGGCCTATCCCAATCCCCCACCCCCCTCCCCTCTGAAGCCCTCAGTTTGTTTCCCAGAGTCCACAGTCTCTCATGGTTCATTGCCCCTTCTCCTTACCCCCCCTTCATTCTTCCCGTCCTTCTCTTACCGATCTTCGTAGTTCTTATGTTCCATAAATGAGTGAAACCATATGAGAATTGTCAAGCAGAGAAAGACAATTCTCATATGGTTTCACTCATTTATGGAACATAAGAAATATGCCAATAATTTAAACAAAATTAGGTGAAATGGATGAATTCCTGAAAGAAAATACCAGAGCTCCTTCAAGAAGAAATAAATAACCCAACTAATTCTGTATCTACTGAAAGAATTGAGTTTGTAGTTAATATTTCCACAAAGAAAACTTCAGGCTGTGATGGATTCACTTTTCAATTGTAGCAGACATTTAAGAAATAAATATGAATTCTCAACAAACTTGACCAGAAATTGAGGAAACCATCGCTAACCTGATACCAAAACCTGACCAAAACTATTACAACAATAGAAAACTACAGACTAATATCCTCGTGAACACATGCAAAAATTCTAACAAAAATTTAAACAATAGAGTCAATATATAGAAGGGCTAATTCATCATGACCAAATAGGTTTTTTTCTTGCAAATACAAGGTTGATTGAAAATCAAAAATCAATCAAGGCAATTCACCATAAGAACACAAAATAAGAAAAAGCTAGTGATAATTCTCCATAAAAGCCACAGTGCTTTCAATAAAATCAAGTCCTCTCCTAAATAACAAACAAGCAAACAAAACAAAAAAAACCCAAAACCAAACCAAACAAAAAGCCCAGCAACCTAAGAATAGGAAGGAATTTCCTAGAACAGGTAAAAGGCATTCATACACAAATCTCCAGTTATTACATTTAATTGTGAAATACTGAATGCTTTCCTCCAAAGATTAACAACAAAAGAAGAATGTGTCCCAACTACAACATTGACTGGCAAAAATGAGGCAAGATAAACAAATCAAATGCATCCAGATTGAAAAGGAAGAATTAAACTGTCTTCATTTATAGATGATATGACCATCTACGTGGAAAATCCAATGGACTTATAAAAACCTTACAAGAACTAGCAGTCAGTTTAGCAAGGCTGTAGGGTATGAGATCAGTATTAAAATATCAGTTGTATTTCTATACAGTTGCAATGAACAATCAGAAATTGAAATAAATATATTTACGTAGAATTATGAACATGCAATACTTAGGGATAAACCTGACAAAACACATGGAAGGCCTATACACTGAAAAGTACAAAACAATCTTGAAAGAAATTAAAACCTAAATGAATGGAGATACATAACACATTAATGGATTTGAATGTCTACTCTTATAAAGATATCCATTCTACCCAAATTGAACTATAAATAAAATGCTATCTAATACCCCAGTAATATTTTTTATAAAAATCTGCATGCTAATTCTAAGATTCGTATAAAAATCCAAAGGACCTGATGGTTGAAACCATTTCAACAAAAATAACAATATTGGAGGACTTAGGCCAACTTTCCTTCAAGATATATTTAAAAAGCCATAGTTATCAAGACACATACTGGAATAATGTTAGTCATAAAACCCTATGGAACCGAATAGAGTCCACATATATATTGCGAACTAATTCTTCAACATGGCAGTCAATGTAATTCAATGAGTAATGGAAAGTTTATTCCAAGTGGAGCTGGAGCAACTGGATATCCATGTTGTAAGCAAATAATCTCAACCTCCATCTCACAAAATAGGCAAAATTAATTTTAAATGGATTATTGACCTAATCATAAAACTTCTATATTACAAAAAACCCAATAAACATACAAACAAAATGTTTGGAACAATGTTAAAAAGTGTGATGAACAAAGGATTATAGCAATACTATTCTGTTCAATTAAAGTCCAGTAAAAATAAACAGATAAAATGTTAGATACCTACCTAATATCATTAATGAAAATAAAAATAAATTACAAGAAATTTTTTAAAATTATTAATCCATTAAGAGGAAATAAAATAATCATTTTATGAACTTTTGGGTGGAAAGACCTTGTTAAATAACACACACAATACAAATTTACAAAGAACAAATTATTTGATCATACTGTATTTTAAAACATGTGAAGATAGAACACCATTAACAGAGTTAAAACACAGGCACCAAACAGAAAATTATTTGTAAATAATATTTGACAAATCAGTAAGAAAAATATGAAAAACCCAATAAAAATCAGAAAAATAGGAAGCGATAATTTATAAAGGTGGGCAATAACTCAATATGTATGGTATACAAATATACTATAATTTTCTAGAAGGCAGCAAATACAAGTTGACATAGAAATGAGTTATTTTTCAACTTTCAGATAAAAAAATTGAAGATAGTAAAATCATTATTGATAGGAACTGAGGAAAAAGAGTGTTAACACATTTCTCGTAGGTATGTAAATTGGTACAGCCACATTGGAGAATTATATTCAGACCCTGCGAATAATCAACCTCTTCTTTTGAAACCTACCCTAGAGAAACATGTTTACAATGAGGTACATTTAAAATTACTTGTAGTAGTCAAAAAAATGAAAATGATTTCAAAATCCATGAGAGACTTTTTAAAATAAAATATGATCCATCCTTTCCATAGATACTATCATGTAGCAGTTCTTTAAAAGCTGGTAAGGAGGTAAAACTGTATGTGCTAACCTGAAAACTCCCAATATGGAGGAAAGTTGCTGTAATACTTGACAATTCATTAAAATAGTTCATGCATGTTTGTATAAATGTATATTTACATGGGCACATATATGTGCATATATATGCATGTATCTGCATACACACACGTAGTTCAAGACGTAATAGAACATTTTCTTTAAATTTCTCAATTCTGTTTTTCTTCCCATTCCCAGAGAGAATTCTTAAATTCTCAGTGTCGTATCTAGTCTACAACTTCCTCCATGTGTGTATAATGATGTAGGATATATGAACACAGGCTTTTAAAGTTTTTAATTAAAACTGGATCATGTTATATAAATTTCTACAAGAAAATTTTATTTGAAATAAACTAAAGGGACTTTTCAATATGTTATTGATGTATGCCATATATTCAGATAAGTATACAAATCTTAAACCTATATTTGGCTTTTTCTTTAAACAAATCCATGTCCTGACCAAATGAAGATATGTAATATTGCTAGTTCAATGGCTTGCTCAAAAATATTTTATAAAGCTGGTGAAAATCAGAGTCAAGAATCAAACTTAAAATTTCAAATATCAACTTTATATTCCTCTATGTTCTTTGGTAGCTTAATAAAAAGACAACTGATAATAACTTGTGATCCAGATGACCAAGCCTATTTGCAAACAAGTACTCCTTTACTAAAACAATTTCCTCACTGTATGAACATAGTAAAAATAGCTGCTTATTGATACTTTTATTCCATATGATTATTTCAATACTTCTGCTTCCTTCATTATGATAAAACTTTATAAAGTAGGAATTAATAGAACAAGGAAATACTACTTTATGTCCTTTCCCCTTTGCAACATGTATTTATCGGTTTGCAGACTTGAAGTTTCATGGTCTATTTAAGTCAGTGTTGCTGTTTGTGATTCCACAGTGCTCAGTAACATCACTGTACATTCCAGGCACATCCACATGACCCAGTTAATGAATGCCCTGAATGCTCTGAGCAGATTATGCTGATGATATGCTGTGCTCAGGCCAGAACACAGGATGAGGCCCAAGAAGGGCTCATTTTCTCTCTTGCTACTGATTTGCTATGTAAACTTCGATATTATATCGACTCTCCTAAGCCTAAACTCCTCCCAGGCACAAGGCTAATAATAACAGAGTATTTGATGGTGAAGTACTTTGGCAACCTTGTTAGAAAAGCATTGGGAGTACACATATTTATTATTTATAAAGGCTAAGAAATATTTAATGGCAACTGTTTTGTTATTCTACAAAAATTATTTCCATAGATATGGATCAACCAATACCGAACTTAATATAGAAAGCCCACTGAAAAAAATAGAAATAGTATCACCTTGGTGATTATCTTCAACATTATTTTTAGTCTGTTATTCATACATCATGTTCATTTCATGTCACCAGTGATTTATCTACCAGCTATCGAGATAAATGTTCATGTCTAGTTAATAGTAAACATGAAGTAAAAAACAGAAACACCACCATCAAAATATCAATTGCATTAAACTATTTTAACAAATACAACAAGTGCAACAAATTAATTCCTATTTAGTTGTTAATGTTCATTAGATTAACTATTGGAAAACTGACTTATTACCAGCAATCAACTGATTATCTTGTATATCTGGCCATATTCAAAGTCCTGTCTTCCTGTCTAAACAGACGGTCATACCCAAACAGCAACTATTCCAGGAATGTACTCCTCTCTTAGTTGTCTTAGCTTATAATGACCAGATAACACTAAACAATGTTGGCATTATTCAATAAAAATTAAAGCAGACACTTTAGTTAATTTGTACCTCTCTCTAGGGAATGGGAGATGTCACAGGGATATCTACAGTACCTATCATGGAGACTTCCATCACTGTAGCCTGAGTTGAAATGTAAAGTCTACTGTTTTCCTTCACACATACAGAATGGTAGATTAAATATATTTCATTTTATAAAATGCATTAGCAGGATTAAAATTAAGTGCCAGAATTTAAAAAGTAGCTTATAAATAAGGGTGAGAAGAAGTTTAAGTTTTCCAGCAAGGGATTAACCAAACCAGGGATAGAAGGATTGGGTTAGTGCGTTTGATGACCACATGGAATAGATGAACGCTGGGCTACAGGTCTTGTGCTCAGAAGAGGGTCTGGAACTTCAACAAAGAAGTCTAGGAACAGTTGTCCCATCCATGAATAGTGGCTTGGAAACCTTAGCTCTCAAGTCCAAGCATATGGCACAAATGTGAGCTGCTTGTCTGGGACTCTGGTAATAACAGAAATGGCAGTTTACTGAGAATGCATTTTGAACCATATGTCTTACTTAAAATGTGGGAAATTCTGGAACCTAAAGCAAAGAAATTAATATTTAAAAATAAATGAGAAACAACAAATTCAATTGTATTATCAGCACAATCCCACATGAATCCATGTCACAGGAGTACTGTCAAATCCATGGCTCATAAAGAGCCCTGAAGAAGATATTTGTCAATGAAGATGAGCTCCCGGACAAAACAACAAAGTATGCAGTGAAATGCATCGCCATGAAATATACACAGCTGATGCAAAAGTCAAATTCATGAAACTACAGGAGAGTAGAGACAATGGAAAGAGACTCTAGATAAGGATTTCAAAATGATAAGAAAATAATAAAAGTAATGTGGCAAAAAACAGCATATTTGAAGTAAATAAAATGGAAGCCTAGAAATGCAAAATGTGAAAGGTGAAATTAAAAGAAAATACTCATTGGTTCTTTAAACAATATAGTTGATAAAACCGAAGAGAGAATTATTGAATTGAAAAACAGATCTGAGTACATCACCCAGAAAGCAGCAGAGAAAGATTTTTTTCTTTTTTCTTTTTTTGAAAATCTGGAAGAGTAGTTATGAGGCATGGAGAACAGACTGAGAATTGCAAAGTTACATCTAATGCTGTTTCAGAAGAAAAGGTAATATTCAAAGAATTAACTATGGACAAATGTGAAGAAAGGTGAAATCCTTGGAGGAAGATGCCATGACTTAAGTAAATAAATAATATAAATAAACTCGAAGCCACATGAGATGATTCTCTAACTTAAAAACAACAACAAAAATGAACTAGAAAATCTTTTTTAAAACGAAAGAATGACTGTCCAAAGGATGGTATATTTCTCATGCAAATTACTAAATGACATAAAATGATGTAGTAATGTTTAATAAATTATAATTATATACCCAACTATATTATTATTGATAAGTGGATATGATGGGAATGCAAAGACTTTTTCAAGAACACAAAAATGAAAGCTTTTATTGCTGACAGACCAGTACAGAGCAAGTCCTCAGTATGGGACCACAGCAAGAAAGAAAGAGAGCCAAAGAAAAAGATTTCAGGAGTTAATGAAAGTCCACAAATGTGTGTATATGTGTGTGTGTGTGTGTATACACACACACACACACACACATATACATACATATTTTTTATTTATATATTTATATTTTTATATTTTTCCCCTTAAAATACCATAAATTCATCTATTTTTGGTGAGATTTAAAGTATTCTTTTATATGTTTATTCTCTGTATTTTATAATTTTTACTCTCAACATACATTACTTTGTAATAAGAAAACAGTACAAATTTTCTTAGAAGAGTTTATCACTAGTAATCCTCAGCCTCTGCTATGGGACTACCACCTTGGAAATTCTATGGTCTTCTGCAAAGTGTTGACTTAGTACCACTGGAGCTGCTAGGGTGGTAGAATCAAAATTGAGATGTGGATGAATTTCAAAATAATCTATCATGAAAGTAAAAGAGCACTCATGATCAGAGAAATTATTCCATGTCAAAGGATAGGGATAGCTCTACAGTAAGAGAGAAAATACTAGATCAAGTATACCACTCGGAGACTTCATAGGAGATTGAAAAAATACGTAAGAAAATGTCCTGCTTATGTCCCAGGATGTTGCCATGCTAAGGGGTCATGACAGAAAGTAGTATTTGATGGGATTATGGGCGTAACTAAGGAGCCCCTGGATCACAACCATCATGAAGTCAACTCCGCCTTTTCACACCAGAACAAGAGCCCTAAGTCCTTCCATCCACAGTTTTGGTGGGGGTACAAATCCAGGTAGCCAAGTTTACACCCCCTTCCAACACGTTTTCCTATTATCAAAAAACAATGCAAGGAAGCAGTGTAAAGAAGCACCTTCAGGGCACCTATTCTAACTTCCATGACTATCAAGCCTTGAGAACTTTCTTCCGTGGCTTCAGGGTCCTAGCCATCCCCAGGAGTGGTCTTTGCTAAGTGTGGAAGAGCAGAATGGACGTTTACGCCCTGTTCTGTTCAACTTTTGGCAGAAAATAATAGAAAACCATAGGGCATCTTAAGCAAAAACAAAGGGATGTATTGTAAGGATTGTTGTAAAAACAGGGCAAATTCACAGAGAACACACCAAGCTTGATGCAGCAGTACTGAATGGGGAAGGCGCTCGGGCACAGAGCAACTGCCTTCGAGCCACTTTCCTGGTGCCCAGGACACTCTAGGTCAGGGCAGAGATACAGAGCAAACTGAACTGACAGACTTCAAGGAAGGGACTTCAGTCCTTTGGCTGGGTTTCCTCATCCTGCCAGCTCAGTACTCATGTTAGGGTGAACACAGGCCTTGTCTCTAATGTGGCCACAGACTGAGAGGGTCCAAGCCTTTTGGCTGCAGCCATGTAATAAGGGCAGGCTAGCCACTGGGTTTTTCACCGTGGTAAATATCGGAAAGCACCAGCCCCTCTTCTCGTGTGACCGAGGGCTGAGTCCAAGCCTTGTACTTGACTACAGTTGGCTCTAAGCACTAGACTGCAATAGGTTTCCATGGATTTCTGTAGAAGGCCAACTCCTTTTCTGAATCCAGCCTGCAAAGAACCAATCAAATTGACCCTCACCTCTCAAAGATATAATACATATTTTAAAGACTATGATTAGAGAGAATAGCCAGGCACAGCTATGGTTTAAAGTCAAGAACAGAGAAGCTGCCAGAAACCAAGTCAGCTCTCTCCTCCCTCCCTCCCTCTCCATCCTTTTATCTCTTCTCTGCTTCCCTATGTACATTCATCTCTTCTCACTTCGAAGACTAGCTTTCTTTGTTTCTCCCTGTACAGAGCCGGATGATGACACCACCTGCATCTGAATTTTTATGTTCTCAGTTTCAGCAGTAAGTACAGTCCCAGTCCACATTTCACACAGAAAGAATATCATTGGGGGCGTCTGGGTGGCACAGCGGTTAATCGTCTGCCTTAGGCTCAGGGCGTGATCCCGGCGTTGTGGGATCGAGCCCCACATCAGGCTCCTCTGCTAGGAGCCTGCTTCTTCCTCTCCCACTCCCCCTGCTTGTGTTCCCTCTCTCGCTGGCTGTCTCTATCTCTGTCGAATAAATAAATAAAATCTTTAAAAAAAAAAAAAAAGAAAGAATATCATTGGCTTTGAGTCAAGACTTCATCCCTGTTCATTAAACTATGGTCCCGGGAGGTAAGGTAACCACCGCAAGTATATGCCTTCTAGGAGTGGGAAAAAGTAGTGTCCAGAGAAAGCTACAGCTACAGCTGGAGAGAGACGGCTGTGTCACAAAACCCACCCCCCACTCTCAATGAATTTTAATTAGCTCTGATCCAAGCCAGACACAGAAGCATGATTTCCACCACTCTTTTATCCTTATCTTCTCTATATAATCAATCACTAAATCCTATCAATGCTGTATCTTTAATATGTTTCAACTTTTTATAGTGTAAGAAAACTTTTGCTTAAGCACGTCTATAGGCCAAGAGTTCTTCCCAACATAACCACTGAAGCAGCAAAGCTAGGATATCCAAGTCAACTGTGAGAGAAGCGATTGATTTTTTTTTCTTAAAAACTAATTTTTGGTTTAGCCACCCAACTCTCCATTCTATTTTTGTGTGTGCATAGAAGTGTCATAAAGATCATTAGACATGAAATTAGTCTTAACTTCAAGAACTTTCACTGTGACCTGGGAAATTCACATATATTCTCTGGGCCACTTTCTTCACTCAAATTCAACCTCTTCACCAGGACTTCCAAAAAGCAAACTTCGAAAATGTCACCTCTCTGTCAAATAATTCCTCTCCATAATTTGTGCAGTTATGACTTTGGTTGGAGAGTGAAAGAAATCCAACCAAATTAGCTCATGGAATTTTTGAAGGGTTTAACAACCAAAACAGCTTCCAGGTTTCATCTCATACAGGTTCCACCAGAGAGAGGAACTAACTGTTCCAGAAAGATCTTGGGTGAGGGACCTCCTCTAAGCCAGCAGGTGGCCATGCAGTTGGAGGATGTCCTCTGAAACAGCAGGCTCAGCAAGAGCTATGTGGGCAACAGGGTCACTGCAGAGGGAGGAAGCAAGCAGCTCGGGGCAGACGCATTCGACATCCTGAGGTCCGCAAACACAGACATGGCTAAGCTTGCACTTCAGGAGAGGAGAAAGGGAGACAGAACTGCAATTTATTGCTGATGCTCGACTTCCATACATGTTTCAAGAAGAGCACATAGTTGACATTTACAATGCTATCAAGAAGACAGGATCATTTCAGGAAACTGAAAATTATAGAAGCAAAATATAGTCACCTAGCTTAGACTTTGGATCTAGGTGGGTCTCATGCCAAGGTCCCTTCTCTTTTTACTGTATTATACTTCCCCTTAGCCTGTTCCAGGAGTTCCTGGACATTCAGATGCTCTCATGTTGGTGGAGATAAAAGAGACATTTTTCTTTTTTTTGTTCCTAGGGTATAAAATGAAACGTAATTTGCATAAGCAGCTGCAGTCAGGTCACCCAGACAGCCACATGTGCTCGTGCACAATTCCAGCAGACAGCTTGAGCAGACGTTCATGCCTGTGGGGACGAGGCTGCAGAATTTACAGAGAAAGACCTCAGTAAATATCCACGGAGTGACTATCGAAGAACCTACCGACAGCTAGCCCTGTCTGTTCCATAGTCATGTGTGTGTCATCTCACCCGCAGTCCCAAGGATGCCAAAGAGACACTGGCCTTCTTGAAATTTATTCAAGACTCTTTGAGGTAAGGAGACTCTAATGCATTATTTCACTTCATCAATGTTAATATTTCTCATGCTGAGGCACCATGATGAAATCAAATAAAGCCCAGTGGTGATAAATAGCTCATGAAAACTACAGGGGAACTCAAAATATTCATAAGGTATAAAAGCTATCTATCGATAGCTGGTGACATTGTATGTTAAGCAACTGATAAATTCACTTCTGCACTCATAAATTACTTCCGAAACATGTAATTAAAACATCGATCAATACACCCCTCAATTAATAAAAATGTGAACAATGAGTTCATAATTTATAATGATAATGGGGTCCTAACATGTTTCACCTTGAAAATGATCCACAATGTGTAGAAAATTTCTCTCCCGATAGGCATGTCCATATTCAGTTTAACCACAATTCTTTTGCTCTTAAGATGCTGCTGCTACAAGATGAAAATATTACAGAATTATTTCTATTCGACAGTTTCATTCAACAAAGTGTTACTGAGTGACCTACTAGGTACTGAACACTGAAGGTTGCAAACACTATGCTCTAATTCTTTGATTTCATATTTTTTTTCTCTTTTGATTCAGTAAAATCTATTTCTTCTGTAATACTGAGATCCAGACGATTATTCAAATATATTGAGTGTTAGTATTTGCCCTTCTTACTGTTTAATTACGTAAGTTTTGACAATCACATACAATCCCATAAGAACTACTATAATGACCAAGGTACTAAGCATTTCCATCAGTCAAAAATTCCTTCATGGCCCTACCCTAACCCTTGGAAATTACTTAGAAGCGTTTTCTTTCTGTAAATATTTCTATTCCATGATGTGACATAAATGGAATCACGCAGTATGTAACCTTCTGAGTCGGTTAATTTGCCTTAGCATAAAGTTCTCGAGACTCATGCACGTTGTTGCACATATCAGGAACTCATCCCTGCTATTGCGGAGTGTTCTACTCTATCCTAGTTAATAAACATTTGGACTGTTTTCAGTTGTGGAGAATCATGAACAAAGCTTCTATGAACATCTGTGTACAAGTGTTTATATCAACATATGGTTTCATTTCACTTGAGCAAATACGCAGAAGTGGGATGGCTGGGTCTTATGCAAGTGTGTATTCAACTTTGTAAGGAACTGCACTGGGGCACCTGGGGGGCTCAGTCAGTTAAGCATCTGACTCCTGATTGCAGCTCAGGTCGTGATCTCAGGGTCTTGAGCTCAAGCCCCACTTCAGGCTCCACACTCGGCAGGGAGTTTGCTCGAGATTCTCCCACTCCCTCTGCCCCTCCCCCTGCTCATGCTGTGTCTCTCCCAAATAAATTTAAAAAAATAAAATAAAATCTTTAAAAAATAAAATTTTTTAAAAAACTGCACTGATTTTCAAAGTTTTTCTACCACTTTGCATTCCCAAACCAATATATGAGACTTCAAGTTACTCCGTAAACTCACCAGTTTCTCTTTGATTAAAGATTTATTTATTTATTGAAGTGAGAGCGCACAAGCAGGGGGAGGGGCAGAGGGACACCATCTAATGCCCTGCTGAGCGGGGAGCCCAACGCAGGGCTCAATCCCAGGACCCCGAGATCATGACCGGACCTGAAATCAAGAATCGGTTGCTTAACTGACTGAGACACCCAGGTACCCTAGTTTGTTTTTTAAGCCACTTCAAGGTTATCTAAGTTCTAAGAAATATGGATAATGATCTGAATTTGCATTTCTTAATATCTAATGACAGTGAGATTCTTTTCATATGGTGGTTTGTCATCTCTGTATCTTCTTTGCTGAAGTGTCCGTTCAAATCCATTTTCCCTATTTCGTATGCATTTATTTGATTTCTAGGTATTGAGCTGTCAAAGTTCTTTATGTAGTTTTGATATAAGACCATTACTAGATGTGTGCTTTGCAAATATTTTCTTCCAGTCTGTTATTTGTCTTTTTATTCTCTCAACTGTGTTCTGAGCAGAAGTTTTTAATTCTGAAAACACCCAGAATTTATCACTTTTTATGGATTGTGCATTTTGTGTTTTACCTAAGACATCTTTGTCTAATTCAAAGTGACCAAGTCTTCCTTGTGTTTTCCTTAAGTTTTAAAGCTATAGGTTTTCCATTTAGATGTGTGATCCATTCTGAAATAATTTTTGTATGTGATGTGATGTGTGTATCATGTGAGTATATCATTAGGGCTGATTTTTTTATAAACATATTCCAGCATAGGTTAATGCAAAGAATATTTTTCTGCACTGATTTGCATTTACACCTTTATGAAAATCAATTAGCTATATGTCAGTGGATTTATTTCTAGTTTCTGTTATTTTTCATCCATGTATGTGTCTTTCCTTTTGCCAACACTGTCTCAATTACCACAGCTTGATCTCAAGGCTTGAAATCAATAGTATGAATTCCTCAACTTTGCTCTTTCAAGAACTTTATTTAGGTCTTCTAGATTCTTTCTTTTGAAACATGAATTTTAGAATGAGCTTCTTCATTTCCATTAAAAATCCTACGAGATTTGATTGGGATTGCTTTAAATCTATAGATCGGTCTAATAATAATATTCAGTCTTCCAGTCCATGAACACTGTATATTGCTCCAATTATTTCTCGGACTTCTTTCTTCTGTGTTTTGTAGTTGTTAACGTACACATAAATACTTATATTTAGATTTCTGTTTCTGTGAAGGCAGATAGATGTAATTGTCCCTGTTCATTTCACTTAAGCACAACTCAGCACCTTAGACATTATATATAAGACAAACATACCAAGGCTCTGAAAGAGAAAAGGATGAAGACAAGCTAGGGAGCTTGGGACCAAGGACGAAGACGGTGGTGAGGTCCTTAGGTTTTCTTTTTGACTTAAATATCCCAGATACTGAAGAATCCAGCAAACCAGAAATACTAATGGGCATAGACCAGAGGAAAAACAAAATGCCCAGATAAAGCCAGCTCTCTCTCAAGGACCAGGAGAGAGACAGCATGGCAAGACAGCAACTACTGCACGCCAGCCGAACACCATGGGGGCGGGGGGAAGCTGGGGGCTCACTCCAGCCATGCGCACAAAAATAGTGTGACAAGGGGAAAAGATGACACAAATTCCTCAAGTCAGGAATTAGAGGACATCAACACAGACCTCAGAGACACATGGGTGATACTAAGGAAATACTACAAACAACTCTACACACATAAATGTGACAACTCAAATACAACAGATGCATTTCTTGAAAATGGCAAAACACAGAACATGGAAAATATATTTTAATAACCCTATTAATCAGGAAATTGAGATCATAATTTAAAAACTCCTAACAAAATCTCTAGGCTGCGATGGTTTCACTGGAGAATTCTACCACATGTTTAAAAAGAATGTACAGTAATTCTCTACCACCTCATTAAGAAAATGCAAGAGACACGTCCCAGTTCATTTTACGAAACTGGAATTACTCTGATGCCGAATCAGACCAGCACGGCTCCAAAGGGAGAACTATAGACGGACATGCTCACAAATACAGATGCGAGTATTCTCAACAAATAAAATTCTGCAATATACAAAAAAGAACTACAGGCAATATCCAAGTTGGATTTATTCCAGTAATGCAAGGCTTTTCAATATTTGAAAATAAATCACATCATTCCACCATAATAAAAGGCTACAGAAGAAAAATCACATGGTCTTATTGACTGAGGCAAACACACACCTGCCCAAAGCATTAGAAAGAAGTTCAACATATGTGTGTAAAATCTCTCAGAAAACCAGGCATATAGAAGAATTTCAATTTGGTTATAAACAACACCAACTTACAGCTAACATCATACTTAAAGGTGAAAAATTGGAAGCTTTCCCCTTAAGATTTCCCCTCCAAAGACTTTCAGCTTGGTACTGAAAATTCCAGCCAGCACAATGAGATAGCAAAAGCAAATCAACAGCTTACAGACTGGAATGGAAGAACACAGGACACGGTTGTCCACGTAGATGCCAAAAATAACGCTTGCAAAAGGATTTCAAATTTTACTGGAAGGGTTTACTAATTTAACATTAAGTGAAATGAGAACATTTTCTTATGTATGTATGCATATACGCAGTGTTAACTTACGTCTGTTAAAAATATATTAACACACTAAAAATTGTATATGCCAAAATAAACATGTCATATTTGCCTTATAGTAGAGGGAACACTGGTAAATATTTTCCTCTTCTTGACATTTTCTGGTATAATTATTTTTTTACAACTAGAAAAAACGTTTTAAAATGCATGAATATTCTAGTCACCATTTTCTGTTTTTAATTCCTAACTTTGTTTTCTTTAGTATATTCATCAAATCATAAGTATCTTATCACAGTTGTGCTAACCAGTAAAAGGATAAGACCAATTTAGAAACAGTAACTAGTCACCTAGAAGCATTTATTATAACTAACATATTATGGATATCAGTCATTTTAATATGTCCTGGGAAATAAAAATATTTGAGATATGGAAAGTGCTCTTGAGGAGTTCACTGTATATTAGGGAAACAAATACTCTGTTACAAGCCAGACGATAATTTAGTTTTGGAGTAATAAAGGTTTAAACAAAGTGCTAAGCAAAGTTGAAGAGCGAGACAAATTCTAAATGCAAAGATTGGAGATTTCAAAAAGGAGAAACTGAGGAAACTATACTTCTATACATAATCAGTATTCGGTAGGTGGTCATTGATGATTATGGTGAGCAGTGGGGGTGGTATCTAACATTAAGTGCTGTTCATGACACAGACACTATTTGTTTTAAACATACATTATCTCATTTAATTTTCACAATGACTTGATGGAGTAGAGACTATTATTATTTAGGTTTTACATAGGAGGAAACTAAAATTTAGAAACACTAAGCAAGTTGTACTAGGTCGTATAGCTTGTACATAGTTGGGCAAGGATTCAGATAAAATCTAACATTCTAGAGTTGATATTTTTTTTCATAATTTATATTATGTTATGTTAGTCACCATACAATACAACCCCAGTTGTTGATGCAATGCTCCATGATTCATTATTTGCGTATAACACCCAGTGCTCCATGCAATACGTGCCCTCCTTACTACCCATCACCGGGCTAACCCAAGCCCCCACCCCCCTCCCCTCTGAAGCCCTCAGTTGATAGCTTAACCATTATACAATTGGCGTGGGTGCAAACATACAGAATACTCACAGAAACACTACTGATGTATCAATTTGATCCACTCGTTAACCATAAGTAAAGTAGAACCCCATATAACAGCCCATGAAGACCCACATATGGTCACTTCCTTGCTGAATCTTGTCTCCCTGTACCCAAACAGCTGAATTACAGGAGATTTTGAGGTATTGCAGACAACAAAATTTCATACTGTAGGATAATATTTTTAAAGTAGTTCTATGTGTGTTCACAAATTCTACTGTCTCCCTCTATCAAGTTAAGACTCTCCACGAAAATGAAATCTGTTCTGAGTCTGAAGATCTTCAGAATCAAGTCCAGCATTTACTAGCTGAAGCTAACCCACAGTGCCTACTTTTGAGTTTTCTCCAAATCGAGTGATCAATCAGTACTGCGAGATGTCGAAGGCTTCAACATGATAATTTTTTCCAAAAAGGGACTGATAATTGGATACTAAGTTCAAGGGCTTTACCTCCAGGATATTTATACAAATAGCCATTTAATTCAATATGCCTCATTTTTTTTTTTTTTTAAGACCACAAATTCTCAGATCTTCACTATGTGCTCGGTCAGTCAGACCAACTTGTATCTGTTTTACAGAGAAATGCTGGATCAGAAGTCTGTTGAGCTGAGCTGCTCCTGAAACAGATTCCTCACTTATTCCCTTTGCTGTCAGTGTATCTCCCAGACTGATGTGTGAAATTCTGGATGGAAGGCTCTGGCTCTGTTATGCCCTATGCACTTGCTACCTATAAATGAACTGGCTCTTTGCTCCATTTCAGTTTTTACCTATTCTTACTCTTGCTTCCTCTGGATGTCAAGAGTTGGGGCCCCAGAACATTTATTCTAGTATACTTCCATTTGATTTTCAGGGAAAAAAATGACCCCGTAACTTTCTGAACTTCTAGTTGAGTAGGAAATGGCTAACCTTTCCATCATTCCCCACTCTGTGAGTCACGCTTTTCCTGCTGCTGGGGATCATGACTCGCCAGTATTAGACACAGCTCTTCTCAAACGCGGTCTTGTTATAAATAGGCTAGTGGCTATGTTAAATTGGAAAGATTTTAAAAAATATTTGCTAAAAAAGAGTAAACAGAAACAAGGAAAGCTTAGAAACTGTAAAATGAAAGGAAAACACAAAAGGGCTTTCTTTTCACTGAAATGGACGGCTTTGTCCCGCTGCTGGGTTGGGCTATACAGCTAGCCATGCCTCCCTGCCCCCGTGGGAGTCACCCGCACATTTATCCCACAGTGAGGGCAGAAGACCAGGCTCTGGCACTACGCAACACTACTGCTAGCCCAGTAACTCTCAACCTGCTTTAGGATTACCGGGATTCTCCACCATCCATCCTAAGCCTCTCTGGGCTACAAGTGAAGTTGTAATGGGCCTGTAAGAGGCTTAGTATCAAAAATTCAACAGGCCAGGAAGTTTATGTAAATAAGCAGAATTTCTCAAACCCTCAGAAATGTATATTTTCTCTTGTTTTTCTGTAAACGTGCAGCTTCAGCTACCTTTCAGTTTTTGTTTTTGTTTTTCTTTCAGGTGTAGAATTTCGTGATTCATCACTCACACACAACACTCCGTGCTCATCACAAGTGCTCTCCTTACATCCCTCACCCATTCAGTCCATCCCCCCGCCTACGTCCCCTCCAGCAACCCTCAGTTTGTTCTTTATAATTAAGAGGCTGTTTTCTGGTTTGCCTCTCTCTCCCCGCCCCCCATGTTCATGTGTCTTGTTTTTTAAATTCCACATAAGAATGAGATCTTATGGTATTTGTCTTTCTCGAACTGCCTTAGTTCACTTAGCATAACACCATCTAGTCCCATCCACATCACTGCAAACGGCAAGATTTCATTCTTTTTTCTTTTACAGCTGAGTAATATTCTATTGCGTAAATATACCACCTCTTTATCCATTCATTGGTCAATGGACACTTGGTTGCTTCCATAATTTGGCTATTGTAGATAATGCTGCAATAATTATCAGGGTGCACGCACACCTTGGATTTTGTATTTTTTTATCCTTTGGGTAAATACCTAGTAGTGTGATTGCTGGATTGTAGGGTAGCTCCGTTTTTAATTTTTTAAGGAACCTCCACTGTTTTCCAGAGTGGCTGCACCAGCTTGCATTCCCTACATTTTAGGGGTTTTTTGTTTTTGTTTTTTTTTTTTTAACAGTAGAGAAACCTGAATATATTACAATGATCACTTTCTAATTCTATCTGAAGCAAAACTGTAAGGCAAGCATTCGTCGTTAATGGCAACGGACCCTTGGCCTGAGTGAGAGCAATGCAGTAAAAATAGTGAGAATCACGGTCAAGTGGCGAGTAGAGGGTATAAACTACTTGGCACTGTTATTACGCTCTGCTGTGCTATCCTACTCTGAAGCTGAAATCCAACTGACTTTTTTAAACAAAACCAAACCAAACCCAGGTCAGATCTCACAATTTTCTGAAAAAAGCTACAAATTCAAGAATATGTGTGAAGTAACTTGATTTTAAAGTGTTGACAAATAAGATGAAAACAGTATGCAGGGTCACATAACGTCAGGAAATATGAGTTTTTAGGCTTTCTTGTGGCCCGTGGGCTGCCAGATGGACCTCAGGGAAACTGCCTACCGTAGACTGTCAAGTCAGACCTGAGTCCAAATGTTCGTTCTATCACCTACTGGTCAATGCCTGACTTACAGGAAATGCTCGGGAAAAGTGACTATTATTAATATTTTGTGATTTTTCTTCTCTCACAATCTAAGTCCCTATCTTAATTTTTTCACTTTAGGATTTTCTTAGAACTTACATAGAATCTAAGCAATTGAAAAGTGCAAAGAACCAGATTTGTCTGTACGTTTTAAGTATTCCTCATATTTTATTTTTATGAAAAGAGACGGATAATGAGGATTTATTCAAACAAGCCTCTCTAGGTCCAACCTCTCATTCCTCTGATGTCCTCGGACAGTCTCAAGAAGTAACATTTACGGATGTACTGTATGGTGGCTAATATAACAAAATAAAAATTATATAAAAAAAGAAGTAACATTTACATAAAATGACTGTTGCATCCTAACATATTTTAACACATCAGTTCAAAACAGTAAATAATATTAAAGTCTTTTAGCATTAAATGTATCTATTGTGTTCCAATAGTTTGAGCAACAATTAAAATTTCCCTATTGCTAAATATAATCAGATAGCCCCCAAGATTCATGGATAACTAGAAACGTAGACACTTCGTTTCTATATGTAAGTTTCTCTGAAGAAGCAGCCACAGCACAAAATGTCTTCTACGTCAGGCTTCTTTCCTTCCTAAGCTCAATGGGATATTTAAGAACAGATTCAAGAAAAACGGTGAAACCACTCTGAAATTTTCTTCTACTTCCTGGTTGAGAGTTTGGAACAAAGTCTGAAGACACAGGAGCAATCAGTACTGAGAGGCTCTGACCCTTAGCACGAAAGGAAGAGCCCCCACCCAGAGTGGGGCAGGGGAGACGGTGTGGTCTCACTCGCCCCCTTCCATTAACCAAGCACCTCGAGGCCTCTCCACCCCACCGACACCACCCCGCTCCACCTTTCCCTACTTGCCGTAGTCAACCTCTTCCCTTACGTCCCTGGGCCCCCTCTTCCCAATTATTTGCTGAACCGCAGGCGGAGTAACACTTCCCCTCTCCCCACCACACTGCGAAGTCCTTCAAGATCCCTGTTTCGATCTCACAATGAAGTTGAAACTCCTTCAGCTCCTGGCTCCAGTCTAGCTTCCCCTCCTCACCTCCCGCCATGCCGCACCTCACTCGGTGACCATCACCCAGGTGTGCAACTTCTGTCTTCTGCGAAATCTCTATCATCTGTCCTGTGTTCATGCCTGGACTTTCAAAATCCGTCCTCCTCTTGAAGCATTCTTTCTCCTACCCTTTAACCTCATCATTCCTATTTACGGTCTCGGGTGATACCTTGTCTTCAAAAATGTTTCCCAGCAACCTTCCTGGAGTAGCCGGTACTTCCCCTAGTATTGACTCTGATGGCACTTACTTCGTGCATTTGCTATTCCTGGCTCATACTCCCCGCGGGACGGTCAACTCTGTAGACACATACTCCATCTCATTCCCCCAGTGTCAACTCTAGAGCCTGGAACATAGAAATATTTGATGCGTGTTTACTGACTAAACAAATAATGCTGACTTTCTCCGTGAACAGGACCATGTGAGAACATTGTATGTTATGTCCGCATTTCACAGGCTTTGGTTTATAGATTATGGAGCTTAATATCTAAATTATGTTCTAAAAGCAATTCCTTTTATGGATAGAGAGCTTTACAGTTTTCCAAGGGCTTTTCATGCCATGCATGTCTCAGAGAAATTCTGAGAGCTAGATCAGGCTGCTGTTCTTATCTGTGCATAATAGTCAAGGAAATGGAGGCTCAAAAAGACCATGTGACTTAATTAAAGGAAGGAGCAAGGTCTCACACTCTGATCTTTCATTTCTAAGAAAATAATTTTTTTCCCTCACAGCAATGCATGGAATTTTCCCTGCTCATTTTTGTTTGTTTTGGGGATATGTGCATCTCTACCCACAACAGTTCATCTCCCTTCTCAATTATGTCTCGCTTAACTGATATTAAAATGAGTGTTCAGAGAGCACATATCAAATCAGAGCTAAGCAAGGCAATCAAGACCCGTTCTACGTGGTGGCAGGAGATGTTCTGGAATCGAAAGCTAGCCAGAGAAAATCCACAAGTGAGCCACAAACAGAAAATCAGGAAAGGCATCTCATCGCCATAAAGATTCTGTATATCCACAAACTGCATTTCCCCCGTGACCCTGTGTACGGTACGGTTTCACGAGCATGTCCTGAAGGTATGCGCTTGTAGGTGTACCTCAGCCTCATCCGTCCGTCCGTCCGTCCATACATCCATCGACTCAAAATTATCTCATTCATCTATTTCCCCCCAGAATGATCTACTTCCATTTGGAGAGATTATATTCTAGTGGACTCTAGGTAAAATAAATAATTACAGAATGCAATACATGCTACACAGTCAAGAGGGAGGATGGACAGAAGAGGGTGAAGATGTTGTTCAGATGGAAGGCTTCTCTGCCTGGAGACAGTCAAGGCTGAAACCTGACAGATGACAAGGACCCTGGATGGGAATGATAAGGAACATTCCAGATCGGTGGAGGAGCAGGTGAAGAGCCCTGACAGAGAAAACAGCACCTTAGCTTTTCCTTGTACAGGCAGTGTTGGTTCAGGACCCGGGGAAGGGCAGGGGAGAAAGACCTTTCCCACTTCCAACCCAGAGGCAAGTGCTTTCGAGGCTGCGGACAGGATTAGCAAGTCCGGCGATTCCTGTGATTTACTTCCTATTTCCCTGGGTGGCTGCAGATTTCATTCTTTGGGAAGGTAGTCCGTACTCACCCACTCTTCCCAATGCTTAAACAGTACGCAGCGATTTGCAGTTACATAACTTGGAGGGATAAAATACACAGGCACACTTGAAAAAATGGGGTGTTCCCCACATTTTTCATAAATGAAATTCACTTTCAAAAACCTTGAGGAAACTCGCCATTGAAAAAAGAGAAAAAAAATTTTTATATTAAAACAATTCATGCTACATCTGTTCGGTTAAATTGTCTTTATTAGGCTCCTTTAAGAGCAGTAAAAATCTTTAAGGGCGCTGACCCTCTTATCTTTAATGGCATGCAAGTCAAGACACCCGGGACATAGTTTTCCTCCAGAGTCAGCTTCCTGGGACATGGAACATTGAAACAACTGAGAAGTTCACAAATATAATCTCCTCACAGTTAAGTTCTGACAAGATTTCCTGTGTTTAGCCAAAAGAAGCATACTAAGTATTGCAAAGTTCATTTTTAAAGGTGCTATACGCATGGTTCACGAGACACTATTATCTGCGTCGTTTACTCAACTGGATTTCAATCCTAAATAATGTGAAAATAGGAAACAATTAGAAACTACAAATCTCAGTGTTGAACTTGATTACAAAAGGGTGCCATTTTAAACTTCTGCTTCCTGAAGAGACTTATTCTGTTTAGTTTCATTACTTATCCACTGGAGCCATTTGTAATACTTCAGCCTTGCCTGACCAGGAAGGCCATTCTAATAGTTGTATGTCCAAACTTAGCAAAGTCAGTGATCCGTCACCCTCCTGCTGAGTTTAATCATATTCACTTCAGGAAACTATTTGCCTTGGGATTGTTCAGTCTGTTGTGGTGCTATAATTTATTATTTGAGGGAAAGTACCCATTTATACACTGCCAGCAAATCCTCCAGGAAAAAAAAAATGATAAATATCACATTGTTTCCAAGCCTAAATCAACATTTTTATCATTTAAACATGTCACATCTCTGTAATATACAAGACAAAGCAAAATAAGAAAAAAGGGGGAAAAACAGAGCAAAACCCTAGATATAAAACATAAATTTTAAGTGTATTTAAGATACTATAGAGAACATTCAGTTCTGTTCACTTGCTCCTTACAACAATCTTGCCAAGTAGGTATTGTTCTTCCCATTTTACAGGAAGAAAAACAGGCCATAGGAGACCCAAAATTCGTGTCAAGATCACACTATGAGAAGAAGCCCATATTTTTTCCCATTATTCTGAATAGCTTTTAATGTAAATGGGGAAGAATATGCAGGGAAGTTACAAAACAAATATAAAAATGATGTATGACCTACTGTAGGAATAATATTGGATAAGAGCAAGAATTCACAGAATCTTCATAGATATTCATAGAATTCCATCTGCTTCTCTCTGTCCCAGAGTGAGGAACTTTGACTAGAGTTTTAGTTCTCTGGGAAACCCCAGCTATTAATAGGCCCATGGGGAAGTCCTTTGGTAAATCTTATTCTCAGGCCTGGTGCTAACTTTTTCCCCATAGAAGGTACCTGCTCACTGGAGACCTGCCTCATGGTAGGCAAGGGGTCCTTACAAGGCATTGTATTTATCTAATGCTATCCAGTGTCCAGCTTCATAGTGTAAAAGAACACCTATGTCATTATTTCTCTATTTCATGGTTCTTTGGGTTGACGAGTCTCAGCTAGCTGGTTCTTCCACTCCGTGTGATTTCAGCAATGGGCCATAATCATCTGGGGGCTTATTCGGTTGGAATGTCAAGTGGACTGGCGGTTGATGCTGGCTCTCAGCTGGGAGTTCATGTGAGATGTCAACTGGAGTAACGGCCCATGTCACTTGGGCTTCTCGCTGTATGGAGACTGGTTCTAAGAGGGATCATTCTGATAACAAGTAATTCAAAAGGAAGCTGCAAGCCCTCTCGTACCTGAGCTTAGAATTCCCACTATGTCACTTCCCTGCTTTCTGTTGGCTAGTTTCTATTTAGGGAGAAGAAAATGAGTTCTATCTCTTGATGTGACCATCAGCATGAACATACAGCGAATCAAAATTGTTGGAAGCCATCTTGGCAGTCAAACTCCCATAAAAGATCACACCTTCAGTATAGAGAAGCTATCGATATAACCCTTTAAGTATGCCTCCCAAAAATCTTCCCATTAGGTCGATGTCATATGTATTGAATGTCAAGTTATACTATTAATGTATAGTCAAAAATTACTAGAACCAGGCCAGGATTATGAAAGACTTTTTGGAGGAGGTAGTATTTTAAGCCTCATCTGACTGAGATGGTATACAGATTGAACAACTTTATGAGGTAATAGTCAGCTTATGTTTATATAATAAAAGCAAATCAGACTGTAATCCATAATAGTGATATTTGCCCATTTGAGCATAGAAAAAGGCAGCCTGTGTGTGTGTGTGTGTGTGTGTGTGTGTGTGTGTGTGTGTGTGTGTGTTTATTGTAAAGACAAGCTGGAGCAAGTCAGACAGATTATATTTTAAGGTTCTGTTCTAAGGTAGATTCTTATAAAGCCCTATGAATCAATCTGGATCAAACTTTAATGGTAACCAAGTAACATATTTGTGACAGATGGTGGACCAGATGACTGCATATGCATTACATTGGTTCCTTGCCAAACAACTTTTAAATACACAGCCTGTCGAGCGATTGAAAATGAGTCATGGATTTATAGAATACATTATATTCATAATAAAATAAAACTAAGAAAGATCTATAGAGGCCAAAAGAGCATCTTCTGTGGGGAAAAATTCTGGACAATGCAATGTAGCATATATCCTTGTAGCAATTCCATACAGTTATTCAAAAGTCATGGACAGAGGCTGCAGTGAGCACAGTGTTAGCATTCTGATAAGATGAGACAGAGCTGGAATACCAAGCAGGTGTGAGGCAAGCATGGTCTCAGAAACAGTCAGATATGAGGGCAAAGAAAAGGGGGGGGAAGTATAAACAAGGAAATGATTAAAATTGCCCACGGTGGATACTCTCAAGTAGATTCAATCTCAAAGCTAAAACTTTAAGAATAGGATGCTTCCTGCAGAGAATGTATAAGAAATTTCTAATGATTTAGTTATTACTAGTACAATTTTTTAAAACAGCTATTTTAAAAATCCAACCAAAAGAGATTATTGTTAGCATTATTATTGTCCTGTTAAAGATAAGGTAGGACTAGAGAGTGACAAATGATACTGAGTGGTAGGAGCACCTGATTAGTTTCGTGGCTTTCGATGCCGTGCAGATGATCACACGTACACATTCATTCACACGTTACAAACCAGGGAGACAAGGTGGGGAGGGTCAGTAGTTTCTCTGCTGAGAACTCCTACACAAGACAGACCCCTCCAGTCCTTCCCTGGTGAGGTCCATCTGCCTCATCCAGAACATAAGGCCACCAGATAATGACACTCCCATTGTTCTTTCTCCACCCCAATGCTCATCCAAGAACTCCCTCCTCCCCGCAAGACGCTGTGCAAGGTGACGGCAGTCTGTCTCTGTGGCTAAGTCACATACTGGTTTAGCTACCAGTGGAGAGCCTGTGTGTGGCTGGGAAGGTTGAAGGGGGTAGCCTTATTTTAATACTTGAGATTCACCAGGAGTGCTGTGTCTCTTCTCCAACACAGGTTAGATGCTCTTAAATATAGGACGAGTATCAAGGCAGATGAGGGATGAACCCTTCCTACAGCAATACCAGCAACTGGTTACCCACACAGCTCAGAGCTCCGTGCAAATTCCCAGTCTAGTGGGTGGTTGTAAAGCCATGGTTTTATCAACTCTCTCTTTGCAGAACTGCAGGCCTGTTACAGGCATAAAGCAGAAAGGTTTGTGCATTTGACAAGATAAGAGTTTAGTCACCTGGGCTCCTGCCACCTCCACACTGGACAGAAGCCCAAAAGCAAGGTCACCTCACTGCTGGACTTGAGCAGTTAGAATGGCTTTATGACCACATGGCCTTTGAGTCTGCTATTTATGAAGAAGAGAGGGGGAAGTATCCAGTCTTAATGTGAGAAAACCATGAAAAAAAACAAACTTTATATGAAAAATAGCTTCCCTTCTACTGTTCCTGCTGTGGAGGCTCAACAGGGCAGTGTCCCAAAGGTCCTCCTTCCTCCCCAGGCACACGCATAGTCTGCCAATACAGGAGACGGCAGCATACGTCAGCACCTGCGTCCTCACGAGGGACTCCTCAGGACGGAACCTCCCTAGCCCAGCTCCCCGACGGAGGTCACCAGCCAGAGAAAAGCAGCATTCAGGGAGGACAGCAGGGGCACAGAGGGAAAAGGAAGTGATCCCAAATCAGTACAAGGTTGAGTGCTCACCACACAGGATGACTATTTTAACTCAAGATGAGTGACTAGGTGAACTGGAAACTCAAGAACTCACACTCACATCGGCAGATCCCCTTCGGGTGGGCCCCCAAAAGCTGACTGATGAGGGAAGTGCTCATAAGGAATGACACATAGGGGGGTAGGACTATAGCAAACAAGCTCAGCTTTTAGGCACTCTATTCCCGTGGGAGAAAACCTGAGCCCCTGAATACAATGACCCCATTCTGAGGAATCCCCTCTCAGAAGGAGGTAAGCTCATGATTCCCTTTTGGCAGCTGAGAAGAGCACGGAAGAGGGAGAGGGAGCAAGAGTTTCGGGATCTCTGACGATAGTCCTTCTCCTCAGAGAGGTCTCCCTGAATCTACAATTTAGAATAACCCTTTCCCTATAATCTATAATAACATGCTATCAAATTGACTTTCTTCAATGCATTTGTCACTATCTGATATATACGTATTTGTTATTTCCTTCCACTAAGTGTAAATGTCAAGAGAACGGTGCCGTTCTCTGTCTTTTTTCACTGATTTCTCTCAGTTCCTCAAACAGAGCCTGGAACAAAGTGAACATTTAGCAAACATTTTTGCATTTGTTTCCCTATCATTTTTCCTTGCATAAATACTGATATATATTTGCAATTACTTTGAATATATAATTTTTACATCCTTTTCTACTAAGTATTGTAGGCATTTATACACATAGCCACACAACCTTTATAATGATAACTTGAATGACTAGTTAGTATTCTGAGTGGCATAAGCATACTGCTATTTCTGGGTATCTAATTTACTTCCACTTTTTATATTATTGCACCAAAATTTAAAATAAACATATAATTTAGTATCTTCTGCATATGATTTTTATATACTCTTGAACTATTTCTTTAGAATAAATGAGATGACCAAATAGATGGATTTAAACATTTTTACGATCCATAGCAACCAATGCCTTTCCCAAAGAGTTGTAGCCATTTAACAGACTCAAGACATGACGCAAAGCACTTTCCCACAAGGAATTCCTAACTCAGTAGTGCTTTTCTTTCTTCAGGGCTCATGTCCTCTCAAACGTCTCCAGCAGTAAGTGCAGACAACCATCTATTGCTTTCGTCCCTGTGGTGTAGGCAACCAGAGAGCCACATCTGCAGCTGAGAAAGTCCTACCTGCGATAGGACCTCATTAGTCTACATTCAGGCCTGCACATTGGCTACAAGAAGATTTAGAGCTTACAAGACATAGTAGGGAAATCATGTGGGACCACATTTCTATGGGCACAAAATGGCTACCAGAAGGGAAGATGATTGGAGGTGGTTACAAAAATAACCTCCTGCCCTGAGCCATCCCACATAGCTACAAAACTTGGAGAACATTTCCAAGTCTTGCAAGAGCTTATCTAAGAGTTACACGATAGATGTTTTCACTTTTCTTATCCTATAGTCCATGACTTTCCTTAATCCTGAATGGTGCCCCCAGAGGACACCTTGCCAGGCTCCCAAGTCAAGCGTTAACTGAACAAGAGGTGAGTGTTTCCATTTACTGCGAGCTGAAGGCTCGAGCTGAAGTTATCCTGTGAATTTACATTACCTTTCCTCTGAGGGCCATGAAGGGCTTCTTATATATTGGTTTGTTTGTCCTTGGTGCAACAGGGGGTAGAAAAGCATAATTATCTCCATTTTTCATGTTTGTTGAAGTGAACTGAGAGAGCCAAAAAAAAAAAAAAAATGCCAGCTAGTTTCTATTCTTGAGTTCTAGTCCAGGATATATTTTATTCTACTTCATTTATTAATTTTATTATAAGATCATTGGTCCTCAAAATTTCCTATTTCTAAACTTCATCACTCTTGTTTAATTGCCTTCCCTTGGAGCAAAACAGTGAGTACAACAGTGATTTCTAATACTCGGCATTTTGAACAACGCTGAATATTGAATAAACTACAAGTCTCTTCAATTTCATATAAAATAATTCACATGGAGCAAATATCTCAGCCTAACAATTAGATATGGTTTTGCTTGAATTCCATGCACTTACACGCATCTTTTCACTGATTTTCCTTTGTTCTCTAAGAAAATGTCTGATTTTCTAATTTAATGTTGATTAAAGTTTAGCCAACATAAACATACAGCTTCTCCAACCTTCTGGAACCTAAAGTCTGAATATTTCCTTATTTTTCTGTCTTAAGTGTGAATCATTTATCAGTCCCTCCATAGGCCGCACAGTAACCATTCAGATAGGATTCAGAACCAGGCCGCAGAGACTTAGAAAACCTGAGAAGTCTTATCTTCTATACTTAGTGGTTCTTTAAATTACAAACTGACTATCAGATGGAAATATCTTTAACTGCTATTCCCTTTTGCTTATTTTTTCAGGACAGGTTTCAGATATTGATATTGATAAAGGATGCTATGCTATAAAGTATTGAGAAAAATATCAAAATACTGGCTTTTTATATTAAGCTTCTCCTGATATTTAAGCTGAATGCTGATAATGAGTTCTAATTAAATTTATTTCAGTCATATCACAGCACAGTAAAAAAAAAAAAAAATCTCCATTACTATACAGTGGCCATGATTATCTGGCTAGAGTCCAGTTTGCCAGAGCAAAGTCAGCCAGCTGAAAACAAGAAATGCTTTTGCTTATCGTTCTTACTGGCTTTCAAAATCTTCTCTTTCTCCCTTATTCCCTTATGCTATTATATAGCTTCATAAAGTTACCTGCTAAATGACTATATGGTCATTAAATGACTTTCTACTCATAAGTTGAGAAGGAAAGAACTCATTGTTTCCATATGAAAAAATATCAGTCTAGTTTTCAAGGAGTCTAAATTAACTCTCAACTCTCAGGAAGGAGCTCACGCTTCCTTAACCATACGTCTGAGTCAGGAACAAATATGTCCAAAGAACATCATCTTAACAACAGCTCTATCAATGAGTAGGAAAAGATCTTAGAACAATGAGTAGAGTCTGGAAAAGGCTGAGAACAGCCAGCCTTTCCATCCTTTTTTTGGTTTCCCTTCTCCTGAAGGTGTTCTGACAGATCCCAAGGATGGCACTGGGTGTTCAGAAGACAAAACAGGAGAACATTTTAAATTACTCCCTTTCTTGGTCTAATGGGAACTTAACAACATTGTGTTTGGTAGTGAATAAGCACTTTGTGAGAGCTAGAATATTCTATTTTTCCCAACAGCTCTGGAATCAGTTCTATAAAATAAAGAACCCAAAGCCAATTGTAGTGAAAGGAAAAAATTCTAGCACACTGTGTGACTCTTCTTTTAAAACTTTTATTCTTTGTTACTGGCATTTCATATCACCTCTACAAATACATCTGAAATAATTCTGGTATAGGAGTTAGACCCAGCTGTTGTACTTAGCCTATCATTAACTTCTTCATAGCATTTATCAACACTGCATCCCCATGATTGTTTAATGACTCACTGCCTCCCTAGACTTAAGATCTTTGGGCAAAGGAGCCATGTTTTGTCATATTCACTGCCATAACTCTAGCTCTGAGCACGAGTAGGCAAGCCATAAATATTTCTGAATGGATGAATAGGACACCGAATAAATGAATAAATACATGGTTGAAAGGTCATCCCAAGTCTGAAAGATTTCCATAGAACACATGGAATACACTGCAATTGTTCTGCACACAAAAAGGGATAAAGATACATACACACACAAAAATGTGTCATCTTCAAGCTCATTTGTAAGGTGTTTGGCAAGTATTTGAACCTTCATCAAATGTCTTATCCTTAATCAAAACAAATATTTGTTCTCAAAAGCTTCTTTCCCTGTAGGTGTGTATATTTTAACACAGGTGCATCTAAAAGACCTTTTTATACACAATTTTCCAATTCTGTAACAATTTATTCAGACATTTCAACATGAGAGCACCTGGAGGAGTTTTAGATAAGAGCCCTTGCTTTTCTTCTCCCCACAATACCATAGAACTCATACTTTGTTCATTGTAAACAGTCTCCAGTCTCTATTGATCCTGGATTCATATGTTTACTCGGTCTGAAAAAAAAAAAAAAAAGAAAGTGTTTCTACACTGCTGATTGCAAATACAAATTAAGCACCAGCTGGGCCTATGAGTCAGTGTTTAAGGATTACTGCAGCCTTATATCACGGCCTAATTCCAGTTGTAAGATCAATCATGTATAATAAATACTCAGCATAAGCTGAAGGTTTTCTCTGAAGAGTTTCAGAAACGAGGACAAAAAGTTTTGAGCAAAAATTAAGTTGAAAAAGGACATCTTTAGCCATCACCACCGATGTTTTAACTTTCCTGATTTTAACAGGCTGTTTCTTTTCTAAAGAGTGGTGAAAACACATCGGCTGAATAAGAACACCATTCGTCTGACTCAGTGCCGTCCAGGAGGCACCGTGAAAAGACAACATTTGAATGCAGAGGAGTTGAAGGCCCAGCTCTGCTAATTCTTTGCTTGTTTTATGCTCTCAACAGCTACTAAAAACCTTTGAGCCTAATTTAGCCCCTTCCTCTGTCAAAGCCTGAGCCCTGCCCCTAGTTGGGTAACTGCGAACCAATTAACCCTGCAAGACTGTTTCCTTATCCATAAAATGGGAATACTCACCCGACCCATCTCAGAGTGCTGCAGTGAGGACTGACTGGGTATTTGTCCAGCACTTGGAACACAGGCCGGAACACAGTTAACACTCTATAAAAAGCCGCTACTATCATTCCTATTGTATATTCTCTTTGAACAGAACAACATACAGTCTGTTTTTGCATGAGTTTGAAGCACACTAAAATCTGATGATTTAATTCACTTATGTAGGCAATATTTGGGGCCACAGGTGGTCTGCAAGTCCCCCTTGCCCCTGCTCTATCAGCCCTTAACCATCATGCAGTACTTTCAAAACCTTACTGTATTAATCTTCCCCGTAACAAAGTAACCACGGACTGGGGGGCTTAAACAACAGAAGAGCATTGTCTTACAGCTCTGGAGGCTAGAAGTCCCAGATCGACGGGTGATCAGGGTCGGTTTCTTCTAAGGCCTCTCTCCCTGGCATGCAAATGTCTGTCTTCTCACATGGCCTGTCCTCACATGGCCTTTCTTCCCAGCCTGTGTGTGTCCTAACCTCCCCTGTGATAAGGACTCTAGTCGTAGATTAGGATCCAATCCCGAAGATCTCAGTCACCTCTTTAAAGACCTTATCTCCCGATACGGTTACCTTCTGAGGTACTGTGAATATATGAATTTAGGGGACATCATTCAGCCCACAAAACCCACTAACTTCAGTTCAGCGTTAGTCATGGGTCTGTTTCAAGTCAGCCCTGGTAAGCATAGAGTGCCTTCCCTGTTATTTGTCCCTCGGAAGGGGACTGGGATGGAAGGATAAGCTCAACCCGAAAGGTGAACATAGAGGACTTATCCTGCAAGGATCGATGATTTCCTGTAGTACCTTTCAATGACTGAACTAAGCATGGAGGAAAGAAAACAGAAATTAAGTTAACTTTGCTCCAACCCGGTAGAAGCTGTGTTTCTGCCTCAAACAACCCACTTCAAGGTCAACTTCCTTCAGACAAGTTTCCAAGGCCAAAGAGCCAGGCTGTAGCATGCCAATGTCAGAAGTCTGCTGGGATTTCATATTTTCCACCAGTGGCCAGAATGACAAACCAGCTAATCACACGTAGATGTCAAGGACTTGGCCCTTTGCTCTGGGCATTTGCCTTTGGAGATTCAGGAGATCCCAGCTCAGGTTATTCTCCCACATCTGTTCCTTCTCAGATGTGGTCTTGGTCTCCACCCTGTCTTGCTACTGCCACCTCATCCCTGCTGCTCCTTCAGGGCTGAGCTGCCTGGGTGATGTTCTCCACTCCCATCAGGAAGGTGCTGAAACCCTTGGCAGAGTTTGTTGTTGTATTTATCTCTTGGAAAGAGAAAACTTAGACCTAAGCTTTATCCCCAGGAAGCTCACCCCAGGGTAGCTTTATTCCGTCTTTTGGAGCACCTCCTTTTTTTTTCTGTTGGTGGAGGTCTGAGGATCACTCCTAAAGCAGCTCAGCCATTTCTGCAGAAACCTGTTTAGCAATAGCTAGCTCAGTATTATGCAGGTATGTGCATTCTACAGATAGAATTCATCTAAATCCTCTTTCTGGGAAGGAGTGGAATATAGTGAATGAAAGGTACATGGGCTTTGGGATTCAAAGAACTGATTCAATTTTGGTTCATCCACTCTATTCCTTTTTGGAATAAGTCCTTGGCAAGAGCCTACTATGTGCCCTGAAGCTGTGACCCTGAGTATCATTAATACTCTGCATTTCAGTTTTTACCCACAAAATGAGTATGTAATTATTGCTTTGCATAGTTCTTACAAAAATTTAATGTCATCGGGAATGGAAAGGCCTTGGCTTTTCTGGAGATTCTCCACTAAATGGAGATTTAGTGGAGAATCTCACTGGAGATTCTCACTAAATAGTAACTAATATTATTGATGTTGATGTTATTATTTCGTGCAGATTAATGGTGAACATCAGAAAATAGACCCATAGTACTTTGTACTGGACATGCCCTCTTATCAGTGCTGGTCCCTGTCCCCCTGTCAGTGAGGTCTTCTTTTTTCTACATTTCCTTCAACATTTCTCATTTGTCCATTCAACATACACATTTTGAATGTCAACTATGCCCCAGGTACAAAGCCAAACCCCAGGGGATACAACAGTGAACAAAATGGCATAGTTCCTACAAGCAAGAGTATTACAGGGGTGTGGGAAACACAGACATTCAGCAAGTGATTTCAGACTTGGTACATGCTATGCAGGGCTGTGGAGTGCTGTGAGGACCTTTACCAATAGGACCCTGTGAGTGACATAGAAGCCACCACCGGGTGACACCTTCAGCTGTCACATAAAATTAGGGTAAGAAAACACCTACAGTCTCCAAACCACATACTAACACGGGTAGGAGTTAAAGGCAAGCTAAGTTATATAAGCATCCCCACAGTAAATTCTGCTTTCTGGATATTCCCACGACTTGTGTACATTCTTCCAAAGTGACAGTGATAGGAAAGGCATGTCCTAGCACTCCTGGGAATATATGTGTTGTTGTTTCATGAGACTTGGCTTCCACAAAAGAAATGATAAAGACCTGACATGGCCTTTTGTTATGAGAACATTCTTTCCGGGTCCATTCCTGGCATTATCACTTCATTTCTGCAAAGGCTTCCTAATGCACACCACGTTACCCCAGCCAGAGTGGAGGTAGACGACTCATACTGAAAACCACAGCCCGTTTTCCAATCAAAACAAATGAGGATGAGCCCAGACTTCTGCTTCCAGTCCTTCCCATGACCCTTACACATCTAAATTATAGGTTGGATTTGTTTGGGCGGAGTTGTTTTTTTTTTTTTTTTTTGGCTTTGCTTTTGTCTCTCTTCCTCCTCCTTTTTGTTGTTGCTTTAGCACTGTTAGAAAGAACTGTCAAGTCAAAATGGGGCTGCAGAGACAAAGGCAGTGTGTCCACCATGCCCTGAATTCATGCTCTCTGGAAAATACATTGCAAATTTTCACCCACCAGAGTGGAGCAATGGACCGTTTCCTCCAGTCATCCAGTTAGGGAGCCAGATCTCTCCAAGGAGAAGTAGGAAGCAATCAGCCCCAAGTAAGTGTAGCATAGTAGCTACGTAATAGCTCTTTGCTTCATAAAGGGGATAAACAAGCAGGAGTATAAATCTCATAAGCCAAATGAAAGCATAAACGGATAAAGCAGCTTACACACTATGACTGCTGATATGGCTTAAGATCCTCTTGGACATGTAAGGCAGCAGGTCTTCCAAGAGGCACCAAAGAGGGTTATTTTTTGCACACTATGCTCTCCATCTGATAACAGATACAGTGGATCTCCTTGACAACTAGGAAGGCATTCACAGAATAGCTAAAAACCTATTTGGTAAAACCACAATGATCATTTTGAAAAAAAAGAAAAAAAAGCACCTTTCCTTTTTATTATAAAATTAATGTATTTGAACATACTTTCTAAATATAGTTAAGAAAATTTGAAAATACGCTGAAGAATATTTTTAAAATAGAGTGACGTAAGAAGATCAACAATATACACGAATGTATACATGCTCCGGCATTTATAGGCATCTCCCATTTTCTTATGATTGAATACAGGTCCTTTGTATGGAAGTAACATAATTTAATTAACTAACTTGCATTGATAGATATTCAACAATAATTTCTCTCCATTATAATTAAGGCTGCAATAACTGCTGCTTCGGGGAACAGCCATTAGTCATACGCTGCACAGCTCTGATTATTTCTAAGGCCATTTTTTAAAAAGATTTATTTATTTATTTGAGAGGGAGTGAGAGCATGCGTGAGTAGGGGGAGGGGCTGAGGAAGAGGGAGAGAGAATCTCAAGCAGACTCCCCGCTGGGCACTGACACAGGGATCCATCCCCCGCCCGGAACATGACCTCAGTTGAAACCAAGCAGCAGCCACTTAACTGAGTGAGCCACCCAGGCGCCCCAGTTCTGATGATTCTTATGATACTTTTCTAAAAATGGAATTGCTGGGTCAAAACTGTATACATTTGAAAAGTTCTCAGATAATTACTGGCAAATTTCCCTGCAGAGGGGTACTTATTTCCCCTCTCAGCAGCACAGTCTATGAGACTCCACATTTCCTGGGGACATGTTCTAAATAAAAACAGTGATTTCCATTTTATTTCTTATTTCTTATGCACAAACACAAACTATCTCTTGCTCATTTTCCCCCTGATAGTTCTCCTGTCCCACCCTCTCCCAGACTGCAGCTTGAAATTCTTCCCACCTAATCTCTGTGTGTGGTCTAATGGAGCTTCTGGCCCTTTTCTGTGCAGACACTTTATTCTTTATCAGAGAGGAATGCCATGCTTCATCTGACCCTGACTTGACAGCTCTGAGGTTTGGCAATAAACTCTTTTTATCTTGCTTATCAGATCTGAAGGTCAGAGGTAAGCCTGCAAATCCAAGTGCTATTTTGACACAGAAAGCCAAACATTCCCTGTTCATCAGAAACATCACAAACCTTCCTTGTTCTCTTTTACTAAATGCACTTCTGGGAACCCTTGATTTATTGTATTCTTCTCTGGGTCCTGTGTAATGACCTGCTACTATGTGATAAGCAAAGATTGATTTTCCTTTCCTCTTGTAAAAGAAAACACAACTTCCCTATTTGAAAAAGCATCCATGCAAGGAGCTGGGAACTGTGGTACCTCCCAGTACCAGCCCTCTTTGACCTTGGCACCAATTAGCAGGAGTACTTCTAAAGTCATGGCCTCCTGTCCACCACCACGGCAGGAAACATGGCAGTGTCCATTCCAGTAGCCAGTAGCCACATGGGGCTATTTGAGCTCAAGTTAATTATTAAATAAATCTGAAGATCAGTTCTTCACCGGCACAACCCACAGTTCGAGTGATCAATAGGTCAGTGTGACTAGTGGCTACTGTGTTGAACAATATCGATTACAGAACATTTTCATCAACAAAGAAAATTCTATCAGACGCCTTTTATCTAGAGATTCATTTTTGGTAATTGTCAGAGAAGGGCTGAGGGTAAACTGAGAAACAGAATTTGTAATTTACTTATTTAGTCAGCTTCAGGTCTTTTTTTGCCTATATTTTGCTCTTTTCCCCCAAGTTCAAGTGCTTCCTCTTCCAAAGCATCCTATCCTCCTTGATTCCAACGCTGCATCTCTGGCTCATGCACTGTTTGGGAAGGAGTATTTACCCGTTACTTGCAGTGAAGAAATGCGATTATAGCAACCAGAAAGAATAAAACACAGGAGACGAATTCACAGTGTCAGCAGCATTTCCATTCCAGACCAGTACTCCCAACTCCGGACCCTACCTCTCTTACTGCCTGCGTCCTCACATGAGCCACCAGACTTAGAGGAAGCCTCAGGGCAAGGCCACCTAATGGTCTCAGTTAAGCCATGTATTCAGCACCAATTCAGTGAGCACTTACTCCATATGCAGCACTGTCCCCGGCGCTGAGGGCACAGTAGCGCTTCCAACAAAGTATTTGCCATCATGGAGCCACGCATTTTAGCAAACTACTGAGTACCACGAGCTATGATTTTATGGTTTTCTTGAATTCTTTTAAACTTCTCACGTATAACTGTTTTCACTTTAGACTCCAAACTAGTCTCCATTTCACACTCATTCAGCTTGGATAATCCTGCATCTTCCATTCACACAAATCCCTTTGTTCTAATACCTGCTTCGACATGCGACTTTCAAAAGAGAATTTAACTAGGCTAACAGAACAGAATTATCACTCCCAGATAAAGAAGAAATTGTTCTTTCCGTACGATCTACGTTTCACGAAATAGGAGTTTATGTCAAGCCACATTCGTAATGACCAGAAGAAGAGCTTTGCAGAGTCCATCGCGCGCACCACAGAGATACGACGGACAGGCACCGACGCTTCAACCGTGAGCTTCTGACAAAACGGGCAACGGTTTGTAGTCTCTGTCCAAATACGGAAAACACCGCTTACTCAGACACACATTGATTAACCAGAGTAGATGGAAACATGATGTCATGGAAAAGTGGAATTCATACGGTGTTTTTAGTATTTATTCACAGAAAGTCCTTAGGACCACTGCCTCCCCTGCGCCCCGTGGCTGGGTGCACGTGGACTTAGTTCAGAGGCTGCTGTGACGCGGGTTTAGCCAGCTGACGGGGTCAGAAAGAAATGGGTCTTGCTGGTTCTCTTCCCTACCAACAGATATTCAGTTCCAAGGATGAACATGTGTGGGGATCTGTTCAAAAATAAGAATGCTAAACCATTCTGAAGACACAAAAGGGAAAGTCTCAAGGGCTGCTAGGACATTTAATAATGCAAGAGCATTCCAGATTATTGGAAGCATTCTGATTGATTGAAATTGATGACTAGCTGCCAATTCCCTGACAAGAAATAATATGATTCTCTGTTGGATAACAGACGAGAAAAATGTTAAGCCAAATATAGCCTCTGTTGTTAACGTGTTGAAAGGCAATGTTTTAATCTGCACACGTGTACATTTATACTTGCTTATTAAATCTCTTAATCTTCTATCACAATATTAATATTCCAAGTATTGTAAGCAGTACTTCAGGTGAAAACACTTTCTCAGACCTACATATACTGGGAAAATAGTCTTTGTGAGAATCTATTTCTTTAGGGATTTGAGATGACCTTTTGCTGTTGTTACGCACGGGCAAAAGCAAGTCACGATGAAGATACCTGTTACTGCTTATTCATGTGGGGATTCAATATGTTCATTCAGCTGATGCTTTTTAATTTGTGCATTACCTTTTTATTCAGCAAACACTTATCGAGTGCCTACTTTTCATCTAGGCAATGAAAACTCTGCCTTTTTAAGAAATAGAAAAAGTGCTGACACCATTCATAATAAAAACAAATTATCAACTGCTTTTTGTCTGTACCCGATGCTCTCCTAGACATCAAGTTGGGTCATTTTCAACGATCTCTACACAGCAGGTGTTTACCTTGTCTATAGGCAAAGAATAATTCATTCTCGATTAATTCAAAGGGGGTCATAAAGAATATGGCTAGTTATTTTTATAGATTTTTTGCAGCTGTTGACTTTTAGATTTTTGAATTTTATGTTGTTTTCCAATGCCATTAAATATACTGGCGTAGGATCAGAAAGGCGCTGAGACCTTGCTTGAGAATGGTAGGTGCGTAATTTCCAAGGATGTGGTAGAAATCTCTCATTACTCAGATGCATTCTCTCGTTTCCTTCCCATCCTTATAATTTCATCCATTCTTATAATTGACTCATAGGGATTCCAAATAAAGTTGTTCCTGACATGCTTTTGATGGACTGAAATGGTTTAGGAGATTAAAAAAAAAAAAAAAAGGCTGGAGTTACTCTTTGCCTCATAGCATGAAAACCTTTATTCATTTTTCCTTCAATCACAATGTGTACAGCTTAGAGTAAACACAGCTGTGTGTGTGTTCATCAAAGATTATTCATAAAATATGGCTCGTTCCTAAGCTAACTGAATAAAATATTAATGTACATCGTAACGATGGGGCTTTAAACAGACACACAACCATTCCTAAAAAAACGGACAAGCAAATCCATCATAAATGCTTATATTTGTGGCTACAAAAGTTACACTGAAAGCAAGGGGCTCTTGAGGTCTGCCGAAGACATGAACAGACAGTGTTCCTGACTGGGGTATCCCATAGTGAGTCCTGCTGAGCCTGGCCCCTCCACACGCAATGACTAGGGACCCGCACCCACGCATGAATAATCATTAATTGAGGAACTACTTTATGCTTCTTAGAAATATGATTCCTGACTTCAAACAGTACACTACCCTTTCTCCTTTGCCACTGATTACCTTCTTCACATGGGATAAAGCAAGGTCAAAATTAAAGCATGGGCTTTAAAACAATGAAAACTGGCATTTGAATAACTTTAAGAACTAATTTCATGTGTGCTTTCTCCATCCTTGGTGTGACTCAGTGAGATCACGGATATTGTAGGGGCCAAGGGCAGACTGCCCCAAGATGGGCCAGTTGAGCATAAAGATTTATTGAGCTGAAGGCAATGAACACCCTGTGGGCTCGAGAGAAATTTCTGCCCCTCCCTTCACTACATGGAAGAATCTAAACTGGAACTCTTTCCCAGAATAAGGTTATTACCAGAGATAAATTTTATCTGAGTGACCCATTTGTACAGCAAATGTCTCATTACCAAACACCTGCCGCATGAAATGCATCCCTTCCTCTCAAGTTCCAAACCTCCAGCCCCTTCTCCTTAGTTCCAGATGACGTTTTTGCCTGTTTTTGGAATTTCTGTGTCTGTGTGCATTCCCCATCCTACATAATTAAATTTTATTTTCTCCTGTTGTTTCCTGTCTATTTGATTCTTAGTCCAGCTAGGACCTTGAAAGGGACAGGATATTCTGGCTCCTTGACAATATTAATAATTCTGTTTCCCTGAGAAGAGAAAACTGGGGCTTAGGGAAAGTAGTTTAAGACTGTCTACTCAGGGACAAAAATCAGAGTTTCAGTACATGTCCTTAGGCTTCGTAGCAGCTGTGTGGTTAGGCACACTCTTTTGCGAATAGAATTTTATATGAAAAAAAGCATCAAAGATGCATAAGTTGTCTGAGTCTAATCTTAATCATAAATAATCCTGACCATGACCGCAAACTCAAGAAGTTCTCCTTATGTTCTCCCAAGATAGTAAGACACAGGAGAGCATGGGAAGTTTCCTTGGGTACCAACCTGCTGTTACATTAGCCGTAAAACACAGGGAATCATGGCACTGTTGCCTTGGTAACAAGATGTGCGAAAGCCTGCCTGGGGCACCTCCGCACCTGTCCCTGTGTTCTTGTGACAAGACAACAGGATGTGGGTGCGTGTGCACAACTCAAAGCCAGCCTCCTCTGAGAGGACTTACTGTTAAAACAAGAGAAGGTTTGGAAGAACAGTGTCACCTGTTGCCTGTGTGAGCACTTTACATTCCACAAACCCAGTCATGCTAAGTTCAAGGTCACTGCTTTGGGGAAGAAAAGGCCAAGCTAACCCAGTATCACTGCTGAGTGCTCAATTAATAGGGCCGTAAACGCTCGGCCAAATGTGTAATCAGGTCTAAAACCTATTGTCAAAATTATAGAATAAAATGCAATGGCCTAGAAACTGATAAAATCTTAGGTAGTCATAATTTAGAAAAATAAAAATGACAACGTGCTTCCTCTTAATGTATAAACTATCCCTAAGATTGGCCTTGGAATCAGAGAAATCTGTATTTAAATGCAACTTTTGCCACTAAACTAGCCATGTGACATTGTGAGACATTACGTAGCTCTCTAGGCCACCATAAAATGGAAATAGCAATCCTTACCCTAATGTACTGTGAGAAGGATTTAATGCAATAATATTTATCAACGGTTCCCCATAAGGAGTGACTTTGCTCTCCATGGGATATCCGGCAATGTATAGTATAGTACATTCAAGTATTTGTTGGACGTCTACTAGAAGCACTACAACATAAAGAAAATACAAACGATTATAATTCCCTGATATGAGAATTACCTTGAAAAATACTAAATAGATAAAAGAAGCGATTAGCAATAATGCTTGGGAAAAATAAATGATTAAGACCCAAGGAGTGGCAATTAACTTCCAAAGTGGCAGTGACCTCAGGCAACTCCTCTCCTTCTGTAACAATAAAAATATGGGCAAAAAAATGGAAACAAAACATTTCAGAATGTGAGCAATTAACTAAAAGTACAAATCAAACTTAGAATCATTCATCCAAAAGTATAATGAACCGTAATAAGACAATACATTCTGTAACATTTTACCTAGGAGCTAACCCCATCTCCCTTTCCTTCCCAGCTCGGGAACTCAGTAGCCAAAAGCCAGCAGAATTGCAGACAACAGTGAGATCCGATTGCTTTTTGAGCTGTGAAAAGCACCCTCAAGCAAAATTGAACTTTCGTCCAAACCTGTAGATCCCTGGAAAATGGGTATTCTCAGCTTGTCATGGCTATTTGATGTGACACAGAGCTCAGCTCAGCAGGCGAGCAGGGAAGAAGTAGGTAACCTTTAAAAGCTCCCACATATCCCTAGGGATCTAAAAGGCTGAGCACCTACAAGGCTCTGTGCATACCCAGGAAAGATCTAAGAAAGGAAAAATCCTTAGTCACTCATCTTTTCTTGACCTTGAGGCCATGACCAAGCAGGAAGTGGAAGCTGAAGGTGCTGTGCAAACTACCATTGGCAAGAAGTGAAGGACATGCAGGGAGGGCATCTAGGGAAATCTTGTGACCAATCGTTGGCTGACCACTAAATTATATTGATCAACAAGTCACCCTCAGGAAGCCAGGCTTAAAAATAAAGACAAAAACATTTCCTAAAAATCTAGCAGAGAAATGAGTCGCCACGTATAGGATGGAAGACAGAATCTATAGAATTAGCCCAAGAAAGTAACCAAACAAATCAGCAGCAACAGAAAAAACTAAAACGACATAAAACAACAACAACAACAAATCTTGATGGGGGAGGAATATTATCATTATGATATATTAGTGCCCAGATTTCCACAAAAAATTACAGAGTGTACAAACGAATGTGAAGTATGCCGCATACACAGAGGAAAGAGCAGCCGGCAAACACTGCTGCTGGGGAAGCCCCGAGTAGTGATTCAACCCATGAGGACTTAAAATCACCTCCTATACATATGCTCAGAGAACTCAAGGAAAATATGTCTCAAAAAGTAAAGGTCATGACACCTCACTAAATAGACCGTATGAATAAAGAGACAAATTATTAAAAAGAACCAAGAAGAAATTATGAGACTCCAGAAAGAGGAGAGGAAATGGCAAAAAACCAAAACAAAACTAAGAAACACAAAAACTGAAAACCCACATGTATTTGAAGGAAATAATGGCCCCAAACTTTCCAATTTTTGTGAAATATTTATCAACACATTAAAAAATCTCAATAATATCCAAATACAATAAATCTTAAGAGACCAAAGAATATGATGTATCATAGTCCAATTGACAAAATTAAAAATTCTCAGAGAAAATTGTGAATCCAACAAAAAAGAAAAAAACATAGATGAAATACAAGGGGTCCTCAATAAAATTAACAGTTGTTTTCTCGTCAGAAACCGTGGAAGCCTGAAAATAGTGCAATGACATTTCAAAATGTTGAAAGAAATACTGTCACCCAACAGTGTTGTGTAAACTATCCTTCAAAAGCTTAGAGGAATTAGGACATTACCAGATAAATAAAAACAGAACGTATTGCTAACAGACCTGCCTCGCAGGAAATCTCAAAGGAGACCTTCAGGATAAAGTAAAATGACACTAGAAAGTAACTTGAATCCATGGGATGTAATGATTACAAACACACATGGACCTCATAGCAGTGCACCGAAACACATGAGACAAAACCTGACAGAATTGAGGGCAAAAACAGATCATTTAATCACAATAATCAGAGACTTCAGAATTCTACTTCCAATAATGAACTGGGCAACGAAGCTGGTTAGGGACAAGAAAACAGAATATTTAAATTACACTATCAACCAGCCAGATCTCATAGACATACATCGAACACTCCTCTCAACAGCAGCACAGTATGTATTTTTCTCAATTGTACATGAGACATTCTCCAAGATAGACCATATACTAGAAAATAAAACAAGACATAGTAAAACTTAAAGGACTGAAATAATACTAAGTCTGTTCTCTCTGACCACAGTAACATTAAATTAGAAATCACCAACAGAAGAAAACTTGGGAAATTCACAAATATGTGGAAAATAAACAATAAACTCCTAAAGAACCAAAGGGTCAAAGAGGAAATCACAAGGGAAGTCAGAAAATACTTTTAGACAAATTAAAACAAAAACTAAACATGCCTAAACTATGGAAAGCAGCTAAGCGGTTGGAGAAAATTTTATAATTGTAAATGCCTACATTAAAAAAAAATTCAAGTCAATAACCTAACCTTTTACCCTAGATGATTAGAAAAATAAAATTAAGCTGAAATGACAAGGAAGAAGGAAATGATAATGATTAGAGTGAAAATAAAAGAATTTTAAAAAATAGAGTAGATTATAAAAAATACCAGAGTAGACACACTTTTAACTAGATTAACCAAAAAAAAAAAAACCAAAAAACAAAACCCAAACCAAAAATAACAGCAAAACAAACAAACACAAAACAACAACAACAAAAAACCTCACAAAAAGATTCAAATTATTAAAATGAGGAAACAAGAGGGGACTACTACCTTACAGAAATGACAAAGATGCTAAAAGAATATGATGAATAATTGTATGATAACAAATGAGGTAAATGAGAAAAAGTGGACACATTTGTAGAAGGTCACGAGCTACAGAAAGTGACTCAAAAAGAGATTTTAAAAAATCTGAATAGATGTATCCAAACCAAGGAGACTGATTAAGTCATTTAGAACTTCCGACAAAGGAATGCACAAGACGGATGACTTCACTAGTAGTCTCGACTAAACATTTAATAAAGAATAATGTTTCTTCACCAACTCTTCTAAAAAGAGAAGAGAGAACACTTCGCAGCTCATTCTGAGGCTAGTATTACACTGAGGCCAGAATCAGAGAAAGATATCACAAGAAAATGACAGACCAATATCCTTACAAACATATATGCAAAAATCCTAGTGCATCAAATCCCACAGCATACAGAAGGATTATACCCCATGACCAAGTGAGATTTATCAGAAGGTTGCAAACTTGGTTTAGCACAGGAAAATCAATCAACAGATACAGAGAAAGCATCTGATAAAATCCCATACACTTTCATGATCAAAATATCCAACAAACTAGGAACCGGAGGAGCTGCTTCAACCTGATACAAGACATGTATGAAAACACACGGGTAACATCATACATACTATAGAAGAGACTGAGCAATGTTGCCGCTAAGATCGATACCGTGCCAGGAGTGTCCAAGCTCGCCACTTCTATTCAATATTGTACCAGATGTGCTAGCCACCATCACTGGACAATAAAAGGAGATAAAGACATCTCAATTGGAAAAAGTAAAACTACTTGCAGAGGACATGATCAAAATTCCAAGGAATTCACTAAGAAACTACTGGAACTAATACAAGATCAAGATACAAAAATCACTGATAGTTCTATATGCTAGCAATGAACAATCTGAAAATGAAATTCAGAAAACTATCTCATTTGTAAGAGCAAAAGAAAAAAAGTAACTAGAATTAAATTTAACAAAAAAAGTTTAAGACTTATACACTGACAACTATAAATGTTGGAAAAAATTAAAGATATACGTAAGTGGAAAAACATCCTATGCTCATAGATCAGAAGACTTAACACTGTTAAGGTCACAATATTCTCCAAATTGATCTACATATTCAATGTACTCTATCAAAATCCCAGATGTGTCTTTTTTTGTGTGTGCAGACACTGACAAGCTGACCCTAAAATTCATGTATAAATGCAAGTGACCCAGAAAAGCCAAAATAATCTTAAAAAGGAAGAACAAAATTGGAACAAAATTTCATGTCCCAATTTCAAAATTATAAATCTACAGTAATTAAGAGAATATGGTACAGACATAGTGATAGACACATAGATCAATGGAACAGATTGACAATCCAGATATAAACTTTCATTCACGGGCGATCGGTTTTTGACAATGGGCTCAGGGAAATTAAATGGGAAAGAATAATCTTTCAACAAACATTTGTGGGACAACTGGATATCCACATGGAAAATAATGTACTTGGGCCCCTTGTCACTCCACATGAAAAAAATTAACTAAAATGGATCATGGACCTAAATGTAAGATCTGAAACTAAAACTCCTGGAAGAAAATAAAGGATAAACTTTCACGGCCTTCACCTTCAATTAGGCAATGGGTTCTTAGAAATGACACCAAAAACAAAAGCAATGAAAGAAAAAATACATAAATTTCACTAAAATTAAAAACGTGTGCATCAAAAGACATCATCAACAAAGTGAAAAACCAACCTTCATAAAGGGAGAGAATATTCGAAAATCTTTTATCTGCCAAAGGAACCATGGCCAGCATATAAAGAACTTTTTCAATTCAACAAAAAAAAGACAAATATCCCAATGGGTAAAGTGGCAAAAGATTTGAATAGACATATTTCCAAAGACAATATACATATGTCCAATAAACAAATAAAAAGATGCTCAGCATCATTAGTCATTAGGGAAAATGGAAGTCAATGAGCTACTACCGCACATGCCCCAGAATGGCTAAAGTAAAAAAGATACATGATAACTATTGGCAGGAGGTAGAAAAGTGGCATCCTCACATATTGATGGTGATAATGTAAAATGGCGCAGCCACTTTGAAAAAGAGTTTGGCCATTCCTCACCAGGTGAAAAACAGAGTTACCACATGATCCAGTAATTCCATCCCTTGGTATGTAACTTAGAGAAAAGAAAACATCTATCTCCACAAACACTCGTGCATGAGTGTTCATGAAACATTCGTAATAGCAAAATGTATGAACAACCCAAATTTTTATCAACCGATAAGTGGTGTATTTATACTATAGTATGTTGTTGAGCAATAAAAATGAATGAGGTGCTGACACATATGAACCTTGAAGATGTTATGATAAACTAAAGAAGAGACTCACAAAACACCACTTATGTTTCTATGTATGTGACTTGTCTACAACAGGAAACCAGAGTCAGAAATCTGGCTACTAACTGCCAGGGAGTAGGGATGTTGAAGGATGGGGAATAACCTTTAATATGTACAGGGCTCCTTTTGGGGGTCATGAAGATATTCTAAAATTAGAGGGTGGTGATGGTTCTATAACCTGGAATACATTAAAAATCAATGAACCATGTACTTTAAACAGGTGAATTTTACGGTATGTGAAATGGACTTCATAAAGCTGTCACAAAGAATCAAGAGGTGGAGAAAACGCTATCAAGAGTGAGAGAATCAAAGAAACCAGGAAAAAGTGGGAGAAGTATGATATATGGAGGCCTTGAAGTATGGGTATGGTGTGTGCTATCAGGCATCTGAGCATGTGTGACTCACACGCGTCTATCTGGAATGCCTGCCATTTCTTTTCTACACCTGGGCCTTGAACAAAACTAGCTGAACCGTTAGCTCTTTCATACTTTCCAGATAAACCATCACTGTGGAAAACATGTCAGAAAGGAGAGTACTCCACCACACTGGCTAGATTCTTGTAAGACATATACTCAACTGAGGAATCATAATTATAAACTCAACTGGAACAGAAACCAAGTGCATGCAACTGGGAGAATCAAAGGCAGGAGTCAGAGGAACCATTAGTTCGATTGTTCGTTCATCCATTCATTTGTTCATTCGTTCATTTGTTCATTCATTCATTCATTCATTTCAGTGCTGGCTATCTCAAACTCTGGAAGAATGGAGTCACAGGACAGATCTTGATCTTAACATACTTACAAATCTGTTAGAGTTTCTTAACCATGACTGTTGATAAAAACAAAAATATTCAACTCAAAGGTGGTTCTTTTTTTTTTTTTTAAAGATTTTATTTATTTATTTGACAGAGACAGCCAGCGAGAGAGGGAACACAAGCAGGGGGAGTGGGAGAGGAAGAAGCAGGCTCCCAGCAGAAGAGCCTGATGTGGAGCTCAATCCCAGAACGCTGGGACCACGCCCTGAGCCGAAGGCAGACGCTTAACGACTGCGCCACCCAGGTGCCCCAACTCAAAGGTGGTTCTTAAGCAAAAAAGAAAAAAAGAAAAAAATTGAAACTCAAAACTTGGAAGTGCAGGTAAGAGCTCCAGACAAGCCTTATTCCAGGAGCTCAGTATTGTCAGGGCTCAGTTTCCCCTTTCTCTCTCCTGGTTTCTGCTTCTCTTCACTTCCATTCTTAGACTGGTCTTGCTCAATGGCTGGCAGAATGGCTACCAACTTTTTCTTTTTTTCCAGGCATTTCATTTCCCTTAAAAGTTAATAAATTGATCCAGAGAAGTTTCCCGTTGGTCTGAGCTATGGCTTTACTTCTCCTCCTTTCAAAGTTGTTGTTGGTGGGCACGTGAGTTGGGAGGAATGGGGAGGGTCAGGACACATGATTGGCAGTCCCAGCACACCAGGCGCACAGGAACCATAAGCATCACTCTCTACTCCAGGACAGTCATGCAACCTCTCCAGATGCCCATAAAAGGCAGAATTTGTTAAATGCTGTACAGATGGGGTGAATTAAATACTAGTGGGGTACAGAAGAGTAGAAAATCTGTTCTCATGCAGATTATCAGCAAAGGAGATAGGATTTTCATTTGGAACTAACATGAACTCCGACAGAAGCTTCCAGCAGGTGAGTAGGGGGAGAAGAGCAAGGCAGTGTTGCTACTAAGTGGGAACCTCACAGACTGCGTAGGGCATGTCGGAGTGTCTATAGGCAGGGTAGCTGGTGTCATCACAAGAGTGATGGGGATTGCTCTGAGGCAAAAACTAGAGAAGGGAGAATCATTCCCACGCTGCCCTCCTGGGACCCCCCTTTTTCTAGAGTCAGAAATCTACATGATTTCATATTTTTATTCAGTTCTTTTCTCTTAAGCGGACCCTCTCCTCTTTCTAACCTGCTAAACAGAAGCAAAAGGGTCACGAAGACCTGAGTGGACAAACCAACAGACTGTCCTGCAGGAAACGAGTTACACGTGGCAGCCGTCAGGGCTGCTGGGCTCTCCCCTGACCCGGACAGGCAACCACCGTTCCACGGCAAGGAACTGAACACAGACAGGGCGAATGAGCTCCAGCAAACTGTCACAGGGCATTAATTTAAAGCTTCATTCATTACAGCTTCATTGATTTTTTTTACAGGGAGAAATGAACATTGCTGGACTTCCGAATCTTCCTCTCTGCCTGCGAATTAGATGCCTCGTTTTGTTCACTTTGAGGACAACGTCCAAGCTGAGGTTCTTGCTACTGTAGAAGATTCCCCCACCCAGCTCATCCTCCTTCTCCTTCCCATGTATTTCTCTACTGAGAATAGTTTTTTTTTTTTTTTTTTTGAGAGCGAGGGAGCACGAGGAAGGAGGGGCAGGAATGGGCAGAGGGAGGAGGAGGGAGGATCTTAAGCAGGCTCCACGCCTAGCACAGAGTCCAACGCAGGGCTCGATCTCACAACCCTGAGATCGTGACCTGAGCTGAAATCAGGAGTCAGATGCTCAACAGACTGAGCCACTCAGGCGGCCTGAAAATAGCTTGTAGCTTAAACCACCCCACACAAGTTCACATTTTCTCACTTCGTTCTCAAGAGGATTTCTGGATTTAAATCCCAGCTCTACTATTGAACAGGTTCTGGCCTTGGGCAAATTATTTTAGATTTTCATTTTTCTGTTTCCTTTTATTAAAATGAGGCTAATAATAGTACCTGTCTCATAGGGTTGCTATGAATACTGAATGAGTTAGGACATGTACAACCTTTAACACAGGGCTGATAATAAGCACAAAAAGTTAATTAAATCTATTATTTAGCATAAGAATATTTTCATCTCCTCTGAGTGTCTCACTAAGGCCTTGGTGTCTTGTAGGAACTCAGACTGGACCTGAGTGAAATGATCCCTTCATAGGCTGCCCGAGCCAACGGCTCTGCCACCCCCACCCCACCCTCACCCGTAATTGCGGACATGCAAGTGCTGTCAGCAGTAAACAGACGAAAGTCACAGAGCCACGAGACCGCAGCAGAACAAGGTTTAGGGTGCAAGCTTTATGGAGGCCTGCTGCCCTGCTTTCATGTGTTTCTTCCCCCCCGCCTTTTCCAATCCTGAATGCAGCCGCTCCAGCCCTTCACGGCGTCTCCCAAACCCTTTACTGAGGGATGGCACGACCGGCAGGGTGAGCACATCCTCAGCCGCCAGCAGAGCTGCCGCACCAGGGAGGAAAAGAGAAAAATGGAAAATCTGCAGAGGGCCTCTTTTGATGTCGGCGTATATTAAAGGTTTATATCACTTCCAGACAAACTCTATTTTACAAAGTTGAGATTCCCTGTTGACCCGCAAATAAACACGGTGCAGTGACAGAGGCGGGTCATTCGGTGCTTAGTGCATTTAAGAGTTCAATCCTTTCCCTCCTGGTAGATAAGCCTCTCCATACTACTGCACAGAAACAATGAAGGAGGTCAGACACGAACTCGCTCTATCTGCAAAACCCCTCATCTCCAAATGCACCTGTGCTCACACCTGCTTCCCTTCTCCACACCAGTTGCAGAATAAAAGAGGTATCACTCTGTGCCTGGGTTTCATCCAACGCCACTTCCCTCTTTCTTATTCTTCCAGCTGCCCCTCAGCTTATCAAATAGGCTTACACATCTCCTGTTTTGGGACACATGCTACATCCCTCCCAAGGTCTGACCATGTCTCCTGGCCTGGTTCTGCAGCAGTGGGAAACAATCGGTTACCCCTATGTGTTGCCTTGTCTTGTTTACCCTTCCTCTTGCCCTCATCCGCTAGGAGAAGCGGCTTGCTGCTGTCAGCATCCCACTGACACTGCTCTCTGAAAGTCAGTCGCAGCTACCTGGTCCTCACGCTGGAGCCGCTGGGGGCTCTCACTGACCTCCCCAAGGCATCCGATCCCCTCCGGCAATGCTTCCCCTCTTGACGTCCATTGCTCCCTTGACTTTGAAGTCAATGCTTGCATTTGTTCTATGCCTTACCTGGCTTTATTTCTCTTTTCTGCACACTCCTTTCCCCTTCCTGCCTTAGATGTTTCCCAAAATTCTCTCCTGAGTTTTGCATTCTTCTCCTCCTGTTCCTTTCCCTGGGTTGTGCTGTCCACCCTCCCAGCTTCAGCCAGCACCAGCAATAAGCTGATGGTTCAGAGTTGGATCCGTTCTGAAAGCTCCCTGATGCCTCTAAAGAACTTTACACGTGGAACTCACTATGACTGGAACATAACTCCTCCGCAAATTTTACTCTTCTTGTACATTTCCCTTTTCTGGTGACACTGGCACTCACACATTTGAATTATATTCATTTGACCCTTCTCTTTCAATATTACCTGTACCAGTTCATCTGAGCTGTTGATGTTTTGTCTGGGACTAAAACAAAAATTCAAACTAAGGATGTATTATTAAAAATTTTCCAAACTAAATTAGTATAGATGACATACAAATGAACTGTCAAAGAATGTTTTGTTTCATCCACTAAAGTAGACTAATGCACCAAGACTTTTCCGATGCAAACACACATGTGTATGTATTACGGTTTCTGCTTTTCATCCCGCCACCTCTGCTATGTAACAGCTTCAGCACCTTCTACCCGGACACTCACAATGGCCTTTTATTTCCATGTGGGACTGGCACTCATTAATACCAAAATTTCCTAAAAGTAATTATTCGAGGGCCTGCCCTGGTCCCACTAACTCAGAAATCTTTGAGAATAGGTCTAAACAATTTATATTTTTACAAGTTTCCCAGACAGTTCTTACAGACAACTGCTCTTTCTACTGGTCATATTTTCAATCTTCCTCCTCCCATCTGTTCTCCATACGGTTACCGTTACGGTCTCTAATAGATACAAGCCAGACCTAATCCTATACTATTTAAAACCCTCAATCACTGTCCATCACAGAACAGAGTTCAAACTCACTAACATGACATAAAAGCCCTTCGAACTCTAGCACTTTCCCACTCTTCAGCACTTATATCTTTACTTCATTGGGTTCTTAAGCTCAGGTTGTGCTGAGTTGTGATTTCCCGAAGTGTGATTTTATACTTCTGTGCCTTTGAATATATTACTTGCTCAATGAGTCTTATCTTTCTTTCAGAGTACTCTACAGTACCTTTCCTGACCACCATATCTATCTGGCTTCCTTTCTATGATGTGATCTTATCTTTAGGATAAGACTTATGTCATCTGTATTTGTACCCTAAGCATCAGTCACAAAACCTGGCATTTTTAGTTTTTCAGTGTTGCTTTGATGTGTTTGATAGATGTATGGACACATGAAAGAATGAGAAGAACAATAGCTAATACTCGCTGAGCACTTAGTATGGGCTAGACGTATACATATAGGCAAGTCTGTTCCTCACAACTTCATGAGGTAGATAATACACAGACCAAGAAAGTGAGGCTTCTAGAGTAAATTTATTTCTCAAGGTCACATGGTAATGGTTGATATTGGAATTTTAACCTAGGCCAAGTCTACTATCAGAGCACACGCTCTCAACCTTAATGCTTTATTGAGTTAATAGGGAAAAACTTGAGGCTCATCATTAAAAATCAGGTTAACATGAATCAAAGTTTGAAGCAGAATAATTTTCATTTAATAAGTAGAATTTATCAAAGAATACCCCATAACAAAAAATAAAGACTCAAGGTTTCACAGAGGGCGTCTATCAAATGCTCAAAAATGAGTTAATCCTAGGAGTCATTAATCTTCTAAGAGCAAAGAAGACAAACTCAATGAAGTTTTCTCCTTATACTTTTACTCTACTTGTCACTTATGACTATCAATGTAAAATTCCTCAATATTAGCAAATAAGATCTAATACCACATAAACAACTATTCACCATGACCAAGTTGGATATACTCCCAAAATGTTAGGATGGTTCAATATTTAAATAATTATAATTCAACATCTTAATATACCCGAGGAGAAAAACCATATGATAAAGACGTTAAAAGCTTTGACAGAATTAAACACTTATTCTTGATTGAAAAAACACCTGTCAACTAGGTTATCATATAGAAACACTAGAGGCATTTTCATTTTCACAGTGCTCAGACAGCATCACAATGAACACTCCACGCGGGCACTCCTCACCAGGTTTAAGCACGGGCTGGAGGCGAAGCCAATGAAAAGAAATGAGAAAAAACTACTGGAGACAGAACAGGTAACGAGGAAGCACAGCCACGTATGTTGTATAGGACAGTATACTTTAAAAGACCTAAGAGGACCAATGACGATGCTAATAAAAATAAGGAAGTAAATAAAGAAGCAGGCTCTAAAATAGACTACAAAAATCAACAGCCCTCACTTACACATTTAATAACCAGTTTAAAAACTCAGCAAAAGTGGAAAACCACATAACAGCAGCAGTGACAAAAAAAGAAAAAAGAAATATACTAACAAATAATTTTTTTTAAATGTGGAAACACAAGAGGAAAACTCAAACACCCCTGAAAGACACAAAATGAGACTTGAACAAGAAAGACACCCTTGCCCTTAGACAGAATCACTTGATGTTGTCAAGATGTCAATCTTCCCCAAGTTGTTATGTACATTTAATATTGCTTCTATAAAAAAAAATGAGCAAGTTAGTGCTTATTTTCTGGAGCTCAGTAAGTCTCTTTGAAAGTGTGTGTGTGTGTGTGTGTGTGTGTGTGTGTGTGTGTGTGTGTGGAGAAATCAGAGAGGGAGACAACCCATGAGACACTCTGGACTCTGGGAAACAAACTGAGGGTTACAGAAGGGAGGGGGTGGAGGGAGGGGGTAACCGGGTGATGGGCATTAAAGAGGGCATGTGTGGTGATGAGCACTGGGTGTTACACACAACTAATGAGTCACTGAATGCTACATCAGAAACTTAGGATGTACTACATGCTGGCTAACCGAACATAATAAAAAAATAAATTTAAAAAATTAAAAAATAAAGCAATGAGGAATGGCTAACTCTACCAGATTTAAAACACACTACAAAGCCTCTTTATTTAAAACAGCATTGAACTGGCATATGAACAGACAGACAAACCACTGGAACTGAAGTCCCCCAAATTTACCCAAATATATTTGGAAATTTAGTATATAATGAAGGGATTTCTCAATCACTTCTCAATAAGGAGGCTGGAACAAATAGCCATTAAAAAAAAAACAGTAACACTATTGCCATAACTCAGATCATATTTCAATAAACTCCAAATGAATGAAAGATCTTAAGGAATAAAGGAAGCCATACCAGTAGCAGCAAAAGACTTCCCCTTAAAACTGGGTTCAAGTGTGAGTATGAGGAAAGCCTTCCTAATTTGATTTCTAACTTGATTCAAAAATCTAGAAAAAAAATTGCCAAATTCTGCCCTGTAGAAGTAAAATATTATGGCATAAAACATGACAAAATCGGGGCGCCTGGGTAGCGCAGTCGTTAAAGCGTCTGCCTTCGGCTCAGGGCGTGATCCTGGTGTTCCGGGATCGAGTCCCACATCAGGCTCCTCCGCTATGAGCCTGCTTCTTCCTCTCCCACTCCCCCTGCTGTGTTCTCTCTCTCGCTGGCTGTCTCTCTGTCACATAAATAAATAAAATCTTAAAAAAAAAAAAAAAACCATGACAAAGTCAAAATACACGTAAGTGGGAGAATACTTGTAAGTTATATTAGAAAGTCAACTAATCTAATTCTTAGAGACCTCTAGTAATAATAAGCATAGCTGGTAACAATAAATCTATTTAGAGCCCAGATCTTGTTTTTTGTGTATCATTCCCTACTAAAAGGAATCCAGGCCTCTTGGAGAAATGGTTGTTCTTGGTCAGGAAAAGCACAAGATGAGCCTAGGACATATGGTCCTGCCAAAAAGCAAGGAATTACTCAACAACTAATGAAGTCTTGCTGGAACAACTTGGGAGCCTATCTTACGGGGCTTCCACTGGCTATAGAATATTTTGAGAATCAAAAAGAATAATAAAAATTATTCTTGAATGAAGAATCCATAAATCCAAATCAACACACACGTACACACAACATTGGGTGAAGAGCCACTGGGAAGTAGTCGGTTACTAACCAACCTCAAAATATTCCCAAATAGATGGCTTGTTACTTACACAAGAAAAACACATCTTCAAAACGAAGAGATGTAGCACTCACCACTCCAACCAAATGACAAGGCTTAGCATCACCAGTATGAGACAAGCTAGCATTATATCTGGTTAGGCCCTTACTGCAGCAGCCGCAAGAGGATACAACATCATGTAAGAAGAATGTTCCCCAACATCCTTTAGCTGCAAGCGAATTCGGGGGGAAACAATCAGACAAATTCGTATGCGGAATACGCAACGTTCTCCAAGCCACCTGGTGTGGACTCAAAAACCTTTTGGTATCATGAAAAAAAAAAAAAAAAAAAACTACATTTTTGTGAACAACTGAGAAAATTCAAATATGGATTGTGTATTAGATGATGTTGAGTGGTGTTCTTAAGTGTGACAATGGTGATAATGAAGTGCCTGTTCTCCAAAGCCCATCTTATTCTGGGAATATGTTTGATAAGAGGCCATGTCAGACTCTTACTTTCCAACAGTTAAAAAGAGAGAGAGAGAGAGAGAGAGAGAGAGAATGTGTGTGTGTGTGTATGTGTGTGTGTACACAGATGCTAGTACAAATGGCTCCCCCAGCCTAATTTTATATTCAGCACAAAAAACAATATAATTCAGAAAGAAAGCACAAGCAAATATGGCAAAATGTTATAATGAACCTAGATGAAGGGTATATGAACAGACATTGTATTTTTTTAATGTTTTCCTTAGATTCAAAAATTTTTAAATAAAAAAATACAAAGATCCTAGAATGAAAAATATTAGAAGCACAAATAAAATATTGCTCAGTGAACTCCACAGGAGAAACGCCATCTTGGTGACTACTAATCAACATTTTCTTACCCCGTTAACTTCCTAGATTTGGCTTTAGGGTGACCAAATGTGACAGACATCTACAACTAAATTTCAAAGCTCTGTTTAATACGCACTGCTCAATTTACCATATTAGTGTATCTTTACATCTAATCGCTCAGAAGTATGCTATAGTACTCTCCTGTGAGAACTCTTACAAAAGAGAAATGAGACAGGACTAAGAAAGTAATTTCTCACTTTACAAAAACATATGTTGAACTGTTCCTTTAGATAATGAGTTCTTTTAGGGCCTTTGAAAAGTCATTTAACAGGGCAATGGATAAAACAAGGTATATACCCACCAAATCTGTATGTACTCAAAAGGATGCTTTGGGGGAACTATTGTCTAATATTCTCAGCGAAACCGATTCTCTTATTAAAGATCTCATCGAATTACTTCTTTAATATTTTTGTTTTGACCCAGATTACTTGTGCAAAATGCATCTATTCTTAGCCAGTTTCATCAAGGTGAACATTTTTCTTTATGCCTACTCCACATCAGAATGGAGGGCTTGGTGGAAACGGGGAGGTGGGGGAAAACATTTTTCCCAGCTCTACAGAAGCTTGTGAAGGCAATATTCCTTAGCGCTGACATCAGCCAGTGGTGTTCATGCTCAGTCAGCCCAGCGTTTACGTTTAATGGGATGTTTTGAATGGGTGTCTATGTGGCTAAAGGGTCACAGATACGACCGTTCCTACCTTTACTTTTTGGTGAGATATTTACATTTCTAATTTTAAAGTTCCATTTCCTGACTTACGATCTGCTTTCTCCTTGGCTGCTCTGAATGATTGCTTTCCTTTCTGGTACAATCTGCATAAAGCTGCTAACCATCACGGGGATATTTATTGTTTTAAAACGTGCTCATAGATCAAGTCAACAGTACAGATTTTACTTTCACTCCCTTCAGGTCTCCAATCTCCCTTCAGGAGCACTGCTAGTTATATACCGCCTCATCTTCGAAAAGCTCAGAAACTCTTTACTTCCTACATTTCAGGTAATGGGAATGTCAGAGGGAAGTTGGTGGTAGGGTGTACCTGCCTAGGTTATTTAATACAAGCTTTACTTCTTGATTTATTTAGTTGTCTCTAACCCCAAACAGCAAAGGCCTAGAAATAAAAACAAACAATAAAAGGACAAATATGTACGGCTTTTAGAAAAGGGGTCTTAATTCTTATGTTCTAGAAACTAGGAGTTACGTAACATAAAAACCATATAAGAAATTATGTCATCTTACGTCTCAAGCAATATTCTTTCTATTGCTTTGGATTTGAAGTCTCTGGTGTCTTTTCCTCCACTTGAGAAAAGGGAATTCATTCAGCTCCTCTAAGGAGGGGAGCTTCTACCCACGTCTCTGAATTGAAACCTGATGAGATTAAAGGCTGAAGGATTTTCCCAGAACAATTTCTTTATCTTCCCTGAATTCCACATGCCCTTCTGCTCGACTCACATTTTCATCTTATCTTTATTGTTCTCCAATGGATTCTTCAGAAATGACTTTTACGGAAATTGCTTTCAACTTGCTCAGACGATTTGGAAGCACATCGGACACGATCTTTAGATAAATAATTTTCATAAGTAACCAAGATTGAGAGTTTGCAAGTTTGATTCCTAAATTTCACCAATGATTAATCCTCTTTGACTTTTTCCATGAACAAAGTTTTCCTTCCTTACATAGAAACCCTTACCAGATTTTAAAGTAAACAAAGCCAACATTTCTTCAAAACCATAAACTTGTATTTCCTAATCTGACTTACGAAAAAATTTCCCTCCTCCAAAACATCTTCACTCTTTTCTTAATTCACTCTACTTGCATCCAAGAAAAACTTCCAGTGTTAAGTACTATACATGATATTTTCAGTTCTTATCTTTTTCATGTTTATTTAACATTATACACCTCCTGTAATACTACAGGAAGCCTGTAGGAGGGACATACTTTTCACTCCACTAGTATAGACATATATAATCATTAGAAAAATATTAATAAAGCAGCCAAAATCATACTGAATTGGCCACGAAAATGCTAAAATTCATTGAAATCCTACTGATAGAGACATTCACTCGGCTATTAGTTAATTTATGGGACATTATATTGTATATCAGAGTCCGATTCCTTGGGTGAGTATCACACAAAGAATTGCGTAACTCTAGGGAACTCTAGTGTAGGTATTTACAAAGTACCATTGTAGCAGCCTGGAGGAATTAAAGCAGGCTTCTATGGCGAGAGGTAGCTAGAGCAGGCTCAAACACGTTTTGACTGAATTCTCTGGCATGATTTATATTTGAGTTTAATGCTTGAAATCCTAGTGGCATGACCTTTGGGACAATAAGTAGTTAATTTTATGGTATTTCTTCTGCGTTCTCCAGCACACATACAGAATATCACCTGTATAGCTCACTGAAGCTCAGCATACACATTAACTCACATTGAGGCACCAAGATTCTTTATCCATGGATATTCCACGATACTCATCTTTGCCAGAAGAAAGATCAGGAACTGGCAATGCAGAAAGTGGTCACAGCACAGGAATAGAGAGACAGAAGAGAGTATGAAATCTTCTGCAAAACGTAAAAGTACGCAGTTTAAATGGAAATGAGTCAGCACTTGTGTGTTTGAGAAAACAGAAACCCAACTCAAACTAAACTTTAAGGAGGGAAAAAAGGTATTTTCAACTCATCTTACTGAGATATCTAAGCGGCATCTTACGCTCCTCACACAGCTGGCTCTCAGGACTCAAATATCACGTGACCCATTCCTTTAGCCCATCATCTGGTCTCTGTTAGCGTCAGGAGTATGCACACCTTCTCTCTGAGCAGCGAAGATGACTCAGGGCAGGTCGAGATTACGCAGCCATTAGCACTTAGAGTCTCAAAAGGATCAGAATGCTTTTTCCCCCCTCTGTGTCTGCATCGGTCCTGTCAAAAGGACTCTGCCTGGCCTTGCTTGGCCCATGTGCCCATCACTGATCCAATCACTGTGCTGATAGGGAGGGAGGGAGGTGATTGATAGACGACAGGTAGGTCATAAAGGACTGATAGATATAAATAGGTGGATGGATTATAGACTGACAGGAAAGAGAAGCCACCCCAGTAAAATCATGGGTCTAGATTTACACGATACAGTCTGGTATTAAGCCTATGAAAAATGTCTTTGATGTTTTCTCGTTCTGGTTTCCTCCGTATTTTTCCGTCTGTCTAAGTGTGTATTTTAAATATCGGAGCTGCCTAATGGTTGGAGCACGGGCTTCAGAGTCAGCGGTGCCTTTGAACCCTCTGCCAGGGACTGGCTGTAGGACCCAGGCCAGGGGATTCTGCCCCTGGAGGCTGCAATGTTTGTCCTATGTAGAACAGGGATCACCATATTTACTTCCTAAGAGATTTACAAGGATGAAATGGGATAGTCCAAACAAAATGTTCAGCAGGGCACCTGGCAGATAGAAATCTGTCATTCATCAGTACGATTACTACCATTGTTAATACCTGATTTCTATATACACATTCTTGGTTACCCTCTCAGTCTGTGCCAGGCATCACTAAGCCCATTCACTGCTGTTTGGACAGTACAGCAAAAGCACTGCTGGTGTGTGCGTGAGTAATGCTATCATTGTGCAGCAGAGCCATGGGTACCAGGCAGATGCTCTCCAACATTTAGCAGCCAAACAGAAGCATCCATGCAGTCCTGCTGGGTATTTTCATTTATGCACATGAAATGGGTAAGAACCCTCACTTCTAGCTAGCAGCCATGCTTTCAAGTAGGGCATATGCGGTTTTAACAATAAGGGATGCCTGTTGTGGATAATTATTTTCTTTTCTGATTTAATTTGTTCAAGTTCATAAAAGAAAGATAAAAAGTATGAAACTGTTTTCAGCGTGAAACCTATGCTTGCATTGGGAAAGTATTTCTTCCATAAGCACTGGAACGTGTATAATTTGGAGAAGAGAAGTTATCTTTTGGTAAATTTAGCAGTCTACATTCTGATGGATCTGCCCAGCCTAATTTTGTGACATTTCCCTTTTGGTAGAAAAAACATCAAATCTGTTCATTGTAACCATAATATAAAAGGGCTTCTTCTAGATTTCCTTATTAAAAGTGAGTCTTGGGGCACCTGGGTGGCACAGCGGTTAAGCGTCTGCCTTCGGCTCAGGGCGTGATCCCAGCGTTATGGGATCGAGCCCCATGTCAGGCTCCTCCGCCATGAGCCTGCTTCTTCCTCTCCCACTCCCCCTGCTTGTGTTCCCTCTCTCGCTGGCTCTCTCTATCTCTCTCAAATAAATAAAATCTTAAAAAAAAAGTGAGTCTTAAACTTGAGATTCATCTGCATTTAAAGAAAAATACCTTTTTTTCAGCAAAGAATTGCTGCTCTGCATTTATTTAAATTGGTTCGTGATTTCATTTCCTTTCTCTTTTCAATTGCCAATGTGGGAAAAATTTAGTGAAAGCATAATCTAAGGACTAGTGAGCAAACTCTGCTAAATGTTGGTTTAGTGAAAGATGATTTTTCAGTTATTTCACTGGCTGGAATAAGGGTACTTTTAAAGATTTTACCAAGGATATCACTAATCTTGTGGCAACTATTTTGCAGTCATCTGGATACGGCCCGAAAGCGGGATGCACATCAAAGATTGAAGTTGCAAGGGAGGAGGACATAGCTGGAACTCCCAAACGGACTCCTCGAGACAACTTCCTACCAGTGTAAAATTCACTAAATGATGGCGGCAAGGTATGCCTCCAAAAAGATCAGAATGCACTAAAACGTGAATACTGATTATTTTTCAGTGAGGAAATTTTAGGAAATGAAGATGCTACTTTCCATAGCTCAGGGCAAATATATTTGAAAACCTGTACAAAACAGAGAATTATCTGGGATAACACAATTGACCGAAACAATCAAAAGTGCAACAAGACAACTTCCCCATTCATTACGGTAGAATAACTGCATTTTTTTCAAGCTCTTCTTTAGATTCACTCAACAAAGCTTTTAAATTTCAGGACTAAAAATCTTGCCATTTGCAATGACATGCACGGAACTAGAGAGTATTATGCCCAGCGAAAGAAGTCAGTCAGAGAAAGACAATTATCATATGATCTCACTCATATGTGGAATTTAAGAAACAAAACAGAGGATCATAGGGGAAGAGAGAAAAATATAAAACAAGATGGAATCAGAGAAGGAGACAAACCATAAGAGACTCTTAATCATAGGAAACAAACTGAGGGTTGCTGGAAGGGAAGGGGTTGGTGGGATGGGGTAACTGGGTGATGGACATTAAGGAGGGCACGTGATGTAAGGAGCACTGGGTATTGTATAAGACTGATGAATCATTGACCTCTACTTCTGAAACCAATAATACACTATATGTTAATTAATTGAATTTAAATAGAAAAAGCAAAAAAAAAAAAGAAAGAAAGAAAGAAACTATGAGGAAAAAAATGAAACAGACGTCTTGCTTCTCTTTTCCTAAAATTATTCCTAGGATCTGATGGCTTTTATTGTAATTTTAAATGTTTTTAAAATTACTTTTTTTTTTTAAAGATTTTATTTATTTATTCAATAGAGAGACTGCCAGCGAGAGAGGGAACACCAGCATGGGGAGCGGGAGAGGAAGAAGCAGGCTCCCAACAGAGCAGGGAGCCCGATGCGGGGCTCGATCCCAGGACCGTGGGATCACGCCCTGAGCCAAACGCAGACGCTTAACGACTGAGCCACCCAGGCGCCCCTAAAATTACTTTTTCTATCTCATTATCGGTGATATATAGAATTAAAATTGACTTACGTATATTGATCTCACAGGCAACTAATCTGCCAACCTCTTAAGATTTCTAATGATTTGTCTGTAAAGGTTTGGGGGTCCTCTATGCAGATGATTTTATTTATTTACTTATTTATGTTTGACAGAGAGAGAGAGAGAGCACAGGCAGGGGGAGAAGGAGGCAGAGGGAGAGGAAGAAGCAGGCTCCCCTCTGAGCAGGGAGCCTGATGTGGGACTTGACCCCAGGACCCTGAGATCATGACCTGAGCCGAAGGCAGACGCTTCACCGACTGAGCCACCCAGGCGTCCATATTTATTTTTAAAGTAAGCTCTATGGCCAATGTGGGGCTTGAACTCAAGACCTTGAGATCAATATCACGTGCTCTACTAAGCCAGCCAGGTGCCCCAGGATGATTGAATTTTGATTTATGAGCTACTTGTCCAGTTGTCTCCAATTCTTGCTTACACCTTTGTTTTTACTGTTTCACCTCACCAGCTGGTACAGCAGCTCTAGTACGTCCAGTACAATGTTGACTGGCAGCAGTGAGAGCACGGATGCTTCTGACATTGCACTTGTTAAGAACGGATACTTGCTACAAGGTTTTTGGTCATAATCAGAAATTGAATTTTATAAAGACACTTTGCTGCATGCCTTGAGATAATCATATTTCTTTTCTTTAAACAGTTTTAGTGTTGAATCTAGTTGTTCCCAGAATAAGCCCAACTTACATATAATGAATTATGTTTCTATGGCCAGAATTGCTAATACTGTTTAGAATGTTAATCTATATTAATGAGCAAGATTAGCTCGTGATTTCCATTTGTCGCACTTTGTGAATTTTGTTGTAAATGTTATAGTCGTCTATTAAAATGAATAGGGGACTATACACTTCTTTTTTCTCTGAAATGTTTTGCAGAGGATTAGATTTATCTGCTTCATGAAAGTTTGCTAGAACTTGTCTATAAAACCATGTGGGCTAGTTGGTTCTTTGTAAAAGGACTTTATACTATTTTTCACTTTTTTTTTTTTTTTGGTGATAGAGCCTATTTCTTTTTTTAAAAAAAGTTAGCTTTATTGAGATGCAATCAACAAAGAACATTTATTTTATTTATTTATTTATTTATTTATTTTTTTTTTTTTTAAAGATTTTATTTATTTATTTGACAGAGATAGAGACAGCCAGCGAGAGAGGGAACACAAGCAGGGGGAGTGGGAGAGGAAGAAGCAGGCTCATAGAGGAGGAGCCTGACGTGGGGCTCGATCCCGGAACGCCGGGATCACGCCCTGAGCCGAAGGCAGACGCTTTAACCGCTGTGCCACCCAGGCGCCCCAACAAAGAACATTTATTTTAAATGCACATGATGATTTGATATATGCATAGATTGGCAAATGATTACCACAATAAGGTTAACACATCTATTACTTCATATAATTATCATTGCTGGGGGGGTGGTGTGGAAGAGGGATCAAGGACTTTTAGGTTTTACTCATAGCAACTTCCAAAGTATACAACACAGTACTGTTAGCTCCAGTCATCGCGCTGGAGGTCAGAACCCCAGAACTTACTCATCTTATAGCTCAAAGCTTTCACCTTTTTACCACCTCCACCCAAATCCCCCACCTCACCCCTGGCAACCACCAATCTACAGGATTTCCTTCTCTTAGGGCTGAATAACATTCCTGTGTGTGTGTGTGTGTGTGTGTGTGTGTGTGTCTTTATTCATCCATCAGTGGACACTTAGGTTGTCTCCACATCGTGGCTGCTGTAATGATGCTGTGATGAATACGGGGGTGCAGACACCTTTTCGAGATGGTGATTTCCTTTCTTTCAGATATATATGAGGAAGGAGAATTGCTGGACCGCATGGTGGTTCTATTTTTGGTTTACTGGGGAACCTCCGCCCTGTTTTCCACAGCGGCTGCACCAGTTTGCATGCCCACCAACAGTGCATCTCAGGGGCTTTTTCTCCACATCTTCACCAGCATTGGTGATCTTATTAGTCTATTTCTTTTTGAATAACCACCAGTGATATTTTTCCTAGTAATTTCTCAAAATAGACTTTGTTGGCATAACGTTGTTTGCCTTATATTTTTTTTACGCTCTACTGCCTGTGGTCATGTTCTTTTTTCAGTTGTAATATCTGTATCTTTTTTATTCTTAAACTTGATGGGGGTTGAACTCTTATTACTGTTTTCAAAGCACTTTTGGATCTATATTTTTATGTGATTTTAGATGCACACACATTTATACTATTTAACCTTCTTGATTCCATTCAAATTTTTCGCATTAAGCAATAACATTTACAATATCAAAAATTAATTCTTATCTTAAAGTCAGTTCTGTCTGAACTTCCTATTGCTCCCCAAGCTTCTTCTAATTAGTATTTAAAACTGATGTGCTATTTCCATCCCTTTACTATTTGTTTTCATGAGTATTTATGAACCCCCAGTTGGTTTTACGAGGGGTTGGAGGATTTATCAAATCAAAACCTTATATTTTGTTTTGAGGTTTCTATTTGTCTTCCTTTTTAGCCCTTTAGAGTTTTTAGGTTGCTTTATTATTCTTAAACCATTCTTTTTCTCTACTCATGTGAAAACTACATCCACTCTCTTTTTTGTTAGTTATCATAGAAGCCCATTATACATTCCAATTTAATGTCTGAAGCTAACATTATTCTCACCTCCAGACAACATAAGAAAATAGTTACCACCACATTCAAATCAATCTTCTGTGTTTTACATGCACTCTTTGGTTCAATTATTTAGCACTGTTCTTTTTCCAAATTTCCCAACTTAGATATTATTTTATTTAAAAATATTTGTTTGGATTTAACTACACATTCGTTGATTTCTTTTTTCACTACTCCTTCCAGAATCACAGACCTTTTTTCTGAGATCATTTATTATCTCATATAAATTCTTCAGCAAGTCCCTTGAGGTAGACTTATTTATGGTAACACCTCTCTCTCTCTCTCTCTCTCTCTATATATATATATACACACACATACACACACACACACACACGAAATATGTATTTCAGCTAAAAATATATTTAGTCTGTCTTCCCTCTTGATTTTTTTTCAGGAACACAGAAGTTGAAAGTTTTCTCCTAGCCCTTCAAATGTATTATTTCCTGCTTCCTTTTATTGTTACTATTGAGAAATCTGTTTTCAGTCTAATTTTATTGTTTTGTAGGGGCCTTGGGACTGTTTTACTCAAGACAGGTAAGTGGAAGAGACTGGTATTATTCCAGGTTAAGACAGTGACAAGGCCTGTGTAGTTCTCCACTTCTTTCTTCGTCTTCCACAGCAAAGATGGAGACTTTGTGTCAAGACGGTAGAAACGATGTCAAGACCAAAACAGTTCAGATTACTGACTCTGAATGAAGAACAGATGGCAAGCATCACCTTGATGAATGGCCAACTTTTGTTGTATTAAACCACTAAGACGTGGGGTTGCTTCACTACAGCATGGACTAGAACAATTAACATACGGTATCTCTGAGTATGCTGTTTTCTATTCTCTCCATACTCTACTTCTGGGAATTCAGTTAAGCACGCGTTACCACCCTGATTCTAGCCTCCGTCTACCTTAATCTGTCATGGTTTTCATCTGCTACTTCTGTGTTGTACTTTGTGCTACTTCTGCACATCTGTTTCTCAGTTTGCTAATTTTCTCTCAGCTACATCTTATCTCAGTTTTTGCTTTGTAATATTTTTATGATGAAGTTCTATTTTGTGTTTTTCCAATCTGCCAACCATCAGTTTTGATCATTTTCACATGCTCTTTTTGTTGTAAATCTTTCATTTCTATTTCTATCTGCAAATTAAAAAGTCTAAATTCCTTGGAGATCTATGTTTATTATTTTTTTTCCTGCTGGCTTGCATTCATGGTAGTTTATTTCCTTGTGTGTGATGATTATTTGGAAGCCGTGCATCTTAATCTATGGAAAATCTACAAGAGGAAAGTTATGATGCTTTCTTCCAGTGGGGACTTACTTCTGCTTCCTTTTGAAGCCCGGTTTTGCTATACACTGGGACTATTTTGTCACCCTTCCCAGTCCATTTCTGGTGACTCAGTTTCAGTTCCCCAATTCTGCAGCTAATGCAGTGCTTCATCTCTTAGCTACAAAGCTATCAGTTATTTGCCTCCAGAGAAAACCTGATTTAAAGCTTACTGCTCATCAAGCATCAACCTCCTGTTTTGATTGTTTGCCCCTTTGCCATCTCCCTTGTATCTGCGGCCCAGCAAAACAGTAAAATATAGTTTATGCTACATATAGGTGTTTTGTAGCAAGGGGGTTCTTGGCAAATCCAGTTTGTTATTCAGCCCCACCTATTTTTTAAAAAGATATTTATTTATTTATTTATTTATTTATTTGGGGCGGGGGCAGAGGGAGAGGGACAAGCAGACTCCCCATTCACCAAGGAGCCTAAGGTGGGGCTTGATCACAGGACCCTGAGATCATAACCTGAGCAGAAACAAAGAGTCAGATGTTTAACCAACTGAGCCGCCCAAGCACCCCCCACCCCACCACCTCTTATTTTTATACTTCTTCCAATTCCTATTTTCACTGGCCAAAGTCAGAAAAGTATAAATTTAGGAAAGTTTTAGCTAGATCCTAACAAACTCTGAGAAGCTTGAAAAATAAATTAGAAGTATCATGTTTTAGGGCACCATGGTGCATCAGTCAGTTAAGTGTCCAACTCTTGATTTCAGCTTAGGTCCTGATCTCAGGGTTCTGAGATCGAGCACCGTGTAGGGCTCCGTGCTGGGTGTGAAGCTTGCTTAAGATTCTCTCTCTGCCCCTTCCCGCCCCACGCTCCCTCTCTGGAAAAAAAAAAAAAAAAGCATCATGTTTTAATGTATAATATACAAGTCTTAAACTCAGATAAATATCTTAAATCCTTGAGTTGTGACTTTGGGCAAGTTACTAATAGCCCACAAGTCATAATTTTCTCACTTAAATAGCAATAATAAAAGTTTTCTTGTGTTATTGAGAATACATATATAGGGAGAAAGATCATGTGCATCTGATATACAGACAATAAATGGTAGATACTTTTATTCATGGTACATATTTTCCCTTGCATGTTATTGGGTTATCTAACCTATTAATTTGTTGGAAGGCTGTTAGAGTAAACTAGAATACAGTATGCAGAAGACAGTGTTTTCTTTAACTGCTATATTGAATGAGATTAACTTTCTACTCTAATTCTGCATATCTATATACATCATAAACCTGGAACTTGTGTATTACTTTAAAATGATATCAAGATGACATATTAATATAGAAATATGAAAATCTCTAAAGCAATCTCCAAGATGCCTGTTATGTTAGCCTTCCGCATAGGTTTTCTTCTTCTACAGTAACTTGAACAGCTAACTAAGCACTCATATTCAAGGAACAAAGTAATCTTCCTCACTCTGCTAAAGAAAGCAAGGACCCTAATGTGGTTGTGAACTGAAGATATTCCCATTACGGTCATGTTCTCTGTTGCATGCTTAATCAAAATTCAAAATGACAATATTGACAGAAATAGTCCACGGAATAAGCAAATGTTGCAAATGGAAATCTAACACTGACCTCTGAGAAATGTAATTCAGGTTATTTGACAAATTAGCTAGGTTTGTCAAAGGGAAACTACAAATTCAGGTAACATAGAAGCTTTGCAAAACTCTAGTCTCCACTTTCTTTTTTGTGTTCTTTGCGTGCCTAGCAAGCTAGTTGGTGGTGGAGGGGAGTGATTTCTGCTGGCTGTACAAGCGGTAGAAAAATCACATTGTAATAAAACCAAACTAAACTCACATAAACTGTCTGGATAAATCTTTCCTGCCATACTCATGATTTTCATGTGTGCCAGACTCTCTGTGCTGTTTGTACTGAATATCAAGATCAGACTTGTAATAGTAAGATCAAAGATAAAAACAATAAACATGCAATATTTACCTGCATCATGTAATGTCCACAATACCTATAAAGCAGGTGCTATCAAACCCTCTCATTTACGTATGAGAAAGGAGGGACAGAGGATGTTAACGGTGACAGAGTAGAAGCAGCCCCGAAGAGCATGTTTCAGCCTCACCACCATCCTGCACACATTGGTTCCACCTCTAGCTCCTAGTCTATCTCCCCCAGAACACTGGCATTTTTGTTAGATAATGTAAATGGATGTTCAAATAGAATTCTTATCCAATAACTCAGAGCTGACTGGGGCAGTGAGTTTATTGCATAACAAAATCAAGATTATCAAACATTTTAGCAGGCCGAAGTAACAGACTCAATCTAATATGATAAAAGAACTTTGGTCAAAAAAATATTTATAAAAATGAGATATGACAAGCATGTGGTTTCGCAGCAACCTTCCTATAATGTCCGAATTTTAGTTTGGTTTAAGAGAGATGATGATAATGATAAAGAGACAGGTAGAAGAAATGCCAAGAAAGAAAGAAAAGAAAGAAAAGAAAGAAAGGAAAGAAAAGAAAGAAAAGAAAGAAAAGAAAGAAAAGAAAGAAAAGAAAGAAAAGAAAGAAAAGAAAGAAAAGAAAGAAAAGAAAGAAAAGAAAGAAAAGAAAGAAAAGAAAGAAAAGAAAGAAAAGAAAGAAAAGAAAGAAAAGAAAGAAAAGAAAGAAAAGAAAGAAAAGAAAGAAAAGAAAGAAAAGAAAGAAAGAAAGAAAGAAAGAACTCCTCTAGCAAGCCAGGAAGGAAAGCACGATTAAAAACCTGAAAGTACTTTGAAGAAACTTAGTGAAGGAGAAGAATCAAGCCTGGGTGTGTGCATGGCACGACCTTGAGCAAGGTCGGAAAGGGAGGTTGCTCTCACAAGTGTCTACGCTTCAGGTAAGTCTGGGGTAGACACGTGGGGTGTCATCAGAACCATCCTGGTGCACCATGCTCACAGTTATGGCTGTGGAACAAGGAGGAGGCTGGGGGACACAGGGAGTACAAATGGATTTGCTTGATGCATGACTGCCCATGAGAGGTGAACCAAATGGTACATATGACACTGGTCCTCTGGCCTGGGTGATCCTGGGGTGCCAAGTGTCCCATTCTTCCAGGATCATTCCTTCATTTAATTGTCCAATACAGTGTCTGAAGCTCCCATGGTGCCTAACTCCACAAAGTCCAGTCGTCCCTCATTTGTCGCATCTGCAAGAGGACCACTGCGTACAGCAGCTCTACTGACCCCTGCTGCTTCACTGTCCGAAGCAGGATGGCAGTGTGGTCATGAGCGTGGCCTGGGGGGGGGGGCAGACCAATTAATTTAGGTACTGGACCTGCCACTTCCTGGTTGAATGCTCTTGGAAAGGTACTTCATCATGCCACACCTTCCTCAATTGTGAAATGGTGGTACCTCACCGTACCTACTCTCCTGGACTGTTCCTCCCTGTAGCCCACAGGTGTTCATCTATCACCCATAAGGGCTCGTTGTATCCAAGTCCCAAATACCCTGTCCCCTGGGAGAAGAATGATTAAAATCCTAACAATATTCTCCAAATCATGACCTCTTCCTTTATTGTGTAGAGAAATTTTGTTCTTCTTTGTCTCAATTTGAGACTTGTACTGGCAAAAAAAGAAAGGCCATTTCAGGAAAGGAACAAAAAAGCAGATGCCTCCACAACCTCCTTCCCCTCTCCTCCCTCTTCTCTCCCCACACCCCCCTCTCTGTCTCTCTCACACACACGCACACACACGTCTCTCACAACTTCTACACTGGAAATGCTTTCTCAATGTCACATTGTTCTTCATTACACTATTAATTATGTTGAGAACCAGCACAATGGGAAGGTGTGTGTGTGTGTGTGTGTGCCATAAATATGAGAAATATGGGTAGTTTGGGACATGTTGAGTTTCAAATGCCAGTAGCATCACTTTATAAAATTACTTGGAAGGTATTTAAATAAGAAATGTAAGTGTTCTTTTTGTTTTTATATAGCCCCATAAACTACATTAGAAATCGATATCAAGACACTAAACTCACAGTGAGTGAATAAGAAATGCCAGTTGAATGATTTGAAATTAAGAGTTCTGGGTCTCAAATGACTAACTATTATTGGGGAAAACAAACAAAGCCACGACGAATTAATCCAAGAGGATTCTATTCACTCCTCAGGTTATAAGTTGTCAATAGCTCCCAGTTGTCCGTTAAAAATTCTGAATTCATAGCCCAGCATTGGAGGTCCTCAGTGATCTGGCACTCCTTCCTTGTCTATTACTTATTTCCTTAAATATTCTAAGGCCCAGCAGATCTGAAAATCCTATACCTCTATTGTCACCTTTTAATTCCAATTCTTTCCCAAAACTAGAAAGACTGACTGCCCCCCAACGCCAAGCATTCAGTTCATCTCTATTAATCAAAGGCCATATTTATACCCAAAAGATCTTCTTGCTGATTTGAAGCGAACTGGCTTATCTAACCCTCTTCTGAATTTAGCTTATACCTAAACACGGCACAATCCCACCTTTGTCTGGGCCACCAAGATTGGGGACATAAATCTGTCATGATCACACATAGCTCATATACTCTCCCATAGCTCCTGGCATGCAGTAGCTATCCAAAAAAGGTTTGGTAAATGACCAGAAATTTGCCTGTTGTTCAGACCAAATAAAATTAGTTCAAAACTGATTTCTTAAATATACTCCTAGATTTACCAGGATTACTACTCAATTATTTTATTCTAATGAATGCCTATACCATGGCACTTTCTGGAAAACAACATTAGACTCCATTTCATCCAAAATAACTGCAGAAACATTTTCAGCGCCTCAAGCATTTCTCAAGGAGCCATGACCAATACACCGAGGCCAGTCAAGAGGAAAATAAAAAATCACAACTTACAGCCACCACTAATTCTAGGGGAATCTTAGACCACATTTTTAAAAGAATTGATTTTGGAATACACAAAGTGACAGGATTTCTCAGTGACATGTTTACAGCTTCAAATGTCCACAAGATTTAATAGAAATCCTCCAAAAGGAACAATACCATGTCTGGGGCCTTCAGTGAGTGTTCTGAATGTTGGGCCAGGCTACCTGGGTCCTCCCTATAGGACAAAGGTGCGTATTCCTCCAGCTGCCATGAGTATTGGCTTCAAGCAGTGCCGCCAGGTCTCCCCCCAGAAATTGCCATCAACCAAAGCGAGCTGCTGAGCCCATGGTCACAGCTCATACCCAGGGACAGTCTACACCCAACTACTGCTGGACATGGAAGTACCACCGCCCAACTGCTAAAACTCTGAAGGTCCATCCGGCTCCAAAACTGCTCGTGAGACTACGTTCTCTTGTCACTGTACCAGAACTCAACTTCTCCTGACAGCCTTTTGGCTTTTCCCTCAATCCTCCATAGCATGTCCCACTGCACCACCGGCACGCACATCAAAGTATCAAGTCCCTTTCCAGGGAACCCAGCCTAAGACAGTGGGGAAAACGGGGTTAAGTAAATAATACATAAATGTACTTTAGACAATAAAGTCTTTAAGTCAATTTCCCATATACTGTACAAGGTCAATAATTTTAAGATAACTACCAGGAACAGATCGCCCTGTAAATGTTTAGTAAGGGGATTTTCATGTACTTTTAATTGAATTATAATGGACACAAACGTTCCTGTTAGTTTCAGGTGGACATGACAGTGATTTGGTATTTTTATACATTATGAAATGATCTGTCACCACAGTTATTACAGTATTATCGGCTGTATTCGCTATGATGTATGTTACATCCCCACGACTCGTTTACTTCATAACTGGAAGTGTGTGCCTCTCAATTCCATTCACCTGTTTCATCTGCTCCCCAAATACTCCCCACTATGGTAACCCACAGTTTGCTTCCTGTGTCTCTGAGCTCCCTTCTGTTTTGTTTTGAATGATATTTTAATTTCCAACTCATGGACTCACACTACCTAAGCACAAGCTTCGGAAATGTCCATTGGTCAAATACACACACACACACACACACACACACACACACACACACACGTACCACCAAGGAAATGCAAACAGGAAAAATATTTTACTAAAAGCAAAGCTATCATGGAAATGTGAGGGGACTTAAGACATAATGTATTTCCTTAAGGTCCACATTCTCTCCTTTACTTCTCTGGGCTGTCTTCTCACTAACTGTCGTCACTTGAGCTCTTCCCACTGCTATATGCTGTTTACCATTTCTGGGCTGTCATCCTCCATTTTATTTCATTTTTTTTTAAAAATGGGAGCAATATTCATGACTATTTAAAATTTATATTTATTAGAAAGCAAACACAATGAGGTTTTGTGCAATTGCATGAAAACTCTTCTAAGAATACTTGGCGTGACCATTATGCCAAAAAAAGTTCAGTGACTCTAAAGCATTTAGAGAGGTATAAAAAATAATTACAAATATATTTTAGTAACTCTAATTTATTGAGCAAAGCACTAGGACAAACTGGTAGAAAGACAAGTTTATGATCCCAGTGCAATATTGCTGTTGTGGTCCTTGTTGTAGCAGGTAAGTGGGGATGTCATGAGGCAGAAGGTCCGCAGCTCGAAAGGATCAGAAGGAAGCTTACATGAGGAGGCACGATTTGTAGGAAAACAATTTTCAACCTATGCAAAGGCATTTAAATGCTGCTGGATCGTTCCTACGTCACTTACGACATTTTATGACCAGCTCAAAGATAGTGCTAGGCTGCCCCGTTGAAAACACAGCCATGTGTCTCAGCTCGTTGCCTGTTCTATTACATTAAACCTGTGAGAAGATACGAGAAGACTGGCAGAGAAGAAAGGACATAATACTATGTTGTCTGGATTTAACTTTAAAAATGACAACCCACTGATGAAAGCAAGAGTGCGGTTTTGTGAACACATAGATGATCTTCCTATTACAGCTTGTGCTGATGACAAACCAGCTGTTTCTGATCAACCTGAGATGAATCTAGATGTATGACCCAGAGGCTGCTGCGATTCAGAGATCCAGCCTTGCATCGCACACAGCACCTCAAAGCACAGTTACACACACACACACACACACACACACACACACACACACACAGTGCCCTGTAACCAAAGCAGAAAGTAAAGGTCACTCCATCTAGCACTGGCAGGCTGTGAATTAGGTGATACCGGGAGAGAACGTTTGGTAAAAAATTGACACTTCAGTGGTATATGGCATGTTGCATTGTGCTGCTTTAATTCCCTCTCAATAATACTCTATCAAAAATCTAAATTTAAATCCCCAGGAGATTATCAGCCCCCAACAGTAGAGATGGAATTGATCAAAACTGTACTGTAAAAATCACATGTGCACAGTCGTGAGGTGTACACTCATGCACAAGTGGGACTCCAGGACCCTCAGATTCGGTCTTTGTGTTCTCCGTCAGTCAGTTCTAGTTTATAGTTCTTCTATGAACTTTGACCTCCTGGCCTGATGATTTTTAGAGGGAAATGTTGATAAATTTTTTCTGGTTTCTACTCCTGATTTAACCTTTTGGCAATTGGTGAAAGAAGTTACTAGAATGGAAGTATGAGGGTTCCCCTTTCTGTACATCCTCGCCAACATCTGTCATTTCCCAACTTATAATTTTAGCCATTCTGACTGGTGTGAGGTGGCAGCCACTCCAGAAAACAGTATGGAGATTTCTCAAGAAGTTACAAATAGAGCCACCCTGTGACCCAGCAATTGTACTACCAGGTATCTACCCCAAAGATACAGACGTAGTGATCCGGAGGGGCACCTGCACGCCAATGTGTATAGCAGCAATGTCCACAACAGCCAAACTATGGAAAGAGCCCAGATGTCCATCGACAGACGAATAAAGAAGATGTGGTGTATATACATACACAATGGAATATTACTCAGCCATCAAAAAATGAAATCTTGCCATTTGCAACAATGTGGATGGAACTAGAGGGTATTATGCTAAGCAAAATAAGTCAGTCAGAGAAGGACAATTATAGGATCTCATTCATATGCGGAATTTAGGAAACAAAACAGAGACGGGGCGCCTGGGTGGCTCAGTCGTTAAGCATCTGCCTGTGGCTCAGGGCATGATCCCAGGGTCCTGGGATCGAGCCCCACATTTGCTCTCCCACTCCCCCTGCTTGTGTTCCCTCTCTCGCTGGCTGTCACTCTCTGTCAAATAAATAAAATCTTAAAAAGAAAACAAAAAACAGAGGCTAATAGGGGAGGAGAGGAAAATATGAAACAAGACAAAATCAGAGAGGGAGACAAACCATAAGAGACTCCTAATCTTAGGAAACAAACCGAAGGTTGCTGGAGGGGAGAAGGTGGGGGGATGGGGTAACTGGGTGATGGACACTAGAGAGGGTATGTGTTGTGGTGAGTGCTGTTGTTGTGTAAGACTGATGAATCACAGATCACAGACCTGTACCCCTGAAACAAACAATACATTATATGTTAATTGAATTTAAGTTTTTTAAAAAATGGTAAAAAATAAAAAATTTTCAAAATAAAATAAATTTTAAAAAAGAAGGGAGGTGTGATTCATGTATTAGTAAGCACTGAGCTAGGGTCATAATCTAAAACACAATAATTCTAAGAGTCTGGGATCCATCCTGTTTCTCTTCACCTTCACCCTTTTCACACCCTTACATCGTGACTGGCTTAGCAGCCTGCTGGCTGGGTCCCTGCCTCTGTTCTCTCCACCCTAACTTCCCATTCATCCTGCACATTTTTATAGCCCTCATTGCTTTGCACACAAGCTCCTGTTCACACTGTTGTATTTTTCCCCGGGAAATGACTCCTGGAGGGAAGAAATCATACATCATGCACTTTTGCATCTGTATACCATATTGTCCAAGGCATGAAGAGGCAGCGTTCCTTCCAGCTTCGGGCCGTAGCTGGGGAGCTAAGACCTAGACAGACAGCTGGGGGTGGGGGCATCGGAGGACAGAGCAAGGGGCGAGAGCCAGTCAGGTGATCCATCATGGCTTTGCACTCACAGGGGAAGAGTTTCCCTGAGATTTACACCTGAACCTTGAAACCCGTCTTGGATATGAACAGAAATTACACTAAACTGACGAGTGTGCAAAGGAGTGGTTTGTCGATAGAAACTTTATTTTTGGAGTAACTGGTGTGTCTATTTTCTGAAATGCTTCGACCGTCAGTAGGTTGGTTCCGACAGTAAAGTGGGAACGGTCGCGTTGCTTCCTTTCCTCGGAGCCCGTTCCATGTCAGATCCAGGGGCTCAGTGTGTCTCAGTGGCCCCCTGGATATAGAAGGACCCACCAGCTCTTGTCCTCTTGTCCCTTCCAAGGCTGCACAGAACCATTCCTATTCCACATTTGTTTAACACAAGTTAACGTATGTACTGATTTGATATAAAGCGTTAAGTGGATAGTAATTCATTCGTGTTTACTTCTCCCCCACAACTTTGGCATCTTAGAAGCCGTTTCCATGCCGTAATGGTTAACTTGAGCCCTGCCAGCTTGGTTTCCAACCCCACCTCTGCCACACCCTCACCTACCTCCACCCCACCCACCCTGAGCCGCATGGAATCTCCTGAGTACTGTCTGGTGTCACTCACTTCTCAGCCTGGAACACCTTTCTCCGCTTAGTTAATTATGCTCAGCTCGAGCACTGCTCGCTGCCAGTGACCACGTGGGCTTAACCCAGTCCCCCGGGCATCAGCACACCTAGTACTCTACGTTTATTGTAGTCTTTCTCATACTGCATTGTGCCTACCATCTGCTTGCCTTTCAACTCTAGTAGACTGTAAGACCTTGCTGCTCAGAATTGTGTTTTATCAGTCTTTCCAGCACGCAGTGCTGAGCGTGCTACACGAATGAATGAGTAGTCCAAATAATTAAGGTGGACATCTGACAGAACTTGGGAGGGAGTGATGCCAGGTGACACAAAAGGTGTCTTTTGTGGCCCATTGCTTCCACCAACGTCTGAAGGTTGACCTTATCCCTCAACCAAGAAAACTCACAATACTCCCTGTTACCTAAACACCCCACCTGGCTCAGATTCACTGTGTGAAATAGTGTATAGCTGATCTATTTTTATTTGTTTTCTGTTTCTCTTCTGGGCTTCTCACCAACCAGTGAGGGATTACCTTAAAGACTTACGTAATAATATACTAAAAAAAATTTTTTTTCAATTCTTGTCTAATTGCTTCAGGTGGGCAAGGCTTGCCTCTCCCATAATCAGGGACATATTATGTACCAGGGACCAGATGTGATTCTCCTGTTTGGTCCCACTTGTAACTAGCACGGTGCTGGGCACAGGGTAAATTCCAAAATAGAGTAGCTGCAGAGCTCTGGGGACCAGGAATACCTGGCACACTGGATTCTGATTTTTCGCTGCACATTTAACAGACTCTGAATTCCAGACTGTCAGCCTACCTCCAAGAGCATACCCTGAATGATGTGGCCATCTGGAAACACAGTTTTTAATTTCTCTGTGCAGTGGAGGTGAAATGAAAGTTCAGATGTAGAATTAAATGTCTTTAATATCATAGAAGCTCTTAAATATTTAAGTTTGAATTAAACTGATATTTGTGTAGTGATAAGCAGGCTATTGAAACTGGGGAAATGAGCTCTGGTTTCTATCTCAGCTCAATTTTGTCTCTGGCTTCCCTGCATGGGAGCTCAGAGAATAACCCAGGATCTTAAAGAATGTCCCCATACTCCAGGCAAATTTTCCCATCCTATACAGTTAGTATAAGAATTTGGAGATTATTATGTGGCTAACCCTTCCCGCATATAATAGAAATAAACAGCTGGAGTTTGAGACCCAGGGAGTAAGATGGCAGAAACACATGGTGACGCCCTTCAGGATGGAGCAAACTTTGAGAAAGAGTGGTTTTTCTTGCTCCTCCCGCACTCCTAACGGTGGTGTCCTTTGCCCAGAACCCGATCTGCTACCCTGCAATGCTGTCGAAAGCTTACGCACGCATGCACTGTGCTGTTCATGCCCCAGCACCCTGGCTTCCCTCCTTTCTTCTCCGTGGAAACGCTCTCCTGGAATGTTCTTTCCTTCTCTATTCCCTGAGTAACTCCCACTCAGCCCAACGCTTTGTTCACTGTGAGATCCTACAGCGATCTTTCCCTGGTCCCTCCTCCAGGCTCTTATACTGCTCAGAATAAATAACTGGCTCACTGTGCGGCAGTCATGTTTTGCTATGAATTCTTTTTGTAAGTTTCCTGATGATCTTGTTGAGTCAAGGACTCTTCCCGATTCATTACCCAGTGCAGTGCCGGGCACATAGGAGGCGCTCAGTGACCGCTCAACTGGACAACGCAAAATTGCCCATTTATCTTTGATGTCTCTTCTTCCCCAATACTTTTCTTATCATTAGAATCCCTGTCTTTAGGATCCAGTCATCGAGTGTGTCCCCTGACGGCCAGGACACCCCTCAATAGCTCCAGCACATGGCGCCCTGGCACTGACTCCTGTCCTGGCTCCTCTTCTCACGCACGTTCTCATCACACTCACGGTAAGAAACGCAACGCTCTCCTGGTTCACGGCCCTGATTTTGCAGATGACCTGGAGACAGGAGTCTCACAAGCTACCCTGCCAGTTAGTGACCCTACTCAGTATAGAGCCCACTTCGACCACGTTTAATTCCAAACTCTTCATACTCTCCGTATCATCTTTCCTGTGTCCTGTTTCTCAAGATTGGCTGAATTAACATATAATGTTCTAATTCTTGAGATGAGCTGGACTAATCCTGAAGCGATAATGTCTCTCTAACAGTGGAAACCAGGAACCATGACAGTCTGTAGGTAGACGATGATGCCCTCACATCACAGAAAGCAGGCAAACTCTACTGTATACTTGCTATCACTCTGTTTACTGGGCTCTCGGGGAAGTGGATGGCAAAGACATTTGAGCTTCACTGGTGAGGTTAAAGATTGCGAACAGCAGATTTTGAGAAGGAGACAGTGACTTGTGAAAATATCCTGAAGTGCCAAAGGAGATCTTTTAATCAAAAGAGACCTAAAAATAACTTCTGAAGACGTTAGTGTTTAGCCTCAACAATTTGAAGCCAGTAAGATGCCAGAAATGATGGCCAAGTCTAGGAATGATAAAGGAGAATTTCAACAAGTGAGAAAACTTTTATCCAGTGAGCACCAGGAAAACCAGGATAGAACACCTGAAGCTGAAAGTGCTGACATTTTACTTTTTAATCTTGCTGTTGGTATGACCAGTTTACAAAAAATAAAGCCAAGAGCTTTTTCTCTTTCTCTGTTTTTAACTAAGGGAAAAGATATAATTCTTCCAAAAGGCTTTTTGGGGGGAGGGCTTGTTTTTGTTTTTTGGCAGAATTTCATTTCTGGATCTGCGTTGTCATTACTAGGATGGCCATCATCCAGGGACTGTCACCGGAGGAATGGATCCTATGCTGGGCTTCAAAAGCATGTTTGCTTCAACTTCACAATCTGATGAGATGCAAAACTATGGCAGTGGCCAGACTTATACCAGCTATGCTGGATTTATGTTCCCATATTTACAGAAATATATACTAACCTGTGCAAAATACCTTATGAAAGCAGCTTGTGTGTAAATTATTTATGAAAAGATGATTTTCCCTGGACTGGAGCATCTGTATTAAGACAAAAGTCATGAATGCTTTTGTAGATCACAAAATGGCCCTAGATTCCCTATAGGCCCTTTTATCAATCAGGGGAGTCTCCTTCCCTGCTTCTTAAATCTGGGGGGCCTTGTGACTTTCTTTGACCAACAGAATGCATCAGAAGAAACCACTGCATGGCTTTCAAGTCTGGGCCTCAGAGACTTTACTCTTTTTTCTCTTACTCTAAGAAATGTTCTACCACTCTGTGAACAAGTCCAGGCTAGCCTACTGATTGATAAAAGACTGCGTGAAAAGAGGCCCCAGCCAATCCAGGTATTCCATCCATCTCTGCTGGGAGGCTTCAGAGGCACGGTGCATATTAAGTACTCGTTTTAAGCCACCAAGTTTTGAGATAGTTTGTTATCAGCAAAAGCTGTATGATGTACATGCCTTACCTCGAACTTCTTAGTTGGTTTCTGGATGGGGTCTAATGTCTAGCCTGATGTTCAGGTGTGCCTAATAACTTCTTCCAGTTGGGCATTTTTATTTGTTTGTGCTTTTCTGGGATGAGAACAGTTGCCTGTCCATGTGAGCACTCCCAGCAGCAATGCGCCCCTAACCTGGACCGCAGGAGCAAGAATGGATGGGCAACTTATTCCTTTCCCAGCAAACTGGGTTCCTCCTAGAGGACCAGGACATGAGCTCCCAAATCACAGAAATTTTCATGTGAACAAAGAAGTTGTTCGATGAAATCTATCCCTAGGAGTGATGACAATGGTGGGACACTGGATTCATTTTAGTTCAAATTCCAAATTGATTCTGGTTCAAGGCAAGAAAATCCCCTGGAGATCATATTCCTCCCAAGCCAATTTTGTGCAAAATGCTTGGATTAAGATGACGGGACACTTCAGTGTTAGTCCAAATATTTTTTTATTTTAGGAAGACTCTTTAGAAATGAAGTTAGATAGTGCCCATCACTTGATATTTTTGCAGTGCTTATTCTAGCTGAGACCAGATGGAATGGAGTAAATCATGTAACAGCACCCACAGTGCTGGCCAGGTGGTCCAGGATTGATGAGTGGCAATCAGTGGAGAAGTATCTGTGGTCTAGAAACACCATGATGGGTTTAGTGATCTATGAAAGAATGATTTAAATAAGAACATATGAACAACTTAGTATATGGCTAGAGGGAAATGGGGCAACTCTAAACTCCATTCTCTCAGTTTTTAAATTATTATTTGAAACTCGTTAACTCAATGCTAAGCATTTGTAGAGGTTTACTCAAAGTGCAGTGACTTACAGTAGTGTGACATTGTGCCCTTGCATGACGTACTGTATGGGGACTAACCAGGTGTGGTTTCTGTGCGTATTTATAAATTTGCTTTTTCTCTGATATGCTTTCAAAACCCCTCCAGGCCACAGATTTTTAATCTCTTACATGGGGCATTTGAGAAAGAATGAACTTCCTTCCTACTCTCAGAATCTCTGATTTACTGTTGGATCACAGATTCCTATTTTATTCATTCACAAAAAATATTCTGAGAAGGCTGCTGGGTAGGCCTGATTTTTGGAAATCTTGAGAACAGTATCCATAATCATCACATGTAATTATTCATTGTATCCTAGTGATTAGCCCTTCATTTCAGGAGACATCCTCCCCATGATAAACCTCAGAGTTCTACTAAGAAGGTAAATGAGATACACACTTGCAGGAAGGATTGTGGATTAAAGACTGTCACCTGTCAGATGGTGTTCCAGACCTTTCACATACGTCATTTCACCATCACCACATCTCTGTGGGGGAGGCACAGTATTCTATTCTATGTTATAGGTAAAGAATTGGAAACTCCAAGAAAGAGGGTCATTTTCCCAGGGTCTCACATCTCATTAAAAATAGAATCGGGTTCACCATCCCCACTGCAAAACCCCACCTCATTAAGACCATCATCATGTCTCAACTGAACCACTGTGATCAAGCCTGCTTTCATGTTATCCCCCAAAGTTCATTCTCCTCATCGTAGCCAGTGATCTGCTCAAGGCACAAGTGGTATAGTATCATACCCTGTTAACAACACCCTTCTGTGGCTTCTCACTAACCAAAGTATACAATCCAAAGCCCTTCCCCATGGCCTGTGGGGACCCTCCATCACCTCCCAGCTCTGCCTTTTCTATAGGAATCCTCCTCACGGCCTCTTTGAAAGCACTCACACATCTTAACTTTCTTCTCTCTCTCTCTCGGCTATTTCTACTCACAGTTTTCAGTGCCTGGAACATTTTCCCTGCAGTCTTCACGTGGCTGTCTGCATCTCTTTACTTCTACGTCCCCTTCAGTTTCAACCCCATTACTATGGTATTTTTTATAACACAATTTGATGCATAAAGAGCATTATTAATTTTTTGCCTTACTAAAATATAAGCTCCAACTCGTACTCCAACACTTAGAACAGTATCTAGCACAAAGAAAATGCTAAGTAGAATCGTCTTACGAAGGATATAATTGATCTAAGCATGCAGAGAGTTGAAACTCATCCATACACCCACTTCTTCTTCCATCTATCACATCACTAAAGGTTAAACACACAAATAAACCAAAGACACATGAAGTGAGTCCTTTACAAACATTCCTCCTAATAAGAAAACAGAGTACATGGAAGAAAATCCTAACCATAAAATACTTTCTCCATGAAAAAAAAAAAAAAAAAGCAGAAATCATGAATTTGTAACATAGAAGCTCCCTAGCTCTGTAGTTAAAACTGCAGGTTTTGGCATCAGACCCGCCGGGTATAATGGCTGCCTGACCGTTCGCTCACAAGCTGTGACCTTGGAAGCACTATGTCATTTCTCTCTGGCCCAATTTCTTCACCTGAAAAAAACGTGGATCCCAAGAGTATGGACCTCAGAGGATTTCTCTAAGAAATAAATTTTTGCATGACTCACTATTAGTAGCACACTGATAAACCAGCTTTGTAGAAAACAAGTCAACTCCTGGCCTCCCCCCAAAAAATCCTGAATTAGTAGTGTTTACCAATTTACATGACATAGTACCATGGCTGATCTTAAACTATCAATGGTTTAACAATTGGCTTCTAAAAATTTCTGAGTATTCAACAAATACCTCCCGTTAGCCTCTATGAGACAGCTCCAACCACTGATGATGCTTAACTAGTAAGCAAGAGGATATACTTTAATAAAAAGGCAAACTAATAAAAACAAGATAATGAAACCAACACAGTACACAATATTAAATACAAAGAGTTTTCACCTCAATCATTAGCCAGTTTAGCACATGTACAAGCCAAGACTATGATGACAATGATTTTAGGAATCATATCGAACCCTCCATGAGTATTCTTAACGTACCTTAAGGTTCCCAATTTACCTCTACTTCCTATTTCCCGGTCACTATCATGATCTTCAGAGTTGTTTTTGTTTTTTTTTTTCCCTCCCTGAATTTTGAGGCTCGTCTTCCTTTGAAAACTTTGGCTTAGTACACTGCTCTTCTCTGTGTCAGACTAACCCCTCCAACGTCCTTGATTCATATATGCTGGATCCAACTCTCAGCTCATGGTTAGCCCCAAGCACTCAGCCAGGACCTCTCAGTTTCTCTTAGGAAGAAAAGTGACACCTGCTAGACCTTCAGACCCACTCTGAGCGTAGCCACAACAGTCTACTGGTACTAGGTCCCTTGACCCAATGCACCATGATCTCTCTCCTTTCTTCACCTTCGACTTGCTTAGCACCCTCTTTCCACCTGTCCCCAATTAACTACACCTTATTCTTCATTTTCATGTGAGACGCCACTATGTTTAGGAGGGCTTTCCTCCTTACCCAAAGACTCACGTGGCTGACATACTGGCACCTTGTATTGTGCCTCGAAGGCTGCAACGTAAATGTCTTGGTCCCTCACCTATACAAGTCCGCTACGCTTAAGACCTTTTTGGCAGAAATTCTACCCTATGTAGCATTTTCCTCCCAGTGCTTGATAGTGCCCGGCACGAAGAAGCTATACATTATTTTATGTGATTATGGGGCTAACTCTACTGCACAGAAATAGATTTTTTTTTTGTCTCACACTCCTGAATTCTGCCTCTGAAATCCCTCTGGGTCCCGTGTAAGTACACAAAGTCAAGCAGTTCGAGTGACAAGAGGCCACGCATGGTGCTCTTGTGAATGGCGATTGGTTGGTCTCAGGACCTGTCAGCCCCCAGCCATGCTCCCCCATCCTGAGCGCCACCTGTGCCTCGCTCAGCACTGGCTGCAGCCATGTGAGTTTCTACCAGCTTTGAGCAGGACGCCAGGGGCCCTGTTAGGTTCAATTCTAGCTCCCAGTGTAGGAAGAGCTGACTTTATTATTTCTGGTCTACGAGATCACATATTGCTACTGCAGAAGATGAGAATAGCTTTGCTAAAAATCTGTTGTTCTATATCTAAAGGGTTCCCAGTTCAAAGTTCAACAAAAAGTTAATTTTAAAATCTGGAAACAACTGCGACTCTCCTAATCCCATCAAGTTCAAATATAATCGTGAAATGATTTCCAAGAGCCATGTGCAGCAATGAGCTTAACGGAGAAGGGACTGGACTACAAAGATCTACAATTTAGGCAAGAACTACAATCTCAGCTCCCCTTGTCTGAACCAGATTTTTTTTTTTTTTTTAAAGAGCAAATTCAAGGATTGAGGACCTTCTGGGTAACACAATGGGCAAGCATGTCCCTGATTAGGAGGAAAAACCCTTGCCCACTTCCACAAGGTGTAAAGGAAATCTGTAATTTTTGGTTTTTGTGATATCTAAGTTTATGATTAGGTTTCTAGTTCATGAGAACTTTTCCTGTTAGACCTTTTCTACTGAAGATGAGCCTTGGGCTCTCGTGCTCACTCAAGTGCTTTGCCTTCAGCCTGCTCAGACAGCACTGTCCGTTTCTCTTCGTTCAGGATGGAAGGAGGCTTCAGTGCCACAGCATCTCCTTTCCAGAATGTTATTTCTTCCCCAAAACCTTAGTCATCATTTCAGTCCTATCTCCCTGAGGTCCTTCTATATAATTATGCTTTTCTGTTGTTCCTTATCTTTGCAGACTCCTTCATGGTTTCTCTTCCCATATTTATCCGGCGAGGACATGTTTTTCTTTGAGAAGCCACTCTCAAGAGATTCTCAGTTTATTCTTTCTTTTTCTAGTCCTAAATCATGTGGCTTTGCCCTTTACCAAATAAGATCCTTTCCCCTCTCCTCTCTAGTTAAAGGTTACCTGTGTCTTCTCTTGAGCCGCTTTCAATCAGGCAAAGAGAAGCTTCAGACAGTTTCCCTATGATTTGTTTACATATCGGTCTCCCACAGTAGGTGCCAGGCTCCTTATGGAAATTCCTGGGCTTCTTTGTGTCCCCATCCTAGCCCCTTGCATGGCACCTAAAATCTCAGTGATCTTGATTGAAATGGGTTATTCTGTGAAGTGGTCTAAACAGATGCTGGTGGCCAGGGCTCCCTGGTGTGTTACGGGATTACGCTACCAAATACGGGAATATCCCTGCAGCAACAGCAACTTGTAAACAAGGATGGAGTTGCTTATGGTATTTTATTCTTCTTCTAGTTTTAAGAACTCAGAATGAATATTAAACCCTACAGGAAATGAAGGAGAGAATTTGACAACTGGCAAACATCTGCAAAATTAAAAAGCAATCAACCCTAGAATAATGGAAGTTCTTCAAGGTTTCAGCTCACTGATTCTGTTCAAATATATATCTTGAGTAAACCTTCCAATTAGGAGCATGTCTTACTTCACCAAAAATTGTTAAGTCTATTCTGTAAATTATGTCTCAGGCAAAATAATTTACTTCATACAGATAAAAAAAAATGGGGGAAACAATATGGATTTTGCAATGTTTCTAAGTGCTCATTATTTGTAAGAAAATCCAACCGGTTTATTTTTTTTAAAGATAGTAATTCAAAACTGACAGTCAAATTTCAGATGACCTTGATATCTGCAACATCACATCCTCTGTGGGAAGTTGAAATTTGGTATCTTTCTAATGCTACTTTCCATTAATGATTATGTGGATTCTTTTTTTTTTTTTTCCCTTCAAGTCTTCAGACTGAAGGGGAAAAAACAGTGTACCTGAGGAAAGGTAGCTTGGGAAGAAATAAACACATCACAGAAATCCTGTGTCATTCCAGTTCTTGACCTCAGTAGGTACTTTCTGACACTCCTGTTCACCCTGTGTGTGCCAGATTCCTCAAGGAAAGGGCAAAGATGACCAAACACTGCTCTGTGCTTTAAGAGTTCATATCTTAGTGATACCAAGATGGCAAGAAAAAAAAACATTCAAAAAGATTAATGCCTATATAAAATATATCCAAATTGTCATGGAAATATGAAAAGAGAGGAAAACACGTCAGGCACTGACTAGAGCATTAGGGAGAGCTTCCATAGAACAGTGACATTTAATCAGAGTGGTGAAGAAAGACAGGACTGTCTAGGTCCAAAGGGGAAAAGTGAAAAGGAGTTGTCGTGGAAAATGAAAGAAAAAGAGACAACATACAGAGACACAAAGAAACATGCAAGGAAAGGGAACAATTTAGTGTGGATGGAAGGGGACATGAATGGGGGTAGAAGGAATGATGAGGCCAAAATGGTGGGGGTCACGATGACGATGGTGGTGATGATGATGACTGTGAAAGGCATTATCATGAGGTGTAATGGTTCTTCCAGTAAATATTAAGCAGGAGAGAGAGGCTTAAGATGTGGGGATGCAGGAAGAGACCATCATTCTAGTCCAGTTAAGAAATGATGAAGGAAAGGAGTGGCCATGGGAAGAGATGGAAAGAAAAGAATTCAAGAGAGATTTGGTGATGAAGACAATCATCCTTGGAACCTGTAGGGCTAAGTTTGTTACTAAGACAACAGGTATGGAGAGAAAGATATATTTAAATGTTAAAACCACTGGGTGTATGGTTAGTCATGATCGTTTCAATTAAAAAAGACATCTGTAAGGCCCCAAGGAGCAAGAGAGAGAGAGAGAGAGAGAATTATTCTTTCAAGTAACATGTTACCCAGAGAAGGAGAAAATATAAGTGTGTCAATAATGATAGCTTGTTATACGTTCCATAATAAAGCAAATAATAACAAGCTTCATAAGAGGTATGACCACATTTGATCAGCCAATAGAAAATATACTGGAAAGAGTTTTTTTAGCTGTGTTTGAATCTCGTCTCTGTCACTATCTGTCTAGATTGAGGTTGTGGGTGCCTAATGAATATGTTGGTTAGGACAAGATAAGTGGTAACTTTGGATCGGTTCATTTTTCTGATCTGTGTTTCTTTTCTGTAAAACTTCTCACAACACCTAGTAGATAGGGTGAGCAACTCTCCAAGTTTGCTCGGGACTGAGGGATTTCCTGGGATGCTGTTGGTCACCCTCTCACAAAATGTGTCCTGGAAATGTCATTTAGTCTCTCCCAAAGTGACCAGAAAACTGTGTCCCTAGAGTTAGTGAGATTTTACCCCCTACTGATTTGTGAAGTCCATATGGAACTCGAGAGACATCTGTGTTCATCAAAACCCAGAGACATGCTGAGAAGGCATGTGAGGCTCCAGGCTAAGGGTGGGTGGCAGGGGAGGCGAGGTGGGTATATGGAGACATGGGGGGTGAGATGTGAGTATGCACTGTAGGGGAAGGAGGGTAGTGGGGAGAACAGAAAACTATTCACAGACTCACTGATCACTCGATACAGATCACTAATTCCTCTGCAGAACTGAACTGAGATTAGTATCTAAGCTTTATGTGAAAAATGACTAACTGCAAATATGAGAGCAAATCAGGCACTAGGAAGCTACAAATTATTCTACGGTCAATAATTTGTGTAGCTTGATTTGAAATACTCATCTGCATTTTAAAAAACTTCTCATGGTATTTATTGCATTTATCCTGTCCTAGGATATGGAGTCAATTCAAAAACAGTAATGCTGACATTCTGAACTTCATTTTCTCTTGGATTCACTATCTTGTCTTTAACACATATAAACAATAAAAAATATTCATATGTTGTGTGTAAGTCATCTATGCTTTACTGAATGTATATATGGTTGAGTGTTGAGAGTCACAGTAGATAGAAAATATGATCCTTTCTATGCTGCACAGTAAGACACCAGTAGCAAAACTGACGTGCCACATGATCGCACTCAATTACATCATGAGTTAGAGAAGATCTGGAGATTTGAAAATGTAGAGGATATCTCTGACAGATTAATAATATAAATGGACAAATAAAGTTAGAAAATGGAGTGTATCACCCAAGGGTAAAGCCCAAATTCTGGATACTAAGGCTCGAGTCTGAATTCCCCATGCATGCCATGCTCTCGGGTTACGTGATCACACACAGATAGGAATTTCCTATACGTGTATTTTCCTGAATAATGGGCCAGGCAAAGGCAAAATAGGGAAATATACAACTGTTGCCATTCTAAAACAAACTAACAAAAAAAACCCAAAATTTAAAAACAGACCAAACTCTATGAACATTAGAGAATCTACTTAAAGTTTGCAGCTTTAAGCTTTTTCTGCAAAATATTAATGTGATTTCTTCATAATTCCATCAATTGTTTACCATTTTCTGCACTTGTTATTTTGGGTACGATCGAAATGCTGCTGTGAAGGGAGGAACCTAGAGCAGTACCGTACGGTACCTCTAGGTGGCACCAGGTTGGATCCTGATCAACGGTGAAAGGGCTCCCGCATTCAAGGGGATGACTCCCTTCTCCACCAGTGTCCTTTGCTATTTTATCTATTAAAAGCAGCCCTCAAGAAATTACCAGAAACTGATTTGTACTAAAAAGCAAATAACTAACAATATCTTCAACTGGTTTTACATTTTCTAGTACTCAGAACATGAAGCTTAAAGGTTATCAGGATCAGGAGTCAGGAACCTACTGCATTTTTTTCAAGTAAGGTTAACCTAATAGGAGTTTACGTTAGCCCTCATTGTATAATAAAAATGCCCCAGGGAATTACAGACAGTAATAGTCCACATGCTGAGTGTTATGATAGAAATGAAAACAAAAATGAATAAGGATCTAACAGATATTAGGCATTAAACTTGGGTAACACTCAATTTCTCCATATGATGTTATTTTGTTATCATCCATGCAAATAAGTTCAGGCAAAAACTTTTGCTGCTGGAGAACATGTCTGTCTTCTAAGGGACGGAGAAAGAAAAGACTCAGAAACAGCTAAGTTAACAAGAAATGGTTGCAGCTGCCATGATACTTTTGTGGTGTGTCTGCTGTGAATAAGAACATGTGTTTGGGGGTGCCTGGGTGGCTCAGTTGGTTAAGCAGCTGCCTTCGGGTCAGGTCATGATCCCAGGGTCCTGGGATGGAATCCCACATCTGGCTCCCTGCTCAGTGGGGAGCCTGCTTCTCCATCCCCCTCTGCGCCTCCCCTGCTTGTTTGCCCAATCTCTCCCACTTTCTCTCTCTCTAAAATAAATAAAATCTTTAAAAAAAAAAAAAAAGAAAAGATGTGTTTGGTACTTTCTTCCCAGAATTATCACAAGAGACCATTAAGGAAGATCCACTGTGCCCCATTTCACAGATAAGAAAACCAAGAGTGGTTGGGTAATTTGCTCAAAGGTCACATAGATAGGAAGTAGAGAAAAAAATTAAAAAAAGCTTCAAAGCTATACTCTTCATTCCACTAAGCTAGATAGAATTTTACAATTATGTGGTCCAGAATTTTCAAAGGTTTCCTATACAGGCTTGTCTATCTGATTACACACCTAAGGGTAGAGACTGCTATGCCTTCAGGAACCTTGTGTCTGTGAACCTTTGGACCTTGAAACCTAAAACAACTATAAAATTTCAGTTCAACTAAGACTAATCCTAATTAATAATGAGGAGCCATTCTTCACACTGTTTTTCAACTGGTTTCTACGCCACATTTTCATGATGACTCTAAGATGACTCTTGCTGCAGTCATGTCGACCACAGGACAGACAACTTAGCAGATCTCAGTTTTACTTATTTAATTCATTTCCGTGCTCCTTTTAAATATGGGTGCCACCCATGCCTGCTTCCAATTCATGTCTCATCTACTCTTTATGAGTCCTGGGCCTTCGATCTTTCTTCAACTGCTATTATGGTTGCAGCATCGCTCCACATAGTCCGACAAGGTCATTTCCACAAGAAGGATGCAGGTTAATTACGTGGGTGGCCAGTTACGCTATTATTGCTCTTTGGGTGTCGTGTAATATAATGGGAGCGCTGAAAATGTTGTCTTGTTTTATAAAAATGCTTCTGGACTTTTCATTTCTCTATGTGTGTGACTTCCTGCAATGAATTGGCAGCAGACTTAAAAATGTGAAGACCTGAATTGTAATAAAAATCCCTACAAAGACTGGGTTATAGAACCTTGTGAAAAAACAACAATTATGTCTTCATTCATTTATCTGTGCATTTTTAAAAATTGAACAAGTATTTATTTCCCAGGCACTGTGACGACTCCTGAGGGTATATCAGGAACAAGACGCTGTCTCTGCCCATAGGGAACATACAGTGTAAAAGGGGATACTGACAAATTTTTAAAATCACAATTCAGAAATGAGCTAAACTAGAAGTGAGCACAGAGACTGTAGGGACCCTTAGGATAAGCACTTAGTACAATCGTGTAGAGTTAGGAGAAAATTCATCTGACTGGATCATAGTATATCATTAGTAAGGGATGAACCTGGAGGAGAAAGCCGGGGCTCTCACAGAGATTACACATACTGTTGAGGAATCTGGACTTTCTCCAGTGAAAATGGGGAGCCACTAAAAGGTTTTTAATCAGGAAAGTGACATGAACAGTTTTGCATCTTTACTAAGACATCCTGGCTCCATTAAGGAGAATGTAGATACACTCAGTCTTTGGAGATAAAAATGCCTTTGAATATAATTATCCTAGAAAAAGCAGGGAGGTAAGGTAAAATATATCTCAATTAGGGTGAGTGAGGTAAGGACGGAGGGGCAGGCTGCCCAAGATGGTCTTGGATCTGGGCTCAGACAAGGTGAAGGCCTTACTTGTGGGTCTCCCACTGTCTGGGCACACGGAAGGCTGCCCAGGGAGCTTTAAGACTAAGAAAGACCACTTCCAGAGAGGACTAAGTGTCTGGGCACAAGTTGAGGGGAAAAAGGTCGCCTCAGTTGGCAATACAGAAAGTATTGCTAGGAGGAGAGAAATTATCCAGTGCAAGGCACGCTTAAGCCCCTATGTTACTGTACCTTATATGACTGCATTTTTAAATCCAAAATATGCCTTCAGAACAGATACGTTTCATTGACAGAGTAGGCATTATTTTAAGTTAAAAAAGAAAGATTGGATTAGACCATTATCACATATTTAACTTTCTGCTGGACGTCTTTCTCTCTACATATGCCACAAGGGCCACTAGCTTAACATGAATAAACCATCCCATTTCCTCTGTGCGCCTCAAACCCTCTCCTTGTCCCTTATTTCAGTTATTCCGGCCAAAACCCTGATCACTCAAGTTTTCTCCCTCAACCTTGCCTTCATCACCAAGTTACTTTAAGTCCTCGTCATGTTAATTTTTACTCACCTCCCGAATCTGTCCTCTCCTCTCCATCCCTACAAGATCTGAACATTATGTTCAAACTGCCATATTTCCATGGCTTTCTAAATCATCTGTCAACTTCTTGTTCCTGCCCTCCATACTGCTGCCAGAGAGATCCTTCCATAGCTTGTATCTATTCAAGTAGTTCCTCTATGTGGAACTCTCCCATGGTTGTGTCGTACAGAATTCAAGTGCCACTAGCTCTATTTGACACACAGTGCCTCTCTCCACGTGACCCATAACTGCTTCCGAGACTCAGGTTAACTGACTCCCCTCCCCGCCCAGTATGACAGTCATGCTATACGGTAAGCTTCTCTCTCCTCGTTTCATGCTGTTCAAGACCTCGGAACGTAAACACACGCAATCCTCATTTCCTGAGATGCTCTTATCCTCATCACTCGTGCCCGTCTGCCAAAAATTCCATCCTTTTCAACCAGAGGTTCCGGTTAACTTTCTATGGAATCTCAGAGTCCCCCAAGTCAACCTAAGCATATTTTTTGTTCTTACACTGAACGGTAGTGTGCCCTACAGAGAGATTACAGGCTTCAGTCAGATCTAGACTGGGATACTAAATCCCTCACTCGGCATGCGCCCTGAGGCAAGCTTCCTAACTTTTCTGACCCTTTTTTTCTTGCCAAAATAATTCAAAAATTATTTTGTAGGATTCTTTTAACCATTAGATTGCAAATTTACATTGTACCTTCTCAGTAAATTATACTCTTATCATTAATAATACTAAGTATGTATTTTATCTGTCGCCTTACCAAATTGAAAAGACAGAAGACAAAGACAGGTGTCTCAAAACTTACACTGGCGCTCAAAATTAGTTATCAAATTAATCATATTAACTACAGCCAAAGATGTGAAAATACAATAGAATTTAAGAATGAAAAGTTAATTCGAGGTCATAATGTAAATTTCATACTGAAGAATTTGAAGTCTTCCTACAGTATAATGGAAAACTACTGAAAATTTGAGGGCAAGTGATTGCATTGAGGCCAAGATCCTGATACTCAATTTTTGTCTAGTCATGTACCCTCATTTCACCTGGGTAACTCTGCCCTTCAAGACTTCAAATATATCAGCAAAATATAATGACGATCTGTAGGCTGAAAACTACAATATATTAAATAAATCAAAAACGATCTAAATAGAGAGACATACTTTGTTTATGGATTGGAAGATTCAATACTATTAAGATCCCAGTTCTCCCTAATTTGACTCATAGACTCAATACAATCACAGTAAGATTCCAATAAGTATTTGTAGATAATGAAAAGCTGATTCTAAAAGTAACACAGCAGGGCAAAGAAATTTAAAAGACAAAAAATTTTGAAAAAGGACAAAATTGGAGAAGTTACACTGTCTAAATCCAAGACTTAATATAAAGCTACTTTAACCAAGACAGTGCGATGCTGACAAACACAGATCAATAGACTCCGACAGACAACTCAGAAATAGACCTACATAAACAAAGTCAACTGATTTTTGACAAAGGTGCAAAGGCAATATAATGGAGACAGAACAGTCATTTCAACAGATGGTGTTCGAATAATTGAAAATCCTCATACAAAAATAAACATGCTTGAGGTGTATCTCACATTTCATACAAAAAATTAACTCAAAAGCATCAGATACCTAAATGTAAAACTTAAATTTAAAAAATTGTATTAGAAAACAAAGAAAATCTCTGTGACCTTGAGTTTGGCAGTGAGTTTTTTAGATATGACACCAAAACCATGATCCACAAAAGAAAAAAAAAGAAAAAACTCATCAACTGAGCCTTGTTAGAATTAAAAAGTTTTGTTCTGCAAAGAACACAGTTAAGAAAATAAGAGATAAGCCACAGAGTGGGATAAAGTATTTGCAAACCACATATCTGAGTAAGGATTCTTATCCAGCATATATGAAGAACACTCAGAACTCAATAAGCAAGCAAAAAACCCAATTTAAAAAGTGGTAAAAGATATAAAGAGACTTCACTAAAAAACTGTATGAAAATGGGAAAATAAGCATATAAAGGGCTGGTCATGATCAGTCATCATTAGGACAAGGCAGATTAAAATCAAAATGGGGTACTGCTACCTACCTAAATAGATTTTAAAACACCACCAAACACTGCCAAGGCTGTGAAGCAACAAAAATGCTCCTTCACTGCTGGTGGGAAAACAAGCTGGTACAGCCACTTAGGAGAAGAGTTCAGCAGTTTTTATAAAGTTAAACATATACTTACCATAGGACCTAGCAATCAAGCACCCAGGTATTCATCCACATGAACTGAAAACACACGTTCACACAACAACAACAACAACAACAACAACAACAACAACAACAAACCTTTGATGCATACGTTTATAGCAGATTTTTACAATAACCCCAAGCTGGAAACAAACTTGAAATGCACCCATAGTGAAATGGTAGACAAGCTATGATAAACTATACAATGGAAGTATTACACAGTAGTAAAAAGGAACAAGTTGTAGGTTCACGCAACATGATAGAAAGATCTTAAATGCACTTTGGTGAGTGCAAGCAGCCAGATTCAAAGGCTTTTTCTTGTATGATTCCATTTAGATGGCATTATGGAAAAGGCAAACTATAGGGATAGAAAATCATTCTTGTGGCTGTTCGGGGTTGGGAGTGGGAAGGAGGGATTGACTACTGCAGGGCAATCTTTACAGTGATGGAACAGCTATGTATGGTACTGGGGACACAGATATAGGACTTTATGAATTTGTCAAGCCCATAGAACTGTACATAAAAAAGGATGAGCACTGTTGTGGGCATAGTTTTAAAAACCGGCCTGGAAACGACGGGAAACCAAGGTACAATGCAAACAGTGGGCGCTAAATCTAACTGCAGCTCAGAAACGTAAAACAGTGGCACTGAAAATATGAGAGAAAAAAAGGACCTTACCTAAGAAGCTTTAGCAATGCTATTTTGGTCAGAAATGGTATGGCTAAAGACAAAAGAACTATATCTAAACACTGTACTATATTTGACCAATTTTTTCCTCACAGAGGTCTGGGTTTGCAATTCTGAAATTACACGAATACTAGGACTGAAGAAGTAAGTAAATTATAGATAATGGGAACCAGATTTGTCACTGTCAGAGAAAGAAGGTACAAGGGGAGAAGTCTAGAACAAATCTTGTAGTGGTGAATCAGAGTTGGAAAAATAACTATGAATGCCTGTTTTTTTTAAATATAAAAAATGTGCAGATGTTCAGATGCAGAAATAATTGCAGATGTGAGTGTGCACGTGGGTTACTACACATACATATATATTCCAGAGCTGTCCACTGAGGACAGCGACACCCCAGTAGCAACAAGCATACCCGGTTTCCAGATCTTGGTTTCTAAATGCCATTCTCCAACAAAGGGTACCAGGACACCTTAGAGAAATGGCTGATCCTGAGAAGGGATAGGGAAAATACAGGGTACGCCAGCAGCATCTTGTCATGCCAGAGAGTAAGAAAGGACTTTTTAAAGAAGTGATGGAGATATGTCCTAAGGACAAAGGAACTAACCCAAAGGAGCCAAAGCTGGAATGATTTAAGCAGCAAAATAAATGATGTATTAGAAAATCCCATAATAGACAAAATAATGACCTCCCAAACATGACCATATCCTAATCCTCAGAGTCTGTAACTAGGTTACATTACATAGCAAAGGAATTAAGATTGCTAATCAGCTGATCTCAAGATGGAGAACTCATCGTGGATTTTGTGGATAGGCCCAATGTCATCACAGAAGGTCTTTTTTTTTTTTTTTTAAGGTTTTATTTATTTATTCGACAGAGATAGAGACAGCCAGCGAGAGAGGGAACACAAGCAGGGGGAGTGGGAGAGGAAGAAGCAGGCTCATAGCAGAGGAGCCTGATGTGGGGCTCGATCCCATAACGCCGGGATCACGCCCTGAGCCGAAGGCAGACGCTTAACCGCTGTGCCACCCAGGTGCCCCACAGAAGGTCTTATGAGTGGAAAAGGAAAGCAGGAGAGTCAGTGTCTGAGCATTACATTGTGATAAAGACTCAACTAGACATTGTTGCCGTGAAGATGAAAGGGGCCAGGAACCTAGAAATGCAGGTGGCCTCTGGAAGCTAAGAAGGTAAGAAATTGGATTCTCTACTAGAGCTTCCAAAAGGGTCTGCAGCCCTGCCAACCCATAGACTTGACCACTGAGTCCCATTTCAGACTTGCGACCTCCAGAAGATAATATATTTGGGTTTTTTTTTTTTTCAGCTACTAAGTTTGTGGTAATTTGTCATACCAGCAAAAGGGAAACTAATGCAAACCTGTAGAATAAATAAATATCATGAGTCCATACTGATAGAAGTTACGAAATCAATGAATGGGCAGAAAAAGGACAAATCTTCCTTACAGAAGAATTGTAAGTAACATGTGCACCTGTTTTGCCCTTCAGGGAGGTGGAACTTAATTTCTCCACCCTCAAGTATGGGTTGGACTTAATGACTTACTTTCAAAGAATAGAGTATGGAAAGGGGAAGTTAACTTTTCTTTGGAGTAATCTGGTAGACACCACGTGATCAAGATTACATCACCACTAAGAATGCATGTTCATCCTGCATAACCACTGATATGATACTCTAAAGAAGAGCACACTATGCCTCTCTGGCATTTTCCACAAAAACCTATATCCCCAGCCTAACCACGAGTAAACATCAGACCATGTCCCTTACTTAAGAGACATTTTATAAAGGACCTGACCAGTATTCTTCAAAACTGTCAAGACTAGCAAAGAAAAGCAAGACGGAGAAACCATCAGATATTGCAGGAGTCTCAGAAGACATGAACAGAAAAAGGACATCACTGGAAAAACTGGTGAAATGTGAAAAAAGTCTGTAGACTAGTAAATAGTACTACGTCGATGTTAATTTCTCAGTTTTAACAAAGGCACCATATTTGTGTAAGATGTTACCTTTAGGAAAAGGTGAGATAAGGCTGCACAGGAACACCTTGTACTGTCCTAACTGTGCTGAAAATATAAAACTCTTCCAAAATATATCTTTATTTTTAAAAATATGTCCACATAGAGACTTGTACACAACAGATTTTTTCGTATTAACTGAAAGCTGATAATAGCTTCTCCCAGGTGTTTTATTATATCAAAAGAAAACCAAAAACAGTCAGCAGATAACCCCAAATGATATAGTATAGTTTTATTCATTTACTTATATGTTTTTAAACTTACTATTTAATACAGAGCCATTTGCACAATACAAGCTTAGTCGTACTCACGGTATGCTTTCCTGAATATTCATTTAGATTCGTGATAAGCGTCTTTTCATGTACTGTGTGGAAGGGATTCTGCAGCCATAGCCACGGGCTCCCAACTACTCGAGTGGGCAGCCTGTCCACTATCCATGCATAGCTCATTCTAGAGGGGCCTGGTGGGGCCTACTCCACCTAATATTAGACAATACTTGCTACTCCAGCCTGCTTCAGTCCATGCCCCTTTAAGTAAAGGGCTTTGATATGAAATTTTCCATTTCATTTTTGACACTACCACCTGCAAAAATTCAGGTAAGAGGTAATCTGCTCTTTCAGAGAAAAACATGCAGCCAAGGATCCTTTATCCAGCAAGGCTGTCGTTCAGAATTGATGGAGAAATAAAAACCTTCCGGAATCACCAGCCATTAACCAAGTTCGTAACCACGAAACCAGCCCTACAGGAGATATTAAGGGAGGTTCTATAAAGGTAAAAAGGCCCCAAGAGTGATACAGAACAGAAAGTCACAACCGATACAAACAAAGACTTTACTGGCAACATGGCATCATTAAAATCATATCTCTCAGTACTCAGTCTCAATGCAAATGGCTTGAATGCTCCCATAAAACACCACAGGGTTGCAGATTGGATAAAAAGACATGACCCATCCATTTGTTGTCTACAAGAGACTCATTTTGAACCCAAAGATACATTCAGACTGACAGTAAAGGGATGGAGTACCATCTTTCACGCAAATGGACCCCAAAAGAAAGCTGGGGTAGCAATTCTCATATTGGATAGATTGGATTTAAAACTGAAGACTATACTTAGAGACACAGAAGGGCACTATATTATTCTTAAAGGATGTATCCAACAAGTGGATATGACAATTATAAATATATATGCCCCCAACAGGGGAGCAGCAAGATACACAAGCCAACTCTTAACCAGAATAAAGGGACACATAGATAAAAATACATTAATAGTAGGGGACCTCAACACCCCACTATCAGAAACAGAACACCCTGGCAAAGACTAAGCAAAGAATCAAAGGCTTTGAATGCCATACTGGACGAGTTGGACCTCTTAGATATATATAGAACACTACACCCCAGAACCAAAGAATATTCATTCTATTCTAATGCCCACGGAACATTCTCAAGAATAGACCTTGTTCTGGGACACAAAACAGGTCTCAACCAATACCAAAAGACTGAAATTATCCCCTGCATATTCTCAGACCACAACGCTCTGAAATTGGAACTCAACCACAAGGAAAAATTTGGAAGAAACTCAAACACTTGGAGACTAAGAACCAGCCTGCTCAGGAATGACTCAATAAACCAGGAAATCAAAAATCAATTTAAACAATTTATGGAGACCAACGAGAATGAAAACACAATGGTCCAAAACATATGGGATACTGCAAAGGCAGTCCTAAGGGGGAAATACATAGCCATCCAAGCCTCACTCAAAAGAATAGAAAAATCTAAAATGAAGTTTTTATATTCTCAAGAAGCTGGAACAGCAACAGAGAATCAGGCCTAATCCATGCACGAGGAAACAGTTGACCAAGATTAGAGCAGAAATCAATGAATTAGAAACCAGGAGTACAGTAGAGCAGATCAACAGAACTAGAAGCTGGTTCTTTGAGAGAATCGATAAAATTGACAGACCACTGGCAAGACATATCCAAAAGAAAAGAGAAAGGACCCAAATCAATAAAATTATGAATGAAAAAGGAGAGGTCACGACTAACACCAAGGAAATTGGAAGGATTATTAGAAAATTTTATCAACAGCTATATGCCAATAAATTAAGCAATCTGGAAGACATGGAGGCCTTCCTGGAAACCTATAAACTACCAAGACTGAAAAAGGAAGAAATTGATTTCTTAAACAGGCCAATTAATTATGAAGAGATTGAGTCAGTGATAAACAACATTCCAAATAACAAAACTCCAGGCCCGGATGGTTTTCCTGGGGAATTCTACCAAACATTCAAAGAAGAAATAATACCTATTCTCCTAAAGCTATTTCAAAAAATAAAAACAGAAGGAAAGCTACCAAACTCATTCTATGAGGCCAATATTACCTTGATCCCCAAACCAGGCAAAGACCCCACCAAAAAGGAGAATTACAGACCGATTTCCCTAATGAATATGGACGCCAAAATCCTCAACAAGATCCTAGCTAATAGAATCCAACAGTACAATCCATCATGACCAAGTGGGATTCATACCTGGGATGCAAGCATGGTTCAACATTCGCAAATCGATCAGCATGATACATCATATCAACAAGAAAAGACTCAGGAACCATATGATCCTCTCAATTGATGCAGAAAAAACATTTGACAAAATACAGCATCCTTTTCTGATTAAAACCCTTCAGAGTGCAGGAACAGAGGGCACATTTCTCAGTCTCATAAAAGCCATCTATGAAAAGCCTACTGCAAATATTATTCTCAATGGGGAAAAGCTAGAAGCCTTTCCCTTAAGATCAGGAACACCACAAGGATGCCCACTCTTGCCATTATTATTCAACATTGTACTAGAAGTCCTTGCAGCAGCAATCAGACAACAAAAAGGGATAAAAGGTATCCAAATCGGCAAGGAAGAAGTCAAAATGTCTCTCTTCGCAGATGACATGATACTCTATATGGAAAACCCAAAAGAATCCACTCCCAAACTATTAGAAGTTATAGAGCAATTCAGTAATGTGGCAGGATACAAAATCAGTGCTCAGAAATCAGTTGCATTTCTATACACGAACAATGAGACTAAAGAAAGAGAAATTAGGGAATCCATCCCATTTACAATAGCACCAAAAACCATATGTTACCTTGGAATTAACTTAACCAGAGATGCAAAGGACCTATATTCTAGAAACTATAAATCACTCCTGAAAGACATTGAGGAAGACATAAAAAGATGGAAAAATATTCCATGCTCATGGATCGGAAGAATTAACATAGTTAAAATGTCCATACTACCCAGAGCAATCTACACTTTCAATGCTATCCCGATCAAAATACCGAGGACATTATTCAAAGAACTGGAACAAATAGTCCTTAAATTTGTATGGAACCAGAAAAGGCCCCAAATCACCAAGGAACTGTTGAAAAGGGAGAACAAAGCTGGGGGCATCACAATGCCGGATTTCGAGCTGTACTACAAAGCTGTGATCACAAAGACAGCATGGTACTGGCACAAAAACAGACACACAGACCAATGGAACAGAATAGAGAACCCAGAAATGGACCCTCGGCTCTTTGGGCAACTAATCTTTGATAAAGCAGGAAAAGACATCTGGTGGAAAAAAGACAGTCTCTTCAATAAATGGTGCTGGGAAAATTGGACAGCTACGTGCAAAAGAATGAAACTTGACCACTCTCTCACACCATACACAAAAATAAACTCCAAATGGATGATAGACCTCGATGTGAGACAGGAATCCATCAAAATTCTAGAGGAGAACATAGGCAGCAACCTCTACGACATCGGCCAAAGCAACCTTTTTCATGACACATCTCCAAAGGCAAGAGAAACAAAAGATAAAATGAACTTATGGGACTTCATCAAGATAAAAAGCTTCTGCACAGCCAAGGAAACAGTCAAAAAAACTAAGAGGCAGCCCATGGAATGGGAGAATATATTTGCAAATGACACTACAGATAAAAGAGTGGTATCCAAGATCTACAAAGAACTTCTCAAACTCAATACACGAGAAACAAATAAATCAAAAAATGGGCAGAAGATATGAACAGACACTTTTCCAATGAAGACATACAAATGGCTAACAGACACATGAAAAAATGTTCAAAATCATTAGCCATCAGGGAAATTCAAATCAAAACCACACTGAGATACCACCTTACGCCAGTTAGAATGGCAAAAATAGACAAGGCAAGAAACAACAATTGTTGGAGAGGATGTGGAGAAAGGGGATCCCTCCTACATTGTTGGTGGGAATGCAAGTTGGTACAGCCACTCTGGAAAACAGTGTGGAGGTCCCTTAAAAAGTTAAAAATTGAGCTACCCTATGATCCAGCCATTGCACTATTGGGTGTTTACCCCAAAGATACAGACGTAGTGAAGAGAAGGGCCATATGCACCCCAATGTTCATAGCAGCATTGTCCACAATAGCTAAATCGTGGAAGGAGCCGAGATGCTCTTCAACTGATGACTGGATTAAGAAGTTGTGGTCCAGGGGCGCCTGGGTGGCACAGCGGTTAAGCGTCTGCCTTCGGCTCAGGGAGTGATCCCGGCGTTATGGGATTGAGCCCCACATCAGGCTCCTCCGCTATGAGCCTGCTTCTTCCTCTCCCACTCCCCCTGCTTGTGTTCCCTCTCTCGCTGGCTGTCTCTATCTCTGTCAAATAAATAAATTAAAAAAAAAAAAAAAGAAGTTGTGGTCCATATATACAATGGAATATTACTCAGCTATCAGAAAGAACGAATTCTTAACATTTGCTGCAACATGGACGGCACTGGAGGAGATAATGATGCTAAGTGAAATAAGTCAAGCAGAGAAAGACAACTATCATATGATTTCTCTCATCTATGGAACATAAGAACTAGGATGATCGGTAGGAGGAGAAAGGGATAAAGAAAGGGGGGGTAATCAGAAGGGGGAATGAAACATGAGAGACTATGGACTATGAGAAACAAACTGAGGGCCTCAGAGGGGAGGGGGGTGGGGGAATGGGATAGACCGGTGATGGGTAGTAAGGAGGGCACGTATTGCATGGTGCATTGGGTGTTATACGCAACTAATGAATCATCGAGCTTTACATCGGAAACCGGGGATGTACTGTATGGTGACTAAGATAATATAATAAAAAATCATTAAAAAAAAAAAAAAAAGAAATAACATACCCCCGTAGCCAAATCTTTAAGTTTGGTATACTTTCTTCTACCACGCTTGACCCTCCCCAGAGTGAAATGTACACTCTGTGTTCAGTAACCGCTCATAGATCAGCTTTATTACCCCATACTAAGAAGCAACTACTAATCATTATTCATGTGGCTTAATAAAATTAGGGCGAGTGGAATATAGCTCTCATTTTCTGAGCCCTTACTATAGGCTAAGCACTGTGTGAAGTTCTTTTCCAACATTTTGTCACCAAAGACTGTCCTGTGGCTCTCCTTTCTTCAGCATTTACTATATGGTCACAGTGGTTCTCATCCCTCAGTGCATAAGAGTCAGCTGGGAGCTTTCGGCACCTACAAATTCCAGGTCCCAGCTCCAGAAATTCTGAGTCTGTGTGCACTGAGGTGGGACACGTCAATTGCTTTAAACCTTCCCCAGTGGATCCCAGAGTACAGCCAAAGTTGAAAACCACTATGCACTCTCCATGCTTTACATATGTGTTTTCTTTAAACAAAAAACGCAGTGAGGTTAGTATTATTTTCCTCACTTAATGAGAAAACTCATCCAGAGAGGAAAATAACTTGGCCAAGTGAGAAAGGGGCTATGCTGGGGATTTGAACCTGCATCCTAAAGACTCAAAAGTCTGTTGCCGTAATCACTGCATCATTCTGTATTCAGAAGTGACTCCATTTGTGGAATTCAATTAAGTTTCCAGCCCGGCTGGGACTGCACTTCTAATGTTCTCCTGCCACTTGCCGTCTGACAAAGCCCCCACCGCAAGCTTTCCTCTCCAGTGGACTTACTTAAAAGCTTATGCCATATCACGTTATTCGGGCTTTAGTGGCTCACCAGTAAAGTTAGGACATCTTTCCAGATGGCAGCCAAGCTCCTGTCTAGAGCAAGGCAGAACTAGTCCCAGGGGAAGGCTGTGTTCTATCGACTTCAGTCTATTCTTTTGAAGTGAATGGTGTGCCTCGTGCTCAGAGTAAATTAGTTTAGTCAGGTCCGAGTCAGAGACCCAAGGGGGAGACGTGTGGATTCAGGCAGCTTGCCAGAACACAGCTGCCCCCAAGTATTGTCATAAACCACCACACCGCTAATATTACACCAGAGGTCTTCTTGGAGCTCAGCTTTTTGTTTAACAATTTCACTCGGAAGTAATTTTTGCAGTGAAAACAACAACAACAGCACTTTACATGGGACTCTCCTTAGGTCACTGTGGACTTAACCCAAGACACCCCTTCTCTGGGAGCTAGGTAAAGATGAAAAGGTCTTCAGTCTTCAGAGGTGGCTTAATAACCACCCTGCACACTTGCATTTACACTCAGAATCTGAGTCATGTCACACATGTGGCCTCATGAGTGCATAGGCGACTCTAAGAAGCTAAATTCCCATACTATATATTTAGAATAAAGCGTACCAATGTTCCAAAACAGAAAGAAAGGGAAGGGGGAGGGGGGAGGGGAGAGAGATACGTGATCCGCTGGCCCTGGCCGACAGTACAAAACAAACATAATAAAGTACTATTCCGCTTCCTTCGGTTCTTGTTTCTCTAGTTCTTTTCTTCTCACTGTTCTCTTGGAGGCGCCCGCGGGTGGACTCCTGCAGGGAGCACCGCGCCTGGGAGGTGCTCACGCTTTCAGAGCAGCTCCACGCCATCTTCGTGTGAAGGTCACTGTCCCCTCTTGCTCTGAGGAAATGCTCAGTCTCGCCTCCACTGACCACTTCATTTCTGCCTCTTGTTACAGATTCTATACTATTCTTTTCCCAGATTCCAAATTCGGGCAGAAGTTTCAGAGGTCTTTGCAAAATGGAGTCGTGCTTTTCTTCGTTGCCTTCTTCTTGCTTCCCTTGGCATCCCTCCTCGACAGCCTCCGGAGAAGCGGCTCTGTCCTTCATGCTGCGCTCGGCAGGAAGGCTCGAAGTCCTACTTTTTCAGACACGAACTCATCTTTCTCTCAAAATATGGCTTCCCTTTCCTTGTCTCCCCACCCCCCGAAATCTTCCTCATCTGCATCCCAACTCCACCCTATGTCATCCTTTTCTCAATTACTCAAATGCCACAAATACTCATTGAGCAGGGACATGCCAGGCACTGCAAGGGGAAAATGCAACTATACATCTTTCCCCTTGAGCAGCTCCAAGCTGGCTTTTCCGAATGAATTCAAACAGATGCTGCCAGATGCAAACCTCCATCTCTTTTTCTTGCTGGAACCTTGCAGCGGATCCAGCTGTTCTTCCCTCCGACTAGCCTGTGGGTATCAGTCAGCGCTTGCGTGACAGTAGTTAGAAATGAACAAAAGGCACCAGAATTTTCAACAGTACGTTGGAGAAAGCCTCCTTACCATTCCATGGAAGCATTCATGATAGCAGCAGATGAGACTTCTTGCAAAATGAAAACACACAAATTACTTGGAAGCTGAGTTTAAGATACAAAGATGAAGTATTAGACAGGCTCTCAAATTCCTGTGTTGGTCTCTTAGAAGGACCCCAAGAAGGCCAGTCATCCCCTCTTCACTGGGTTGACACAGCATTCTCTTTCCCAGAAGTCCCCAAGCCCTACTGCAGGCATTCGCAGCTCCGTTCAGATGGATGTGGCCCCACATCTCCCTTCAGGAGGATAACCCAAGCCCTGAAGTCCCCTTGACCACAAAGAATCTTAGAAGTCGTCCTTTTCTTGTTCTTCCCCCAGGGTTCCATCTTGTCAAAATCCAGCAGGCCATTCCTCCTCTCATTCCCTCACGTGGTTGAGAGAAAGATGCCACAGACCGTGATAAAAGAACATTTTAGGAGGGCCGGAGCATTTGTAACAGTTTTCCTTTAAACCTCTCCGAAGTCATGAACTGCTGTTAACACACACATTTTGCAGATGAGGAAGCAAGGACACAGAGCTCATATCAGTTGCAGACATAGGTTGCGGAGCCAGGATTTGACACCTGCTGTAGAGCTCTGGTCCTCCGACTTTCAGCCACACACAGCCTCCCACACTGACTCCAGCTCCTTCCAGTATCCTGGGCTGGGGCGCGGAGCGAGGGCACTGGTGCTACCCACACTCGCAGTGGCTGGACCCGTATGCTGCCCGTTAAAGCCCTTCAAAATGGTAGAGCTCCAGGAGGAGGACACAGAGTCCCCAAGATGTCTTCAACAGCATTCTGTCACTAAGTATATATAAGGATTTTTAATTATTACAGTTAAAAATAAAGTTCCCGTCCTAGGCATGGCAAAAATGCACAAGGTCTTTAAATTTGTTGAAAATATATTCTGAGGTGGTTAGTTCACCATCTTTTTTCTACATCTTTAACTTCTAGCCCTGGCTACGCCCATTTGAACAGCAAATTTGGGGTGCAGGTGGAGGAGTGGAAGGGAAGAAAAGGGGAGGGGAAAGGAGGAGAGGAGAGAACTTGTCCAAGGAAACTGTCATCTTAGAGAGGAAGGTATTTTTCAACGATCTATGATGTGAGCTGAGATTTCATCTGTAGGCATGTATTCTTAGAGTTTATTTTAAAAAAATAATAAAGTCCCTAGTACTCTTTCCTAGGTGCCTGCTAATTGCCAGTGATTCTGGGTGTGCCTTTCAGACCCTCCGGGCCTCTGTTCCTGAAAGCAGGCGCTGCTTGTCAGGTGCGGCTGACACCGGGCAGGTGTCACAGGCCTTGGCTCGTGTACGTCGGACCCTGTCTTGCTCAAGGCAGAGTCTCAAAAAGCCTCGGAACTTATGTTCCCGCATTCTTGAGACATGGAGAAGCAAGGCAGAGAATCAAATTAGTATCCCAAGAAAAAAAAGTGGCCAAGTGGATTCCTGGTGTAAAACCAATAGAGCACTTTTATTTTGGCCCTCCCCCTTGCTCCCACTCGCCCCCTAAACCTGCTTAGTGACAGCTGTCCTCCCCCAGTACTTCAGATGGAAACTCAGGTTGTCCATTGGCTTTTCTGATCACTCTTAACCTGACTGTGTCACTGAGACACTGTCAACACTTCATCACAGAATGGACTTTTAATTGAGAAATTAAAACTTCAACACAACCCACACTTCAAGACCTGTCCAGGCACCCCACGTGCAGACAGCTGCCCTGCCTTCAGAGGGGAGCCTTCTGGGAGGAACAGGATGGGCTTGCGCTCTGGGTCTCACCTCTGGCTCTGACGGTCTCATGGGTACATCCAAAGGTTCTCTGGTCCTGGGAACCCCACGCTGCAGTTCTTTGTTGTGGCTGGGGTCTCTCCTTCAGCTGGCCCCTCCTCCATCCACTCAGCAACACCCTTCATTGAAAGTCCATAGTTTCCAGGGTCCCCCTTACCCTGACCTTTCAAACAGACCTCAGGGTTAACTTCCCACTGGTGGTTCCACATCTGCTCTCTGGGACCTAAGTGCCTTTGACCCAAAATCACGGGATAATTTGGTGACGTTACAGAGGCAGGACCTTCTCTGGAACCATCCTTTCCTCGGTTGCGGTCACTAGCTTTGAGACACACACCAATCCCTGCACCTGCCAGTTGCAGGGAACACTTGTCAAGCTTTTCAAAGGTCCCCGATGACATGCCTGCCAAGCCACCAGGCTTGAACAAAGTGGCTGCACCCCTTCCACTCCCCACAGTTCCCTTACCAAGGAAATCACCTTCCAAGATGCTCTTTTCATCTTCACTCTCTACATCTGTTTATCTCCCTCTTCTGGAGGACCATTTCTAGAATTATAAAACCAATTGGCCAATATTTCTTTGAAAATCTGTGTGCTGTCTGGGCATCTAATCTTGGAATTCCACATCTTTGTATCTGAATGCTTCACTTGAAACTCCCAATTTATTGCTCTGTTACAGAATAAGGAATGAGTGTGCCTAGTTCTCAAATGGCAGAACCAGTCACACACACTCAGGGAGTGATTCTCTTTATTCTATACCAGATGCTGGGGATTCACCAACGGGACTAGGAAGGAATCCTATCAGTGGCTGACAGGTAAGGAAGGGAGATCGGTGCCCCAGCAGGGATGGTGTGTGGGCAATGTGCACATGTCCCCTTCCACAAAACAATGGTGTCATACTCACTCTGCTTCTGGCACAGAGTGACTCGAAAGCAGCTGCTCTAGTCACAGTAAGTACAGCGAGCTACGTGAGTGCTCTCCCTCAGAGCCCCCAGGAGGGAATTCAGAGCAGCACACAGGCCTCGAGCTTTTCAAAGGCAAGAAGCAGACTATTTTCTAGGAGAGGTACTCATTTGAAATGATTGTAACGGTAGGAAAATCCTGGAAGCTGAGGACCCACATGGCAGAAGGCTATCTCAGAAGGAGAGTACGGGGGGGACACATGACAGGACAATGGGGGTAGCTCAACAGTAGCACTAGATTTTCTATTTTATAATTTTTGTCCAAACCTGAAGTCTCTTTTAACGTATTTTACCATATTGCATGCAATAACCTTTAAAGGAAAAAAAAATCAATTTGACGGTGAGAAAATCTTATTTGTTCAGTATTAGCAAGTACAACTGTAAAGGGGAAAAATCAGCTATGTGACAGAGCCTTCAAAACTCTTCTGAATAAATATGGAAATATATTTGAAGGCAGAATATTAGACTTAATGAATTCTATTGTTAAAAAAAGTCTTCTAAAATAGATATTGTGATAGACAATTTTATTGTGAGAATTGCCTGAAAATAGGAGGCTGACAGAGACATGACAACCATTAGTAAAACCTAATTAATTTTTAACCCTGCATGGTTTTTCTCTTTCTGATTTTTATTCATTTAAGGCTTCTCATCCTTTGTGCATTTTTTAAGAAAATAGTTTATATGTGGAGAAACTGATTTGGAAATTAAGCTGAGGTTTATATTTAAAATGTAATTTTATGACCAAATCCAACCTGAATTCTATTCAGCATCAGAATTAAGGTGTTGAAATACTTCCCTATTTTTAACTGTTACAAGGTGAGAATGGAGTCAGAATAGAGACAAATAAGTACCCATCTCCTCCCAACCAGAAAAGTAGGTGAGAAAACAACACCTGCCTCTAGGTCCCCCGTTTCTCCATCCCTGAGGAAACATGAATTATGAGGACCCTGTGGGATGACTGAATGGACATGGCCGTGGATTGCTATGCCACTCTACTGTATTCAGGGTATCTTCCTGTTCCATTGTTAGAATATCCTATAATTTCCCCCTCATCGGGTGGATAAAAGCAGGGTCCTTTTTTTTCAAGGTCCTGTGCTGATTCAAGATACAGGTACCTTTCTTCAGAGCTATGTAACTAAGACTTTTGAATGAAATTAACATTTTCGTCTTTCCTGGCTCATTTGGGAAAGAAATTAACATACCAACGCAAAGTGAACAAAAGAGGGCCATCTAGAAATAAAGGAAAGTTGGCAAATGACATTGTAGTTTTTAAAACATGAGTGCTAGACCCGCCTTAAAAAGCCATAATAGTGCTAATATCTTTAGAAACACTAGCTAGAAAGCCATGGCTATGCTGAGAATGAACTCTAACAGGCTGTCACTAAGGACTTGGACGTTCATGTCATCTTTTCTCTGTGAAGACGGTTCTGTCTTGATGTTTGACCCCTTGCTCTCCCATTGTCCCTGTATAGGAATCATTTGGTGACCTCAGAAAAGAATGACATGCCCTAGTGACTAAGGTCACACCAGAATCTGGGCTCTGCTACCTTTTATACGCCCATTTCACATGCATATCACATAAGCATCTGGTATTCCAGCCAGGAGCACCGAGTCGAGGTCTATGCTTTTTCCAGCAGACCACATACTCCCACGGAGGGAGAAACAATAAAAGCTTGAATAGTAATTGCAGATAACCCATCTAACCCCACACATTTTAAGTGTCCCTCCTGAAGATGACTGTCTTGCAGTGTATAACTATGTACTGAACCAAGAACGTAGGTGTTCCGCCACCTCTCAGTATTATTCATACATTATTCCCTGTTACCTTGCGTACACTTTCCAGGTCGTCTAAATCCACCTGACAAATGTTTACCATTCATCTTTCTCAGGTCTCAGGTCAAGAATTACATGGTCCTCAAACACTTCCCTGATGACTTCAGGCAAAATGGGGCATTGTACTTTTTCTACCATTGTACCTTATACAAACCCCCATGGTGTCAATTATTAATATAGGTTATGATTGTTTGCAGGTCCATATTAGGTACAAAAGTCCTACTCATTCATTTTGGCCTCCGTCCCTGACACAGTGACTAGAACATAGTGGTGTTCAATACTCAATGACTGAGTGATGGAGTATATGACCCTCATGCCCCCAGGCCATGCTGCCAGGGAGGGGATAGTGGACGGTCAGTCCAGGTCACAGGTGTTTGATTCCAGACCCTCACCTGGCATGGTTACCAGGAACCCAACCTGTGTGTGTCCCCTCTCGTCCCACAAAGTTTTCTGTGGCCCGTCTATTTTCCTCCGTGCTGTGTAAGCTGCCCCTGATGCTGTGGATGTGTCTCTCTCACCTTCACGCTGTGGTCTTCTCGGTCGGCACTGCTAGGATAGCTGCCCCCACGGACCGCGCTTCCCCAAGGAGGTCAGCTTTGCTACCGACCATTGAAGCAGTGCTTCTCAACAGAGGGGCGATCTGGCTCCCCGGGAGACACACGCTAATATGTGGAGTAGGGGAGAACACACACAGACGCTGCTGGCAGCCGGTGAGCAGGCTGAACACGCTGCAACGTGGAGGTCCGCCCCAAGGCCCTCATCCAGTCCCAACAGTGTGGAGGCTGGGAAACCTTGCTCCCAAATGAGGAAGAGTCATCCCTACGAGCATGGCAGCACCTTGACTTGGTTTTCCAAAGACAGTCTGCTGTAAGTTTCCTCACAACCTTTTTCTTTTTGTTCATTTGTTTGTTTTTTTTTCCCCCCAGACAATTTAGAGCAAAATCTCCCACGGCTGAGTTGTGGAACATTAACGTTCTATCAGCAAGTGCCTCACTAAATAGAACCCCTCCTCCTGGCGCCCACATTTGCCAAGAAAGAGGTCAAACACATCTACTTTACTGGATGTTGGAGTCAATTCCCTGTCTACCCAACAGACTCAAAATTTCAAGTCTTTATTTCACCACTGGCTCATGCCTGTCTCTCCGTAGGATTTGAAACCACAGTGTTGCAGGGGCAGCCTGTGGTTCCAAAGCCTGTTTCAGCATTTCTTCCGGCCAACATGGAGGATTATCATAAAAATAGAACACCTGGTGCCCCACCGGAAGCCAGCAGAGCTGCTAAAGCAGGAATACAAACAGGCTCTCCTGAACCACTTGCCACATCAAGTACTGACAGTCAAGCGTTGCTCTGCAATCATTCTCAAGAAACGCACAGAAAATGGTACTATGTATACACAGCACCCCAGGAAACGGGCTCTCAAAACCCCAGGCCATGCCTAGCCACCACAGGGCTGGAGATAAACCACATGTCTGCCTACCCGTAAGCCATTCATTTCATGGTTGATAACTACACCATGAACTACCAGGTGTTAAAGTCTGCCATACAGAGGGAAGCCATTCAATTGAAGCATAGAGGGATAAGATGAGGGTCCCACAGGAACTTTTAGTCTTAAAGTGACAGGCATGGACCAAGGGAGGAAAGACATACTTCTCAGGCCCAGACTCCCCTTATTTGAATCAGAGAGGGAAGAGGAGGGAGAAAGCAGTAGGGTAAAGCCAGTTGTCACACTCCTATTTCTGGAGTTTCTGTGATTAAGCCAAAGTCCAAAAGTAGCTTTTGCTCCTACTGTGACACTAAGAGTTTGTATTTGGCTCCAAGTGATAAATGTTTACAGCACTGTCATTTATCTTTGAAGGAAAATAATCCTTGGATAGATACTAGAAGAACTTGTTTTAAGAGCACAGAGGTATGTCCTAAGCTATCAAATATGGGAGCTAACAATAGAAAACATCTTGAAATTCTATCTTGAATAACATCAAATGAATATAGGTATCTCAGAATATCCAGGGAATGCAACACGGGGTATTTACTCAAAGAAAATGAAAACACTAATTCAAAAAGATATATATGTACCCATGTTAGTAGCTACATTATTTCTAATAGCCAATGTGTGGAAGCAACCTAAGTGTCCATCGGCAGATGGATGAGTGGAGAAGTAGTACATACATACCTGCTACTGAGCCATAAGAACAAGATCTTGCCATCTGCAACACAGACGGACCTACTGCGCGTGATGCTAAGTCAAATAAGCCAGTTAGAGAAGGATAAGTACCAAATGATTTCCCTCATAAACAAACCAAAGGAACAAACCAAAAACCCAGATTTTTAAATACAGAGAACAAACTTGGGGTTGGCAGAGGGGAGGTGAGAGAGGTGGGGAGGTGATGGCTGCAACAGATAAAGGGGATTAAGAGGTACCAACTCCCAGTTACAAAACGAATAGGTCATGGAGATGAAAAGCACAGCAATATGGTCAATAATATTGTAATAACATTGTATGGTGGCCATACTCACTGGTGAGCCCTGAGTCATGTATAGAATTGTCCAATCGATATGTGGGACGTCTGAAACTAATGTAACATTACATGCCAATTATACTTTAATTAAAAAAATCAAAAAAGAATATATAGTGAATGAAGATGGAGATGGACTAGGGTAAAGAGGACGACAGTAGGCGGTCACAGTCAGGTGACATGAAGGGAAACTATGCTCCATTCACAAAGACAGAGACTGAGAAAGTGCTCAAGAACACAAGAGGTCTGCTGACCCATCAGTGCTGGGGCAGAATGGAAGCGACGCCCTGGAAGAAGAGAGCTTCTTCTCTCCCCAGAATCTTCTAGTGTCGGACTGCCGAGCTGCATCAACTTCCTGATCTCCACAATCTGTTCTGCCTACTTTAAACACACACACACACACACCTCGAATGCCCAAGATTCTCTTAAACGCTAAACCTTTCATTTTTTAATTTGTAATTTTGAAAAAGAAAAAAAAAATAGAAATGCTCAGCTTTTGAAGCACTTAGGTGCAAATAATCTTTTGGTTAAATGCAATCAATCAACTAACTAGAATGTTTGATTATAATAACACCTTCCAGTTGTAGAGTATTTTGTACTTTATAAAGGTACTCGCTATCTCGTTCAATTCTCTCAATATCCCTTGGAGGAAATCACGTATTTCCTTTCTCAGAGTAGGAAAGGGAGGTTCACAGTGGTTAGGTGATTAAGAACTCAGTCCAGCTGAACCAGAACTAAAGTACCCTCACTCTTTTATACCTGAAGTTGATTAACCATATCTTCCCCACAGCATATTAAACTATTTGAATTTTGAACACAACACCTATTTGTCAAGTATTTGTCATCTATTTTGTGCCAAACACAAGGGGAATAATAGTGAATGACTTCCACAGAGCTTAGAGTTCAACATACAGGCATGTGAGCATCCTATTATCGTACTGTGTATTAAGTACACAGATATGGAAGGTCCAGGGTATTTTCAGATCACATAGGAGAGTCACCTGTTCCAGACCCAGTGGGGAAGAGGTGGTATCAGGGAAAGCTTCCTACAGGAAATGATGACTAGGTCTAGATCTGAAGGATTAGGGGGAGTCATCAGGTAGACACGTAAGGGGAGACGTTCCAGGCAGAGGGACCAGCATGTGCACGCCCAGGAGGAAAAGTCAGGTGCTGAACTTGCACTACGGAGAACTCAACAAGGATGGAGCAAAAGCGCAAAAGAATGGATTAGAACTCAATCTGAGAGAGCAGACTTGCTAGATGGTGCAGAGGCTTATAGAGCTTTCTTAAGGGATCTGCAATCTACCTTGGGGGCCTTAAGGAGACTTTGAAAAGTTTTGAGTAGAGGGGAGAAAATAATCTGTTTTACATTAAAGAAAGATTGTCCCGTATGCCTTGTGGTGAATGGATTTGATTAACAGAAATCTGGAAACAAAACATGTTGGAATAAACTGCACCTGACCTCTAGATAAGTTGTCAGAATTGGCAGAGGGCGATTTTAGCTTGGTTTTGTGGGACAGGTCTAAAGATTGGTCCAGGACCTGACACAGATACAGGAAGACATCATTCCTGCGCTGGCCATAATTTGCTCATCTGTGGACAGACTGTTAGGCCCATAACAAGGAATATTCCTTATCTCTCTGCAGGGACAAGGGAGACCTGAAGTTCTGCTACATTGGTTTGAAAAAGGATCGGCAAGAGACCATCCTTTCTCCACTGAATATTCATAGCTCCCTGTTAAATATCCATTTACTATGTATGCAGGAGTTTATTTCTGGGCTCTCCATTCTGTCCTCTTGGTCTATGTGTCTCTTTTTTGTAATGCCATGCCATTTTGATTATTACAGCTTTGTAGCATTGTTTGAAATCAGTAAGTGTGATGCCTCCACCTTTGTTCTTTCCCACAATTCCTTTAGCTATACAGGGTCTTTTGTGATTTCATACTAATTTTAGGATTCTTTTTTATTTTTGTGAAAAATCCCATTGAAATTTAAACACACATTGAGTCTATAAATGGCTTTCAGTAGTATGGCCTCGTAACAATATCAAGTCTTCTGATCCATCAACAGAGGTTTTCTTAACATTTCTTTGTGTCATCTTTTAATTTCTCTTATCAAAGTCTTGTAGTTTTAGGTATACAGATCTTTCACCTCCTTGATTAAATTTATTCCTAAGTATTTTACTGTTTTGGATGCTATTGTGAATGGGTGTTCATAGTATTTTTCAGGTATTTTGTCCATGTATAGATATGTAATTGCTCTCTGTATGCTGGTTTTCTATCCTGCAACTTTAATTTGTTGATTAGTTCCAACAGCTTTTTGGTTGAGTCTTTAAGACTTTCTATGTGTAAGATCTTACCATTTGCAAATAAAGACAATTTTACTTCTTCCTTTCTGATTTGGCTACCTTTATTTATATTGCTTGAATGGTCTGGCTAGGACTTTTAATACTATGTTCAATAAGAATGTTGACAGTGGGGCACCCCGAGTCTCTTCAATACATGGTGTTGGGAAAACTGGACAACCGCACACAGAAAAATGAAATCAGACCTCTATCTTACAACAGTCACAACAATTAACTTTAAGTGGATTCAAGACATAAATGTAAGACTTGAAACTGTAAAACTCCTCAAAGAAAACATACAAGTAAAGCTCTTGGATATTGATCTTGATGATGAATGATTTTTTTGGATAGGACAGCAAAAGCACAAGCAACAAAGACAAAAATAAATAAATGGGACTACATCAAATTAAAAAGCTTCTGTACACCAAAAGAATCACCTAACAAAATAGAAACACAACTTACAGAATGGGAGGATGTATTAGCTAAACATATCTGATTTGGGGTTTATAAACATACACATATGTATATAAATAAGCCTATATGTATACATATATATATTCACATACATACATATAGAATTAATAAAACTCAACAGAAACTAAACAATTCAATTAAAAAACTGGACCTAGGAATTGAATAGACCTTTTTCCAAAGAAGACATACAGATGACCAACAGGTATATGAAAAGGTGCTCAACATCACCAATCATCAAGGAAATGCCAGTCAAAAACACAAAGGGATCTCAACTCACATCAACGCAAGAAGTAACAAGTGTTGGTGAGGATGTGGAGAGAAGAGAACATTGTGCACCTTTAATGAAAATGTAAGTTGATAACAGCTACCATGGAAACAGTATGGAGGTTCCTCAAAATATTAAAAGTAGAAATATAATCCAGACATCCCACTTCAGAGTATTTACTCAAAGAAAAAAAGAAAACACTAATTCAAAAAATATATATCTTCACCCCTGTATTTATTGCAGCATTATGGGCAATAGCCAAGATGTGGAAGCAGCCCAAGTGCTCATCAGTAGAAGAATGGCTACGCACACGCATAATGGAGTAGTACTCGGCCGTCAGAAAGAATGAGATCGAGCCGTCTGCAATGACCTGGATGGACCTAAGTGAGATAAGTCAGAGAAAGACAAACACCAAATGTTTTCATTTAAATGCAGAATCTAAAAAAACAAAACAAATAAAAAAGCAGACTCAAATACAGAGAACAAACTCATGGTTGGCAGAGGGGAGGTAGATGGGAGTGGGGGAACAAAATAAAGAGCATCAGAAGGCACAGACTTCCAGTTATAAAACAAGTCACAGAGACGAACAGCATAGCAAAGGGAACACGGTCAGTATATTTACTAACACTGTACGGTGAAAGATGGGGACCACGCTTAGCATCATGCGCACTAATATAGAGAATTATCGAATCAACGTTGTATACTTGAAACTAATATAGCATGGTCCGTGAATTATTTCAATAAAAACACAAAAATTTTGAATGCTGCTATACAGAATAAAAACGGTTCTGTATTATATACTTGAAAACTGTTAAGAGAGTAAATCTTCAATATTCTCAACACAGAAACTACAGTAATTATATGATGTGATGGAGTCATTAAAGGTATGGTAGTAACTATATTGCAACATGTAAGTTTATCAAATCAGTTCTATATATACCTTAAACTTGTACAATATTATTTGTCAGTTACGTCTCAATAAAGCTAGAAAAAAAATGAGGGAACAATTGACAAGATTGAGTTGCAGACTGCAAAGAGAAAACCAACAGTCTTCTAGTTGTTAGTCCCCAAGTCCTCTTCATTGGCAGTTTCTGGGAGAGTGACAGGGATTAGCAAGAGGACTCTGGAGAGGCTCATCATTTCGGGTTAAAAAGAATCCTAGGCTTCAGGAAGGTATCATGGTGAGAGCTGGTAGGAAAACCAGAGGATGGGAAGAGCGAGGGTAATGCGGATGGGAGAGGAAGAATAGGCACCTGGAGAATGTTTGCAGTGGTTACCGCAGATGGAGAGGCACGGACAGGAATAACTGACCCTGTGTGGAAATTGGGGAGGGAGTCGTATTAGAGGCCTGTGCTGTAGGACACTGACACCGAGGTGCTAACAGAGCACTGCTCAGATCTCACACGTGTCAAGATGTAAAGAGCTACTGTGGAGAAGTTAGAAAAAAGCAGGGCGACGCAGTATGTAATATTGGGGGAGGTCATTTGCAAGCCCAAACACTGCTTACAATCGTTTCATGGGAATTTGAACCGATGCCTCTTCCTTTTTGAGATAAATGTTTCTAAATGAAAGAGTCATTTAAAAAAATGATAATTAAAAAACCCCCAAAGTTTGGGCCAAAACCTGCAAAGGTTTTAAAGATCCAGTATTATGCACCCTCTAATTTCTGCTCTTAATATGATTGGGGTATTTGTTAGCAACAAGAAAAATATTTAAAACCTTCCTAGTTTGGAAACCTCTAAGCATACAACCAACGGACTCAAAGGCCAAGAAGAAATCATAAGGCAATTACGAAATACTTACAATGGAAAGATAATGAAAAACTTTATAACAAAACTTCTGAACCATAACTAAATCAATACTGAAGGAAATTTACAGCCTTATAGGTTTGTATGAGAAAAGCAGAAAGGATGGAAGTCGATAAGCTAAGCATACAATTTGAGAAGTTAGAAAAATATCAACTAAAAAGGACAGAGAGAATTAAATAAAGAAGGGCAATAATTAAAGGGCGGGAAAAGCCAAAAACAGAGAGGACCAAGCAACCCAAGTCAATATATTGAAGACATTTATAAAACCTGTCTGACAAATCTCAGGTAAGACTAAGAATAGGAAAGAGGGACACAGAAATGACACATAGAAGCAATAATCAAGATTTAGAGAGATTTTCAACAGTATTATAAAGATTTAAAAGAAATTTAAAAAATAATACTATAAAAGTCTTCATGCTGTAAATTAGACAAAATAGACATTATTCTTAGAAAAATAAATTTCCAAAACAGCCTCAATATTTCTTAGGAAAAATAAAACTCTTATTGGACATTAAAGAAAAGTAGTCATTCAAAAACTGTCCAAAAGAACTTATACAAACTCTCAAAATAAATTCAATGGACACAAACCCTTTCTGAGACAAGAAAAAATATTCCACCACACAACTGTAAGGCTGCTCATCTACCAAAATTAGCTACAGACAAGAAGAGAAAGGAAAGACCTTACTTACATGCACAGAGGCAGCAATGCTAACCAACTATTAGCAAATCCAACGTGGAGCTATATTTTTTAAAGTACAGGGCATCACAATTTGAATTCATTCCAGGAATGCAAGATGAGTTCAATGTCAGAAAATATGTTAATCGATTCAATTACATTAACAGATTAAAGAGGACAATTACATGTAACTAGATGGTATGTCTCCTAAGTGCAAAGTGCAATTTCTGCACAACCTTCTAAACTAAAATTGCTCACTCTGGACTTGCTCTCGCTTTTCTCCTTCCCTGAGCTGGAATGTGGGCATGGTGAGGACTCAAAGGCAGGTGAAGACACACAATGGAAGAAATCTGGATGTTTGAATGATCTCCTGAAGCCTGAACTGCCCACCCGTCACTGTAATGTTTCATTTCGGTCTCTTGGAGCAACTTCAAATATGCCCCAGTTAACACAGAGAGACAAGGGAAACTTTATGAAAAATAGGTAAAATCTGACTGACACACTTTCTCTTCCCCATTGCATATGGGGGGACGGGGAAAGAGTGGTGGCAAGAAAATACACTTTAGAGGCACACACAGCTTTGAATGCAAGGTCTACCACATGCTAAGTGTCTGGCTTTGGCCATGTCAACCTCTCTGATCCTCAATTTCCAGGAATAACATGGTAAATGTCTCTCCCTAACACATGCAGGTTCTTAGAATGCGGACAACAAAGAAGGGAAATTGGTGTTGCTCCTGGGAAGAAAGTTAGGAGTTACAGAACACTGATTTTTTTTTTTCCCTGTTAAGTTGCCAGACAAAATATAGAAAATCCAGTTAAATTTGAGGTTTCACATAAATAGTATTTTTTAGTAGAGTATGTCCCAAGTGTTGTGTAGGACAAAGTTAAACTTAAAAAGTACATATTGTTTATCTGAAACGCATAATTTTGTTATTTGTTTTGCTAACTATAGCAATCGTATCTGACAGAGAGAAGAAAGTAGATTTCTTTGGACTGGTTTGAACCATAACTGAGGAGACAGAAGCAGTAAGAAACGCATCACGCCCAGCCCAGGACAGGGAGGCTCACCCGCCTGGCACTCAGCGGAACAAGTGGTCAGTCTAACCAGACAGACAGGGATGGACTCAAAACAGTGGCGGGAACCCGCGGGCTTGACAACAGTGCTGCAGATTCAGTCAGACAACTAGCACGCGAGCTTAGGGAGAACGGCGAAAATGCATGTTTGGGGACATCCGAACGTTTCCAAAATTCCTCCATCTACGTCGGAACCCTCTCCCTGTTGGACAGATGAAGAGGGTGGTACAGGGGTATGAGTGGAATGTTGTCTTTGTTAGAGTCAAGCATCTCACCTTTGTGCTTCCAGCAAAACCCAGAGGGAGGAGGTGGGGGTAGAAGATCTGTGCCAGAAAGACGGAGATAGGACTACTCCTCTCCCAAAGTAGCTTTGAGAGTTAAGACAAGGTGAAGCATGTAAGGTCTCAGCGTAACACCACACCTACGCTAAGGACTGCATCACCAACGTCCATTCTGTCTCCTCCGTTCCCTGTTCTCCTTCTCCTTCCTCCCGAGGCTCGCCATGTCCTCAAGTCTCCCTGGATTCTGGACGTCCACATCCTCACCTTCCTCCCGAAGTCAGTCCCACCAGACAGCTGCCGCAATTCTCTACCCTATGCACGTGACGTGGTAACTACCTCGTTCTTCCAAGTGGCAGATACTTAAATCTCACCCTATGGCATGTACTTTGCTACAGATCGATACAACGGAGTGAGCGAGACAAATAGGCCATCACATCACATCCAGCTGCCTACTTAAGAATAACCTGAGGACCATAAGAACATTCAGATTTCTGAGCTACAGCTCCAAACCTTCTTCCAAAGAAAAGGGAGGAGTAGCCTCCACGTAACGGCCTCTGAAGTTCGCGAACGGCTGACCTGAGGCCTTGCTACGCTGGTGCTGACCAGACCGAGGGTGCTAACCGCTGCGGAGCGTTAGCAGGGTTACCTTTCGGAGTCCTCTGCATGCTGCTCCCTCACCCCGGCTGAGGAAATCACAGAGTGGGAAATCGGACGTCAGTCACGGGCTGACAGGGTGATATTCCAAGAGGAGCTTGCGTGCAGCTCAACACTAGATCACAGAACCAGAAGTCAACTCTACCAGCATGAGAATAGGCAGCACAGGGAGCCACAGACCTAAAGTAATGTTCCTACTTTCTGGTCTCAGAACTTCTTTGTACTCACAACAATCATTGAGGACCCCAAAAGCTTTTGCTTACAGGTAAACCATATTTGAAGTTAAGCCCGAAAAACAGTTTTACAAATTGAGTTAAAACAAACAATAAACAGGGGCACCTGGGTGCCTCAGTTGTTAAGCATCTGTCTTCGGCTCAGGGCGTGATCCTGGCGTTCTGGGATCGAGCCCCACATCGGGCTCCTCTGCTGGGATCCTGCTTCTTCCCCTCCCACTCCCCCTGCTTGTCTCTCACTGGCTGTCTCTGTGTCAAATAAATAAATAAAATCTTTAAAAAAAAAAAATAATGTGTTCATACAATATATTTTTATGAATGTTTATCAAAGCAAAAAAAATACGGTCACAAGAAAGACATTATTTTACATCTTACAAATGATAAAACGCTTATTAGGAAGAGTAAAATTCTCATCTGTTCCTGTATTCCATCTGTTAGCATATCACACTGGAAAACTCCACTGTATACTCATAAGAAATTGAGAAGGAGAAAAATGTACAGGTTTGTGTTATTATTAACATCTTGAAAAGGTTTCAGGAATCCTCAAGATTCTGCTTAAAGGATCACTCACCTAAAGGATGAGAAATTGCCTACGGATGCCCCGCATACCTCCACCCAAGTGACACGCTGTTGAGGAATCAAGAGGACGGTGGGAGAACAACTCTGACAAAAAGCTAACCACTGTACATTTCTCCCAAGCCCAATCTTCCTGTGAGTCTGTCTACTGTTCCTGATTCAACGTGTCCTCAAGGGCAGTTATGCTCCTGAGCTTTCAAGGTGTGACTTGAAACTGAAATTAGCTTCCTGGTCTACATTCCACTCAAACAGAGCTCAAGCCAAGTGAAAATAAAGGAGAAACTCATCTGCCCAGTACCCTTAAAGCTTACTCATCTCCCAGAAGTAGCCACAGACACCCTTCAAAAAGGAGTCTTCTGCCTACCATCCACTCTCCACAATCCACTTGCTCAGTCACGTTGTCCCCAACCACAGTCCATGGGCCTTTGATCAGTCTTCCTCTTTTTCCTTTCCGCCTTCAGACCAATGTTTTGTTCAACCTAGTGATTTGACGCTAGATTTTACTAAACTTCTACTTTGGGCACCCCACTTAATGCCACTCCCTAGAAGCAGGGGAAGTCCAGCGTCCGGAAGCCCAGCTCAAGTAAGAGCTCTATTTCTTCCCATCCCGCGCCTGCCCTTGCCTGGGGAATTTAACTAGAGTTAAATTCATGTGGGGATTCGGAATCTCAGAATTTCAGAAAACCACTGCATGCTGGGAAAAAACAAAGCAAAACAAAACAGGAAATTCAGTCTTGTTTTTAAACTTTCATTACAACTTCCACAAAATACTTCTCTCCTTCAGAAAAGGTGTTCGTGTAGCATTATACTTTGTAAAGTTTGTCTATTTCCTCTTTCTATACATAAGGCAGTTTTTGATGGATTGAACAGCCTCTTTCTAATAAGGTGAAAGTCCACTGTCTTATAATTGCATGTGAGCAAGCCAGTGAGGACTGGCTGAGCTAGAGTAATTGGACTAGGGCAGCACACTTTGACCTCGGCGTCTGAAGCTGCTTTAGAATCTCAGAGGTTCAGATACAATGACCTGATAGGAGGAAGAAATTGTAGAACAATCACTGTGGAGGCTGATTTTAATGAGACTGCAGAAGTTAGGGAAGAAGATGTTCTGATTAGTGCAAAGTATCATGGCACTGTGGCATCTCTGTCATATTTTTAACCGGTCATGACAGGTAGTTATTATATTTAAGTTTCACATTTCCTCAATTCCTGTTATTGCTAAATCCAATCTTAATAAAGTCTCTTGGGATGGGTTAGACAGGTGTGATGCAAAGAAATATTCCACCAAAATAAAAGAAGGGAAGCATCTTTAGTCTTGCATCCACCCAGACAATAGCAAAACAATATAAATAGGTACAAAATAACCTCACCTCACCAGCTCTTGTGATCCTGGTCACTGTTCCTAAGGAGCCTGGAGGGCAAAAGGGGAGCCACTGGTGGTGGCTGCTGCGTGACATGGGGAGATCTTGAATAGACTTCTCAACAAAATGGCAGCACAAAGGCCCCAGTTAGGTGAACAGGGGAGCCACCAATCCCCCAGGGGCAGCCATCTTTCAAGAGAGCCTTTGTCATTTAACTGACGGCATGGGGCACAGGCAAGCTACAGGTTTGGTTACTGCAGCAAGCTAGGAGTCAGTTGGAGTCCTATAGTCAATGGTAACGAGACTTTAGTCAGGTTTATAAGATGAAGAACTCCAGAGGCAGCTTATCAATCCTTCTCTAACTACCCAACCACACTCACTTGGTATTAATTTCTTGTAAGTGAGCTATGACATGTGTGACATGAGATCGATGAATTTAGAATTGGTAGAAAGACATGGAATTTTCAACCACTGTAGTGACTCAGGAGCTCTTGGTTTACACCATATTCTCCCTACTGATTTTTTTCCGACATCAGCAGGTGAGACCCTCTATGAACAAAAAAATTATAAAACCATATGATCAAATAATAACTTCTGTATTTCTCCAAACACATCTAAGCAAAGGCAAAGCCTGAGAAGGATTATGTTGAGAGAAGACATTGACCGTTACTGAAGAACACTAGCTGTCTGTGAAGGGTTCCCTGTGAGTGACTGAATAAGCGTGGTGGCCGGACATGGGGAGAGAAACAGGAGGACAGGGGAAGAAAGAGAAAGGCAGAGTAGGGAGGCAGATTCCTAGAGGCCAGGGCTTCAAGAAGAATACACACCAGTCATGGGATGGAGAATCAAAATCAGGAATGTACATGTATAGGGACCAGAGCAGAGGGATAAATTTAGCAGGTCACAAGTCAGGTTTTGCAGTCATAAAACAGGCAATTTGCCACAGAAGGAATTCGGATCCAGAGATAGGTATCCTGAGGATGAGTAAGACAGCATAGGATCAACATCTGATAGTAGCCACTTGTTTTCCCTTCAACTCAGACTCATTTCACAGAGTCCTGCTTAATTTCCACCTAGCAAGGAAGGATTTTAAAATACATAAAAAGATCTCATCAGAAAAGCCAAGCTTAGAAAACACAAGAATTTATTTCAAAATGATAGCGTCTATTTTAGGAACCATAACAGTAGCCAAGAGAAAGATGACCCTCCTACGTCAGGTGCACAGAGACACGAATGATGTCACGCCCAAGAGCGTCCACCGCGCCGTCTTTCTGGATGGAAAGCTACACGCTCCGGTGGATGAAGGGCTGGAGGAACAGAAGGAGCTCTACAGCACAGACGGACGGCCTGTAACAAAGTCTTGCAGAAAAGGGTTTCATAAACAGGACTTCCTTCATTTTTAACTTGACTCTCCTTTCCCTATTCTGCTCTGATCATTTTGTTTGATTTCTTCACAACTTTGCAATTTTTTTTTTTACTATGAGATTCCTCTGCTGTAATTGTCTACCATTCTCTACATTCAAAGACCTAAGAAAAGCCTCCAGTGCAAGCGAGAGAGAAATTGGTTTCATTACTTTTTTTCTCACCCATCCTGTAAATCACCAGTGGAGGTAATTACAATAACTTCCAGCTTAGCACGTACCTTCTCTCCGTGTAATAAGATTAAAACCCAGCCTGTCATGCCGCCCTGTTATGGTTTATAGATGGAATTTTTTCTTTCACTATCTGTATTTGATTAAACACTATTTCCACTTCAGCTCTGACTATATCTGTTTTCCTTGTTATCTCACAAGGGATTTTGCAACACATCCCTTTTTCCCTGTATGGGAAACACAGCCTCATTCCTAGGACATAGTGTGCTGTAGAACTCATCACATTTCCATTTGTTACAGATTTCTAACATTTTTTAAACTGGACAGCTTTCTTCTTCTTTATGATGAAAAAAGAGAATGATTTTCAGAAATAAAACAAATGAGAAAAGGATTTATTTGGTCTCTTTAAAGGAGTTGAGAAGTTTTTAAGTTGTGCCAATAAATCCTTTCCTGCTGTTCAGTATCTATCAGCCTAGAAAACAGTATAACCCACAAGCAGAAATTTTCAGATTGATCCTCAAGTGCAGGGTGGGCGAGTTTAGTATAAACACACGCACACACGCACACAGACACATGCATGTGTGTCATATATATATAAAATTTATAAAATATGTTTATAAAACATTTATAAAATATATATATATATTTGTGTTTATTTCTGCTATTCCAGAATTACATTAATATAAATCAAAGTGTAGATAACCATTCAAATTAATGGGCCCTCTTTTTAAGAAACAGGACTATGTCCCAGTTGGCAATGCTATTGGCGTGGATAACTTTATTTCCAAAAAAGAAAATAAGCAGGTAAATAAGGAATCCTCAACATTAGATAGACAAACAGGACTGAAGCGAATCCTATTTCCCTTTTTATATTTCTCTGGACTCTTTTACACATTTATAAGATGATTTTGGAGTACAATTTGGGATCAACAGTGTATCTCTCATGTTGACTATACCCTATTACCAGGGTCCAAGCCCCATTTTGAAACCTAATCCTAACAGCACCTCCCCCCCCGAACAGCTCAGTATGCATATGCTATGGCCAAGGCAAGACCCCGCACACCTCTCTGCTCCCCCTACCCTGTTGTGACTTGCTCATATCCTAGCAGCACTTAATACAACGGATGAGGAAAACTCATCACAATTCTCCAATCTCTAAATTACATAAGACAATACTAAATTCTACAATGGCCTTTACTTCCATTAGCCGTAATACTCCCCAAAGAGTAGAAAAGCTGGAAAAGAAAGTATGGAGGTTTAACTTCACCTGTTCACTGGAAGACTAGGAGAAGCCTTCATGAAAAATCCTTTAAAATGTCCATCTCTTCCTCAAAATAATCTGAATAATCCATAGGGAATGCCTCTCTGAATTTTTTCATTGTGTCTTTAAGTGCTGAGGGCCTGTTTGTCTTTGTCCTCCCTCACGGTGGCCCTGTTCCCCTACAAGAGCGGCTGTCCTAAGTCGTTGCAAAGTCGACAGTCAACAGCTTGGCTGTTTTTCCCTTGCATGAAGTCTAATGGTTTTTCTTGCTTTCTCCTGTGTGGTAAAAAAAATACTCTTTCACGTATCAAATATTTATGGACATCACTATCTGCCACGCAATGTTCTAAACTTTTTGCTGCTCTTGGAGAGACCAATATTCTAATGGAATATCTAAAATAATCAAATCTTCCTGGTTTGCCTTCAACCTTTCTGTTTTCAAAACTAAAAGTTCTGTGTCCTAGGAATCCCCTCAGTCTTGGGTAAATCAAGTTGGTTGGTTATTCTAGAGAGAATCACAGTTAGACAAGCTTAAAACCCTGGGGAAAAAAAAAAAAAAAAAAAAAAAACCTCAACATCTTTTTCAGCGATAGCTCGAGTTGGTTGTTGTGGAAGAATCTTGTAGATATTGGCATACATACTGGATTCCATGGCGGGTGGACCTTGTTCTCTTAAAAAAAAAAAAAAAAAAAAAAAAAAAAAAAAAAGGGCAGGCTTCCTTTAAACTCTCATTTCTTACCTGGCAAGCAGGGTGGGATCGACGCAATTTAAGTAACAAAAGTTGTCTGTTGTGGTCCTTCCACCCCCACATCTTTTCCACATGATATTCCCGTGCCCTCCTCCTCCTTCGTGCCACACCAAATGACCATGCTAACAGTCCAAGGCGTGACCACTGGAACATGGAAGTCTACACACTCTTCCCACACGTGCGTTTCATGCCTCCAAGCCTTTGAACACAAAAGCCCTCTTCCGCCCTATGGCAGCATGCTACCAATTCTTCTAGGCTTGGCTCAGCCATTGCATTTTTAGTAATACCTTCCCCCGTTTGGGCCCAGTAGGATGAATACTTACCTATATTCTGTTCACATGGCAGTTTTTGCTAGCCTTTAACAGAGCAGTGCTTACTCTTGAACATAATTACGTGTTTCTGCATCTATCTTAGAATTTGTGTTACATCAGGCAAGAAAAATCTATCATTTATCTGTTTCCTCAGTACCTGATACAGAGAAAATAGAAAATGCTTGATACACACTCTTGGACTTTGTTTCTAGAATGAAATAAACTGAACTCCCTGAAAAGCACCTTTCAAAATACTAGATAAAACATGACAAACATTATTTTAAATGTACATTTTGGATATCGAGAAAGCAAGAGAAATCCTCAGAGGTCAGTAACAAAAAACAAAGTTAAAGTGGTTAGAGTGCAGCTACGCTGGGGACTTTTCCAGCCTTGGGTGCCAAGGAGCATAGCTTGTGGTGGCTACATGAGGATAGGAAAATAAGCCTTGGTTTTGAGCAAGATCAGCAGTTAGAACTGTAATGTCTAGAAAGTTTCTCAGCCCCTGAAATGCTATAACTCCACTGAAGGAGTGAGACGATCCATAACAACATTTGTTATCAGAGAAGTTTGTCTATTCAGGAAAGGCAGTTGGCCATATACATATATTTGTGTATTTATATGACCACATATGCATATTATATGGTCTTACACATATATGTGTATTTATATTAATGTACATACATGTACATTATGTATTTATATGTATATATGTATTTAAATGTATATTTGTGTATGTATACATAAATGTGTATATATTATATATAAAATAAAATACAAGGCCTCCCTGAGAAAATCACAGACCTGTTCTCACATGATTTTAAAGTATGGATATATACTACAACAGGGGTCCAGGAACCCCTAAACCACTAAATTAACAAGAAGAAACATAATTTTTCTCTTCCCATTTTTCCTGGTCTCTCCCTCACCAGTACAAATCATTATACTGGTCCTATTAACCTCAATTCTTATCCCTGAGGTGACACAATGAGAGCCTGATGATAAATCCTGCACATATTGGGGTCTACTGCAGGCAAGAAACCACAAGACTATGAACCCAGACATTTTTATAGGAAAGAGGAAATCATCTTCTTTCCCCTCTAGAAGGAAGGGAGAGGGGAGCCTGGGTGACTCAGTGGTTAAGCATCTGCCTTCAGCTCAGGTCATGATCCTAGGGTCCTGGGATCAAGCCCTGCCTCCAGCACCCCCCCCCCCAAGCTCGGGCTCCTTTCTCAGCAGGGCATCTGCTTCTCCCTCTCCCCCTGCCCCTCCCCACCACTTGTGTGGGCTCTCTCTGCTCTCCGTCTCTCTCAAATAAATAAATAAAAGAGCTGAGAGAGGGCCAAGGCCTTTAGCTTTAACCACTAAAAGGAGGTCTCCATGGTCCTGAATCTAAACTTTAAAAAATTATTAGGATTTTAAGAATTCAACAAAGATGCTGGGCAATAATATGAATTTACACACTCAATTCTTTTTTTTTTAAAGATTTACGTATTTTAAATAGAGAGAAAGAGAGAACACACGTGCAGTGGGGGGAGGGGCAGAGTGGGGGGAGGGACAGAGGAAGGTAATCTTCAAACAAACTCCCCACTGAGCACACAGAGCCATTCCAGGACTTAATCTCATGAGCCCTGAAATCATGACCTGAACTGAAACCAAGAATCGTGGCCCAACCAACTGCGCCACTCAAGCGCCCCTCAACTTAATTCTTAGGTGTCAAAGAGGAACGATTACAGAATGCGATTTTATGAAGATATAATAACACTATCAGTAGAAATATGAAACAGACAAAAATAAACCTATTGAAGCAAGCTCAAGACCTCTATGCAGAAATATATGACATTTTATAGGAAGACTTTTCTAAAGACCTAGGTAAATGGAGAGATATAATCTAGACATGAATTTTAAGACTTTTTTATTATTACGCTCAATTAGCCAACATACAGGACATCATTAGTTTTTGGTGCAGTCTTCAACAATTCATTAGCTGTGTAAAGATGTCAGTCTTCTGCATGTTCTTCTACAAACCCTATGTAATTCCAATCAAAATATCAACAGTATCTGAAATTCACACGTAAGAGCAAATAGGCAAAAATAACCAAGACAATTTAAAAAACTAGACGGTTGGGCCTCCAATCAAGAGTTAATGTAAAGTTATGATAAAGAAGATGTCATTGTTCTAGAGTTGGACAAGAGAGCTGATGCATATATACAATAGAAGTAGCACTATGAATCAGCATGGAAACGGTCTCTTCTATAAATGCTCCTGTAGTAATTTTTATATATATTTATTTTTAAAAACTAGATCCCTACCTCACAAAATAAGACTGAATTCCAGATCTAATAAATTCTAAATGTGAAATCTAAACTTTTCAATAAAAAATGCAAGCAAATATATTCAGACCCTTGCAGCATGGAAGAATTACTTAAGACCCCAAAAGCACAAACTAAGAAAAATATGGACAAGTTCAACTTCATGATAGAGAGCAAATACAATCTTAAAAGTTCATTAGATACACTGCATTTTAGAATTTATTTGCAATGTTCATGACCAAGAAGGGATGAATATTTAATATTTATAAGGAACTCTTCCAAGTAACAAGCAGGCAAACAATCCAACAGAAATATGAACAGCTAATGGGGGGAATAAAGCAATACACTTTTGAAAAAAAAAAATCAACCTATTAACTAGCAAAATGCAAAATTAAATACAATTTAACAAATACCATACTCTCAAAAATTACAAATTTAGGTAATAGCAACTGTTGGGGAGGGCAGAGTAGCTGGTATTGAGAAGTAAGTGTATGCAATTCAGAATTGAACAGCCTGGGTTCAAATCTCAGCCCTGCCATTTACTAGTTGAATGACCTTGAACAAGTTCCTTGATTTCTGTGCCTCATCTTCTTATACTTAAAATGAGAATAATAATAATGGTACCCAAACCTGTAAGACTGTTACAATTGGAGTTGATGTGTGCAAAAATAATTAGTACAATTCAAACACATAATAAGCACACAATAAAGGCTACCTTGTTGGAGTGTAAATTGGTACAACCCATAAGAGTACCATTTGTCGACATTTAGTCAAATTAAAATGCACAAACTCAAAACACACCATTCGACACTTAAGTGTAAGCCCTTATAAACCTTGTCACCTTACCATCCTTAATTGACTTTGACAAGAGGCCCTATGATTTTTTTGTGTTTTTGACTTTCTAGTCCCCATTCCCACTCTTATGGACATTTTGAACTAGCCACTGACTAATCAATATTTACAAGGAGTCACCATAAACTTGACTAAACTATGCTCATGGAATGATTGCAAATGAAGCACAGGAAAACAATCTCATTAAAATGAAGCAAAGATGGGTCTAGATCCTACCATCTATGACAAATATGTGAAGAACCCATTTAACTGATCAGCATGTCTGAGATTCAGTCTTGACTCTACTTTCTAGTTTTTGTAACCTCAGAGAAGTCATTTCACTTCCCTTACCTGTGTTGCCTCTTCCATTAAATGACATGATTTCTAAAGTCATTTCCAACCTAACAAGCAATTCTTGTAGGCAGGAGAATGCCCTTTGGATGAAGCCAGTGCTTTTCAATAGAGCTGGGGAAGGAGCTGTCCATCAGTGTTAACAACCTCAATGTTAACGCCCTCAAGCGACCTTCCCAAAGGTTCTAATAGTCCAGAGATACAGGAGCCTTTTAATGTGTGTTCATTTTCCAAGGTAGAAAATAGCCTTCAAAGATTCAAGAAACCAATCTACTATGGAAAACGGAAAATTCCATTGCTCCAGTTCCCTTGTGTGACTGCTACTTGGAAGATGATTCTTTAAAGTATTAGACATCTGGATACTGCCCAAATGCCTTTCTTTCACAACTGTTTAGAAAAGAAGATAATCAGGAGGATACAGCCGGTTTTAGAATTCCTATTAGATATGGTTACTGCCATTAAAATGGCAGACTTGGAGAATACAGACACATAAAAACATCTAGCCTCTGGGCAAGACTTGTGTCATATCATGTCACCCAGATGAATATTTTTCCATCCAAAACAAGCTTTCAGTTTAGGAGCTTAAATAGAAAAGCAAGAGGGAGCCATAAATAAAAGATATTCTCCAGTGGGTTTACTTTTTTAAAAGAAATTCATTAAAAGTTAAGCATATTTATTGTTAGTCAATTAATATAATCCTGTCTACTGAAAGTAGTGGTGGTTTTTACCCTTACCTTCTGGTAGCTATCTGGAGCAGTCACATGATGTAGATTACGCTGGATTTCTGGAAGTGTCTAAAATTGAAGGGGAAAGCCACCTGGAAGAGAAATTAATGATTTATGTGTCTATTACATTGATGATATTTGCTGTTCATTCAGCCCAGTTCTCTCTGTGTTCTCCAACTCTCAACTCTGAAACAAGCTTTACCGGGAAAGAAAAAAAAATGTTGACTCCTGTTCTCCGTGAATATTAATGGTAACAGCCTAATGAGACACAGGAACTGTGACCTAAGTCTTTTCAATCAGAATACCTGGACAGTCACATCTTTTCTTGACAAACACTATTCTGTGGCACAGTGTTTGCTGGCATTTCTCAGGTCAGGAAGAGCTTAATGAAATAGGAAATTAGCAAACTATACAACGCAAAAGACTTATGTCAATGTTCCATAATGTATTTCTTCGTTCTATCTGCAGGGCCTCATACAGAGTTGTTCAAGAATTTACTATGCAGGGGCGCCTGGGTGGCACAGCGGTTAAGCGTTCGGCTCAGGGCGTGATCCCGGTGCTCTGGGATCGAGCCCCACATCAGGCTCCTCCGCTGGGAGCCTGCTTCTTCCTCTCCCACTCCCCCTGCTTGTGTTCCCTCTCTCGCTGGCTGTCTCTGTCAAATAAATAAATAAAATCTTAAAAAAAAAATTTACTATGCATCGTAGGTCATTAGTCCTCCAATGGAATGTATGTTCTCTGTCCAATTTTATCAAGTGAGGGGCAGTTACGGAATTTGACCACTATTCCGTAGTTCTTTAACAACCTGAGCCCTTCAGGAGTCTAAAGTGGTCTTTTTCCCACTTCTTGCACATGGGGAATGGGGGCGTTCCTTTACTTACTGGCCCTATACTCAACTATTGCTCAGTTAGTGTCAAGTAATGGGATATTATTATCTACGTGAATTCAAAATTCAGGGACACTGTAGCTAAGTAATCCATATTCTGTTATTCCTGCGTGGCTCTAAATAAAGTCACCTACAAAAACGTTCTTTAAAGACCATTTAGCTTTGCTCGGGCATTCTTGCCCTGAATAGAGAACGGATGTAAATCATACATATTCCTTAAGGTTCACATTTGTGTGGGCACTGCGCTAGTAAGCAAGACAGGCACGCCCCGGCCTTCGCGCAGCGCACAGACTAGTGATGAGGGAAATGAGCTTTTGGGAACAAGAACGGGAAGAACCGGCTCACCTCCGAACCCAGAGGGTCAGCTTCGTGTGTTAGGATATTGTAAGGAACACACGAAGCTCAAACCTATCAAAAAGGGAACGGCGGTCACCTAAGATCATTTTTTAGCAAAGGAAAATCAGTGATTTTCAGGAGGAAAAAAATCTTCAAGTCAAGAAATCAAAGCAAATGACAAATTGTTGTTCCTGTTTTTTTCCAAATGAGAATAAACAAGTATGTCTTTTTTTTAATCAGGAATATAACCTATTTGGTACGAAAAGTGGAACTACTATGTATCTAAAGGATTTTTCCTAAAAACAGATGCATTTTCTCTTTTCTTTGTAGCATGAATAGCGCTGTATTCCAAGTGAAAAGATGCAAAAAACAAGAAGAAAATTGGTAGAACACATTGCTATGGGAAAGACGACTATATCTTTCAGCTCAAAGCAATTTTGGCTTCAGAGAATGCAGAGAATACCAATGACATCTTAATGTGTTCAGTCAAACAGAATTAGATAACAGGAGTTGCCAAATTTTTCTGTGTCCTAAAATTCCTCTCTGTAGCCCCTGATAGATGCGCAAAGCTTTCCTCTTTATTAATTATTTATCTACAAAAGCATATTCCTCTTCTGACAAATTTAATTTTTCCTCAGGACAAAATACAGTCAGAATGTATCTTTTCTAATAAGTACATTTTGAAACATAATGAACGAATATAATTTTATGTTTTAGACTAGATTAGCCTTTTCAATAAGGGGTAATAATTTGCAATTCTAAAATTCACTTATGTTTTTCTTCTGGAAATAATTTATTTCAAAGGAACTTTGCAAAGCTTGTCTTTCTTGACAGAATAAAGATCACAAGGAAATGGTATTTGTCATTCATATAACGTAGCCCAAGAAAGTGAAAATTGAAAAAAATCATAACACTGTTTCTCGAAATTACAGGGAACAAGAAACTGACACAATACCTCTAGAGAAATACTTGTCCCTTGATAAATTACTTTTGTTTGCTACTGTTAAGTATTACTAAAGAAAAAAAAAAACAGCTTTAAATGTTGTTTATCCCATCTACTTTCTGAATTCACACCTAATAAAATAGACTTTTGAACAAATTTTCTTATAAAAATTATGATCCCATGTATTCTAACAGTCATGTTTATATTCTAAAATACTTTAAAAATTATTAAACAGTTAAAGTAGTGTTTTAACAAATTACACAGAAGGTGAAATCCATATCCTAGTAAAGGGTCCAGAGAAATAATTATATGCAACATCTTTAGGGCTTGAATTGTACTATTACATGCATTTTACATTCTTTGTCTCAAGTAATCCCTATAAATTAAAAAAAAAACAAAAAACCCATAGGTACATATTGTTAACTATCTCCTCACTAGATGAGGAAAAGGATACTTGGACAAGCTGGTTAGTTTGGCCAAAGTCACACAGCTAGCAATGGCAGTGTTGGTCCCCAGATCTACCAGACTTGCAGTCCCCTTCTCTTAGCCCCTTCCCTCAACTCTATTAGAGGTACGTTCATAGCACACTCTCTGCCTCCGTAAGTCCTCTGCCAATCTTGTCTCTGGACCACATATAGACCAGGAAGGAGAAAATGAGTCAAACTAAGTGGTAGGTAACAAATTTTTATTTCTGTTGGTCCAAAAGGTAGTTTTACCTTGCAATCCCTTATCTTTTTTCCTCATTAACTTTCTTAAACTCTCCCATGCCCCCCATATTTGGAAGTAAACAAAAAAACCTCCAGAAAGTTCTGTTATGGGCTGAACTGTGTCCCCACAATAGCTATGTTGGAGTCCTAACACCTTTGTCTGTGAAGGTGACCTTGTTGGGAAATGGGGTTTCGTAGATGCAATCAAATTGAAATAAGGTCATTAGGATGGGCCCTAATTCACTTATGACTGGTGCCCTGATAAGAAGCGGGAGATGTGGACAAAAACACATGCAAAGGAGAAGGTCAAGTAAAGACACAGAGAAGATGGCAACACAAAGAGGCAGAGGATGAAGGAATATTGCCCGAGGCCAAGGGTGTGTGAGCCTACCAGAGTCTGGTGGACACAAGGAAGGCTCCGTCCCCCCACGGCTCTGGAAGAAGCTTGGGATCAGACATCTGGCCTCCAAAACTAAAGAAAGAATGTATTTCTGTTGTTTTGAACCATTGGGGTAATTTGATATGGCAGCCCTTAGAAATGAATACAAACCCTAAGGAAGAAAAAGATGGAAATTGTATGGGCCATGACATCCCCCTCTCCTCTATTAGGACTGAACTTCACATGTCACTGGTCAATTCAGAGCAATATTTGGTTGAGACTAACTTTATCTCTAGCTATCATAGCAGAGAAATATGATTTATATTATTGTTATTATATATAACCCAGTCCACATGAAAAATTCAGTGTTATTGATGAACTGTCTTACTCAATTTGGCCTGCTCTGACAGATTACCATAGACTGGGTGGTTTGGAAACAGCAGGAACTTATTTCTCACAGTTCCACAGGCTGGGACGTCCAAGATCAAGGCACCAGCAAATCTGGCATCCAGTAAGGGCCTGCTTCCCAGTTCTTGCTCTGCCATTACATAGCAGGAGGGGAAAGGGAGCTCTCTGGGGTCTCTTCTATAAGGACACTAATCCCATTCAGGAGGGCTCCATCCTCATGGCCTAGTCACCTCCCACATGCCTCACCTCCAGATACCATCACACTGGGGATTAGGTTTCACCACATGAATTTGGGAGGAGGCGACAGAAGTGCCCAATCTCTAGGAGGAACTTGCTGAGGAGACTTGACACATCATCTGAGGTCTGCCTGTATTATACACACTTTGACTCTTATCCACAAAGAACAAAGAAAAACAGAGAAATTGCATGAACAGTTGCAATGCAGTGACGTCATCACTCCCTCTTCCCTTCCTCCTGATTTTTCATTAATTCCAGGCCTTATTTTAGCAAAGTTAAATTATTCCATATCAAAAGACATCTAATTGCATCACATTACTATGATCCAGACTTACAGGTCTCCAGAGACTCCTGTCCCACCGAGATTAACTCACCAGATGCACAGTTAAATTTAACCTAATTCTTCAAGATATTCATACCAACCACCTTGGTCCCCCAATTCTCCATTCTCTCTGGACAGGAGTCAAAGGGGAGGATAGGAATTGGAGGGTGGTTGAAGAGGGAATGTGTGTATAAATATTTACCTCCTCACTGCTTTACACCTCAAACATTTTATATTTTGCTCACACCGCCTCATTTCATTCAACAGGGCAAAATTGTTTCAATTTTACAAATGAGGAAGCTGAGGCGTAGAGGAGATACTTGGCTTTCCCAAAATACCAACATTTGTTAATGCCAGATTGGGGAGGACATATCAGGTGTCCTGAATCCTAGTCTGGTATATTTTCCACTATTGAGTCTCATGCATGTATTAATTCTCTTTAACTTCTCAAGAAATACAATTTTTCCTGGATAACATGTTTTTTTTTTAATAAGAAAAGAGAAGGGGAGCCCTTTTTAATAAAAACAATAATAAAAAAAACCCCTTCTGATCCTTCCACTCAGCTCTCGCCCTCACTGTGCTTACAGCGCAGTGGAGTGGTGAGTAGGACACATTTATTCCCATCTCGGCTCTGGCACTTGCCATCTGAACGGACTAGAGCAGGCTGCGGGGGCTCCCGCCACCCGAGGCAGCAGGGAAGACCCAACGTGCTGATGTGCGGGAAGTGCTCAGCTCAGGGCCCCGCACATCAGGAGCCCTCAGTACGACAGGCCCGTGCTCTTCTTCAGCCCGCATCCTACACACCCCGGACTTGCACCCGGCCTCACACAGCCAAGGCAGGGAGCTGAGGTCCCCTCAGAGGCAGTGTGCTTTCCCAGCATTACCCTGCGAGTTAGTCACCGTGCCTGAGGACGGCCTGTTAGGACACCCACAGCAGGGTGTGTTTCCACTAAACCCCAAGTCTCTTTGAAGCACTAAGATGAATAGAATGTAAAACTTTTGTTGTGGAAGTTAATACAATATGAAATCATCTTAAGTCACCTCTCCTTTGCCTCTGGGACCCTGAGCCTTTTCTCTGTAAACATTACCCATTTTAAAATAATTTTACTCTTTACCGTTGGCCTTTCTAATGTCATTCCATGCTTGAAGCATTATCTTTGAAGAAGCAACATGAAGAACGTCATTCTATTCAGTTTGGGGTTTCCTGTAATGAATATGCATTAGCTTCCCAAGAAGTATTTAACAGCAAGAAAGTTCAGATGGATAAAAAAAATAGGACATAAAATGATCTGCACCAGCAATAGGCATTGCTTTAAAATCCACCCGCTCTGGGCATTAAGCGATATACAATGTGTTAAGTTCAGAAGAGCCAGCCTTTGAGTTTTTGTGTCGTGAACACAGTATTCGACACCTCTGAAGCTACAACAATGGGCTTGATGTCCCCCTGGAGAACGCTGAGCAGTCTGGGGGCTCTCAGTAAAGGTCCACATGCGAGAACATCTTCCTCGGGTGGCTCCTCGCTGGCGCCCGGCACCACCTGTGCTCAGCTTTTCCCAAGCTAGGGTGGCCTTGAGCACAGAGACGCAGAACCCTGGCCCAGCCCCAAGGGGTTCTTCCAAACCTGGGTCACAGACACTTGCCCTGTCAACCTCATCTGTGAAGGAGCACCAGCACCCCACGCTAAAATGGTTAACAAGTTATCTCCAAGAATATTCTGCCTACCACTAAGCACACACAACTCAGCAAATGTGCTGGAGGCTAATCCCTCACATGGCCGGTGCGTGGTCCAACCATTTGACATAGACACACAATTTCCCAAGAAGATGTAAAAACATCATGCAGGCAGCGACTCAGGACAGTAACATGTTTTAATTGAGAGAGCCTTCCTTAATTTGCTTTATTCTGATAATTGGGAACAAGAAGACAATGATCTGCAGGGTGTTTTTTTTGGGGGGGGGGGCTGTCTGCCAGAAATATATAGATTGTAAAAAGGAAGTTCACAATCAGTAGACAGAGGGAGAAATAATCAAATAATTGATTTTTCACTTGAAATAGGTACTAATTCATTCAAAAGATATGTATTCAGAGTCTGCTATGTCCAAGGCACTGAGTTAAGTGTATATTAAAGAATGTCTTTCCAAAGACATTACAGACGTAATGAAGAGAAGGGGCACCTGCAACCCAATGTTCATAGCAGCATTGTCCACAATAGCTAAATTGTGGAAGGAGCCGAGATGCCCTTCGACAGACGAATGGATAAAGAAGGTGTGGTCCATATATACAATGGAATATTACTCAGCTATCAGAAAGAACGATTACCCAACATTTGCAGCAACATGGACGGGACTGGAGGAGATTATGCTAAGTGAAATAAGTCAAGCAGAGAAAGAACAATTATCATATGGTTACACTCATTTATGGAACATAAGAAATAGCAGGGAGATCGGTAGGAGAAGGAAGGGAAGAATGAAGGGGGGGTGAACAGAAGGGGGAATGAACCACGAGAGACTATGGACTCTGGGAAACAAACTGAGGGCTTCAGGGGGGAGGGGGGTGGGGGATTGGGATAGGCCGGTGATGGGATTAAGGAGGGCACGTATTGCATGGAGCCCTGCGTGTTATACGCAAGTAATGAATCATGGAACACTACATCAAAAACTGAGGATGTACTGTATGGTGACTAACATAACATAATAAAAAAATTAAAAAATGTCCTTCTATTCCCTGAGCTTATAGTCTAGCACAGTGTACAAGACATGTACATAGAACATAAAACAGGAGCAGTGTTGGTAAGGACCAGAGGAGGTCATCTTTGAACTTGAATGACAGGTCACATTTTAACATGTGGATAAAGAAGTAAAGAGTGATCCAGATAGAAGAAGAAGAAATAACACACTAAGATATAAAAACTTGGAGAAGAAAAATGTTAATAGAGCTAAAGAGTGTACATGAAGGGCTTAGAGGAAAATGCGTTGAAGGAAGTGGGAACCTGTCTGGGTGGATCTTACTGGAAGTCTGGGATGAGGCGCTGAAGTTATCTAAGCAAGGGAGTACTACAACCAGAATTTTCCAAGGACATAAAGATAATGCGTGAGAGACAAACAGAAGTGAAGCCACTAGAGCGTCACCGGGCTAGCCCGATGAAGGTGATAATAAAAGCAAAGAATAAGCTCAGGTGTGTTACCGTTCATAAGGCCCTGAACACCAGCTCCATCTGTGGGACTGGCAAAGGAAGACAGGGAGTCAAGGAGGAACCCTTCACTTGAAGTCCGGGCAACCAGAAGGAGGGGCCATGAATAGAAATGGGTGACTCGGGTTCAGGTGTAACAGAATGGGAATGGACTCCATATATTTAAGGTGGTTCCCCAGTAGGAAATGTAGGTGAGGAGACTGAAGAGAGAGAGAAAAATATGGAACTGGAGCTCAATAGATAGACCATGGTAGACACAGAACTCCTAAGAATGGTTTAGATTTTCAGTGGGGGGAATTAAAAGAGTATGTCCAAGGCAGGCCCCTGGGGCATCTGTTCTGTGGGTATGCCCTGACAAAATACCACAAACAGGGTGATTTAAAATATCCTCTCACAGTTCTGGAGGCTGCAAGTCTGCAATCAAGGTGTCAGCGGGTCATGCTCTGTCTGAAAGCTGTAGGGAAGAAATCACTTTGCCTCTTCTAGTTTCTGGTGGTTGCTGGCAATCCTTAGTGCCCCATGGCCCCGGGACAACATCATTGTTGGACCCACCCTAATCCATGACAATCTCACTTTAACTTGGTTCCATCTGCAATGACTCTACTTGCAAATAAACTCCTGTTCGTATTTGCTGACCAGCTGTGACCCCTCCACCTGCACTAACACACGAGGCGTCCTACCCCTGCCCATCTTGAGATGACTGAGGCGAACCTCGCTCATTTTGATCTTTGCCAACTGCATTACTCCTCACTAAACAAAGTAGAACACATGTTTTTAAAAAACGCCCTAAGGAAAATGTCTCTGTATAACTTAATGGTATCTCATTTTTCCTAAGTAAAGCATATCCAATAGTAAAGAAAATGTCTGCCAAATATCCTTGCTGTTTAAGTTATCCTCACAGAACTGGCCTTACGGTGCCTGTCTTCTGCTTCACAATTCTGTCAAGAAGGTAGGGCAGATGTCACTATTTGCATTTGACAGGTAAGCTTCAGAGACGCCTCATCCCACTTCACACGGAGAAGCCCAGAAGGATCGGAGGCCCAGGTCTGGGGCACTGCTGTGACATTACGAATTGACTCGTCTTTAATGGCCTTCAAAGTTTTGATTTCACATTCATCAGCACCTGCTTTTCATGGGGGAGTGATTTGTTCACTTATATAACCTAATGAAGACTGAGCTTGATCAATTTAAAGACCTTGATAATATCAAATTTATGGAATGTTTGAATACACTAGATGCATCTGAAATCTTGTACCCCAAATAGAAGATACACATTCACTGACACAAAAACTTGGACAAGTTCCACACACAGGGTGATTTAAAATATCCTTTCACAGTTCTGGAACAATGTCACACGCACCTGGGACATTAATGGAAAAGAGTATACTCGATCACAAAACAAATTCTCAAGAACTGAAGAATATGTATAATGAAATCATGTGTCTGAACAAAGTGTCCTCAAATTGGAAATCGAAATCAAAATGAGCACTTCTTTGAAAAGTTTTTGTATCAAAAAAAATCAGAAGGAAATTAATGTTTAGAATTAAGTCCTACTGACAGCTCGGAACATCCAAACTCGGAGAACATGGTGAAGCTAGTAAAGGAAAATACTACCTTAAATATTAGGATAAAAGAATGACTGGAAAGTTATTAGCTTAAGTCTAAATACGAATAACAGATCAAAACAAAAAAAAAAAGAAGAAGAAACTAATAAAGGGAGACAGTTTTTCTGTTTTCCCATCTAGGGATAGTGGAATATCAGGAATCAGAACTGAGTCCAAAAACAAGAAACCCAGAATTGCTTTGTGGGGCCGCAGGATTTCTAAGACATCTATTTTAAATGCTTTCAGCATGATTTGGAAGAAGAAACGGCAGGCGTTGAAACTGGACAGCACAATTAAATGCTTTCTTATCAGAATGGTGTCCCATACTGGTTTTCCTTAAAAAGCCAATTATAACTGCATTTTCAAAATATAAAACTATTTAGAGAAATGTAAAATTAAAGTAACTTTTCAGACCACATCTAAAATGTAAAATACAGGGGAGAAAATTAAATGTATATTAGACTTTTTGTCATTTCTAGGATTTGTGAAAAATTATAATTCTCAATTCCTTTACATTTTCTGTCCCAGCAGAGTGACCAAAGACACCAGATGCATGACTTTCTAACCTTAAAACACATCATCCCCAGAGGCAAGCACACTGGCTAATGGGGCTCAGGATGTCTGGTGGACAACGGCAAAGAAGAACACGGATGAGCTGGCAGCTCTATTGCAAACCGATGGTGTTACATCACAACTGCCCAACCCCACAGAACCCAGGAAATCGGGCCACTCGGGAGATGAGCAAATCCAAAGAGATGAAGCCGACAGAAGAGTGATCCCAACACCTGTTTGCTAAAGGTGGTATTTTAATCTGAGAAAAAGTTCTTAGCTCTTTAAGCATTTCTGTTCCTATTTGACATATTACCCAGACACGTTGTCTTCCATGTGCTGCCGTATCACTTCATATGCACTTCTGTAATTAATTTATGGTATTTTCTTTGTTAAATTGTAAATAAATTAGAGGTCTGCTCTCTAGAATCAATCAGCACGTGGGATGTTGTCTGTCCATTGCGAGTGCGCTCCCTTCAGGACGGCGCTGGGCAGGAGGCAGGAGTGGGGACCACGCACAGCCCACGCCCACAGCGGGCCTCAGCTACAGCTTGTGGAGGAAAGCAAAGTGGGGGAGGAGAGGGGAGGGAAGCAAGGAGGCACAGGGAACAGTGAATCAGGAAAGGGAAGGAAGTACAGAGGAGAGGTGACTGGCCTGGCAGGAGCCAAAGGGGATGATTCACAGCCTCGCACGGAGAGAACAGTCAGGAAAAACAAAAACAAATAGAGAATGCACGAACAGTAATTTGAAGTCACAGCATTTGGACTGTTTGGGATTCTTACTTGACTACTTTATTAATAGGAAAAAAACCACTGAACATGCCACACCTGTCCCTACCAGATATTACGCTCAAAATGTGAAAGAATTGCTGATGGCGTGGGATATGGAAAATCCACGTTTACCTGAGTTAACTGGTTCTCTCCTTCTATAAATTGGCCCCCAAAGGGCTTCATTTCAGATACACGGGAAACACTATGTATAACACAGCCTATTTACTGGCATCTATCTCCAGATAACTGGGGCAGCACTGTAATAATAAGGTAGAAAGAATGTCTTAAGACTCAAAAGTCTTCAGTAAGAATTGAAAAATTCATGGGACAACAGAGAAGGACAGAAACGGGTCACGTGTGTGTCCATACACCAGCGGCTCCATTTTGCTTCAAATGACTTCTGGGCTTAGAAATAAATAAATCTGTGCAATAGGTGGAATCCTTATTCTTTTCTTAATAATGGCTTAAAATGACAAATGAGTTCATGCGAACAACACTGTGCTCAGCGATTCCTATAATGGATACTGCACATTTATGAGGGGACGGTGCAAACCATAGAGCCAGCCCTCCCCTGAATGTGTGGTGCTAAATCACCAGACTCGGCTCCATCAACGCCCGAGCTGCAGAGATGACTGACAGCTCCCCACCTATAATGGGCTGCATGAAGAATTATTTACTAAATCCAGGTAGCCAGTATATGACACCGGACCATCCGTGGCTTACATCTCCTAGTTTTTATCTTAGTTTTTAGAATGTTTCACTTTTGTGCTGGGGGAGACAATATTTATAGCATAAAATATATTCTTTCTCTGTCACTTAAAAAAAAAACGTGCGGAATATGGACTGCTAGACCTGTAGAGAAACCTACATATTACAAAAGTGCCAGATGACAAATACGAGGGGAAAAAATACCACCCTGCATTCCACACCAGCCCTTCCGCCAATGAGAGCACCCACCTATCGAGCCCTCGCTCACCATGGGCTAGGTCCTGTGTGAAGCTTAAGTGACTCACTTATCGTGGTGTAGCTTGCAAATGCCAGCGGCAGGATCTCAATCCAAGTCTGTCTGACAAGAAGTATAATTTTTTCAATATATACTCAAATTTTATTTCAGTTTATCCTTACCCCAGGCCTGGAATTAAGCCAAGCAATCATAATTGAATGAATTATTCATTCATCCATAATACATTCACCCTTTCAGTCAAAACATGTTGAGAGCCTACTATGCACCAGTCATCACCATCATGTCAAAGACTGACATCTGGAGAAGTCTTCTAAGATTCGCTTTCCATTCTTTGTTTACATTTTTTCAAAACATCCTATATTGATTATCTATAGTCAATCCAGAGGAAGGCAGCTTAACTATTTAGACATCTGTACTGTTAGAGCAGGTCTTCGTGGGAGACACATGTCTGGCACCTGGCCAGGCACGTTAATAGCAAGCCTTAGGAAGCAGAAGCCGGCGGAGCGCGGCTGCTTCCAATCCCGTAATACGTAACAGGAGACTGAATATGGTTTGTCAGCTTCAGGAGATGGAATGTACCTTGGTGACACACACCTGAAACATGAAAAGCTACTTCTTCTTACGTAACTTTCCAACAGATGGGTTGTTACTGGCTTTCCTCTAAATATTGTCCTCTTTCAGGACAATGTTTAATGTCAAAAAAAAAAATCTAAGGAGCGTAACTCTGAATTGAAGCGCCGCTGACTGTCCAGCCGTGGGCAAAGCGCCTCTGGTATGGGGTAAGAGTGACGGCGGTTCTGGGCAGCGAGTTTGCATGCCTCCGGAACGTGAATTACAGACGACCCAGGGCAGTGACTGGGGGGGCCGCTCCTCCCTGGGCCCCTTAGCTGCGTCTCAGGAGTATGAGGGGAAGAAGGAACGTGGCTGGACATCCGAACATCACCAACGACACCAATGTTCCTTGGGAACGGCCAGAAGGCTGGCCACTGAGGCTGGAGAGGAGAGACAGGGAGTAGGTAAAGACTGACTGAACCTAAGAGAGAAGGGAGACTTTTTTATTTGAAGAGAAGGAATTTGCTACCTGAGACGAGTGTCAACTCCGAAGCCACAGCTGGGTGGCCTAGGAGAGAGGAGTTGCCATGTTTCCCTTCCTTTGAGGGAAGGGTCTGGATTTGCACACTGATCACCACTGCTCACCTTCTGAAGTGTTTGAGAATCTCGATTGCCTGCTTTCTATTTTATTTATGCTAATGTGGCTTATTACAATTATTTTTCTGGAAGCAGGGCCGATAGCTTCTGACACCCCATTTACTTACTGTTTCTTTGTTAAATTGTGTTTATTACAATTATTTTTCTGGAAGCAGGGCCGATAGCTTCTGACACCCCATTTACTTACTGTTTCTTTGTTAAATTATAAATAAACCATTTTGTTTACAATACTCGGATTGTACCAACTCACACTACAATAGGTAGAGCCCGTGGGTTTTTAAGTGGTCGCTAAGTATTTACGATCAGACCTCTATTTATGACATTTCCTAAAAAATTTTTTAAATAAAAAATAACAGATTGATAAACATGGATGAGAGGCAGCAAAAGTATAATGAAATAGATTGTGAACTTGAAGTCAAGAGCCTAGAATTTAAATTTGAGTTTCATCACAAAACACTGAGGACACCTTGGACAAGCACCTTAACCATGACTGTGTTTCTTCAGCTACAGAACGAAAATATTACTCAGGGGTCCTCTGACGTCACTTGTGTGGAGGTACAATGGCTCTGCATTGACTGATCACAAATATTTCACTAATTCTGCCCCCATTTTCTTAGAAGACCTCCCTGAACTCTCCTCCAGTTACTTATGGAAGTCCCCGGCTGGGTCTCAAACGGGACCGAGGCCACGTCTGCCAGCCATGGTGCACGAAATAGTGTCCCGGCCTCCCCTCTGTGCTCTCTGAAGCCTCCCTGCACACAGCGCTGCTGGGGAAAGCCTCACGGCCATTCCGAAGGTTCCCCTCCTAACATCTGAAAAACTGCAGCCTCTCCAGCTGCGAGAATCCAGAGTATCAAGGGCAAGTAAAACATTCCTCATTGGAGTCATCAAGGCATCAGGGCCTCAAGGCATCTCAACGGGAAATTGAGAAGACTGCCTTTCCACCCAGTTGCGATCACTCTGGACAGCGCAGAGCGGTTTCTATCTCAGAGTCCAACAGGCTCTCACTCCTCCAGCGTCTGCCACAATCCCTTTCTCCACAGAGCTCCCAGTGAGTCCCTAGGGCTGGCCCACCCAGGAGCTGCCACAAACCTGGGAGTGTTGATCTCTACCTCTGGGGCGTAAGCAAGCCCCACCACCGCCCGAAACCATCAAGAAATTTGGGTTGGTCCTTTTCCTTCCCCTAAGTTGTTTCTGAATCTGGGAGCTTCCGTACTTCAGGGGAAACCAGGGCAAGTCCTGGTTTTCAGTCCAGGGCATCACACTTCACTGTGTCTTGCTCAGGTCCACAGCGTCATCAGGAGGCTGGCTGCTTTCCTGTAGCAGCTCTGTTCTGGCTACGTCAATCTCTGCTTCGGCCGTCTGCTGAGATTTCCAAGAGTTTTGTACCCACGCCTCCAAAGGCGCCCTTTGAAGTGAGTAGGACTTGGGTCAGCCACTTGCAGAGGCCGCCCCTCTTCGGTCCTCTGAGTTTTAAGGAGCTTCATGACCACTGCACCTGCTCATGCTCCCTTTCTCTCCCCTTTGCCAACAGTATCATAACCACCTCCTTCCTGCCTCAGATGATCCAAGTAGAAGGGCACAGACCAGAAGTCACAGAATCACTTAAACACAGATGCACCTGTTTCATCCACAAAGTAGTACATGCTATTTGAACAGACATTAACAATCGGAAGATTTTAGCTTTAGAATTCATGATTTGTGATTTCCGTCAGTCAATCAAAAGAGCTGCCCAGTTGGGCTCACATTCCTGCATGTTAAGAGTGAAAAGTAACTGAGCAGCTCTCCAGTCTGGGGCATACCCTCCACTTTTCCACACTCCTCACTACTCCCTACTGTGATACATTCCTCTCTCTTCATTCATTTATGTTACCTGGCTGGCCGCTGTAGTCTCGAGATTCCCTGGCTTAGACCTTGTCCATAAAGACTCCAGGGCAAAGTTATCTTTTGTACTCTGGCCTTATCTGGCAATTTTCAGCTCTGAAACAAAAGGACTCAATGTTCCTCCAGGACAAGAGCATTCAGAAACCCAGAACATGGGACCTGGCTGTTGCATGGTCTAGATGAGGAAGTGAAAAATTGAGCCTCATTCTTCAGCTACTAAGTCCAAGGCACCATATTTTGTATGCCAAATTACTAAATAAGACTGTACCATATCTTATTTCTCCTACACTCCTGTAATACACATTATTATGTCCCCGTCCCGTATCAATATACCTTCCCAATAAGCATCATTCCTGCATGGGAACCATGCCTGTCCTGCTAATTTTCAACTTGTACCTACGTCAACTTGACCCCAGCAGTTGGTGCCTGGCTTCAGCACTAATCATCATGCCTACTTCTGAGATACGGTGGGAATCAGGTGATATCCTACGTGTTTCTTGCTCTCTGGGTTCAGCCTTTGCTTTGCCTGAACTCCCCAATGCTTACCCCCGTTTCCAATTGCTTTAGGCCATCTGTTCAGATTTTTCACAGGATACTAAATTGTCTGGAAAACCAGATGGATAATTAAAGCTGAAGGAAAAAAATAGGGGCTATTAAGCATCCCCTGGACACATCTCCACATTCTGTCCTTGGAAAACTGGAGGAAAAAAGGGTATGAATTTGCAGGCTATGAGTCATTCTTCTGGAAATTTGTAAAGTAAATTCAAGTCACAAGCCTGAGTTTTAAGGGCATTACCTAGCAGAGCTCAAAGAGGTTTGCACCGAACTTTCATCTTTGCTGAATGACATCAACAAAGACACAATCCACCTCTTCAGATTGTATAAAAATGAGAAAACAAGTGGAAGTTGTCAAAGGAAGAGCACATGACTAGCTGCTTCCCAAGAAATTAATCAACTTGACTATATCTTGGAAAAGAAAAGTAAAAAGGTGAGCCTGTATCTAACTTCCTTTAAACTTTCCCCAAAAGATAGCAGTGAAATTCAGGGCATTTCAAGTTACTGGAAATCAAATGATGTTAAGCCATTATTTATCTGTATAAGTTCTATACCAATATCCTCTCTGTGGTTTTTTGTTGTTGTTGTTGTTTAGTTTGTTTTTGTGGTTGGAAGTACCCTGAGTGGGATTTTATTTTTTATTATTATTTTTTTTTATGCTCAGCTACCCAAAATATAGTACATCTTAAGTTTTTGTTGTAGTGTATGCGTATAACACCCAGGACTCATCCCAACACATGCCCTCCTTAATGTCCATCACCCGGCTACACCAGCCCCCCACCCCTTCCCTTCTATAACTTTCAGTTTGGTTCCTGGAGTCCAGAGTCTCTCGTGGTTTGTCTCCCTCTGATTTCTTCCCATTCAGTTTTCCCTCCTTTCCCCTGTGGTTCTCCATCCTCTTTATTTTCCACATGAAGAAATGTCCCTTCCCCTTTCCAAAGATAATTCCCTCACCTGTATCCTTGATCCCCCCCTCTTTTTTATCTCACCAATAGACTCATTCTATATTTTTCTCTTTCCTATTATAACCCCGCTGTTGTGCGCGCGAGCTTCTCCATAAACTTCTCCACATAAACCAATTAAAACCTTCTCCTAAATTATAAATAGACACACATAACTACATTTTGTCTGCTCTGAGACAGACACTTCCATATCTGTCTAGATCACTTCCTCCCATACAGCCAGGACACTTGGCAAAACAGTTCACTTACCACTTCCACCTTCTCATGTCCTACTTGTTAACCCAACACACCACTGAAGCTACTCTTGACAAGGACCTTCATTCATTTTCCTCATTTATACTTTGTTGCTAATTTGGACTCAATTTGGTTCCTATTCTAGTTAACATCTTCACACAAATTAAAATTTCTTCTTTGAAGCTCTATCTTCTCTTTGAGTGTATTGTGTCATGACATCAGGGTTCTCCTCCCACATTTGTTTAATCCTTTTTCAATCTTTGCTGTTGGCTTCTATTCCTTTACCTTTCCCCATTAAATGGTGATGGTACCCAAGGTTCTGTCCTAGGCTAACTTTTCACTTTAATAATCCCCCACACACAATCTCACCCAAGTGCAGAGACTTAGCTATTATCTCCACCCTGAGAACCTTCCAGTCTATACAATTCCCCACCACAGATCTCTTTCCGTTTATTCAGAACTAGTTTCCCACTGTCCAGTACCTATTATCTTGAGACACTTCACCTCGGTAGAAGAGCTAACTTTAAATCTGCTTTTCTTTTTATGATCCCTACGCTGGGAACTGGTACCACCATTTACCTCCACTCACCTGAGCAAGGTAGCCGGAAGTCATCCTGGGTCCCTCGCTGTCCTTTATACCATGGTGATCATTAAGTTCTTCCAATTCCACTCACCCCATAAAGTGCTACATCAGACCCTCATGACTGCCCAGACTGTGCGACTTCTTAGATACTCCTGGTTTCATTGTTCCTCTCCTCCCACTCATCCTCCACACCAAAGCCACAGCTTATTCCCTCATCTTACCTCCATACTTAAAACTTTACGATTTCTTTAAGGTTAAAAACTGTAGCAGAGTTCTCTGGACCTCTATGATCTAGCTTCTGGTTACCTGTCCAGTCCCATTACTTGCCTTTTCTTCGCAGACCCCCAGGAGCATGTAACATCTGTGGATATACCATTTTACTGCACGGCTTCATGTCCTTGCCCCTGTTCTCTTTGACCATCATCTATCCCCTCTCTCCTGCTCGATGAAGAGAAGCCCTACTCTCTCTTTTCTCTTCTTAAGACATGCTCCCTGACCTCCTCCCGTCTGTTCACCATTACCACTGGAAAGTTGACCATTCCCACACTGGTGTCCCATCCTAACGCCATGCCTATCAGACCACCAATCTCACTGATTTTGAAAATTATACATCTAGGTATCAGCTTCCATTTTAAAACTAAGATCCCTCAGAAAGAAGCTTTGTGTTTTGTTTTTGAGTCTCCAGGGCCTCATGGAGTGCCTGATACCTAACAGGCAGTGAACAAATGTTTGAGGAACAGATGGATCATTTCAAATCACAAATATAGAGTAAGAACTTAGTAAGATGCTTTGAACTGAGGAGATAAGAATGAATTAGCACTTGGAGGAACTAACAGTCTAGATATACATGTGAATCGGGAGACTTGCACAAAAGAAAAATACAATAGAAAATGTTGGATGTACTGTCATTGGTTTGACTGGACAGAATGAATTGGAGTGAGCTATTGCGTTTTGTTATTATAAAAATCCAGATTTGCATAACAGTTAAGATATGGAACAGTATCTGCTTTTCACAAAGATTCTCTTGTAGTAGATTTACCATAAGTTATCTTGAAGCTACCACACTCTGTGAACTACTGTGTTTTATAGCAAGTCCCTAACAGGGAGATTGCATGAAGCGAGTGCCCCCCACCTCCCTACAGGTCAGCTCTTTCATTACATCACTTACTGGACATTCAAGATTGATGCTCAAATAACTTCTCAACAGATCCTAAAGTAAACATCGGGTCAGATCAAAATTGAAGGGCTGAAGTCGAGAGGCCATATAAGAAATTCCTTCCCAGGATTTAAGGGCTGGCATGCTGAAACGTAAAACCAGCATCCACAGAACTTTGAAGCTATCCCTTCAGAAAGATTTCAGAACTATGCACTGCTTTGATTTTATTAAATTCCAAGCATGATTCATTCATCGAACAAATATTTATTAAAATGATACAGTTGTGGACAAAACATACATAGGCTTGCCATCATAAATCGCAGTTCCAATGAATTATGATACGTGCTCTATAATAGGAGAGGTGTAGGGGACATACTGTGAGAGCACCAAGGAGAGGCATTCAACTTATGAGAGGGGAGAGGGAAGTCCAGGGAGGTTTTCCAGGAAGAAATGGTGTCCTGAGTCTTAAGTTCATTCATTCAACTGTATTCACTGAGCAACCACTACTCTATGTAGAAAACCAAGCTCATAGAGAATAGATTAGGGGTTGCCAGAGGCAAGGATGGGGGAGAAGTGTGGAATGCATAGAGAAAATCAAAAGGTACAAACTCCCAATTATAAAATAAGTAAGTCCTGGGATGTAATATGCATCGTGGTGACTATACTTAATACTGTATTGCATATTTCAAAGTTACTGAGAAAGTAGAATTTTAAACTTCTCATCACAAGAAAAACCTTTTGTAACGACGTATGGTAATAGATGTTAACTAGATATATTGTGATCATTTCAAAATAAATACAAATTTCTAATCATTATGTTGTACACCTGAAAGTAATATAATGCTGCATGTCAATTACAACTCAAAAAATTTTCTGAAAGATGAAAGATAAAAAATGAATAGTTTGGTGTACTATTTACTAAAGAGGGTTCCTGAAAAAAAAAAAAAAACAACAACTAAGTGGATACCTAACAGGTTTGTCTATGCATCAGTAACGAGCTTTTGCTAACTCTACTTCCTAAACAGTATTTATACACATTCGCATAAGGTTTATTACCCAACCCTTCTCCTGACAACACCAACTCAGAAGCTAAATAGCAATTTCCGGGAAGGTCTTATGAGAAATTCTCGTGGTAAGTTGTGCCCACATTTTAGAGTCAAGAAAATGCTAAGGGATTTAGAAAAGCTTTGGCCCTATTGTCCAGGTTGTTTGATTATGAAAAAGACCCTATTGGTGTGATTTCTTTTCCCCCAGTCCCAAACAGTCTTGTTTACTTCCCAGATGCCTTTTTAATTCATCCAATTAACATGTTCTCCACGTGTTGTGTACTGACTTATTATGATTTCAAGTTCATGTTTTGACAAAACAGATGAACATAGGGGAAGGGAAGGAAAAATAAGACAAAAACAGAGAGGAAGACAAACCATAAGAGACTCTTAACTCTAGGAAACTGAGGGTTGCTGGAGCAGAGGTGGGTGGGAGGATGGGGTAAGTGGGTTGATGGGCTTTAAGGAGGGCACGTGATGTAATGAGCACTGGGTGTTGTATGCAACTGATGAATCACTAAATTCTACCCCTGAAACTAATAATACAGTCTATTTTGATTAAACTGATAAATTTTTCAAAAGTTCATGTTTTGAAAGCTTTAGATAAAAGTCTTCATACTTGGAACTTGTTTTCAATAAGTTGTTTTTATGAAATTATTTTAAAGTTGGATATTAAGACCTTCTCATCAAACTCTCCCACCTGAAGTGAAGAGGATCATTACATCATTGACATCATAGTATGGGCAGTGTGTCCTTCACATGAAGACTTTTAAACTTTAAAAAACAAAAATTTCAACCAGCAACTTGAGATGTTTGGCTCACCTCAGTGGCTCTCCAATATCTTAAGACCCTTGGCTCCGGCCATGGCCAGGCCACTCGTGGTCGGCAGTGTTGGTCAACCACAGGGAAGGAACATCTGTTCCTGCCTGGGCAGGGCTACTCCTCATAGGCAGTTCGGCAAGTCATGTAACAGTCCCTGGAATTACAACCGTCAGCGCAGCCCACCTTGTCCGCCAACCCTCATGCCCACGACCCGCTAACTATGTGTCCCAGCAGTGAGGGACCTAAGCCAGCAGTTAATACCTACTTTTTAGACAGAAGGATGGACTCTACCAAGAATCAACTTGTAAACAAGTATACCTCAACTAAATTTGGGCTTTCTATCTCTCATCTCCCCTTTGCCTGAGACAATAGTGCAATTAGTCTGTCATTGTTTCAGGGTATGTTATTTCTTTGATGGCTCATTAAGAGGCATTATCCTGCATGCTATTGACTTATGAAATAGTATTGTAATGCCCACAGTGAACCTGTCTTAAATAAATTACTAGCAAACACAATCTTAGTACCTGAGCATAATTTTGCCCAGAAGGAAACAATTCAACCTGACCCAGACTAATAATTAAAATTTGTCAGTGCTAGGGGATATACCATCCTGCAGGTCATATTTGAAAACAGGTTGATAACTTATTTTGAATTTGTAATTAACCAAAATCTGGTAAAGCTCATTGCTAAATTGACAAATGTTAAACTTAATATACTATTTACCATCTATGGCATCCTATTGAAATTACAAAGAGCCTACAAACGGACAAAATTGATAGAGTTGTTATAGTTTGGATGCTAACACTGTCCACAATATTTATCTTCATACTGCTTCACACCATATTATAAACAATTTGGAACATTCTAGTAAACATCTCTATAATCAGCTAGACTTTGAGCAGTGTTGGGAAAGGCAGGAGGACAACAGCAAATATGTTTCATTCACTGATCTCACTAAAATTACTCCAGAAGTAGCTGAGGGGTAGACTGGATTATTTATTAACTTCAGATGATCCCTGGAGATGTAGCGAAGATTTAGCCCGGACAAAACTTAAAATTAAGGAAACTACAGATGCCGACCTAATCAACTAACCCAGTGACTTGTATCCTATATTAAAAAGAGCAAATAAGGAAGAAATCCCAGTGCTCTCATTAGGATGCAGCCAACATAGATGCAGATAGAAAGTAAAGGCTATAACCTGAAATGTTTTCTCCAGAGTAGGAGGAAACCCAGACCCTTTTGCTCCCAAGGGCACCAACTGACACCCCAAAGACGATGGTTATTGTAACTCTTTTGACTCTGGTAACTTTAACCTACTAGAAATTAAGCCCATGAGAATAGACAAAAATAGAACAAATGATAATACGGAACTAATCAGAGTTACTAAACAGAAAGCCTCTACTAGACGAGAAGTGACAAAAATTAGGATGGGATTCCAACAAACTGATTTGGACACTGAAAACCGGTGGCTATTAGAATTACCGAACAAAGGGGAATAAAACTTGATCTTCACAGGAGCAGAGACTGCAACTCAGACCCATTACCACTGACGCTGAATTTACTCGACACCTTTGAGTACTTGGAGAATATATACAAAGATCTTTGGTCATAGCACCCTGGAAATTAAAATAGCCTATACCTAATATATTACCTAATATATTATACTAGTAATTATACTAATGTATTACCCTTTAAAACATCTCAATGGAAAGCAGCAGGGGAAGCTACCAATGAAACCAAGACTACTAGCTATGATTCATGACAGAGGACAGACAGGTTATGTGCTAAGGCAACAGAACAAATTTAAAAGGTCACCCTAAAAGCTGTGCCCCACAGGACAGAGCAGCACTATTAATGGTATTTGGAGGAGCCAGAAACACAGAACTCATTGGCTTGATCAGAACAGCTGAGAAACTGAGTCAAGATAAAAGCTACAGCTTTAGCACTAATACATACAGGCATAGAAGGCCTACCTCTAATGGGAATAAACCTAATTGAACAAAACCTCTCGCGCCCTTTTGGCCACCTAAACCGTATAGACCACCACCCTGTAATCCTAATTATAAAAACAGAAACACAAATAGAAACCCTAGAAACTACTTACAGCGGCAAAGAAACAGAAACAAACCACCTTTTAGAGGAAATAGACCCACTAACCCATTTATGACGGCCCTTTCACAAAACCTATAGATGAACCACTGACAAATTAAGTACAGAAAGTTCGAAGAACCCCCCAAGAAGGGCTCAGCAGTCTGTCTCTTGGTCCAAGCCAGAGAAAACTGTCCTTATGTTACAATGGTCACTTCAATAGAAACCCTTTTGTAAATAAAAATACTATTTACCTACTACACTGTGCTATTGTACACAGGGTCCCAAGTAACAATGATACGGGGAAAACCCAGTAAGATGGAAAAATTTAAAAACATGATCGGGCCAAATGAAGGATTAGGAGGAAAATTAACCCCAGGAACATGCATAGGTAGATACGAATAATTGATGAACTGATGACCACCCTCAGGAAAGTCAAAATGCCTTATAGGACCCAATTTAGAAAACATCGCATGGGTGGATGCAATAGGACAACATGGGAACAACTAAGATAAACCCATCCCAAAGAATAGCTTTGCTACAGGAAAATGACTGCAATTGAGCTGTGTGCCCCTCTAAATTAACAAATATACCCCAATTATAATCTTAGGGGAGGACACTCTCAAGGAAGAAATACAGGAAGTCCTGAAGGAACAAATTTTTGTGCCTACTACAGATTTACCGTAGATTATAGGAATCTGAAACACTCTCCCCAAATTGAAAGAGCACTCCCAGATACACGTAGTAACACAAACAGTATAACTACTGGATCAGAACTTATTATACAATAATAGACTTCTCTGAAGTCTTCTTTGTTATACACATTGATGAGAGAGCCAACCCATGACTACATTCACATGGGAAGGTAGAAAATATCAGTTTCAGCTCACCACAAGGATACTTTAACAAACCAGTGATAGTCCACAACATTTATGAACAAACATCCAAGCCCTTCAGGAAAACACCAAACCAACACAAACCATGATTTGCTATATTGATGACATCCTTATTTATAGTGATAACTTGGAAGACCAGGTTAGGGTCAAGATAGAGTTAATTGAATTCCTTACACTGAAAGGATGATTTATTTACTCAGGTAAGTTCCAAGGACCGCAATGTACACTCAAATTTCGAGGCATAATTTGGTCCTCTGAAGGTAGGAAAATAAAAGACCCAGTCACAAACAAGATAGATTGCCTCCCAACTCCTATCATAAGAGAAGAATTTTAGAAATTGATAGGACTATATGAATGTTAGTAACAGCATGTACCACATATAGGGATAATTTAAAAACCCATTCATGGTATATATGAACCACATCTTCCATCAGAAAGAACGATTACACAACATTTGCAGCAACATGGATGGAACTGGAGGAGATTATGCTAAGTGAAATAAGTCAAGCAGAGAGACAATTATCATATAGTTTCACTCATTTATGGAACATAAGAAATAGCAGGGAGATCGGTAGGAGAAGGAAGGGAAGAATGAAGGGGGGGTAAACAGAAGGGGGAATGAACCATGAGAGACTATGGACTCTGGGAAACAAACTGAGGGCTTCAGAGGGGAGGGGGTGGGGGAATGGGATAGGCCAGTGATGGGTATTAAGGAGGGCACGTATTGCATGGTGCACTGGGTGTTATACGCAAGTAATGAATCATGGAACATTGCATCAAAAACTGGGGATGTACTGTATGGTGACTAATATAACAAAATAAAAATTTAAATAAATAAATAAAAACCCACCCATGAAGTAATCAGGAATAGGGAACTTAGACAAACTCAAGAAGCAGACTTCACTTATTTGAAAAATGCTTTCAGAACTTTAAGCTTACTGACATCAGCTAATAAAGATTATGACTACACATTAGAATGCCCATACTCACTAGAGTTTGCAACATGGTCACAGTGGACTAAGACACCCCAGGACCCCAAACTTCACCTGATTGCATTTTGGACCAAAACCTCTCATGGTCCAAGAATAGATACCAACCAATTGAAAAGCTAACCTGGTCACTCTCTGAAGCCCTAAAAAATGCAGAGCCACTAATAGAAAATAAGCCAATTCTTCTTAGACTCCAACATCCTATTCTAGATTGGGTACCGCAGACATCTAACAAGTAGAAGGGAACTACCCCCGACCATAAAGTCCTAACATGGAAATGGTCTATTTCCTAGTGGTACATATGGATGGATGGTCGACCCTCTGCTTCAGCTGAGGAAATCTCAGCAAGGCCAACAGTCTACTTGCTAGAGTTTTGAGAGGTGAGCCTATCTAAGCTGGAGCAGTCAGGCAGTGAGGATCAGTCAGGCCACGGTGCTCAAAAATGCACTGGTTTTCAGATGGATCATTCTCCATGACACCACCCGAAGTATGCTGGCAAGCTGTGGCCTTGAGGGTGAATGATAGCCTAACCTTGACAGTGAAGCTTGGGAGAATCCATACCATATGCTCAACTGACAGACATAAAACTGGCCATTGAACAACCAGTTAAGGAAAATCAGAACGAGGTGTATCTACTCTCAGACTCATGGACAGTAACCTAATGTAATAGCTATTTGGTCAAGAACATGGAAAGAAAATGACAAGAAAGTAAGAAATAAGGATATGTGGGTAAGGACATATAGCAGAAAACAGCACAGGCGGATATTTCAAATTTAGCACACATGTCTCAGCTCACCAGAGAGATGACTGTGCCCTAGCTAAGAATTATAATCAGGTAGACAAACTCACCAGCAAACCCATGATGCTAGAATCCATAAAATCAGTCTCAAAAACCACATGATTCACAGTTTTAGAAAGAGCCTATTCAAAATATACTTATGCATAAACCAAAGGAATAATGGGAAATAAAACAGGAAAGCACAGATACGCCAATTGACAGAATTATTATATGGGCACATCACCTAACAGGACACTAAAACATGGCATACATAATGCTAAAACCTGGTTAGAAAACAGAAACATAATACCAGCTCAATATCTATGGTATCCCACTAAAACACAGAATTTTGGAAAATTAAGAGCTTAGAAATCTTTAATCAACACTCCAGACAAAGTTGAGGTTGATAAACCCTTACAAAGAACTCAGACTGACCACATAGGACCATTGCCAGTATCACAAAATATACCCAGGCCCCATAGTAGATACATGGTCGGGAAAAGGATTACCCTATCCTTGCAAGAAGTATGATCAAAGGTCAACAATCGAAGTGCCAAAATTATGGATTGCATATTGTGGCACGTCAGTCCTCATAGAATCAGACCAGGGCTCTCCCTTCCCAGGGAAGCCAACACAAGGAGGCGGCAAGACCAAGACACAAAGTGGAACTTACACCTCCCATAGAATCCTACCACCTCTGGATCAAATGGAAAATATACTGGTTTGTTGAACCAAAGCATTGCTTTCTTACCAACAACCTAGACATGAGAGCTTGGACCAAAGCAATAGAAGAAGCAAGTTCACTAAACCACAGCTATAGAAATAATGGTGAAACACCTATAGGATCAGTACTGCAACCCCTCACAGATAATAAAACAACCACTAATAGCACCCTAAACACTAAGTGAAAGAGGGAAGTGATAATTTTTAAAAAATGGCACATATAAGTGTAATTTTAGAACCAGTTACCAATAACACTTACTGGGTAACAGAGTAAATAAAGGTGTACTACACCAGACAAAGGGAGTTAATGCCTTACAGGCATGAACACTATAAACTTCTGTTGCTTACACCAGACAAAGGGAGTTAATGCCTTACAGGCATGAACACTATAAACTTCTGTTGCTTACTGGTAACACTGGATGTAAGTGCCTGATATCTGCATGTGTACTTTAGCAGAACCTGGACTCCCTTTATGAGTGCAGTGTACTTGAGACATTCACACAAGGTACTGCAGTAAGGGCTGTGTTTTGCATAGCCTTGTGTGTGGCTCTCTTGCTGGGACGAGCAACAGCAGTGGTGGCCACTCTTGTCACGGGCCTCCTTGAACAGCAAGAAGAACAAGAAAGGGGCAGAGATTTATAAAAACACCATCTTTAGCATTTGTGCAAATGAATACACTATGCATCTTAAGCCCTACGACTAGGGTTAAGCGGGTCAGTACACCCTGTTATCCACTGATCCCACATTTTGCTCATTGCTCACTACTGATATCATACTCATCGCAGCGACGGAGACTCCTCTGACAGTTCCGGCGAACGCAGTTGTTCCACCACTCCAAATTTTACACTATTTACCAAATTGTACCAAGATGACTGTAGACCAGGAGATAGGACCAAGGCAAAGCCGTCTGGGAACCCGGGGAGAAGACCAGAAGTATAGACACAGACAAGTATTAGCATAGTCACGAAGAGTGAAGCTGAGCCAAGGAAAGAAGAGTGACTTGCTATACGCAATGCCTCTATGCGCCCTGCTGCGGTACTACACGTTTAAGACCAGAGCGTATCACACCTTTCTCATACTGAAGGGACAGAAATTATTAACTTGGTGCTGTAACAAAACACATATAAATACTTCAGTGCCGTTCATAGACCAAGACTTGATCCTTACCTTACAAAATGATACTAAGTCGCCATGCAGCGTTGCCCCAAACGACGCAACTATGAACCAAACATGATGGTGGCCCATGAGTAAGGTTACTGTGAACTTTCACATTTTACAAACGATATATTTTTGAATAGACATGTGACATGATGTACAGACTTTCCAAGTATCCATCAGAGGCAGAGGGCTCCTCTAGTGATTAAGGAGAAATCTCAGAACACGCATGTACATGAATTGAGATGTACAAAGAACAGCGTAGATATAAATATCACTAGATGAGGGGTAGAAGCATGGTCATATAAGTGTATAAAACATGTATTATACTAATATTACACTAAAAATTACCATTAGAGCAGAATCATGATGTATTTATGGAATAGAACAGGTCAAGAATCAATAGGTGAGTAGCAGAAACCCAGAGTGAGAAGTAAAATATTAAATACAAAAATTTGAGACAACCTAGAAAAACTAAAAAATGTATAAAGATGCATTTATCACATGGAATACTAAATACGTACTCCCGGCCATGGGTAGTAATACTTCAGGAACAGACACTGTCAAATCACATCAGGCAATTATATCTTTAAATATAAATTTGCCTAACAATGACTATTCACTACACCCCCAAATTACACTGCTTAATCTACAGTCCTCTTTTAGAAAAGTAGCAATAGACACTATGTCCAGATGTTAAAAAAACAGGGATATGTTGAAGGTGTATAGAGATCACATATGAAACTGAACACATAGCACAGATCATTATCTTTGGTGGCATACATCAGGCTTCTATCTCACCCCACAGATTTCCACCCCAACAATATGGAAACCTGTGCTAACAGAGCGTCTCATGGTCATATTGGAAACTACAACAGTAGCCTGTAACTTGGAATTTAATTTGATCTTCAAACCAAACACAGATCCTCAAATTGTGTTCCATTTTATCCATCTTCATTTATGCTCAGTTTACAACCTATCCCAAAAATAGTTTTGCTGAGGAAAAAAAAAAAAAGGAAAGCCTTACAGTTTCTTGTTGAACTGGTAGGTTTCACTGGAAACACAATGGCAGCTATGTTTTCTCAATTCCAAATTGATCAAATCGTATTCAATTTTAAGAACTTTGAAAACAAGCCTTCTCAATTTAACACATGTGCAATGGCAGCTCATTCCTCTTTGGGTACACAGATGGATAAAATTAGCAGTATATCATAAAAAATTGCAGATGGAAGTAGAGCAATGTAAACTCTACATACAGCACCTGGAGCAAACACTAACGATAATAAAATACAAAGCCATGACATGAACGATGTTTGTCTAAAGGCAGATTGCCGATTGGTGCAGTTAAGAGTGGTTGATATGTGGAACCCTCTTAAAATAGCTATAATCTTGGGAAATACTGGCCATCTGAGGTAACAGACAACCCAGTCACAACTACAGTAGATAGCACACATCCTAACGGCTGTGATACCCTGGGCCACCATGAATTAAAATATTGGCACTTAAAGAAGGAAAGAGGACACTGTGTTACCCCTTTTTTGCACTTCCCCAACGTCAAAAGGGAGTGTAGAAACTACAGGCCACATAGAGTTCCCTTATGGTAGAAGGACAACATGTTCCTAAGGTTATGCTGGTGAAATAGAACCAAAATATCTTTTTCATTGCAAGACATTTGGATAGACCCATGGTTCAAGTACTCATGACTATGGCCTTGATACCTCCTCAACCAGTTGTATGTAACAAGGGAAATTGGACCGTAATAGCATGCTCTAAGTCAAACCTTACCCTAACCTATTAGAAGGGGCAAATGTTGCGGGATGTGGAAAAATAGAACAGGTAGGGAATGTGACAAAAGGGGAAAGATATTATTTGAAGTCAATAGATAATAGAGGCACACAAAATAACTCAAGACATATTCCACATTGAACCTCTTAAAAATTGATGTAATAAAGTCATACATCAGAAAACTTTAGACAAGTAAAAACATCTAGAAGATGAGACTAATAAAAGTTTGCAGGAATTGAAAAAAGAGCAAAAGCATGCTTCTCCCAAAGTTATGACAGCTGTTAATTCTGATATAATAGCAATTAAGTCTGTGCTTAGAGATGCTATGCAAGCTTATAACTGTGGAATTTTATAAAAATACTTGCTCAGAAACCTAATTGCCAAGGCAGTTAACGGACTGGTTTAAGCAGCTTACCCTTCGGCCATTTGGTGGTGGGATATGGCATCATGTTCCAGAGTTCTCTACTACACCTGGATTGGTAACACCAGGAATACAGGTGCTTAAACAGGTCATTAGAGTGTAGAAGAATGTGTGTCAAAGGAAAACACCCACAAAATAGGACTGAAAGTTTGGGATTAAAATTATAAATGATTCAGACTCCCAGGGTGAATGGATACATAATGTGAACTTAGATTTGTTAAGGACATTAGGTCTTGAGAACATATATATAACGGAAGTCCTCTGAAATCCCAAGGTAGATTGTGTACTGACTTATTATTTCAAATCCATGTTTGAGAAGCTTGTTTTAGACAAAGTTGGTTATAGTTTGAGCTGGTTCTGAATAACTTGTTTTTATCAAATTGTTCTGAAGTTGGGTATTAGGACATTCTCATCTAACTCTTGCACCTGGAAGATGACCACCGTGTCACGGACTCCAGAGTAATGGCGGCGCTGTCCATCATGTGCTGGAGCTGTACGCTCTAAAAACCAAGATGTCTGCAACAACTTCAGAGTGTTCAGTCTGACTAAGGCTACCCTTTGCTGACAGAAAGAGCTCTCCAAAGATCTTGAGATACCTGCCGTGGCCAGGCTGTTCTTGGCCATCAGCAGTCTCAGCAAGAGAAGGGACATGTTTACGCTTTGGCAGGGCTACTTCTCATGAGCAGTAGTGCAGGCTGTGTAATGGTTCCTGGAGTAATCATCTTGAGAGCAGCCCACCTTGCCTGCCGACACCAATGCCATCATCACCCACTACCTGTGTGTCTCCGCAGTCAGGGACCTAAGCCTGTAACTCATAACCAGCTTTTAGTTGAAAGGATGGACCCTACTGAGGACCACCTCATAAAAAAGTGCACCTCAGGGACCCCTGGATGGCTCAGTTGGATAAGTGTCTGACTCTTGTTTCTGGCTCAGATCCTGATCTCAGGGTCATGAGATCGAGCCCCGTGCCATCGGGCTCTGGCTCAGCAAGGAATCTGGTTGAAGTTCTCTCCCTCCACCCCTCCCCCTAACTCACACGCACACACACACTCTCTCAAATAAATTTTTTTAAAAAGTGCCCCTTGACTAATTAAGACTTCATTTATCTCCTCTTTGCCTAGAACAACAGTACAATTAGTCTATCATTGGTTTAGGGTACACGGTTTCTTTATTGTCTTAAGAGACATTATCTTGTATGCTACTGCCTTGTGAAATATTCTAATTCCTGCAGTGAACTTGTGTTAAATAAATCACTGGCAAAGACAATCTCAGTCTTTGAGCATCACTTGCCTCTAACAAAATACCACCGGCACCTCAAGAAAATTACTCTCAGCTATGCATGGACTACTGAAAAATTGTCCCCATGGGCTCTTACCTCTATCCTGCCCAGACCAGCAGCCGCATGAGCGCTCTGAACCATGAATCTGATCCTAGTTTTCTCTTACTTGAAACACTTCAATAGCTTCCAAATGATCTGGAGATCAAAATCAAAATCCTTAAGATGACCCAAAGGATGCTATACCATCTGTTCCCTGTGATGCCACAGCTTATCAACCAGCATCATCTCCCGCACTCTCTCCAGTACTTACCATGCACACGCTCCCGAGCTCTGCGCCCCAGTTACAGCACACTTGTCTCTTCTGAGGACCTTACCTTCGTTTCCTCTGTCTGGGTGCTCTTCTGCCGACTCTGCACTTTGATAATTTGGAGGAGATTATCAGATTTCCCTTTACCAAGGAGACTTTCTCTAACTCCTTGGGCTGTATTAGGTCTACATGTTACCTGTTTATTTAGCTCCAGATTCTTTACCTTCACGTCCTTCTCATAGCATCTAGTTACGGATTTGAGTAATTTTAAGTCAATGTTTGTCTCCCTTACTTGACTCTGAGCTCTGTGAAGGTGGAGGCCGTGGTTGTTTAGTTTCTTATTAAACCCCAGAATTTAGTGTGGGGACTGGGGCGTAGTAAGCATTTAATATGAATGCATCAATATGTAAATAAACCAGCCTGACCCTTCCTCACAAAAATTCAGCCATGCCTCTTTAAGTGCTGTTTGCCATTCACAAGGTCATATTTTGAAGAAAAAAATGCTGAGCGCTACCACTCACTGGAGTGACTATAAAGCAGGTCGCGTTACATCCCTGATTCTGAACGTATTCCTCTGTGCTTCATCTGCCCATTCATAATCGTAACATTGTTTCTCACTCCTGTGAATTTTACGACTCCTTTTAAAATGAATACATTTTGGCCCTTCTCTTAATTACCCAAAGGAGAAATTACTTGCTTTTATTTGATACCAAGCTAATGACTGAACATCATAAAACCTATTCAACAGAAGTCATTTGCTTCTTTTCCTTACCTTTTATTCTTAGTATTTTTCTCCAGAAAAAATAAGCTCAAAATGCATGTATGTTGGAATAAGTCTGTGTTACCATGGCAATAACCAGAAAGAAAAGCAACATGAAAATGTGGTACAGCCTTTCGATTAGAGTAAGGAATGAGATCTAAGGAGAATTATCTTCAAAATTAAAAACCTTCCCAAAGTAAAAATCAAATTTTCTAGTACAATATTTTTGCACACAGTCTACCTTTTTTCATCCTTACTTTTGACAGTCCAGAATTTCAGTAAAGAATCAGAAATAATTCAAAATTATTTTTGTATATACTATCTCTGTGGGTGTGCTTTTCCTGCTCAAATTTGCACAGAGGATCGCTCATCCAGGAGGAGGCACTGATAGCCTCTGTTCCAGGAAAATGGAGGCTTGATACCACCTGCAGCTGCTAAATTCATGCTCGAAGCAACACCAAGTTAGGTCATGCTTTTAGTCTCTGCTGTAGAATTACCAAAAGTGGAGCCCATAATACATGCACGGTGCAAAATCTTGGGCTCTACTGAAGTTTGATGAATTGCCAAACACTGTGCTGTGAACAGTGCATGCTGTGATGCGCGTGTATGTAGGAGAAACCTTCACAAACACATGGTGGGACCGGAAAAGGCGGACGTGTGCGCAGAGACCCAGCACAGCACTGGGAGGAGGAATAAGAAAAGGCGGCCATGGAATACTTTACTAGAACCTTGAAGCCCAAGTACGATTCCCCTAGGAAAGACAAAAAAAAGTTTTGTCCCCTCTGGTAACTCTTCAGATCCACTCTTAAAAACTTTCAAAATATACTAGGCATCAGTGTTCACTACTGTCATGTTGTACATTACATCCCTTCTATTCATGCTTTTACCTTATTTATCTTTTAAGTCGAAGTTGGTACCTTTTGACCACCTACTTCCAGTTCCCTGTCATGTAGTTCTTAGAACATGGCCACTTTTCCCCCCCAAAGCAATAGGTGAATCTCCCTAAAGTAGAGAGTGTATGGGGTGCCTGGGTGGCTCAGTCAGTTGAGCAGCTGACTCAGGATTTCAGCTCAGGTCTTGATCTTGGGGTTGAGAGACTGAGCCCTGCACAGGGCTCCACACCCAGCATGGATTCTCAGCTTAAGAATCTCTCTCTCCCAGGCGCCTGGGTGGATCAGTTGGATAAGTGTCTGCCTTGGGCTCAGGTCATAATCCCAGGGTCCTGGGATGGAGCCCCACATGGGACTCCCTGCTCAGCAGGGAGTCTGCTTCCCCTCTCCCTCTACCGTCCTCCTGCTTGTGCACACGCACACGCACGCTCTCTCTCTCTCAAATAAAGTCATTAAAAAAAAAACAACTCTCTCTTCCTCTGCCCCACGCCACCCTCCCCACTCTTTTGTGCTCTCTCGCAAAAATAAAGTAGTGAGCTGACTATCTTTACGTTTACTGTAATTAGTGATAGCTTTGGTCGTTTCTACCATCTTAGACAGCACTTCCTGTTTCACTTATTAACGTTTCTCTTTCCTCCTTTATTGGCTTTATTGAATTAAAACAGGATTTTGATTTCATATTTCATCTATTTTTCCTTTACTGATTTGGAGGTTATATGGTATTTCTATTATTTTAGTGGTTCTCGCTCCCGTGTTGCCATGCATAGTTAACCAAGTCTGAAGGTAGCTAATATCTCAGCCTCTCAAACTATACAAGGACACGGGAACATAAACTTCTAATCACCCTCCTTATGACTTACATGGTACCACTGCATAGTATGTTGTTCCTGATTTTTAATCCCTCAAATTATACTTCTTTTCCAACCAATGTTTACATTTACATAGAATTTACTCCTTCTATTCCTCACTATTCCTTTTTGTTTTTCAGACCTCCTTCTGAGATCATTTCCTCATTCCTAAAGTGTATTTCTTTTTTAAATTTTCTTAGTTACCCTTGCTGGTAATAGACGGTCTCGATTTGTACTCAGTTACCTTACTTGATGGGGTTCGAAGGCTGAGACAATCCAGCTATTGGTAGATAACAGGACACAAGCAGTCTAAGCCTTAAGTGGCAAAGCAGTTTTTTAATTATGATCCATGGCCCCGACAATTAAACATGTGCTTTGAAAAGACATCGGAGAGACAATTACCATGCGACACATCAACTCTGTGGGGAGACTGGCTGCTTCACTACACCCGGAGCCAAGCGAACAGCAAACGTAAGGCTGAGAATTCTTGATTCAAGGCATGGTCAAGAGTACAGGGAGGTTATAACACTTTCCCTAAAAGGCCACTTATCTCTTGCAGTTACAGGCTAAGGGCATTTGAAAATCAGTTGAAGAATGGGGTCCCAAAGAGCATCACTAGAATATAAGCAGAATTCCCTACCTCGCAGGTCTCTAACGTGAAAAGGTGGATGGTGTTTGTGGAAGAGTGCAAACCTGTGATGGTCTGAGATAATCCAGAGGAATCTGAATATTCTGAGGCAATGAATCCCCTTATCAGCGGAAACCACACCTTCTCTCCTATGTGAATAGTATGGTCTTGTCTTACTCCCAACTCTGCAATGATCTTGCCTAAATAATTTTCTTGCACAAGGATGTCAACTGCTCTTAGACGTAAAGACTACCTTTATGTCCCCAGTCCTACGTCCAGTCAGATCAAGACACACCTCAAAGGAGCAAGTATGGAGTCCCTCCTCTAAGGAGAGGGCATACACAACAAAAGGACTGTAAAATTTTGCTCATCTGTATCAGTAGAAACCAAGAAAATGTGTGCGGATGGATTCTGAGGACGTTACACAAAGGAGGAAGGAAGGTAATTTACACCGAGCAGCATTTAGCAGTATGGAACTTGGCACAGATTCGGAGTTCAACATGCTTGCGCAAGCAGAATCATGTTATGGTACTTGACGGGCATTTTAAATTTTGTTTTTATCTCTTGGCAACATACACAACATTCACTGGTACGGCTTTGACCCATTTACCAAATAAGATTTGAGCTCTCAACACTGTCAAAGACAAATTACACAGGGTGGAGTTATATAGGCAAGAAGATCTAATCAAGGCTATTAGAATGCAGCGGGGGGGGGGGGGGAGACTCAACTCTACCCTTGAAACAAAAGGAGTTGGGCTAAGTCAGTGGAAAAGTACTAAAAGACCTTAGTGGGGAGGCTGGTCCCTGTGATGAGACATTCTGCATTTGCTGATTGTTTATTAAATTATCAAATGCTGATTGATAATCAAAGTCAGGCAACTACCCACCACAGAGATTGAGATAGAGACAGAATCATCAAAGGAGATCATGTCTCTTAGTGATGGCCCCCATGTCCTTCAGAAAGACATTCATAGATGGCAGAATTCTGGGGGACTGGGGAAAAAAGATACCTCAAAGGGGCAGAGGAAATTTATAATTACAAGTTTTCTCGAGTAAGTGCTACAAGAAAAGGGAGGTCAAGGACATAGCATCATTCAGACATCAGTCCAAAGTTCAGTGAAGCCCAGGAGACTGGCTCAGTGTGCCACGAGCAAGAGGAGGTCCCTTGCTGTTTCAGAACCCAGGGAGCAACCCCACCGCTGGGGACCCGGGAGCCTGAAGACGCAATGGGGCTTGAAGTATCTGCAGCAGATCCCAACGCCAGACGGAGCGAGCACCACTAGAGAACTGAAGTCCAGTCTTCTGAGAATTTGTTTCTACCCTCACTGGTGGTAACACTTCCCCATTTAAGGAAGACAACTCCTGACCAGCATCGGGTTTTGGGGGAGTCAGTGCCTAGCCAGAGGCTGAAAAGTGAACATGACACAGGAGATTTTCCTCTCGAACTGGGTATCAACTGATCACAAAGTCATAAAGTTGGGCTTGTAGCAAAGCGCTCCATCATGAGGGGACCAAGACTGGATATGAGGGTTGACTTTGTTTAATTAGAAGTTTTGGTGATACTTTCATGACAAATGATTTATTAGCGTTGGACTATAATGGAATTGACTACACTGAGCAATGGTCCTGTTAATAATAAATTAAATCATTATGATCCGTGAATTGTAAAGAACAATTACGATCAGGTGCTTAATATATTAGAATTTTCAAAGCCTGACACATTTAAAGAAACCAATCTCTTAGACTCAAATTAAAATCACTTTTCCCTCGTCTCTGGTGTTCATAAACCAGCTCAAGTCTACAAGACCTCCACACGTGTTAGGAATGGCCTTTCCTCAAAGATTCAGCCCTGCTGTAGTATCACTAGCTCGCAGTTTCTGAGAGTTCAAGGAGCTGTTCTTTATGAATTCTGTGTTCTTTCAGCTGATGACGGGTTCTGCACAGACCACTGTACTACTCGCTAGTCAAACATTTGTTAATTCATGTTTGCCAATAACTCATTTTCAAAGGCCTCAAATCCGAATCTGTTTGTATACTGGAGATACGGAGAGCACGAAGGCGTGACCCTTGGCAATGTGCCATCGCGGCCGACAAGGAGGACGGGCAGGCGAGGCAAGCACCTGGCTTTCGCTCTCTGGACTAGTCAAGAGGGTCATGTCGCACAGTCAGTATACTGCGTGACATTTTAGCACCCACTTCATTCCTACTTTCCACACATTGTCAGACTAGTGGCTCTCAACCCAGCATTGATTATACAAGAAAAATATCCACAGAACCTCCAAGGAGTACAAGATAGCATGCTGCTAAGTACAGGTCCCAACATAACCACTTACTCTCACGGTAGACATTTACCGAGCATCCGTGCTAGGCTGCTTCTAAAGAGAAACATGGTCCAGAATCTTCAAGGAAGATTTTCCTTTCTTGACCCCCCCATGCTTAGTTCAACAACCATCCCCTCTCTCTGCTCCCTTTTCCAGCAAAATCTAACCACCCCCCAATCCAAAAAAAACAAAAAACCTGTGCCTATACTCCACATTTCTTCTCCAATTGTCTCTTGAACTCTCTCCACATAGGCTTCAAGCTACTGTCTCTGCTCTGAAAACAGTTCTCATCAAGGTTCCCAATAATCTAGACGTTGCTAAATCCTATGGTCAATCCATTTCCTATATCTACCTTATCTTAAGGCAACATTCTACATTGTTCCCTCCTTCTGAAAACACTTGCCATTTCTACCATCGGTCCAAGGCTCCACCATCTTTCTCCTAGAAATTTACAAAATCCCCCTAATTTATGTCCTTAACCCCTGTGGGCTATTTTCTGAGGCCAGCATGACCCTGTTCAAATGTGAATTCCTCCCTCCTCCTCTACTGCTCAAAACCTGCGTGTTAACGTCCCTTCTCACTCAGGTCCTCAAAAAGGACTGCAAAGCCCAACACTTGACTTTCTAACCTGCTGCCCATCATTCTCTGGTTTTATCTTTTGCCTCTCTCCCTTTCTGTTACCTTGTTTCAGTCACTGGGGTCTCCTTGGTTTTCCTGGAATACCCCAAATGCATTCCCATCTCAGGGCATTTACGTATGGTGTTCCCTGTGAACGAAGAGCTTACTACAACACAGGCATGCTCACATATGAGCAAGACCCTCCCTTGCCCCCCTAGATCAACTAGCATTTCCCTTCCAACCTACATTCTCTATTTCCGCTACCCTGTTTTATTTTTCTCTATAGCATCAGCCATCTGGCACCCTATTTATTTGTTTGTCTGACTGCTCCCTTAGAATGTCAGCACTGAATAGGAATCTACTTGGTCTGTTCTGTCCCTGGCTTTACCCTGAAACAGTGCTGCCTCCGACGAGGTGCTCAATTAGCTTCAACTGAATAAATGAACAACTTCAAAGAAGTCAAACTTCCAGCTGTGCCTGGAAAGACGGATAGAATTTAGGAAGTAATGGAACGTATTAGTCCTCCGTGTAAATATATATATATAAGCTACTGGAGAAACAAACACCGCACAAATGACTTAAGGATGGGATGGGGGAAGGGGCGTGAGCATGGGAGGAAGATACCAAGGAAAAGGAAAGCCTAGGGTTAAAAGCATCTTTCTAATACTTCCTGATAATTCTGTAATGATGGAAATAGGAGGGTTTGCTTGGTAGGTCTCAGATGGAAGGACAGTGTCCCTGCCGAAGCCTCATCTGTAAGGCACACTGTTCCCATAGCGCCTCAGCCATCAGCTCCAGCCTCTGACAAAGACCTCTTCTCTACGAATTACCTAGAACAGCTCCCGAGATATGAGCGTGCCCTCTGGGTAAGTCAGAGGCAACCTGTTACTCTTCAGGCACGAAACCACTCAACACAGGCTCTCTCCTTCCACAGACACCCAAGAGACCCTTAGGAGATGGGCACGGTGACATTTACTTTACTAGTTACACACTTACTCTCCTTGCGTAAAGAGAGAACGGGGAAGCCTGCACATAGCTTGATAACTAGTTATCTAGTTCCTGCACGGGCTGTCTGGCACTGGGGGGCTTGCTGACCAGGGATAGGCTGCCCCTCCCAGGGTTATCAGGTTCTAGAGATTGCCAAGTGATTGTTCCTGGTACATACCTTCTATACACCAAGTAACTACCCAGCACTCAGGCTCTCCTCCCGCCTGCTCTTGACTGTAAGACAGTATTTCTCTGCCCTGAGCACTGCAGGCCAGACCTTGACCGTTAGGGGCAATCCCTGCGTCAGCCCCAGCCCTGCCTGACACCATTCACACTAGCCCGTCTTACCCAGCATGCTCACCAGGCCTCTCCCATTCCCTCCCAGAAAAACCACAGGAAAGGCTTTTCCACAGCGCCCTTGCTCTCCCTGTGCCTGTGGTCAACCTGACGCTCTCTAGCATGGCCCTGTAGGGCGTGCCTGCCGCCTCCCCCTTGGGACGTTTCAGAGGCACTGAAGCAAATGGCACGTAATCAACTACCGTTTCAGTGGCATTCGTGTCTCCTTTGTTCACCTCATCACACGAGAAACAAAATCCCAGGTATTCCAGTTTTGCTTTTCTTCCCCAAGTCAATCACCTACTCTTCTTATGCTTAAAAAGCAAGCTTTCTGCTCAAACATACAACTATAATTTGATTCTAAATGTCTAAAGAAGTGAAATCCTTTTTTCCTAATACTGGATTGGCTCTAGAGAAGGGATCACAGACTATGATACAACTCCCCAGCAGTGCTTCAAGCAGACGACTTTGAACTTGACAATACCCCTTTGAGCAGCGTCTCCCCCAGCAGCTGGAGGATTTTATCAGGAATCTGGGCTGCAGCCAGCGACTCTCCACACAGCGAGCTGTCACTCAGTCCTTGCTCCTCCTGTCACAGCAGACCCTTCTCTAAGCCAGTTCCTCCTCCCCTCACCTCACCCGCTCCACCACCCCCTACCCGGCACCAGGGCGCCCCCTCCGGTTCCATCTGTGACTGTTCTAGCGAGGCAGGAGAGGGTCTGCGGGTCTATCTGCTGAGGCCAACCACCCTAAGGGCATAGACACGCAAGATACATCAGGAAGAGCCAGAAATGACCCCAGGTGATTCTAGAAATCCCTCAATTAAACACAGCCTCAGTGCTGCGTCTGCTCACAAACTCTCTCAGGAATCCATGAAACTGGAAAGACATCTCCCCCCCCCACTGCTGTTTGTGCATGTAAATGAGCATAGTGGGTGGTTAGACAGCTCCAGCTAGTGTCTCACTTGAAGCCAAATACAGTGATGATGGAACGCCATCTTTTTTTTTTTAAGCAAAAATGAAGACAAATGTCTTTACAATGAGAGTGCTGAATTCCAGCATTAATTAGTTTTATAGCATATGTTAATATCAAAAGGTTACTCTAATGATTTCCTCTTAATATAATAACAAAATGCCAAGATCCTTGGAAATCCACCCTACAACATGACAATTGCCCTTTTCGGTGTAGGGTTGCCCAGTCTCCAGAGCAAGCCCATCGCCTGCCAGGCTGCGCTCACGGAAAGCTGGTATTTCAGAGGCCCCTGGAGCCTCCACCCCCGTTGCCCTACTTTGATTGATGTTTCACAATCTGCTTAGAGATGCCAGACTCCTAGGAACAAAGAAGTCTGACAGGCCAGCTTGGGGAGGCAGGATGACGTCTACGTAGCCTTGCCATTATCTGAATCACCTGGAACCGGGGTCTTAGCAAAAGAGCTGAAACTTCACTACAGAAAGGAGTTCTACTCTGGCCTCTCGGAAATAGATTTAAGATTGTGCCTATTTTCCATTTTTACTGGATGATTTTGATTGAGAGGATTTGAATAGAATTTGGAAGAACTGAGCAGTCCGTTTTGGCCCAACTGACAAAGAATTTGGAAATTGCAAGAAAAATTCATAGAGAGTACTTAAAGCACAGCCTAGAGCTTAGTAAGTGCTCAATTAACATTAACTATTAATGTACATGCTAGCTGCTATGGACTAGGGCTATATATCTGAATTTCTCAAGACCCATTCCGAACATAAAAGACTACTCAGTTATTTAAAACAGACTGAGTTCAGAGCCATTTGAAATGATCAGAATATCATCAATCCGTCGACCACTGTGTCCTGAAGGATCTCTACATACAAAAGCAGGATATTTTCATAGAGCAGAAAATTCATCAGAAGCATGAACATAGCACCTATCAACAAAGCACACGAATTAATTGCCAGATGAAACATTACAAGCCCCCAGATCTTAGGTCTGTAACCTGCCCAGTGAAAGGAAGACCAGAGGAAACTGGAAATATCCTTGTTTTCCTAGCCTGTAGAAAGTTCTCATCTGTCAGGATTTAATGACCTCCCCTCCCCCCATCATCCCAACACACACACACACACACACACACACACACACACACACACTGCCTTTCTCACTGACGAACTGGTACAGTTATACTCATTGTAAAAACATCATAGCCTTTTGAAATTAGAGAGACCTGGATTTAAATTCCATTTCTGCTCTTTTCTCCTTTACGTATAAAATACAGATAAGAACTTCTTCAACTGAGTGTTCTGGAAATTCAGAGAGACAGAATGTATTTTAAAAGCCTAGCATAAAATAAGGTACAGACTAGCTGCATAACAACTGTTCCTTTTCCATTTCTTTCTTTCTTATATAACTCCATCTCTTTTTTTTTTTTTTAATTTGTTAGTAGGCTTCAAGGAGAATTCAATGCTAAATCACAGTAATTACACTGACTTTGCCTTGGGTTATACTTCTCTATTCCTCCACATCGGAGCTGTTTATACTGGGACACACAAATAGACTTGTAGGGATCCATGAAACCCATGCAATGTTTAATTTTAGTGTAATTTATATTTATTGGAATATTCTGGAGAGAGGGCCCATCGTCCTCAAAGGGGACAATGTCCCACAGAAGTTTAAGAGTAGAATATTCAAGGTATTTTTTGCCCTCCCATTTCTAGTATCATTTTCATTTTAGTCATTTCAAGTTTCTCCTTATCAGTTTTAGGATTTAGGCAGGGCATGTCATAATAGTTCATTGATAAAAGATTTTAAGCATCATCTCTATTCTTGTTCTATCCACTTCCTGTTTCTACTTACAAAGATCCGGTTGATGTGAGAAACACCCAGGACTGTTTTCCATTACCCCTGTCTCTACCCCCCTGAAACCATAACTAGCTGTTATCGGGCACTGCTGCCACCAATCATCTTCAACTTTTCCCAGGCCATTAAGCTGTAAGCAGAAGTAGCATGAATTCGGGGCGCCTGGGTGGCTCAGACGTTAAGCCTATGCCTTCAGCTCAGGGTGTGATCCCAGGGTCCTGGGATCAAGCCCCACATCGGGCTCCCTGCTCCACTGGGAGCCTGCTTCTTCCTCTCCCACTCCCCCTGCTTGTGTTCCCTTTCTCACTGGCTGTCTCTTTCTGTCAGATAAATAAAATCTTAAAAAAAAAAAAAAAAGTATCATGAATTCATCTTGGTGTTCCTTGTAACAAGGCCGAGAGCTCAGAGAGATTTCGTTACTTTTTTTTTTATTGTTAGAATCATAATCCATTCCAAACACATATAGCAAAATAAATCTTTTCTTAAAGAGTGCATCAGAACTGTTGCACAAAGTTGTTGTTGTTGTTTTCGCTTTAAACAAATTTAATGGTCAGACACTGTTAAAGGCATTGGAGATACCACAATGAGGAAAACAAAATCGCCGTTCCCTCAGTGAGCTTAGTTTCCGGGGACAGAGTCTATTAGTAAGCCCATAAATAAGTAAATGCTAAATCATGCCTGATGATGATAAAGGTCATCGTGGAAAATGAAGCAGAAGAGAGCACTGGGCAGTGTGTCCAGAGCAAGGGGAGGGATACCAGGGTCACAGTTTTAAATATAGTGGTCACGGAGGCCTCTCCAAAAAGGCATAATTGAGCCAAGATTCGCAGAAAGGGAGGGACACCTGCAAGAAGAATTTTCTCGACAAAGAGGAAACCAAGTGCAAAGACCTTAAGGCAGAGTGTACCTGGGTGGGTTCCAGGAAAAGGGAGGTGGTCAATGTGACGAAGCCAGGTGTGGGAGAAGGAGGAGAGCAGAGAGGAGAGAAGAAATGGAGTAAGTGGGTCCAGACACAGGTGAGCTTCCAACGTGAATGAGATTCCAAAGTCCCTGGAAGATGAGCCTAAGGGTGACTCGACCTGACATGGATTTTTAAAGGAATTCAGGAAATGCCCAATCTCGTTGTATAGGATATTTTATACTCCACCTACTCATACCAAGTATCTGAGATAATTTATAATAAGTAGCAACGATTTCTCCCATCCTCTAGGGAGTGAAGAGTAAACCCGGAGAAAGGGGATGCGCTTGGTTCATGAACTCTTCTTCCCCTTCAATTTTTAACAAGTGTGCCTGGAAAATAATGGGCCGTCAATAAATATTCATGTACTTACTAAACTGTTGATAGGTGGACTTTTTAATTTAGTGACTGTTTTTTGTTGTTGTTGTTATACTTGAAAATCCCTCAAGTGTTTGCTCCTGAACAGAGACCATGGCCTTTCATTTCCTCGCAGAACCAAGACTGTGTACTCAGCCACAGATTAGGTTGGAATAAAACGCAGTTCAAACCAAGGTACACAGGAAACAAAACAGGGGTATTGGCAAAGAAAAACCAAGAAATACAAACATTGCTCCAAATTCATTTCTAAAACCTCACCTACAAGGCCAGGCCTTGGTCACCTTTGAGGCCCTAGTCCCCCCACCAGGCAGTTGCCCCTGGGCCCCTGATGGCTGTGAGGTGCCCAGCTGTGTCTGCAGGCACGGAATGGCCAACAGGACAGAAGGACAAGGAGGCCCAACGGCGGCAAGGAATGAAATGGAAGCCTGCGCAAAGGTAGTCCACTCAGCCGAACAGGATTCGCTTTCAAGGCCATTGTTGTTTTCACTGCGGAAGCTCTGCATTTGGATTCTCGCATTTGCACTGCGTCACTGTCTCTCAGGACCTTGTGTAGAAGGGAGCTGGGAAAGGATGACTTTTTAAGACATTAAAAAAAAAGAAGTTTTGACAAAGTGCTTTCAGTCTCAGTGTGAAAAGTCAAAGCAACAAACAACGGGCCCCTTTGATTTGGAATCCGCAGGAGGTCACTTCAAGCCCCACGGGGAACGTAGCAGCACATAAAACAAAACCGTGGGCGCATTTGTGAGGTTTCAGTCTTATTTATCAATCTTCATGTCAGGGAGAGATCCTAAGTAAAGACACCTCTGTGTCATATTTAACAGGACCTATCGCCAGACCATACTGACCAAGGGCAGGTCTGCCTCTTTGGAAAGGTCCAACTATTTGAACACTTTGCATAAAGGTGCCCTAAAGGCACTTGGAGTACTGGTCCCGCCTCTACGACATGCTCAGATGGTTCCAGGGGCGGAAGAACAGTTCTCCAGGGAACGCTCCTGAACTTCTAGGATTTCACCTGAAAGTGGAAGCAACACAACACACTGGAAGAAATCTCCCTGGGCAGTGGGAGCAGAGTTCCTGCACGCTACCTAGACAAGCTAGGGAACGGTTTGCCCTCTTCACCCGGTCTTGGCTGGCTACACTTAGCATCAAAGGCTCCATCTAGGACCAGTCTGGGCATCTGCCTTGGGTCTAAGAAGAATGCGGTCAGAGCTATCAGAGCAAACCAGGCATTCTCGAGCTTTCCCAGGACTCTGCTGTTTGTTCAGTGATCTTCTCTAGTGTATTTGGAACGAAAGAGAAAGGAAACAAGTCTGCAACATTCTCCATAAACAACAAAAACAGGCAGTTATTGAAAAGCCATAAAAATTTCAACTTAAAAATCCCTCCAACAACCCAGAAAGTTCATCAGTCTTCAAAACAAAAACTGAAAATCCGAACACTAGGTTAGGTACTAGGGAATGAGCCTGCAGCATTTCCAGAACGTGTTTTTTAGGGGCATGGTGCTAGGAGGCAGCGCGGAGCCGGCATGCTCAAGGGCAGGGGGACAGTCTGCCAAAGGCTCAAACTTGTACATGCAGCGTGCACGATTTATCCCCGTTCATGTGCTTACTTTCATGGGAAAATGCCCCTCAAATCCATCAGAAAGGATACAGGAAGAACTCAAAGGGGGATTTACTCATCAAGTATTCAAAATAATTAAGACAGAAACTGATGCCACAGTCAGAGCAGACACAGCCCAGTGGCAGGTCCCAGGGCTGCAAATAGTCCATCACAGAGGCGGCCTCCCTCCCGAAGTGAGGGGTGTTCACCCGCCAAGTGGGGCTGGCACAGTGAAGTCTCCACGTGGGAGCACAGTTAGGTCTTTACACCTTACATTTGTGTCACAATAAGTTCTAGATTCTCCGTCCCTCTCTCCGGCCCCCATTCTCTCTCTCTTGCCCCACCCCCCCCACAGGCATGCAGGAAGGGGAGGGAGAGAAAAGTATTCCTGAGTACAACAGAAAGTACCAAAACCATGCAGATAGTGCACATAACTATATTAAACTTATTTTCAAACAATAAAAATAAGTGACGATTTAAAAAAATTTTGCAACATATGCATAAAGAATTAATCTCTAATATTGAAAGAGATCTTACTGATTCATAAATACAATCTGAATACTCCATCAGAAAAATGTAGAGATGTATTTATTCCTTCATTCATTCAACATTTGTTAAGCATCTACCGTATGTCACCTGTTATCCAAATTTGACACCACAGAAAATAGAAGCACACATTAAATACATATATAATGGAAGTCAAGTAAGTATTATGGTAAATAAAAATATAAGCCTGGGACTGGCATGAAGTTAACTATTTTGTCTGAAGTAATGAGAGAAGGCCTCTCCTCCAGTAATTAACAAAAAATGAAATCAAATGGCCCATTCATAAACACTTTGCTGGGCAATCCCTGTCAAAGTACCAATGACATTTTTCACAAAACTACAACAAATGATCCTAAGAGGTGTATGGAGCCACAGAAGACCCTGAGAAGCCAAAGCAGTCACGAACCACTAAGCTGGAGGGATCACGCCCTCTCATTTCAAGCCGTAGTGCAGAGCTATGGTCATGAAAGCAGTATGGTGTTGGCAGAAAAACAGACATCAGTGGAACAGACTAAACTCACTCTCATCTGGTCAATTAATCTAAAGACAAAGATTGACAACTGGGAAAAAAAGAAGTCTCTTCAATAAATGGTGCTGGGAAAACTAGACAGCTGTATGCGAAAGAATGAAATGGGACCACTATCTTGCACCATCTACAATAATAAACTCAAAATGGATTAAAGATCTAAGAGCTAAAACCATAAGACTCCTAAAAGAAAATATAGGCAGTAACCTCTTAGATATTGGCCTCAACAATGTTTCTTTGGACCTGTCTCCTCAAAGGCAACAAAACCTAAAATAATCAATTGGGATTATATCAAACTAACAAGCTTTTCACAGCAAAGGAAATCAAGAATGAAACAAAGGCAGACTACCGAATGGGAGAATGTATTTGCAAATGATAGACCTACTAAAGGATTAATGTCCAAAATATATGCAGAAAACTTACACAAGTCAACACTAAAAAAAAAATAATAATCTGATAAAAAATGGACAGAAGATCTGAATGGGCATTTTTCCAAAAAGATATGCAGACAGGCAACACACACACGAGAAGATGTTCATCGCCACCAATCAGAGAAATACGAATCAAAACCACAGTAAGGCATCACCTCACCCCTGTCAGAATGGCTAGTAAGGAAAAGAAAGAAGTAACAAATTTTGAGAAGAAGTGGAAGAAAGGGAACCCTCACGCCCTAATGGTAGAAAGGTAAATTGGGACACAGTATGGAGGTTCCTTAAAAAGTTAAAAAATAGAAATACCATGTGATCCAGCAACTCTACACTTCTGGGTATTTATCCAAAGAAAATGAGAACACTAGTTCAAAAAGATACAGGCACCCATGTTCATTGCAGCATTATCGACAATAGCCAAGATATGGAAGCAAAGTAAGAGTCCATCAACAGATGAATGGGTAAAGAAATGTGGCATGTATTTACATACACATATACAGAGAGAGTCATAAAAAGGATGAGATCTTGCCATTTGCAACAACATAGATAAACCTAGAGGATTTTATGCTACATGAAGTTCAAGAAAGACAAACACCATATTGTACTTTTATGTGGAATGTGAAACATAAAACATTATTGTCCAGTCATAAAAAAAAGGACTGAAATCTTACCAACTGTGCCAACATGGATGGACCTAGAGCATATTATGCTGAGTGAAATAAGTCAGACGGAGAAAAACAAATACCATACGATTCACTTCTATGTGGAATCTAAATCTGAAAAACAAATAAAAAACAAAATAGAAAGAGACTCATAAATACAGAGAACAAACGGATGGTTACCCGAGGGGAGGTGGGTAGAGAGATGGGCAAAATAGGTGATGGGGATTAGGAGATACAAGCTTAGTTATAACATAAGTCACAAGATTTTTAAGTAGAGCATAGAGAACGTAGTTGGTAATATTGTAAGCATTATGTATGGTGACAGGTGGTAACCAGACTTAACACGGTGATCATTTCATAATGTATATAACCATCAAATCACTACGTTGTACACCTAAAACTAATAGTATTTTACATGTCAACTGCACTTCAATTAAAAAAAAAGAAGAGTACGAGGGGGAAAAAAGACCCTAGTATTCACAGAAATGCTTAAGAAAACATTGCAATGTAGAAACAACAATTGCTGGAGAGGATGTGGAGAAAGGGGATCCCTCCTACACTGTTGGTGGGAATGCAAGTTGGTACAGCCACTCTGGAAAACAGTGTGGAGGTCCCTTAAAAAGTTAAAAATTGAGCTACCCTATGACCCAGCCATTGCAATACTGGGTATTTACCCCAAAGATACAGACGTAGTGAAGAGAAGGGCCATATGCACCCCAATGTTCATAGCAGCATTGTCCACAATAGCTAAATCGTGGAAGGAGCCGAGATGCCCTTCAACAGATGACTGGATTAAGAAGTTGTGGTCTATATATACAATGGAATATTACTCAGCTATCAGAAAGAACGAGTTCTCAACATTTGCTACAACATGGACGGCACTGGAGGAGATAATGCTAAGTGAAATAAGTCAAGCAGAGAAAGACAACTATCATATGATTTCTCTCATCTATGGAACATAAGAACTAGGAAGATCGATAGGGGAAGAAAGGGATAAAGAAAGGGGGGGTAATCAGAAGGGGGAATGAAACATGAGAGACTATGGACTCTGAGAAACAAACTGAGGGCTTCAGAGGGGAGGGGGGTGGGGGAATGGGGTAGACTGGTGATGGGTAGTAAGGAGGGCACGTATTGCATGGTGCACTGGGTGTTATACGCAACTAATGAATCATCGAACTTTATATCGGAAACCAGGGATGTACTGTATGGTGACTAACATAATGTAATAAAAAAACATTAAAAATAAAATATATAATTAATGTTAATGATTTTTAAAAAATTTCTGTAAGAGGCAAATATGACACGACTATATTTCCTTGAAATTCTAAATAAAATGAAAAAATACCTGACAACTAAGGAAAAAAAGCAAAATATCTTTAATCCTAACACTCTTGTAGAGTTTTTTAAAATATATATTCTACTCTAGTCCTTTTTTAATTATGCACATAAAATTTACCAATGTTTTGACCTAGCACTTTATATCACACATTTTCCTGTGTAGCAACATACCTATAATTACATTAGCTAAACAACATGCGAATGAATACACACACTTCCTCCCTGTTGAATTTCTTGATCTGTGGTCACCTCCCAACGGCAAAGCTGACAGTTTTACTCCTAATATAAACTCTTCGGCCACATTCCATATGTAAAAACTAACAATAATCTACTAACCGTTGACTAAAATCACCTGGCTACCCCCCCACCCGCCTCCCCTCTGAAACCCCCAGTCTGTTTCCCCAGGGTCCATAGTCTCTCACGGTTCGTCTCCCTCTCTGATTGCTCCCCCTTCCCCTATGGTCCTCTGTGCTATTGCTTATGTTCCATATATGAGTGAAACCCTATGATAGTTGTCTTTCTCTGCTTGACTTATAACGTGTAATGTCAACAGACTGACATGAGGGCAGATTGAAATTTCAACAAAACCAATTATCTGTTTGGTGAATAGTTTGGAAAACGAGTAGAACAGTTCAACAAATGGAATCAGTATTATGTTCCATTTCAGTCCATTTAACTTTTTGAGAACTAACTCTTTCAAGGATGACAAGCATTAAAACTAAATATGAATCCAGAAATTATTAGATTAACAATTTATGGCAATAAATGGAATATAAACAAATGAATTATTAGTACATGCATCAACATGAATAAATCTCAAAATCACTTAGCTGAGTGAAAGGAACCATGCTAAAGAAAGAAAAGAAAGAAAAGAAAAATACATATCGTGTGATTTAATTTATATAAAATCTAGTCAAACTAATTTATAGTGATAGAAAGCAGGTCACTAGTTGCCTGAAGATGGGATGGGAGGAGGGATGGTTTGCAAAGGGGCAAGAAGAAACTTTCTTTGGAGGGAGTAATGCAAGTATTTATCATCTTTGCTGTGGTGATGGTTTTCATGGTATATTTATTACAAATTAACCCACACTGTCCCTCCTCTCTCTCTCTCTCTCCCTCTCTCCATTGTATTAGTTTTCTAGGCCTGCCATAACGAAGTACCATAGACTGGGGGGTTTCAACAACAGAAATATTTTTCCTCCCAGTTCTGGAGGCTGGAAGCACACCACATCAAGGGCTGTCCACAGGCTCGGTTTCTTCTGAGGCCACCTTCTCCCTGTGTCTTGACTTGGTCTTCCCTCTACGTGTACCTGGGTCTTAATCTTCCATTAAGGATAAGTGTCCCCTTGGATTAGGGCCCACCCATATGACATCATTTTTACCTAATTACCTCTATAGAGGCCCCATCTCCAGATATAACCACATTCACCAAGTCCAGGGGCTAAGACATGAACATGTGAATTGGAAAGGGACGGTGGTCAGACACAAAATTCAGCCAGTAACACCCACCCACCAAAATGAGAAACAATTTAAGGGGAAAAAAAAAAAAAAAACAACAGACCTACAAAGTGCTAGTGAGTTTAAGAAGAAATGGGTTTCCTCTCTTTTTTAAAGATTTTATGTATTTATTTGACAGAGGCAGACAGCGAGAGAGGGAATACAAGGGTGAGTGGGAGAGGGAGAAGCAGGCTTCCCGCCAAGCAGGGAGCCTGATGCGGGGCTCGATCCCAGGACTCTGGGATCATGACCTGAGCCGAAAGCAGACACTTAACAGCTGAGCCACCCAGGCTCAAGAAATGGGTTTTTTATTTACTCTGGTGGGAATTCCAAATAGGATGCTCACTCTGGAAAACACACGCGTGCCCTAGGAGCCAGCAGTACCATTCCTACTATCCGTGCAAGAGCACTTAGCACATACGTTCCCATCAATACTGGACACAAATGTTTACAGTAATTTCATTCAGAAGAGCCCAAAATTTCAAAGAACCAAGATATGCATCAACTGGAGAAGGAATCACTGTTTACCCACACAAGCAACAACACCCCTCAGTGGAAAGGAAGTACCGATACACGTTCAACAACTTGGATAGTATCAAAAACAGTATGCGCTTTTGAAAGTAGACAAACACAAAAGGGTAAGAGAAAGAAAACGTACAGAAGACAGTACAACGTATGTGGCTCTGAAAAAGGCAAAACTACAGGGACAAAAATTCAAACGACGATTACCACGGGCTTCGGTTGGGAACAGGGGACAGACTATAAAGAGCTCTGATATGGGGAGGGGGCAAGGTATTAATGAGATTAGGGAAAGATTCTTTTTCTTAATTGTGGTAATGGTTACAGAACTGCATACATCTGTCGAAACAAACCATGCTCCTAAAACAGCAATTTTTACCGTATGCAAATTTTGCTTCAATACGTTTACCTTGATAGTTATCTCAAGAGCAGACCATGGAATTGCCAAAATATAAAATGTAAACCAGTATCCTAAAAAAAATTTAAGGCATATTCAATCACAATGATCTTACTATAAAATAGTATCGACAATGACATTTTTAATCATCCTTCGATTTCTGCTTGTGTATGCCTGCATACTATACCTGTTACCATGTTAGTACTCCGCATAATTTATACCTAATCGACCAGATATGTAAAGGAGATGAGTGCTCAAATTTTGCTTTACCCTAAGGCATCAAGGCTGAAATAGCTTGGATATGATATATCTACTTTGCTTCCCATTTTCATTATCACAGAAAGTAATTCTCAAACTTCCATGTCTGCTTAGAGCTTTTATCTCCATTTCATGGTGTTCTTTTCCCTTAGAAAACAAGAATGAAAAAATTTGGGTTTATCGGTCCAAAAAAATTGTATCTCATGAGATTTATATATTCAAACACTTTCCAAAGTTGTCGAACCAGTGAATCAAAGTCCATTTCACTCTACTCTTGTGAGCGCTGCCTGATGGAATTTTTTATATCAGTAAATTAAGCAAATGTCTCTCAATAGCTATTAAAGTCTTACAAACATTGGTTTCCTCTATATTATATGCACTGATTTCCTTTCATTAAACCATCTTTACACCCCGAACAGAACAGACGAAGAGTATCTGCTGCGGAAGCTGGCCCGGGGGTTTGTAGTTGCTATTGGTGAATCCCAGACCCAAGCACCTGATTCCCGACCACCTCTCCTCCCAGAACTCAGTCCTTCATGTGGATGTTTGTTTTCTTCTTCATGCTACATACCTTCCCTTAGTCTTTAAAGCAGCTGCTTTTATTTCTCCGTTTTCCTAAGAGGCTTTTTTTCAACTCGTTGAAAATGGTTGCTGTTCTCCATTTATTGAACACTGAGCAGGTCCCTTGCCACATTTATGTCCAATTACTTCCTAGAGCAGAAATGGCTTTCCCTTTGGGGATGCAGGGCTCTGTACTTAAACTGTCAGCTTTTGCAGAACGCATTAAGTGCGGATCAACCACTCACTGAGTGATGCAGCCTGGATTCCAGTTTCTATCAGGGAGTCCTGAGTTGCTATAAAATCCTTTTACCCTCCATCCTTCCCACCTGAGAGCTTTCGAGAACACATAAGAACCGTGTGGAATATGTATCAGAACATGACTCAATTCTCAGCCATCTCAAAGAGCAAGAACTAACAGTAGGACCACAAGGAATAAGCAAACAAACCAATAAAAAAAAAGTCTTTGGTACTTAATCCTGGCTGAAAGTTGTTAAGATCCTTAGACTAACATCTGTTCAATCAGTTGTTTGACCCCAATACAAAACTGGCAATACTAGTTAAAGCTTACACTTTCCCTGGGGAAAGACAGCTGCAATTCTCAATTCTGACATACATCCAATCAATCTGTAGAGCTTTCCATGCACACTTGGGTACCAGCACTCAGATACTCTTTTTTAGTGGGTCGAGGATGAAGACTAGACATCTATTCCGACAAAAGCTCCATGTAGTATTCTGATGCTGAAGCAACATTTGAAACCATCGGTTTTAATTCTGGGGACCAGATAGGCTTTAGAAAATACTCCTTTTCAGAAAGCTTAACACAAAGAAGAAATCCTAAAATCTAGAAGTACCTGATGTTTGTTTTCAGGGAGTTAGATCAGTTTTTGCATCAGTTAAGACCAACGGACTATATTGCCAAGTATTAAACCACCTTGATACAAGTCCCAGAGTTTCTCTGAATGGGATGAAATTATGTATTAAGCAAAATGGGGACTGGAGACCGACTGTAGGTTTTATCCATCCTGCCTGTTCATTTCTACCAATGCAAAGCAAGACCACTGACAGAATGTGCATTCAGTTTGACAAGGCAATCTTTCCCTTAGAAGGGATATCTTGGTTTAATTATGCAAGGCATAATATTGGAAGGCCCAGAAAGAATACAAAGGGATTTAGAGATTTTGGAAAGTGAAATAATGTCTGGTTTTATTAAACTCATCCAATGAGGGGGGAATTAAGGTCTAGAAAGTAGCCATGTCCTAGTAGACTCATGAGTGGGCTGGATCAGGCAAAGCCCGGAACCAAAGAGGCAGCCGTAGACGTGGTTAGCCTCCTACCGCTGAAAAATCGAGAGGAGAAGGCAGTATTGGAAGTTCAACAATTTGGAAAGGACCCTTAGCTGTCCACCGACAACCAGAAGAGGGGCAATCTCTAAGGATATTGTCATCTGAAGTGATCTTTCTTTGCCAGAAAAGTGGTTGAAACTTCAGTGCTGTGACCATGTAAAGATGTCGGGATTTAAGAAGAAGGCGGTCACTGCCCTCTGCAGAAAGAGCCCTTAGGCCTGGAGAGAAAGTCAAGGTCACTAACTAATTCATGTTGGGAGATCTAATAGCACAGGTAATTCAACGCCCGAGAAGCTGGGATAATTCAACCACAAAATAGCCCCTGAGGCAGGAGCTACCGCACATGTAACTTACTGCTGGTATGATTTTCAGGGTGGTCATGTTCCCTTCTCCAAACAGGGATGCAGGATTTTATACACTGTTCCTCAGCTCCAAACCCATCTTTCTACCTCTACTCTGCTGTGACTCTGCAAACGCTGCTCACCGACTTCAAAGTTAGCTGGTTTCCTACTGGTTTTTGCCAACAGGAAACCCTGGAGTGGGCTCAAAGGGGAAGTGGAGAGAAGGAACTTCCTTTTCAGTTTTTCCTGTTCCTGTCAGCTTCCTCTCAGCCTCAGTTCACCCTCAGAGCTGTCAGCGATAGCCAGGGAGGTCTCTTCCTCAGAGGTCCCAGCATCTAGGCTCCAGTAACCCTACCCCACTCCTCAGGGGACTCCTACGGGTCCTAGCTGTTTCTAGCACTTACTCTCTGCCCTCCCTCAAGGCTCCCCTTCTCTCAGCCTTCCAAAGCCTGTGTAACTAACCCCTTGTATCAGATCCCTTCTGTCTGAAATGCTTCATCTATTTTTTTGTCTCCCTGACTGGACCCTGCCCCGTACAGAGGGCAACAGGTGGTTTGGCCAGTAGAGTCAAAAGGCAAGCAGGAAAACATTAATCCTGTTTCTGTTATGCCGGATTTGCTCAAGCACCAAGCATTCACTAGGCATCTGTCCACAGAGGGGGGTCTCAGATTTAAAAGTGAGGACTTAACTCAAACATACAAGTAAAAGTCAACAGCAAAATTGATTAGAAAGCATAAAATATAAAGGTGAATTGTCATACTTAATTTTTTACTTCATCAGACCTATGGAAGGTAACTGCTGATATTTCAACTATTAACTGTGTTTCTGAGTCATCATCCAAAGGCTAGTCCCGGCTTTGTAATAGCAGCCTCTCAAGGTCCCACTGCCCTGAGCCCCGTTTCCTACCCATCTCCCGGCCAAGCCCACGGCCTCCTTGTATCCATGGGATGGAGGGGAGCAGACAGGTGGTAATGGCCCTCAGTTCCCGGGGACTAAGACACAACGTAGGCCAAACACCCTCAGTGTTCTCGGAGCACTCCTGTGTGAACTTTTAATGTTTGCACTTCAGAAATTTTAATAGGACCCTGGTGTAAACTGACTGGACTACTTTCTGCTATTCCACGGAGTGCTGAGTGGGACACAGAGCTCTCATTCTGAGCTCACAGGAAGTCATGGAACTTCCTCAGAGTGCAATTTAGCATTGCTTGATGCGAGGTAAGTATTTTCTGAATACCCACACTCTCAACTCAGAGAATTCTCATTCACAGCTCAATGTTCCCATGTTTTTTTTTCCTTATTTGTCCACCTGGCCTCCCACTGTTTCCTTCAGTGCTTGGAGCCCCTGGGTCTTCTAACTATGTAGGAGGAATTTACACCCTATCGTGCCTCCTTTCTCCAGTTTTATTTTGAATTTTAAACAACTGGGCACTAGTATACTCAGAGTTCCCAAGAGCTCAAAATAAAAAAATTGTGCAGTATCTAAAATACAAAGTTATTACTGATGCTGAGAAGGGCTTCTTATTTAAACTTCTAGTATGAGCACAACACTTGGGGGAATTCTAGAGTATACTTTGACTTCAGATAAAAAAAAAAGATATATGTTTTCTGATAATTTATTTGAGGTCTCTTTGAGGCAGTGTCAAGCCTGCACAGTAGCTATGGGTTTCCAGTTATGTTCTCTGATTTTCTTCAGAAAATTAAAATGTATTCATTCACTCAACAATTATTCAAAGTGTGTGTGAGTGGGTAAGAGAGGGAATCTACCTAAACGAGTAAGATAAAATCTACTCATCTCAAAGAAACCTAGCAAAAGAAATGCTTTCTCAGAAGTGTTTTTCAGAAATGAAAAGATTTTATGAATTGTATTCTAAGTATATTAATAGAAAAGTAAAAAGCAGTAAAAGTAAGAGGAAATTTTCTATTATATACATCCAAAGATCTTGCTCATGCCCTAACTCAGGCCCTCTTACTGTCATGGTCTCTTTGCCAAGTAACTTTTTTCCCTAAACTTTTTCCAATCTATTCTTCACACAATGATACCCTTATTGTTCAAAATCCAAGTAACTCATTCTACGTTTTAAATTTTCTTTGGTTCCCCATAAATATGAAGATTTTTAAAATTAAGCTGTATTTATTATTCCTTCAAAATATACTACAGCCTTTATTCAAAAGTCTACTTCTTTCCTATTTCTGTACTACTATCCCCCCGCAAGTTCAAAGGCATATATGGAAGGTAGCCCGATCAGTTATTTAACTCTAATAGCCCATAACAAAAGCCAAAGGAAAAATAGGTCTTAACCTTAGTCTTCTGCCTTTTACTTCTGACAGAGCAATAGACAGATTCGAGAGCTCTCTAGGAACTCTCTTTAACAAGGCTTTGTGGCTGGTTGCGTGGATGAGGTGAACCAAGAGGAGGCCAAGAGATGCCTCCACTGCAGACTAGAACAGCTGTTTAGATTATGGTGTCCTTCTCTGAGGCACTGACTGGAAAAGAAGGGACACAATGAGGGTGAAGATGAATTGTGTGTAGGAAGTCTGAGGTACTTTTGTGAAATTGAAATAGGTCAAGTAGGAAAATGTGCATGTGTGTGTGAATGTGTGTGCTTAGAAAAAACTCTGCTTCAAATACAGGTTTAGGGAAGTCTTGAAGTCATTTTCTGTCCGAGGAGAATGTGTGAAATGAGAAAACAGTCAGAGGAGCAGCACATAAGAGGAAGAAACACCCTACAAAGAAGGTTGGGTCAGAGAATGAGAGGTAGGGTTTAGAGAAGAGTTACTTTTCCCTAAAAGAGAGAAGGAAGCAAAGAGAGGAAGGTGTTTTTAAGGGAGAAAGATTAAAATACTGAGGTATTAACAAGATAAACACCAAAAAGTTTAGCATGAAACTTGAGCGCTAGATTTAACAACTATCAATTCCAGTACTTTGTCAGGGGCTGCAGCTAGAAGACCGGGGAATTGAGCAAGTAAAGAAGGTGGGGAGGAAACGAAAATTGCAGTATCATCTATGCTTGGGAGAAGCTGGTCCTCTTTTTTGAACAGAGAAGAGAGTTGCATGGGTAAGTTCTGATGCAAAGTTGCCCCAAGAGAAAAAGAAGTTAAATATAGGAAAGAGGGGGAAACCTCAGAAGCAGAAAGTATCTTCATCAATTTATCTCCCCCTCCAGGGATTCCACTTCATCCAAGTCAATAAAAAAAAAATCACCTCGCCATCCTCATCTCAAACACTTAGCAACATCTGAACCTGTTCAAATACTGTTTTCTTGACTTCTGGACCACAAGTATTGGTCCTTCTACCTCACTAGCTGATCCTTGTCCAGCCCTCTGACAGAGTACCCGAAGGTCTAGGACCTTTTTCCATTTTCCATCCACATTCCAATCCACCATGGCTTGCAATACCACAAGTACCAATAACTGTTGGGTTTTCTTTCCCCACAGAGTTGTTCTCCTACTTGACATTACCACTGACTTGTCTAACTGATAACTCAAATGTAACTTATCTAAAACAGGGTTTGGGATTATCCCGTGACTCGCCAACCTCGCCCTCCCTCAGTCTTCATCTGAGTGAACACCCTCACCAGCGAGCATCTCCTAAAGTCAACTTTATAGCACCCTTGATTTATCGTCCCCTTTCCTTTCCCTTCCAATATCCTACCCATCTGCAATTATTTTTTAAGTTTGCCACACAGGATACAGCTCTATACCTTTTGTCCATCTCCACTACAATGACCCCATACAAGCCACCATTCTCTCTTACCTGGACTAGTTCAATGGCCTCCTCCTGATGGTCCTGATTCTCTTCTTCATCCCTACAATCCATTCTTCTCGCTAAGCCAAGGCCGATTTTTTTTTTTTAAGAAAAATTAGATCGTGCCACTTACCTGCTTGAAGCCCAGCATTTAAAGTCTGTTAAAAGCTTTCCATTGCATTTAAAAATGAAAGTAAAAGTAACAATGTAAAAGAACCCTTAAGAATAATCCAGTCCTCCTGGCCAGAAACTCCAACCTCATTGCTTACTACTCTCGCCTTTGCATTGTACACTCAATGGTTCTGCACTCAAACATGCAAAGCTCATTTCTGCCTTACCAAGGACACTTATCCCTCTATTAGCAGAGCTCTGCCCCCAAGTGTCATGGTTGGCACATTTGTATCTTAAGGTCTCACCTCAACCATCACTTCCTAAGAAAGGGTTTCCCTCATTCTGGAACTATTACTCTGTTACAAAGCAGCAAATTCGTTTTCTTTATAGCACTTAGCACTCTATGCAATTGTATTTCTCATGGGTATGTTTGCTTCCTTCCTCAACCTCACCTGTCCCATTCAGTGGTGTTGTCTCTGGTACCCAGAACACTGTCAGGCAAACACTGAATTTTTCCTTATGCAACTGTAAGCAGATGGGACACAAAACAGAGAAAGACAGCTCTTTCACTGTATGGGGAAGGAAAGAAGAGGACGGGTACAAATCCAAATAACCTGGCACATTTGCTGGCAGACACTAAGGAAGCCTCCACCTTGGGGCTTCTTTCTTGGAAACAGGAATGAGCTGGGGCTGGATGTCTTGCATTTATAGCGACCAGTAATAGTGGAAAGCCAAAGAGCGATGGGATTATAAAAAGCACGGAGACCCTAACCACGTTCAGAGAAAGAATAATGGTCATGGAGAGAGAATAGGAGTTTGCACCATCAAACAACCACCCTTCACTGATTAACTGATGCTCAATTCTCACCCCCTTCTCCTCATCTATTCAGAGGTGAAACCTCCAATTAGTCACCTCTTGCACACGGTTTCCTCCAAACTTAAGCCAACTGCATTCATGGTGTCACCAACCATGCAGCAGAAAGGAGTAATAGTGAAGGAGGATATGAATAGATGAGTGCAAACACTGGGAAAACAATTATTTTGGGAGGCAGTGAAGGTCATTTCTTAATCTGAATGCTTGCACGTGAGTCAAACCCAGTAAGAAAAATTAACTGCTCCTCTGCATCCAAGGCAAGAGGGCATTTCGAGATTGCTTTAACTGGGAAATGTTGTCAAGACCATCCAGCTAAGGAGTCTGTGCGCTTCTTGCTGCTCGAGATGCTAACAGGCAAAGGGTGTACCAACTATTCCTTTTTGGCACCCTCCGAGAAGGGTACTCCCAGAACAGGAAACAAAGAAGAGACAGTGTGTGCCTGGACATCCCCTCCGAGCAAATACATTGATGGAAACAGCCGTTGTGCAGGAGGTGGAAGACCTGTCATTCCATCTAAGAAACTGGAGTCAACAGCTCGTTAGATTCACATAGCATATTTATGTGAGAGGGCATCTGTGGAAATCAAGAAAGAGAATGAACCAGGAGGCTACATGGCTCCAGTGGAAATTGGTTTAAAATGTGTCAGGAAGAAAGCGAGTTATATTTAAGGCAAGAACTTTCCCCAAGTTGCAATTCGGTAATTACAATCTGGTCACTTATAGGGTGGTTTTCCTTAACGCTCATGAAACACTATCATAAAAGAAGTCTGGACTGGAAAAGAGGAATGGTACCTGCAAATATGGACAAATGATGGTGAAGATCAAAACAGTTTTGGGACACAGTGAACCGTCTTGGACTAATAAATCCAATCAATCAAGTTCTATTGATTTCTCCTTTCAAATCCAAAACACATGCTTATTTAAAGAATGGCACAAAAATCAATTTAGGATTCAATAAAGTTTTAATCTTATATTCATTTGGGGATATACAATTTTTGAGATTATAATTTTACATAAATATGTTGCAAATTTTCATTTGTTACAATCTACTCAACTGTTTATGACTCCAGCAAGACTATATGCTTCGCGAGGATAGAGAAGGGTCTCTCTTTATTCCCTCTTCTCTTCCCAGCAGGATAAGTTCGTATAGGTTCTACCAGTACTTTTGTAGAATCTGCAGAATAAGTGAGAGAGTGACAACCTTGTATCTCACTTTGCACCAGGCTGGCCTGAAAGGCTGGTGTTGGGCCAGCTGACAGAAGTAACCAAGTGCAGACCAGCGCTCCGAGCCATGGGGGGAGCCCTGGGGGAAAGCGTGATGAAAGGCTCAGCCCAGGGCTGCCTCCTAGACAAACCACTGTGTGGGGTAGGAGGTGGAGGCAGGCCCAGGAAAGGGGTCACACCCACCCGAAGGATTTCTGCACGCAGAAGCGGAGCAGAGAATCAAAAACCACTCCTGCATAACTAGGAACAACCTACAAAAGCATGGTAGGTCCCAAGAAGGAATTTTAAAATCCCTGATTGTGGGGAAGAGGGGTAGGTACTAACATAGCTGTCTTCTGGAAGGAAGGTCCACACGCCCGTATTATATCGTTCTTCCGGAGCTGGACAGAGGGGAGCTGACCTCTGGAACTTCTGGGACCCAATAAAACCAAAACTGCTCTGAGCTAGAAGTATCGTCCTTCTGCTCTTTAAGTGTTCCTGGCCACTGGGGCTGCTTCCGGGCCGTGTCAGGTTATTTTTTTCTTGCACTTCCTTCTGTTAATGTGGTGTCCTGAAGAACATCTTCAGTGATGTCCATGGCCTAGCGCTTCCAAATCCAGTCCCTGAAGTCTGATCACCCACACCTCCCCGGTGAGCCCTTTCCACCCACCAGGCTAACTCACTCAGCCTGCCGAGAATACGCATTTCCCTGCTTGCTTCTCGAATGCTTTTATTTAACACAACTATTTGATCCAGTGTCAGGAAGCTCTGTGGGACCACAAACACAGCAGAGAACAAGACAGTTGTTGAGTGTTTTGGACCAGAGCACCGCACTAAAAACTCTGCTTGCTTGCTAACCACAACAGCACCGTGAAGTCAATTTCTTGTCATCCCCATTCACTAAAGAGCAATCAGAAACCGAGCGCTTACATTTTCCAAGATCACACAGACTTAGGGAAGAACATGTGTATGAGGCACATGTTCACTGAACGAACACATAACGAGGCCTCACCAAGCGTCTCCTATTGAAGCACGTATGTCCTGCTGCTCCCCATGGGCTGGACCAATGCTCGCTTTCACTCAGACCAGTCTACCCCCTGCTTTGGAACATTCTTATTTCTGATCCTGTATCCTCCCGCCTGAAAAGTCCTTTTATTTCTTTGACTTCATGTTGTCTTTTCCTTCAAGATTCCTTTGAAACCACCCTGATCCATGAAGCATTCCTCCCCCGCTTCCAAGGACGGCCACTTCTCCGGTCTCCACTGACTATTGCACGTAGTTTCTCTAAAATCTAAACCAGTTCTGCATGGCATTACTTTTTAATTATTTCCAAGTGCATGTCCACAGAGCATAAACCGTGTAACGGCAGGAACTGTATCCCCCGTTCCTTTACATCCTGCATGGGGGCTCAGCGCTGCCAGACTCCTGAGGTTTCTCCGAAGTTCTAGATGAGAACTCTCCTCTATTTAATTGACTTTGAGGGAGATCTTCTAGAGCTTTCTCACTTTGGCTGTACTTCTTGCTACTTAGTGAGGCCAAGTTTTTAAAAAAAAATTTTAAATCCTCATTTTCAAAACTGGGTCATTAAAGATGCAGAGAAGCTACTCACAATGGATGTTTGAAATGGAGGATGAGCCTTGAAGCTTGGCCATCTTTTCCCTTTTCACGACACATGATATTGTTAGGAGTGAAAGGAGACTAAAAGGAAGGTATTTTGCCAGTTTCTGTACCAAATTAATTTAATGTCATGCTCAAAAGAATGACATTTCAAATGCCTTTGAAGCAAAAGATACATTTTACTAATACTATTGAACTCAAGACACAGCCATCCTCCAAAATGGGCCCCATTCTCTTTAAATTGATTTCAAAGTAGCTTTTTGTTTTTGTTTTTAATTACACATGTCTATTTTCTATGTCCTTTTGACTTAAAATATCACCATTTTCTGATATGCCGCTAATTTCTTGTAAGCTCTTTAGAGAAATTTATTGACATTCTCGGTCACAAAGTCACATGCCCACAGCCCCAACATCCCTGGACACGGGACGCTGCCGATTTTCTGGTTTGTGCCAGACCCTGGCACCTAAATTTCCTTCTCCAGGCTGCTGACAGCTAGCTTCAAGCGCTTTCCTTGTAACTTTGGTCTCCAGACATTCAGGTCAACTAGGGTTCAGTAGTTAGCAAGATTTCTCCTTTCTCCTTCCTCACGGCCAAGGTCATAACCTCTAAGATGGACAGCCAAAGCAAGGAGCAGATGGAGAGCCTGTCGTTGGCTGATGTGGATTTATGATGAACAATTTTAACATAAGGCTATGATTCAAGGAGAGCCTGGGACTCAAACAGTGACTGGAGCTGTGTGCATATCTCCCTCCTGCTCCTTAGCATTTGTGGAACCCATGGCCAAGTTAACAGGCCCCCTGGGGCTTCAGTTTAATGTCTTGGGAAATAAACATGACAATACCAAGGCAGCAGGATTGCTGCAATGCAAACTAATAAATGCAAAAAACAAGAAGGAGGAGGAGGAGGAGAAATGGGAGCAGGAAAATACAAACCTGACTCCTAAAAGCGAGGATTTTCCCATTTTCTTTTACTTTACCACCGAAACAGAAATAGGTCAACATGTTTCCTCACAGCTAAAATCAAATGGAATGACCTAAAACCATTCAGAAGGTAAACCACTCAGGGTAGCCTAAAAATCCAGAGGCACTGAAGTTTTGTGAATTCTAGAAACTGAAAGAGAAATGACCTTAACTAATAACTTGTGCCAGAAAAATGGTTTTATTTCTTTATCACACAGGCTTCACAGCTTTCTGTCTCTCCACTACTGTAGTGATGCCCGGAAGAGGGCAGGAGATGGATAGGTGCAGGACGAGGATATCTTATCAAGAAGGAACTAGTAATAACTCAGTGTCACCACTAAATGGACCGCTACCTAATCTCGTAGACTCGTGAGCCACCCTGCAGCTATTACAGGACTGTTATTATTTCTGTTCATAGGACTCATGTTATATAGTGGCGTCCAAACAACGTGCCCCAGCTGATCCCCAGCATTGCCAGTTCTGAGCCTCTAGAACTCTGGCTGGAAACCAGAAGTCCAATATATCTGCTCCCACTCCTCTGTTATTCCTAGGTGTCCCCAAGGACAGTCACGTGCCATCTCAGCATTTCAACTAACCAGCCACCGCTGAAGGGCACAGATTTCTAGCAGCCTCAGTGTATCTTGCCCAAAGCAGGAACGTGGGCAAAGTCCCCCTTTGAGTAGTGATCACAGGTGTGAGGCTGACACCAGTCCCCACAGTGCGAGTTTTCAAGGCACAGGTGGCCAACCCCAGTGTTCCATTCACAGTAGAGGGTCCCCCGGGCAGGGCTGTCTAGGTTAAAGCTATTTTATTTTGTGCTGCCTCCTAGTCCCGAGTTACTCCGATTGCTGTTCTTTGGGCAAAAAGAGGTACAAGGATATAGAGCAGCTGAGTCTGAGAAGACTCGAGCTTCCTGATGTGCTCGAGGTCAGGCTCACAGCAGAGCAAGAGAAGACAGATCTCCTGTACCAGCTCTGCAGGAAAGCTGAAACTCCACCCTTTCCTTCCCCAGCAAATACGACATGCCTAGTATACGTGGGCTCATCGACTGAATACTCAAACAGGAGTCAGCAAAACCAATCAAGTCCCTACCTCAGGAGTTTGCATGGGTTACTGAGAAACCATGCTTCTTGAAGGGGGGGGGGGGAATCAATAACTTAGTTGCAGGACCCCGAAACACTAGTAGACCCAGCTACGGTGCTTTTTAACTTAGCAAAGCCCTAATTCCTAAACAGCCACATGTTTTTATTCCCAAACATCTGTAAGCCTATCCTGAAAGCCTTGTTAGTCAACTGTCAGGGGAGCCCACATGTCGTTTCACCTGGGTTTTACAGATCAGAAAACTAATTTTCAGAGAGGCTATGTTACTGTGTCAGTAAGCTATCTGCTCACCACCATACCCCCAGCTCCCAGATCAGAGTATGTGTGTCAAAATAAAAATTATCAAGTGCATGAATTTAGCCAAGATTAAGATGACAGTAGGCAGACTTGGGGGTTCAACTCTTGTCTTCTGATTCTGGTATGCCTTCCAAACGCACGGGGTAGCTTCCTGTTTGAATACATTAGTGTGTAGAATCCCCGACTCTTAGAAGGGATCTTAGAGCTCATTTAGTCTCTAGATACACCTAAGTATGGGCAATAAAATATTCTGTGCAGGACTATCTTGTGTATGCACAAAGGTTCGTAGCCATTTTCAGGTGAAGAAAAATTACCAGAAATTGTATCTTTGGGATAAACCTGGATATAGCAGGAAAAAAAAAAAATAGTACTTGCTAATTCTTAGAATCATTTTTTTGACTTGGGGAGCTGTTCCATATTAGAAGGTCTATTTCTAAAGTCTAATAATTCCTTTTTTATATTGTCTGAGATAGTTACGAGAATTCCAAAATCAGGAGGAATGTTTTAGCTGTATCTGAACTTGTCATGTTCATGTACTAAAAACCATTTGCCTGAAAATGTTCAGCTTCTGTAAGATGTATGCAGTTCACTCATTTGTCCAACCTGAGCAGCTCTTGAGGGTGATTTAAGCAATCGTACGCTCCTTAAGTGTCTTATGTACTAGGCAATGGGAGAGATTATCAAGGTAAATTAGACAAAATTTACAGTCACTTAAAACAGTAAAAAAAAAAAAGGTGGGGGGACTATCATACAAACAATACCAATCATACTTAAGAATTCTACATAATTATCACATAAGGATGGGGAATTCTAGTAAATGTTTATACTTAGAGTCTTCAGATGAACTTTCAAGAGGATTATGACTCACTGAAATTGGAAAGAATCCATTCATTCATTCATTCACTCACTAAGTACTTACTGAGCACCAGTAACTAACTAGAAATTGTGGATACAGTGATCAACACAGCACACACACCTCCCTGCTCTAATAGAGCTAATGGACTCAATGACAAAGACCAATAATGAATGGGTAATTACAATAAAATATGCCAATAGTGAAATGAATGGTGTTTTGAGAAAACATAGGAGGACCACATTGATTCTAGAGCATTAGGCAAGGCCAACTCAAGTACCTAATGATTAAGCTGAAACCTGAAGAGTAAGAAGTTGCCCAAATGAAGAGAAGTAGGTCAAGTATTCCAGACAGAAGAAATAGTATAGGCAAACATCCAGAAATGAAGGAGAACTTGTGACTTCCAGCAATGGAATTAAACTCAGAATGCTAGCTCCAAAGCGTGAAGAGATATCAAGAGATATGACCGGAGACTCATCTTGGATGGACTTGTGAGCTCGATTTCCAGAGAGCAACGGAGCCAGTCTAACACCATCAGACGTGTATTTGCGAAGGAGCACTCCAGCTCTAGGAAGCCAGGAGACCAGTGAGGTTTATGAAGTCATCCAGGTGTCTAGATGACATGTCCTAGGGTTTAGGACCACAGTGGTAGAAGTCGTAGTGGAGACGAGTGGACAGATTCAGGAAATATTAGTGGTAGTAAAAATCAACAGAACATGGTAATTGACTGAACTGAGGGCTGTGGGGGATGGGGAAGTGTTGAGAGTAGCTCTGTTTTCTCAAGTTCTTGACAAAGATAGAGAAGACAGGGAGACATCTACAGTGGGGGGAGAAAACCTTGGTGGGTTTTGTTTTGAACGGGTTGAGTGAGTTTTCTGAAAAACAGAAGAGGGGCAGCAGTAAAGGATGAAGATGTGGGAAAGATGGAGGCCTTGAAGAGAGTATGGCTATCAAGTAAAGGACTCGAGATTGATATGCAACAAAGTCCAGAAGCAGACGCTAGTGGGCTTGGACGGCCAGGTCAGAGCAGAGCACGCATTCATTCAAATTAGAACATTAAGAAGAATCCCAACCACCCCACCTTCCATGTGGGAAAGGATTGGAAAGGTCAGTCTCCTAAAGAAATTAGGGTCTATATTGAAAAGAAGCCTAGGAACTTATCAAGCCTCTCAAAAAGTTATTGTTTTCTCCTACTCTTTGATCAGATAAAACTTAGAGCATTCTCAGTAGGGCTAAATTCTTCACACTGACACTCCATCATAATTCTGCCCCTTCTTGGAGAAGCCTCGGAACAATTCTGGCAAACATGACTACCTGCAATAGAATTTGCAAGTTTCATCTTCCTGCCTTCAATGTGACCTCCTTTCCCTCCTTCTGGGCCTGGTCATTTCTCAGCTTTCCATTATACAGAAGAGTTCCTACGTTTACAACGTACCTCCTGGGGTGCTACCTATTTTTAATCATCACAGATAGTATCTGAAGTTGGAAGAGCAGCGATAAGTAGTCGGATTAAAAATCACGGGAAACCAAGGTTTAGGGACACCGACTGATTCATTCAAGGACACAGACCCATCAGGACAGGAGAGCAGCTCTTCTGATGCTACGGCTGGACTTCTTCCACTCCCCTGATACGGAGCTAGGGAGTTTTCCACGCCATCAATCAGAAACATAGAACACCCCGTACATGTGCTATTACATTCCACTTCCTGTAGGTACAGCGAACGTCAGTCATGAATCACTGCACTGTTCCCCACTGATTCCAGATGCAACCTCCAAATCCTCGTCAACATAATTCAAATAGCTACCACCTGTGAATCTGAGTTGGCATAGGAGGAAATCTATTTTCAGCGTCTATCTTAGGTACTTGCATTTTTCATCAGGACCCTGACATTCCTAAAAGCTTTATTATGCATTAAGCCATGACTTCCTGTCTGTACACTAAGTAGTTTTGTCATCTTGAGATGTCACGTGGCAGATCTGAGCCTAGCTTCCTCACTTGCAAAATGGATGATATGTGAGGCGTCTTCCAGCTCCGACGGTCAACTGCGGAACAGGAGGAGCTGTTCTGAAGAACGCCACCTCCCCGTCGGTCCTCAGTAGCATCACGCAGAATCCCACGTTCGTCGTTTCTTCTTGGTTCAACCCTGCTCAGCGTCGATTGCTTCACAGCTCGTTCTGGCCCATAGGATGCCAAGGAATAGTAATTAATTCTTTAAAATACAAGGAAACTGTAGCATTTCCTTTGTTAACATTGGGATTATGCACATAGCATGCGGATTATAGAGTCACAGTAGTTCAGTAGGAAAAACCAGGAACTTCATGGGGGGCCTGGGTGGCTCAGTCTGCTAAGGTTAGCCTCTGCCTTCGGCTCGAGGTCATGATCCTGGGGTCCTCGGACGGAGCCCCACATCAGCACCGCATCGGGCTCCCTGTTCAGCAGAGAGTCTGCTTCTCCTCCTTCCTCTGCCCCTCCCCCTTCTCGTGCTCTCACTCACTTCTATCAATAAAAATCTTACCAAAAGAAAGACAAAAAAACAAAAAGGACTTTGGATCCAAGATTACGGAGTTTAAATCCTGAAACTATTTTTAATGGGTACTAGAAATCCTTGGTCAGTGTAACAGCCCTGAGGCTTGGTTCTTCGTATTTTAAACAGATACATGTAGTTTGCGATGTGCTTCTGAGTTAGAAATATCTATGTGAACAGTTTCTATTAGAAAGTCTAGACTGTGGAAGATATTAAATGTGGTTATTTTGGAGTCTAATGCTAACTCAGGACACCACACATTTGTTTTCTATTTACCTACCCTGCAAGTTTAAAGTGAGGTCTTTTGGTTGCAGACCTGCTCCTCCAATGACCTGTAAATACTTAGCAGAACCTACCCCAGTCCCGCCACCTCTGCTGTGAAGACAAGGTTTTGTGGCGTGTCATCTTTGGCATTAACTAAAGGTCTGTGATCCCTGCAGAAAACACCCCCCCCCCCCCACGGCCGCACACGCAGGCTCTTGTTCTACGCAGGGCTCCGACGGACGACAGCCTAACGCCGTGCCTGCTCGCCTGCGCTCTGCTCCGGGACGGAGACGCAGGGGGTTATGTTTCAGTACCACGTCTCCACAATGCAAGGAGGCTTTGTCGAAAGACTAAATAAGTAGATGCTTAAATTAAACATTATATTCACTGAAGAGTTTGTAGATTTTCTAACTGTAGGTTTGAAAATCAAGAACCATTTATGGGGACACAATATCTTCAGCTCATAGTGCAGTGAATGTGCTCAGCCTCTGTGGAGCAGGCCGAGGGGAAAACCGGCTTTTGACAGGAGGACGAAGGCCAGCGGGAGAGCTCTGCGGGCGGAGGAGCCGGCAGGGGCAGCTGTGCAGCCGGGAGCAGCTGTCCTTCCCCCGGGCCCTGCCTCTAACTTTCCAAGGGCCCGAGGGCACGTCATCCCTCCTGCGGTCTTTGATTTCTCTAGCTGTCAAAAGTGGACAATGCTTCAGCAATACCGTGAGCCACAAAAGTGGGGGCATCAAAGATTTAGAAGGTTCAGGGAATGTGAGGTGAGAAAACAAAATCCACTGACATATTTACGCAATCGGGACCAGCCCTGACTTGATGACTCGTGCTTCAGGGGTTTCTGCCCAGGTAGCTCGTGCTCCCCAAGGACAGGCCTCCTCGGGTCCTCCGTATTCCAACCACCTGGGACTCCTCTCTTGGGATTATAGAGGTGTGTCCCTAACAATCCCGATTTTATAACTGAATTAGCCTACAGAAGGAGTAAGGTATTAAGCAACATTTGTCTTTTAATATATGTGTGTATGATGTAAGGACTTAATAATAAGGGACCTAAGAGAGATGGGTCCTGATGGATATATTAGGGGAAGGTAAGTCAGGAGTAGGAGACATTGTACATGAAGCTGAGCTCAGGTGACCTAAGCAGGTGACAGGGGGGAAAGGCAGAGGAGTTGTAGAAAGCTGGAGTCTAAGAAGTATGGAAATTAGATGAGCAGCGCAAAATGACTCCAAAGGTAGCCTAAGAGGATGAAGACCACGGTTTCCTCTATAGCTGCCAGCATTTCAGCCCTGAAGTCAAGGAATCAAACGCGAATACCAGATGGAAATGCTGCTATGCTTCCTCCGTGACACAGCACCAGGGCAGCGAGACTGACCCGCGGCTCTTCCCTGTCTTGGCACTCTCAGTTACAAAGCCAGGAGATTAATGATCTCGGGGACCATCCTAAGGCTCCTGTACTAGGTCTCTATTTGTCAGCAATAACACGTGCACTGCAGGTACCTTAAGTCTTCCTTCGCACAGAGCTCAGATGTCAATGACCCGTTCCGGTAAGCTTCTGCTGAGCCCAGACACAGCCCTGGGATCCTTTTCAAGGAGGTAACCACTAATCACTTATCAGGGATGTCCCTGAGTTGAAATGTATTCACCATCACGGATAAATATATTTCAATTCAAATGGTCTCCAAGACTTATGCGCCTGGTAACAATGGCTCCAAAATGCTGGTTACGTCCTGCCTCAGTAACTGAGGAGATGGCACGGAAATTATGTGGGCGGGGCCAGTCACAGAAGCAGAGAAGGGCAGACACTGTCAGCTGACGCCCCAGAGATTTGAAGGAATGCTGGCAGAGATGTTCTGCCCTTGCTCCTCATTTCCCCACAGCCACTGCCTCCTTCCAAAGCTCAATGTCTCCTCTGAAATGAGAACACGGTGTGAGTAGTCCGGAAAGGGAGACTACACAGTGTGCGTAAGAATTCAAACCCTTGTGTTACATTTGACAGTGTGATCTTGGGTAAATCATCTCTTTAAACTGCAGATGAAAATACTTTATGGGGTTCTTGCAAAAGGTAAGTAAGATAAGGTGAAAGAGCTTTGAAAAAAATACACTAGCATCACATTTTTTGTACTGATAAGCCCTTCATCAGCTAACACTACTGGGGATTTGACAACCAATTATGATTTTAAAATGAGCCACAGGGCAGATACTCCGGTGCCCAGGAAAGCAATGGGCTGCGACAAGGCAGATAGGAGAACACCAAACCCGCATTTTATCAAGGTGACTTTCTCCTGCCTTCCTCAATAGATCATTACTTTTCAACGAGTGCCTCTGATATTCCTCACGAAAGAAATGCCGAGACTTTAATGTGCTCAAATCTAGTGTTTTTCATTCATTCTGCTGTACCTGCTTCCTAGTCCTCTTCACCTCGAGGTGCTCCTGCAGTTGACGGAAACACCCAAACTCCAGGCTCCCTGCTACAACTTGAGAATTTCAGCGGCACAACGTCAATGAACAATGTTTGGAATTTTAAGACAATAAAAACCGAGTGAATTATGTGCTGGTCTTAAAAGTCCTTTCCCTTTTGCTACTCAGCAAGATGTTGGCGGGAAAGCACCTCCTCGGTGCTTCCCTCCATGTGCCTGGGACATCTGGCTCAGTCCAAAACACATCAATAGAACCTGGGAAATCATGTTCCCATCAATTCCAGAAAGTAATCCCTAGAGCTGTACAGAAGTCAGGAAAGATTCCATTAACCAGAATGGTCACTAACTCACTTACTGTGTCCTATAGATATCTGGTGTGGGAGCAGTGCTCTGCGAAACTGTAAGTGGAACAAAAGACATCCTGCAAAGGTGGGAAGGAAAGTCTGAGACACAGATAAAAGGAGGTAAACCCAAGACACTCTTAATTCTCATTGTATATAAACCCACAGAGCACAGCCGAAACATGGCAGAGACTTAAGTAAATGATCCTCAAGAATGTTTTATGATTGGAAAAAGATATCTGCAAATGACATTGCCAATAAGGAGTCAGTATCCAAAATATGTAAGAATGGATACAACTCAACATTCAAAAAATGAATAATCCAATTAGAAAATGGGCAGAAGATGTGAATAGATATTTCTCCAAGGAAGATGCACAGATGGCCAGACACATGAAAAGATGTTCGACATCACTCATCATCAAGGAAATGCAAATCAGAACCACAATGAAATATCACCTCACACCTGTCAGAATGGCTGAAATCAACAATACAAGAAACAACAGGTGTTGGTGAGGAGGTGGAGAAAGGGGAGCCTTCATGCACTGTTGGTGGGAATGCAAACTGGTGCAGCCACCTTGGTAAACAGTATGGAAGTTCCTCAAAAAATAAAAAGTAGAATTACCATATAATCCAGTAATTCCACAACTGGATATTCACCCAAAGAACACAAAAACATTAATTCAAAATTATACATGCACCCCTGTGTTATTGTGGCATTATTTACAATAGCCAATTATGGAAGCAGCCCAAGTGTCCATCAACAGATGAGAGGATGAAGATGTGGTGTGCACGCACGAGGGATACTGCTCAGCCAGAGAAAACGAAATCCTGCCATTTCCAGCAACACAAACGGATGTAGCAAGTGTAATGCTAAGTGAGATAAGTCCGAGAAAGACCGTTACCAGATGATTTCACTCATTTAATAAACAATAAGAAAGACTCTTAAATATAGAGAACTGATGGTTATCAGAGGGGAGGGGAAATGGGTGAACTAGATGAAGGGGATTAAGTACACCTGTGATGAGCACCGAGCATGTGTAGAACTGCTATATTGCAGCCCTGAAACTATTCTAACACTGCGTTGTTTATACTGATTTTTTAAGAAGAATGTTTTATACGTTAGAGACTGAAATAGGTTAAAAAAAAAAAAATCGGGCTAAGGGATCTTGCATCGAAGATACTCTCTCTCAATTTTACGATTATTTGGGTAGAATAGGACTCCATATCACTTGATCCTAAGTCTTATTTTGGTTAAATTCATTATTCCCCTTGTCATGATTGAGACAAATGAATCCCAGGGTAGTAAAGCAGTCATTTGATGATGGGTGGTAGGAATTTTCCTACATCTCCTGCCACGTCATCAAAACTTAACAGCCTACCAGACTGCATGACTTCATAGGAGGCAGAAGCAGAGGGAAGCAGGCCCTCAGGGAGGCAAGGTTCTGACTACCTATTAGATGCAGGGCCTCCTATATATATATATTTTTTAAGAGTGAATGGGGAGAACATATTCTCAATTCTCTTTAGAAAACTGTGGAATACCTAGGGTACTAGTGAGCTATTAGCTCCTATCATGTTTTCATTGTTACAAACAAACATTTTTGCAGAAAAGATTTCAATGTACTCCTCCAACAGTCCTACAGGACCCGTCTACATGGCAGCATCGGATGTTTGGTTCTTCTCATCCTGCTGCCATGGGGACGGACCGCAGTGAGGGATTTGCAGCAACATGCTCAAGGTCATAATGAGAGTTAGTGGCAGGTACTGGAATTTTACCTCAAATAGAACAGAGATTCTAAAAGGTTAAACCTAACAACGTGAATAGAATCAAGGAAAGTGGAATGAAGTAGGGAAGGGGAAGATAATCTCCAGGAGGTACTGAAATGTATTCAACTCTGTAATCTTCCCTGTGCCTGCACAGTGCTTAGTAGACACAAATGTAGCGATTTTTTAATTGACTTGAATTTGATCAACTAAGATAGAAGGGTTTTCTGATGGCTCAGCCATAGCTGTTATTAGAAGAGAGGCTCCCAATAGGAAATATTAGCATCCACAACAGGATTCCAGAAAAACCACAGGACTTTCAGAAGCATAATAAGCCGATAAATTTTCCAGAAACAACAGGAATGAGCATAGTGTGTGAAGAACTTGTAGGATCACAAGGAAGTTCACCTTTTGGGAATTGCGTTTTGACTTTGGGTTAATAGGGTCATGATTAGGTCTTTCCCAGATTGAACACTCTACAATTCCAAATAATTTCTGTGCGAGTAGCTATTTTTAAACACTCACAGCAGAGAATTTCTTGGACTTCTCTGTTTTGGAGACATGGAGAACAGCTTGGGTCTATTTTGAGACTCTACCACGTTGATAACCCTGATCTCTTTTCAATGAGAAATTCAGGAAATGTTAAATAGGAGATCATTTCAGCTCTGTGGGGAAAGTTACACTGCAGTTGGGTATGACCTCACCATTGCTTCTCAGAGTGTCTATGAGGAAAGTACTCATCATACCAGTTCAACACTATGACCTCAGCTATCAATTCAGTTTCCAAATAACGGCTCCTGGTGATTTCTCTTTGTGTCACCAGTAGGACTCAGTAATCATCCTTGCCTCCAGGAAAGCTCAAATTCAAGTGAGGCGTTTGGACATGCAAGTAACAAAATTCTAGGTGTCTTCATAAAACCAGTCAATTTTATAAAAAGAGCTCAAGTGGCACAGAGTAAGAAGGAAGTCTCTATCTCAAGGGGCCATCCCAAGTGTCAAGCATGGACACCTGGGGCGGGGAGAAAATGGGTAAGATTAGTTCCACTATGTTAATAAAGCTTCAAACACCTGTGTGACCTGCAAGGACAGTTGAGAAGTTGGTAGAAAGACAGTGCCGTGTAATGGGTGAGGCCTTATGTTTTGGGGCAAAACCGGAGTTGGATTCAAATACTTGTTCTGTCACAAACTGGATGGGGCTTAGCGTAACTACTTTCAAGCTTGGTTGCCTGTCCACCTAACACAAGGAGAAATATCTATTTGACTTGATTGCTCTAGGGTCAAATAGGACTGTTAAGTAGACCAAGTCTAAAAATAACTTTGGGGACAAAATTAATGAGAATTAGAATAAAAATTCCACTTTTTTTTTCTCCTACGGTTAATGATTTCCATATAAACCCTCCCTTAGTTTTCTGTACTCAATCTCCTGGTCGAGGCTTCCCTCCACAAAGACAGATCCTACCAGAAACAAGGAGTAAATCAAACGAGTCCCGCAGCACACACTCTTCTAAAACTGTAACTGCCACATTGAGAGGAATTCGGCATTGTCTCACGGTTAATTTGTCTCATAGGTAGATCTAGAGAGAAAAACAATAACTCAGAAAAAATATGTAACAAGCGTTGATTTGATCATCAAGCCTAGGGAACGAACAACTGTAAAGAAGGGTCAAACTATGGAGAATGTAACGAAAAGGTTATTCTGCGGTATTTTGTGTGGAAAAAGAGGAGATAGAACCAATTCTGCTTATGATACGATGCCATATAAAAACACTGAAAATGTTTTAAAAATCTCTTTAAAAATTATTTTGAGAGAAAGAGAGAAAATGGGGGAAGGGGGAGAAAAGGGAGAGCAGCAGAGTCCCGTCTGAGCGTGGAGGCTGTCGCAGGGCTCGATCTCAAGACCCTGAGATCGTGACCTGAGCTGAAAACAAGAGTCCGTTGCTTAACCAACTAAACGACCCAAGTGCCCGTGTTTTTAAATCTCTCAAGGCTCCCATGAAAGTAAGAATCTGGGGAAGGTGGTCCTCACAGGGACACCTTACAGTTTTAGGCTGACGCATCCAGCTAGCTATACAGCCCACCAAACTTGGGGCAATTTTGACCCAAAAAAAACCGGTTTCCTAAAATATAGCCTTAATGAGCACCTAAAGGCTCGCACTAGCAGTGGTAAGGGCTCAGAGCTTTGCTCCTGCTCTAGATTTTAAAATCCCAGTATCTAAAAGTAATGAAGCCAGTGGAATTCATAGTCTAGGATAAAAGTCCAACCTCAGATCTGGGAGAATTCTATATTTAGCTTATTTGAAGTAAAAATCTGAAGACTAAATCTCATGTGCTATCTCCTGGTCTCCTTCCGGAATCTATCTCGACAAGTCACTTAGCATAAGATATTATGTAACCTAGAACAGTAACCTTTTGTGGATCTGGACTAATTGGGCTGTCAATTAAATTTTGCTGTGCAACTGATGGTCTAGCTATCAGTAGGGAGCTGGCTGTTTCTGACTACAAACACAAAGAAAATCCACTGACAAATATGACAGGTAACCTTTAAACAAACTTAAAATGTTTTAAAAGGTTGTTTTTGTTTCTGTAAATGAGAGTATCTGATGTCAACTTTAGAAGCAGAATTATGGGAAGGAACAGGAAAGACAATCCTTGGATGATTCAACTTTGGTCCATGAAATATGAGGTTTACCCAGCAAATTGGCTTTGAGCAGGTCCCCTTGCTTGCTTACATTCTTTATTTCTAAATGAGGTGTCCCTAGAAAATTATAAAATTCAATCTGGTTCAAAATTACACTATTTAAGGTATTAAGAAGCCTAATTATTTCATCTCTCCATCTCTGAAGGATATTTGCTTATCCGTTCTTCTACGGACTTGTTTACAGTTATTACATATTTTACAAACATTTATTGAACACCTAATATGCACTTTGCACGTAGTTACCAGATATCTAGCAATGCATGACCCAAATAGCAAAAAGCTCTGCTGCCCTGAAATGGACATTCTTACTGGGGGAAAGAGAGTCAGAGGGTGTTAAGCAGGGAAATTCAAAACAAGGAAGAAAAAATAAGGAATTGAACGGAGTAAGGTGTGACAATTTAAATAGAAACCCTCACCAAAAAGGTGACATTTAACGGAAGATATGACAGGGTAAGGAAGACAGACCTGGAGAAACCCGAAGGCAGAACACTCTAGGGACAGCCAGCTGGCAGGGAAAACGACCTCAGCCAAGAGCGAGTGCGTTCATGTTCCAGGAAAAGCCAGAAGACCAGCACAAGTAGAGTGGAATGAGCAACGGGGTCAGTAGAACATGAGGTTAGAGAGAAAAAAGGGGAGTTGAGGGATTGAAGTCTTGCAGGCCATCGTGTAGACGCAGTCTCTTGCTCTGAGTGAGATGGAAAACCATGGGGGTACGTGGGGCAGAGGATGTAATATGATCTGCGTCTCCCTGTCTGCTGGGTTCATAGAGGGAAGATCAATTTGAGGACTATTTAGAATAGTCCAAGCAGGGGGGTATACTAATGGGACCAAGACTGTAGCGACGTCAGAGCTAAGTGGTGAGATTCTGGATATATTATCAAAGTATTGCCAAGCGGATTCATTGTTGGACTGGAAGTGGACATAAAAGAGGAATCCTTTTTACAGACGATTTCAAAATGTTTGGCTTCAGGAATTGGAAGGACGCTAGCGCCAGACCGGAATTAGGCTCCCCAGCTCTGCCAGTGTGTGACACAGGGCAAGTTAGTAGTTCTCGCCAGTATTTACTATAAGCTGGTGAAATAGTCTTATTTACCTCATATGAAGTTTTTTCTAATACACAGTTCTTCAAACAGTGCCCAACACATAGTAAGCCCAAGGTAAATGTTTGCTACTGCTATTGTCATTATGTTGAGAAAAGCCGTGGGGACCATATTTGGGGAAAGAAGTTCAAGATTTAGATTCGGGACATAAGTTTGAGGCAAGACATTTATCGCTGATCCAAGTAGAGCTGTTGAGGAGTCAGAGTTATATATACATTCACGTATGTATGAATCAAGAGCTCCAGTTCCAATGTTATCCATGTAGAGGGGGTGCTTAAAGCCTAATATTGGATGAGAGCACCAAGAAAGGGAGGAGTTCTGGAGACAGAGCCCCAACACAAAGGGGAAGGAGCCCCGAGAATGCCCTAGAGGCCAAATCAATTGTTTCAAGGATGAGGGCGCAATCAACTCAATCAAATACTTCTGGTCCATTAAGTAAGAAAAAGACCGAGAAGTTATTGCTGGATTTGGCCATGTGGAGGTCATCAATCCAGAGCTTTTTCGTAGAGTGGTAGGGGCGAGGGCTTGAGAGGGGTCCAGGGGGAGAAAAAGGAAGAGAAAAACTGGAGACAACGAATAAAACCAAGCCTTCCCAAAAGTATTGCTGTGAAAGGCAATAAAGAAATATGTCGGCAACAGCAACAAAGTGAAACCAACAAACATTATGTTAATGTGTGGGAAATAACAGCATGTCTGTGTGCTCACAGGAATGACGCAGTAGAAAGGGAAAAACTAACGATGGATGAGGAGGGAGGAAGATGAATTATTCCCATCCCTCCCCTGCAAGTGGGGAGAAGGGAAAGCTGATCCGGGACAAACTACAGTGTGATTTGGGATCCTCCAGGCTGGGCGTTCCCATGCCCCCTGGAAGTGCAAATTTGAGTGAGGATTCTCCCGCCACTGCAAGACTCATTACTTCTGCCTCCTAGGTAATAGGAAAAATATCATAAAATATTCGTCTAGTGCATTACTCTCTGGTTTAGAACAAAAAATCCAGCGAGGAATGGAGGCCTTGGGCCCCTGGTTGTCTCCGCAAATTGTCCCAGCCCCTACCTCCCTTCTGTAGGATACTGGCCTTCCTTAGCAGAAATTCAGTTAACGGGATAGGCCGGTGATGGGTAGTAAGGAGGGCAGGTATTGCATGGTGCACTGGGTGTTATACGCAACTAATGAATCATCGAGCTTTACATCGGAAACCGGGGATGTACTGTATGGTGACTAACATAATATAATAAAAAAATCATTAAAAAAAAAAAAAGAAATTCAGTTAACAGTCCCTGCCAAGTGCCAGGGACTTTATAGGATTAACTAATTCAACCCACAGAGTTCTAATGAGAGGACTATTATAATTCTATTTTAGGGAAGAGGGAACTGAGGTTCTTGGTGGGTAAGTTAATCACTTAGGAGATTTGGAGATCTAGTGGACCACTGAGCCTGAGCATTTCCTATACAAACCACCTGCTTTACCACCCATCCCATCCCATCCCACGCCAGTCTCACTGAAGGCCAGACAGCAGGTCTAGAAGAGGAACTGGATCAGACTCGCTCACCCCCCACTCCATCCCTAAAGGTAAATGATATGCACACAAAGTTCCTTGAATGAAAGGAGTGATCGTTAAAATGGACTCATGTGTTTAACACTGGAACCCAATTATACTGTGTAATTAGCGAACACTGATAAATGTGAATTTCACGGCACATTCAAAAAGCTATTTGCGTGCCTTAGTGGCATCACGGGAACTTCAGAGTCCAGTTTTACTTAATGTGAAAACCATCACTGCACCTTGGAGCTGTACGCCATTTTTAAAGGAAGACTCATAAAGCCCGGATTTGGAGCTGGTGTCAAGTTTGACATCAGCCTGAGTATGTGAGAATCCGGCAGGAAAGTCGCATACTCTGCAAACAGAGGAACCAGGGGCCCTGATTCTTTCTGATAGTAGCACTAGATCTCTCACTAGATCCCAGCTCTCCTGGGAGACAGCTGCGTCCGTCATTTAAGACCTATCTGATTCCCTACTATAAGCCATGTACCATTCTAGATGGGACACACCCATGTTCGTCCTTTGTGTAAGTTTAGTCAATAGACAGAACCTATCAGATTTCAGTTTCTCCCTCTGCAACATGAAGATCATAGGTTTGGACTGAGTGTGAAAGAATTCCAGGCTAGGCTGTTTAAGACTCCTTTTCTAAGTCTCACATTAGTGAACATAGGTAAGCACACAAAGTTCCTCCTTATTACTCCTTGCCGTAGATGGTTGAGCCCTGGACACGGAAGAGTGACTGGGTCATTATTTCCTCTCTCATCTACCATTTCCATGTGCTGTTGGAATGATAGTAGTACCCACTTTTAAGGATTGGTGAGGATGAAACCACATGAATAATGTAAATCACCCAGTTTAAGGTCTAGGATCTTCAATAAATTGCTTTATTAACATAAAGCACTTTGAGCTCTTCAAGTTAAAGGTATGTTGAATATATATTACCCTTAAATTCTCCCCTTGCAGTTTCATAGAGTCTGCCGTGTTCTAATAGGGCCAAGGGAGGCAGATTTCTCATTCACACCTAACCTCTTGGGGATTCCCAGATCCCATTCATCAGCCCCAATAACAAAGAAATGTGCATTAAGCATTCATTTACATTTTTTCCTTTCTTAAATGAGGTTTAAGAGAGAGCTCAATATTTTACATTGTCCGTTTGAAGTAACTCAGATGGTCTAATTCAGATTTGGCATACAAAAAAGTCCTCCTAGAACATAATACAAAAGATACATATACGGTTTTAAACAAACACTTTCTCAGCTTTGACTGTCTTACCATAGGGCAAAGTTTAAATTTTAAGAAATAAAGTATAAGGACACCTAGATTCAGAATATTTATTTCGAGGGAGGGTGAATTTTGTCAGGACAGTATCAGGGCTTTATATGGCAGCTTTCGGGATATTTACCTGTTTCATCTCCTTTAATTTTCAGAAAGGGGAAAATATTATCTCTGCTTTACACTATGTAAATTGAAATTCAAGAAATTAATGCAACCTGCTCAGAGCCACAAAACCAGCTTATTGCTGAGGAGAGATTCAAACCCTTGATGTTGAACTCTCGCCAGTCTTCTTACTACACCTGGTCAATGACTTCTGAAGACTTGATGCTCTCATCACCTCATTCACCATCTCCATGGTAAGTTTTATCTAGCAGCATTACTTTAAAAGTGATTTCATGAAGTATCTTTCCTCTTATTAGGTGTGATGCTAGGACTGACTAATAGCCACCAACAGACGTCACTGCAGTAACGCATCTAGGATCTGAACTGGCACGAGGGCTTTGAAGAGCTCTGTGATCTGTGCAAACCCATACTGAGGGTATACCATCGAGGCCAGATAGCGAGGCCAGAAATGCTTCCAGGAGGAGCAACCACTAAGCTGAAATCTGAAAGGGAAGTGGCAAAAGAGAGGTATTCCCAGCAGAGGACAGAGCACAAGACAGTGAGTGCAGCACAGAAAGAGTGTGTCACAAGGAATTTCAGGGAAAAACAAGAACAAAAACAAAAACCAAGGAAGCCAGAACAGAAGAACCAAGATGGGGATAGTATAGCGTGAGACGAGAGGAGACAGCTCCCGATAGGGATTTTTGTCACCATCCTAGGAAGATATATTTACCTCCTTCTCCTGCTGCTGTAACACGCATTGACGGAGCGCTCGTCACCTACCAGGCACAATACAGTAAGTGCTAGGGAGCTGGTGAGCAGCGAACCATCCCTGCATGAGGGAACTTCCAGTCTTCACCAGAACACAACAGACAGGTAATTAAGATTCAGTCCTGTGATAGAGAAATGCAGGATGCTAGAGGCAGACCTAGAAAGGACACCTAGCCCAAGCTGGGAGATCAGAAGAGCACCAGCAGGACCTAAAGGTGGATGAGTGCTAGCCGGGTGAAGGGCACGTGTTACAAGTCAAGGTAACAGATTAGGAGAAGATCCAAGGTAGGGAGGAAGGATGAATGAACCATAGAGTGGAGGAGGAATTCAGAGAGGACGTTGGAGATTTTGGTGGGGTGAGCAAGGGTCTCACAAAGCAGGTCCGAGAATGCATGATTTATCCTCGATCAACTTGTGATTGTGACAAGTAGACTGCCTTGTTCTCTTACAAAGTTCTCTCTGGCTGCAGAATGGAAAATGGACAGAACGGGACAGCACAGAAGGTAGGGGTGTACCTGAGCAAGTTACTGCTCTCAAAGCAAGAGGTGATGGTGATGACAACTATAGCGGTGACGATGTGGCTCGAGAGAAGCCAACGGACGCATGCTGTGGCTGCAAGGGAGAATCAATAGGGTGGGGTTTATATCAACTGCCCTCTCTTGGCACACTTCCTGCCATCCTCAGCCCCTTCTACTGGAAATCACTTCACCCGCGGCCACTGCGGAAGACACCCCCCTACTCTACTCTCCAGGATCCCACCACCCAGCCGGTCCCGGTGACTGGATAAGAGGCATCTTAGGAGATGAGCACAGAGTACGTGGCCCAGGGCTGGGATCAAGTCTGTCTTTAAGAAGTTCATGGTGCTGCTCATGGGACTAAAAGTTAAGAAATACAAAGAGAATAAGGTGAATAGTCAAGTAATACGTAAGCTGATGAGGAAGCCTAGACACACGGGACTTAACGCTGAGTTGGAGTCCTAGGATGAAAAGCCATATATCCCAAGTGCTAAGGTCACTTAAGCCACCTGGGACCCAGAACCACCCTCAGCCTCCTGCGCCCCCCCCCTTTTTTTTTTTTTTGCTCTTTCTCAAGTGCCATGCTGTATATTCATATAGAAAGTTCCCTGTTTGAGAAAATTTGAGTTAGTCTCAATTCCTTAAAACTCAGTGAGCCTAATCAGTACCATCTACCTTCAATCTTTTAAGACGGATCATACATCAAACATTGTCAAAAGTACTGAGACAATCATGTTTTTATTTTAAAAATTATTCCCAAAGCACAAGCTCTGTTTAACTGGTAGTTATCTTCAAAAGCGTACAGAAGAGGAGATCTAATGGCAGTGACTGGGTATTCTGTATTTTCAATGGGAAATACAGAATGTTAAAAAGGAATGTAGACCAAATTTCCTCTAAAATAATGGTTGTTTTGTTTTTTGTTGACACTGAAAAGACTATATAAGAAGTCTTCTCTGGATGAAAAAGACAGCAAGTCTTTTTGGAGAAGCACTTTTTTTTTTTCTTTTTTTAAAAATGAAGTTCAATGTCTACATCCCTTTCTAAGGCTCCCTGTGCCACGACAGTTGCACCAACAGCATCCAGGAATCAGCTCATCCGCTCTGGCAGACCCAGAGTCCCTGGGAGCCATTTGGAAAACACCGGAAGCCTGCAGCTCTTCATTGCACATTGTGGGAGGGACAGTCATGGAAAACCTCAAGATCAACATTTAGAATCAGAATACTTCCCCCGAAGGCTCAACTCCACCCATTCTAAGTTTCCACGTTAGCATCTGTGAAGTGGAGCTATTAATCCTCAGAATACCTGTGAGAAGTATTCCTAACCGTTACCATGCAGAAAAGCATCATGTAAGTTGGACATCCCTTTATGTTCTTAATATTTGTGATAAGAAGAGTTTTGTTACAGAATAAGGAAAACTAGTAGCGAAATTCAATTACTAGTTAAGAACGCTGACTTTAGAATCAGAGACCTAACTTTGAGGGGCCACTTTCTAAATCGCTAACCGTTTAATATTGGACAAGTTACTCCCAAGCCTCAGTTCTAGTAGCTGTAAAATGAGAGGTGTTCTTTTACCCCATGAGCTGGTGTGATTTTCAATTACATTACACGAGATCAGGAGTATGAAGTATCAAGTCCCAGGATTCACACATCTTATAAATGCCCAGTGTTAACAGTAGTGGACACTGCAGTAAGAGGTATTTCCAGTAGTATTTATAAACATAGCATCATCCCAGATCCAGAAATATCTGGGATTGCCTGTTCCCAACAAGTAACTGATAATGGGAAGCCTTGACTACGAAATTAATTTTAATACCAACTAGCACGTGGCTTCTCTCAGGAAGCTCAACAGTTTTCTCGTGTTAACTTCTCATGCTAATAGCAAGAAGAAATTAAATGTAGCCAGCTTCTCCAGCCACAAATACACGGTTGTCCTTTAGGGATAATTGAGGACTGGTGGACCACAATGAGGAAATACATTCTCTTCACATCAGTGTTCAATTTATTGTTTCAAGTCCTCAAGTTTAGCCTACAGACAAGGCTGAGATCTGGAAGGAAGAAGACAGGCTGTCATAAACGAGCACTGACATCCCTAGGAGTCAAGACGACAACCTCTACTTAAAATATCCTTTCCTTCGTCCAATCATTTAACAAATACTTACTGACCTGGGATTAAACATTTAGCAGTAAACAAGGTACCGACGGTCCCTATCTTTCGTGGCTCACAGCCCACTGAGTGCACAGACGAGACGGCCACCAATTACAGTCCTGTGAGAAAGCTGTGATGGGAGAGACAGGCCTTGCAAGTACCGAGAAAAGAAATCCTCCCAGATTCACAGGAAGCATTTCCATGCTATCAGGACACTGAACTGGTCTCTTCTCCCCTATTCAACTCTAATTCTCCAGGACAGACGCTGGCTTACTCATCTCCATCCTCCAGACCCGCACTATTACTTCACACAGGCACTTGCCTGGCGTGTCTCCCGGTGACGGTTCTCTCAACATCTAGTCCGACCTCCTTGCACTATCCTTCAAGGCTGGAAAGCTAAAAACAACATTCCCCAGATTCTATCTGGATACGAACGTGATGTTGTATTTGCTTGCTATTGGCATAAGCTAAGAGCTGTTTTAGAAAGGAGTTAAATGGAGACAGCAGCCTCCCTGAACCAGCCTCCCTGAACCAGTCGGTGGTGTGCTTTCCGCAGGCACGTGGGCTGGAGCCGACAACTCCAGCAGCGACTTGCTGGACTCTGGACAAGGAGGAGCCTGAGGCCAGCAGTTTGCAAGCCGCTTCCTGATCTCCCAGTGTGGGAGCTGTGACGGGGCTAAAGACGGTTCTGGGGGGACAGCTCTGCAACCTCACTCCCATTCTGAAGCTCTTCCTAGAGGCCCAGCTGAAGGGCCGCTTCTCCAGTATCCTGAACAATGTTATCGCCAACTAATGCCCCCTAGGAAGTCCCTTCCCGCTCCAACTACCCGGGATCATTTCTGTCATCTGTAACCGAACCTTACTGCCGTCGTTTGAACCAGACTTTGTCAGAAATATGGACTAGGCTCCACAGTCAGTGCATCAAGCACTAGAACGCAAGAGAAAGCCGCACGCTGTAACAATAGTACGAATGGGCATAGCGTGGCCAGACTGGACCGCTTAAATAAGGCTGCTTCCGACGGTCTGGGAAGGTGGTGTTGGTCAATCTGGAGCCACTCACGGCCCATCAGCGTGGCTCTGTTGCATGCTTAGGACTGGCATTCGACAAAGCCAACAATCAGATCTGACACATTTCAGAATGTGTTGGGGTCAGCACAAGGGTCTCAAAAGAAGAAGTCAACGAGCAAGAGCAGGTCAATGTGTCTTCGACACAGGAGAGAAGATGGGGCCTGACCAGCAGACAAGACCAGCTCCCCTCAGAAAGGGAGACTGGATTACAGAACAAGGGCACTCAGCTCTACCTAATTCCTTTGGTCTGCGCACAGATTCATTACAGAGTTTACACTACCTAGCTCGTTGCCAGTCACACGGTGATTACTTTGCACGCATATATTCACGATCTTCTCTCACCCTACTCTTTCTGAATCCATTCTATGGACAAAAGCCGCAGCTCACGCAGGTAAGTGAGAGACCCTGTGTCTTGTAGCCTGTGGTTTGCAAAGCCAGGATTCTCTCGCTCTGGGATGCTGAGTACAAGTTCCTGAATGACAAGCTCCATGATGCCACCTCCTAAAAGAAGTTCCTTCCAGGGAGAGAAAGCGTTGGCCAACTGCCGTGAGTATTCAGGTCCTCCAGCCAGCCACAGTCTCTGTAAAATAAACAATTCTATCCAGTTGTAAAACAGTCCCTTGTGAGTGGAGATAACCTGATTTTTCAGACCCCATCTACTCCCTCAAATCTAATACATCAATCAGGTAAACTTAAGGAACTGACCAACTCAAGAACAGCTCAGAACACACTGACCCCAGAGTCTCAACTCCCCCTCAGTGTACCACTACTGTCCCCTCACCCCCATCCCTGGGGACCCAGCCTGGACAGCCTCTTTCTATATCCCTTCGTTTGGAAGGCCATAACCCCATTTCTCATTCTCCTCCCTCTGAACTCAGGAGGCTGCTGGGGTTTCTGCAGAAGGCTCTAGGGTGTTCACTGGAACGGCGTGACGCAGATTTCTGAGCTATTTTGGTAAGATGCTTTTCCCAGGTTGTCCCCACATGAAAGATTTTCCAAAGGTTGTATAATTCCACAGCTCAGTCTTACCCTCCTAGTCCCTGAAGTGCAGGCTCCAACAACAACGGGGAGTCTTAGCAGCTGTTTTGGTGAAATAATTTCAGAGTCAACAAGAAGGCATCTCTGACCCTCATAAAATTATGTCTCCATCTGCTTAGTGAGGTCTAAACATTCAGATTTATTCCTTTGAGCGGTGGCTTCCTGCATTTCCCACATCTCACATACCCCTAGGAAGCCAGTCTATTAAGCGTTGTCAGTCATCTACACCCTCGTGAACCCGAGTTTACCACATCCTCCACTTACAGTAAGTTTTTTAAAAGTCAGACCAGAGAGGGAAGACTGAAAGCATGAGGCTCTAAGACACGGAGGGACTGGGGACATGGTCTCTGCCTTTCTGGAGCCCAGCTCTGGGGGAAGGGAAGGTCAAATGCATGGTTTACAGTCATGCCCTCCGTGGTTTCCCCCACCCCCCACCTCAGTTCGCTAGGCTATCTGAATTTTAGTACTAAGAGAAGGAGTTCAAATGGAGCTTGTATTGCCTACTTAGGACTAGACAACAATGCGGAAATTCTCAACCTTGAAATCCAAATGCCAGTTCTACTTTTTATCAGCTTTGTCAACTAGTATTCTCCATTTCACTCAGTTCTCTGCAATCTTGCACCTGCTGTCACCCTCTCAGTGCTGTCACTCAACTGTAAGCTCCCTAAGAGAAGGAATCTTGCTCACCACTGTGTCCCAAGCACCTACAACTGGGACTCAGAGTCCATGCTCAATGAGCATTTGCTGAGAGAAAAAACAAAACAAAACAAAACGTTTTGGTGTACCAATGAACTTCCAATAGCCGTTAGTTCTTACCCAGTTAACGTCTCTGCATCTGTGTTCACCCCTTCCCCATTCTTGGAACCCTTTCTCCCTTGATACTGATGTTCCCATGCCTTTCTGGTGAGGTGGGGGTGAAGGGACAGTAGCACTCTGATTAGGAGATTAGAGTGTGGAGTCAGACAATATTCCAATTCAAGATCTTTTACTCCGTAATTGTGGGATCCAGATACACACTGAACTCCCCAGTCTTAGTTCTTCGTGAAAAATACGTGGATCTGAAGAGATTTCTTCATCAGATTAGGAGAACCGTGTAAAATAATTGCTGTTAGGAGCACCTGGGTGACTCCGTTGGGTAAGCATCCAACTCCTGATTTCAGCTCCGATCATGGTCTCGGGGGTCATGAGATCGAGCCCCGTGTTTGGCTCCACGCTCAGCATGGAGTGTGCTTGAGATTGTTTCCCTTCCCTTCTCTCCCACTTCTACTCCCTCTCTAAAATAAACAAGTCTTTAAAAAAAAAAATCACTTAATACTGTGTAGTATCATACTTAATACACAATCAATACATAATTACATTTTTAATACTATTTGCTTTTTACGTCTGCTCTTTGTTCACCTGTCACTTAAATATTTACTGAGAAAACTAAATATTCCTCAGAGTTCCATGTCTTATTCTTAACTATCTACTCTTTATAAATTCCCATGTACTTTGTAGCCTCATCACCCATTCTATCTGATTTGGTGCTTGATTCTACACCCCAGTCCAGATCTCATTTCAGAATCGTAAGCCCCTAATGGCAGGTGCAGCTGTGAGACCACCCACAGACTCGTTGGTACAATACCAGGCTTCCTCTCCCATCCTCCCTTGTAGTTTCATACAGCAAGGTGAGTTCTGTCCATGAAATATAGCACAAATGTTTAGAGGGGGTTTAGAGGTCAAGGTTTGGGAAGACTGTTTATTAAAGCACCTAGAGTCCCAACTAACATACACTTTATCTAGTTGCCTGGTACACGTTGCTATTAAGCTGTTCCTCCTGCAATTCACACTGGGCTGGCCTCAAGTTGGATTCATACTTGTTGCAATGTTCACAACACCTCACCTGACAAATGATAGTGGGAGGAGCTTCTGGAGCCTCCCACACTCACCTCCCGGGAGAGCACAACGTTGGTGCTCTCACCTCAGGCCCGGGCCCCCCTTAGCAGCTCAAGCACCGCCACTGTGAGCGTACCAAGAACGGCTGAGTTTGTGAGCGATGTCCCATTAGACCAGATTGCAAGGCAAATTTACGATGCCAGAATCAAGATTTATTAACGTGCAGTAAGAACTGTCAAGTACAACGGCTGTGTGAGTCACCCTCACCAGCACTTTCTCTCGCTTTAGGAACACTGCAGGTAATCCAGCATTCAACGACAATGCATCTTGAGTTAAAAAAGCAACAGGAATTGATTTTGGGATTTGGGAGGGTTGTTAATGCTGACTCTGGGAGTCTGATTTACATCGGGTAGTAACACTAACATGAATTTTCCTTCCCTCATTCTTCTCCCCTGTATCTCACCAATGCTTTGTTGGGTCTCTCATCTTCTGTCTGTTCCCAATGTTGATATCCTAAACCATGCCCTCCCCATTCAAACCTCAAGCCTAATAATTTCATCTCCCTACGTACCCTTTTACTCCATTTTAATCAATGCTCTAGCAATCTAATACTCACCACTGTTAAAATACGTGTCAAACACAGTCCCACCAGTTTAAAATCCATCAGTATTCTTCATTAGTATAAAATTCAAAGACCGTACGTGACTTTTAAGCTCTTTCATGAACTGCCTCCTGACTACCTTTCCAATCTCATTTACTGCAAATTTCCCCCTGCTCCAGCCATGCTAAATTTTTTTTTACAATTCTCTCAGGACAGGCTCTTTTATTAGCGTATAAGTGGTGTCCTTTATACATAATAACCTTCTCCTTCCTTCCTGACTCCTCCCCATACTGGCTTAGGTACTTCTCCAAAATGCTTCCTAGTAGCCTATATATCCACCTATGATCCACCGGTCACAGACCCTCAATTGCTAAACTAGAATACACCACAGATCTAACAGAGATCCTAGCAAACTCTAATCGTCTTGTTTACTCATTGATCTTCTGCTGAATGATGAGCTACTGAACAAAAGGACTTTTCTATTTTAACTTCGTGCCACTAACTTAGTATAATACATAGCACATAGTTACCTGGCAAATATTTATAGGATGAATAAGTTAATAATGGACTGAAATGGGTCATTTTTGATCAGTAACTCTTCTGGGTACTTCCATATATTATAATGTCACTAACTCCTACAGCAAAGGTTCCCCCCCAAAATAGTTTTTATTACCCCTACTTTGTACTTGAAGAAATCATTTTAGGAGTTGATTTTCCCCAATATCCATAGCTAGTAAACGGAAAGCCAGGATTTGAACACAGATCTGTTTCTAGAAGGACCTTATCTGCTGGACCATTCTTTGTGTGACTATAGGTTCAAAAGGAGTTCAGCCAAGGATCAGTTGGCCTGAAGTTTTATGTAAAAAGGGTGTTTTTGAGGAAAATGGGACAGGTTTCAATACATCAGTAGGTGAAGAGGGAATCTTTCAGATGAAGGCTCACCTCAAGAAAACCATCCCCGAACAAATCCATGCAGATGTGACAACACTCTACTTTCTTTTTTATTGAGAAACTGAACTTAATCCTCACCCTCCCTCCATGAAATTAATCTCTGGTTTTAAATCTAATGTTTTCAATCCTGAAGTTAGAAAAACAATGTAATCGTGGTTGCAGAGAAAATCATAGTATTTTTTATTGCAGAGCAATAACTTCTAAACTATTCATTTCTAGGGAAAGAGCAAAAAGATTCAATGCTCACAACAAATCAGTTATTACATCAGCTTTCGGTGACCTTCCAGTTCCAGCTGAAGGAAGATTTTTACCAAGATATCATCATATTCATCTATTGTGAGAATTTAAAGCACTGCATTACCCTAGGAAGCTTGGGGATAAAAATAATAAAATGTTTTAAGATGTCAGAAACTTGGAATTGAGTTCAACTTTATTTTTAAAGTAGTAGTCTGGGGCTGTTACTGGTTTCTTGGATTATTTTTCTTCTCATGTACATGGTACTGCATGCAGGCCTGAAATAGTTCACTTCTTCCAGCTGCTCATTCCTAAATGCAAAGAGAAGCTGAAAAACAGAGCTCCCTCTACCCCTCACGGATGGGTAGATCCGCCACGGAAGAGCTGAAGGGAACAGAGCCAGGGAGAGGCCGACCTTCAGGACCATCAGACAGAGCTGCTAACCGGGATGGCTATGCTGCCTGCACCACGCCCCACTTTCAGTGAATAAACACGGCCTACGGAAGTAATTGTCCAGCATCTCACAGCGAGCATGGGCAGAGTCAAGGCTAGAACTTACTTTGTGCTAAAAGTTCGGGGGACACTTACTCACCCCTCACTCCCTCCTTCCACTCCGATGCCAGCCAGGAGCAGATAAACGCGAGGAACCCAACAGGCGGATCCAAACACGCTTACAGGTATTCGCTGCTGACAAAGCTCAAGTGAGCAGCACAGTGGGGCTTCCCTGTCCCCTCCATAGACCTCGCCTTGCAATGCACAGGACGTAGAAGTCCCCACCAAATGCCGGGGCGGGGGGGGGGGGGGGGCGGTGAAGAACAGAGCTGACCAGCCAGAAAGGAGACCTAGTTCACCTGCCAGCTCACGGAACAAGACCCACACACACCATACTGAGTAAAGGCAGGACTGACAAAGCGAGAGCAACGGCTCGTCTTGCCCACGTCACAGAATGGCCCTACCTCCCGGCTTGCATGACCAGTATGTTGGGTGACAGTCATTCCTTCCAAGGGGAGGAACAAGTGGGGGCCAGAGTCGCTGCTCACACCTCAGAGGAGTGCAAGTGCTTCACGAAGCTAAGCAACAGGAGTCGAGATCACCCGGAACACTTGTCTCGGCATTCAGCTCACACGCAGCTGCCGCGGCGTATCCTAAGTCTGTGCAAGTCCCGCAGCCGATCTCGAGTGTGCGCCGCGAGACTACTGTAGGTCAAGATCACGATCCACAGAGGACAAAAGCAGCATAGACGCACCATAGCCTGGGGAGAGCAACCTCCAGGAACGTTTTTCACTGTGGCAGGTGCACTCATTATTTTTACATGTATATAAATTATGTAATATATGTTTTATTATAGTTCTGTATTAAAATTTCATTATATTCATATACTAGCTATTATATAGAATTATATAACTACTTTTGAGAATTAAGTGCTCTTCCTCTCAAATATTTCAAAAACAAAGGAATTTCACCTTTGATGTGACTAAAACAATGCCTGCCTTGATTTTCCAGGTGCTTTTCTCCCCGAGGAGACTAGAAATAGGTTTTTGTATTTGTGCTTCCCACAAATCATCGTCAGTGTTAGGACATTCACAAAATGTAGAACTGAACTAAACTACTCGAGGGTTAATATGCCTGTATTCTGACAGTATTTTTCTTTTAAAGTAGGCTCTACATCCAGTGTGGGGCTTGAATCCACGACCCTGAGATAAAAGTCACATGTTCCACTAAGCCAGCCTGGCGCTGCCCAATCCACTTGCAATTCTGCTTCGCCAACATCCCCACAGTACCCAGCCGTGAATATTCAGTGCGAGATAAAGGAATGCTTTAAGAGACACAGAACCTAGAGAAAGATTTTCGTCTTCAGAAAGCCCGTGCTGGGTCTTCAAGGATTTGTCACCATTCTGGCAAGTCCTTGAAGTTCGTGTATGGGAAACAGCCCACCTCATCCCTAGTTTTTAGATTTTATTCCTCAATAGTCTCAACTCATCTGATCTACATCTTACTCTTTTCCCCCACATCCTCTAGCTACCTACCTCACTGCCTTTTTACCATCTGTAACCTCCTCTCCCAGCTTGACACACAACACGCTTTTTCCAGTAACTGTGCCTTTCATTCACCTCCTTAGCTGGAGCATTCCAAGGTACCCTTCAGTAACACACGGACTACTTCTGCCAGTTCCTTGGGATCACCCCCATCTCCAGGAGATCCTGACCAAGCTCTGTGGCCAGAATAGAAAACATGTCTTCTATGCCAAAGAAATCAAACGCACACTAGTTCTGTCTTTGGCGATAGCTACCTAACCCAGTACTGGCCAGTTTGCCATTTTGTCAGAAAAGCTCACATGGGGCGCCTGGATGGCTCAGTCGCTAAGCGTCTGCCTTCGGCTCAGGGCGTGATCCCAGAGTCCTGGGATCGAGCCCTACGTCAGGCTCCTCCGCGGGAAGCCTGCTTCTTCCTCTCCCACTCACCGTGCTGTGTCCCCTCTCTTGCTGGCTGTCTCTATCGCTGTCAAATAAATAAATAAAATCTTTAAAAAAAAAAAAAAGAAAGAAAGAAAAAGAGAAAGAAAGAAAAAAAAGAAAAAGAAAAAGACAGAGAAAGAAAGAAAAAGAAAAGCTCACAGCTGCACCTAGGGCTTGCCTATATAACCTCTAAACATCCAGTAGTATTTCTGGCCTTTTTAGATTTTTGTGCAATTTAGCTGTCCATGATAGCCTCTCTTATCTTCCAGTAGTTATCGTAATAATACAAATAACCAGCATAGACCTCTTAACACTTGCTTTCCTAAGCTATGTGTGTATATAGTTTTTGTGGCTGGTGCTGTTTTCCTGTTTCTTTAGATAAGTAAATTGGACTACCTAAGATTTAAGCAATTGGATCAAGGTCTGACTAAATTGCTTTAAACCCTCACTTCCATAGCTTTCAAAGTCCAAAGTCCTCCCTGACAGTTTCTCAGAATTCCTGGATGTTTCACAGTTGCGAAGCTCTGTCAGTCCCTGAGCTCTTGCTTTCTTCTTTGATACATCTGACGGTGCCTACTCTTGAGACCTTACAAAACCAGTCACAAACCTCATCTCTCCTTGATTAGAACAAGAAACGAAACTTGATAGCTAGAGAAGATGGGTGTCAAAATGGCAATTACATTCTCAGTACAGCTGATTGGAGAAAGGATCTTTACATCCACAGCCCAATACATTTATTCATTATCTCCTCTAATATACCACGGGTCCGTCCACCCAGGCACTTTCAGAAATCAAAAGCCACCATCTGTCCTGACTTTCTCTGTGAGTTTACTACACGAAGGAGCTGGAAGAAAGGTTCTCAAGAAAAATAAGAGCACCCAGAAGACTCTAAATTCATTTCTTCTATCTCACCCATCAGGTAAGTTACTCTCCTGCCCATGGAGTGTTATTCCAATGGAAGTCCTTCTTCCTGGAGACAGGACACAAGCAAAGTGAAGGTTCTCCCTAAAACCCAGACATGAAACCCAACCCATTCTTCAGTTTCCATGCACTTACGTTTTATTAAAACTTTGGGGGGGTGGTAAATAAACATAGGGTCACATACAGCAATATTGCAGCCTGATTTTATACCAGTTGTTAAGCACCTGTCCTATAAATAAAAATTTAGATGCCAGGTGTGGTTTTAAAAATACAGCAATGATTCCTGCTATATCCATGTCCAACTTTTATTTTCAGGAGTTGGGTGTTATGATGAGTTTAACTGAACAAACTTCCTTAAGTTTTCAGGTAGACCTAATAAAATCCAAAATTAAAGCCTTGAACTACTGAGCAAGTGTACTTGGACATCTTCCTGAGTGCAGGTGGACCAGGTCAAATTTGATGATCCCATGTAAGTGAGGCCCCATGGACATAGTGGATCAGCCACTGAAAAAGAGCAAAGAGAAGCCCCAAATCTACACTGTACAGGTTTGAATTCCTTCTGTTTTGACATAAATAAAATTCTTTTAATAGTTCAAAATAATACTCAACATTTTCATTCAATTTGCTCAATGCACAGAAAAATAGACTATTTCAAATTTTTATACTGTGGGATTTTCTCAGCCAAGAAAATGACTGGTCCTGTAGTCTTGGGGGGAAAAAAATCCAGTGGATTAGATAAATAGGGTATCTTATCCCCAATCTCATTAGTTCATGAATGTGCTTTAGTTTAAAATTTTTGAGTTTTTATAGCAATGAATCTTTCAAGCACCCCTGAGAAGTGAGAGTTACTAATACTCTTTCAGGCTCGCAGTCACCCATGTCCAAGAAGGGCCTACTGGTGCAAAGGGAAGGAAGAAGGTCATAAAATGAAAAGCAAAAGTATTATCAATATTCTGAAAGTGCTTTTAGTGAGAGAAAAATCAGGGACTCCATGGGTAAAATTCTAGTTATAAATATGAAGTTTAAAAATATGTATAGTGTTGGGGCGCCTGGGTGGCTCAGTCATTAAGCGTCTGCCCTCAGCTCAGGGCGTGATCCCAGGGACCTGGGATCGAGCCCCACATCGGGCTCCCTGCTCTGCTGGGAGCCTGCTTCTGCCTCTCCCACTCCCCCTGCTTGTGTTCCCTCTCTCGCTGGCTATCAAATAAATAAAATCTTAAAAAAATAAAATAAAAATATGTATAGTCTTAAGAACCACAAAAATAGTGTAATTGGTTATGGTGGGCCATTGATGAACGCCCTCTACTCCCTGGATGTTTATACCCTAATCTGGACACTTTGAACAGATGCATCATAAAGCAAAAAGGATATTCTATGGTCGTGACGCTTGGATATTCTCAACTGTCTAGGTGAGCCCAGTGCAATTACTGAGCTTTACAAGCAGAGAACATGCTCTGGCTGGTGTCAGAGATGCAGCAGGAGGAGGCAGAAACATGTGGTAGAAAGGGAACTTGGACCGATCAGACAGAAGAGGAAGCCAGAAGAGAAATTCGAATTGTGAGAAGGACTCAGTCCGCCATTGGTAGCTTTGAAGATGCAGGGAGAGGACCAGGAGCAAAGGAACACAGTAGCCTCTAGAAACCTAAAAGGACTCCCAAACAACCACCAGTGAGAAAAATGGAACTTCATTCCACCAACTACAGTCACGGACATCTGCCAACAACCAAAGCAGCATGGAGATAGATTGTCTCCGCAACATCAGGAGATGTTTTAATTTCTGTTTTAGGAGACTTAGAGCAGACAACCTAGTCATGTTTTGGAGGAAAAAAATAATTAAATAAATAAATCAAGCTAAGGAATAGTGGACTCAGTTTATCTTAGCAATTTCTTTGTAGTGGGTTTAATAGTGTCCCCCCAAAAACCATGTCCACCTGTGACCTCAGAATAGGGTATTATTTGGAAATAGGACCTTTGTAGATGCAATGGTAAGGATCCAGGCAAAATTATACTCAATTAGGGAAGTCCCTAAATCCAAGGACCGTGTCCTAAAATACAGTCAAGGACACCCAGAGACACAGGGAAGGCGGCCATGCGACGACACAAGCAGAGACTGGAGTTTAGCTGCCAGGAGCCCTCACCTGCTCCCAGAGGCAAGAAAATGCTCTGCCCTAGAGCCTTCGCAGGGAGCATGGTCCTGCCACCCCCGATTTTCAGACCTCTGACCTCCAGAACAGGAAGAATCAATCCTGATGTTTTAGATCCTCAAGCCCGGGGTCATCTGACATGGCAGCCCTAGGAAACTCACACCCCCTCCCTACAGCATTTGTGCCAGCTGCCCTCATCTTCCAGGGCTCCGTTCTCCGCCTCCCTGATGCGTGAATGCTGGGTGCTAACTGTACACAGTTCTACCCCTGTTTCGTGCAAGTTACACAAAGAACAAAATTAAACACTTGAATCACTGCAATTGATCATTCCCCACCCCCCAGCCTTTTTTTTTTTTTTTTTTTTTTGGCAAACTGCTGAAAAGGACAGATTTCAGAGTAACTCTCCCCTAAGTGTTTATGGTCCTATGGGGAGTCATCTTCAGTTTCTGAGCGGTTCTCTGCTTCCACGGATCTGGGAAGCCCAGCTGGAACGGTGCTTGAAAACCCAACCAGGCAGCACCATGGGGTGGTGGGCGGTGGACCCCCCACGTACCCCCCCCTGCACGCACAGCTGGCCGGGGGGGGGTGGGGTGCAAGCACAGTGGGGGGGCCACCCACCCCCCACGCACAGTTTGGCGGGGGGAGCCCAGAGTGAGGGTTGCTCAAGTGTTGAGACGAATGAGCAGCTCTATCTCCAGATCTTGTTTGGCACTTTTTCATCATTTCCGGGCCTCCGTAAAATTTCATTTTGTTTGTAAGTTGTTTTCCTAATTTTGTTGAATTACCTTTGTCTACTTTCCTCCAGCGTATGCAGTTTCCTTACAATAGCTATTTTCTCTTGGTTTCGGGCCAGTGTCCTGATCTCAGGGTGCTGGGATCCAGCCCGAGTCAGGCTCTGTGCTCAGGAGGGGTCTGCTTCAGATTCTCTCCCCCTCCTCCAGCACGCACGCCCTCTCGCAAATAAATCAGTCCTCAAAAAAACAAACAGCTATTTTCAGTTCTTCATGGGATAAGTCACTAATCCCCATGTCCTTCCACTCAGTTGCTGAGGACGATGGTCATTTTTGGCGAGGTGCTATTCCTTTCTCTGTTCACGTTCCTCCAGGTTGTGTTGCTATCTTTGCAGTTGAAGCAGCCCCTCCCTTCAGTTTTTACTAACTGCTCTTGGGAGAGAGACACTTTGTGTCAGTCTTACCAGGATTCTGAGGCTCTCTCCAATCTCCAAAGAGTAACAAGTACACCACACTTCCTGCTCCTTTTGGGGCAGAAGTCTTAAGCTCCTCTGCCTTTGCTGGAGGCTAAAATGCACCGATCCATATGCTGATAGATCCTCTCTTTTGTTTTCCAAAAAGATAGTCTGAAGCCCAAGTTGTTTGCATTCTTGCCCTGGCCCAGACTCAGGCCCACTCTGTCGCTCCACGGCTGCTTGCCAAAGCCCACTCCCACCACTACCTTTGGGACTGTGCACAGGGAGAGTCACAGCATGACAGGTCTCCAAAGGCAAGGGAAACAAAAGCAAAGATGAATTTCTGAGACTTCATCAAAATAAAAAGCTTCTTCTGCACAGCAAAGGAAATCAGTCAACAAAACAAAGAAGCAACCCACAGAATGGGAGAAGATACTTGCAAATGACACTACAGTTAAGGGCTGGTATCCAAGATCTATAAAGAACTTCTCAAACTCAACACCGAAAAAACAAATAACAAAGTAAAAAAATGGGAAGATATGAACAGACACTTTTCCAATGAAGTCATACAAATGGCTAACAGACACATGAAAAATGCTCAAAATCATTAGCCATCAGGGAAATTCAAATCAAAACCACCTTGAGATACCACCTTACGCCAGTTAGAATGGCAAAAATGGACAAGGCAAGAAACAATTGTTGGAGAGGATGTGGAGAAAGGGGAGCCCTCCTACATTGTTAGTGGGAATGCAAGTTGGTACAGCCACTCTGGAAAACAGTGTGGAGGTCCCTTAAAAAGTTAAAAATTGAGCTACCCTATGACCCAGCCATTGCAATACTGGGTATTTACCCCAAAGATACAGACGTAGTGAAGAGAAGGGCCATATGCACCCCAATGTTCATAGCAGCATTGTCCACAATAGCCAAATTGTGGAAGGAACCGAGATGCCCATCAACAGACGAATGGATAAATATGTGGTCCATATACGCAATGACTACTCAGCCATCAGAAAGGATGATTACCCAACATTTACATCAACATGGACAGGACTGGAGGAGATAATGCTAAGTGAAATAAGTCAAGCAGAGAAAGACAATTATCATATGGTTTCACTTATTTGTGGAACATGAGGAATAGCAGGGAGGACATCAGGAGAAGGAAGGGAAAAATGAAGGAGGGGAAATCAAACGGGGAGATGAACCATGAGAGACTATGGACTCAGGGAAACAAACTGTGGGCTTCAGAGGGGAGGGGGTGGGGGGTGGGTTAGCCCGGTGATGGGTAGTAAGGAGGGCACGTATTGCATGGAGCACTGGGTGTTATACGCAAACAATCAAAAACTAATGATGTACTGTATGGTGACTGACATAACAATAAAAAATAAAGAATGGGGAGGACGCACATGGTGAGGCAGGTTCTCGGAGTCCGGCGTGCAGCTGGTAGGATCTTCAGCCTTTTAATGCCTTCTGAGGATCCCATCTGCCACTCTCCCAGCCCCTTCTCCCCCCTCTCCCATAGTCACAGAGCTCATGATGCAGTACTCCGGATGGAACGCAAGAGAAACGAGCCGGTTCAGCAACATGATGCACGATGGGGAAGCTGGGTGCTCCCTCACCTGCGCTCTTTCCCATGGGAGAAATCATGGGCAGAGGAAGAGCTCTCTTGGCCCTAAGCTGGGCTGTGCCAGGAAAAGGGGGTGGTCAAAGTAAAACTGTGCCTCTCTTGTACTCCAGTGCGCCCTGGATCCTGTGTCTTGCTCCCATGGTGTGCTGGAACTTATCTGGAAACCAGCTCTACAGGCTCCCTTGTCCATGGCTGATTATTTAAGACGAGGTTTTCCAGGGGCACCTGCCCAGCAGCCAGCAGTGCCTGGAGCTAGCTTATGGGCCACGCAGAGTCCGCATCGAGGACCAAGGTCTGCCTGCTATTACCCGAATGCTCCAGTAGGCAAGATGCCTCCTGGTCCTTTGGTGTGTGGCGCTAAATCCCACAGCTCAGAGTCACAGCTGTCCGTGGATGAATGCCGAATTTTTGTTGAGGTTTCAAAAATGATGGCTGTCTTATGCTACCATGATGCTGACACTTCTATGAATGTTTTATATACTAATTTGCAAATATAATCCAGAAATAATTTTTAAGTTACCTTTGATCAACAAATTCATTAAAGAAATGAAAGTTCCATTTTAGAAAATCTTTTTCCTATCAAAAGGCAATGAAGAAAAATGGTATCAACTTGGTTGTTGTCTCAAGGCATTTGGAGAAAAGCAGCAAGGACCACTGACAACTCTGCAGGAACACAGGTGGGAACACCACGCGGCAAACACCGCTGCCTAACAGTCGTTCCACCCCACACCCTTGTTTTTAATATGCACAACCCTCATTTGGTTCAGTTCTTCACCCTTCTGTTTGCTCAGAGAATGTGACCACACCCTCCCCAGCGTCAGAGTAAGTCATGGCTTAGTTTAGTATCTCTCAGAGCGGTTGCTTTCCCTCTGCCGTGGGCGAGTTTGTAGGGGAACACACAACAATATCCTGGCCAACGGGTTATCATCTGCTGGAGATTTAGAGAGATTTTCCTCCTTAACAAAATATGGGGAAAGAAACCCATTTTTTTTTTTCTTATTACCAGATGTGCTTGGGCCTTCCTGTGATAACAGATATCATAATCGGCATCCTGCACTCATCAGGCAGGACATCCCAAGAAACTCAAAATGGCAGAACAGGTTGTACTTGATGTCAGAGTTGAGTCACCACATTCACTCTAGAACTCTGCCTTTCCATGTATTACGTAAGGATAACTTTTCCTCATTTTTCAAGCAAATTTTAGCTGGACTTTTGTTATTTATGCTGTTATAACTAATACAGTCTCTTTAGTTCAGGATAAAAATCAAACGAAAGGCAAAACATTAAAAGCATTCCCATTAAATTTGGAAGCAACAAAAGGATACCAGCTGTTTGATACTATTTCACATTGTTTAAAAATTAGCCAAAATAGAAAATTATGTACAGATGAGATAAGTGGACAACTAGAAAATTTTAAATTCTGAGCTATGGAACACCTAGAAAAAGTATATTTAGCTAAATACAAATGTACACAGATGGCAAATAATTTGAATAATTTAAAACAAAATCCTATTTATAACAGCAACACAAGAACCACCACCACCAAAATTCCTAGAAATCAACTCAGTATCTGATAGAAAACTATCAAATTGTAGAGGCGCCTGGGTGGCTCAGTTGGTTAAGCATCTGCCTTCTTGCCTCAGGTCACGATCCTGGAGTCCCAGGATCGTATCCCATGTCAGGCTCCCTGCTCATTGATGGGTCTGCTTCTTCCTCTGCCTCCCACTCTGCTCTCATGCTTTCGCTTTTCTAATAAATAAAATCTTAAAAAAAAAAAAACTATCAAATTGTAATAAAGGTCACAATAGATTTGATTAGAATGATTTATACTTGCTCTTTAAGTGTTTGAGTCCATCTAAATAGTATATATTCCTCATCAAAACACCAAAAGAATATTTTTAAATGACAAGATTATTCTGAAGTTTAGCTGGAAGAATCAGCATACGAGAAGGTCTGAAAAAAATTCTAGAAGTGTCATGAAGGAAAAGTTATTCTATATTCAAACAGGTGATAATTCTACAGTAATTCGAAGAGTGTGGTAGAAGCATAGAGATTGACAAGAGATGTAGGAAAAGGTCCACAATGAGACCAAGAGAATTAGGAGACAGGAGTATTTAGTAAAACTGGCATTTAGGGAGGGTTGGATTCATCAATGAGTGGTTTCTGGTCAAATAGTACACTACTATGGAAAACAAAACTGGATCCCTATATTAGCATATAAAAATACATCCTAATAAGTAATATATTTAAATGCAAATATTAAATGTAATATTCCCAATTTAAGATCACAGGGTTAATTTGTAACATCTAAGCTCTCCAAAAAACAAGAAAGGGAAAAGTCATTGTTCCCAAAAAGGGGTGGTCCTTCTACAAGCCACTGTGGTTAAAAGGGATGAATGCTGATTATTTCACAGTGGACCACGAAGAGACTCAGGCCAAATGCTTGGAGCAGAGCCTACATTTCCCAGCCAGTCCCTGGCTGACAGAGAGCAGCAACTGGGTGCCAGGAAGAGGGGATCTGTCACCAGCCATGAAAGAACGTCAGCACAGGAATCAACGGATGGAGAAATAAAAGGTCAACTTCAAGGACCGGAAACCTCAAGCTAAGAAACACCCAAGGCTAGTTGAGGTCATGCCTCACGTGTTAGATGCTAAGGCCCCCAGACACCACTGCAGCTTCTTGGCATATGCTTAGGACACCTTTCAATGAAGATCAACTGAAAACAATCACCACGCAGCAAAGTAAAGTACCACTATAAAAAAAAAAAAAAAAAAAATCAAGGAATATTCTCCTCACATATAAGCACTTAAAACTCCAGGAACTCAGAATAGAGAACCCTGAAAACTTTAGGATACGCACTTTTAACATTTTCTGAATGAAAGTAGTCAATGGGAAGCAAACAAAAAGAAGCACAGAAGGCTAATGAAAAACTAGGTAATAAAAATGAGCGGTTGGTTATTTTAAGAGAACCCATTAAAAATTTTAGAAAGGAGTCATTTTCAACAGAAGTTTAACTATCAGTAAAAGGATACAGATCCACTCAATAAAAAGTTAATGGCAAATCCAAGTTGTTGAATCAAATTGATGCAGCCTTTCATAAAATTGAATTAAGAGTTTAAGAGTAGAAAGAGAATTAAGGAATACAAGTGAATAGGACCAAATGTTCCAAAATAATTAGTAAGACTTTCAGGAGGCAGTAGGAAGGTGGTAGTTAAGCCATGTTTAAGGAAAAATACTGAGGATTTCCACTATTGAAGAAACACAAGTCCTAAATATTAAACGTTTCAAATACTAAGAAGGACTAATTTTCGAATCTTATAAATAGACCCATTATGGCGAAACATTTCAAATAGATTATCATAAAGACAACGAGAGAATGAGAACAGATTACCTACAAAGAACAATCACATTAATATTAGCTTTTTCACTAGCAACTTTAGATGTCAAAAGACAATGGATAAATTTATCTTCAACATGGTGAGCCAAATAACTCAGAACATTTAGCTCTATATCCATCAAAATAGCCCAAGAATGAGGAATAAAGATACATGAAGACTGAAAAATTCAGACAGTTTATCTTCCACAAACCCCAATGATAGAACTAAAGAATATATTCAACAGGAAAAATAAGCTTAGAAGCAGAACACAAAATAAAAATAAATAACAAAAGGTGTATAATCTTTGGCTAGTTAGGAATAAGGCATGAAATAAATGACAATTTTCACAGGGATAATAGCAGGTTGGTATATACTTTTTAAAATTCATTAACATGGAATCTTTGGAGAGCTAGCTCAAAGGCAAAAGCCAACTGAAGATTTTGTCTTGTTCAGAATAAAAATAAACAAGACATTTTTAGGAAACATTTTTAAAATATATTTTTTAACTAAGCCCTAACTACCAAACTACTAAAGGAAAAATAAAGCACATAATTTTTTTTTCCAAAGATTTTATGTATTGTACAGGGGGGGAAGGGGGAGGGGCAAAGGGAGAGGGAGAAGCAGACTTCCCACTCAGCAGGGAGCTGGATGTGGGGCTTGATCTCAGGACCCTGAGATTATGACCTGAGCTGAAGGCAGACACTTAACTGAGCCACCCAGGTGCCCTGAAGCATTTATTTATTTATTTATTTATTTATTTTAAATTCAAGCAGTCTGATAGAAAACAGGAAGAGAGTAAAAGAAATATCACAAGACATGAAATAGGATAGTAGGGGGCCAAATTTAACCCTAGACAACATATTTTAAAGTATTAAATGCATCCTTTAAAATAAAGTATTCTGGGCCACGTGGGTGGTTCAGATGGTTAAACAACCAACTCTTCATTTCAGCTCAGGTCAGGATCTGGGGGGTGAGATCAAACCCCACATCGGGCTCTGCACACAGTGGGAAGCTTCTTCGGATTCTGTCCCTCTCCCCCACCTACCTACCCACCCACCCACACCTACCTACCCACCCACCCACACCTACCTACCCACCCACCCACACCTACCTACCCACCCACCCACACCTACCTACATACACACACAAAATGGACTATTACTCCATCATTAAAAAACAAACAAAAACAATGGGATCTTGCCATGAGCAACCAGATCGATGGACCCAAAATCTATTATGCTAAGTGAAACAAGTCAGATCAAAGACAAATACCATAGGATTTCACTTATGTACAGAACTTAAAAGAAACAAAAAAACAAATAGACTCTCAGATACAGAGAGCTGATGGTTGTCAGAGGGCCAATGAGTGGGGAGAAGGGGATTAAGAGATGCCAACCTCCACTTAGAAAGTAAGTCCCAGAGATGAACAGTACAGCATCGGAAATATAGCCAATAATACTATAATAACATCGTACAGTAATAGACAGTGACGGCATATCACGGAGAGCATTACGTAAAAAATTTCTTAATCGACGTTGTTTACCTCAATTAGAATTGTATGTTAATCACACTGGAAAAAACCCCCAAAAACATCAACATGTTATTTAAACACAGCATTATTTAGCACAGAGGTTCCCAGGTCGCGCTCGCCCGCCTCAAACCCCTTCACTCACAGATCAAAAGCGAGTGCGTGCTCGCCTCTCCACCCCTGTTGGGGGCCTATCAGAATCTGGACTACAGGGAGGGGGGAGAGAGAAAATCATGTGTTACACTGACAGAAATCCATCTGTTTGGGCTGTGACGAAGGTGGAGGAATCCTGTATATTCCAGAAAATATCCTGAGGTCAAGTCTTGAACAACCCAAGTTCTGGTCTGTCCACACAGAGAACGTCTCAAAACAGGAGCGCCCTCAGATTTCATGAGCAGCAGTTATAAGACATAAGGAAGGGGGGAAAGCAGACTTCTGGAGGAGGAGGAGGATTTTCTGAATTACCATATGATAGGATAGCAAAGTCACTGTAGCAATTAGTTGGGCCTGTTAATGTCCTAATACCTGAGCTACCTGCCCCCGGGAACACACCTGTGGTTAATATAATCACTGCCAGAAAGTTAAAAGAAGTAAATGAGATTCTCTCCCTCAAGAACAGGTACCAGGCTCAGCTGCTTTACAAAATTTCTATCAAACCTACAAGCAAATAATCCCTATTTTTTTGCAAACTGGCCCGATGTTTAGTAATAGGAAAGTGGCCCAACTCACATTATAGTTCTGGAAAAAACACTGAACTCCAAACTAGGTAACCCAAAAAAAACATGGGTCACGCTCACTCATAGAATCAAAAATTATGTTTTCTTAAATGAAATTCAGCATTTACCGAAGGACAAAATGTTGTAAACAAGAGGACCTATCCCAACAACCCAAACTGATCCAACATTTTAAGAAATCAAGTCATTGATCATATTAACAGATTAAATGAAAAAAATCACCTAAAATTTTAGGAAAAAGTATTCAAATCACCTCAAACACCAATGGCACCCCGTCGTGATTAAAAAATAAAGCTTGTGGCCTATTAAGAACAAAATAAACTGGCAACAAAATATAGCAAATGTTAGAAACATTCCCACAAAAGTCAAAAAGAAGGTAAAGGTAGCCCTTATCACGGCTACCATTCAATACAGCTTTGGAGGGCTTAGCTGACTGCTAAGACAAGAAAAACAAACATAAGTCTTAGAACAAAATAATAACTACAGTGACTCTGTTTTCATCTGGACATTTTCTCTCCAGCCTACGTGTTGGTTTGCACACGAGTCCCATACAAGGGGGCAAGGAGAGACCCGGGAAAGGGGCAAGCCGCATCAGATAGGTGGGTGGCAGAGTAAGCGCGGGAACTTACCAGGCGCGTCCTGACTCGCAGCAAGACGAGAAGAACTCTGCACCCACCCAGCAAACCTTTAGAGTTTATATAGAGGCCTTAACTAGCTTCAGACGAGCAGCCAGTCCAAGTGGTCTCAATAACGCAGCCCTCTCTCCAAGCCGCGTCCTTGAAAATGGCTCCAGCCGTGGGGATCGTGGGCGAAACAAACATTGGCCAGAGGAGGGAAAGGGGGCAGAGCCTTCAATTGCCCCGGGCCGGCTTGCGTGGCAATCGGAGGTCATGTCCTCTGGATGACCTCCTCCAACACAACAGTATCAAACCCCACTCTAATTGTCCACAGGACTGTGTTCCCAGCTCCAACTGCGACAGCCCTAGGACCCTATAACCTTAACCGGAGTCATTATGCAACATTAGCATGAGTAGTAAGCCAGATCAGCTTTTTTTATTTTTTGTAACGATGGCTCTTTTCTTTACTCACAGAGCTAGAAGGTAATTAATTCGGCTGCAAACAACCACATCCCTTCAATGTAAATTCATTAACAGTAGAAGCAAATGAAGCCAAGCACAGGTGAGCAAAGATAAAAGAACAAGAGAAGGAGCCTCTTAAAAGCACTGTTGTCCTGGGTCTGGTCTTTCTGAGCAAGGGTTCAAGTGGCTCCTGGAAAATACTTACTCTTCCCATTCTACAGAGTTTTCATTCCTTCTCTGCACCACATTCTGTCCTTGGAAATCGGGAAACGGTAGGACCACCTGTATGAACTCCAATCGAAGCACGTTTCCACAGATTTACCGAGTTCCTGTATCTCTCTCTCAATTTTGCACACTTCTCCAGTATCTTTCCATAAAGTCCCGAATAATGCTCTTGTGGTTTTCTATATTCAGGCAAAAGGACATGCAAATATATTTTCAGAGATTTCCCACAAGAGTTAAGTGACTTTGGGACACAGGGAAGCAAAAGGACTGACAACTAATGATTATTTATCACTGACTATAAATGGTATGCTAAGTGATTTTTATATAGTCTCATTTTCACAACGGTACGGCATGATAAGCATAACGATCTCCATTTTACCCATGAGTAAAGTGAGATTCAAAAATATTAAATAAATTTCCCGATGTCATGTAACTAATTAGTATGGAGAACTTTCAAACCCTGGCAAATTTGGTTTCAAAGTCAGTAATCTTTCCGATATGCCCTGGGACTTAGAGTGAGCCTGATAGAAATGTAACAAAAATGGATTATTTAATTAGCAATTAACTCCAATTCTTATCACCATTAGAAAAAATACCTATGACTCTTTGGGATTTTACTATTTTTCTTTTGCTTAAAGAGTTAAACATTTCTCCCAATAAGTGCAAAACAGAAGCAAGACGGAGTCTTGTTGAGATTTAACCCGCCCGGCTGGTGCCAGTTTGGCAACTTAATCTACTTGAGGAAGTTACTCTGTTTTTTTCTTTTTTCTTTTTTTTTTTTTTTTTTTAAATATTTTATTTATTTATTCGACAGAGATAGAGACAGCCAGTGAGAGAGGGAACACAAGCAGGGGGAGTGGGAGAGGAAGAAGCAGGCTCATAGTGGAGGAGCCTGATGTGGGGCTCGATCCTATAACGCCGGGATCACGCCCTGAGCCGAAGGCAGACGCTTAACCGCTGTGCCACCCAGGCGCCCCTACTCTGTTTTTTTCTTAATCAAGATAAATTCGAATTCTGGGGCGCCTGAGTGGCTCAGTCGTTAAGCGTCTGCCTTTGGCTCAGGTCATGAGCCCAGGATCAGGCTCCTTGCTCAGTGGGAAGCCTGCTTCTCCCTCTTTCACTCCCCCTGCTTCTGTTCCCTCTCTCGCTATCTCTCTCTCTGTTATATAAATAAATAAAATTTTATAAATAAATAAATAAATAAATACATAAATTCAAGTTCTTTCTGGGCCTCTTTGACACTTCCTCTAGGTCTTCTGTCTCCTCGGATCCATGAAATGCCTGAATTGCCCAAATACTATCATGGATCTTATTTTCTTCTTAATATATATTTTGTTTTTCAGCAAATTCATAAATTCTCACGGCTTCAAATACCGTATCCTAACACATGTTTGCCAAATCGTCACTTGCCATGAACACACTTAAAACTGAAGTTCCACATACACAACTGAGACACATACAATCGGACATTGCAACAATACTCTAAACCCACCAAAATCAAATCTGAACACAATTTTCCCACCAAACAAGTCTGCATGTGTGGGTGTTGGAGGCCGGTTGCCTTTCGATCTGACTCACTACCATCTGCGAGGTCGTTTTTTTCTCCTCTCCCGTAACAACGGGCTGCTCAATTTTATTCATTTGTTGCCTTGCCTATTTCTCTCGCATTCATCATCTCCATTCCTAGTTCAGACCTCCACAACTCTCAGAACTTGTAACTTCCCTGGTTTTTCTACATACGTCCAGTATCCTGTATCTGCTTCCTATCTGTTCTTCGACTCCTGCAATCCATTCACTCAACAAATAATTATTGAGCAGAAACTGTGTAGCAAGCACTGTGCCGGGTTCTGGGACTACACAGACGGATAGGACATAGGTAAGCAAACCTACAGGTACAACCACAGAAATCTACACTAGACGTGATGTGTCATGAGGGTTCAAAGGAGGATTAACACTTTGGGGGGTTCAGAGATGGCTTCCCAGTAGAAGTGATATCTGAGCTGAGTCTTCACAGATATATGTGAATCTCAAGGATATTTCTCTACACGTTATCAGGAAAGGGGGTAGTTTGGGGCATTATTTCATAATTCTTTCAGTTGGGTCTATGTCTGTGAATAGATGATTTTCTCTTTCCAGTGGGATATTCCTTATACCGTCTCTTCTTATTTCTCGGAATTAAATAGTTTCTGGATACCAATGGTGGTTTAAGCAGCTCTTCATGGAATGGATTTAAGTGGGGGAAGAGTTCATCAAACATCACGTCATGCCTTTAGCTGCTTAGATCTCTACTACCCCAAACAGCTGGGAGTTTCTGCCTACTGGGGGAGGCTACTCCCTGTAAACCTACTTGTTACCCCCTGTTTTACATCTCTCTCTTCATCCTCGTCCCACAATCACCATTAAGCATTCTTGCAAAACTAATCGAGTTTCCATCAACTCGTTGTTACATGTTACAAAATATTCACTCTTAGCTGAGAATGTCAGTGATGTACGCCTCCGCCCAGTTCCTGGGGCTCTGCAGAGAGGCTGCTCTCGTCTATGGAGTCTAGGGGCAAGGGTCGGAGGGAACACAGGTGGGGATGAGCTCTGGGCCTGTGGATAGACAGGTAGCGGGGGGATATTGCTGCATTTCCCCCACAGCGTTTCTAGAAGCAACTAGATGATCTGCTTGAGGGTTTCTCTCTGATGCTCACCCACATAAAGAGACTGTCCATGGGAATAATACTCCTTCCAGCGACGTAACTTTGCATTTCTTGTGAACGAATACTTTGATTTTACTGTGCAATTTTTTCCATCTCCATTCTGAGTTACATCATTAGGCTTTGTATCTTAACTTGGGATCGAAATGTACCAGCCCAAGTCCTTTTCCTCCAGCTCTGAGGAAGTATGTAAGGAGGAGGGTCTGCGTTGCCCAGCTTGTGAACCCTGAGGCACTGGGAAGCGTGATTTCCCCATGGGGGCTCGCACGGACAGGTTGCTCCGTCCACATACCGCTGAAGGAACGGGTGCCGACGTCCCACAGCTGCCAGCGCCTCCTCCGTGAGAGCCGCTGCCCGCCGCCCTTCCTCTCTCCCTTCTCTCTCAGGCACTTCGGAAGCAAAGTCTCTGCAACAAAATCTAGATTTGTGTCTCTCCCTTGTCGACCTGAGTTAAACTCATCTAGAGTAGGGAGCAAACAGAGAGGAGGCAGAAATTGTACTTTATTAAAAGCCACAAAAGCCAAATTTCAAAGAGTTATTTACAAGCCCCCTTCAGCCATCGATACTACCGCTGTTTAAGAGACTTTTATCTCAAAGCAATATCCGCGCTTGAAAAAAATAAGACATCCAGTGCTCTGGGCTGAATTTTGAGGGTGTCATGAAAAATTAAAAAATCCCTACTGTTTTGGGATGCAAATGAGATAAAGTGAAAAGCCTGAATATAGGGTCCAGGAATATTTCCTCATATTGACATGCACTGCCATCTTTTTCTTGAATTCAGGCATAATGGACGTGTAATGTCTTAGTTTCAGGTGTACAGCATGGTGATTCACTATCTGTATAGATTGCAAAGTGATCACCACAATAAGTCTAGTTAACATCCATCCCCACACACACTTATAACATTTTTTTCTTGTGATGAGAACTTTTGAGATTTATTCTCTTAGTAACTTTCAAATATAAAATACAGTATAATTAACTATTGTTACCATGCTGTATATATCCCCACGACTTATTTATTTCATAACTGGAAATATTTGTACTCTTTGACCTCTTTCACCCATTTCACTCACCCTCCCCCCCATCCCCCTGCCTCTAGCAACCACCAATCTGATCTGTTCTTTGTGTCCATGAGCTCAGTTTGAATTTTGGTTTTTGAGTTTTGTTTTGTTTTGTTTGGATTCCACATATAAGTGAGGTCATATGGTATGTGTCTTTCCCTGTCTGACTTATTTCACTTAGCATAATGCCTTCAAGGTCCTTCCACATTGTCGCAAATGGCAGGATTTCCTTTTGTATGGCTGAATATTATGCCACTGTGTGTTATATACCACATTTTCTTCATGCATTCACCCACCAATGGACATTTAGGTAATGTCCATTGTAAATAATGCTACAGTGAACATAAGGGTGCATCTATCTTTTCAAATTAGTGTTTTCATTTCCTTTGCATAAATACCGAGAAGAGGATTATAACATCATTGAGAAGGTGGCAATGAAAGGTGTTTCTGGACAAGACCGGTTGTGATGGAATGTGAGTCCCAGACTCCTTAGAAGTAGAAGAGGCGATGTGACAGGAGTAGAAGGCGCTAGACTTCAAAGCCCTCTTTGGTGAAAATGATCACTAGCTGTATTATGGCAGGTAAATGGGGGCGAGAGTGGGATTACCAGGCAGTGAGGTGTTCAACCTCACTGAGGAGAGTTTATACAGGGATTTACTACCTGAACTTCGGCCCTGCCCTGCTGTTGAATGAATCCTTGAATTTCAGACTTAGAAACACTATCAACATCCCCGCTGACCCATATGCCATACCCTTTCCTATTTTTTTTTTTCATCCTTCTAGTTTAATCTCAATTTGCAAACCTCCACTGACAGGAGACCAAGTTTCTTACAGGGAAGAATATCCTATTTTGGGGTAGATATCATTAAATTAGAGAGGCAAAATCATCTTTAAACTTCTAAACTAGATACTACTTTTTGGTCAGTCTGTGTGTTTCCACAGGGTCATATGGACATTTCTAAGGAGCTTTTATCTCATTGTGCTGCTATTGTTCTATTCGCCTGACTTTCCTACCAAACTTTAAAATCACTGATGGAAGTTAGAATCTTATTCATCTTTGTATCTCCAGGCACAGCAGACTAGCTGACATAGAATGGCCACTCAATACATGTTTCTTAAATTAATTCAAATCGAATTGACACACATCTAACTATTTGTGTTCTTAAAGAGCCAAAAACAGGAAGTTTAACCCCTCTTCCACACAATCCCCCCATTAGGCTATGGGTTTGAGAATCTTCCAGAGAAATTGAAACACCAAGGAGATTGCTCTCAAGAAGACTCAGAAGACGACCAAAGGTGTATGTAACACGAGAATATCAAAGAACGAAGATTCATCACAACTTCCACTGCACAAAGAATTATCTAGACCTCTCTCCTAATTGGTAGAGGAGAGAAAAGGATGAACCAGAGCATAATGCAAAACATTCTTCATCTTATCGTAGAGAGACAGGAATTAATATGTTTTAAGAGTTAAAATGTCTCCCTTCCTCTTACAAGAGTAGAACACGGGCTGTGTTCATGTGGGTGAACACATAAAGCAAAGCAAAGCAGACTCCTTCAGCAACACGGCTGGGCCCAGCCAGGGGGCTCAGCCAATCGGCAACCTGACTTTCTGGCACCACTCAGTTGACTAGAATGACTGGAGAGGTTCACCCACCTGCAGAAGCAGCAGCTGGTGATGGGTGAATCCTGACCACTGTTCTCCTGGTAAAGTGAGTAGGAGGAAAGCCTTTGACTCTAGGACTTGTCTTCTTCAAAGTCAATCTGCATCGTAACTACCACACATGGTGGCCACTTTGGGGAACCTTCTGGGACATGCCTCATCCGTGGCTTACTGATACTCAAAAGGACTGCAGTCTCCCTTATGCTATGCACACAGGTCAAGGAAAACACGCCCCCAGAAGTACTTTCCTTTTTCTCAGAGAAATTCTGCCACCACAAAACTAGTGGGTAAGTCCCACAGTGTACACAGAGATTCTGTAATTTTATCTTTAAACAACAATTTCTTTAGTCCTGTTTCTCTAGACTATCGATTCAAAAAAAATCTAATGTGCCAGCAGTTAGTCACGACATGGTTTTAATATATTTGAGGAAGTAACTACATGCCAGATGAAAACAGTTCAAAGATTATATTCATTTTATTCTACAAACAGCTGTTTAATCCACTTAACCTGCTTACGGGATCATCCTGTGTTCCAAATGTGGATTTCTCATAAGAGTCCAAATTCTATATTGACTAAAAATCCCCTGAGGTTTTCTAATTTCCTGATAAACATTAGGATGCAGAATTTGAGTTGTGACATAATGCCTCCCACATCCAGGTATTCAGGACATGTTCATGAAATGAATTAGAAGTGTTCTTACTTCTTTTTAGAAGCTCCAAAGGAAGCTGATAATGAAACCACTCAATCCCAACTGCTCTGTAGTATGTCCTCACTCAGGACATTTTATAATTCATTTTCTTGTATCTCTGTGCCTAATTGGCTTTTGCTCTACTCAAGCTCTCCTTTAAATGGTAGGCAAATGGGGCAGAGCCCCATCTTGTATTGGTTTATTCTTTCTCCTTAAAATGTTGTCCAGAGGACTACTCTGACTCATATACTACGCTATCTGCTGCAAATGCCAAGATAAATAAGACACAATCACTGACCTATAAAAGCTCAAAGTCCAGGGGGGGCACAGACCAGGAAACATACAATTTCAATACAATATGGTGGTTTGCATTTACACATACAGTGGGGAAGTCTCCCTTCTCTGGGAGGGAGACCAAAGAGGGAAAGGTAGAAGGACCACACAAAGGAGGTACTAGTGGTGTTCTCCCTTTTTCTTGTCTGCTAGAAACCAGTCTAAAGGAAAACGATACTTCTGGTCCAAAGTTGGAGATCAAGGCAACTATGGGACGCTGTTGATTAGACATCTCAAGCGTACCTCAAACTCCACATCGTCCTCCTGTTTACAAAACTGAACTTCTCAATAATACTTTCTGTTTATTCTTTAGATTGCTCCTACTTCACCTTCCTCATTGATGCCATTGCGTATCTCCAGTCTGACTTCTGTATCTCCAGTCTATCCTCTATTGCTAATGTCTTATACATTGAAATCAAATTCTATTTCTGAAACACAAAGCTGATCACATCCCTTCCTCATATAAAACCTTCCAAGAAGCTCTCAGTGTTTGCACAAAGAATGAAGAATCGTGCAATGTTTCTGTGCCAAAAGCATGCCAGGCACACCTACTCTGTGGTCAATAAATATTTGTTGAATAAATCAATACCCCTCAACTCACTGTATCCTGCAAATTGTCTCATGTGCTAAATAGAGGAATGGCCTCCAAAGATGTCCATGTCCTGATTCCCAGAACCTGTGAATATGTCATTGGACGGCAAGGGAAAATCAAGACTGCAGATTGAATAAATAATGAATAAATATTGAGCTGACCTTAAAACAGGGTCGGTTACCCTGGATTGCCTGGGTGAGCCCACTGGATCTTTATAAGAGAAAGAGAAAGGCAAGAGGGTCAGTGTCAGAGCGATGCGGCCTGAGAAACACTACTTGCCATTGATGTTTTGAAGATGGAGAGAGGCCAGGAAATGTGGGCCGCAAACACTGGAAAAGAGAAGGAAACACGGCCCTGCCAATATCTTGATTTCAGCCCAATGGGCATTTTGGACTTCTAAACTCTAAGATAATGAATTTGTGTGGTCCTAAGCTACCAAATTTGTGGTAATCTGTTAGAGCAGCAATAGAAAAGTAGACACCTCATTACGGAGCGTGAAACATATCATCCTCAGGTGTTATGTATGTGACTTTCATCTTGGACAGGGAGGCGGACTCGTTCGTTGTTGTACACTCAAAACTGAGCCAGCTATACAGAGAACCTTAGCAAAAGCTTATTGGAGAACATGAATTTGTTCGGGAGGTTTGTTTTTTTTCCCCCTAACATTTTCAGAATTTCTTAAGGATTTGATGTCAATTAAACTTCCAAAAATATTGAACATCAATTTCTTACACACGTTCAAGTTGTCATTGTTCTCACTTGACTCAGTTGCCCATCGTATATCTATGCACCTTTTTCGAGCTGTGTATTCTATTCTTCTATATACACCTGCAGACTTTCATTTCCCTTCTTCCAGAAACGTGTAATTCCCAAGATGGGAATCACATCCTCATTGTCTTATTCTAAGGGCCGTAAGGCTCTTCACTTCACTCTACCTGTGTTGTCTCTGTCCTGCATAATCCTACCCAATTAATTCCAACTCTGTTTGATTTGAGTAATTCGGAGAGTCTCTGTTGTTGACGTTCCTCCTGCCGGTGGCCTTCTCTTGCAAAAGACCATTTCTGTCTCCTGCGCCGGTTTTAATCTTGACCTTGATTAAGAGCATGTAGGTAAGACACGGTGCACGGCACGCTGCTCGATCCTGGATCAGTTTCCTGCAGCCTCTAATGTTCCCATTGTCCACATCCCCCATTTCCCTTGCGAATACCCCTCTTTCTCCTCTTACCAGCCCTTGGCCTGACCCCTCTACTCTGCCATCTTCTCTGCATCCTCTTGTAAGTTTTCATTTCAAAAATCTCTCCTTCTTGTTCCCAGAGTAGTTCAACTGGAGCTGCCAGAATTTAAAGTTTACCCCCAGCATGGTTTTTGTTTGGTTTTTATCTGCTACGTTAAAGGTTAAACATAAAGAAGAGCTAAACAGAGAAGTAAATTCAGCTCCCTTCTTGGGATTGAAATGTGAACTTCCTCCATGTGTTCTCTGTTTTCCTGTAGTGCCATGACAAGTGCCACCACCAATGAAAGGTGTATCTCTTGGGGGGAGCCACACATCACCGTCACGCGGGTAAATTGGCAAAAGAATCTGATTGATAAACCTCGTCTATTTGCCTATGTTACATATACTCCTACACATACCCTTTTAATCTTGTCCCCCATTTCTCAATTGCTTTGCACCTTTTGAAATTAACACCAGTCACTCTTCCTCGATCATTCTCCACTTTTTTCTATAGTACCATTCATTTTTCCTTCTGTGTCTACTTTATATGACTTTGTACTTTGTTTCATTGTTTCCTGTTCCAAGAATAATTTTCATAAATTTCAAATGTTGGCACTTCTTTTGTTATTGCCAGAATGACATCATCTGGAAGTTATAACAGGACTCAGACTATCAACATTCATTTTGATCTTTATTCGTTGCATCTCCTCAGATTAAAATTAATTTTTTTAGAGAGAGTTTCTCCAAGACCACACATTCATTGACTGACTGACTGACTGTAATATTTTCTTACTCCCATTGTCTCTCTGATTTCTTTCTCCATTTCCACATAAAAATGTTAATTACCTGGTTTATATATCTTAACATGTATTGGTGGGTTTTTTTAGTACACACTAAAGTTGCCTATTTGGCAGTATGACTTAATGAGATATCAATCTGGTTTCTGTTTTCACCGTTGTGGTGTAAATTCTTCCCCCAGTAAAAGACTGTAGCCAAGCTTTATGATGTGGAGTGTGAACGGCTTGCATCTTTGGGGAATGGTTGCAGAGACAGGTGAGGTAAGAGGATTATAAATGGTCTTCTAGAGAGTATGGTGGTTCAGTTCCTCCAGAATGCAGACACCAAGACAGATTTACAAGTCCAAGTCGATCTTGTAAAGGATAAAGGAGAGAGGTAAATTGGAGAGCTTCAGAAAGTGACGCAAATCTGACGTACGTGAGGGAAAGGAAGGGATGATGGAGGACTGGAGAAGAAGAGCCTTGGACCACACAGCAGCTCATAGAAGTCTTACCTAGGCCAGTGGGGCAACCCAGAACAAATATTTCCCATTAGAGAAGTCAGCACCGGGCAGGAAGGGCCCAGCTCTAGGACACCTGCCGTGCTCAGTCACTAGCTAGGAACAGCCTGAGGAGCGTGGGGCCCTGAACATGCGAGTGGCTGGGTTCTGATGGCGTGGCAGCTGCAGGCTATCCTCTAACCTTGCATCACGTTCTTTCTTGAAGGGAGCTCTGAGTGGCCTACTCCCATGGCCGACACACAGAGCCCAAAGCCCAAGCTGCTGGCTGTGCAATGGACTGTCTTCAGCCAATGTTTTGAAGGTGGAGAAAAGTCTAAGTTGGAATATGAGTTAACCTGAGAAGGTTCGTGAAATTCACTGGGGTCTCTTCCCTTATTCCCAGATTCTGGTGACCCATTTACTGGACATAGAACCCAACTTGTATTTAGCTCCTACATCCTAAGTGAGGGGTGACTACAAGACAGTAGGACCCAATGCAGATAGACGAGCAGTAAGGATATATAACCTAGAGGCGAGTCTGCAGCCAACGCCATTTTCTCAGACCAAGATATCTGAGTATTCCCAGAGCAGAATCTTCCAGCAGAGCTTAAGTGCCAGAATCAGAGAGCAACATCTGGTAGCAGAACAAGAAACCCAAAGACACCTCAACACCTCAATGGACAGACATCATTTTTGTGATACAATGGAAGCCTGAGTTTATTTGCAGACCTTGGGAAAAGAAACACTACACAAGTATTTGGCATTGAATTTGCTACAGCCCAATATGGCAGGAGGGCTCAGAGCAGGTTGGATGGAATGCACAGGAAGAGAGCCGGGCTGTGGGATGAAAAGGCAGGTGTGTGTGCATGCCCCCCACGTGGATGTGTGCCAGGCAATGTGGTCTCCCAGCGATCGGAGCTGCTGCCTGCGGCTCTGCTGTTTCTCCGCCCCGCCCTGGGCTGCCTCCTTCTGATGGGTTGACTGCCGTGGCTGTGTGGCCCATGGTCCCCGCGCCTGCAAGGAGGAGGGGACAAAGGGCTTTCCCTCTTATTTCGTGTGTGCCAACTGAATGGGTCATAATGTGTTGGTTCCAGCAGAAGTCAAGAGAGCAGGGGTAGCTTTCACACTTCTGCACTGAGAGGACCTCAGCAAACTTCTTCGTCCCTAGAGGGGCAGGTGGCATGTTTCTGCAACAGCAGTCACACCCTCTGCTGGGAGATCTCAGCTTTGCAGGGCTTTCCTCTCTGGGAGACCGTCTCTGTCCACTCTTCTCTCAGTCCTACGGACAGTAGCTGCTTTCAGCACTTGCCACCTTTATTATACCTGACAATTGTTTTCCACCTTTTTAAAGTTAACCATTGTTTGCAGAGTTAATAATTCTTGATGGTAAGCCTTCCCTGTTCAAGTTACCGGTATAGTTTTTGTGAGCCTAATTCACGTCCATCTCACACTCGGAGCCCAGCCAGCCTACCCAAACTCTGACATATGTCTTCCTCACTTTGTGTCCTCTTTATCTCTCTCTTCAATCCAGCTCCCTTTTAAGACTCACAAGTTAGTATGTCTCCAAATTCTAACTTCAGACAGAGTTCAGCTGCATTGCACCAAGGCAGTAAGTGTCACGCAAATTAGTATTTCTGTGCAAATTTTATGTGTCATTAAACAATCTTTTTTTCTTTAAGATTATTTATTTTAGAGAGAGAGCTTGCACAAGTGGGGGGAGGGGCAGAAGGAGAGAGGGAGAGAGAGAATCCTCAAGCAGACTTCCCGCTGAGCCCAGAGGCAGGGCTTGATCCCAGGACCCTGAGATCATGACCTCACCCGAAATCAAAAGTAAGATGCTTAACTGACTGAGCCACCCAGGCACCCCTAAACAATCTTTTATAGGTAAGTAACCTCCTAAATAATAACATAAAAATAACCAGCTTGAGCCCATGAAAAGGAGAACATTACATTAAGTTCTACAAACATTGAAAAGATAATCAGAAGATATTACTGATGAATTTATACCAATAAATTTGAAAAGTTAGTTTAAATAAACAAATTACCAGAAAAAATATATAATTCATGAAAATCAACTCAAGAAACAAAAGTACTTAAATTGTCTTAAAACTCTTAAAGATATTGACTCAGAACATCTTTGTATAAGAAAATTTCAAATTCAAGTGGCTTCACACTGAATACTTAAACACACTCAAGGAGCAAATACTGTCATCTTACCAAAATAATTCCAGAGAATAGAAAAGCAGGCTGTCTTCCAATTAATTTTTGAGGCTATCATTTTGAGGCTAGTGGTTTGAGAAGAGACCTGTGGGACAGTCAACAGAGAAGAAAGATGGTACCCACAAGAGAGGCTACAGAACAGGACTGTCACGTATGCAGTTTGCAGAATCTGAGCTTCCGTGTCTCAGGAGCAAAGAAGAGTGGGTTTGGGAACGGAAAGACAGAAGCCTGACAAGGACAGTATATAGGCTTATACCACCTAAGAACAATGTTGCAAAAACCCTAAACAAAGTGTAAAATCAAAATGAATAAGGTGTAAAATAGATAATATTTTATGCTCACATAAGAATTATCCTAGCAATACATGACTGTGATTTAATATCAAAAATAAATTGTTGAAATTCTCCATCTTAACGGATTAAAGGAAAAAGCATATCATTTCAATAGATGCCCAAAAAGCATTTGATAAAAACCAAAATTAATAAATATATTTTTAAAAACTCTTAGGAAATGAAAAATGGAAGGAACTACCTTTAATGGATTAAGGGTATCTATCAAAAAACCTTCAGGCAAACATACTTCCTGGTGAAATATTGCGCATTTTCCATTTTGGAGCACAAACAGGTCAAGAGGGCTTATCACGGCCTCTCCTAGTCAGCACAGGGCTGGAGCGCCGGCCCAGGAGTGCCCTAGGAGTCGTTTCTCAAGTTGCTGCACGCGGCATGACCCACCTCCCATGGGGGCTTCGACCACTGATAATCTCGATGCCATGCTGCCTCGAGAACCCACAACATCCACCAGGCAGCATGCTTCCTGGAACCTGGCTGAGAGGGAACGCCTGACTATGGGAAACCAAGGGACCATGTAGCTGCAATGGGCTATCATGAACTGGATCCTATCAGACCAACAAGGTCAAAAAGTGGAGCAGACCCGCCAAAAATCCATCTTACTTTGGAAGGGGTCCATCTCAGAGCAAGCAGGAACAGCACCACTAGTCCACACCCCCTGGCACCCGTCCGTTTCTCCAGCTTCCTTCTATGGCTCTAGGGGGCACCCCATACAACCAGGTGAAGGAGGAACAAAAAGTCCGAGATCAGTTTGCAAGTGTGTAGTCTTCGTAGCCAAGTGCTAGATTCAGGCACGGATCTGAGAGACGATGGGGGGGAGAATCCTCCCGCTGGGTAGACCTTCAGTGGTACAGCTAGTCATCCGCTTCATGTGGAAGGAGAACTAGCTCCGGGTTGGACTATACTAACTCAGGGGCAGTGGCAAACAGCCTGGCCTGCTGGTCAGGACCTGAGAGGAAAGAGACAAGACAATGAGGGACAAGGTCTGGGGTAGACGCACGTGGATGGACACGGAGGATTGAGCAGGAAGTGTGAAGGTCTCCGTATGACGTGTAATGCTGCCAGAAAGCAATGACCATGGGAAAAGCGCTAAATGACCAAGTCGACAAATGTTTCAGCCAGTTGATGTCATCCAGCATCTATCACTGGCAGCACCAGTGATGGCACAGTGAGCACATGAAGGAAGTCGCCACGGCAATGGAGATGGGTATGACACACGGACTCCTGCTTTGCAATCTTATCTAGTTTCTCCTGCTGCCTAACGTTCCACCCACAAACCACACTTACTAACACGGAGTCCTTGGTGTTAGTCCTCCCGTTCCCCAAGAACAATGAGCCAGTTTGTGGCCACCTAGTGGCCTGTTCCATCCTTGCAAAAGTCAGCACTGAATTCCAAAAGAGAAAACGGAATTTTCTTTCAGTTACAGGCTTGGCCTTTTCTGCCCTCTGGGCCTCAGCCAGTACCACAGTCCTGACGCTTACAGAATGTCTATCCACTGACACAGCATCCCAAATAACATCACGTCAGACCAGGAGCCACTCCACAGCAAAGGGAGGTGTGGGGGTGAGCCCATAATTCCAGGATTCACCGTTTGAATCTCACACAGTGCCACCCAGAAACTGTCAGCCACCGTTGGGACCTCCTGTGCAAAGCACAGCGGCTGTGCCATTTTGGAGGCAATATTCTGCAAGAACAAGAACCATCTCCCACAAGCAGTATATGCATCGAACCAAAGACCTTTCTATCATGCTGTGCCTTCGACAGAAACAATGCACGTGCTCAGAAATGAAGGGATGGAAGCAGCAGCTGCCCCACATCTCGTTGCTTCCAATGGCTCAGCAGAAAATTCAAATTTTTGGGACTGGCTATGTCTTAAAAAAAAAAAAAGTAAAACTCCAATCACAGTGGCAAAATTAAATTAGAGTAACAAAAATGGCCCAGAATTCATTTAATTTAAAATTACAAAGAAAATAACATTTTTGCCATTTTTGCTGACCGCTGAGCCTCTCTGTTACACTCTACTACATAAACTTCCTTCAATACCAAGACAGAGCCAGCTAATTTATATTCGTCAGAGTCACTGGTGATTTTCCAAAGATAAAGACAGGCAAATGAATTATTTCTCAGCTAAGTTTTTCTGAGACTCCCATTCCCAAGGAAGCACCCTATGAGCCACCCCAACACACTGAGTTCATTCATCTTGGAGCCATGTTTATGAGCCGATGACATTTATTCTGATCTTTCTCACGTTTGTTCAAGAACTGATAGGGACAATAGTATGTTTTAGCGAGCCGAGTCTAAATTACAGAAACAGGAAGCTGAGGATGCCGGTAAGTACATAGCCACATGTATACATTTAGGAGACACGTATGCATACGGAGCTCTGCATTCCCAGCCCTCCTCCTCTGTGTCACCATCCCTCCCTGGTGCTTGCCGGCTCTCTCACATGCTGCCTGTGGCCTCTGTTGTGCAGCTAGATTGGTCTTTCTAGTTTCCTATCTTAACACACGCCCTGAAATATCCTTATTCACTTAACATATTTTGGGGTACCCACTATTTCTTCTCTGGTGGTTGAATGTGAAACTATATAACAGAGGGGCCAACTTGGGTTCTCTGCCAATTCGCCTAGCCTCCATGGGATTTTTGCTCACCTCTAAAATGGAGCTGATACCCCCACCTTTGGAGTTGGTGGGCATCTGGGGTGATATTTGTAAGGTACTTGTGGAGATTAAATGGGATAGCTGCAGAAGAGCTCGGCGCAGGATCCGTGGGCTCTCCTCTCAGAAAGCCAGAAGTTCCAGAAACTTTATAATACCGAATTCCAAGAAAATCGTGTGCAACGTCCCACAACCTCCCTTACTTCAATTAAATAGTTTTTAAAAGTCTTCAATGTAGTAATATTTTTAAATTTAGAAGAATACTACAATAAATGTGCATATATCCTCTGCCTATATTTAAGAATTATCATTTACCACATTCACTTAATCTTTTCCGCTCCTGCTCTGCATTTTCTTTGTTGGAACATTTGGAAACCACTTGCAGACAGCGTGAGCCCTCATGAAAACTTCAGCCTGGGCTTCCTCAGGACATCTTCGTTCACAACTACAAGAATGTTGCCACACCGAAGAAAATTAACCATGGCTCCGTACGACCTTTCTAATGAAATCCATTCTGTCTTCAAAGTAAATATTCCTTTTTTAATAACACCAAAAAAAGGTCCAATGACGGTGGTAAAATTAAATTTGAGTAAAAAAATGGCCAAAAAATTAAGTTGGATTAAAATAATTTAAGTTAAAATGACACAGGAAAGAACATGTTTGCCACTTTTGCTACGGAGCCTCTCTGTCACACGAGATGAGGTAAACGGGGAACATTTCTTTTCTTCAGTATCCAAACAGATCTCCGTAAGGTGCATAAAGTTCATTTATCCTTCAAACAAGTAAGAATAACTGACTTCGTGTGACTATAAATTATAAACGCTCCTTAAATTCTAGGCAACAGCCCACATCAGGGCACAAAAGCCAACGCTCACAGCTTGCTTTATGGCAAAATGAAGCATTCTGCCTCCATAATTAAAGCAATATTGTGACAAACTTCTCCGAGTGAAGACTGGAATAGAAGTCAAGTTGGCAGTGTGGAACAAAACGGGGTCTTTCCTCCTCCGTCTCAGAAGCACATCGTCTTCCTGGGTCCCACGCACTTCGGGGTCAGCCTGGTATTCTCAGAGAAGCCTTTGCCCTAAAGGCTCCACGCACGCTCACCTCCACTTGTGTAATTGTGAAATGGGTACAGCGGCGGTTGCCTGTTGCGATCATCTTGTACGAACCCACGGGGCAGAAGGATGGGCTGCTCATCAGACTGGTTTGGGTGTTTGCCCTCAACCGAGCACATTATTGATTTCGTGCACTTAGCGGGATTCAGTGTCTGAGACCCCCAAGAAGCATCAAGGCTTCTCTCCTTCTAGAACATACCACAGCCGCAGACCCCGACTTCTGTTTGCTAACTAGCCAGAGCACAGCACACATCCCCCGTTTCTGGGAGCTATCCGTGAGCTAAGAACAGCGCTTCTCATAAAGCCCTCGCGTTTTGCTCTGCGAGTAGGTAGAAGTTTCTGTGGCATTTGTTTCGTTGTCACACACCTAACATGAATCAATCTCAGGCCACAAACTCAGGTACAAGACGTCTTCAGTTTCCCCATATAACTCACGTTCCTATCTGCCTTGGGAGCCCCTTCTCCGGAAACGGCAGAGAGGTCATCTCTGGAGGCTTGAAGGGTTTCCCGTATTTCCTTCCTCTCCTTATCCTGGAGAAAGAGTTGTCTTGTCCAGGAGCCTGAAGAGGAAGAGAAACTCAACTCTCGTTCTTGTGATCTCTCAAATATTTCGTCTGGTGGACCCTCCCCAAGGTCACCAGGCTCTGGAGGCCAGAAATTGTTAGGTTTTTCCCCTTGTGATTTCATCCTATCAAGCCCCTGCCCAGAGAAGTTAGGCATACAATGACGCGCGTGCTTGGAAAGGGGCACAGCGGACGGGAAGAACGGTTAACGTTTCCAAAATATGATGCTGGCACTCATCCACGTGCTCCTGTCATCACTGCGTCCTGGGGTTTGTAGACACCAGAACCCAGGCTGAGTTACACGTAAGGGCAGTGCGTCACCTGACAGGAGGAGCTCCCGGGATCTCCAGGGAGGCTGGGACAACCAGACCTGGAATGTGGAAACGTTAGGGATGGCATCCAAAATTCACAATAACATTAGCCCGTCCCGTGAAGACATGGCCCCCGCGGGCCACAGGCGCCTCCGCCCGTGCACACCTGCCATCGGGGCTCCTGGAGGTTGAGGCCGCTGCCCAGAATGGCTTCCGAGCAGCCCCGACTCCGCACAGCCCTGGTCAGAATCCGGAATGGGAGCCTGTCCTGAGCACAGCCCAGAGCCCAGCCTTCCAGCACCAAACGCGGGCTCAGAGCGGCTCTCCACCAGGACCGCAAGACAGCTAATCCCTGGCACGGCGTCTGTGACCCAGTTCACCGCACCCTCAGGGGCTCAGCCCCACCTGTCCCCCGGATCCTGGCCGTGCGCCTCACTTCTCCGACAGAGCAGGGGGATGCGGGCTCACATTCTTCCTGTGGACACAGAGCAAACAGCGACTGTCCCCAGACCTGCAGCCACCGTTGTCTCTGCTCGTTCCTCCAGCCGCGGTCGGGGCAGGGCTTTGGCATCGTCTCGAGGACGCCCAGCAAGTAGGAAGGCTCCGTAGCTCTGACACCCTGCTTCTCCAGGGGCTGCCCAGACGGACCCGTCACACACCCCAGGGGCACAAGGCAGTGACTGTCTCGGGGGCAGATGTTGACCCATAAGCAATAGGAGGGGCAAGAACCCGGCTGGTAAAGTGCGTGCTGTTCTCTTCCCGGAGAAACTGCTCTGAGGGTCAGTAACGCTGGGAGGTGTCTCTGGAAACGTCCGGGGGGGCTGAGCCCCCGGCAGCGAGCTCCTGAGGGAAGTTTCTGACGCCGAAGTAGTCTTCCTCACACGCTGGTCACTGGGCCTCAGAGGAGTCTATGTGCTTCTCTGACCCGCTTTCCCAAACCTCTTCTGCAGGGTGGGGGGCTGCCGGGTGGGCTGAGCTCAGAACAAATAGCACTAGTGGAGACTTAATAGGACAAGACGCTTAGCAGCTCTTAGGGCAAGACTGAAGGAAAGGAAATAGGATTTATGCACAGTGAGACAGCATCATGTACGCATTCCCACTCAGAGCTGGGAGTCATTCAGAGAGAGGTCCAGGTCCTGGCTCTGCCACTAACCAAACAAAGGCGAACGAATCCCTTTGCACCTCCATTTGCTCATCTGCAAAGTGGGGCAGTTGTAGTCTCATTCAGCCCGTCGCTAATTGCTTAGTAGACATAAACAAAAGAAAAGAAGGTGATACTGTTATTAGAGCTCAGGAAGAGCAGTAAGAAGGAATCCAGCATCTTCTGATGACCCTTACCCTCTCCGAGAGCCCCATACTCCATTCTGCCCCTAAGGCAGAATCCAGAACACTTTGCTCCTTGGCCCCCTTGCAGGATGAAGGCATGACGCCTAGCTTTCACCTGTCGTTAGCGCCTATACAGGACTGCAAGTTGTAAGCGAGTAGCCTAAAGACAGAGGCTTGGAGGGGGCGTCATCTCTCTGACAACAGCGACAGGGAAGGTGATATCCTTGTCTATGACCCACCTGCGGAGTCGGGACCCCGGCCTCCAGAACCCGGGGAGGAGCCGCAACGGCAGGCCCGTTTGTTACCATGCCAGTTCTGCAGTGTGGTTTTGAGGCTTGATTTCCAAAGCTCAGCTTAGCTTCCACTCTGTTTCTCTGACCCTCAATATAGTCCGTGACTGCTTAATATCTTTTAAAAATTTGCTTCTCCCCTCCTAAGAGAGCCAGAGTGTACCGTTTGTTTGCAACAAACGATCCTTGTGGAGACAGAGAGCTAACATCTATCACACAGTGTTCAAGAGATTCTTACATCATTAGCATTTTAATTTTACAGATGAAGAAACTGGGGCTTGGTAAGGTTAGATGACAGGAGATTTAGCAAACCACCATTCATTCGGTAGAATGAAATATGGTCATGTCACCATAAAATGCCAGACGTCGTACTTAACCAACAGTTGCACGGAGGAACCGCCATTGCTGCATGGACTCTTTCTGAGCCTCATTTTTACTAGCAGAGAATTGAGAGGAAGGAGGGAAAAAACGATCTTTCAGCAGGTCTGAAGCCCAGAGAAAATAGTCAAGTAAATTTTTCAAAGAAAATTCATGTCTTTATGAATTTGCCTCTAGGTGGTAAACGCACAAATCAACAAGCAGAACACATTGCCTCTCGCTGGAAAAACACTGAAATTCTAATAACGAACAGCTCGGCTGCTCCGTCGTCTCTCCCTTGGTTGTCCTTCACGTGTTATCGCCATGATCCGCACGCGTGCCTGTCCATCTTATTACATTTTGAGCTCCTTCAGGGCAAATGGGGGTTTTATGCATTTTCTCACTTTCTACTAAGGTGTTTGTTATGGAAAGTTTCAAACACCTGCAAACAAGAGGAGACGAGCATATCATGAACACGGGCTCACCCATCGCCCTCCTCAAACCGTTATCAAACAATTATCAAGGCCAATTTTGCTTCGGTCATTTCCCTCCTTACTCTCCCTTCCTCCAGATTATTTGGAAACAATTCCTGGACATCAGTATCATTTCTATCCACAATATGTCAACGTGTATCTTTAAAAGATAGGTATCTTTGTAAAATATAATCACAATTCCATTATCCCCGCTAGTAATTAGGCAATTCAGTAATTTCATGAAATGTCCAGTTGGTACTCACATTACTCTGTTTCAGAAACATTTTGTACTGAGTGCTCATTAATGGGGACGCTCACAAAGCCCAGGAACTGCAGTTGGTAGATATGTCTCTTTTTTAAACCAGTTTCTTTTCCTTATTCTTTTTTCTTCCCTGTAATTTATGTGTTGAGGAAACTGGCTTATCCGTCTTGAAGAGTTTCCCACAGCCAGGCTTCTGCTAACTCTACCACCATGTTGTCATATAAAACATTCCCTGACCCCTTGTATTTACTATACATTAGGTCTAGAAGCTTCACAGAAGCATGCTAGGACTTCTGGCAACATGACTTCAAAGGCACAACATCCACCTCTCTTGGAGACATTTATTGTCTGGTCCTCTCTCTGTGACATCATCAGTCACCGATGATCACTGCTTAGAATCATTACTTCACTGCTAGGCAACTGGGTTTCTCTGCTGGGGTTGCCAGAGCGAAATACTGCAGACCTAGTGGCTTCAACCACAGAAATATCTCTTCTCACAGTTCTGGAAGCTGGGAAGTCCAGGAGGCAAGGTTGCAGCCAGTTTGGTTCCTGGTCAGAACTCTCTTTGTGGCTTACAGAAGGCCACCTTCTCACTGTGTCCTCACGTGGCAGAAAGAGAGAGCTCTAGGGTCTCTTTCTCTTCTTGTAAGGGCACCAGATTAGGGCCCTACCCCTAGGACTGACTATATATAAATATATCTATAGATATAGATAGATATATACATACATTATATTTGGCCATATATATATATATATATATATATATATATATATATATGTCACACTGGGGGTTAGGGCTTCAACATAAGAATAAGATTTGGGGGAGACACAATTGAGTTCATAGCAGCATTGTAAAATGTGACCTTCTGACCCTATGATCACTTATTCTGCATTTATTAGTCTAAATACCCCCATAAAGAGAAACCCCTTCTCATCAACTATTTGGATACCCTGAGGAATACTTTATAATAGGAAAGATGAGGATTCTTTCCGTGTCTTACTGGTCTTCAAAAACCAGTTTGTGTATTATTCATCTTTGCGTTCCAGTGCTTTTAAGATGTCTGACATACAGCAGGGGCTTAGCAAATGCTGAGTTGAATTGAGCTGCTTTCATATTGCCTTGGGGACAATACTAAACTCGTTTAAATCCCAATTTTCTTGAGAACATTTTCTCTCTAGAAATAAGGTATTATTATGCTTACTCTCTGGATAAGATCTACTTTTCCACCCTTTAGAGCAAAGATGTCACTCCATGAGGGTACAGGGCGAGGCGCTCCGACGTCTCAATCACAGCGTGGACAATAGATTTCAAGAAATCCCTCCAAAACAGCCCTATAAGCCATCTACAGCAGTTGACCAGCCTTTATCTGGTTTAGGATACAACCCAACATTCAGATTTTCATTCTGCTGTCTTCGCCCACTGCACATTGTAGAGACTGGAGCCAGCCTGTCTGTATGTCACACTGGGACGAAGCAGGAAGGAGCCAGCGAGGACAAAAACCAAGCAAGGACCATGTTTACAAAGGCTCTAGCTTCAATTATAGAAAATTAACTCGGTCCAGAGGCTGTCCCCAGTGAAGACAACCAGGAGGCCGGTAGTGGTCCCTCCGGATCCTAGCTCTGGGAGTCCCAATCTTCCCTCTCGACTTCCAACTTTAAACCCAGCCACAGGCACACACATACACGTGCACACACTTGCTCAAGCATATAAATCTTGCACATCATTTCACTGAGGCTGCAAAGAGATTTCCTACCTTTGTCAGACTTGGCACAGCCAGAAATCAAAGGTGGAGCTGTCTGACTCCGGAGATTGCTACGGTAACTCGACTCCTACCCTGATTGCAAGACCCTCCACTGGTCTATCTCAGCTTCTGCAAACTACCTCAAATCTGTCCGCCAAATGGGTAGGACAATTCAAAATATATATATATATATATATATATATATATATATATATATATATATATATATATACACACATATAAAATTTACTTATTTGCTTATCCAACATATATTATGAAGACACACTTGAGTATATGTGTGTTCATATGTGTCTATATGCATGTGTGTGTGTGTGTGTGTATATATGTATACTTTTCTATTCTTTGCCAGCAGAGCCCGTGATTAATGCATTGGAGGTGTACCAAAAATATGTATTAAATTAAGGAATCAGCTTCTACGAACAGACCTGAATGAATGCAAGTGTGAATAAGTGTGGGGATAGAAGAAGAAAGTCAACCTGCTTTCAGACTTATTCACCTGAGGTCTATCTGTTTCAGCAATTCCATTCCAGTAATAAATATTTTGAACAGTATACGGTGAATGAGTGATTGCATCATGTGGCTGAAATGACTCACTGTGGTTAATATATCCCCTAGATATAAAATCATTCAAACGACTCCTATAAAGCAAACAGAAGTAGGAACAAACAGAGTGTGCATTGCAGAAAGCAGGACATCCCACCGAAGAATAGTGCCCAAAAGTCCCAACACCTTATCAAATTATTGGTCCTTGTACTGCTCTTTCTTTTTCTATTATGAAAGGAAATGCAACTTTGGTTTAACATTTTGTTCTAAAAATCACGGAGAGGTGAATAGCAAGATCTGAATATCTATATGGGGTCACTTGGTTTGTTTAGCTTGGTTTCATTTTACTTTGTCTGAGGAATCTGTGTTTGGGGAGGGAATTCAGAGACCACGCACCTGCCACAAACCAAGCACAACAGCAGCTGTTCCTTCCAAACAACTCTGTCCATAAATACCAGGATAATTGTTTGTAAAATAAGGAAATAGAAACCCAGAGGTTAAGTGGTTTTCTCGAGGTCAAAAAGCAATGTAAGTGGCAAAGCCAAAGTGTGACTCCAGGTCTGTGGGCTCCAGAGCCCGCGGTCTTTCTCGACGCAGCTGGCGCCTCCTCTCAGGCACAGCCGCTTTATTTCTGGCGAAGGGAGCACACCCACACTCTCTGCGTCAGCGGTTCGTGTCTCGTAAGTGCCGTCCTAGACTTCAGATCGTTTGCAGAGGCCGAATCAAGTAGGTGTGCAGCTTTGCTCTTCCTGCAAGTGTCCCTTCTGCTACCACATAGGGGAGAACATGAAAATAGGACTAGAAATTATATCATACATGCATAAGTTAGAGATGAGAAAATACAGTAGAACGATAGTTCAGAAGGAAAACCGGTGTTCAAACATCACTGTCAGTCCTTCAAAGGGCCACAGATTTATAGACACGTATTAGGGGTTTTTCTGATCACTTCACATAGTTAAGTGTTCCAGTTCCAAGCCAGGCAACATGGGAACAGTAATGTTTTAGCAAAAATCACCACGCCAGCCAGCAACTGACAGAGCAAACCGTTTCACTACTGATGAAATTCCTATAGAAAGAAAGTCATTTTAACCAAATGAGTTTTCTACCATTTCTGTTTCTAAAAATCTCTCACCATCACGCAATTACCCTCGGAATTCTTCCTCCCCAGTGACGGTCCTGCGTAATCACGGGGCGCTGCTACTCCAGCTGAAATGGGCTTTGCTGGTGTTCACACAGCATTTGGTTGATAGGCTTTCCCCTACGTTAGCCTTCCGTCACTGAATATGGAACTGTAGGTGTCTCTATTTGCAAAACACTCAGCTCTATGAAGTCAAAAGAAATTTTTATCTTTCTTTTACCTCTAGAGAACCTAGAGAATGCTTACTCATTCATGTAACAGATTGTCCTCAAGGGGGTTACTGATGTCATTTCTGGCCCTCACCACAACCTGCCAAAGTCAGTACAATAAATTCCATTTGCCCAAAGTCATTCAGGCGCTCTGTGGCAGGGTCGAGACTCCACTCACACCTGTCTGAATACCCAACTATCACACCACGTACCCTGCCCTACAACTATCTACCCGTTATCAAAAGATTGCGTATGAAATTTTTTTCAACAAAAAACAAGAAACTGGGACACCTGGGTGGCTCAGTCGGTGAAGCGTCTGCGTTCTGCACAGGTCATGATCCCAGGGTCCTGGGATGGAGCCCACGTCCGTGGGGAGCCTGCTTCTCCCTCTCCTACTCCCCCTGCTTGTGTTCCCTCTCTCGCTGGCTGTTTCTCTCTGTGTCAAATAAATAAATAAAATCTTAAAAAAATAAAAATAAAAACAAGAAACTAAAATCAATACCACATAAGTGAAAACACCAAAAAAAGAAAGATTATGGAAATGAAGACCCAAAATAAATTGTAAAAAATAACATTTTACACTTATGATCTCTGTTTTCTAACAGCTATTATTCTGTTTCTATGGAAGTATCTGGGTTATAATTAGAGTGACTAGGACCTTGGGCAGGTTTGAGGACCCTTATAGCCTGATAGCCTAGAGTAACGGCATGGAATGCACTGGAGAAGACAGTAGTATTCTTTCATCAGATTCAGGAATGACGCTTTCTAGAAACATGCAAAAAATATTTTTGTCCTCAGTGTTGATTAAAATCTTGACATCATTTTTAGCTCCCACCAATATCCAAGAGAAATGAAGCACTTCGACCCCTTCTGAGTACGATACAAAAACCTGGTGTTGGCTGCCAGCTTGCATACAGCACCAGAGAAGCAATTATAAGGGTTGGGAGGGGACACTACACATCATCTCATGAATAACACACTGATTTTACCTCTAAAGCAAGTACCAGCCCATTGAGAGTAGCTGCCAAGACTGCCGTACTCGGGAGAGGTCCCGGCTTTATCAGAGTTCAGGACACAATTAGCAATTATGCACAAGAGTGACCGCTGTCCTTCCATGTAGAGTGGGTGGAATGGTGTCTCCCTAAAAGATCTGTCCACATCGTACTCCAAAGCACCTGTAAATATTACCGTCTATGATAAAAGAATGAAATTACCTTATGTGGCAGAAGATGTGATTTTTCAGGATTTCGAGAAGTGTCCTCTATCCTGGATTATCGGGGTGGGACCCTGTCATTTGAAGCATGAGGTAGAAGGAAATTCAACAGAGGAGAAAGACACAACGTGACCACGGACGCAGAGATTGGAGTCACAGGTCAAGGAACGCTGACAGCCACCGAAGTTGGGAGAAGCCCAGAACGCACTGAGTTGCTGCATGAATGAAGCTGGAGGAGCACAGCTCTACCGACACCTCGATGTCAGACTCCTGGCCTTCCTCAGCCTGAGAAACAGCACCTCCGGTTCTAAGCCGTGCAGTGTGTGGTCATTTGTTACAGAAGCCACAGGTAAGTGACCGACCGGGCACCTACCGTCTCTGTAACTCAAGCGCTGTCATGGTAAAGACAGAAAAAGAGCAGGGACAGGGCCAAGTACGGCATGCACAGGGGTGCTCACAGAAAGGACAGAGTTTGCGAAGGGAGGAATGGCAGGCTGCAGGCAATGACACAAATTGGTAACCGGGTCACATGTAAGCACAGAAACCAAGAAACGAAGTGATGCCAACCCCACAGCCTGGAGTCGCTCAGGGAGAAAGCAGGGCAGAGCGATGGAGCTCCTGGGCGCTAGCCGCACACGACTTAGGTCTAGCTCACGTTTACTAGAAGCTGACCTCGTAAAACTGCTCAAACCCTCTGCCTTTCAGCTTCCTCACCTCTACAGTAAGTGGAACGACTATTTCACGGGGCTATTGTGAGGATTAACTGAGATAATTCATGGAAAGGAAAGGCATAGCTCAGGGATATTTTCGGTTCGGTCCCAGACCACTGCAATAAAGCAACTATCACAATTTAAGCAAGTCAAACAACATTCTTGGTTTCCCAGTTCATATAAAAGTTATGCTTACACTATCCTGCAGTCTGTGAAGTGTGTAATAGTCTATTAAGGAGAATACTTTATTGCTAAAAGCTGTTAAGCATCATCTGAGCTTTCAATGAGTCATGATCTTTTTGCTGGTGGAGGGTCCTGCCTGGGTGCCGAGGGCTGCCAACTGATCGGGGTGCTGGAGGCTGGGGTGCCGTGGCAAGTTCCTAAGATAAGACAACAGTGAAATGTGTCACATTGATTGGCTTTCACCAACGATTTCTCTGTAGCACCCAACGCCGTTTGGTAGCATTTCATCCACAGCCAAGTTTCTTTCAACACTGGAGTCCATCCTCTCAAACCCTCTGCTGCTTTATCAACAAGCTGACGTAATATTCCAAGTCCTTTGTTGTCATCTCAACCTTCGCAGCACCTTCACCAGTAGATTCCATCCCAAGAAACCACTGTCTGTGCTCATCCGTGAGAGGCACGTCCTCATCGGTTCAGGTTCGATCACGAGATCGCAGCAGATCAGCCCCGTCTTCAGGCTCCACCTCTGACCCGGCTCTCCTGCTGTTTCCACCTCGTCTGCAGCGACTTCCCCCACTGAGGTCCCAAACCTTGTAAAACTTTGTCATAAACACAGTATCTGTGATGCATAAGGGGAAGTGCAGTACAGTGATGTATGTCTGTATTCAGAAGAACGTCCGGCACTTGGTTCATATTCCATCCATTTTGGCATTTATCATCATTAGTATCAGTACCATTGGTATTAGAATTAGTATCACGCTGACCGAAGCATGAGTCAGGAAACCAGACAAGAGATCAAATATTAAATACACAAACCGTAGATATAAATCTGCTGTATGTGCCTCCAGGTTTCTTTTATTCTTATTTATCTTATTTCTGCCTACCAGGGCATTAAAGGGGACAAACAGCTTCTGACCACTTTGGCAAGCCTCTGGAAGAGAATCTTGTGTGGGCATTTTAAAGAACACCTTCGGCATGACATGCCTTCTGTCATGCCAGTGACCGGCTCCGTGCTCGGCCCTGCACGCAGAGGAGGGGCCATGGTCGATGCCCTGCATGGATTCCCTGCCTCGCGTTCCCAGGCAGCCTTTTCGTTGCCACCTCCTTGCGGGGGTCAGTTTCTGTGCTGCTTCAAGAGTACAAACTGTTAAAGCGAAAACCCACCACTCCTGTTCGCGAATGCAGAGATGCCCACAGCCAGGCCCAAGCAAGTACATGACTGGCCCAAATTCCATGCCTAGTTATAGGTGCGGTCAGATTCTCTAAGGACCACAGAATAACAAGAGTTCTCTAGGAGGGCATGGGAGAATATTCCTTTCTGGAGGATTCTATTACATTCCCTCCTCACTTTTCAATAAGGAGAAGTGACAGTGGCTTCACCTTTACGTTCTGGTGTCCAATCACATCTCAGCAAAGCAACACAATGAATCGACCTGAGCGAAAACTGTTTCTAGGACAAACACTCCAGCAAATTATTTTAACCTGTATCCCTCCAGTATAATATTCACAAAATACCCAGGTTCTAATTATGTTGGCTCTAGTACATTTCAGAATCAGTGGGTAGCAAGTACTATTCAGTTTCAAATACTGTATCATTGAAATATATTTTAAAATCAAGAAGTATGATGCCTCCAGCTTTGTTCTTTTTTCTCAAGATTTCTTTGGCCATTCTGGGTCTTTCATGCTTCCACATGAATTTTAGGGTTGTTTTTTCTATTTCTGTAAAAGCTTCCAGTAGGACTTTGATGTGAACAGCAGTGAATCCATAGATCACTTTGGGTAGAAGGAAACTTTTAACAATATTAAGTCTTCCAATCCATGAACATGAATGTCTTTCCATTTGCTTTTGTTTTACTTAATTTCTACCATCAGTGTATTGGCATAAAGACAAACATACGGACCAATGGAACAGAATAAAAAGCCCAGAAATAAACCCACACATAGGCAGTCATCTGATCCTCAACAAGAGTGCCGAGAACATACAGTGAGGGAAGGACAATGGGGATTCTTTGTTTTCAACAAGTGGTGTTGGGAAAACTGCATGTGTGGTACTAGAGATTGAAATAGGATCTTATCATACACCAGACTCAACAATCAACTCTTAATGGATTAAAGACATAAACATAAAACTGTAAAACTCTGAGAAGAGAACATAGGAGAAGAAAAACACTGGGCTTGGCAATGATTTCATAGATATGACTCCAGAAGCACAGGCGACCAATGAAAATAGACAAGTGGGAGGGACCACATCAGACTAAAGAGCTTCTGCACAGCAGAGATAATAATCAACACAGGGGACAGACAACCTGCAAACTGGAGAAAATACGAGCAAACCATAGATCGGATGAGGGGTTAATTTCAAAAACATATAAGGAACTCACACAACTGAACAGCAAAACTAAAACAAGATACAGACGACTCAGTTAAGCCATCCAGATAGGAGAGGAAGAAGTAAAACTCATTACGTGTAGATAATCTGATATTATATACAGGAAACCACAAAGCCTCCACCAAAACTGTTAGGACCAATAAATAAAATTTGTAGCATACAAAATCAACATACAAATACCTGTTGCACTTTTATACACTAACAATAAACTATCAAGAAGAGAAATTAAGAAAAACAATCCCATTTAAATTGCATCAAAAAGGGGTGCGTGGGTGGCTCAGTCATTAAGCGTCTGCCTTCAACTCAGATCATGATCTCAGAATCCTGGGATCGAGCCCGCATGAGGCTCCTTGCTCAGCGGGGAGTCTGCTTCTCCCCCTCCCTCTGTCTACCACTCTGCTTACCTGAGCTCTCTCTCTCTGTCAAATAAATAAATAAAATATTTTAAAAATATATTAAGAATAAATAAATAAATAGCATCAAAAAGAATAAAATGCCTAGAAATAACCAAGGAGGTGAAAAACCTGAACACTGAAAACTAGAAGACTTTGATGAAAGAAATTCAAGATAACACAAATAAATGGAAAGATATTCTGTACTCATGAATTAGAAGAATGAATATTGTCAAAATCACCCAAAGCAATTTATGGATTCAATGCAATCTCTATCAAAATACCAAATATTTTCACGGAAATAGAACAAGCAATCCTAAAATTTGTATGGAACCACAAAGGATCCCAAATAGCCAAAGCAATCTTGAGGAAAAAAGACAAAGCTGGAGGCATCACATTCCCTGACTCCAAACTATGTTACAAAGCTGTAGTTGTCAAAACAGACACATAGATGGATGGAGCAACGGAGAGAGCCCAGAAGTAAACTTATGCATACGTGGTCATTTAACTTATGACAACAGAGGTAAGAACACACAGCGAGGAAAGGACAGTCTCTCCAATAACTAGTGTTCAGAAAACTGAACAGTCATACGCAAAAGAATGAGACAGGATCACTGTCTTACACCAAATATAAAAATTAACTTAAAATGGATTAAAGACTTGAACGTAAGACCGGAAACTGTAAAACTCCCAGAAAAAAACATAGGGGGTAAGCTGTATGACATCACTCTTGGCAATTTTTTTTTTTTTTTATTCTACTCTAAGGGCAATGGCAACAAAAGCAAAAATAAACAAAGGGGAAAACATCAAACCAAGGAGCTTCTGACAGTAGGAAAAAAAAAATCAACAAAATGAAAAGGCAACCTACTAAATAGGAGAAGATATTTGCAGGTGATACATCTGATAAGGGGTTAATATACAAAATATATAAAGAGCTCATGCAACTCAATAACAAAAAAACAAGCAGTCTAATTTAAAAATGGGTGGAGTCTGAGTAGCCGTTTTCCCAAAGAAGACCTACAAATGGCTAACAGGTACATGCACACATTTACCATCACCGGTTCTCAGGGAAATGCAAAGCAGAACCACACTGAGATATTGTCTTACGACTGTCAGAATGACTTTTATCAAAAAGACAAGAAATAAAAAGTGGTGGCGAGGACGTGGAGAAAAGGAAACCCTCCTGTACTGTGGGTGGGAATGCAAACTGGTGCAGCCACTATGGAAAACAGTGTGGAGGATCCTCAAATATTAAAAATATATATGATCCAGCAATTTCAATTCTGGGTATTTATCCAAAAGATATATGCAGGGGCATCTGGGTGGCTCAGTCGGTGAAGCGTCTGCCTTCGGCTCAGGTCATGATCCCCAGGGTCCTGGGATCGAATCCGGCATTGGGCTCCTGCTCAGTGGGGAGTCTGCTTCTCCCTCTGCCTCTGTCCCTCCCCCCTCAGCTTGTGCTCTCGCTCTCTTTCTCAAATAAACAAACAAAATCTTTTAAAAAAACAAAATAAATAGAAGCTCATCTTTCCCAGACTACAGACGGATTCCACTGTTCCAGTAAGGAACATTATAGGACTCTCAAGATTCCTATTGTCCCGACTGCCCAGTGTACTCAGGGCAACTACCTGAGTGTAGAAAACAAGCAAAGAGGAAAAAAAGAAAGAGAGAGACAAACCAAGAAAGAGACTGAACTACAGAGAACACACTGACGGTGACCACAGGGGAGGGGGGTGGGGGATGGGGAAACGTGACGGGGAGGAAGGTGTGCACCTGTCGTGATGAGCACGGGGTGATGTATGGAAGTGTTGATTCGACATATTGTACACCTGAAACTAATATTACACTGAATGTTAACTACCTGGGATTTAAATAAAAACTTACAGTACACAACGAGAAGCAAGAAACAAAGACCCTACCCGTTACAGACGCTGCCTCGCTCTCAAACACACAGGGAACGTGCCTTCTGCTCTGCGTTTCTTCTCTAGACCGAGTGCTGCGCCAATGCCTCCTGAAAACCAAACTGAGCGCCTCATTGCCTGCGTCCTGGACACACACACACACACACACACACACACATGAATACACAAATACTGCCAGACATGCCCAAGTCTGGATTTAAGTGCAATTGTCCACTTGAAAATGAGTTGATTTCAGTTAAACAAACGGGACAAGATGGAGTTTTCTTGTATTCCCTTCTTTCACTCTTCTCTCAGTCTACTTGTGTAAGAGCAACTTTGGAAAGAAGGAGAGAAGCGGTAGGACAGCCAGGGAGACATCCAGTCAGGTGACCTTCCAAAGAGCCTGTTGGAAGAAGCATGGTGGACCGGCTGCCCAGAGCCGGTCCCGGTGTCCCTGGGGCCATGCATCTGCCAGGCTTCTTGAAGCCGAAGACGGGGCATTGCCGGGAAACCAGTTCCGTTCTGTTCCTGCCCAGTGTAAGATCATCACAACAGCAAATGTGACTGGGGGCTCCCTACCATCTGACCAAAGCTTCCTCGGAACGGCACCACAAACGGAGACTTTTCCTGCCCACTCTTTTCTTCCCTTTCTCCATTCATAGTTTCAGATTCAGCTCATGGCCCGAAGCTTCCCTGTCTGCTCATTCTTCCTCCTTTATTCTTCACAGGACTTTCCCCAGTAAATCTCCTGCACACCTAAGCCCCTCCAGCCATCTGCTTCTCTGAAGAACGTGAGTAAGGGACTTGGAGAGCATCACAGCTCATCAGTCTTGTGCTCTAATGAGGGCTCAGAGCCAGTATGAGAGGGATGTGCTTGCCTGGAAGAAGGAGAGGACCAGAGCTGCACACAGTGCTTATGGATGTAACAGAGCCTCCTCAAGGAACCGGAAAGCTGAAAGGAGTCGGAGAAGGGGGGGCAGGGGTCTATGAAAGAGGAGAAAGGAGGACCCAGGAAAGGGTGGTCCATGGAAAGGAGATGAGACAGAAGTTCACAAAGCCATGTTTCTATAAAAATAGGTGGGTCCCAAGTGCAGGACATGTAAGTAGGAACACAGTCGTAGGAAACAAGAAACGACGTTTCCATTGACATAAACAGGAATCAGGCACTTACGAAGTGATACGTTCTACCATAACATCGTTTTAAAAGGGGGGTGCAAAGAACCCAATAAAGGCAGAAAAGAGCAAAGATGTTTTCACTTTTTAAAGAGAAACAATAGGTAATTTCTCAATGATTCTCAAAATAAGCAGCATAATGTAAAGATTTTTTTAAACATTTATTTATTTTAGAGAGAGAGAGGAAGTGGGGGGGAGGAGCAGAGGGAGAAGGACAGAATCTCAAGCAGAGTCCCCACTGAGCGCAGAGCCTGGTGGGGACTTGATCCCAGAACCCTGAGAGCATGACCTGAACTGGAATCAAGAAATGGATGCTCAACCCACTGAGCCACCCAGGCACCCCAAATGACATAAAGATTTTCTAAAAAGAGTAAGAGCAGAGGTCGGAGGCTTGACAGCTGGGTTTGCCACTCACCTTGGGGGAGTTATTTAACTTCTCTGCTCCTCCGTGTCCTGGTCTGCTAATCTGGTTAATAGCAGGCTACTGTAAGCTGTCAGTGGATGGCAAGCACACAGAACGCAGCATCGAAAGCTAACATTTATTGAACACAAACTGCTCACCAGGGCTCAGGTGAGAGGCTTTCTGCAGAATATTTAAATTAATCCAAAGTGCTTATTACCCTAAGGTCTATGAGGTGTCAAAAAGGAGTGACCGATGTAAGTTACTGAACTAAATCTAGAGATTTTCCAAAACTTACGAAAATCAATGCATGAGCTAGACTATGTCACTGTTTAGAGAAATTCCGAGCTTACTATTCAGAATGCTACCCTGTTCCAGAACCCTTCCCAGATCAGATTCCTCCAAAACACAAACACCTTGTTACTCGTGTCACCACAGCCACCCTTCTAGAGCCTGACATACGGAGGACATTCCCAAGCAATAAAAGGACTACAAGTTTGAGGACCGCCTTTCCTCTTTGTCTTACTTGGAAATCATTCAAAACCAATGAGGAAAACAAAATCACGAATCCACTGTTTTGTGAAAACAGGAAAACGCTAAAACCCTACAAGTGAAAATAGGTACAGAGGCTGTCAAAAACAGTGAAGACAGAGCAGAAATGTGAGTGGGAAGAAGTTGAGAGAGAAAGCCAAGATGGGACAGAAAGCACAAGAAAAACAAGCTTTGTAAAGGAAAGGAAAGGAAGTGAAAGGAGAGAAGCCCGCCGTGAGGTGTAAAACCCTCCTGTGACGAGAGAAATAAGATGAGCAAGTGACGGGAATCCTGTCCACACAAGTCACAGCTGTAGGAACCCACCTGTGTCAGGGACAGGGCGGGAGAAAGGCTTTTCCTTGTGGAAAACATATACCTGTATGGATAGATCGATCGATTGATCAGTCATGGATCCTAAATCCATTGATGGGGAAGAAGTAAATTCCAAACAAACACATGCACAAAAGCATCAGCTGTTACTTCAACTAACCTAGAACAGAGATCTGGCCCTTCTCGGGATGAGTTTTAGACCAACATATGAAAAAGTTCACATATTTCAAAAACCGATAGTCAAAAGGAATCAGGGGCACCTCGGTGGCTCAGTCGGGTAAGCGTCTGACTCTTGATCTCAGCTGTTTATCTCAGGGTCATGAGTTCAAGCCCTGCGTTGGGTCCAGGCTGGGTGTGGAGCCTACTTAAAAAATGGGGGGAGGGCAGCACAGGATCTATTCAAACCTACCACAAGAAAAGAAGATAGAATTAAGAGGGGGGGGAAAGCCACATAAAGAAAGGACAAAAGGCAGAAAAACAAAGTCATAGAGCAGTTGAAAATTTGACCATATCTTACACAATACATTTTTTTTTAAAGATTTTATTTATTTATTTGACAGAGATAGAGACAGCCAGCGAGAGAGGGAACACAAGCATGGGGAGTGGGAGAGGAAGAGGCAGACTCATAGCGGAGGAGCCTGATGTGGGGCTCGATCCCAGAACGCTGGGATCACGCCCTGAGCCGAAGGCAGACGCTTAACCGCTGTGCCACCCAGGCGCCCCTACACAATACATTTTTAAATTAGCCAAATATTGCTATTTAGAAAGAAGTAGAGTCAAGATTCAAGAACTAAGATGAAGAGGAGGAAAAGCAAAGAGGGAAACAAAGAGAAGGGAAACAATGGGAGATAAAGCACAAACTGACAAAGCTCAGGAAAAAAAAATAGAAGAAAAAATTAAACCATCACAGAAATGAAGACAAAAGTGGAAGAGACACAATGAGGTATATCAGTAATTAAAGCAAAGCAGAAGACAAAGGATGTAGAAAAAATAAAAGCATGCAAAATAAACCATAAGTGCAACAAAGTTTTGAAAAAAATTAGCGAGGTTCATTTCCACCTGGAAGGTAAAGGTTGAAGACGACCATCATTCTTGTGGGAGAAAAGATGAGAAAAGAGCAGATAAATGGGGGGAAATATATTTTTCTTTAAAGTCACTGAAGATCTGTGGGAACAAACAAGTCTAGATAAATTAAATTATAAGGGGCGCCTGGGTGGCTCAGTCAGTTGAGCATCTGTCTTCGGCTCAGGTCATGATCCCAGGGTCCTGGGATCGAGCCCCACATCAGGCTCCCTGCTCAGCAGGAAGTCTGCTTCTCCCTCTGCCTCTGACCCCCAACCCCGTGCTCATGCTCTCTCTCTCTCTCAAATAAATAAAACCTTTTAAAAAATTAAATTATAAGAAGGAACCAGGCTTCTGTAGGTGGCAAAGATGCGTGTCACTGTTACCTCTGTGGGGCTGGAAGCGTGGAGAAGTGGAAACGGAGCCCCGCGGAAGGCAGTGGACCTTCGAGGAGACCAGCAGAAACCAACCTAACTCCCAGGAGCCACACGCTGTCTGGTGTGGTGAGAGCAGAAATCCGGGGCTGCTGTTTCCTGTATGCCAATTTTCTTCTACAAGACCTCGCTGGGTAAACAGCGGTATGGGGACTTGTCTGGAAGACAGAATGATTGTACAGACTTGCACTGCTCAGATCCAAAAGAAATATGAAGGAATAACGGTGGGGAATTTCCCCAACGGGATCAAGATATTAACCATGCAGTCAAGCTTAGCAAATCTCAAGCAGGATGAATGAAGGGTTCCATTCCTAGGTACATCAGCGTGAGAAAAAGGTAAAAAGGAAAATCTTACAGGCAACCGGGGCGGGGGGAGGGGAAGACATGTTAAAGTCAGGGTTAAAAAAACAAAAAAGAATTTTAGCTGACTTCTCATCAAAATAATGGAAGCCGTGACAGAAGGAAAGTTAGCTTTAATGCTGAAATAAGGGGCGCCTGGGTGGCTTAGTTGGTTAAGCATCCGACTCTTGATTTTGGCTCATGCCATGATCGCAGTCCTGGAACCAAGCCTTGCATCGGAAAAAATGGCTTTGTTTTTTATACCTTATAATATAAATTCCAATTGGATGAAGTGTTATAATGAATCCATAGGGAACCGGAATAATCTAGAGGGAAAACGGTTGTCCATCTGACTATGGGGAAGAACTTCGTAATAAGACTTTAATGCCAGGAGAATAAAGGTTTGAGGTTTGATTCACTTGACTCACAAAATTCAAATATTTATACTTGGCGAAGACATAAAACCAAAAGACATCCAAGAAATTAGGGATATTGTTTTCGCAAATCATATCACAGACAAAGGGGTAATCATGGGTAAAAAAAGAAGATATGCTACAAATCAGTAAGACTAAAAATCCAGTAGAGAAAGAGGCAGAGGCCATGAAAGGCCATTCAAGACCATGCACAGAGAAACACGTGACAAGGTGCTCTACTTCACAGATAGTAAGAAGAATGCAAATTAAAAAAAATTAAAATTGTTAAAATTATTTAAAGTTATGCAGAAAGGTCATTTTTCACTGTCTGTTCATCTAAAAGATCCATGCTCTTTTTGGCAAGGCTTTGGGAACAGCCCGTCTCATCGTTGCTTATGGAAATAGAAGCCGACACTTCCTGTAGATGGCAGATTAGTCAGCATTCATATAAGTTACAAATAAATGTGTCTCTGATCCAGCAATTCCATTTCTACAAAACTTAGCCTATAGAAACAATCAAGAAAGTACAAATTTAGCCAATGAAACACCATTTGTAAAAGCAAATGAAAAGAAACAACCCGAATACCTGTCAATAAGGGAGCCGATACATTACTCAGAGTCGATTACGGTAGAAGAACACCACGGCTATAAAAATAAGGAAGCACTTTGTGCACTGATACAGAAAGTCCGTAACTTGACAACATAGGTTGTTAAGCAAAATAATAATAATAAACTGCAAAACAGTGTGGATTATAGAACTTTAAGAAAAAGAAAGAAAAATATTTTTGCTTCAATATGCATAAATATCTGGAAGGATTCACTAGACTGATAACAATGAAAATCTTCAAGATGGGTGGAGAGCAGGGACACACAGATCAAAGATTGGACTGCTTTGTTCAATTCCCTGCAATAAAAATGTTGGCCAGCATAGGTCCTCATCTGCGGCTCTACTGGGGAAGGCTCCACTTCCAAGCTTAGATGGTAATTAGCAGTATTCAGTTCCTTGCAGGCTGCCAGACTGAAGGTCTCTGTGCCTTGCTGGCCAGAGATCACCCCCAGTTCCTTGCCAGGTGCCTCTCTCCACTGGGAAGTACACAAGATGACAGCTTGCTCTTCAAGGCCAACAAGGAGGAAAGTGTCTCCTTCCAGATTGGAAGTTATGGTATTATCCAAAAGCCAATATCCAATAACCCCATATACGTAATCCCATACATCCTGACCCCTTTGCTGTATTCTCTTAGTTGGAAGCAAGTTACAGGTTCCTTCCCCCACTCAAGAGGATGGCACAACACAAACGGGAAAATAGCAGGAGGCAGAGAGGTCCTGGAGGCCTCTTTAGAATCTACCCACCACATTCAGCACAAGAGAAAAACAAATTAATATTCTCTAACCCCAAATCTTACCATTGATCTTCAAGTAGTTGTTCGACTTCCCTATTTTAATATTGATCTCCCGCTAGCTTGCTGTTTGCAGCTAAATTGTAAGTACTCTCTGGGCCACGGATGATTTGACGGCCTATTGGCTAGTGGGCTGAGTTTTTTGTTGGTAATCCACACCTCATGTCTATTCTACCCCCTACTAGTTAAGAGTCTGAAAACTCTTAGCTGGTTGCATTTCTTCATGATCAGTGTCTCCACTGGAGAGCTGTGTCAGATGTTAACCAAGTGCCTTGGGAAGAAGTTGCTGGAAGGCAGATACAGTAGGAAACAGTGGGTCCTGTACTTTAAATCGAGGAGGCTACATTTAGAGGGGCCAATGGCACTTCTACCACACTGCTAATTCCAAAATCTCATTAATCTTATTTCTAGAGCTATTCCCAGGGGTAGAAACTGAAGAAGCATCCGAATTGTGTGTTTCAGTCGACCAATGCAGAAACCTCCTTGAAGAACTATTTTTAATGTTACATTTGTTCTTCAGACCTTTTAGAGGTTCTAAATCCAACTCCTTCAAGAAAATGTCTGAGAACGGGACTCCTCCCTCCAGAAAATTATTCCGAGTTTTCTTTTGTAGAAACACTACATGCCCAAGGTTTCCAGCAGTGTTGTTTGTTTTTAGATAGCAAAACTCACAGTATGCTTTTTCATTCAACTGTGAGCAAAACAATAGCAGTAACATGAATAAATCCCATTTCTAAAGCAGTACCCGCACAGATTGGTCAGTCCTAGCAAGAGGCCTTATCCAGAAAAAGAAACTGCTGGCTTTAAGTTTTCCTACATGTTCTTTTTTACTTTCTTTTTTTTTAAGATTTTACTTATTAGACAGAGAGAGAGACAGCCAGCGAGAGAGGGAACACAAGCAGGGGGAGTGGGAGAGGAAGAAGCAGGCTCCCAGCGGAGGAGCCTGATGCGGGGTTCGATCCCAGAACACTGGGATCACGCCCTGAGCCGAAGGCAGATGCTTAACAACTGATGCACCCACGCACCCCATGTTCTTTTTTACTTCTTGTTCTCTAAGACCTTTATATGAGGATTTCTTTAACCGTAACACAACTACATTTAAAAAAAAAATCACTGAACTCAAACAGGTGTCCTTGAGGCTCTTCACACCGTAAATAAAGCACTCTCCGACCATACAGAAGCAGAGAGAGACAAAGAGAAACAATTGTTCAACTCATTCTGTTTGTTCATTGACATTTCTCCTGCTCATTTTCTTCCCCTTCTTTATTTCCCAGCCCTTGAAAAGTATTACTCCATATTTTTTCTGCCACTATTTCTAACTTAGCTTTTTAAATTGCTTTTACCATGAGGTAGAGCTGAATATACACTAACATACAAAAATGTTCCCCTCGAGTGAGGGGAACAGAAATCAGAAAAGTTAGAATAGGAGTCCCATTTTTGTGTTTATATATACATAATAAATCACAGTAAATACACATTTACTTTTCCTGGCATTTAAATCTATTTATTTTAATCTATTAACATATTAATCAATTTATGATGGTAGAGAAAATAGATTAAAATACAAGAAAAATACCTACCAAATTTTCTACACAGCAACATGGGGAAAGATGACAATTGGAAAATGGGACCTTCGGTCGATAGATGGGAATTTCTTTGCTTTTTAAAAATAAATGTCTGTTACTTTTACAAGGAAAAAAGCCAACGTTTTCAAATGGCATCTGTTTGCATAATATCCAGTTTTCCCAGAGCTGCCCCATCTCGTTCTGCCTGTGACTGATGCTCGGCGGGGTTTTGACAAGGACGGAGTTCAGGGGCACCTGCTTCCCCGTCTCTTCCCACAAAATGTCGTTACCTCAGAAAGAGACGTGCAACCCACAACGCAGCCCTAAACGCGTGCCCCTTCCCCCTGGGACCTGAGGGCCGCAGCCGTCTGTAGCCGCAGCGCACCCACCCCTGCAGAGCCCCTCTGAGCTTCCACCCGCTCCAAGAGCAGAGCCGCTGCCCGCCGCGCACCGCACCTGCCGCGACTGTCGGGCTTGGGGACTTCCTCAGCGCTTCCCCGGGGAACCTAATCGGCTGCTTCAAAAACTCAATTATAAAAGAAATCACTGTGTAAATGGGAGCCCAAAGGATAATTTCAAAAACAATAATAACTACAGTCATAAAACCTTGTACTTGGAGAGCACTTTATATTTCTCGCTCTGCTTTTTTGCCCCTTCTCTGTTCGGATTCTCACACTAATTCCGGGAGCTACGAGAGGCAAGTACAGAGAGTCTCCGCTTGGTGCCACTTCGCATTTCACCCATGCACTCACTCAACTCCGCTGAAATCCTTACACTTCATTTTTTGGCTGATTAATCTGCTTAATCATCAGCTCACCTGCAATCTCCAAAAAAAGCTCAAGGCTTTTCTATCTAGGGAACATAGCTGAAATAAGCATTTTCCTTCTCCTGGGAAGAAACACAGTGTAGGAGGAGCATGGCAGTTGGAGTCAGACTTCTGGTCTCACCTTGGTTCTGCTGCTGAACAGCTCATGCAGCCTTGGTCAAATTCCTTAACCCTCCCAGCCTCAGTTTTCCCATCCATAAAACAGGGATCATAATTCCTCCTTAATAGGGCTGTTGGAAGGATTCTATGAGACCCTGGGACAAAGCAGCTGGCTCTAAGAAACTTCACAAAACATTTGGAATTTGGCAAAATCCTTCCCCTGGCCCCATCTGCTGGAGACAAAGAGTAAAGCCATGGCTATTCAGTCCGGCTGTTCTTGGACGTCACGTACAGAAATGCGTAACACCGAAAAGCAGGAACTCACTGCATCAATGTCTGTGTGTTGTAGTAAAGGAAACAGGGGGACCCGACTCCGAGTCTGCAGCTCGCTGGTGACAGACCTTCAGACTTGGAGTCCACGACCCAAACAGAAGACGTTTGGGGCTGGATCTACAAGGACGTAAGACAGGCGCCCACTTCTGGCTCCATTTCTGTTTCAAGTGAAATCTCTTTCCTACCTCAGAACCCTTGTCTCCTTCACCTGCCCCATCCCCACAGAGAGAGACACTTCTATGTTTACAAACTCTGCCAAAGGTCTGTAGGGATGATGTTACCACAAGCCATTTACATGGATGAGTGGACATTAGGCTCTAGCAAGTTCTCCAGCAAACTGACACGAGCAGCTCCTCACGAGGAGCCTCTCTGTGGAGACCCCAGCTTCCCACCATAGAGCTTGGACCCCGTTCTCCCTTGAGTCTCTATTACCTCCAATTCCTTCACTTAATTTTTCAGAAAATGTCACACTTCCGCCCGCGTCTCGGCCCTGGACCCATATCTGCTCAACCACACGTTCCTTACTAAGGCCCGGTGAAATCAAGGCCCATCCATTCGGACACATGGCTACACCACCAGAGAGCACAGGTTCGGTCGTTTCTTCCCGTCTATACCCAAATGCCTCTGTAAATAAAAGGGCACCGTATAGGTATTCACATCCCCCCCAAAATAAATAGTACCACCTCTCCCCACCGTCTCTCCCTAACCTCACACATAAACGTAAAAAGCAGAAGCAGCGATAGTTACATTGTATTTTTTAACCTGAATTTTTTCATCCTGATACTCAAAGCAACAATACATAGTGAGCCTGATTACCTATGAATGTTAAAGACGAAAGAGAAGTCAAAAATAATTATCACGAAACTCGGGGAATTGGAAGGAGAAGCCGTTGAGATGCATGAGGAACTGTGTAGTTTTGTAAGCTGTGGGTCTGAGATCCCTCGCGTGGACCGCACAGACGTCTTCGGTACTGAGCTGGCCGTGCAAATGCAGGGCAGAAGGAAGAGGTCGGGACGGGGGCTTGGGTGACACACAGCTCAGCATAAAAGAGATGACTGCAGGAGAAGCTGGGTTCCTCAAAGAGAAAGCAACAAAAGGAAAGAAGGAAAGAACAAAGCTTGAGCCGTGGGCAATGCCTAGAGTTAGCAGCTGCTCAGAGAAAGAAAAAACAATGACACCGAAGACCCGTAAGCCGGGTAGAGAGTGGAAGAGCGTCCGGAGAGAATCAGAACAACGTGCCCTCAGCAAAGGCACAGCAACAGGGAACTTCAAGGGAGCGCGGTGAGTAAGCTCGGAGGTCGTGGGTAGGTCAAAGATAATTGCTTCGCGAGGTCTGCGAAAGGGCTGGATCTCTTACCACTTTAGTGCTTCCGTGTGTTGGGAATAAAATTCGGATCTCAAGATGGTAGTAGCATCAGCATCACTGAGAACATTCACCGAGCACTTCACCTGTGCCCAGGGTGGCCAGATGGAATACCGGATGCTCATTTAACTTTGAATTTTACGTACATAAGGAGTATCTTTAGTGTATCTTCCATGTCATATGAATACTTTTTAAAAATAGGCATGCCCAATTTCTGAAAAATCTGAAATTCAAAATTAACTGGGGGTCCTGTATGTTCACACACACAGGCACTCCATGAAGCATTTTACATACATAATTCATTTACTCCTTACGACATTCAATTCATTTAGGAGGTCTGTGGTGTTTTGTTTCTCCCTCCTCTAAAAAAGTCATAAAGGATCTGTACTGATGGGAATAACTCTAATTTTACTTATTTGCACTGATTAATATAGCTATTTATTAAGGCATATTTGTGCTGGGAATACAACAGGGAACAGAACAGACACTATTTCCTCCCTTATGGAGTTTATTACATAGTTTTCCTCTCTTAGCCCCTCAGCAGAAGGAGGCCAGCAGACTCACTAAACCCCTGTGTGTGCACGTGCGCGTGCATGCCGCGTGTGTGCATGTGTGTGCAGGCGTGTGTTTGTGTTGGTGCAATGTCTCCCGAGTAGTCTCCCAAGAGCTTCAAGGGCACTCAGATGTAGAGTGAAGTGCTGTGTCCAGCACCATACCACACACAGGGTCAGCAGGGGCGAGTGTGCTACGAACATTCAAATCCTTTTATTCCAGATAAGGAATTATTTAGAAGGTAGACGGAGAATAGAGAGTTTAGAGAATGCGTATTTCCAGAATACCTTAAAAGTATGAAAAACTAAACAGCAATGTAGAATATAATTTACCTGATCCAGTAACCTTTTATTAAAAAGTCTTGCATTTCACCCTACATACATAAGGCAAACATAGATCCCTAAACTGGTACAACATAATTGGTCTGAGAACTGCTGAACACATTAGAACTTCGAGTTCAATGTCTTAATAAGCTACACTATTAACAGAGATCTCAAAACTTACATTATGAACCATTTCCGCAGTGGACTCTGATACACCTTTTTATACAACTTTTATCAAGGGGCTTAGGAATACAGCAAAAGGAGCCTGGAATAAAGTATAAAACAACCCAAGACAGTTTTCCTGCATCAGCACTTACTAACATTCTAATTTGCATAAGTCACCCTTTCTCTTTGAGCCTAAATGTTCTTATCTGCAGCAATCCTTGCCTAATACAAACGGCCACTGTGCAAGGTTGCATACATTAAAGTTTCCCATAAATTGTATGGGGCACCAGGTGGCTCAGTCGGTTGAGCATCCAACTCTTGATTTTGGCTCAGGTCATGATCTCAGGGTCTTGGAATCAAGCCCCATAAGAGCTCTTCGCTGAGCATGGAGCCTCCTTAAGATTCTTTCTCTCCCTTTCTCTCTGCCCCTCCCCCACTGCTTACATCACACACTCTAAAAAAAGAAAAAAAAGTTTCCCATAAATTGTAAATACTATACAAATAGAAGGAGGCCTCGTTATTGTTATTTTCAAGTATAAAAGGAAATATGGTTCATGTAATACAAATTTGGTTAAGACATGATTTTGGAATTCACCTGATACAAACTAATTTTGCATTTAACAATGTGATATTTTAATTATCATATGGTTTCACTCATATGTGGAACATAAGGAATAGCACGAAAGACCATAGGGGAAGGGAGGGAAAACTGAATGGGGGTGGGAATCAGAGAGGGAGACAAACCATGACAAACTATGGACTCTGGAAAACAAACTCAGGGTTTCAAAGGTGAGGGGGGTGGGGGGATGGGTTTTAGGGAGGGCATGTGTAGTGATGAGCACTGGGTGTTATACACAACTACTGAATCACTGAACACTACAACAAAAACGAATGATGTACTATACAGTGGCTAACTGAACATCATAAAAAAATAAAAAATAAGAAACAACAATTGTTGGAGAGGATGTGGAGAAAGGGGATCCTCCTACATTGTTGGTGGGAATGCAAGTTGGTACAGCCACTCTGGAAAACAGTGTGAGGTCCCTTAAAAAGTTAAAAATTGAGCTACCCTATGATCCAGCCATTGCACTACTGGGTGTTTACCCCAAAGATACAGATGTAGTGAAGAGAAGGGCCATATGCACACCAATGTTCATAGCAGCAATGTCCACAATAGCTAAATCGTGGAAGGAGCCGAGATGCCCTTCAACGGATGACTGGATTAAGAAGTTGTGGTCCATATATACAATGGAATATTACTCAGCAATCAGAAAGAACGAGTTCTCAACATTTGCTACAACATGGACGGCACTGGAGGAGATAATGCTAAGTGAAATAAGTCAAGCAGAGAAAGACAACTATCATATGATTTCTCTCATCTATGGAACATAAGAACTAGAATGATCAGTAGGGGAAGAAAGGGATAAAGAAAGGGGGGGTAATCAGAAGGGGGAATGAAACATGAGAGACTATGGACTATGAGAAACAAACTGAGGGCTACAGAGGGGAGGGGGGTGGGGGAATGGGATAGACCGGTGATGGGTAGTAAGGAGGGCACATATTGCATGGTGCACTGGGTGTTATACACAACTAATGAATCATCGAGCCTTACATTGAAAACCGGGGATGTACTGTATGGTGACTAACATAATATAATAAAAAATCATTATAAAAAAAATAAATAAATAAAAAATAAAAAATAAACGAGCAGACTCAAAAAAAATTAAAAAATTAAAAAAATAAAAGGTACCAGTAAATTAAATTTTGAAAGTGAATAAGTAAATATACATATAATCAATAAAACTCTTTCCTAAATAAAAAAAATGTGATATTTTAAAGGCATCATAGTATGGTATAAAGCATTTGTCTCATTTTATCCACTAACTAGCTGTGTTAGCAGTTTCCTCATCTGAAAAATGAGATTTATTATACTCTGTGGTCTTTCCCAGGCCTGTTCATCTCTATGATAGCTACATCTGCAATGACAGTAGGACAAGAGGGACCCAAACACGTCTAGATGCTGAAGTAAAGTTAGCCTAGATTTACATTTTTGTTTCAGAGGATTCACAAAATGATAATTCACACATGGGTCATGAAATCAAAATTCTAAAACATCAACAGAAGGCAAAGGTTTGATTCCTTCTGTCTCAGATATCTCTTTCTAGAAGAATTCAGCCTGATAACCTGTTTATCTTGCAAATATTTAGGAAACCAACTCAATAACAGATTCTCTCTCCCTTTCAGTCTCCCCTCCATGTGCTCGTGCTGTCTTTCTCTCTCTGTAAAATAAATAATCTTAAAAAAAAAAAAAAAGACTTAATATTGAGTACTATGATTTCTCCAACTTGATCCTTCTTCTTAAAAATAGATTAGGCTATTCAAGTTCCCTTTTTCATAAAACGTTGGAATCATCTCATCTCTATCTATGGGATGATACTAATAATGAAAGATCAATTTGGAGAGATACAACATCTTACTTCCAATGTTGAAACTTCCAATCCATTTACATGGTATGTCTTTTCAGTCATTTAGATCTTTTATTTCTTTCACCAGTGTTTTGTAGTTTTCAGCATATAGGTCCTTCCTCTTTTTTTTAATGCCTATTATAAATGGCATATTCACAAATTTTGGTTTCAAGGTTTTCATTGCTTTGTTTAAAGAAATGTACAACCTTTTTATGTCTTCATCTTATGTCCTACAATATTACTAAACTCACATGTTCTAGGAATATTTTTGTAGATAATTTGAATATTCTACATAAATAACCATCTTATCTGTGAATAGAGTGTTTTATTTATTTATTTTCCAATCTGGATTGGGTTTTTTTGTTTGTTTATTTGCCTGTTTCTTTATTTTCCTTACTTTGCTGGTTAGGTCTTCCAGTATGATGTTGAAGAAGAATGGCAGTTGTTTTAAAATTGATGTTCAATTGGTTTGTCTAATCATTTCTTCATCACTACATTAAGACCATGCACCCTTGTCAGGAAAACTACAAAATGATTCTGTGATCCTTCAGAAGGCATATAATAAACTGAATCATTGTTTTTAACATATATTTACATTCCATTCATACCTTGAAATTATTCATGCCCTCCAGTTCAGACCAGATCTTTTTTTCCTGATAAAATTTCTCATTTTCCCAAAATTGTTAGGCTTTTTCTGGTATTTACTCATCTCTATACAGTAGAGGATATATATATACATATATATGTATATTTTTTTAAGACAGTTACACATTGAGTAGAAGAAATGGATATTTCTATATTTTGATATACATTATTCTGAAAATATCATTTTATGTAGTATGATAAATAGTATGCTATTAACATTTATTATATTAGAAAGTTATTTTTGCTTTTTATGTTTCCCCTATATAAAACAAAAAATATGGTTTATATTTTTATTTGACCCAAGTTTGATTTCTTTCCCCACTCTGATTTATAGATAAGAGGTTAGATAAGAGGTTCTCAGTATTCAGTGTATGTAGTGCCTCATTTATCATGGCAGTTTTCATTAAAAATTATAAATGAGGATATAAAGTCTCTTAAAAGCATCACTGAATAATAGAATCAGATAAATTACTAAGAGATCAGCTGCTATGGTTTTTAAACTGAAAAACAGAAAATTATTTAACACAGTTCTTAGCACAGCATTTGCCTTAACTAAACACTGGTTCTCTTATTCACCCTTTCCTCTCTCTCTGGGCAGGGAGATATAATGCCTCGATAGCAAAATCAAAAATGCTTGATTCTGAGACCTGTGTTCTCTTTCAACACTAATACTGCTTGTAGTTGAGATTTAGTACAAAACTAGCCCACCACTGTTCTCTCTACGGATTCTTATACTGGTTCCCAAAGCACATTTTGTGATGTGCTGGAGCCACTTCAGGATGTGGTGAGTCTGGCTGCATATTGCAGCTAACTATCTCAACTATGCAAATGAAGCTGCAACATCTGTAATTAGCAAGGATCTCACTGTAAATCATTTGACATGAATAAGCATCCTCATTGCACTTCAGGAAAGGCTTTTTAATTAACAAGGTCTAATAATTTTAAAGGCTTAATGAGCAATTACACTAAAACCAATGATAGCACTAAGAAGATTCATCCTAATTTACTGTTTTTTCTCCGATGTGATTTCTAATTATAGCAAAGGCAAGATCATGATTGAGGTTCTACCCTTATCTATAGACCATTTTCATTACAAAATGAATCTTCCCATTGCCTAACACTATGCATTCTAACTAGTGGGTAGGAAAAAGAAGAGAACTGGTATTTATTAAAGATAATTAATATCAAGATTTTCTTATATATTAACTCATCTAATATGTATCTAAATAGTAGTATATGATAAATATTATTATTATTATTTATTATGTGTCTTATTATATCCATATTTCTAATATGAGGAAACATAGACTCAGATATATTTAGGAACTTCTCTGAAGATTAGAAAGATAACATGAGAAGGAATTTGAGTTGGTCCCAGATTAACAGACTTTAAACCTAATGTCTTTCCCACTGTATTACACTGTCTCTTTTGTATTCCACTGTAGTTACATACTATTATTAATTCAGTGTCCAACACTAGCAATTGAACTTTTATTCCTGTTTACGCATTTTGATTAAAAAATTGATATATTAATATGCATCTCATATTTTTAAATTTTTATTTGAGGTGATTTTATCTCATTCCCATGGAATATACTATGTCTTTATTTAGCAAGTCATATCATGCATGTCTGATGTCAAGCTAATTTATAAATGGAAGACATGTGTAAATAGCTATCCATTATACTTCTGTTACACCTGCTTCTGCCTTCACTGCATCCATCACTTCTGCTTATTGTCTGAACACATGGGGGAAAGATGGCTTTCCTGAGTCTCATAATAATATCCACCAGTGTCTTGTGATCCCCCAAAATCTCTTACAGTCACTTGTTTTTTCTTCTGTTCACTGTGAAGTCAGTTCATTAGCTTTATGCAAACATACAGATATACATAATGAAAAATATTAATACCATTTTATTTGGGGGACCCAAGAGCAGAAATTAGTAGCAAATCTTAGTTCGGGATAGCCAATGTCTTTTTTGGTTTTGTTTTGTTTTTCACTAGCTCTTGTCTATTTTGATCATAGCAATATTGGTTAAATGAATTGAATGAATCTGAGGGCCCTCACTTCTTTCTGCTTTCTCATCTGGAAGGCTTGAATTATAAAACCAAACTACCAGCAATCCCAGAACACTTAATCGTTGCTGGTAATGACCTATCAGAACTAATATTTTAGAATCTGTCTCCATCCTAATTTAAGTCTTCCAAACCATGGTCATCCGAGTAATAACCAACGAAATAAAATTTTCACTCTTTATTCTGTCCTTTGGGGGAACTTATGTAATGTCAACAAAATCAGATCTGAGCCTACAAGACTATGTAGAAGTAACTGGACAGAAAACATCAGAAAAATTCACTTCCAAATGCATTCATTTCCCCAGTGCCAAACACAAATGTATCAGTTGGGGAAATCTAATCTCTCCAGAGGACCAAGGTCACAAAACATTGTGGGTTCTATGAAAAGCCTAACATTTTATTTTAAATTGACAACATTGCCCCATCGAGTTGAAATTCCACAGCTCCTGTACAAGTGCAATTTAGTTTCGGTTCTTATTAAGCAGACTCACAACACTTTAAAATGAAACCAATCATTCAGAAAGAAATTAGAAAATGTGCTCTGGAAATGAAAATGGTAAAATAAAAACAATGGATCTAATATTTTCAACAAGTCTAAGAATCCATCCGAAAAAAGAAAGGCTCAAGGGACAATATCAATATTAACCGCCTTGCTTAACAGCTCCCCAGAGAGTGAGGACTAATTAAAAACTAGCCATTCCATATTTCTACTAAATGAATACATGGTATTACGGAAGGAAACATGCATCCAGCTCCATATAAGTAAAAGTAAGCTAGCCCTTCACTACATAAAAATTTGCCAAACCATACGTGTTTAAGGACAGCGACTGTTAGAAAGGAAATTTAGATCCTAGATCCCTGTATCCACAAAAAAGAAAAACAAGGAAGACCAATAGATTCTGCCTCTCACCTGACCGAACCCTTGCCCTGCCTTCTTATCTTCTCTCCTTAGTTCACTGGTATGTTTTAGTTAACAGACAAACACTATGTCAGGCACTACAACAATAAAAAAGAAGACAAGACATGTCCCTCATCTGCTTTGATGAATTTAATAGTTTATAGGTGAAGGAAAAGAGAGAAGGAGAGAAAACTGGCATTTATCCCTAGCAAGAAGAATGTATAGTAGTTAAGGATATGGGCCCCCAATCCAGACCACTCTGGGTTCAAATCCCAACACTACCACTTACTGGCTCTGTGATCTTGAGTAAATTACTTAACCGTGCCTCAGTTTCCTTACCTGTGTAAAGGGATGATAATAGGCTCCCCTAGGCCCAATAAGAGAAATAAACAAGGAAACACATGACATAAGGCCTCACTAAATATTAACTGTTGTCACTGGATACTTCATGTCTAGTACCATACTAAGTGCTTTTGGATACTTTCACTTTTGGCTTCACATCATCCATTGTGATAGCTACCCAATTATACAGTGAGACAACTGACATGCTGACAATTCAAATTCATTGTCCAATGACAAACATTAAGTGGTGTTGCTAAGACTGGACTCAGATCTAATTGCAAAGCTTGTATTCTTACCACTATGTATGCCTATCTGATTTATTTTAAGGCATTTTACAAGATGTCAGTTTTAATACTTTTTGAAAGGGCTAGAGGAATCCAATCAATGATTCCATACTTAAAAAAAGAAATTGATGCTTTTAAAACTTGGCTTAACAAGATTTCCCTTCCATTTAAGTTGGATCTAATTAACTCATGTCCTAATTAACTATCATATAAGTGGACGGCAAATTAACTTGATCTTCTCTCCATACTGATCATGTTCCTCTCTTTTAGAACACCTTTTTAGAATAATTATAATTGGCCATACAAATATTTTTAGAAAACTGAGTTTTCAAAATCTGCTGTATCAAGAAAACAGAAGTACAACTCATCCTCCCATATAAGATGATGGATATGACAGACCACCCTGGGTTCAGAGGATATGACTGGCATCCAAACTTATATCTACTCCTGTAGCCGGCTCTTGGCCCAGGTCGTATACTACTTGTCAGGTCTTCCATCCCTCAGTCTTCCCAGCTGCAAACCCAAAAGACACGAAGACTCTGAATCCATTTATTTGCTCAACGTATATTTACTGAATGCCTTTAGAGTTCCAGGCACTGTTAGCCTCTGGAGAGGCTACCATAAACAGAGCAAAGTCCCTGCCTGCATGGAGATACGCTTCCTAGTGGGAGAAGAGATGCCTTAAACGGATAGGCTATCCAAGGGTAAAAAGTGCAATGAAAAATAACGACAACAAAAGAAAAAAAGGTAGTGTATGCCATGTGGATAAAGTTGTAATATGAAATTGATCAGTGAAAACTCACTGAAAAGATAATGCTTGAGCAAACACCTGGAGAGGTGAGGGAGCATGTCACATGAAGAGAGACATCCCAAGCAGGGTTAAGAGCAAGTGTGAAGGCCCTTTGCTAGAAGATGTCTAACACATCTGACTAAAGCAAGTGAAGCACAGAGGCAGGAATTTGATGACAAAAAGGACGTGCGCAGGAGATGAAGTCAAAAACGTAATTAAGGGACCAGGTGGTGCGGTGCCGGGTAGAGCACTACTAAACGCTCTCCACTTACCTGAGTGAATGTGAAGACGCTGCAGATTTTAGAGCAGAGAACTAGCAAGACTTTACTTATGTTTTAAAGAATTCTTTTTGTTGCTATATAGAGAATAGATTGTATGGGATTAATGGCAAACACAAAGACAGAAATGAGTATTTTTATATCAGTAGAAGAAATTTAATGTGTTTAACAGAAAACAGAAGAGAATAAAAAGGAAATAAAAAAGTACAGTAAATGTAAAACATGAAATTTGGTGGCAAGAATAAGTCCTACTGTATCAATAAAAATAAATATAAATGGGTATAATTTATCAATTAACAAACAGAAAGACTGAGGTTAGGAAAAAATATGTATATAAATAGGGGTTCCTGGGTGGCTCAGTCAGTTAAGCATCTGCCTTCAGCTCAGGCCATGATCCCAGGGTCCTGGGATCAAGCCCCACTTCAGGCTTTCTGTTCATCAGGGAGCCTGCTTCTCCCTCTCCCACTGCCCCTCTAACTCCACTCATGTTCTTTCTCTCTGTCTCATTATTAATATGTTGTGTATAAGAAACTCTCAAGGCAAACAACTTGGAAAAATTTTAAAGGTTGAATAGGAAAAGGTTTTTTAATTACTAAGCAAATATGAAACAGAAAAGAGCAATATTATTATCTGACAAGATATGAGGAAGGAAAAAAGTTACACAAAGGAATATTACATGCTGGTAAAAGGAGCGCTAGAACAAGATGACATACCTCTATCAACATCACTGTACCTAAGAATGGTGCTTGAAAATATGTCAAGTAGCAACGGACGTAATTAAAGAAAGAAATACATAAATGAGTAATAATAACTGGAGATTTAACACACCCATCTCAGAAAATGAGAGATGAAGGAGACAAAACATAAACAGACACCAGATTTGAATAATATTATAAATATACTGGTGCTAACATACACACCGACAGACACAGACACCAAGAAATCTACACATAAAAGAAAGAGTACACTTACCATGATGAGCACTGAGTAATGTGCAGAATTCGGGACCACTATATTGTACACCTGAAACTAATATAACACTGTATGTTAGGTATATAGGAATTAAAATAAAAACTTGATAGGAAAAAGAAATCTATAACTAACAAAGTAGAACACTTATGGAACATTTACAAAAATAGACCATATGTTAAGAAAAAAGAAATCACCAATAAAAGCCCAGTATTAATATTATGTAGACTATATATACTGACCATAATACAATAAGATTAAAAAATAGAAACAAAGAACTTAAAAATTTACATATTTGAAAAAAACTAAATAGAATATTTCTAAAAAAGTTAAAAGAAAATCATATATGAAATTTAATATTTTGATGTTAGTGATTACAAAAACAATGTATTAAAATTGGGCAGAGGTAGCTAAAAAGAGTAAGATTTTTTCTTAACTCCCAAAGAGCCAATTTTCACCCTTTTGAAGGTGACATCACCCCTGCTGAGAATGCACACCCTAAATAATCTTCCAATTTACAGGAATTGAAGGGCACAGAGGGAGATATGAAATAACACAACAGAGATGCGATCAGCAAAAGCTAGAGAGTGCTTATAAATATATATGTAAATGAAAGGATAAAACAAGCACATTTTTTAAATACTTAACTATAAGAAGGGAAAAACTAATAAGGTAGAAAGGAGATAGAAGTTTAAATTATCTTAATATATCTTGTTCTGTAGAATTTACTTTGCAACTATTGATTTTTCATAATTAAAAGCACAGTTAAATTTGAAAGAAAAATGAAACAAATTAACTTACAGGGCAACTTAAACCACAGGAACTACTCAATTTCTTCAACAAATGCATAGCAAGAAAAAAACTGAAGGGGAACGTATAGTTCAAAAGTAACTTAAAAGACAGTTCACAAATTGCAACATAGGGAACATTTTTCCATATTGATTCAAACAAATAAACTGTACCAAAAAAAGTTCCTCGGACAACTGGGGAAATTTAATATTAAGATATCACTCAGTTTTAATGCCACAGAAATAAAACAGATCATAAGAGATTACTGTGAACAATTACATGTCAACAAATTGGATTACCTAGAAGAAATGGACAAATTCCTAGAAACATATAAGCTACCAAAACTGAATCATGAAGAAATAGAAAATCTGAACAAACCTATAATTAGCAAGAAGATTGAATTAGTCACCAAATATCTCCCAAAGGGGAAAGCCCAGGACCAGATGGCTGTACCGGTGAATTCCACCAAACATTTAAAGAAGAATTAACAGCAGCCTTTCTCAAACTCTTGCCAAAAAAATTAAAGAGACTAGAATACTCCCAAACTCATTTTATGATAACAGCATTACCCTACTAGCAAAGTCATAAAAAGACTACAAGAAAAGAAATCTACAGGTCATTACCCTTGATGAGCATAGACGCAAAAATCCTCAACAAAATAGTAGCAAACCAAATTTAACAGCACATTTATAAAATAATATACCTTGATCAAGTAGGGCTTTATCCTTGGGATGCAAGCAATACGGAAATCATCCCATGTGACATGCCATTTTACAGAAAGCAGGATGAAAATCACATGATCATCTCAATAGAGACAGAAAAATCATTTGACAAAATTAAACACCTTTTCAAGAGAAAAACTCTCAATAAACTGGGAATAAAAGGAAATTACATCAACATAAGGAAGTGCATATATAAAAGCCCACAGCAAATATCATACTCAATGGTAAGAAATAGAAAGCTTTTCCTCCTGGATCAGGAACAAGACAAGGATATCCACTCTCTGGGGCGCGTGGGTGGCACAGCGGTTAAGCGTCTGCCTTCGGCTCAGGGCGTGATCCCGGCATTATGGGATCAAGCCCCACATCAGGCTCCTCTGCTAGGAGCCTGCTTCTTCCTCTCCCACTCCCCCTGCTTGTGTTCCCTCTTTCGCTGGCTGTCTCTATCTCTGTCAAATAAATAAATAAAATCTTCAAAAAAAAAAAAAAAAGGATATCCACTCTCATCATTCCTATTCTTCATGGTACTGGAAGTCCTAGCCACAGAAATTGGGTGATAAAAAGAAATAAAAGCATCCAAATGGGAGAGGAAGAAGTAAAACTAACTCTGTTTACAGATGACATGATCTTATATGTAGAAAACCCTAAAGATTTCACCAAAACACTTAGATCTAATAAGCAAATTCAGTAAAATTGCAGGTTACAAATCTACATGAAAACAACCAGTTATGTTTCTATATTCTAACAATGAACTACGTAAAAAAGAAAGTAGGAAAGCAATCTCATGTATGATTCATCAAAAGAACAAAATACTTAGGAATAAACTTAAGAGGTAAAAGACTTACACACTGAATATCACAAAACATTGATGAATTAAAAATATGAATAAATGGAAAGGTATCCAATGTTTAGAGACTGGAAGACTTAATATTCTTAAAATGTTCATACTACTCGGGGCGCCTGGGTGGCACAGTGGTTAAGCGTCTGCCTTCGGCTCAGGGCGTGATCCTGACGTTATGGGATCGAGCCCCACATCAGGCTCCACTGCTGGGAGCCTGCTTCTTCCTCTCCCACTCCCCCTGCTTGTGTTCCCTTTCTCGCTGGCTGTCTCTATCTCTGTCAAATAAATAAGTAAAATCTTAAAAAAAAAAAAATGTTCATACTACCCAAAGAGATCTAGATCTGCACAATACCTATTAAAGTTCCAATAACATTTTTCACAGAAATAGAAAAACAATCCTAAAATTCATATGGACCCACAAAGGACCTCAAATAGCCAAAACAATCTTGAGAAAGAAGAATAAAACTGGAGACATCACATTTACTGATTTTGCAATATATCACAAAGCTACTGTATTTAAAACAATATGGTACTGTCATAAAGACAGACATATACACCAACTGAAGACACTAGAATACCCAGAAATAAACCCATGCATATTTAGCCAACTGATCTTCAAACAAGGGTGCCAAGAATACACAATGAGGAAAGGGTAGTGTCTTCAACAAATGGGAAAACTGGATAGCCACGTGTGAAAAAGTGAGATTGGATCCTTATCTTACATCATACACAAAATCAACTCAAAATTAACTTTTAAGACTTTGATGTAACACCTGAAACTGTAAAACTCCTAAAAGAAAACATAGGAAAAACATCTCACGAGATTGGTCTTGGCAATGATTTCATGGATATAGCACCAATAGCATAGACAATAAAAGAAAAACAAGCAGGGTTACATCAAACTAAAAAGCTTCTGCACAGCAAAGGCAACAATCAACAGAAGGAAAGGACAACCCATGGGGTGGGAGAAAATATTTGCAAACCGTCTGTCTGATAAAGGGTTAATTTCTAAAATAGATATGGAACTCCTACAACTCTACAGAAAAAATCAAATAACCCAATTAAAATGGACAAAGGAGTTTTAATCAGACATTTCTTAAAGAAAGACATACAGATGGTTTAGGATTAATCTTCCACTACACCAACAATATATAGGATACAGGATAAGATGACCAGCATCACTGACCATCCAGGATATGCAAATCAAAACCAGACTTAGATATTACTTATAAATTTGTTAATGGATTATGCATTAAGTGTCCTCTCTGAAGTGAAATGAAATAATAAAATAAAATACAAGGTTCAAAGAAGATATCACTCAGTTTCTAACATTTTAGACAGGATAATGGCATTGTGGTTGTATTTCAAAAAAGAATCTGTATATTTGGAGATTACCATGTGGATATTTGTAGGTTAAATGCTATGATGGAGGGGGTTTGCTGCAAATGGACCTGGAGGCGGAGAGAAGTGGTCAGGGTAGAGAGCAGACAAGATTGTCCAAACTGGAACTGCTAACGCCGTGTGCAGGCATATGGAGCATTGCTGATCGATTTCTCTACTTTATATATGTATACGTAATATGTATGATATAAAAATAATATATAATACATACTACATATAATATTTCATATACTATTCTATGTTTCTATTGTATATTTTGCATGTTTTATATTTTGTTATATAAACAAATATAAAATATAAATATAAACATATAAATATAAAATAATAATATACATAGAAAAATATGTATGAAAGCTCCATAATAAAAGCTCTTTTTTATTTATTTATTTATTTATTTATTTATTTATTTATTTATTTTTAAGATTTTATTTATTTGACAGAGATAGAGACAGCCAGCGAGAGAGGGAACACAAGCAGGGGGAGCGGGAGAGGAAGAAGCAGGCTCCCAGCAGTGGAGCCTGATGTGGGGCTCGATCCCAAAACGCCGGGATCACGCCCTGAGCCGAAGGCAGACGCTTAACGACTGAGCCACGCAGGCGCCCCTAAAAGCTGTTTTTTAATGATTAGTATTCATCTCAAGAATTTGGACTTAGAACCACCAATTATTATACCCTCCACCAAAAAAAAAAGAAACAAGGAGGGAGGAAATAATAAAGGGCAGAAGAGAAGATTAGCAAAACTAAATGCTGGTTCTTTGAAAAGATGAATATAATAAGCCAAACATGCCTACAGTAAGATTAAGCAAGAGACAATGGGTAAGATGCAATTAAATCAAAGTTAATATTAAAAAGGGAAAATAAGATCTCAGTTATTTTAAAATGACAAAAACTATTATAAACAGCTTAAACTAATAAATTTGAAAACACAGATGAAATGGAAACAGTTCTAGAAATGTATAAAATATAAAAATTGGTGCAAGAAAGAGAATTTCAATAGAGCAGTTAAGTAGTAAAGGAATGAAAAGGTAATCACAGACTGTTTCTCCCCTAAAACCCAGGCTATCTTGGCCTTACAGGAGAATCCTACCAAATTTTCAAGAGTAATTCTTCACTATTTCATATAAATTATTTTAGAAAAATGGAAAAAAGATGCCAACTCTCTTCATGAGATTAGTGTAATCTTGATTCCAGTGTCAGAAAAGGAAACGTCAGGGAACGAACGTTATAGGCCCATTCCGTTCATACATGTAGAGGAAAAGATCCATAAATAGTATGTTAGCCAGTACTATGTTCATTAATTAAACCTTAAAGTGTCTTCAAAAAAGTAATAATAGTAAGCTGCAGAGGGCTGATCCAAGGAATATAAGAATGATTCACCTCAAAAATATTAGAATAATTTCTCATATCAATAAAGGAGAAAAATCATGATTATCTCAGCTGATGCTCAAAAAAGACTCGATCAGATTTAACATGTGTTTAAAACCTTATTTTTAAGAAGATCAAGCTATAATTAGAAGAAAATCCTCTTTTATAAATAATGAATAATACTATTACTAATGTTCCTCTTCAGTCTTGGTTACTCTATCAGACACTATGTGATAGGCTTTATAAATCTCATTAAATCCTTACAGAAATACTATGAATACTAAGAAGTACATGCAGAGAGATTAATTTATTTCCCTAAGACCGTAAAGCTAAAAGCTGGTGAAGGAATAGACTCAGAGCCAGGGCTGCCCAATGACAAAGCCAAATGATGTTTCCATACTCCACGCTGATTCTTGTACAAGAACCAAGCCAATTTTATTGTTTACCATAAAGACCTAAAGCTACCCCGTAATGAAATTTTTTGTCCCAAGGAGAGGTCAGTGCTCAAAATTATCTTCAATCGTTGCGTTTGTATTTTGTCTTGGAAGAATTCCAAACAGCCCCAAGATGTAAATAAGCCTCATCCAAAAAATAATGTAAGAGGCAAGAGAGAAAACACTGAATCTGATCCAGGTGGGCCTGAGTGTGGTGAGCAGATCCAGATTCTGCAGATAGAAGGGTCCACAGATTTGCTTTGAGCAAGAGCATGCTGACATATGGTACACTGATGCAGAAAGAGCGAGAGGAGGACGGACTTACAGCTCATAGTCATAAAAATCACTGTGACTGACCGAAAAGCAACTGTACGCTGATCCCACTTAACAGTTAAACCTCGTCCAGAGCAGAAGAGTAGGAGTTACGGTTTTCCTGTCTGATATTTAACGTGGGCAGACGGCAGCTAAGGTCAGAACTCCAGAGGAACTAGTCTGCAGACGAGAGCCAGAACTCTTGCTGTATGTAGTCTTCCCACGCTGCTTGCCCAAACTCACAGAGGTGGTCCAGGGAGCTAGAGAAAGGAAGAGTTGGGGACAGGTACGCCTGGAAAACTGACCTTCGATAGAACTCTGAGTAAGCACGCTGAGAGGGTGCTGAGGCTGCATCTAGCTGGCGAGCAGGAAAGGAGCTGGAAATCTACAGAATAGTCAAGAGACAGCAGGACTCTACGAACAAACCAAAAGCTTAAAGCAGAGGGCACCATGCGAGGGACCAAACAGGAGTCCTGTCCCGAATGATGGTATCATTGGCAGCATTCGGTGAGGACCTGAAGACCAGGGGACAGTCGCTCCTCCAGTTCTAATTACTTCTGTCTCCCCTGCTCTAAGTAGCACCTGCACATTTAGTTATGTTCTTTGCCTGCATTAAAGGAACTTGTTTTCTTTACCAATATGTATCAGTGTCATTCTGTTAACTACATCACAATCCCATTATGACAATGTCATAGGAAGGGAAGGCTCAGACATCTGTCACTCAATTCTATTAGGTTTTAACAAATAGTACTCGCTGATATTTAGCTTCTACTACTCCTGACTTAACTATAATGCTACCTTATTAAAACATTAAATGTTTTGTAATAAAAAATAGCTATGAAGTAAAATAAGGGATTTTGGACTATTTATTGACCATTATCTGTCTAGACAATATATGGTTATTTCTAACCCTTATAGCAAAGCATTCTATAGAGAACAAAACTTTTACCATGCATATGGTTGTATTTTTCAGATACATTTTCAGTTTTAGGAATGGCCATGAGATATGTTTTAGCTAATGATATGTACCAAACTATTTTATAAAACTTCTGGGAAATCTCCTTAATAGGGAGGGGTCATGCCATTCTCTGTTAGATCTCAAGACCCTGAGATCATGCCCTGAACCAAAATCAAGACTCAGAGTTTAACCGAGTGAGCCACCCAGGTGTCCTGAGAATGTCATCTGTAGTAAGAGAAATAACCACATGTCCTAGGAACTCAGAGGTGGGAGAAGTTATTTCCATGTGGGGAATTAGGAACATTTTATGAAAATATGAGCTGGACATTGAAAGTGAGTAAGATTTGGATTTATAAAGCTAAGAGTGGGACTAAAAGAGGTATTTCAAGGTGAGGAAATAACAGGATCATAATGAGTAAGAAGAAACAAGTTTCATCTGATTGATGTGCAAAAGCAATAAAAGGAGCCAGTAAAACTCCCATGACGAAGGAGTTTGAGGACTATTTTGCTGAGCTGCAAATGCCCGAAATTAATTCCGTAAGCAACAGTGACCTATTGAAGTACTTTGGGCTAGAATGACACAGCAAAATCTCCATTTCAGGAAGATTACACTGGATTAGTGGAAGGGCTAGACCTCCAAAATCATTGTCATCTGCTTCAGTGAAGAAGAAACATTGAAACTGTCTTTGTCAGGCGATTCCTTTATATGTTGTCCCAAACAAGCAAAGCCATGCTTCTGTCATGAGACAACCCCTTTCTCCCCTTTGGGTCAACATTTCAGTCCTGGATTCTAATCTTCCTTCAAATAGACACTGTCTTTAATCAAAATGCTTCTTTCAGTAACTAGTCTGATCATACACTATAATCACTAGGAAGGGCCCAAGGGTCTCATTCACTCACTCAGCCCAAGATCTAAGAGGGGTCAAGGGAAAATGGGGACCCAATGGGGACAAGACGAGCATCACAAGGGGTTACAAAGGTGGAGAGGAGTGGACAAGTAAAACACAAACCATGGTGGCCCCAAACTTCCCAGAGAAAAAAATGTACTATTAGAGATATGCTAGAAAGTCGATAAGTATGTTTATTGATAAGTAGGTCACATTCTTTTATTTCTGTAGCTGGTAGAAATAAAATAAACCAAAATGAAACAAAAAGGAGACACTCTGATTCAGCGACGATGACACTTCAGTCTCTATGTGTAGTGGTTAGAAGCACCGGCTCTGGAGTCACAACCAAGTTTACAACCTGTACTACATGTCCAAGTTGCCAGACAGCTCTATGCCTTATTTTTCACTTGCAAAATGGGGTCACTAATTGTATCTGTCTTGAGCGTTTTGGAAAGATTAAATGAGGTAATGTATACTCTTACAAAAGTGCCTGACACAAAGTAAGCACCCAATAAATGTTAATGATCACCATCATCACCATCATCACCGTCATCACCGTCACCGTCATCACTGTCATCATCACCGTCATCACCGTCACCGTCATTACCGTCATCATCACCGCCATCACCGTCATCACTGTCATCACCATCACCATCATCACCGTCGTCATCACCGTCATCACCGTCATCACCGTCACTGTCATCACCGTCATCACCGTCACCATCACCATCATCACCATCATCACCATCTTGCTAATGCAAGTCATCTATTCATGCAAATTTTTATGGAGACATTTCTACAGCTTTGCATCACATGGCATATGCATTTCTTACTAGCATTCAGTTATTCAATACCAAGGTCTTAGTCAACTATTCTTCTTCTTGATAATTCAGATTATTTTTAAACAATATACACATGATACCTCTTTTCCCACCCTGAAAACCCCTCAGTAGTTGCATCTTTCCACCTGCTGCTGCCTCTCTCTCTTTCCCATACTTTGTTTAGAATTAATGGAACAGCTTAAGTGGGAGTCATCAAAATTCCTGGGTCCCAAAAGCGCTCTGTCCTAGTGCAAAACACACCAATAGCACTCAGGCCGGCACAACCCTCCTGCCAAGGCGTGCTTCACTTCCCTGAGGCCTGTGTCACCATAAAGGGGATGAGGTTGGGTAGAAGGAGGAAGGAAGGTTAGAGCCATGTTTGTCTGTGTGGTCTTCTCTTTCTCATGCTCCCACCTACAGTGATGGCTGTGCAGAGAAGGCCAAGGAGGACCAGAGAGGTACCCACAGGAAAGGCGGGAACACTTGAGTGGTGAGGAAGCGAGGCATGTGGCTGACACTCACACGCTGTCCACCGTGGGCTTGCAGTCAGGAAAACCACTTGGGGCTTCCATCAGCAAGGCAGGGGCTCACACATCCCCTCTTCTAGGCCTCTTTCCAGGTACAGGGACCCCAAAATTTCCTTCCCAAGTGGCCCCAAACTGCTTCCAGGGTCTGCTCAGTTCTCTTCACTTGATCTGGCATAGCTGCTCATGCAGCATGGACAGAGAGGGGATGTGTGGGCCATGCGCCTGCCCACGGGAAAGCAAAGCTCCTTGTGGGGCAGACAGAACCACAGGTGTGCGAAGAATGTAGCAGCACAGGCCTTGGCCCGGGGCCGGGGACCAGGGGCTAGCTCTCTGGTGCGGCCACATCCCAGCACAGAACTCTGAGGAAGCCAAGAATTCTCCACTCAAACGTGGCCTTCCAGCTACTGTGAAGAGAGAAATAAGGTAGGTGGATAGCACTGTTTTAAACATTTTTTCATTTTGGTTAACAACTTCTAAATATTACACATGCGGGTCCCCATTAGGACTCTCGTGCGACATCACACACGTGACAGCACGAGCATGTGCCTGCCTCTACCTCCATTCCCAAAGAACCAAGCAGTAGCCTACAAAGGTCAATGGCCTAAAACGCTTTGGGTCATAAACCACGACAGGGTCCTCCCAATGCCCAGTACAAAGACTAGCAGGAACAGGCGCTGTAAAATGGCTGCGTGGTTCACTCACACACCGTCGTAGCCCGGCAACTATCCCAGTGCCTGGCAAATACTCGTGGACTGAAAAATGATGGAACGAGCGAACTCAAACTTTCTCCAAGGCTCAGAAAACTTGAGAAACTGGAGTGTAACCTTCTTTTTGAAAGCAGCATTATTGCTAATATGCACAGGTGCCTGGTGCATGAGGGGCAATGAAGCTGATAAACAATAGCAAAAGCTGTAAAATTTGCATAAAATGCATATAGAAAGGACCACTTTCTGCTTTTTAACAACACACTGAGGTACCCACATGTGTAAACCAGGAGAAGTTACACTTGGAAATAAGTACCACTTATGCTCAGCTCCTTGATTACATATTCAAATAAATGTACACAGCTTTATTTGAATGTGTAATCCTGTGTGAATGGGAACATTCAAACAAACTCATTTGGTCCATTTATTTAGATCTCTGATGGCTCATTCTAGTAAAATGCATGCACTTTCCCCATTTTTCTTTCTACACCATTAACTGGAAGAAACACAATTTAAAACATTTTGGTAAAATAGCAGTAAGAATGGCAGGTTATGTTTTCTCTCTTTGTGGTGCTGTTCCATTGAACGGTGAGGCACAGAAATATATGTAAGCATCTCCAACCACATGAATCTATGTTATGAACGACCTCAATAACATTCTACTGAGTAAAATGTCCTACTGTGTAGCCATGAATGTTTTTACATGTAAAGGAAGAAAAAAATGGATTCCACTAGAAATACAGGGAAAAGACATTCTTCCTTCCTCCCCTACAGCTTCCCCTATGGCGGATTGCAGGATCCGGTTGGATGGGGGAGATGGAAAGTAGGCCTTTATCATCATATAAAGGTTGAGCAGGTCATGGAGGGGAAACAGGAAATTAGAAAAATGCTCTTTTGTTGGGCATATGGCTTTTCTAATTCTGACCATTGTGCTCCAGAGCCGCTAACGCGGGGAGCCTTGCAGAGCTGGGTTTGCAGAAGGTGAGAGCAGTGTGTAAACGAGACAGAAAGCAGAGGCAGGGAGGGAAGGCAGGCGCCCGTGAGCGTCTCCGTGACCGGACTGCGGGCATGGAGTGGGCCACAGCAAGGGCAAAGGGAGCGGGGTGTGGTCGGCAGGGACCGATGTCGGAAGGGCAACAAGACGATGGCAATCCAACGGCTATCACGGCCTCTGCCTCCCCTGAACCACAGACCCCTTCCCGCAGGCTGGTGCCCTGACGCGTGGGCGCCGCTCGGAAACTCCAAGTCCTCACGGTCCCCCGAACTCACCATCTCTACTTGGCTCCTCCACACAGGTTACGGCTCTGGGAAAACCTCCCGCTCCTGATACACCATCCTGTCACACCGCTGCTCTGGGAAACCGGGGTCTCATTCCTTAGTTGGTTTCTCTGTTTGGTCAAAGAGAAAATAGGAAAATGAACGTCTGACGGGAGGGGTGAAAAGCTTGTGGACATCTCCCTGCCTGCCCTTGTCTGATTTCTCTCTGGCCCTTCTCAGCTACTGGAGAAGACAGAAGGTCATTTACCCAGCAGGGACTTTTAACTCTGGGGTTTGACAGGCGCCAGGGTGGGCCCAGGGGACCCACCCAGCCTCGTTAGCGTGACAAAGAAAACAAGAACTTGAGTCAAGCTCTCCAAAAAGGAAGCGAGCTTCTGGCCGGGGCAGTGGTTGGCCTCACCTCTGAGTAAGTGCGGTCTGGAAAGCGGGGCCGTCAGGAGCATCTGCTCAGCGGGGGAGAGAACCCCACCGTCGGGGAAGCCTCACCCACCCACACCTCCTCCCAGGGAGATCCAGCTTCCTTTCCCATTACTTTGTTGAAACAGCTCCAGTTCGCCTGCTTCTCCCCACGCTGGGTCACCTCCTCGCTCTCCAGCTGCTCCCCCCCCCAACCCCGAGCTCCTCCCTCCTCCTCATCAGTCTTGCCTAACTGACCTGCCTTTGTCTCTGTTCTCTTGTGGGTATTTTCTCCACAGGAAATCACCATCTATCATATGGCTCCCAAATTCACATCCCCCCAGAAGACTCTGAGGTCTGGATCTCGAGTTCTGAAGTCCACCTGATTTTCCATTCCCAGCTGTTTAGGGGGTCTCCTGATACCGCTGTCTTCTCCGAGGGAGTGCCCGAACACAAAACTCCTCAGCCTCCCTCCCAACCCTGCTTTTTCTCCTGCATTTCCCTACAACACAATTCTCCCAGAGACTCCAGGTCTCATTGTTATTTATTCATTCACTGAAACACAAAAACAAAGACCTAAGGGAGCATCTGTTATGCGCCAGGCACTGGGGACAGGGCCAGCTTGGGGGCATCCGTTCTTGTCACTGGCACCTTCAATTCCTTTTTCCTTTATGGAACAACCCAGAGCTAAGTCCAGCCAACTCATCTCTTCCAAATCCGTTCTGTGCTGTGTTTCAGCTTCTGCTATTCAAACTCAGATCTTCATGACTTCTCAGATGGATTTTTGCTGTGGCTTCTTAATGGGCTGCTTTCTGTCTCCTTTCTAACTCGTTTTACAATCCTACACCTGACTAAGCTTCTCAAAGCACGTTTACCATTGATCAGAAGCCGACATAATTCTGGTAGGAAGACAGCCCCGTCTCAGCTAGCTGTGTGACCTTGGGCAAATCCCTGATCTCTTCTCAGTCTGTTCATTCCTTTGTAAAACGAGACCTTCTTCTTTGGGGTGTTATCAGGACTAAGGGAATGGCAACATTGTTCTAAGCACTTTACACACAGAATTTCACGAAATCCTTGCAACACTATAGAATGTACACCACTATGGTCTTCCTTTCACAAATAAGGAAATCGAGGCACAAAGAGAAAATGACTCGCCCAAAGTCACATTGCTAGGAAGCAGCAAAACCAGGACTGGGACTCAGACCATCTGACTTGAAAATATAGGCTTTTACCGGACACATAGTAGGGACAGAACATCAGCTCCCATCACCTTCCCTGATACATGAGCTCGTTTTTTCCTCTCTGTGTTAACTAGATAAGAGTTAGGTTTCTGACACTTGCAAATGAAAGAATCTTAATTAGTATGTCTGCCAGACTGGTGGCAATCATCTTTGGCGAATGTTAGGGAGGCACAGGATAGTCTCTTCCCACCAACAAATCACACTTTTTATGCAAAACATGTAACTTACTAATCATCTCTTTCAAATGCATACAAAGCATTTTGTTTAATGGAACAAATCATAGAAAGCTTAACAAAAGCATTTATCTCTAAGAAATTTATCTCAAGTTTATCTTTAAGAAAACACTCAGATGTGTACTCAACAACATACGAATTTCTAACCGTCCGGTCTCTAGTTTGTTGAGAGTGTACAGGCTCGATCTGGAGCCTCTGCTCGGTCCTGACATTGCTAGTGACCCACCTGAAGGGTCAACAGGCATTAAACAAACACACTTGAACTTATGGATCATTTATACCTGTTCTTCCCTTTCAGGTCACTTACGTACTCGTGTAGTCATTACTCAATTATCTGAGCAGGGTTTTATATCCCATTCGGTAAGAAGCCAACGAGCACTCCCACCGGCCCAAGGGTTGCTAACCACACTCATGGTGTCTCTGGATGACCAAACACTTCCTTCACTAAGAGTCCTATTTCTCCTTTTACCACCTAACTCCAGACTGTACTTTCGCTTCTCAGGTCCTCCCTCCGCAGCCGCAGAAGGGACCCAGGAGCACTCTCAGCGAGTCTTCTTGGCACAGGACGTGGTCTGGGAGCCAGCGCTTGGACTTAGCTCAGGTTTATCTTTACATCCTCAGGCTTTGCCTTGCGTATACAGAATTTCTTTTTGAAGCGTACGTTTCGTTCAGCGGTTTCAGCTATGCTTGGTGTTGTAAGCAGTGAATCCCACAGAGGAGAAATGTCTTTTGAATTGTTTCTTATAGAGTTTCTGCATCTCGAGCTAATAAATGCTGGGATGGCTTTACAAAAAATGTTGTACAAAAATAAGCCAACTAAATGAGTATAATACAAATCAGATAAAACAACAATACACGTGGCTACATTTAATTTTACAGGGTCCTTATAGTTCATATTGGGTTTTCAATGTTAAGATAAAACCAATCAATCAATTAATTAATTAGATACAAACAGAAAAAGTCCTGAAGTTTGAGCACTGACGTACAACCAATGTCTTTCTAAATTCCTTGCAGCCACAGGAAGCCGAGCGGGATGTATTGTTTGGATTAGAATTAATCTTTGGGCAGGGAGATGGCTTTTTATTTTCGTACATTTTATTTGAATCTTTTTCATCTCTAAGTCAGCCTCGTTAAGATTTATGAGCTCTATAAATACTTCTACAGATTTTTATTGAGCCACAGAAGTGCCCAAGGAACATTCAATCCCAAGTTTGGGGAAAACTGTAAACAGGTAACTCGGTAAGTTCTGTGTAATCTGACGGTGAGAGACTGGATCTGTCCATAAAGAAGCTCATCTCTTGTTTTAGGACATCTGCTATTTTTAAATTTACCTATTTGCTGGTAACAAACGAGCTCATTGGAAGGAGGAAGCACCTGATTGAAGAGTTCCAATAAATCCCCCTTTTGACTCACAGGAGACGCGGGAAAGCTTGAAGGGAGACTTTTACTCAATAATACACCATTTATTCACCATCAAAGTCATTCACTGCTTAAAATCCTTCCAATGGCTTCTAATAATCTATAGAATAATATTCAAATCACTTACCCTAATAAACTGTTAATGACCACTACCCTCCCCACCACTCACATCCCACTGTGGCCCTCCGTGCAGCGAAGCTGTGAACCTTCGAAGCTACTATTCTTCCACTAAGACACCTACAGCCAACACAGGCAGCCGCTGCTCCAAGCTGTTTCCTATTTCCGTACCTTTGCTGCTGCTTCACACTGAGCTCTCCCTCCTAGGAGCCTGACAAATCACACTTTCAAGAATCGGGCCACAGGCACCTGGGTGACTCAGTCAGTTAAGTGACCGACTCTTGATTTCGTCTCAGGTCATGATCTCAGGGTCTGGGGATCGAGGCCCGCATCACGCTCCCTGCTTGATGGGCAGCCTGCTTTTCCCTCTCTACCACTTGGGCTCTCTCACACGTTCTCTCTCTCAAATAAATAAATAAAATCTTTTTTAAAAATTTAAAAAAAATTTGGGCCTATTGGACAGCCTAGAGGAAATGGATAAACATACAACCTAGAAACACACAACCTACCAATTGTGAAGAAATAGAAAATTTGAACAGACTAATAATAGCTAAGAAGAATAAATTACTAATCAAAAACCTCCCAACAAAGAAAAGCCCAGGACCCGATGGCTTCACTGGCGAATTCTAGAAAACATTTAAAGAAGAATTAATATCAACCCTTCTCAACCTCTTCCCAAAAAAATGACAAGGACAGGACACTCTCAAACTCATTTTATAAAGCCAGCATTACCCTTACACTAAAGCCAGAAAGGCCACCGCAAGGAAAGAAAAGTAGAGGCTAACACCCCTAATGAACGGAGATGCAAAAATTCTAATTAAAATATGACCTGAATTCAATAACGCATCAAAGGATCATATAACGTGATCAAGTGGGCATTTATTCCAGGATGCAGAGATGGTTCAACATACACAATACATGTGATACAGCATAGAAACAGAATGGAAGATAAAAATCATATCATTATGGAAGCAAAAGAACTTAAAATTCAAAACCCTCAATAAATTAGGTATAAAAGTAATTTGCTTCAACCTAGTAAAGGCCACATATGACAAGCCCACAGCTAATATCACACTCAGCTGTAAAAGCTGAAAGCTTTTGCTATAAGATCAGGAGTAAGACGGGTGCCCACTCTCTCCACTTCTATTCAACATAGTACTGGAAGTCCTACCAGAGCAATCAGGCAAGAAAAAGAAATAAAAGACATCCAAATCAGAAAGGAAGAAGGAAAACTGCCTGCAAAGGACATGAACTTATATACAGAAATCCAAAAGACTCCCCCAAAACACACAGGACATGCTGTTAGTGCGTTAACCAGGTCACGGTAGTTCAAGGGCAGATCTTGGCAATACGCCATCCCACGCGCTCTAAGGCGCTATGGTGGCTGCTCTTCCTGTGCACTTCCTCTGCTGTGTCTACTCAAGAGTCCGTCACCAGGACTTATCCCCAGGCTAGAGCCTCAGCCTCCTGATTGCCAGGGGCTGTCCGTGCTTTATGGCCTTGAGGAGAGGGAGACTAGTGGCTTTAGGAACTTACCCTGGTTGTGCATACCAAACGTGTTGGCTGGGGGAGGCAGCACGGTCAGGCATTAGCAGATGGACTGGGGGCAGAGTACACCAGACCAGGACCCCCACGTTCTCCCCTTTTGGCGGGGTGTGCTCCATTCCTGGTAGAGGGCATTTCGATGGGACTGACTTGCATCAGAACAACAGGATTCCAGTAGACAGTGAGCAGTTCCCCCTCCTCACCCAGGGGTGCCAAGTAACTCACCCATCCTGTGGGACATCTCATTGCAAACTTGAGTAGATAACACCTTTCCCAGGTGTAAGGGGACTGGGTGTTCTCAGCAGCACAGCAGCTGTTCCACGGGGAAAGGTGGGCAATGGCTGTCTCCACAGACTTCCATACCTTTACAGTACTGGGTGCCTCGGCAGGGGTCCCCAATCTCGCATATGGGACAACGGACCCTACTGGTTGATCATTCGAATGCCCCTGTGACAGCACGTTAGTACACGTGGCCAAGCTGGTTTTCACTGTTAATAATTTAATCTGCTGCAGGTGGGCATTCCCAAGCTCCCCAGATGTTTTGTGAAGTCTGACCACACCACTTCTCTCCCCCTGGCTTATCCTCGGAGGCCCAGGTACTACTACTGGGGGCTGGGACTGCTTGCCCTTCTTCCTGGCTGTTCTTAGAACTGGAGATTTTCTTCTCTGATGCAAACCTAAGGGCCCAATTATACATGACTTTCTGAACCCCAAATCTTATTATTGCAAAGCACATTCTTGCTTTGAAAAGGACTTCAAGGCGACAGATAAGCCAAACATGCACTGGTTTGTCTGATTATGACTCTAAGCCCCATTGATTACATCACACCTGTGCTCTGCTCTCTGCACAAGCAGGAGCCCATTTGCTTCAGGGCACAGGTCTATGGGCTTGAATCTGATCAACCCTAACAGCAGAGCTTCAGAATATATACACGGACTTCCTTACGGGGTAATTAACAGCAGTAAGATTTTGTGTCAGTAAGTTCTACGCAGCACCTATTGGACGTGTGCTGTAGAATTTTTCTTATGAATCAAAGTAATATTATTATGGTATTTTCAGCCAATTTATAACAGTGTAGAAGGATTTAATGACTCTCATACATGTCAGTTTACTAAGATTGTTTTATTCTCTTAGCAATGGAGCCTTAAAGGCTTCCAGATCAGACAATAGGTTATGTTACAATTTCATTGTTGGTCTCATGCAACTTTTCCAACAATCTATGAGGTTTTCTGAAGGTGTTAGAATTAGAGCTATCTGAACAACAGAAAGTATACGGGTTTCTATTTATATCTATCATGAGCCAAAAGTTCAAACAATAGCTTTTTCTGAGATTAGTGCCGCAAGGACAAAATAATCCATCTCCAATGGAGCCTGACGGAGAGAATTCCTTACACTCTTTTCTTGTCAGAGAAGTAGGCTATGCTTTGAGGGGGCTGGGTGTGTTTATTTGCCTCTGCACTAATTTCATTAGGAAACAGATGCATACTTTATACGTGGGTATCAATTCATAAAACTGTAGAACATAAGAGCCAGAAGGGACTTTAAGAAGTCAACCTCCTTGTTCAAGGTCACTGGCAAAAATGAGACTATAACCAGGTCTGCTCTTTCTACTGTTTCATAAATTCAATTCAATTGATTTAACATATGTATATTAGATACCTACTTCATATAAAGGACACATCTTTTTAAACATAATGTTTCTGAAGAACAACTGTCCCAAAATATCTACTACCATTTCTTGATAAAGGTGTTGTTAAAATGTATAACCAGGAGCAATAACATAATCTGAAAAGAGAAACTATTCTGTGTCCATCCGTGTACTCATTCATTCGTCGGTTCGATTACCAAGCATATATTAAAAGTCCTACCATGTCAGGCAAACTAAGTCTAAGGACAAGTAGGTCAACAAGAGATGGTTCCTACCCTCGAGGAATTTACTTGCCAGTGGGGAGAGACAGAGTATCAACTAATGAATGACATACAAATTATGATCAAGGTGAGGAAATGCTGAAACAGTGGTTTAACATTTACCAGAAGAAAGCCAATAAGGGAACATTTGTGATGGATTTTGAAGCATATCTGGTCACCTCTCTTTAAGGTTTGAGTGCAGTTAATGGGCCCCTACCTGTGCTATGCTTGGAGTTACCAACCGTCAGGTGTAACAGGAAGTTCACTCATTCCACATCTCTCAAACCCCTTCCTCTTTCATATATCAAAGCAACAGTGGGTTTCAGTTTTGTCCTAACCCAGCTTGCCAACTAGTTCATAGGCAACTGGGTATTTAAAAACTGGCATTAGCAGGCTGTGCTGGAAGCGTGGTACTTGGGGTTCAGTAGTCACTACAAGGAGGAAGGCAGCATCTTATCACAGCTGTGAAGAGTCTCTGTGGATGGAAGAACCCACTCCCCGCATTATGCTCGGAGAAGGGGCCCAGACCCTGAGGGTCAACGCTCTGCTATTCCCTCACCAACGCATTTTCACAAGGCGGAAGGCAGCCCCAGTGTGGCGCAGTCAAGTCAGGTTAGAATGTGCCTGTCCCTCAGGGGTTAGTGACTATGGGGTTCCAGCTGTGAGGGGAAGCTTTATAGGAATGATGGCGAGAACTGAAGAGAAGACTGTAGGGGGCCGCATGTCTGCACAGGAAACTTTCTCCAAAGGCTCTATGAGGAAGGTTATACGGTTCAACTGAGATGCTATCTTGCCCTCATATGCCCAGTTTTCCAGGCTTTCCTGAGCCAGTTTTTCCAGTTCACCTGTCCAGTTGCTGACAGGAGAGCAAGCTGGCTGGGTCAGGACCAGTTCCACGGTTTGCTGCATCCTGGAAGCAGACCACTCTCGCCGCTCCTTGGCACAACTCAGCTATTTCTGGTCCAGGCGCTCACCATGACAATAAGAGTCACCACCTTTCTCCAACACCACAGTGCACCAGAATATGAAATCATAACTCAATTCTTTCTTCCTGGAACACATACTCCTTTATGCAAATTTATCCAATCCTTTTCAAGAATAATGACTCCAACACGAAGAGGAGCTGGCTTCCATAAGTCAAACGGAAGTCTCTATTCACCTTTTCTACAGTCCTGCTTACCACAACTCTGTCTCTAAGGAAAGCACAGCCTTTAGAGTCGTGTTCCTTGAGTTTAAAATATCCTGGCTCCACCACTTACTACCTGTGTAATTTTAAACTTCCTGTGTCAATTCATCTATAAAATAAATGTTACAATAGCTCCAACTTCATGGGATTGTTTTAGTACCTATAATATAGGTAAAGCGTTTAGATCAGAGTAAGCACACTATAACTGTTAGTGATGATTATTATTTTCATAAAAGCAACTGGAAGCTCTTTTCACAGAGAAGAAAATCTTCCTGACAGAATGCTGTATTACAAAAAGATTTAAAAACTGCTAAACAAACAACATTCAAGGCATCTCAGAGGAAGGAGTTAATATAAAGGTATGAAGGTATTCAATCTTCCAATAAATATTTATTGAGGCCCTGTTTGAAGCAACAGGGATACAGCCATTCACAAATACACCCCAATCTCCACCCACAGGGAGCTAATACTTAATGAAGGAATAGGGGAACAGATAATTTACCAAAAACATAAGCAAAATGATATAATACATGAGCTCAGGATGAGTACAGGAAATAGAAGTTAGGAAAGAAGGTGTAATTTTAATTTGGGTGGTCAGGGAAAGCTTTACTGACAAGATGGTATTTGCTCAAGGGCCAGAAGGAGGGAAGGAAGTACTCCATGTGTATAGCTGGGAAATGCTTGCCAAGTTTCTTTAAAGTCGGAGATAAAAACTTGGTGGATTTGAAGAACAGCAAAGAGGTAAGCAATACAGTGGTACAGAGTAAGGGAAGGAGAAACTGGAAGAAAATAAGATCAAAGAGGTACCAAGGGGCGGGTAGATAATATAAGATCTCATAAGCCATGGTAATGACTTTGGGTTTTAGCCTGGGAGAGTTGGAAGACAATGCAGAGTTCTGAGTGGAAGAGTCACATAATCAGACTTCAGTTTTTAAAGGACCATTTTGGCTTTTGCGTTAATAAAATTGTAAGTTGAAGAGGGAGAAAGCAGGATACCAATGAGAAGGCTGCTGCAATGCTCTTGGTGAAGAACAATGGTAGCTTGAACCAGGATGGTAATTTCGGAGAGGATGAATAGTAGTCCGATTTAGATATATTTTTAAGGCAAGACCAACAGTATGTGCTGACAGACTGGATATGAGGGTAGGGTATAATACAAAGTAGGGAGTCAAAAAAACTCTAAGATTTTTAAACCAAACACCTGGAAAAATAGGATTTATATTCACTATGGTGTGATGACTGACTTGGAATGAGAAGGTTCTAAGAGGATGAAGATTTTGGTTTCGAATATAATGTGTTTAAGATGAATGGTGAATGTACCAGCGAAGATGTCAAGTAGAGAAACAGGAGAGGAGTTCGGGGAGGGGCTGGGCTGCAGATGGAGATTTGGGGATCATTGGTGCAAATGTATTTACGAGAGTGATAACGGAGAAAAGAAGAGATGTGAGGACTGAGACCTGGGAGCCTCCAACATTTAGGGTTTGGGGAAACAACAGGACCCAGCAAAGAGACTGAGAAAACATGGACGCCTGTGGAAGCGGAGACCTGACCGATGGGGAATCCTGCAAGCCGAGACAGGAAGCCACATCACTGAATCAGTTCTGGCTAATCTAACAGAATATCATGTATGGTATGGGGGCTTATAAAACACAAATATATTTCTCACAGTTCTGGAGCCTGGAAGTCTGAGATGAGGGAGCAGCATGGTTGGATTCCAGGGAGAGCTCTCTTCTGGGGTGCAGATTTCTCCTTGTATCCTCACGTGGCAGAAGCAGAAAAAGGAGACAAGCTCTCTCATGACTCTTCTTACAAGGGCACTAATCCCATCCATAAAGACATCACCCTCAGGGCTGCACCTAACAATGTCCCATCTCCTGATACCATCATACTGGGGAGTAGAGTTTTACCATACACATTTAGGGAAGGACCCAAACAATCAGTCCCCAACAGACAGCATTTGCATTGAGCGGAATATGCTGACAGGTCAAATAAGACAAAGACTAAGAATAAAGAATGAAGGCTAGTACTGCGCCACAAAAAGATGGAGCAATATGGAGATCTTTGTTATCTTTGAAAAAAAGAAGCCTGATTTGAAGCTTCTAGAGGTTATGCATGAGAGAAACTGGAAATAATGAACGTATTTCCAGCTTTGACAGAAAAGGGGAACGGAAACATGGGACAGTATCTAAGGGTGAGGGATGGGGTCAAGAGAGGAATTTTTTTCTTATGGGAAGAGCAATGACATGTTTCTTTGCTTTGGGGGATGAGGTAGTCAAGAGGGGGAAATGGACATGCCAAGGAGGTAAGAAATGTCAAAATAAGGCGGAAGGAGTCGAATCTAATGAACCTAACCGGATCTAATGTAAGGCGGGAGGGGCTGGCCTCAGGCAGGCGCAGGGACAATTCCCCTCTAGCTGCAGGAGGGAAGGCAGAGAGAAGGAAGGGGAACAGGTGCAGCGGGACGGTGGATGCGGTAGAGGGAGCTTGGGGAAGGAGGGGAAGGTCTCCTCTGAAGGATTCACTTCTCTCAGTGGAATACAGAACAAAGAAATCAGCTGAGAATGAGGACTGAGACTGATGTATTGGGGCTGGAGGAGTAAAGGGAAGTGGGAACCGTCATCCAGGTGGGTGGACCCGGGAAACGCAGTAGGACTGCTGAGAAGACTACAGCCCACTCAGTATTCGTGGTTATGAATTTAAATGAGACCGAGAAGCTGGAAAAGGCAGGGAGCAAAGAGGCAGAGAGGGCAGAGCTGAAGGGTGTGGTGAGCAGTGAGGAGCAGTGGGGTGGGGACCGCAGAGGAAGGAAGACCCAGAGGGGCTGGGACTATTAAGGATTTTATACTTGAATCTACAAGACAAAAGGGAGCTAATCCTGCTTTTCAAGCAGGGCAATGACATTATTTAATTTGGTTGCCAGCGAGAAAATTCTGGTAGGGTATGAACATGACGGGCTAAAAGTTTTTATTGGATATATGGACTCTGTGGTAGCTAAAACTCCTTCTTATAACCAGAAGATACAGTTCACTCTATAAAACGAACTTGGTAAATAAAAGGCCTCCTAACAGAATGTTGTTGAAAAATCCGAACCCATTGTGAGTCCCCACTAAGCTTTTTATCTAAGTGGCTTTCTTAATTTCCTAGGTTCCTCATAAATATGGGCCATGTGCTCCGACATAGATCTGCCCTTGCCTTGCCTCAAGGTTAGAAGAAAGAAAATCTTCTATGATGTGGCTTGTTAAAAAGAAAAGAGGAACGAAAATTCATGTGAAATCAACTATTTCTCATGATGGAAAATCTGCATGATTACTTTGGACATAATGTACTGCATTTGCTTCTGGCTGACTTTTTCTAAATTAGTAAGGCTTTTAAATGACCCAATACTGCGCGCACACACACACACACACACACGCACACACACACACAGAGTATGAAACACAAGTGAATAGGATATAACAAATGAACTGAGGACACAAAAGATTAATTTTCCTGTAAACTGTAAAATAACTGCTTTGGGAACACATAGATTTGATAACTTCACAAGCAAATTTATCTTGACTTACAATTTATCAACCATTTTTAGAAATACTGGTTTTAATGATCATTCTAAATACAGATGTGATTAAGTTTCTGAAGGAGGTAAACATTTCTTCTCTTCAGTAAATTAATCATGCCCAAAGCTGAAAGGATGTCAGTTCTGCCAAAGACAATTTCAACAGACAACTGTACCATCTGAACCATCATTTCTATGAAAGCAGATTCCATGGGGCTGCATCCTTGACTCAAAATCACATGCTATTTTTGCAGGGAACCCCAGAAACTCTCTTCCACATGATGACTGTCATCAAGGAATTGGAGTCCTTTTTTATTGATGAAAAGGAATGTTCAAACTATATTTATCATGACTCTAGGATCTGGCTTTTCTAATCTAGCTCAGTTCTAAAATGGTCTTAATTCATTTCATGCAGGTTACTATCTTAATCCTGAATACCCAAATAAAAGAGACAGATCTCAAATTAATTCTTTGATCATTAAAGAAATATACCAAACCTTACTAGCTAAGATAGTATGCTTATCTCTTCCAAGTTACTAAAAGATTAATGCTTTCATTCAACTTACTGGTCAACTTAATATAGGAGGGGTTCCTAGGGAAACAACAGTAATTTACGCTTGGAGATTCAGGCTATTTCTTTGTTTTAATTATCAGTCATTATAGGTATATTACTGCTACAGGTTTATTGTAGTCCCTATTTTAAGTCCCTAAATCAGTATCAGACTGCAAAAGTACTGATTATTATCTAAGCCTTTAGCTCATTTGCAAGGTGCATTTGTTTTGAACAAAATTTGTTTGGCTATGAGGGTCTGGTCTTCTATTTTTATGAGCTATGCAGACGTAGGACAGAACCCACAGCTTCCTCGTACAACTTGAGAGCCATCTGTGCACCTCTGACGCCAACTTAAAACAACCGCGACGTGGTCACTTGATCGACATCCGTACGCTCAGAGCAGTGGTCTGAGCCAAGTGAAGCCTGGAGCTCAGCAGGTCTAAGGAGCTGACGGAGACCTGTCGTACTGCCGTCCGCTGATCAAGATGAACAGTTCTGACACCCACCTCCCCGTCAATTTAATGTCTGCACAACTTGTATCCAGTGGAAATAAAGTTTTCAACACAAATATAATATGCTTTTCAAAGCAAAGTTCATTCTAAAATATAAAATCTATGGAGAACAATTTTAATTTCTATTTTAAACGATCAGCTGCGCCCAAAAAGAGAACGATACTCTCCGAACTATAAATAACTGACTTTCAAAGCCTACGATGGTTTTTCACCAATAGAGCTCTGGCATGTTATCAAGAACACACATGTTAAACTCTTATAACAAAAGCAATGACCTTTTCCTTTATATTTTAAAATAAAATAACAGCTATTGCCTTGACATGAATTCATTGTATAATTCTGACCTCTTAAAAAGGGAACAAACTTTCTTAGTATTCTTAGTTGCTAAATTTTGCAAAGGGAAGAATAAATTTAGATAATCATTAAAGATAACAGAAATTGCAGCAGTTAAAAAAAAAAAAGACATGATATTCAAGAAATTCAACCTGGGGGTATAATTATTCAGATTCTAAATTTAATCCCATTTCCTGAAATGTGACTCCAGCTTTAAAAGTACCATGGCTTATAAGATACAAGGCGGAAGTATGGTCTCCCCATTCATCTTGGTGACTGTGTGCAGAAGAGAGAAAGTGGGCTTTTGAGCCCATGAGAACCAAGTTAAAACCAGAATGACATCATCTACTGGAACTGTGACCTCAGAAACATGCCCTAATCTCTGTTGAGCCTCAAGTCGTATATTCTCGAAAAGAGAGTAGTCATACTTACCTTATAGGGAGGTAAGAATGTAATTTAAGCATTAACACAATGCCAGGAACTGAGAATCTAGGGGTAGAGGGAAGAGACAAGCAGTATACTAAGAAATAAATAGAGTTACAACGTGGAAAAAGGGCAAATGGGGATTAGTGCTGGGTAAGCACCAAACGGGGGCAAGGGAAACAGGAAACAACACATCTGGGAAGTGACTACATAGGGATAGAGACAGAAACCTGTTATGCAATGAATTCCCCTCCCCCCAAAATTCATACATTGAAGTCCTAACTACTCATGTGACCGTGTCTGGATACCGGATCCTCAAGGTGGAGTCTTTAGGGTGGTTCTAATCCAATATAACGGTGTCCTCCTAAGGAGAGCGGGCACCAGCACGCACAGAAGGAAGGGCGTGTGAAGACGGCGGGATGAAGGTGGTCCCCAAGCCACGGAGAGCGGCCTCGGGAGAGCCCCTCTCTGCCCACACCTGGATCTAAGCTGTGCGAAATTAGCTGCTGCTGCTTCAGTCACCCAGGCTCCGGTACTGGATTACGGGAGCCCCAGCAGACGAATACGAACTCCCAACACCGACTCCCTCAGCGAACGGTTGCTGAACCACGCAGTGGCGGGACCGCAAGGAAGAGCAGTGACCAACGCTGCTGTGGTCCCTGCCAGGCTGTAAGCACCCTGGCCTACAAGGACCACAGCAGGACACAGACAGGAAGCAAGTAAGAAACTCAGGGGCTGCTAAGAGCCAGGAAGAAAAAAGTCTGGGAAGGGAGGTCGGGAGTTGGGGTGGGGCAAGGAGCCGTTTGCAGTCTTAGATATTGTAGGTGGGAAAGGCCCCACTAACCAGTGATGTGTGAGCAAAGATATGAGGGAAATGAGGACTCGTGTGGCTAAGTGGGAGAACATTCCAGACAGAGGCAACGTGGGTGCAAAGCCCTAAAGCAGGAGTGTGCCTGCCATGCTCACGGAACAGGGAGGAGGGACAGTGGCTGCAGCAGAGGGAACAAGGGGAGGGTAAGAGATGAGGTCAGGGAGGTACAGGCTCAGCCGGGATCAAGAGGACGTGTGTGGTTGTGAGTCTGCAGACATGAAGAGCTGTGGGCAGAAGACAAAGACGTGGAGGCCCCAGCAGGCCCGTGGATGAGAAGCCGGAGGCTGGCTGAGATCTTACAGGAGTAAGTATGGCTGCAAAACAGACGAGGCACCAGGACCCAGAAAGATCGGGGCTGTTCTACCATTTAGGAAGATGAGGAAGAGGCAACAGAGATGCTGGCAAGCAGTGGACAGACATGCCCTTCAAGCCACACAGGGGAAAAAGTCGTTTTTAAAGAAGGGGCGCCTGGGTGGCTCCGTCGGGTAAGCGTCTGCCTTGGGCTCAGGTCATGATCCCGGGGTCCTGGGATCGAGCCCTGCATCGGGCTCCCTGCTCTGTGGGGAGCCTGCCTCTCCCTCTGCCTGCCGTTCGCCCTGCTTGTGCTCGCTCTCTCAAATAGATAAATAAAACCTTTAAAAAAGAAAGGTGAAATGCTGCCAACTAGTTAACAAATCGGGGCTTGAGACCTCACTGTGAGCTTTATGATGGGAATGTCACTCATAAGTGAGGTAAGTGGGAGAGAAAACCTGTGCAGACCTGGATTCAAGGGCGAACGAGGAACGGGTCTGCAGGCACCAGGTGCAAACGGTGCTGTGGAGTGAAAGGGTGGTGGCAGGCGGGAGTGGACGGCTTCCCTGAGGACGGGAGAAGCAGCTGCCAGGTGCAGAGATGGCCCAGGTCGGGGGGGGGGGGGGGACTGCTGGGGTCACGCTTCTGACGAGCGAGAGGGCGGGGGCAGCTTACCAGTGTCCCGGTGAGAGGGCTGCTCCACCACAGGGACGGGACCCAAGCCAGAGCTGCGGGAACAGATGTAAGTGGGCGGACGTGATGTTGCTGAGAGTGTGTGACTGACTGTAAAATACTACAGATATCCTAGTACTCTCCGCCTGCAAAACTGTCGCCGTCGGGATTTGACAGCGATACGCTCAAGGAACAACATGGACGTCTCCACGGGGATCCCTCATGTTCTTTGACAACAGCCACCCCCACCCCTTCCCACCTGACAATCACTGATCTGCTCTCATTTCCAGAATTTTGTCATCTCAATAACACTATATACATAGAATCATACGGTATGTAAACTTTCAGGATTGACTTTTTTCCTGTCAGCATCATTCTCTGGAGATTCATCCAGGTTGTATCGTGTTATCAGTAGTGTGCTCCTTTTCACTGCTCGTTGTTTAGAATCCCGTGGTACGGAGCTAGCACCATTTAGCCTTTTCCCTATTGGAGGACGTGTTGTGGTAGGCTGGATAATGGCCATCAAAGAAACCAGTCCTAATCCCTGGAATCTGAGTCCCACTGAAGGGATTTACTTAAGGATCTTGAATCCTGGATTACCTGGGTGAGCGCTAAATGGAATCACAAGTATCCTTCTAAGCGACAGGCAAAGGGGATTTGACAAAACAGGCGGCAGTGTGTCCATGGAAACAGAGTGGAGTGACGTGGACACGAGCCAAGGGAATATGGCAGCCACCAAGAGCTACCAGAGGCAAGGAAGAGACTCTCCCTTAGAGCCCTGAGTCACTGGAGGGAGTACAGTTCTGCTGACACCTTAATCTCAGCCCAATGAAGGGAATTTTGGGGTTCTGGGCCTCCAGGACTGTGAGAGAACATGTTTTAGCTCTTGTGACCACCAAGTTTGTGGTAAAAGAGCTGGTGTGCACAGAACAGATCCACGTTCCCATCTCCCTAGGACTTTGGAGTCTTCCTTTTAGAGCAGGCCGGGGAAGTTCTGACAATCCAAGCTCGTCGACTGTAGGCAGCCATCAAGCCGCTATTGCCACATACCCAGGTTCTCACATTTCCTGTGGGAGTACACCTGGGTCACTGTCTGGTCCACCCTGTCATCCTTTTTAGTTTAATAGTCTTAGAATCCACTCCCACACTTGTTCCCCACACTCCTACCAGCGTGAAGTGATACCCTGCAACTCTTCGCATGGGCACCTTCTCTTGGCCCCGATCCTGTACTTCCGTTTAGGGTATGCTGGAAGTGAAGATGGATGACAGACATGGGTCCTGATGAGAGGACTCATGGAGGACTGTCTTAGGTGAAGTCATTGAAACCTTTTCTCTTGGGGGTCTGGGGGGTGGGGTAAGACTATTTCCCTCTGACAGGAGGGGCTGCTTCTGTCGGAAACAAAAGACAAGGTATTCCCCTAATGCTGCCTTAAGTTTTCTCATGTTTTGCCCTTGCTTTCAATCTATCCTGTTTCCTGTGTGTAGACCCCAAATATCCAGAACCGGCCCCCCAAGAGTCTCTGTAACCCGCACCATGGCCACAGTGCGGACATGCCCAGCCCTTGATCAGCCATGAGCAAACGTGAGGTCACAGGTGTGCATTTCCAGCAACACGGAAGCTACTGGTCTATCCAACCAAGAGAAGAGTGTCCAAGCCCAGAATCCCACTTGGAGACTCTGCTGGCGCTACTCACGGCTCGAATTACTATTTAATTAGGACAACAGGGAACAGACAGCACCCGGAAAGTACGGCGTGGAGCGTGAGGCAAGGGTAAGAGAAACCTGTAAAAGCTGGAGAAGCGGCTGCACTAAGCACACGTGAGATGTGTCTGCTAAGAAAACGCAAGGAGAAGTGGCTCCTGAACCGAGGAGATCTCTGCCTGAACACGAGGGTATGTTCCGGGACCCCGGTGCACGCCTGGAACTGCAGGTGGTACAGAGATGATAAATGCTGTTTGCTCCTACACATGCACACCCATGCCAAAGTTTAATTTAAAAAATAAGCAGAGAGATTAACAATAATAATCTCTAACAAAGACCTATAGTAACAGCAAGTAACGAGCAAACAGAACAATCACAATACACGGTAATAAGGGTCATGGGAAGGGGATCTCCCTCTCACAACACCTTCTTGTGCTGGACTCACCCATCTCGTGATGATGAGGGAAGATGCCTACGCGAGATGACCTGAAGTGAAGGACACAGGCGTCGTGACGTCGTAAAGGCTCCTCGGGAGGCTCACCTGCTTCCGTCCAGGCTGTGGGCAGAGCGGAAGCCAGCTGCGGAGGGCTTACCGGGACTCCCGCCACGGCCCAGCAGGGAGAACTGCGGGAATAAGCACCCTGACCACGCCCCTTCCCGCCCAGTCGTCTCCTAACGGCCTCTGCCATTTGCAACAGCCAACAAGGGGAAGGGACTCAGGAGTGGCCCTTCCCCCCGGCGCTGGGCACTCTCTAGAAGGTACCTTGCGCGCAGCATCAGGCTCTACTTCTGCTTACGCATTCCGTAAATGCTCCCTTCTTTCCTCATCAGGTTGGTTCCTCTCCAACTTTTCCGCGGAAAGATGACCCTCAAGGAACGGAGACGGTGTATGATCCCAGGCAGGAAGATTCCTCTGAAGCCTTCGCCTTTTGTCTTACATTGTGGGCAGGTTTGTTTGCTTCTTACCAGATCTGTGTCGCGTTTGTTAAGTCTTTCCAAAACCTTAGATGGAAGGTGTGCAGACGGGACTGCTAGCCCAGCACCGCCCAGCCTAAATTCGGGCCCGGTGAGCTCATGAGTCCACATGGTTGACACCCAGAGAGCCCATCCTCATGTTTCCATCCTAACAGGGAAATACAGGATGGAAGTGCAGGACACTACACATCCAGTGCGGACGCATCTTAAGGATGCATCCTAAGTGCATAAGATCACAAGCGAGAGAGCTTGTCCGTGCAGAGAGAAGGCCGAAGGGCTGGCGGAGGCGGGTGGACTTCAGCTGCATGGGGGGGGGGGGGGGGATCAATTTGAAGTAAATACGGCAAAACAGCCGTTAAACCCAGGGTGACACACATGGCACTATTTCATGAAATCAGCACAAGCTACCAATAAAGGACCCCGGCAACACCATCCCTGCCCCCCAGATGGCTTGTTAAAACATTTACCAGCAAGCCGCTGATTTCTGTAGTGTGGAGTTCGGGCTCTGAATCTCGTCTATCTGGTTCAAATATGAGTCCACTATTCAATGGATGTGTATAATTTTTAACAAGTTGTTTAGTATCACAGTACCTTTTATTCCCCCACTGGTAAGATGGGGATAATACAACCTACTATGTGAGGTTCTGAGGACTGAATCGCTTGACGCTTGTAAGCACTTACCAACGGGGGGCTACTCGAAACGTGGAAACCTGAAGACACAGAAGCCACTTGATAGTAACTGGACACATGTCCAAAGACCTTTGCTAACCTCAAATCCACAAACTATGACAGCGTATTTAGTTCCCCCGTAAATGAAATTTGCTCCTTATCTCCCTCTGATTGAGTACTGGCAGATGGAATTGTTTTCAGGCATAGTTTTGATCAAAGATGTATGTACCTACACACTTATGTATAAACCTATTTCAAGTTCAGATGGCAACAGTTCAGCCGGTGAGGGGCTACTGAGTTACCCGAATCTAACTGGTTTCTGAGTTTGATACTGAGTAGTAAGGATAGCGAAAAAGGTAACTGAAAATTTACCCCCATCTATTTGCAAGGGGTGTGTGAAGATGCACACATCCCTACACAGATCCATGTTTCACATCAACCCATCAGCTCCTATGCAGGAAACTACTCCCAGAAACCAATTCACCTTGAGCAGTATGGTATAATGCAAATGACCTGGGACTCAGCAAAACATAGTAAGAGTCAACAGCACTGTGGTCCAGCCCGGCAGAGGGTTCAACGACTAGCAGGACTGAACACTGGGCTTTGGCGGGAGGGGAATGGAACAATGTGTCAGCAGCGGATATGTCACTTACATCACTGCCTAAGGGGACTGCCCCTTCCTCGTATAAAGCCTCGGAAAATGTTATCTTCCAGAGGACCGGAGAGGCAAGCAACCCTCAGCAGACAGTGAAAAACAATTTCAGGACGGTGACTGTAGCAGCCAGAGAAGGGACCAAGTCCACACTGGACAAAACACGTTGCCCCAGAAACGATTTCTTCGAGAAAATAGATGAAACTGAGAATACTGACAGGTGTGAACATCTGGAGAAGACAGTCACACATCTAACAGAGTCTGGGGTCGCATTAGCAGTAAGTACATAGAAACCGATGCAAACAAAGTCAATTGTTAACTCACGGAACTAAAAACGCCACATGGGGTGAGAATGACGTCCCATCACTCCGCTGTGCACGGCATTCCGTAATCTGAATCAGTCAATAATGTGAGCACTGAATTACAACATAATTCTGCTGGGGAAGGGGAGCAGGAAGGAAGCAGCCAGTGGATTAGACGCAGAGGAGCAAGCCTGACACTAGGAATTAAACGAATGCCTCCAGGTGAAAAACCAAGTACAAGCGACAGAGCCTGTTACTGGAAGAGACGGTAATGGTAACAGAAAGAGCTTGCTCTGGGGTAGGAAGCTGGGGAGTGAGGTCAAGGTGGTGTTATTTTTTATTCAGAAAAACAAACCTGCAGATCTATTTGACTGTATAAACTACGTGTAACTTTTAAGAAACAGAAACACAAAACATGAAATCTAGCACAGTGCCTGGCTCATAAAAATTCACGAAAGTTAACTGCTTTATTATCATGACAAGGCAGATGACAGGTTTTCACTTCACCAGTACATTCATGCTGGGGATAACAATGTTTCCTACTTCAGATGCTACTTGATCTTTTAAAAACATTACTTACTATGCTTGGGATATTTGGGCATGCTTAATAAAATAAAAAAATTACAAAACATTCCAATTTTTTTTTTTACTAAGCAAAGTATCTAATTTTATACAATTTACACACAATTTTTAATTTTAGTAACAAAAACAAGGGAATTATTTCACTTCTTGATATTTAACAGTAACAAGACTTTAACTCCCCAAGACATGCACTACAGCCATAAAAGAGATTCTTTCATCGATAGGATGGTCTTGGCACCTTGTATATTATGTTCCCACTTTAAGTCCTATTTGCTAAATTAAAACAGGCAGAGACAATGAACAAGCGATTCATAAGAAAGGAATAAAAACAGCCAATAACACCGATGTATCAATCTCATTTGTCATTAAAGAAATACAAATTAAAAAAATAAGATACCATTTTTCACTTATATTGGCAAAGATTAAATTAAAAAAAGGGCTAATATCTACAGCTGAGTGGGGAGAAGGGAGGTGGGGGTGAAGGGCTGGTCACACACATAACACTAACTGGAAGTGGAAACTACAGGGTCTTTTGGGAGCAATCTGGCAATACTTATCAAAGCTCTAAGAACACTCCAGCCTTGTGAACCACTTCTAGAAGTTTCTAGCGGACGGAGAGAAGCATGTACCTCACAGTGGGGTTACAAGGACAGTCACTGCGCCACTGCGGACGGTAAGAACTGCAGACAATCACAATGCCCAACCGGGGAGAGGAGCCCCTGAGCCGGGGCGCACCTCACTCAGGCCATGGGCCGTGGGATGGATGCTCCCCCTGAGGCCCTGCCCCCGACCGCACCTCAGCCTCTTCCCGACCCAGAGTCCACTTCCCACACAGGCGGATACTGTCGGAGAACAGCTTTCTCAGGGATCCGAGTCAACAGGACCTGAGGGGAAATGCGGGGATTCGGGAAGTCCTCTCACCGACAGGAAGATGTGAGGAGAAATGGCCTTTGCTGCCTGTTAGAAACAACTGCAGGGGGGCGCCTGGGTGGCACAGCGGTTAAGCGTCTGCCTTCGGCTCAGGGCGTGATCCCGGCGTTATGGGATCGAGCCCCACATCAGGCTCCTCCGCTATGAGCCTGCTTCTTCCCCTCCCACTCCCCCTGCTTGTGTTCCCTCTCTTGCTGGCTGTCTCTATCCTGTCGAATAAATAAATAAAATCTTTAAAAAAAAAAAAAAAAGAAAAGAAACAACTGCAGGAACACGAAGCTGGAGCTACAAGAACAACTCTTACAACGAGGGAGAGAAGCCAAAGGCAAAACCAGTAAACTGAGGCTCAGGCAAACCATGTGTCCTCAAGGGCACCTGTGCAGTGTGTGTGGAGGTCAGATGAGAAACGCACCTGCCTACTGAGGTTCACTACAGTTGGACATCGTTACCTCAGGTCAAAAGCATCCTAACCGGTATTAACCAGTTACATGTATAACCAATACCTAACTGGTATTGACAGTACAAGCCTCCAGCGCCTGTCAGTTATGCCACAAACGCACGACGATGACCAGATGTGCAGTTAAAACAATAAAAAGATTACACAACACTATGTTTCCATTTAAAAAAAAGCATACTAATATGGATTCACTTGTCTAGAAGGTCTAGAAAGATACTTCAGGTTTTAGGAATCACCATCGCTGAAAGGTAAGAATTTAAATGTTTCCTCTTTGCGTATCTGTCTTTTCTATTCTTTTCTACAACAGCACTTATCACTTTAGGATTCGGCTACCTTTCCTACTGTGTGTGTCAATCCAATGCAACTGGGGGGAAAAGAAGAGGGAAACACATATTCTAGTGAGCTATCCTCAACTGACAGCCTGCTGTTTCTAATAGGAAAAGTTGGGTTTTTTTTTAAAAACTGGTTTTTGAAATAAAATTTGATACTATCAGGCATTTATTTTTTTTAGTGAATACAGAGGATTACAAACAGATTTCATTTTCCTTTGTTACTCGGGGAATCCTATCATGACTTTGTACCATTTCGTATTGGAATTTCTTCTGTGAAGCAAAAACAGTCCCAAAATGAAGGATCCTCAGGGGTCATAGGAACGGCAGATGATATTAAATCGTTAAAGGTGAGAATAGTGAACTGCCTCTGAGTTGGTTTAGAATCATCTTGAGATGGAACCTGAAAGGGGAAAGAATAGATTACCTCATTGTTTTACTGCATGCTCTTCTTACGGTCAATCTCATGATCAGGAAAAGAGTAAGACCAAACTTTACAGGTCAGTAATATTAAGTTATAAAACAAAGCAGAATTTCTAGATAATTGTAATTATTCCTTATGTTAGTGCTGCCAACATAACAAGTTAGGAAAAGTTAACAAATAACCTGACTCTTGAACTTTTTTGGTACATAACCCATGGTATTTGTTTCAAATGTAGATTTCTGAGCCACACATCCAAAAATCCTGATAGATGAGTTAAAAGGATCCCCAAAATATGTCACTTTTAATAAGCGGCTAGGTTTTTCTGATGAGGAGGGCCACAATGCAGACTTCTGAGAACTGTCTGCAGGGTCGCTCTGGTAGTTCCCAGCACCCCACAAGGGACGCGGCACCTGTCCAGGAAACGACCCATTCAACACTGAATGCGAACACGGTACCATGTCCTCAGGTAGAGCCCCCGTCAAAACCCAGCCCCGTGGGGACCTTCTCCACCATCACATCTACTCTGGGAGCACAGCACATGGATTTCATCATGTGCTTTAACAGGCCCACTACGACTTTACGTGATTTACGTCTCACAACTATACTGATGGGGCTGGTATCTCAACTTTACAGATGGGGAAATCGAGGCTCAGGAAGATCCAGGACTCTGTGCCAGCTCACCCCACAGGTTAACATGGCAGACTGGGGACTGGGAGCCAGGTCTCCCGGACAGCATGCTCGCCCTCGAGGGACAGAGTGCGTACAGTGCTCTGCAGCATGAAGCCGAGACGTCCCCGGAGGACAGGCAGCCCGGGCCAGAACAGCTTCAGGTGACGGCGCATCTTAACAAGTCGACCCCTTGTAACGAAGCACAAAGACTTTAAATCCTCTGCAAATGGATCAAAAGCAGGGTCTGTGTACAGAGCAACTGTCTGGGTATGCGGGTCGCGCTGTGGTGCCTCACACGGGTTCCCAAAAAACAGGGGCATGCATACAGCTCCGATCCTTCTAGCACTACCAGGATTCCTGAAGGTATTCCTTCCCAGAATCATAGCTGTGTCTACGGAGGCTGAAGGCCCCTACCCGAAGGGTGTTTCTGTTTCATTTCTTCACGGAACAATTCAGAGCAGCAGAAAGCAAACACAGACTGAGACAGGAAGAACAGAGACTAGCGTTCTGCCCAACGTGACACATGTCCCCCCGCCCCCGTGTGTGAGCCTGTAACTGTGGGAATAATTCAAGAGATTGCTGTGAGAGGGGGAGCGGGTTCAACCTGCCCGACAATGCCATCACTCAACACCCTTCAGCTGGCACCTTTATACTCCCGCAGCCCCAGGTCACCGGGAAATAAACCACTGAGAAGGGGACTAAGACAGTGCTTATCTTGAGCTCCTACTGAAATACAAGTACTAGGACAATACTACCAAAATTTCTTCTTTGTAATATTCGTGAATATGAAGAAACAGGTAACATGCTTTTCAAAGATTTCTGTGAAATCTCAGATGATCTTAAGGATATGATCATGAAAAACACTTTTAAATCTATAATCTTAAACATCTCTAACCTGATAGAAACCAAATGATTGTTTCCATCAATAAAGAACAAAATCCACATTGGTTGATGCTTTTTAGAAAAAAGAAAGAGAAATCTTAAAATCTTACACCCTGATGTCTAGATCCATCCGGTTTCCTAAGAGCCACGGCAACAAAATGGTGCTCGTCTATTTTGCTTTCCTGAAAAATAAAGGTAGTGAATAACATCACTAAATGCGCAAACTCAGATGCACGTCTGTGTTTCCCAACCTCCCTTCCCTCCTCTCTGCATACACACACACACACATGTATCCCCCACCTCCCCTGACCCATTTAAGACGTCGCCTCGACCGTGGCCCCTGACTGGTGACTACTTCAGTGCGTACTTCCTACTCGGGACATTCTCTCACGTGGCCACACGAGTTAGCAGCTTCAGTACATTTACCCTGAGAGAAGAGCTGACTCTGCTGCCCGTGTGCCAGCGTTTGCGACTGAATCCACTCATGTCCCTTACGGCGTTCCCACTTCTAGCATCAGGGCCCTTCGGGGTCAGAGCCTGCTTCCCGTTGTCCTGTCTTGCTAGCATTCGTGTCTTTTACGACACTATTTTAAGATACAGGTCCCATTACTGTCCCTCCTTTATTAATAGAACATTGCTCATTTTTTGTTGGTCTGATTACACATTTTCAATGGGAAGACCACCTAGGCGGAGTATCCTATCTGACGGCACCTCAAGATAGGCCTCGGCGGTCAGTGGTGTTTACTCTGGATGTACCTCGAGTGCACACGTACAAAACTCAGACCGCGACCCTGGTCTGTAAGCATTTCATGAACTACGGAGTACAGCCCATGGAAACTCCGTGAAGACTCATAGGTAAGCCTGAAAGAACACACAGTTTTCTGTCTTCCGCTGGGTCCGAAACAATGGGGATGGGGCTGAGAATAGGAGATACTGAGGCAGTTACCTCAATATCTTTACAAACTATTAAAAACTATTAAAACCACCCAAACTATTAAGGTTTCCAATGAAAAGCCACCCTACCAAGGCATTCCTCCATAAGATACCAATTTGAAATAGGAAACTACAATCAGAAATAGTATCCTCTTCGTATGTTCACACCTTAAGGTACCCAAATTAGCAAAAAAAATAAATGAGACTCAGTAAGGACAGGTTTGTTTAAAAGAAGAAAAAACATAAGCAGCAAAGTGTCAGAAGACTTACGGGGTCAAAGGTATTTCCCTCTAACTAAAGCAAGCGCACGGTATCTGCTACGATAGGCAACGGCTCTTCTTGACACACGGCCTTCCGTTCTTCACCGAACACACTGACCGCGCGCACGTCATCCTGCAGACACGTTTCGGCCGTAACCACCTTTACAACTGCACTTAGATGGTGAGTTCTGTGGTGTCTGCATCTAAGGGGAGCTTCAGAAGGAACGGTGGGCGACCGCCAGTCTGCATTCCGCCCGTCCGCCGACACAGCAGGATGCCCTGCTCAACTACCCACACGTCTCGCTAGAAGCCACGACTCAGTGACACGGATTTCAGAAGGAAGCTTCCTCCTAGCTACTCAGACCTCACCAGCACCATGCAAATATGAAATATGACACAGCAAAGATAAAGAAACCACCTTACAATGAACGACTGACTCAGTTACAACACATGCATACTCAAAGGATAACTGGAACGTTGCCGTTAAGGCCTGTCAAGGATAACACATGTAATAAATGTTAGTTCAACCAAAAATTGAAGCAAGCAACTTCGCTACCTACTCAAACAAGTTCACTCGGTGAATTTAAGATTTAACTTCCAAGACTTTCTAAATTTTCAAGACTTTCCTTCCTAAGCTTATAAATTTTATCCATAAAATGACTGTGAATACCAGAACCTCCCTATAATCTCCAACATGCCAAAGGGGAACAAGAACATTTTATCTTTTTTGGAGATAGTTTAGTATTAGATTAAAAAGATTAATCTGCTTCAGTGAGAGCGCTTGTTATTTTCTTAGTTACGCAGCCCATCTTAAACACAAAAACAAAAGTTTAAGCTGTAACTTAAAACAGTCAAATTTTACAATTTTTTTCCCAATGACAAAGCTGAAAATGTATCTGTCCTAAATATTAACATTTCTACTCTTCAAGCACTTTCCTTTCAGTGCAAATAATTTCTATTTCAACCATTTAATTTGGAACCTTTTGGTGGTGACCTTTCTAAACAGCAACTGGTTATGGAATCTGAGAGCCTTTAAAAGGACATCCCTCTTGACCTAACATTTCATTTTTCTACAGCATTATCTTTCCAGGGTGAAATACAATATTCAGTTTAGGAGAAAGCCCTTTGCATTTGTTACAATAAATAATGGATTCTTGAGTATGTCCAAGCTAGCATTTCGGTCTATAATAAACGGAGCCGGGTCATACATAAAGGAAAAAGTAAAAAATAAAAAATGTCTGTGTTTTTCAGTCCTGAATTCTAGCTATTTCTGAGGTCTGGTTACATTAATCACTCTAATAGCCTATAATACTGTATTTTTGCCTTAAATGAGTTTGGTTTGGGTTTCTCTCTCTAGCAACCAAGAAATGCTAGTGAGAGAGACCAAAATCTTTAACCCAGCCAATTGTGGGCGCGTGATCGTAGCTGTCAAGCTGGACTCTCTCTAACCCCTCATCATGGACACAGTGGCTGCCCTGGGCTGTTCATGCAAGAAAAGCTCTTTATTCCACGGTTGCTTTCCCTTCCCATTTTACGAAACTCACTGTGACTTCCCTTTCAAGTGTCGGCCTAAATGCACTCACAGTATCCCTGACCCCCTTCAGAGCACCAACAGCAGATTCCAGACCCCCAAACTCACCCCCCAGACATGCACGCAATACGGAGATTCTTACAGTTAGAGTAAGTGTGATAAATTTCTTACTTCAAATGCCCATTCTTTTTCTTCTTCTCCATCCAGGAACAAACGTGTTTCCTTATACACTTGGCCGATATCCAGATTTAATGGGGATATATCGAATTCAAGCCGTTGCAATTCAAAGCCTAGTCCAACACCAATGGCTTTTATGAAGCTTTCTTTCAGTGCCTAAAATACAAAGGTATTTTCTAGTAGAGCATTCAGCAGGCAAAACTCTTCATAAACTCTACAGGCCCAACGCAACTGGAGTTTTAACTCTATGCTCCATTACAGTTACAAATTATTACTATTTTGGGGGCGGATGGATGGGTCAGTTGGTTGAGCATCTGCCTTCGGCTCAGGTCATGATCCTGGAGTCCCGGGATCAGCGGGGAGTCTGCTTCTCATTCTCCCCCTGCCACTCCCCCGATCACGTTCTCTTTCTCACTCGCACTCTCTCAAATAAATAAATAAATAAAATCTTAACCCCTGGTGCCTCCGTTCTGTCACGAGTAACATGAGATACTAACAGTACCTTCCTCACAGCACTGTCATGATAATTAAATTAACCAATGTATGACAAGCATGTCTCCTGGCATGTAGTAAATATTATGTTAGTTTGTTAATAAGGCCTCGTGTATGAGTTCCTTTGAAAACAAAAACATTAGTATTACTTATAAACAGGGAGAAATAGGTCTTGTTTTAGCTTTAGAGCAAGTACCTTCTGCACACTGAATACACATTAATTTTCTTAAATGTCATTATGATATAACAATGATACATAAAAATCATGAAGTTCCCAAGTAATCACCCATTTACTTCAAACACTCTAGGAACTACTGGGTAACCAAAGGAATTTTGCTGTTTTTAGTGAAGCTAAGGAATCAACATAGGCTTTTACTCTCAAAATTAGAAAGAAATTATACCCAATTCCTGTAAAACATGTCCAGTTGAGTCCATTCATCCTTAAAGCTTCTGATTGTTTCCCATTCTTTGTTGGTAAACTTTCTTTTCATAATATGAAAGAATTCTGGAATTGAACCACGACCTGCCAATTGAGGAAATACAGAATTAAAAATAGCTGTTCTGGGGCACCTGGGTGGCGCAGTTGTTAAGCATCTGCCTTCGGCTCAGGGCGTGATCCCAGCGTTATGGGATCGAGCCCCACATCAGGCTCCTCCGCTATGAGCCTGCTTCTTCCTCTCCCACTCCCCGTGCTTGTGTTCCCTCTCTCGCTGGCTGTCTCTCTCTCTGCCAAATAAATAAATAAAATCTTAAAAAAAAAAAACAAACAGCTGTTCTATTACCAAAACTGTTAAAGAGTACAGAGAAAAAGCTACAGGCCAACCTTATTTTTGAATATAATCACAATAATCCTAAACAAAATGTCAGCAAATCAAAGCTGGGAATTAAAATAACACTCAGTGACTGGCAGGGGTTAGTCCAGAAACAGCAGCATGTTTAATAGGATAGTGAAATTCTGTGGATTATTGAACAATTAAGGGAAAAAAACCACATATGGTTATATCAATAGATGCCTTCCGAAAATCTGATAAAATTTAGCAGCCAAATGTGGTATAAATTCTAAGTAACTAGAAGGAAATTTTCTATATGTGGTAGAGTATCAGAAATCCACAACAAACACTCTTAAAATAGATACTCTCTGGGGTTTACATTTTCTTTGCTACAGAACAGAAAAAAAAAGAGCAAATTCTTTATTATAAATTTTTGAGAACCGGAAGAAAGTTAAGGATCGTTCTTTTGTTTTTATTCTAAGTTACCACTTTGACTACAAAAGTAACATATTTTATTTCCTTCAAAATAATGATTTCTCCACATGTTCTCTAATCTGACATCTCCAAATAAAAACAGATCTTAATTTCTGTCTTTTCGGGGATGCCCCTGTGACATAAGCTCATTTTGAGAAAACTGAGACCCGCCCCTAGCATCTGCTCCACCACGCATTACAGAGCATTCTAAGCAGAAGAAACAAATAGAAGAACTCAAAGAATCTGATTCTCAGAATTGAGAGCTAAGATGCAAATTAAAAATACAAGATATGCCTCTCATATTATATTTTTCCAAAATATAACTATGTTGTTTGTCTATCTTTACCACTAAGAAAGACGTTTCTACTGTCACTCCTTTATTTACCGTACAAATATGGAGATTATGTATAAACATTACACAAACATGTATAGAACTAATGGTTACAAATGATCAGTCCTGGTCCCTGGCCTCACACACCGACAGCCCAGCTGGCCCAAGGGAGACGAAGCACATTTACTATATGAATAAATGAACTTAACCATCATTTGGTTACTTGCTAATGGTCTATTGTCCTATGTCCTTCATTCATGACTACATTATTTCGCAGAAATACTGTCTTCTGTTTAAAGCAGTCCCTCTGCAGATTGTGTTAACTACTCTAACTCCAATTCCCATTTCCAAAATACCCTGCCCTAAAATCTGACATGCCCACCTGGCTCACTACCACTCTTGAACTGACAGCCGCCACCATACTCTCTGTGGGCATCAGAAGCTTGTCTGGGAAAAAAGATGTTAAATCCCCCGACCTGATTTATTGTCATCTTATCACTAACTCACCCCAAGAGGATTCAACAATTAGGGCTCCTCTGATGATCACTCACTCTGAGAACACCCAAGTGCTAGATGCCAGGGATATGATGATGAGCAGACCGGGTCCTACAGTAACCAACTACCACTCCCACAGTTCTGTCGAGGGCAGAACACATTACACGTGCACACAACGGTTTATGATTCCCCTGCCATTCCCACTTCAACACAGTCAGGAGTCTCCTCTTGTTTAGCCAGGAAATATTTCTGATGACCCTACCATGAGTGCTATGTGGTCCTTTACAGATCAAGACAAACACGCTCGTATTTTCAAGTTCATCAGACTCATTTAATTCATCTATCTACTCCTCGGCACTCTATTCTTCTCAAGAATACATTTCAACGCATTTTATAAATTCAACTAATATTTACTGTTTGTATCTATTCATATTGTTAAAAGACTATCATTTCCTAAAAGTAGCCCAGCAAAGCTATAAAGACATAAATCATCAACTGATTCCTCTTCAATAGGTCCTGGCACAGAACAGTAACAGTGGGGAAAAGCTACCTTGGATTTGGAAGACGGCATTGCATATTTTGAGTAGAACTGTAGTTTTAATGGAACGCTACTCCAAAAGCCGTATTTAAAATATATGCCTGTTGTCATCTATAGCGTCATTTTGTGTGTTGGTTTCTTCATAACCTTCAAAAAGCCCTCTGATTTTTTAACTAAATAAGATGGGGCAATCAAGAAAAAAAAATTTAAATATGCATGCTAATAAAAAACGAACTGATTAACATAAAAAGCAATCTAGCACAATCACTGAAAGCAATCACAAACTGATTATGTACAGCTAAAAAAGTATCCAATATGAGTGTGTTTTCATATACTTTTGAGAGCATTTTATCCATTCCACAAAATAAGAGATTTGATAGCAACAGAAAAGAGGATTTTGTAAATATTCAGCCAAAGCACAACAGCGCCACGGTGTGGCACTATGGTGGAAACACATAGTTGGTGAAGAGTCTGCTGGGTACAGTGTATCTAAGAAACTGGAATTTACAGGGAAAAAAAATACCAGTAGGAAATACTGGAACAACATATCTGTCCCTCAAACTACCTTTTTTTTTTTTTTTTAAGATTTTATTTATTTATTTGACATAGAGGAGAGATAGCCAGCAAGAGGGGGAACACAAACAGGGGGAGTGGGAGAGGAAGAAGCAGGCTCCCAGCAGAGGAGCCTGATGTGGGGCTCGATCCCAGGATGGTGGGATCACGCCCTGAGCCGAAGGCAGACGCTTAACGACTGAGCCACCCAGGAGCCCCTGTCCCTCAAACTAACTGAAGGCAGCACAATGATCAGCCATATAATCTGGAAAATCCTCCTAATACACAGTCTTTGATTTAATCATCCTACTGGAAGTTTAAGAACTTACATATATAGAGAGATGATTCAGAAACTTCTGTTCTAGACTAACCAAGTTTACAGAAACCAGACCCCTCTCTTGTAGCTTAAACTAGGAAAAGCAGTATCAGATATTAACTAAGCGTTCCACAATGAACTTCATTAAACATACAGTATTAACCGACCATGAAATAATTTACAGTGAGTGCCCCCAGCTGCTGCTGCAAGCCTATGAACAAAATCCTCCTGGTGCCAGAACCCCAAAGCCCGGGGCGCCTGGGTGGCGCAGTCGTTAAGCATCTGCCTTTGGCTCAGGGCGTGATCCCGGCGTTCTGGGATCGAGTCCCACATCAGGCTCCTCTGCTGGGAGCCTGCTTCTTCCTCTCCCACTCCCCCTGCTTGTGTTCCCTCTCTCGCTGGCAGTCTCTCTCTCTCCCTCTCTCTCTGTCAAATAAATAAATAAAATCTTAAAAAAGAAAAAAAAAGAACCACAAAGCCCACCTACATCAATGGCCCCCAAACAAGGTCACCAATGGGTATCTAGACCAGCACCTCAGGTGAAGCTCACCTTTCTTCCTTAAAGAAAAGGGATCCTTAGGGGGGAACAATGTCCAACCATGTGCTTCAGAATGACAACGCTTAGCTTCTGACAGTAAGTCATAGTAGAAATTCCAAGTATCATTTCCTAAATACTGGATTACATATATTCTTGCTTCCGTGGGAGGGGACAGATTTCTAAAATTTCAATTAGTATGTACACAATAATGTATGATTTACCAGCAAACCCAGAATAAAGCAAAACTGTACGAGCGACTCCTACTGGGTTTCACAAGCCAGTGTGCAAGGCCTCTCTCAGCTTACGGACAACGGCGCTCTGGAGGCCCTCCACAGACGTGTCACAGAGACGCACGGGACCCAAATGCAGCAGCCTGGGCTGGAAGCCCCCCACGTTGGCAGACCTGAACTCTGGCTGCTCTCCGTGTTTCTATAAATCCTCATTTGTCAACACACACGTGTCAACACATGGGCAGGAAACAGGCCTACAGAGCGAGGACAGGATTCCCTGGTTGCAAATGCACTATCCTTCAAGACAAGGGAAAGATGCTGAAGGCAGGGGCAAGGGGCAGGAGGGTGGGGCCACCCCAGGGACCAGCAGAGAGCGTGCAGAGACCCCGAGGACTATTCCAAGACCTCGAAACCTTAGGTCATTTGCCTTGCTGGGCTTCAAACTGGCTTACGGCCCATGCCTCCCTTTTCTCTTCCAACATCTCCCTTTTGAAATGGGAATGTATATCCTATGCCTGTTCCAACAACGAGTCACAAGAGGAGATGGTTTATTTTCTAGTTTAACTGGTTCACTGAAGAAAGGAATTCTGCCCCACCAGGGAACATACCCACTCACCTCTACCTGAGTGAGATCACTCAAATGATTAAGAACTTTCTGAGTTGACGATGTTCAGAAGAGATTTTGAAGTTAGAGTTAATGCTGGAATAGGCTAAGACCTGGAGAGGCTGGGATGGGATTTTGTATGTGGGAAGGACAGAAACTGGGGAAGGGGGAAGGCAGAGGATGGACTGTACTGGGTTGAACAGTGTCTCCCAAAATTCATGCCCACCCAGAATCTAGGAATGTAACCTTGTGTGTACAGTCTGCAAACGTAATCAAGTCAAGATGAGGTCACACTGGATTAGAGTAGGCCCCACAGGCAATGACTGGCGTCTCTACCGGGCAAACACTAAGACACAGAGAGAGAGAATACAGGAGAAAAGGCCACGTGAAGACGAAGGGAAAACCAAAGCGATATAGCTCAAGCCAGGGACTGCCAGGGGACCAGGAGGCGGCGACGAAGGACTCTTCCCGCGAATAAGAGAGGGAGCGTGACCCTGTCCACGCGCTGACTGACCTGTAGCCTTTGGAACGTAAGTCCTGTCGCTGGAAGACACAGGAGTTTGCAGGACTCCGCCAGGAGCCCTGGGAACTGAGAGGCGTACAGGCCGTACACGTGCGACGCGCTCCTGCACGCCAGGCAGCTTCGGCGCAATGCCGGGAGCCCGCTGTCCACATCCGGCCACCACCTGCTCTTTACTGCCACTCACATAACACATCTGTGGGGCTTCTGAAGCTTGAGAAGGGGACAAAGTCGGGGAGACCAAGGAACACACACGGGACGTGCCCGCAACCATTCAGTGCGCGGCGGACAGATGCCCCGACCTCGCTGCGGGCGCTCCTACAGCTGTGTGTGGGCTCTGTCGTGACCCTGTCCCTTCACCAAGTGAGTCCACAGCGCCTTCCCATTGACACTTCCAAGCATTTTATATATTAACAATATTAACCTCTGTCCACCAAGTTTGTGAGAGAGAAGACTGAATACGAAATCAATCCCATCTGCTGACCTCGCGGTTCCTTCTTCCCTTTGTGAGCTCAGCAGGAATCCTTCCTCCAGACACTTCCCTGTGCTCTAGGAACTGGGAGGAAAACATAACTAGTTTTGCTGTGCAGTGTAAGATGGGATCTAATGGCTTTCTCATGAGTTCAATCATTAAAAAACGGGATGTGTTACCATCTCTTTGTTGGCTCTGTAAATTACATCGAATACAGCGTTTCCCTAACGCCTGCCACTCACCTGAGAAACTGCTGAAATACAGTATCCTGGCCATACGCTCAGAAATTCTGTTCCAGCAGGTCTGGGGTGGTTTCAAGGAGTCCCCATTTTTAAGAAGCATCCTGGCTGGTTTTAGCATCCCAACCCCTGTTAGAACCACCATTCTATACATATAACAATAGCAACTAGCCCAGCGACCTTAGCGCTAACATTTACTAGGTACTTTCTACCTCCAGACACTTTCCAGGTTTATGCCTTAATCTACCCAGCACTGGCGGTAGTAGAATTGTTTAGCCTTTAGGATGTAAAACATAATACACATACAAATTCTAGAGGAATGAAAGATTTAAATGTAAAAATGAAATTGCAATTTTAGAACAAAATCTAGTAGACTCTACTTTATGGGTAGAGTAAATCTTTTATCAATTATTTTTTCCAAACAAGATAGAATTCAGAATTTATCAAGAAAAAGATAGATGTATTTAATAAAATAAAATTCATATGGCCAAAAATATAACTGAATTTAAAAGATAAATATATAATAAAACGGGAAAAATCCAACAAATGTGGTCAATAAACTGTTAATATCCATAATATATAAAGATACTTTATACAATGATTAGAAAGTACCAGTAAGTGGTTTATACAAAAAAACAAATTCAAATCGTCAATAAGCTATTATTACTCTTGTGAGTAATGTACCATTTAATAAATGATCTTTATCCGCTGAACTACTCTATGTAAATGCTGGGCTCTCTTAGCGCTCTTAGCTGTCTGTTCTGGTGATGCCATGCTTCTGTTTCCAATGCCAACATAGTTAGAGAGAACGGTAAAGCCAGTCCCTCTCACTATATTTTTTATACTCTTAAAACATCAGTTCCTCCATAAAGACTTTAAATTCATTTAACCCAGTTCCACAGAATTTTTCATATATTTTTATACTTGCAAATCCTTAAACAGGTATCCATAAAATCTAGTACTGAGAGGCCATATATTACAGAGTGCGGTGGCTACATATGTGGGTTTTCTATCATGGGTACAAATCCATGATCTTCTACTTTTGAGCTGTCACCTTGGGCCAGCGTGTTTTTCTATTTTTTTTTTTTTTTAGATTTATTTATTTATTTGAGAGAGAGGGCGTGAGCACACACAGAAGGAGGAGGGGCAGAGGGAGGGGGAGAGAGACTCTCAAGCAGACTCCACTCCGAGTGCAGAGCCCCATGTGGGGCTGGATCTCAGGGCCTTGAGATCGTGACCAGAGCCAAAACCAAGAGTCGAACGCCTAACCAACTGAGTTACCCAGGTTGTCTTACTCTGCTCTATAAAATAAAAATAGTCCTTACACCCTAGGCTTAAGCAGATGACGGTAACTCACAGGAGTTACAAAGCAGAGACGCTCAGTGAACACTACTTCTACACTGCATACCCCCCTCAAATCCTCTGTGCAGTGAAGACCCGCCGCGTAACCAGGAAGGGGGAAAACAGGGGCGCCTGGGTGGCACAGCGGTTAAAGCGTCTGCCTTCGGCTCAGGGCGTGATCCTGGCGATCTGGGATCGAGCCCCACATCAGGCTCCTCTGCTATGAGCCTGCTTCTTCCTCTCCCACTCCCCCTGCTTGTGTTCCCTCTCTCACTGGCTGTCTCTATCTCTGTCGAATAAATAAAAAAAAAAAAAAAAAAAAAGGAAGGGGGAAAACGCCCTGCCAGTGAAGACCTGGCCTTCCAGGGATGCGTGCAGAGTACAGAAGCAAGTGGGACTTACTTAAGGTACTTGCAGGCTCGACGTCTCCAAGCCTGGAAAGGAAAGATGCTTTAAGCACATCTGCAGAACGCAGGTCTGGGCGAACAGAGACCAGTCTACGTGGAAAGGACAGGGGAACAGACTGTACCAGCAACAAGGGTGAACACCGAACTCGAGAAAAGGGCCAGGTGAAGGAGAGAAGCAGCTGGGTAGACACGTGGATGGGGAGGAGGAAGACCCAAAGGAAGAACTATTTGTAATCAAACCTCACCTATGAGAACAGTTCATATTCCAACTGGAGTCTCAGATGAATAACATTTTCCACTGTGGTTGTGTACTCATTTTTTCATTTTTCAACAAATACTTTCAGTAAAACCTAGAACTCCGACCATCTGTACATGCAATAAACAAGCAGCACCTACTCTGTGCTACTCACTCTGCTAAGTACCAGGTCCACTGTGGCCAAGACAGAGAAGCCCTGGTTCCTGACCTCTAGCGCAGGAGCACAGACGGTAATCCAGTAACTAACTTATCATCACAAACGAGAAGGGCCACGAAGGGTCAGAAAGTACAGGAGGTACCAGCTACCTCTCATCCTTTAGGTCTCAGCTACGAGAAAAGAAGAGGGAGAAGAACAGGCAGAAGGAAGGACTCCGAGCAGGAAAA